>NW_026623227.1:0-1200000 GCF_028827675.1 Penicillium lagena | reverse complement strand
CCTCCTCCCCGAACGTCTTCAGTTCGTTACATCATACCTGGTCCCATCCCCGTATACTGCCGACGCTCGCACTCGGGCAAGTTCGGAAAGGGAGTTAAAGGACATATGCCTCGCAAGCATGCACCAAACAAGCACTAACAATTCAATGCACATAGCCAGCGATCTGTTCATCAATCAGATCTTCCAGAATCACCCGCAATCGCTCAACAAATTCGAGCCGAGGTCCGTGAGAAAGCATTCACCCGACTCCACACCCTTGAGAACACCTACTTACCATAAATAATTAGACAATTCTCCCTTCTTCTCTCTACTCCGAATTAATCCAAAATGGCCCGTCAACTCCCTACGCCAGTCGCTAGCCGCCCCGGCACACCTATCAACCCCGTCCCTAATATGGACGAGGAATTCTCGCAGCTCCCGCTCCAGTGCAGCAGAAAAGGACTGGGCGAATCGACCGAGATCTACTACGTCTCGCCTTACTACAACGTTGTCGAAAAGATCAAGCTTCCTGCCTCGCCGCCGCCCTCGTACATCGACCTGGCCAGCAACGATAAGCATCGGCATCTGGACATGGATGACGAGGAGAGCAAGTCCGACGTGCATTCTTGACTCTATCCGATATTTCTATGCTATTGCTTGTAACAACACTTTTTCCTGGCTGGTTGGATCTCTAATTCTGCTGTCTCTTTTTTTTCAACGGGACATCACGCATACACTAAATCCCAGCGCCCTGCCCTGCCTTTTCTGTTTTCCACCTGGGATAGAGTATGGACGGGTTATTTATTTTGTTGGTTATTGTTATGGCGTTACTTTATTAGCGAGCATGGAGTGTGTGCATTGTTTCAGCCTTTTGTGTGTCTCTTCTGCAAGGCTTTCATTCCCTTGATTTTCTATTTCGAGGATTTGAATAATACAAAAGTCTTGGCTATTTGATCGTTTAATTCTCCACCGTTCTTCAGACGGAAATCAAGACATTACCATGATCATTACAGTAAGTAGTCTGATAGCTCGGGTAACCCCATTTGATCAGATATGCACCCGGGCCAACGCAGCGAACTGAGCAATACGAGCCGAGTACAGGGGTCCAAAGAAGGATAACCACCGGCAAATGAGGAAACCCGTAGATCGTAGAAAACAATCGCGGTAGGGCCCAGTCCATATGAAGAACACTCGCCGATCACGACGTCATGAACAGCCAGGAGGAGAAGGTTGCACGAACCATGCGAGTCGCGTGTGATGTGATAAGAGCTAGTTATCTGTTGGAAACAGTGGAGAGAACAGGATCACGCATTGCCCCGGAATCGCTCCCGTATTGAGAACAGGACGGGAATCTTGGAGACACCCCGCCCATGACGTTGTGCGAAGGAAATGAAATAAGTTAATTTCAAAATAAATCCGTCACATGAATTGATTCACAGGGCAAATTTGTGTGGGGCGGAGTCAGCCTCCCAACTCCAACAACAATCCTGGCGGAGAAGGTGGCGCTTGGGGGCCTTCCGCTGGGCAGATGCGCGGTTAAGCGTTGGAACGCGAACTGTTCTGCATGATGCAAATGATATGATGGTGCATGCTGAGGGAATGCATTATTCCTCATTTTCAATAATGCCATTGTTTTTCTCCTCGGAGGCTGACATGGCACTCGGTGGGTTGATCAATGGCCCGATCAACATCCGCGGTGCGTGGACTGTCGGAAAAACGGAAACGGTTCTAGACCAAGTTCTTTCCGGCCCAGCACTGTGACAGCCGGTGAGGTGGTTCGTACTTTGGTCATTCATGTGCGATGCGAGTAGCCGAGGAATCCTTCGAGGAACAATTATTGGAGCGCACTTGAAACGCGAGCCATTGAGCCGGATGAGACCAGAATCCGAGATGGTGCTTTATTCCCTCAGATCCTCGCGGGCACCGCCTAAGATGCGCTTTCCTCGGCAGCCTCGGGTTCGGGCTGATTGATTTGCAGCTGCATCCACAAATTTTCGAGAGCTGCCGTGGCGTCGAGATCACCGCCGTTCGCCTTTTCATTGAGCCGTTGGATCTCCGCAACTTGCTCTTCGGTCCGGGCCCAGCCTTTGAGCCGCTCTCCCAGGTTCATGTTGCGCCGCGTGCTCATGATCGTGCGAACGGTGTCGGTCTCGCCTCGGGCCGCTTTGATGTTTTGCAATCTCTCCAGGAATTGGGTCTGGTTCGTTGGCGCAGCGCCTCGACGGGGCAGTAGCCGTGGGGTAGACTCGGATGCCGAGAGGTTGGATTCGAGATTCTGTTCGCCTGCTACTCCCGAGCTGGAAGTGAGGTTCGCTTTGCGACCGAGAATTTTCACGCTGTTGGCGGCGAGCAGTTCAAAAGACTCGCCTGTTCGCAAAGGTGCCGTGTGGTGGTCGGCATCTGGATCCGGATGAGAGAAGACGAGTTCGGTGCCAATCTGGTCGGCCCAGGCGCAGGTGAAAACTTGGTTATGGTAGGAGACGATGGGATTGCTGGTGTGGAGACCGAGAATCTGGATCTGCTCGGTCGGCAGGGGCTCTGTCTCAGCGCTGTCGAGGGGAGTGAGGTCATTGTTGGCATTAGTTGGGTTGCTTTCATCCGGAAGGGGAGCATCGTTCGAGGAGGACGCGGGCTGGCGGCGGCGAGGCGCGCGTAGCGGGCCGTGGTGGGAGGTGAGGTCGAGGTTGAGGTAGAAGGTCTGGGGATGTCAGTGAAGCTCGGAGTAACCCAGAACGCACGCATACCTCTGTGTCGAAGTCGTGGTACTCGTACTCGTACTCGTCATCGTCGTCCATGGTGGCGATGGCAGGGATGGAACATGGACTCGTCACCAACAATCTTCAGAGCGCAAACATGGGAGCGATAAGATAGCTGAGTCAGCCCCGCATGCAGTGGTCACCGCCGGGGTGTGTTTGGCGATAGTCGGAATGAAGTAGAATAGTATACGGCGAGTAATGGGAGCTGATTCATCCTATCACCGCTATAGGCACTCCGTAAGCTCCGGAGTTCTCAGGGACCGCGTCGGCCGTGGAACCCCTGCGGCGAACCCTGGCCGGCTGACGGAGGCCCTTTCCTGTCCCGCGGTGTGAAGTCACGTCGGGCTCTCTTCCCACCAACATCGCTCTCTCACTTCACAGCAAACAATCAGTCATCCCTCCGTCGCCATGAGGCCATCCGGTAAGTCCGAGTGTTCCTGCCTGTCCTCGTCTCTCTCCCTCCGGCTCTGTACGGATGCCCATGACTGTAAGGGAGCGCTGATCGCATCCGGCTCGGCATCTCTGGTCGCCCTCCGGCTTCCGCACGTTCCCGGCCTCAGTGTCTGACTTGCTCTGAATTCCTGTCGAAACCTTTTTTTTTTGTAATTATTTTTTTGCTGCTCACGGGATGGGACCGCTGGATTCGGAAACCCTGGACTTACCAATAGCTTCTTATAGGCCTGCCGCCCGCACTCCTGGTGTGCGTTGTGCTCGTTCTCGTGGTCGCTCGTCCTACCCGTCTAGATCCTACAGAATGCGCAACGGCCGCGACCCTACTAGCCAAGCACTCCACTGATCACCCGGCCTCGACCGGAACCACCACTGCAGAGCTCGTCGTTCATGAGCCCTGTGCTGCTGCCTCGCGCCCGACAGACTTGACCGTCTATGTCAATTCGCTGCAGCAGATGGCCCGGAAGGTCAAAACGACCATTGCGGTTCTGACGAGCCTAATCGCATATGTGTCGATCAACAGTATAGCCCGGGCCCTCAATCCGACTGCGTTCATCTGGTACGAGGAGGACCGCGACGATCCCAGCTGGATCGCCAGCTCGCGCTCATGGCTGGACCGCAAGGCCTGTCGCTGGCTCAGTCTCTGCGGCGTGGCCCATTTTCAACCTGCTGATGGTCCGTTCGGACACCGCGATCCAGCCACGGGATGGCCAGCATCCAATGATACCGGGTCGGAACCCTGGCGAGCCTTTTGGACCAGTGGGGCCAATCGATCGCGGGCGTGGGATGCCGAGGAGCGGGCTCGGCGGCAGATCCCCGACTATGTTTTCGACTATGCCCCACTCGTCCATCTTTATTCTGGGGAACAGTTCTGGCCCGGCGACATTGCAGAACACATATACCACACCACTCCCATGTTGAACTACACTCCGATTCAAGCGAAATGGGACCATCCGACCTTGAGTAATTTGGATACTTTGAACCAGTGGGAAAAGGGTCGGTATGTGTTCCTGACCAGCAATGATAATGTGCAGACCCGTCCGCCATGGCTGGAAGGCGAGAAGAATATACCACGGACAGAAGGAGAAGATGTGGAAGAGTTGTGGGCAGACTGGGATGATCGAGTAGACGGCGAGATCTCCGAAGATGATCGGGCCCCGTGGTTCGACCTGGATCACCGCCCGGAAAACACTGAAGATCCACAGCTCCTCCCAGGACATATCCTTGAAGAACTCCGCAAACGATATGGCGGGGAAGAGATTCATGCCCAAGCGGTGGGTGGGGGTCGCAGCGATGCCCCAGCGATCCTGTTGGTGATGGACAAGGGTGACGGTGTTGTCGACGCCTTTTGGTTCTACTTCTACAGTTTCAACCTGGGCAACACGGTAGTCAACGTGCGATTCGGCAACCATGTGGGCGACTGGGAGCATTGCCTGGTGCGGTTCTACAATGGAAAGCCCAAAGCCCTGTTCTTCAGCGCCCACTCCGCCGGTGAGGCCTACAGCTACGAAGCAGTGGAGAAGATCGGACAACGGGTGAGTTTTACACTTGTCCCCCGTACTAGCTCATACTAAGTCTTTGGCAGCCTGTGATCTACTCTGCTGAAGGCAGCCATGCCATGTATGCCGCAGTGGGAATACACGAGTATGTCTTACCCTGGGGACTGTTGCACGACGTGACCGATCGAGGTCCGTTGTGGGATCCTTTACTCAACTCGCACTCCTACACCTACGACTTTGACAACGACACTCTCCGCGCATCGACAGTCAGTCCTAACTCGCCAACGGAATGGTTCTATTACAAAGGCCACTGGGGCGACAAGTTCTATCCGCTGGGCGATTCCCGCCAGTATCGCTTTGCCGGTCAGTATCACTTCGTGAACGGGCCCCTCGGGCCCCGGTTCAAGCACCTCAACCGCAAGAAAGTGTGCCAGGGCCACGACAAAGCTCCCTGCGTGATCAGAGACTGGATCCAACAGGGCAAGCGTGCTCCTCGGTGGAAATCTGTCGGTCCAGGAGACCAAGTTGCCCTTGGTACTGAAATCTCCCATTAAACCCCGCTGCCGCTTGCTTGCTTGTGTGCTACCTACCCCTCGCATGATTTGACGCCTGTACCCCAATCCAGACGAGGCTTATTGCCGTGAATACCGAACCGACAATGCCTCCTGTCTACTGGCAAGAAAACCAACAGTGTCCTGAGCAGCTTCGGTGTTTGTCCCGGACTGGGACAGTACACTGGAAGAAAATGCAAATCTCCGGGACGGTCATTATTTTAGATACCCCATCCCCTTTTCCTCCTACAACCTTATACAAACAACCCCGGAGTTGAAAGTTGAAGCATTCCATCATGCAAGAACCAGCATTTATTAGATCCAATGCTTGAATGAGATTATGAGCTTGATTTTGATGTGGTTATGTTATACTTGGAAGCGCATCTGGACTCGGCGTGATCTTGTGTCGTTGGCGCTTTGGTTTTCTTTTTATCCTTCTTTTGCTTATCTCGTGACTACGACCATGCTTTTTTTTAATTCTTTGCGAGACCTTGGACCAATGATAAGAGTACCCCTGTTCGTGAAATTGAATCCCACCGCCATTATTATTCTCCTAAACCCGAGAGTCGGACAAAGGCCGCAAAGAAGCTGAGCTTGCGTGGGGAATAGGAAGCGATTTTGCGGTCCAGGTACTCCCCATATTTCAAAGCATGAAGCAATAGTACGATTCGCGATATAAGTAATATAATCAATATTGCCAGAATAAACGCAATCAATAAGCGGCGGAGTGTGATGTCCGCATTTGTCTATCGCCATGACCATTTACAAAACACGTATTAGACATGGTTAGCCGATTACTTGATAGAGGAGTTATAGAGGAATACAGACAACATGAATAGGAATGATAGACCTAGTTCATAGCATGATCAAAAGTTAAAAAAAAGGTGAGAAACTAAAGACACACAAGCAGTGTCGAACAAACATCACAAAATCAAGAGCACAATACAACGCCGGGCCCCGATGTGCAAAGCAAGCCAAGTAAAGCTGAAAAACAAGCGATAGAGGGAGATTCAAAAACAGTGATAGGAAAGGCAATGCTAGGAGAGGCAGAACGATACAAAGGAGAAGAAGAGGAAAAGTCATTAGCGAGGGAGTGAGTGGGTTTAGAGTCAGTCATTTCATGTAAGGCAAGGGAAAAGGGAAGAAAGGAGAGGCAATAGGGATAGCAGAGGATGGGTTGATTAAGAAGTGGGAAAAATTGAAGTCAGATAAGCAAGTAGGAAACGAGACTGAGAGTGAGAGTGAGGCAGAGAGAAGACAACAAGAGTCAATCAAGTTCAATGCAAAAAGAAAAAGAACTAACTCCTCCATCCGAAAGCTCCCGACCCAGGAAGAACGGAAATAGAAATGAACACCCATAATGAGACAAAGAAAAGAAACACACAAACACCGATTTTCTCCGGATCCCAGCCCACCCTGAAAAATTCCTACCCATTCCCTTCCTTAATCATTAAACATTGCAGAAAACTAGATTCGCGTCGAGCGTTTCCGCAGACCAAAATCTTGCTCCTGGAGTTCCCGAATCAGACGCAAACTCTTCTCCTCTGGGTCTTCTTCTGAGCTGCCGGCTTTGGCAGGCTTGACCGACTGGCGCGGAGATAGCGACGAAGCGAAATGACGATCGAACCGCCTCTCAACCATTGGAGAGCTCTTCTTAGCGTGGGACGACGACGGGCGAGACGAAGGTTTCTTTGACGAAGCTGGCGGAGCAGGAGTGGTTTTGCGTGCGGTGGTCGTGCGACTCGCGGGCTTTGAGACTCGGGTTGAGGGAGCTTCTGGCGCATATCGATCGACATATCGGGGTTGGCGAGACGAATGGCGAGAGCTAGAGTTTGGCGTGTGAAGTGCGGTGGATACCTCGCCTTCTACAGATGCCATGAGATCACCATCACGGACTACATCCATCTCGTCGGCCAGCGACGTGGGCGGTGATACCAGAGATGCAGTCGGCTGGGATGACATAGGCATGGCGTCCTTGTCCTCGGTTTCAACCGAGTCGGTTTGGAAAGCAGGCGGTGAGACGTACGAGACGTGGTTGACGGTGGCCCCCGGTTGTGCCGGCGGTTTGCTGGCAGTGTGGTTGACAGACTCGTTGTCATAAACACCTGTTGGGACGGCCTGCATCACCGAGTCCTTTCGTTCGCCGTGACCAAAGAACGCTGGACGTGACGTGGGTGAAATGCTCTCCTGCTTCGTTTTCTTGGAAGTGACAGGGGTGCCGTCTTCATCAAGAGGTCGAACTCGCTTTGTAGAAGCTGTAGCACGAGGCTTCGACCGCTCCTGGGCCTTGATCGGGTCAATCCGGCCATATTCATCGTGGATGCAACGGCGCTTGCTCTTGCGGCAATCTTCACAGGCCTTATTTCGTCCCTTTTTCCCACCATTAGCCCCGTCAGGACTCCCGTCGTTAAATTGGTTGGTGTCTGCCGCGGAGTTTCCGATGGCCGTCGAATGAAACTTCCCCGACCCATCGTACCGATCCAGTCCGACCAGATGGCTGCTGTTCTGAAATCCAGCTTGAGACGCAATTGCTGCAAGGGAATTTAATGCCGAGACGGCATCTTGCGCCAAAGAGGATGGAGTGCTTAGACCTGATCCGGGCGTGAACGTATTGACTGCCATTTGTTTGCCCAGCAACAACTCGCTCTGTTCATCTTTGTGGCGACATCGGATGCGTCGTTTGCGACAGGCGTCACAGGCAACTCGTTTCGGGCCAAGCCCGGAACCTCGCTGTACAGTACGCGGCTTGGGTGTGGTCTCGTTGACACCGACATCGTAGGTGAAATGAACAGGGACAGGAGTCGCACTACCTGAGGGCGGATAGGCACTGCTGTTGGGTGGAAAGCTGAGCGTCTCAGAAAGTTCCTCGGAGGGGCGTTGAACGGCCTGTCTTTCAGCATAGGTCTGTTGGTGATCCACATTGCGCTCGGAGCGGCGACTAGGTCGCCCGGCGGACTTCTTCTCGTTGAGAGAGACCTTGGGATTGCTTTCGATGACACCCGGTCGAGTCCACAGCGGAGCCTTCTCGTTGCCACGCTTCCACGCGACCCAAATGCCGAACTTCCTGATCATATCGACCGGGTCTCCGACACTCTTCGGAATAGAGCGCTTGACTGCATTGCGGACCTCCATGGTCACACCTTCGACAAGGTAGGAGGATGCGATGAGTGCTGTCCGAAAAAGATACTTGGTCAACTCAGGTAGACCCTCCAGCTCTGCCTGCGAGTAGAAACGTGCATTATAGTACGGGGAACCCGCAAGATCCTGGTTGGAACGCTCCCCGAACTCATAGTAGAGGGGATAGTTCCGGTGGAAGCGGTAGTTGTCATCCTGCAAGAACGCCTCCAGCACGTTCTGAGGAACGGGGTCGTCCTCCAGATATTTCAATGCTGTATACCACTGAATCTTTTGGAAGAAGGGATACCGAAACTTCTTAGGCACCTTGGTCTCTTTTTCGATGTTGAGCACCTTGATTTGCATGCCGTAGTTCAGGCGTGTGAGGAAGTTGCCGCCAATAACCAAGCTGTTCTCCGGTGTCCACACAGCGTGGATCCATCCAGACGGAATCAACATGGTATCACCCTCCGAGAGATCCACGCGATAACATTCCTTGGTTTGGTTCCCAAGGAAAATCGAGTCCTGGGCAGGGGAGTTGCACCATTCTTCATACTTCTTCAGGTGCTTATCCTTTGGAGGAATGAAGAAAAAGGTCTTCTTGCCCTTCAGGATGTGGTAAAAGACGGAAGAACCACCAAAATCGATGTGAAAGTCGGTATAGCAATCGGCGACAGACATCAGGCAATAAAACTGGACCTTTGGAAAGTCACCAATCGCCTTGAGCTCCTCAGGCCAGACAGCATCCTGTAGATCAAGGTCTCGCACAACCTTGGGCCGCTTGATGAGCCTGCCCAGTCTGCTCTGTGACACTTCCAAACTGATGACGTTTCGGACCGGCTTGTTCGATTCGGTGCTTTCGTAGTAGTCAGCCCATTTCTGCATGTTCCACCTCTTGTCCTCTCCCTGCTGAGACTTGACGTCAATAACCTCGACCCTTTCTTCGGGGCCGTAGAGCTCAGCGACAGCTCGGACGGTGAGACCCTGAGGAATTACCATATCCAGCAAATCTTGGCCACAGTCAACGGTGTCTTCGACGCTAGTCTCCTGCTCAGGCAGATGCTCGAGCAATTCATCAAACACATCCTGAGAGGAAGCCTCCTGGACAAGATCATCGAACTTGGAATCCATCTCGGGAACTGACTCGCGGGTGTTCCAGCAGGCAGGAATGACGATGGGTTCTGTCCATCCATTGCCTCGTTCGAAATATTCCGCGGTGACCAACTCCGGCTTCATCCGAGGAAAGTTTTCCTCGTTGAATCGAATCTTGCCTTGACGAATAGGTTCGAGGTAGTGGTGTTCCAAGGAGTCGGTAGCCGCCTTGACCAGGCCCTGGTTGAGACTGCCGTAATCGATGGCCGTGCGGGCTCGCGATGACTTGCGCACAAAAGTCGTTTGGCCATAGATGGGGCGGCACCCATGGCAGATAAATTTGTCGACCGTGCGAACCTCCCGGTCGTTCTTAAAACCAGCACAGATGATATGGAACCATTGTTTACAACCATCGCAACTTATCCAGGTGTCTTCTTCCTGTTCCTCGGTCTCAATCGGAATCCGCACCATGTGGCACGCCGCGCAGCTTGCTTGGCCCGTATCGTTCTCTTCCTCTTCGACCTTCGGTGGCGGACCCATGGATTTAGGGGTCTGAAATTCGGCGCATTGGTGGTTGCCGTAGCTCGGGTATTCAGGTGCGCCTGCTGGTGGATGCCACGAATTGTCTTCATTGTCATCCTCCCAGACAATGGGCGGGAGAGAGCCGGAGCTGGTGGTTGGACGGACACCGCGGATCACCGGGCGCGATATGAAAGCTGACCCATCCGAGCGAGATCTCATGCGAGACGGCGGGACATTGTCTTCATCAATCAATTTCATATCATCATGGCTCCCGTAACCACCGCTGGAATAGCCAACTCGAGTGTGACGCGCAGCCTCGTTTCTGTAGTGGTAGGATTCGTCGATACTGACTCGCTTCATATGACCGGGCTGGAAATTGGTGGGGCGTGCAAAGTTCAGCAGAAGCTCCGCGTCGGTTTTCATGCTGTCGAGAAGGGTGGGATGGGGTGGGTTCGAGGGTATGTTCGGTCGGATGCGATACGGCGACACGTCCCTCTCCGATCGGGCCCGTTTGGCGGGGCGTTCAGTGTCTGTCGAGTCGGTGGGGAACAGGGGCATCGCTGACCCGAGATAAGGCGAGGGAAGTTGTGGTTGGAGAGGTGTGAAGGTAGGGCTGGTTGCGAGTGCGATGGTTGCAAGCGTGTCAATGGTCGAGCTCGAGCGGCCATGACCCGAACGGTGCTGCGAGCTGCCGCTTGCACCGGCTCGATTGCTCATTGACACACGTTGGTCGCCATCCAAGCTGGCAGCTCGAGGGCCACCGCGCTCGGTCCATGCGGTGTGGAATTCGGCTGTCGAGGGAGTGATGGGCTCGACGGCGCGTCGCGGCGGAGACGGAGTACGGTACTGTGACGGACGACCGCCGAAAGGGGGTTGAAAAGATGCTGCGCTCATCATTTTTCACGGTATCGAGCAAAGGGGAACGGGAAGGACGTGTCGGGAGGATGCGAAAAGGTGCGCTGGCCGCAGGCGGTGCAAAGCGGGGGATGCTGGACCACACGGGCTAGCGAAAGGCCGGCGCAGGCGAAGAAACGGTCATCCCTGGCAAAAGGGCATGCGCACGATGAGCCGAGAGACCGAGCGTGTAGATTTCGATGGAAGCTGGCACGGGAGGTTGAGGGAGGTCGGTGGTCGCGGACGTGGGTTGAGGGGGTTGAGTCGAGCGGCGGGAGCACAATGGCGCCGAGGGAGCGCGCCGCAACCCAACGGGGGAGCAGAAGAGAGAGGCCGAATAGAATCCAGGCGAGAGATTCAGACGGCCTCTGACGATGGGGCAGAAGGAGTGCGAAAGGGCGATTCGGGAGAGGGGGGAGGAGGGATGCGAAGGGTGACGAGGTAGGAAGGTGTGTGAGAGAGGAAGAGAGGGAGTCGAGCGGCTCAGCAAGCATGTACGGACGCGGCACCAAACCTACGATGGAACTCTGTATCCTCCCCCCTTTCATCGACTAGAGACTACGGCCTGCTCGGATACTCTGCCATGTCGCATTGATTCTGCTGGGCTCTGCTCGGCCGTCAATGTGCTGTTCTCCGTCTTCGAGTTGAGTCGCAATCGTCAATGCCTGTTTTAGTAACTACGGCACCGCCATTACATAAGCACCCTCACGCACCGGAACTCTCGTTTCTTGCGCTGAGTGTCGTGCTTCCCCCCTCCGCCTCTCCTCGTTCCCCTCAACACAACGCTCCCCGATACCCTGGGTATCCAAGTCCGTCTGCTCGCCCATTCTTTATCAACCGGCGTACTTTTGTTCCCCTAAGAATGAGCCGGAAGCTCGCCCCCGAAGCCAATCGGTACGTTGCTGATTTCTTTTCCCACGCCCCTCCCGACTTCGGCGACCCTATCATCGACCGAAGGCCATCGGTCGTGGGATGGGTTTGATGAAAAGCCCATCTCTGTTGTTCTGCCGATCCTCCTGCTGACATCCGTATCTTCCCCTCTACAGGATTCTCTTCGTCAAGAACCTCAAGTACGTCTTCACCCGTTCCGAGTCGCCAATCCCCAATGGACACGAACCTGGGAGCATCCCATTTACGACCGCGTGCAATCCGCTAACATCTTCCCTCAGCTACAACGTGACCGCAGATCAACTGTTCGACCTCTTTGGCAAGTTCGGGCCTATTCGGTACGTTTGCCACTATCATCACCATGAAATCTGACATGTCTGACTGTCCCCAGCCAAATCCGCCAGGGTATTGCGAACAACTCCAAAGGCACTGCATTTGTTGTCTACGAAGACGTCCACGACGCCAAACAGGCATGCGATAAGCTCAACGGCTTCAATTTCCAGAACAGATACCTGGTCGGTATGTATTGCACAAGGGGGAAAAACTAGTCAGATCAATACTAACTCCATGTAGTATTGTATCACCAGCCGGAGAAAATGGCACGTTCAAAAGAGGACCTGGCGGAAAGACAAGAAAACCTGGAACGGCTCAAACAGCAGCACGGGATAGAATGACACGACGATCTTTTGCTTGGTTTCTGATGATGCCCTCTGCTAGCATGTTAGCTGCGCACGGTGTTGCCACGGCTCTCCTGTTCTCCGGGTCGGTTGAGGGGTTTGAGGCGTTCTGATTATTCCCATGGGTTTTGTTCTTCTGGATGGGTGGAGGGTTTGACGGATCTGGTCTCGATTCAGGAAGCGGATGAGACAGCCCTTCCTTCGTTGTCATGTTCTTTTCTTCTTTTCTATTCTAGTATTGATATTCTAGTATTGATACGGTCAATGGACCCTCCACTCGCTACCTCTCCGACCGTATGATCTCACACCTACACTATCCACC
This sequence comes from Penicillium lagena, assembly GCF_028827675.1. Classification (NCBI taxonomy): domain Eukaryota; kingdom Fungi; phylum Ascomycota; class Eurotiomycetes; order Eurotiales; family Aspergillaceae; genus Penicillium; species Penicillium lagena. The sequence continues at coordinate 1,187,256 of NW_026623227.1, read as the reverse complement.
GTATACCTGCTAGCGGGTCTTGGACGTATCCACTTTCTGCAGATGCCAAGCTGAGGAAGGGAGTGCGAGTTCATCAGTAATGAGAGAATTAAATAATAACCTTAAAATGGTGTTCTATACTTGGTTTTGCCTAGCTCAGTCAGCCCTGCGGGGACGACACCGCCCCGGTGCAACATCACGCCGCATCGACTCATCCATTTCCCCGCCGGTGACACATTATTCTCGAGCAGTTGACCTTCCACCACCCAGTTCATGACGGTCGCCCCATCTCTGACCTGACCTAACACGGGTCCTTCCAGTCATCCAGGTCGCGTAGCCCATCTCACCCCGACGATGGACGCGGCTGCAATCGCCTCGTCGTTAGCCGCCGTCGCGACAACCACCCTCCTCGCGGCCACCACCACCGCATCACCCTCATCCCAGCCCCACAAGATCTTCCTGCACGGCTCAGGCTCAGACGGGTCTCATGGACAAGATGGAGACGAAAAGGGAGAATGTAGGCTGCTTGGGCCATTCTCTCTCTTCATCCAGGTTGCCCTCGGTGCACTAGCGCTGTTATCGCTGGTGTATAAGCGGTGGAGAGAACGGCCACAGCGACCGATCAAAGTGTGGGCGTTTGATGTCTCGAAGCAGGTCTTTGGCTCGGCGATGCTTCATCTGGCCAACCTGCTCATGTCTCTGTTCTCGGCGGGGCAGCTGGAGCTCCAGACGCATTTCAAACCGAACCCCTGTTCGTTCTATCTCCTGAATCTGGGTATCGATGTAAGTGCATTTACAACTATTCTTGTTGCCCGATGACTGATTGACTGACTGGGTTAGACCACCCTTGGGATCGTGATATTGATTGCGATTCTCCGTGTACTCAACTACCTTGCATCCTACACGCCTCTCGCCAACCCTCCCGAGTCGATCGAGTCCGGGAACTATGGCCACCCGCCGCGTGCATGGTGGTGGTTCAAGCAGTCCATCATCTACTTCTTGGGACTGCTCGGCATGAAGATCTGCGTCTTCTTCCTGATCCAGTTGGTGCCGTGGATTATCAAGGTTGGCGACTGGGCTTTGCGGTGGACAGAAGGGAACACCGCCGTTCAGATCTTCTTCGTGATGCTGCTTTTCCCGGTGATCATGAACGCCATCCAGTATTACCTCATCGATATCTTCATCAAGAAGCCTCTTTCTTACGACATATACGCGGAGGACGATGAGTCGGATCCCGTCGAGGATGATCCCCATCGAAGTGCTCTGCTCGCGGGTATTGACGAAGACTATTCTTCTGATGATTCTGGTGATGAGATGCCGAGGAAATTGGCTCAGACAGCCTCACCGAAACTGGCTGCGAAGGCGACCCAAGAGGCTGAGGGCCAGCTCACCGAGGACCATTCTCCAGTTCCACCGTATGAGGCATCCAACTCGAGCGGTAGCGATCGCAAATACAGTGGTGAAGCCGATGCTACCCATCATCATTGAACAAGCTATTTAGGAATATGAGCGTTTGGGTGTTTGTGTATTTGGAAAGTCTTCTTTTTCGTGGGAACGAACTGATGAAATTCGGAATGTGTATACGATATTGTCCAGTGAATACGATTGTTCTCTTTTCTGACTGTGGGAGTGTCATGTATATGGGTGCTTCGGACTTGCGTAATCCAGCCATTCAAGGAAGTCCTCTCCTTTATGTTTGATTCAACGTCACAGCCTGTCGCTCGGGCACTATGGTGGCTCAGGGGGTTTAGCATTAATTACACGAATGGTCTAGATATTATCCCTACGCTGGGGCTGCTGGTTTCTCCCCAGGTGTGTAACATCATCTGGAGCGTGGTCGGCTTTTTCTTTTAGTCACTGGCAGATCCCGCTGTCAACTTTTGGTCGTTCTCTTTCCCTTTTACCCTCTTCCTTTTAAATCACTGGTAACTATATTACTTCGTTCCTTATATGCAGGTGGTACAGTAGTATATTTTGGAATAGACCGCCTATCCCACCGCCTCGATCTGCCGTCTTTGCAAATTTCCAAAGAAAATTATTCTGAACTCCGCCTACGGACCAACAATCGCAACAGTACTCTGCGCTCTGCAGGCCTTGTTGCTGTCAAAATCTACACAGCTGTCACCATGTTGAAAACTGCGATGAAACCAAAAACGAAGCGGACGACCACTCGGTCTCCCTTCGAACCCACCGCCATGCAGCATCGCGCGGAGGACGAAGACATTGACATGGAGGATGAGACCAGCTCGGATGAATCAGATATTCCTGAAGCGGATGAAGCCGAGAAGAAGCTCGAGCGCATGCTCTTTGGCGACGACGAGGGCTTTATGGGCGCATTGAAGAGCCAGCAGGATCGGGCGGATGCCATGGCTCTCACCTTGAAGAGCGATGACGAGAGCGAAAGCGGCGACGAAGAGGCAACAGACGGAGAGGAGGGCGGTCTGGAAAACATGGCCGATGCAGATGTTCGTTACATGACATCTATTTCCCGAATTTTTTGCATATGGCTGACTTTGATTTTAGCTCTTTTTCCTCGACTCGGGCACTGCACCTGTTTCCGCCGATATCATTCCCTCCCCCGAGATACCGTCCGATGCAGAGGAGGAAGATCAAGAAGAAACCGTTCCAGCTGTGTGGCATGACAGCGATGATGAGCGACTCGCAGTCTCGCTCGCGAGCCAGTCTAGACTGCGGAAGCTGCGGGTGACGGAGTCGGAAGATATTGTTAGCGGCAAGGAATACGTCCGTCGACTGCGCAGGCAATTCGAGCGCCTGCACCCGATGCCTGAGTGGGCGAATCCCGAGCTGGCAGCGAGGCGGCGCAAGACGGATTCAGATGATTCCGACGTTGGCAGCGGGGTGGAGATGGATACCGACGATGAGGAGGAGCAATTGTCCACGCAGCCTCTGGCTAAGTTGCTCCGGAATGCCTCTGATCTTACCCGGATCGAGGACAATAGCCACGCAGGCGGCAAGCGGAAGCTGCGCCAGGAGGTTATTGATATCCAGCGCGTGAAAGACGTGGGCAAGACCCAGCCGGTAAGAATGCTTCCCTCTTTTGCTTCTGATTGAGTTATAACTAATCTTAAAATGTAGTCCTCTATCGACTCACTGACGTTCCACCCGCACTACCCCCTCTTGCTATCTTCCGGGCCTGCATCAACCCTGTTCCTGCACCACATCTCCCCACAAGCACCAGCACCGAACCCGCTCCTGACCTCCCTGCACATCAAACGCACACCAATCCACACCTCTGCCTTCGCGCCTCCTACCGGCAACAAGATCTTTGCCTCCGGTCGTCGGCGTTATTTCCACATCTGGGACCTGGACTCAGGCAAAGTCGATAAAGTCAATGGCTCGGCAGACCGGAAAGAAGAGCAAAAATCCATGGAGCGATTCAAGCTATCCCCCTGCGGACGGTACGTCGGCCTGGTTGGCACCTCGCGCAAAGGTGGCGGTCTCATCAACGTCCTGGACGCGGGGACCGCACAATGGATCGCACAGGTGCGCGTTGATGGACGCGGCGGCGTCGCGGACTTTGCATGGTGGTCTGACGGCGAGGGTCTGACGGTTGCTAGCAAAAACGGTGAGGTATCCGAATGGGATGGCCGACTGCGGCGGGTTGTGGCTCGTTGGCAGGATGCCGGTGCCGTGGGCACCACTGTGCTCACCCTAGGTGGTCGCTCCGGCCGGACACAGCTTGGCGGTGATCGATGGGTGGCAATTGGCAGTTCGAGCGGGATCGTCAACGTCTACGACCGCCGGGAATGGGCTGCTGCATATGCCGCCTCGGCCAAAGATGACCAGCAGAAGCAGTCTGGGATCCCACTCAACCCAACTCCCGTGCGCGCTCTGGACCAGCTCACTACTCCGATCAGTCATCTGGTATTTGCACCAGACGGGCAGATGATGGTTATGGCGAGCCGATGGAAGCGGGACGCTCTGCGACTTGGTATGTTTTTTTTTTTTTTGGAATTTCTTTTTGAGGGCCATTTGCTAACCGCATATACTATGTATAGTTCACCTTCCATCGTGTACAGTGTATCGCAACTGGCCGACCTCCAACACGCCGCTAGGCCGCATTTCCTCCGTGGCCATCTCACCCAACTCGGAGCAGTTAGCTGTGGCTAATGAGCAGGGGAAGATTCGGATGTGGGAGATTCGGGGTTGATCTGTTGCTTTTGTCTCTTACGGTAGAGAGTTGCCATGTAGATGTATCTACTACAATGCATATCATACATATACAATCTTGCATTTCATCGATTCAGAATATCGACAGATGGGAAGAAAAGAAAATGTAGAACAATTTTATTGGTATATACTACCAGAAAAGCACGCCAGTATATTGACCAAACCAAGAAGGCCAACAACATGCAGACCAACGAATATCATAATCCCATCACCAATCCGATTCCAACCCAGTTTTCGGAGGTAAACAAACCAATTTGCAAAGATCAAACTATTCTCCCCACGTATCTATCTATTCCTTTACAGGAGCGTCTTCATATCGTCCATGTTACGAATACCGGCCAGGTTACCCGCCTTAACACGCTTCAGCGTCAAAGCGGCAATCAGGGCAGCACCAACACCGGACCCATCCTCAGCAGCCATGATAGAGACCTTGTCCTTTTCATTGGGCGCCCAGTCCAGAATCTCGCGCAGGGCCTTTGCCCCACGGGCCTTGAAGTGCGGGTACTTGGTGAAGACGGAACCGTCCGCGCCGACGTGGCAGGACTGGATATTCTTCTTCTTGCATATGGCAGCCACACCGCAGGCAGACAGACGCGCGGCGCGGGTTCCAATCAGCTCGGCGAGACGACGGGCCATCTCCAGCTCGGGCTGTGTGGGACGGATGTTCAGCTGGCGCTCGAAGAGATCCAGCGTCTCCGACAGGTTTTCGTAGGGATCCTCTTCGATCGCGGCGAGGAAGGACGCGTCTAGCAGATAGGGTTTGTGTAGCTTGGAGGTGTCCTGACCGTTGAAGATGAGGCCGGGCCGCGACTCGAGAAGGTCCACCAGGGCCAGGCGGAAGATCTCACCCAAATACAGGCCGGCGGTCATCTTCTCGAAGGCCTGCTGGCCGGGCCGCGGCGAGTCGCGGTCGATGATGTGGTCGTATTTGGTCAGCGGGAGCACGACGTGCTCGTTGTCGAAGGCGCCGTACTCGCAGTTGATGGCGATGGGCGTATCGGCGGGCAGACCTAGGTGGGCGATCTTGGGGCACGAGCCCACGTCCTCCATGTAGGCGGCGTTGACGCCAGTGCCGAAGATGCAGCCGATCTTCATCTCGGGGTCGGTGTATGACGAGGCGATGAGGGTTCCGGTGGTGTCATTGATCAGCGCGGCGACTTTGATAGGCAGGCCCTGCATTTTCTTGTCAGAATCAGAACGCCAAATCCCAATTGATATAGACAAACCCTCTTCTGCAGAATCTTCTCCAGCGGGGGCACCACGTCCTGGCCCTCCACGCCCTCAATGTCGAATCCTTTGGTCCACCGCTGCAGGATACCATGGTCGATGTATTCCTGGGTGGCCGGGTAGGAGAAGGTGAAACCGAGGGGCAGCTTGGACAGGTTCTCGCCCTCGTGGTGGAACTCGATGAACTGCTGCAGGCAGTCGGCGATGTATTCCCACATCTCCTCCGCGGTGCCGGTCTTGAGCTCCTCGGGCATCTTGTATTTAGACTGGGTGATTTCGAAGGCGCCCTTCTCGTCGGTCAGGGTGATCTCGCAAACCCGCAGGTTGGTGCCACCCATGTCGAGGGCCAGGAAGGTGCCTTGTTCGTTGCCATCGGGGAATCCCATGACCCAGGTGACGTTCATGGGCTGATAGCATAGTCAGTTGGGGATACCATCATCAATTGCGTTGGGAAGAGAAGCTCACAATGTTGCCGCCCTTGACGGTGAGGCCTTATCGGAGATCAGCCAGTGTTGCGATGCGGCGGGGCGGGACGACCTACCTTTCTCGAGTTCCTTGACGAAGTGGTCGACGACCTGCTTGAGCTTGGTGCGGTCCACGGTGAACTGGTCCTCAAAGTCCTTGATCTGCTGCAGCAGGTTCTGCGGCAGACCGTCAATGGATCCTGGAGAGGCATGGTGGTGAGTATGACGCCAGCAGTCGGGCGGCGGAGGATACGGGACTCACCCTTGCGGGAGGGAGGCTGCTTGGGGCCAATTCCGACCATAGTGACTGTGGGAGTGTGTATCTGGGGGGTGAAAGGAAGAGAAAGAAGGAGAAAGGAGAGGAAAAGGAAAAAGAGATACAAAGGACGGATGCGGATGACGCTGTGGACGTGGGGCTGGCCCTGCCTGGATCCGGAACCGGTGTTCAACCAGGGAAGTTCGGGCGAACTTACTATACACGATCACGACCATGATCATCGCACCTCGGGAACATACCTCCTATTGAATAATACTTTGGATTCTCTGATCGTAACATATGATTTATTCATCACCATAACTCATGATTCCCAGGTCATCGTCAAATCGTACACTCGCTTCTTCACTCCTCCCGCGCCAGATGCGGGAACACATGGGCGAGACCCGGTCCGACTCGTTCCTGCTCTAACTGGCGGTGTGGATTAATCTTCTGGTCGAGTCGCGCGCGCACCCGCTGCCGGTACGCATCCGTCAGCCCCAACGTTTTGTCAACTTCCTCCGTCAGGCGATCAACCTCATCCTGCAGACGTTCGTCCCGGGTCCGCGGCGGCTTGTCTTCTTCCTCCCGGGCCTTGGGGTCCGGATTGGTCTCCTCCCAGAGCGCCTCCAGCTCCTCCTCCCACCCCAGCGCCCGAGCGAACCTGCGCACGCCCGCGTCACAATCCCCCAATAGCAAGACATCGTCCGGTCGAGACCCCAAGCCGCCAACACGCTCCATGTTAATCAGCACGCGCGGAATGCCCTGAGAGCACATCGAGGGCAGGCTGGCAAACGGCTGCACGGACAAACTGGTCCCCATGACAATACAGAGGTCGGCCGCAGCGGGCAGTCGGTTATTCAGGAAAAATGATTCGGGCAAACTCTCCCCAAAGAAGACAATATCTGGCTTGACAATTCCACCACACTCGGGACAGTAGGGCACCTCGCCCTGATCGATCACCGCCTGCATCTTGTCGTCCGGGTACAGGGTCTTGCAGTCGATGCAGCGCTGGGTGGCAAAGCTGCCATGCGCCTCAACAATCATCTCCCCCGGCACACCGGCCTGGCGCTCGAGACAGTCGATGTTCTGGGTAAAGAGTTTCAGCAACCGGCCCTTGGTGAAGAGCAGCCTAATGAACGAGTGTGCAATTGTCGGGCGATAACGGCCCGGGTATAGCTCTTTGGCCAGCGCGTAGAAGGGTTTTGGGTTGTCGCGAAAGAAGCTGATGTCGAATACGGCCTCGGGGTCCGGTAGGTCCAGAAAGTCAAGATTGGCGTAGATGCCGGTATCTGGCGAGCGGAAGTCCGGGATGCCGGCCGAAGTGCTGATGCCCGCACCCACCATTACCACGATGCGCCGCACCTTGTGCTCCTGGATGTACTTGGCCACAGCCTCGATGCTGCGTGCTTCCAGCACCGAGGGACGAATGGACTCGTCCACAACGGTCGACTCTTCGTTGCCCATTGTGGCACGAGAGCGCCGCGGGCCTTGATGCCGGGGTCTTCGACGGCGTCCAATGGTAGAGAGCGAGCTGATGCAGCGGGATCCAGCACGAGGATTTGTAGAAGAGAGAATCGTTAGGGAGTTGTCAGTATTGTCAATATGTTCTCAGTCTGGACCAAACGCTCTCACCGCCCTGGCCCACCACGGCAAGACCACACTTACGGAACTACGTTGTGTACACATATCTCGGTCGCACCCTCGCTGCCACAGATGGCTCTCGCGTCTCCGGCCCTGAATGGCCATCCTTCCCCTCCCTCCCCAGCAGAGCCATTGGCCGCGTCCGATGCTGCTGCTCCCCCCGACGTCTTCAACGCCAGCTCCGTCGCCGAGATCAAAGCCACGCTGTCCCACCTCCACACCCAGGAAGCTTCAGTCACCGCCCGCCTTGATGCCTTGGTGTCCTCGCAGAAAGATCTGTCTCGGGAATTGGGTCGGCTCGACTTGATGCGCGCTCACATTGGGTCGCAAGCCAGCACGACACGCAACATTAGCCATGGAATGCTCTCCGAGGCCGCCGGAACGGCTGACCGCATCTCCAGCGCGGTGCGCCGTCTAGACCTCGAACAAGCTCGGGTGAAGGCCACTCTGGAGGTGGTCGAGCAGGTGGCAGAGCTGAAAGCGTGTGCGTTAGGCGTGGCGGGGTCAATGGGGGCTCCTCAGGACTGGGAGACCGCCGCCAGCTACCTGCACCGAGCATCCCAGATCCCTCCGGCGGTGATACATGGGGGCTTTGCCGCTGAGATGGTACCCACTGCAGAGGTCCCGGATCCACCAAGTGTGACGCTGGAAAGCGCGGCCGAGTCCTTGTGTGGTCTGTTCCTGCGCGAGTTCGATAAGGCCGTCAAGGAAAACGACGGAGCGAAGATCACTCGCTTTTTTAAACTGTTCCCTTTGATTGGACGCTCGGAGGTTGGTCTGGATGTCTATGGACGCTACGTCTGCCAGGGAGTGGCCACACGGGCACGCATCAACCTCAACGCGGGAACCGGTGCTCAGACCAAGGACGGGTTCTTCTATGCCAATGCGCTCACGAAGCTCTTTGAACATATCGCGCAGATCATCGATGGGCATGGAGGTCTGGTCGAGCGCCACTACGGTCCGCGCAAGATGGGGCGGGTCACTGAACGACTGCAGATCGAGGCGGACGTGCAGGGCGGCATCATCCTCGACACCTGGAGCGATGAGCGGCACGTGGATCGCAAGCTGATGGATATCAAGTCCTATGCTTTTACGTTTCTTGTGCAAAGCTTTTTGCCTGCTCAGCGTACAGGGCCGCAGCGCACGAACTCCCCGGCTCCCGGCACGATTGCAACTACGGAAGATGAGGGCGTGGACATGAAGGAAATCGACGGTATTTTGAATGAAATGGCTATCATGCTGGGTCGGTGGTCACTCTACTGTCGATTCCTGGCGGATACATACAATGTAGGCCGCCCATGTTCCTCGTTTCAAACAAAAATTCTTACTGACATACTCTCAAGCCTCCTGCAGATGAGGATGGAAACGATGATGAGGACCGCAAACTCAACCTTCCGGACTTTTTGCAGGAGTCATCCTTGTTCCGCAAGGTCAATGACCGGCTAGTGGCGCCGTTCAACGCGATGACGACCTTCTTCTTCCGCCGCTCTGTCGAAAAGGCATTCCAGCTAGATGAGTCGCCCTCCGGATTGACGCTGAATCCGCAACGTCCACTGAAGGCTCAGCCGCCTCATATCACCTCAGCAGTCGACGATATCATGTACATCGTCAACAAGGTCATCCAGCAAACGCTGGCCACATCGCAAGTAGCGGTGGTGACCAACGTGGTGCCGACTCTGTCCCGCGTACTGGGATCGGACTTCATCGGGATGACCCAGCGCAAGATGCGCGATGAGTGCTATCCCCGCGCCGCGGTCCAGGGGGCACAACCCCCAGAGCAGACCGTGATTGCATTCCTGGTGCAGATCAACAACCTCGACATCGCAGTCGACTACATCCGCCGCATTGTTCAGAACAATACGGGCTCGAAACAGTCCCTTGCGGAGGACAGCCAGCCCATCGCAACCGAACACCTCCGCTCCCTCTTCGCGGCCCCCACGGCAGCTCTGCGCGTTGCGCAGACACTCTACTCCCTAGCCTCAAGCTTCGAAGCCAAGGTCAACGATCTGCTGTCCGACGGCATCCAAGTCGTCTTCAACAACGTCGTCAAGAATCGTCTTCGCCCCATCCTCGCAGACGCATTCCGCGACATCGAGTACCAGCCCCACCCCGACTCCGACGGCGGCGAGCACGACCTGCCCTCCGACGATAATGCCGACGGCACCACCCGCCGCAGCAGCAAAGAGCTCGTCCGCCCGCGCTTTGCAGCAGGCTGGTCCGACCTGCTTGCCCCCATCGCGCGGATTCTGACCCCAGCCTCCTTTGACCGCCTCCTCACAGCGACAGTGGCATATCTAGCTCGTCTCTTGGAGAAGAGACTCTGGTCGTACCATGGGCGTGTGAACCCGCTCGGTGCTGCGCGACTGGAACGAGATGTTGCTGGCCTGGTTAGCGCTGCTGTTGATGTGGGTTACACCTCTGGTGCTCCCGGTCGATACAAACACCGCGAGGCATTCGCACGCTGCGTGCAGATGACTCTTGTTATGGGAATGGATGAGGATGAGTGGGATGAAGTCTTGCGGGGAGGTGAAGCGGCGGAGGTGGTGGAGAAGTTGAGTCGGGAGGAAAGGGTGCGTATACGTGGAATGGTGAGGAGAGATTAATCTGGGGATGTACATATAGAACACCGTTCTTGAATATTCGATCCATAAAAAGGTACTAGAAAATGAATCTCGATGCACATACAACTAGTAGCTAGCTAGGGAAGTGATCTACAGGAAGGGAACAAGCACAAGGAAATAAAAATCAAGATAGCCTTGTTTTGTCTGGTCTATGATACTGCAGTTTTGCATCGAATAGCACAGGAACAGAGAGAGAAAAAAACTGATATCCTCGAGAACTCCCATCGCCAGGCTCAATCTAGCAAGCGGAGTAAATAGAAGCAAAGTTAAGAAGAAAAAAAAGAGCAACACCCAGTGAGTATTTACAAACAGAATCCCCAGGAACGAACATGAACGCCAGGCCCGGAGAAGAATCAGAATCAGACAAATAAGGGTGCTCTTTTTCTTGACAAAATCAAGGAGTTGTATTGTGTATGCAGGGTCGATGGTTGGGTGTAGGATGAGGTTGCGGTTGGTGAAAGAGGTGGACGAGAAAGAGGTATAGAGGTGGTGGCGGTGGTGAAATAGTCATGGTCGAGAACGTAGATAGGTATACACAGGTGAGGAGAAAAGAACAGGAGAAAAAGCTCCAGGCTTTTTTTCTTTTGGAGGTAGATGCGAGGAGGGAAACAAAATCAATGAGGCGCTCAGAGGGATATCGATCGGTGCGAGAAAATGAGACGTATGCGAGGTGCAAAGTTGGCGCTGGATAGGTAGAAAAAAAGGATGCAAGGATGCTGGTGGCTATGCAGATCGAGAAGAAAGACTAATTCTCCGTCTTCTCATCAACGGGCCTCAACACGCCCGGTGTCCCACCCATCGCCTCGCCAGTATCAGGCGGATGCTGCTCAGCGACCTGGCGCGGCGCAGGCGCAAGTTTCATTTCCCGAATGGCCATATCACCCTCACTGCCTCCACGACTGCTCTGGCTGATATCGCCATTCGGCGCGTGGCCCTCCAGCATCATCTCGCTGTGTTCGCCGATGCCGTATCGCTGCGCAGCCGGAATCTCATGCCCGTCTTCACGCTGATCGTGCTTCTGCGGTGTCCAAGCAAGATAATCCCGACGGACCTCGACGTAGTCATACGCGAATTCGCCCAGCTGGTCATCGTCCATCCCGAGCAGCTCGGCTTCTTCGGAGGCGCGCAGATTCAGGCCCGGGATGGCGTTGATGGCGTAGGCAATAATGGCGGAGACGACGAAGGAGTAGGCCGATGTGGCGACGATATATGCAACCTGCACGTACAGCTGCTTCCAGTTGTGGATGACCCAGCCGCCGGCGGTGGTGCCGGTGTTGACACCGTCGAGGCCGATGATGGCGTTGTCGCCGAAGAAAGCATTGAAGATGAGGCCGATGATTCCTGCGACGCCGTGTTCAGCCAACACATCCATAGAGTCGTCGATGCGGATCCAGTATTTGACTGTGCGACAAAAGATGTCAGTAGGTGAACCATGCCTCCAAGACAAAAACAAGACTCACTCTTGGTGGAATAATTGCAAACAATGCCAGTCACAATCCCCAGGATCACACTAGCCCACGGAGTGATAAATCCCGAAGCGGGAGTGGCAGCCACCAATCCCGAGATCGTTCCCGAACACCAGCCGACCATCGACCACTTCCGAGCCAGGCGCCAATCGAGCAGAACCCAGGTGATGGCACCGAACGCGGCAGTCAAATTCGTATTCCAGGAAGCCATTGTCGCACGAATGTTAGCACCGAAAGCTGAGCCACCGTTGAAACCGAGCCAGCCGAACCACAGAAAGACCGTGCCGAGGAGGATGAGCGAGACGTTGTGCGGCCGGAAGTTGAGCATCATGCGCTCCTGCCGGCGACCGAGCACCATGGAGTAAGCCAGAGCCGTGAACCCGGACCCGATCTCGACGGGCCCGCCGCCCGCGTAGTCCATGACACCATACTTGTACGCCCAGCCGTTGGGATTCCAGGCCCAGCAGGCTAGCGGGCAGTAGACGATTGTTGCCCAGAGGAAGACGAAAATCATGGCGGGAAGGAGTCGACCACGCTCAGCAACGGCGCCCATGATGATGGCAGCGGTGACGGCGCAGAATTGCATCTGCGGAGAGACCGAGTATTAGCAACCGCTTATCAGAACCCTCTTGTAATCGGACAATACAAAATACATACCTCATAAAACGAAAAGAGCAGGTCCGGAATCAGCGGCGAGCCCGGACTGGGGTTTGCCAGGGTCTTCATCAGACCGAAATTGCGCAGGTTGCCAATATAGCCATTGGTTGCGGTCGGCGAGAAAGCTAATGAGTAGCCCCAGAAGTACCATTGGAACGTGACGACCGACATGGAAGCCATACAGGCCCAGATCATGCTGAGTGCAGACTTCCGGCGGGCCAGACCGGAGTACAAGAACCCCAGGCCGGGGACCATGACGAGGACCATGGCGGAGGCCACGATGATGTAGGCCTGGTCGCCAGATTGAAACCATTTGTTGACATTTTCGGTTCCTGCAAGACCCTACATTAGCCCGAGCTGGTTAAATCCTAGGATAGAGAGCAGTGCGTACGAGAATCACCGCCTAGATCGTTGGTGGCCAGACTAAAGTCGGAGGGCGCGCCGATCCAGTTGTATGAGGCATAGTCCGGCGCATACGGCGCCTTCCCGTTGAACGCCATGGTGCGCGGAGGACCTCACGCGAGAGAGTTTGAGGTCTGGGCGGGAGGGAAACAGGTCAATTGGAAGGAAGACAGGGGAGGCTGGGTAGGGAGAGTAAAGGAACTGGAATGTTGAAGAGAAGGGGAGAGAAAGAGAGAAGAGAGGAAATGCTGTGGAGGACGAACAATCGCCACTGGGGAGGAATCGGAATGATTATAGGGAAAAGAGAAGCTGGCAGGAAGTGAGTCGGATCGACAGCTCCACCGAAATCGGTGTCGAGGGGGAGAAAAAGAAAAACCTGGGCGCTGAAGCGGGTCGATAATCGATGACAACAGCAATGGGATAAGCGGATGATAAAACGAAACAACCATTTTTTTTTCTAGTTAGTCTAGGAGTATAACAACACAGCCCATCCATAACCGCGCCATGCGATGATCATGATGATTCTCTCTCTCATCACCCGTCTCCGGCTCCGAGGGCCGCAGGGTCATCTTATCCGCAGTGGCGACGGCGAGAAAGGTTCCACGCCCATGGGTCTTGTGCATGATTGCCTTAACGGAGCAATCATCAAGGTCGGACGTACATAATAATACGTCCCGCGGACGTGATGCCGGGTATGTATATATATACTACTCGATCGCGACGAGCATGACAGAGATAACAGATCGGCCTATCTCGCAGAGATAGGATCCCCCGAGCTCTATCTAGTTTTGCCTGTATAGAAGCAGGGACTGCACTTATCAGGATGTTATCAGGAGGTTATCTGGGGCTTCTGATTGGGTGATTTTCGACTCCTCTGATTGGCTCCAGATAAAGTCGCCCGTTGCCACTGATCGCGGTCTAGCCGGGTGCGGACTAGTGCAGTGATAGACCGGGCACCGTCGATTGGCTCCAGATAAGCTACGCCGTGTTCTCCCGAATAGGTGACAAACGGTTCGCTAGGTATCTGGAGGTACACGAGCTCTTCCAGTCTTCGGTTCATCTAATAAGCAACAAGGGTCACGGTCATAGAAGAGTGGATCTGGGTGGATGAACCAAATGTGCGGGGAATGCCCTAGAGGAAGTAGGAGACGGGATGCAGACCGGGAGTGAAGTGAGACCTGTTCGTCCAGAGATATCTAAGATTTATGATTGCGGTCCTTTGGCTGATAGAACATTGCTGGCTTCAGAAATCATCTCAGCAAGGCCGGCTGGCCCAATGGCAAGGCGCTTGACTACGAATCAAGAGATTGCAGGTTCGACCCCTGCGTCGGTCATTCTTTTTGCTTTTTTGATCGCGACATCGTGATATCGCTAGGAATATATTTTTTGCATATGATCGACCGTCATCTATTATTATGTATAAGGGAATCATCCAACGGCAATATCATTAGCTACAACCGGCACCCATGCATCACACATTCACACTATAGCCGACCCCCACGCCGCGCCGCCGCCGGAGCGCATGGAGGTACTTGCGCCCCTCATCCACCCAGAACACCGAGCTGGCGATGCACAGCAGCTTGAACAGCGACCCGAGCCCCAGCGGTTCCGTCTGGAAGATGCGCTGCAGGACCGGCAGGTAGATCACGCAAGCCTGACCGGCCAACGAGCCCAGCACCGCATAGTTGAACATCTTGTTGCCGAACAGCGGCAGCTCGCCGCGGAGCACGGACTTGCCCTCGCTGCGGCAGGTCAGCGCGTTAAACATGTCGAACAACACAAAGCACGTGAAGGTCATGGTGGTGTCGTGTGCCGTGACGACCTTAGAACGCTTGCCTAGAGGCTGGCCATCGTCGACGTCACCCATCTCGTGCACGTAAATTGCCAGGGTGCCTAGCATGATCACCATCGCCGAGGTGAGGACTCGCTGAATGAGTGGTTTCGTGAGCACTCGTGCCGTCTTGGGTCGGGGTGGCCGGTTCATGATCGACGGGTCCACGGGCTCGACGCCGAGGGACTGAGCAGGTGGGCCGTCCATGAGAATATCTGGACGAAACGAAGTTAGAAAAAGTTGTCTGACATGACATGAGACAAAAGACTCACTAATCCACAAGATTTGCATGGCATTCAGTGGATTCTTGAACCCGAGTGTAGTGCTCAGGAGCACGAGAGTGAGTGCCGCCACACTGGTGCTGAGTTGAAAGGTGATGAAGTTCTGGATGTTATAGAAGATGCCCTTGCCCTGCTCGATCGCACGCAGGATGGTCGAGAAATCGTCATCCGTCAAAATCATGTCGGCGGCTTCCTTGGCGACGTCCGTGCCAAGCCTGCCCATCGAGATGCCGATATCTGCTTTCTTGAGCGCCGGTGCATCGTTGACACCATCGCCCGTCATGGCAACCACGTCCCCGCGAGACTGGAGCGCGCGCACAATCTTCATCTTATGGTCAGGACTGGTACGGGCGAAGACCGACGTGGTGGAAATGGCCTGAGCGAGCTCGGCGGTGCTCATGTGGTCCAGCTCATCGCCCCGAAGGACGGACCGCGAACCCGCACTCTCATTGATCGGCATGCCAAGTTTCTTTGCGATTGCCACAGCCGTTGTCTCGGCATCGCCGGTGATCATGATGATGCGCACCCCTCCGGCCATCAGACGCCGGATAGCCTTGTGTACATCCTTGCGTGGCGGGTCGTTCATACCGATCAGCCCGGCGAACACCAAGCCTTTGTAACGATCATCATCATCGGGCTGGCCGCCAGATCCCAGAACAGGCGTTCCCGATCGGCTGCCAAACGCCCTGCCGCCCTTGGAGACGGGCCCGCTAGCAAAAGCGAGGACCCGAAGACCCTCTGCCGCCATCTTCTCGCCTGCCTCACGAATCACCTTGCGTCGCGCCTCGTCCAGGATAACCTCTCGGCCATCCTTGGTCAGGTAGGTATCAGATCGTAACAGAACCTGCTCGAGAGCACCCTTGATGTAGGCAACATCAGAGCTACCATGGGCGGAGTCTGTGCCACTGCCAATGATGACGCCCATCCATTTTCGCTCCGAACTGAAGGGGGTCTCGGCCACGCGAGCACTGATCCGATCGCGTACATCGTCCTCCCCCAGCGTATCCAAAAGATCCAAAATAGCCACATCGGTAGGTTGACCGACCCATCGGCTCTTCACGGAACTCGCATCTCTGTCGATGGTCGACGATAGCACTGCCGCTGATGATGCGCTGGCTGGCGAGTTGGCACTGACTCGTGACAGCCGGGAGTTATTCGCAATGTTACCAACTCGAAGTACAGTGCGAGCCGCAGGACCGGGAGACAGCACAGATGCCATGTCCCGTTGAACCTCGAACGGCTCGATGGTGTCAAAATGCCACATCTTGGTCACAGTCATGTGGTTGAGCGTGAGCGTACCGGTCTTGTCGCTGCAGACCACATTGACCGACCCAAGTGTCTCAACGCTAGGCAGTCTCCGCATGATCGCACCTCTTTTGGCCATGCGTAACACGCCCAAAGCGAGGGTGACTGTGACAATAATGGGCAACCCCTCTGGAATTGCCGCTACTGCAAGGGAAACGCCAATGGTGAACATCTCAAGGAGATTGCGGCCCTGCAGGAGCCCAATCACAACAATCAACCCGATCACACCAAAGGAGATATAGCTCAGTTCTTGGCCCAATCGGTCCATGGATAGCTGCAGGGGAGTCCGCGGACTTTCGATTTCTTGTAGAGATGCCGAGATGCTACCAAACTCCGTCTTGGCACCAGTTGCGATGACAATGCCCTGGCCGTAGCCAGAACGGACCAAGGTCCCCATAAATGCGATATTGTGCTGTTCGTTCAATCGAATATCAGCTCCAACGGCTCCGGTGGCAGGCGCGTCGTAAAAAGGCGACCGAGGTGGGGTGGCAGTTTTCAACGCTTCAACGGCTCCTCCGCGTGTGCTCCGAAGCGCTGCCGCAAATTTTACAACGGGTTCATTTTCTCCAGTCAAGTTGGATTCGTCGATACTGAGATGGGTCGCAGCGGTGATCCGGATATCGGCGGGGATGCGGTCTCCGGTGGTGAACAAGATCAAATCTCCTGGCACCAGCTCGGCCGCCGGAACGGTAGTCGAGGCCTTGATTGCCGCGGACACTGAGCTGGGACTCTTGCTCCGAAGCTCTTGCATCTCCTCCGCGGCATTTCGTGGAACAGGCATATTAACGTCAGCTCCCGTTGCCTGGGGCATAATGTCACGTATAAGATGAGCGTAGTGTGGCACGAGACGGCTCAGGGCTTCCAAAGACTTCTCCGACCGATATTCCTGAACAAATCCAACAGTTACGACAATTGTCACCGCGAGGGTAATGCTGAGGGCGTCATCGTAGTTGCCCATAACGAATGAGATGCCAGCCGAGGCAAGAAGGAGAAGGATCAGCGGTTCCTTGAACTGCTTGACGAACCGCAGCCATAGGGGCTCGGGTTCCTCATGGGGTAGCTCATTCGGTCCATCGCGTGCTAGGCGAACCTCGGCCTCGGAAGGGGTCAAGCCATGTAAAAGAGAGGTACGTAGTCGTTCGGCGGTTTCATGGGGCTCCAACCACGAATAGGTTGAGGTCGATATCTAGAAGAAACAAGAGGCTTAGAATTTGACTGCCCCGAACGCTACGGGACTTACCGACGACGGAGCCTCCGGTCTCGCTCCTAGAGGTGTCCCGCCTCGAGATGAGTCGGGGATCTGCGCATTATGCAGAGGCAGCGCAGGTGTTGTCGACCTTGACATTTCTCATGCTTTGGCAGACAAGAGACGGAAAAGGAAAATGAAAAGAGGAAAACCACGCGTCAGATTGATCACAGAGCAATTATCATCCCGTCTTGATTCCAATTGGTTTTGCTGCAAGGAGCCACTGTTCGGAGATGCAATCTGGCCGAAGTATCCACGGGGCCTAGACTGGTGGGACTAGACGGGGGTCAAGCTGAAATCTGAATCCGGGGAGGAGAGAGAATCAGGGGTCGCCTAAGGTGAACAAGTCGACAGGATTAATAGGTGGAATGGGGATATCAAGCGAACGAGAGGAGGGCCAAAAACAAAGAAAAGAAGACGAGGTACAGGCGACAGAGAGCCGGCGAGTGAAAGGACGAAGAGGCCAACAGGATGTGGATGCTTTACCCGTTTGGTGACCCCGGAAGAGCTATTAGTCCGGCCTCCTCATGGGGGCTAGTGTGCTACATCACGTGCACTCGCTGGGGGCATCAATACATACTGACTGTGCCACGTAAAGGGGAAGGAAATTCATGGAAGAATTACTATTGCTTGAGTTCGCTGATGAATTCCATTTTAGGATAGGTTACT
The DNA here is from genome assembly GCF_028827675.1 of Penicillium lagena. Classification (NCBI taxonomy): domain Eukaryota; kingdom Fungi; phylum Ascomycota; class Eurotiomycetes; order Eurotiales; family Aspergillaceae; genus Penicillium; species Penicillium lagena. The sequence continues at coordinate 1,169,020 of NW_026623227.1, read as the reverse complement.
AGACATAAGCGATATATTTAGAGAGGGGTAGATGAGACAACAGATGATACTGGACCCTGAAGTCGAACCCGGATACCTGTGAGAAGGAAGAGGCCTTCCATTACGGTAGGTGTACCACCAGTACACCAGCTCCGTCTAACAATATTTGCTGTGGTCTATGCCGTAGCCATGTTTGGGCCATGCTACTACTTACTGTACATGGTATAAACTCCGAGTGTCCGCCCGAGGTCACGTGGTTCACACCCCAGCCCCCTCCATTAGGTCAGCCGGAATGTGGACGCGCATCTGTCGTTCCTCGCTGGTTTCTCTGCCAACTCAACCCTCTGTCGCGCTACTCCCCTCCTTCCCCAACCCCCTCAAATCCCATCCGCCTCGATGGTTTGGTCTTAACGCGTCTATTTGTGTTGAATTCATCCTCTGATTGCAGCCCTTGGTTTTTTCTATTGCCGTGCGCGAAACCAACATAGGGGTCGCCTCGTTTTTGTTTTCCTGGTTTCAAGCGCGTCGTCTCATTTGGTGACTCGAGTCTCTCCACGCCCCGAGCCCACGCTGGGAGGGCCTGCCTTGGATCTGCCTTGTGTAATCCTGCTTGTCCACCATGTTTTACTCGGAGACCCTCTTGTCCAAGACGGGGCCGCTGGCCCGCGTCTGGCTGTCGGCCAACATTGAGCGCAAACTGTCCAAGTCGCACATTCTCCAGTCCGACATTGAGAGCAGTGTCAGTGCCATCGTTGATCAGGGCCAGGCGCCCATGGCTCTGCGTCTGAGCGGTCAACTGTTGCTAGGTGTCGTCCGTATCTACAGTCGGAAAGCGCGTTACCTCCTCGACGACTGCAACGAAGCCTTGATGAAAATCAAGATGGTACGTCCGTTCGCTGTTACGTTCCTGTGCATTAACTAACCATACGCGCCTCGCAGGCTTTCCGCTTAACAAATAACAATGACTTGACGAGTACCGTCGTCGCGCCGGGTGGCATTACTCTTCCCGACGTTCTCACCGAGTCTGACCTGTTTACGAATCTCGATACGTCTCTGCTGTTTCCCTCGAATCTGAACCTTGAGTCATCTGGGGGCAAGCGCCCCGGCGAGCTGGACTTTGGAAGCCAGTTTCTTCCCGACAGCACTTTCCGACGGTCTGTCTCTCAGGAGCCTCTGCGACTTGAAGACCCCTCTCTAGTTGATCTTGACATCGGCGACGATGATACGACCATCGAAGTTGGTCGTGACGCGCCACCAGCGCGCCCCATGGAAGAAGATATGATCAGTGATGCTGGGAAGCTCAACGACGACGTTAACCTGGAATTGGACATTGGCGATGATGATGCTCAGTCAGACAAGATGAATTTGGATTATGATGGTCCTCATGACAACTTGAACGACCTGGGCCTGGACTTTGACAACGACGACGGTTTCGGCGCCCTGACTCCTCGTGCGGAAGAGAATCGATTCCATCGTGACTCCGGGAGCCCGCTCTCGGATGCCGGATCGGCGCAGATGCACCAACTCGAAGAAGAGATGAACCAAGAAGAGCACGCTGCTCAGCATGGCCAGCGTGTTAAACGCCAAAGGCTCATGGAAATGGATAAGGAACCCACCATGTCCTCCAACGAGGTCAAGGCGCTCCAGAAAGATCGTTCCCAGATTCTGAAGCCGGCCACGTTTCTGCCCCGCGATCCTGTTTTGCTCACGTTGATGACTCGGCAACAGAACGGTGACTTCGTGTCGAGCGTCTTTGGCGAGGGGCGTGGTCGTGGCTGGGCTCCCGAACTTCGTGGACTGCTGTCGTTGGACTCTGTCAAGAAGGCTGGCGAACTCAAGCGGAAGCGCGACAGCGGTATCTCCGACATGGACGTGGCTGCCGACGTGCCGGCCTTGGAGTTTGGCGATGAAGAAGCGATTGTGGCGGTGGACGAAGGGATTGGTCTCGATACCACTCTGCCGCAGTCGGAGATTGAGTTCCCTGGCGACGAGGAGAATCAGGAACTGCATATGAGCGACGACGATGGCATCCAACAGCCGCTGGATGACTTTGATCCTGCACGTCCCCTGGACAGCGGTCCCGTCTCGATGGGCACCCAGCACGCCGTGCACATCCTGCGAGAGCGCCTGGGTGAGCCGGAGCAGAAGAAGAGCGTTCTGTTCCAGGACCTGCTGCCGGAGAAGCGAGCCAGCAAAGCGGATGCGACCAAGATGTTCTTCGAAGTCTTGGTGCTCGCCACGAAAGATGCGGTCCAGGCCGAGCAAGGTTCCAAGTCCATTGGCGGCCCCCTCAAGATCCGCGGCAAGCCCGCACTGTGGGGATCTTGGGCGGAGGAGAATGCCGATGGCGTCCCGGCTAGCCAGCTGGTGCAGGCGCTGTAGATGGCTTGTTGGTATTCATGTACAGTGCTGGTTGCTTTGGAGCTGTGATTGGAATCGGGGTATTTGTTTTATTGGGTAATCTTCCTTGTCTGAAATCAGTGGCCCATTGGGGTGACTAAGGAGTTTTGGGTGCTGCTGGGTTTGGAGAAAAGGGCTTTGTTAGGTTATTATTGCTTTCCAGTGGACTAGCTAGGTAGTTAGCGAGTAGCCAGTTAATTGAACATACGTCCGTCTACTACATGAGAATCGGCCAAGCTTTACGGATGCCTCGGCAGTGCGACGTACACAGTATACAGTAATTCCGAGATCTAGTTATATCCGTCGACCTTAGTTCCCATATCGGCGTTCGGCCCGATTGCCACAGCGGGGATGATATCACTCGGCCGTGTGTGCGGCTTATCACAAACACAAGAAAAAAAAAGTGGATTCATACTAAAATACGGCGAAAAGCTCACCCCTGGCAAATCAGTTTCACCAGTGCCGAGTTCCAGGGCGAGTGCTTTCTTTCTTTCTGGTGAAAAACTACTGCACAAAGCTGCAATTCCCGCATCATTGCAGCGATCCCGAAGAGTCATCACGCCACACGGGGGGGTGCTAACTAGTTCGCCAGGTTGCTTGCTAATCATCGAGGACGCGCGCGCGACACCGAGCTAAATCGCATGGGCATATAAACCCTGCCCGGGTGTCATCGTTTTATACCCCCGCACGCATTCGTTTCAGCCGAGTTCCACGCTCTGTGGACTCACTGCAATGGACCCGGTAGAGCAACCCACGAGCTCAGAAAAGAGTCACGATGACGAACTCGAGGATTCCAAGTCTGAAGAAGGAGTCTTCGCCCCAATTCACGGCCCTGATGGTGACGATGGAGAACAACAGCGCGAGGCGCCACTGCACAAGTTGCGCTCGCAGACATCGCGATCCCTCGAACCCTCCTGGTCTCTAAACGATGGTATCAGTATCCACGGTGATCGGCCACAGGACGAAGAAGGTGGTGAGGCTGGAACTATAGAGACGGATGAAGAACAGCGCTTTACGGTTGCCTGGGATGAGAATGACCCCATAAATCCGAGGAATATGACCAAGGCGAGGAAGTGGTTGATTGTTATTATTGTTTCTTTGGGGTCTCTCTGTGTGTGAGTGCTTGGTCTATATCTGGTAATTTGTGAAGTCAAAAATCGTTGATGCTGACGGGTGTAGGACTTGCACGTCGTCCATGTACACCACCACATACGATCAATTGATGAAGGATTTCAATTGCTCCGAGGAGGTTGCCACTCTGGGATTATCGTTCTTCATTTGGGGTCTTGGTTCGTTTTTATCTGTGATTCTGTTTGGATCAGCCATTGACAATCTCGTTCGACAGGAATTGGCCCACTATTTCTCAGTCCCTTGTCCGAGGTATGGCCCAGATCCCACCACCCCCGAAGAAAAAGGAATTAACTGTGATTCAGTTCTACGGTCGCCGGAACATTTATCTCGTCTCATTCAGCTTATTTCTGATCTGGTTGATTCCATGCGCGGTGGCGCAGAATATCCAAACAATGCTCGTGTGTCGCTTCTTCAACGGACTGGCCGGCAGCGCGTTTCTGAGCGTGGCTGGTGGCACTGTGGGTGACTTGTTTGATCGACATGAACTGGCCTTTCCCATGATGCTCTATACGGCGAGTCCGTTTATCGGGCCTGAAGTCGGTCCCCTGTAAGCTTCCTGCCCGTCCCCAACCGCGGTTTGCCTCGGATGATTAACCTGATGATCAACAGAGTGGGTGGATTCATCAATCAGTTTACGACATGGTATGTTCGAAGTAAATGCTGTGGAATTGACCAGGACTCATGGTTTTAATAGGCGCTGGACGTTCTACGTACTCTTGATATGGACCGGGGTTTTGCTGATTTCGATATTTTTCTTGGTTCCCGAAACATACCACCCAGTGTATGTGATGAAACCAAAATCCGTGTTCAATATACTAATCCATTGAATCGCAGGCTCCTAAGGCGCAAGGCGCAAAAATTGCGCCAGGAAACCGGAGAAGACCGGTGGAGAGCTCCGATCGAGAAACTGAATCGGTCGGTGGCGCAAACCGTTCTGCGCTCCATGTACCGGCCTTTACTCCTTCTGACCCTGGAGCCTATGTGCCTGAATCTGTGTATTTTCTCGGCAATCCTACTGGGCATTCTGTACCTGTTCTTCGGTGCCTTCCAATTAGTCTTTGACGAGGTCTATGGGCTGGTGCTCTGGCAGCGTGGACTATGTTTCATCGGTCTCTTTGTCGGCATGGTCCTCGCTATCCTGTCAGATCCGTTCTGGCGCCGCAATTACCAGCGTTTGGAACGCAACCATGAAAAGGCCACGCAAAAGACCGATGACTATCAGCCGGAGTGGCGGCTTCCACCAGGTGAGTGTCCAATTTGGGACCAACCAACAAAACGTTTCTAATTGTCTCAGCGATCCTGGGTGGACCCCTGGTCACTATTGGGCTCTTCATTTTTGCATGGACGATCTACCCAGATGTGCATTGGATTGCACCTATCATTGGCAGTGCCGTGTTCGGTGCAGGGTAAGATCTACCTCCACTTCACATTGGTTCTAGTGGGGATGATACTGACTGGCAATCATAGCACCATCCTGGTGTACTCGGGCGTCTTCACCTTCCTGGTAGATGCATACCCAACATTTGCCGCCAGTGCACTGGCCGCCAATAGCTTTTCGCGGTCAAGCTTTGGAGGAATCTTCCCCCTATTCGGTATCCAAAGTAAGTTTGCCTCGCCCGTTGCTATTTTCATCCCACGGACCGGGGGTTGGGCATTTTTCTGTGCTGCCATGCAGTGTATATGTATACATTCTGCTGTCGAACCGGGCTGGTCTGCTTCTTTCATTTGGCCCAGAGAGCATGGGGACTCTTTTGTTGTGGGCGTCGTTGCTAACGGCCGTACAGTGTATAACAATCTCGGTTTCCACTGGGCAACGACATTACTAGGCTTCTTGACTCTGGTCATGACGCCTTTCCCGTACGTTCTGATACCCACTGCGCTATGACCCATCAATTTTGCATTGCCCCTGCATCCTTGCAGTGGATCGCATGCAATGCCCAGAGTGCATGGGTCTCTCGCAGCCCACCAGACACTACATCTTGTTCTTGTCATATACTGATTCCAATTTTCTCGGGCAGGTACATTTTCTTCCGATATGGGAGTCGCATCCGCAAGAAGAGTCGGTTTGCCACGTCGCAGACCTGACTGCAATGAATGCAATATCGCTATTTCAGGATGGTCGCATTAGACCTGGCACAAGCTGCAGATTCCAGCTCAAATATACGCGAATCGATCCTGTGGCCCTGGCGGATAAAGAGGCAGCGTGCCGGACCAGGGCAGTTGGGAATGGAATGCAATAGGCAACCGGTCTCGTGCCGGGTCTATTGTTCTTGTCCTGTCCATCCTCCTCCCTATGTAATATTTAATCGCACGAGAGAAGACTCTCCGCCATGGCTAGCTACTGGTCAGAAACCGGGATGGATGACCACCCACCCGCACATCCAGTCCAGTCTAACATAAATCCACAATAAATAATCATAATATGTAACCGCTTGGTTGTGAAGCGCGTATCCCTCGTCATGTGGCCCTGGTTGAGCCTTACCCGGAAGCCAACCGAGGCACGACCGAGGGGGCGAAGAACAGGATGCCTCGGGACTTTACGGAAGAGGGATTTTTCGGGAAGAGCCTCACCCTCACCACTCAGGATGGCCGGAAAGTGGGTGAATAATAATGCTGTCACTAACTGAACGAACTCACGACGATTCAATCTTGCAGAAATTCGATGCCGCACTAGAGTCCTCTACACACGTGCCGCCGGCGGGGTGAGATACGGGGACACAGCGCCAATACGGTTCGATACGCCCTGGTCGTCGCAGCGGAAAATAACGCGTCCCACTGTCTACACAGCTCCCTCGGAGCGATATAGTAATAGTTATCAAGATGGACATGTTTTTTGTAGTTCGCGTAGTCGTTCGTCGGGGTAGACTCCGTGGAATCCTCAATAGTTAGTGCTGAGTACTGAGTTCAGCATGCGCGAATTTCATTAGGTAACCCAGCTAGGAATGGTGAAAGTATGGAGAAGAGGAAGTTAGATCCAGAGTCATTTCTTTCTGTCAGCCTCTTTCCTCTTCTTTGCAACTGGGCTGAACGTAGAGAGAGTCACGGGAACATTTTGTTGGAGTGAACCATTCACTTCTTCTTCTTCCCCGCGCCTGGTCGTCTCTTCCTTTCCTCCGTCGACCCTCCCCGCCTGTCCGACCCGGCTTGACCAGGAACTTCACTCGACTTCGTCCAGCACCGTCGGTCTTTCTGCTTCTTCCCCGCAGTCTTCTCTGCCCACGTCCCCTCTCCACTCCAATTCGCTACTCGCCGTCGTTCATCCCGCTCGGTTTTTTGCGCCTCACGTCATTCCAGCGCTGCGCCGATCTCCTCAAAACCGAGCTCGCCCTGCGGTCCCTTCAATGCGGCACTTCACCCTGGTCCCGCCGTGCATCGAGTCGATTGTTCCCCGTTACACCCGTGACTCGGCCTCCCCCGCCAGCGGTGGTCGCGAACGCGCAATATTACGATTGAAGACCCGCCTTTGAGAGGATTCCAGAACCAAAGCCACCGATCATTTCGCGATCGCTTTCCGGACAAGACAAGACTGTCGAATTCGCGCATACCCGAGAGGTCGAGTGCGCGCATGGTCCCGTCGCCACTAAGTCGCGTGTTTCAGACCCAAGTGACAAGGCACAGATCGTGACCTACTAAGTGTCAGACCTTCAGAACATATGCCGAAATGAGCGCGGTGGTCAAACACGGCTCTCCGACTCCTTCGGCGGATCCCAGCAGTGGGGATCGTGACTCGCCTGATATCACCGAGCACTCAGAGCAGAATCCGAAAAATGGTAAAATGGCCAAGGCGAACGCCAAGGACCCCTCGCGACCGCGTCGGAAGAAGGCCCGGCGTGCCTGCTTTGCCTGCCAGCGCGCCCATTTGACTTGCGGTACGTGAGACACTTTGCTACTTGTTTTTGAGGGCTGCTGACTGATTACGTATAGGTGACGAGCGGCCATGTCAGCGCTGTATCAAGCGCGGCCTCCAGGATGCTTGCCATGACGGTGTACGCAAAAAGGCCAAGTATCTGCACGACGCCCCGGACGGAGCCTTGATGCCCGGAGCCGGTGGTAACAACTTCTACAACAACAAAACTTCTGTGCGCAACAATATGCCCAGAAATGGCACCACTGCAGTTACTGCGAATGCGCAGCCACAAACCTCGAATGCCGGGGCCAATGGCAATTTCTATCCCACGCCGCAGCAGGCGCAGTCACAACCGGGGTCTTACAACGTCTTTCAGGAACCTTCGATGGGCCAGAGTCCCTTTACCACCCAGTCTCCTATGTCGCCAACGTTCAACATGAAGAATACCCAGAACGGCCGGAATGCCAGTCTCTCTTCGACCGTGAACCAGCCCACGCCTAATACCGCGCTCTCCGGAGATACTAGTCAGGGTCAAAATCCATTTGCGGGGCCATTCTTCGATCCCAGTGATCCAGCGCTGTTCAATTTCGACTTGTCCAGCATGAACTTTGAGAATCGATACGGTGCTCTAGAGTTTGGCATGCTTGGTCACATGGCCACGGGAGCTGGAGATTCCCCCAGCGATTCTGCAACGCAGCGCGGGTCGATCGGCCGCAGTGGGTCAGCCCAGTTCTCCACGCCAGCTCCTGGGTTTGGGGAAAGCCCGAACAATCAGCCTTTCATGTTTGGTGATCCCATGCTCAACGACTGGTCGAGCGGACAGGCCTCGGGCCATGTGAACGTCGGCGGAGTATATGGCCAAAACGGCATGCTTCCGGGCCACATGAAACATGATGCGCCTCATGCTTTTGCAATCGAGAGTGGCCCAGCAAACTTCACGAGCCCCGGCTCAGCCACTAGTCCGCATATCCCGACCGCTGGGGTTGAGGATCCTTCCTTCAATAATGTGGTCGCCGCCAAGTCGAATAGCCTTGCGCCCAATGGACAGCGGCCGCTGATCTCAACGCCCAGCTTGAAGCATCAGTCTCTCCAAGTGGGCCCGAAACGGCGTCAGCGCAACCCGTCGTCGATCTATGAGAGCGTGAAGGAGCCGTACGCCTACACCACTGGGTTCCACAGTCTGACGGCCTTTATCCAACGACGGTTCTCACCACAGAAGACGGTGCGCATTGCCAAAGCGCTGGCATCCATCCGGCCATCGTTCATTGCGACCACCAAGACATTGAATCGGGATGATCTCGTGTTCATGGAGAAGTGCTTCCAGCGGACGCTGTGGGAATATGAAGACTTCATTAATGCGTGCGGTACCCCGACGATCGTCTGTCGTCGCACCGGCGAGATCGCCGCCGTGGGCAAGGAGTTCAGTATCCTGACCGGCTGGAAGAAAGACGTGTTACTCGGGAAAGAATCGAACCTCAACGTCAATACTGGCGGATCATCAGTGCCACAATCTGGCACGACATCACGCGGCAGTTTCACACCGCGAAGCTCGACCCTCGAGAATTCCACTGGCAGCGGACGCCCCCAACCAGTGTTCCTTGCCGAACTGTTGGATGACGACAGCGTGGTCGAGTTCTACGAGGACTTTGCCCGGCTCGCGTTTGGTGATTCGCGTGGAAGCGTGATGACACGCTGCAAGCTGCTCAAGTACAAGACCAAAGAGGACATGGAGCTGGCGCATTCGGATGAGGGCAAGTGGAATAATCACCTGCGCAAGGGCGGCATTGCCGGCGAGGCGGGTATGAACCAGCTCGGATTCAAGGATGGAAAGGTCGAATGCGCGTACTGCTGGACGGTTAAGCGTGATGTCTTCGACATTCCTATGCTCATTGTGATGAATGTGAGTTTCTTGTGCACTGGAGGAGGGAGATCTTGTTGCTAACCTGGTCTACAGTTCTTGCCGTGTATCTGATTCCTTTTTCTGTGTGTTGTTTGTCCCCTCTATTTTTTCCCATTCCCATACCCTCGACAAGCGTTTTCCACAAACCCTGTCTCTTCTTTACTGTTTATTTCTGGTGTACATGTTCGATTTTGGGACTGTATGATTCCCCCGCTGTTTTCGTTTTTGATTTACTTTTCGTTCTAGTTCTGTTTCCTCCGTGTCCTTTGTTGTTTCCGTCTTGCACGTATATTATGGTGTTTTTGTGTTGTTCCTGTCGATATGTCTTCTGATCTGGTTTTCCGGCGCTCAAAAAAGGGACCACCGAAAAAAAATACCACGGTATCTCCCACGGGTTATTGGATGTATGAGATAATAACTTGAATGCAATTGCATTTGTCTGTTTATCTATTATCTGTTTGAAGTAGAGCAACTATACAATCGAATCCACAGGCCCTGTCAAGCGATGCCTCAGGCGGGCTTATCGTCGATAATCCCAACCCCACTTCACCTCTTCTTCTTGCTCATCTCATTATTCCCACTCTTCGGCTCTCTCCAGTTTTCGAGGGACAGCTGAACTACTATTCTACTTGTCCGATCTGACCTACGATCCATTGCCCGCACGGCACACATCCTATATCCCCATCTCGGCCTCATCCTTGTCCAACACCACACCGGGAACTTGCTCGCCCACACACCAACTCCAATATGCGCCCCGACAAACCCCGCGACCCCGTTGCCGGCCCTGAAACGGGCCCAGAAGCTCCATTTCCCATCCGATTGTCCGGGCCCGTGATCAAGGGATTCGGACGCGGGAGTAAAGATGTACGGTTCGGCCCCTGCTGTCTATCCTATGCGTTATGTTGCTGCTGCTGCAGCAGCCGCATGCATGTGTGCATATTCCACAAAGAAGAAGACGAAAAAATAGACTGGTAAAACCATGTTAACCTCAATTGCCACTTCACAGCTCGGCATCCCCACTGCCAACATCCCTGTCGACGATCTCTCCGAGAAATACCCCGACCTGATGACGGGCGTTTACTACGGTGTCGTGGCTCTGGACCCGACGAAGTTCAAATATGAAGGCCAAGAAACAGAGAAACCCACTATTCTCCCGGCTGTGCTGAGTATTGGATATAATCCATTCTATAAAAATACCGTTCGCTCCGTTGTACGTCCCACCACCCTCTGTCCTTCCATCTCTTATCACCATTATTATATATACAAAAGCAATTCCCTCTCTCCTATTTCTCTTTCTAACAACTGAAATAAATCCAGGAAATCCACATTATGCCCCCCCTCACACAACCCTCCCCCACAGCAGAAGGCCAAACCAAGTTCCAGCGCCTGCCGGACTTCTACGGCACGCCGCTGCATCTATTGATCCTGGGGTATATCCGACCCGAGTACGACTATGTGTCGCTGGAGGCACTGGTGGAGGATATTCGGGTGGACTGCGAGGTTGCGCGGCAGAGTCTGATGCGCGAGGCGTATCGGTGTTATCTTGGGGAGGAGGGGACGGTGGCTGCGAAGGTTGGGGAGGAGACGAAGTGGCTAGTAGGATTTTAGAGTACAATAAGTATCATATTAGCGCATATTAGACTAACTACTACACCATCTGTGCCCTATATAGTGGCAGTTTTGGAAGCAGCACTTCCCAAAGCGGAAATCAGCTCCCCTCTATCTTATCGGAGGTATAGTCTCGTCGACGTCACACCAAGATACAGACCTCTCTTTTCCACAACTCTAGATATACCTTGAAACAGAAACAGAAATGGGATTCCTCAGCCGTCTAATCCACCCGAGCTCGAACGCCAACTCCTCCACGGCGACGGCCGCACCCAACCCAGCCGACAATAATGCACGTCCCCATGTGCACCGAACAACCAGCGCAAGCTCCACCAAAAGACACCACGACCGCGCCGCCGAAGAACGCATATTCCGCCATCTCATCCTCATCTCAGACACGCGATACGTCGGCCCGCGCTGCGTCCAGCCCTTCCAGGCCGAGGGATTCGACGTCACACACATCCCATTTGGGGGAGGTGGTGATTTCGAGCGGGATCGCAAGGCGTTGGAGAATCTCGTGCATGAGAAGGAGGATGAGTTGGAGACGGGGGAGAGATATGCGATTGTTGGTATGTTCTCCGACCTATTCATGGGAACTAAACGGGAGAGGGAAATGCTGATGGCTGACAATGAAAAAAAAGCATATCACCGTCCTGCATATCTCCTCCTTGCATCGCACCATCTGAGTGCCAGCAATACGAATCCGTTTCCTCTACTGTGTGCGCTGATTGCCTATTATCCTCTCCTAACACCAAAATCAAACCCCACTGGTGGGTACACGGCCGTTCATAGACATGAAGCAAGCCAATTCCAAAAACAAGATGATAATGAGGACGACGAAGAAGAGGATCACCAACCAGCCTGCATGAAAACAGACACCATATTCTCCCCCGAAACAAAAACGACCTACCTCCCCATCCAGATCCACATCGCGGGCCGCCATCACCCAGAATGCAACAACGGTGGATGTCCATGGCCGTGGATAAGCGCCAGTCCTTCTGAAGGAGACGTCACCTATAAAAAGCGGCATCGATGCTACGTATTCGAATACCCGGAACCAGACCCAGGGCCTGTATTAGACAATGGCTTGGAAAACGACGCGGCTAGCTCGCAGCTGGCGTGGAGCCGTATGCTGGGCTGTCTACGGCGTTCGTTTGGAGTAGGTGCCCATTGGCCGGTGCAGGGGATTGAGACCGTTTGGGAAGCCTATTGGATGAGATTATGGAGTGGAAAGCACAAGATTGAAAAAGCGCAATCGGCGACGGGGTTGCTTGTGGATGAGAGGCATGGGACTTGGGCAGAGGACTTGGGGGTGGAATGTGTTCCTACTGCTGGTGGTGGTGAGTTTACTGTCTTATTTCTTTTTTACATTGTTGGAAGGAAGGATGCTGATCGATTCCAGGAAACAACGCGCCAACCCTCGGATCCTTCTTTTCTCACTCATTCATCTCAACTGGCCCTGCAAGCCAGCACATTCGGCTTCTGTCCAGAACAGTAGGCCTCGGCCGGATTGTGGATGAGGTGCAGGTTTCATTCCGCCACACCGCAGAAATCCCCTGGCTGCTCCCGGGTGTGGCACCGACGGACCGCGATGTGCAGATGGTGGTTGTCGTTGTGGCGAGTTTCTATGCTGGTAGGATTGCGAGCCAGAAGGTGTATTGGGATCAGGCGAGTGTGCTTGTGCAGGTTGGATTGTTGGATAGGAGTTTGGTGCCCAGGATGAATGGACTGTAATGGACTATGTATAATGATGCAAGTTTTATGTTATACAAGAAGTGCTAGTAGATCAAAAACGCCATAGTGCTCGGTTCTGTTCTATTGCACCAGCGATGTGCGCAGCCCAACCAAATCAGCACTCACACCGCCAGGGCTCGCCAACGTCCTCCGGCTCGCCTCTTGGGCCACGGGGAGGATGTCCTCAACTCGAGCGGACTCACTCCTCGCGAGACCAGCAATCAAAACACCCAGCAGGGTATCGCCTGCGCCATTGACGCTGACGACATCCGAGGGCTGGATAACAGCCTCGGGCGGGAACAGGCGCATGTACACACCGCCGAAGGGAACGTCTGCCGAAGGCGAGGTGCGCGCCAGGATATACGATGCAGCATCCGGGTCCGTAAGTCGGGCATCACCGGGGGGAAGAAGCTGAGTGAGGAAAGCGCCGGCCGAGCCGAGCTTGGTGAGAATGCAAGGAATAAACGGGAGAAGCTGGAGAGATTGCTGGGGGAGGCCTTCATCAACGAGAGCAGGGGAGGTCAAAGCGACGAGACGATCCCGCGAGCCAGCCGGTGATAGACCCATTGCATCGATGAGGCGCCACCAGCCCGGGGAGTCAAACAGGGAAGCATCTCGAGCAGCACCGTGCATGGCCGCGAGCTCGAGGCGGTTCGGACAGGCGAGGCTGATGGCGTGGTTGGGCAGTGTGTGCTCAGGGCCGATAGTAGCACCGGCGCCGCTGGAATCTCTTCCAAACAAACGCCTGGATTTGGCGTTGGCCACGGGCTCAAAGGCTACGCGGGCGCCGTACTTGCGGGCTAGCGTGGTCCATTTAGCCAGCAGTTCGGCCCGCCAGTTTGCGTCGACGACGACCCAGCGCGGCTGAGTGCGCTGCAGCAGGGGCTCCCAGAAGCCGTCAAAATCAAGCTGATTCTCTGGGAACTCGAAAATGCCCATGTCGGCCATGGCGACTAGCAACTCTTTGTTGGCGTCGTTGACGGCTATGTATTGGGCTGTGCGTGTGCCAGGTGTGGCGGGAAGGACCTGGATGCCTGCTGTACTAAGACCTTCCTTTTCGAGGGCAGAGAGCGCGGCGCGACCGCTGAGGTCGTCGGCGACGACGCTGCAGAAGAGCACATTACCACCGATATAGTTGGCAGCCAAGGCGACGTTGTGGCCTACGCCTCCCAGGCTTTGCCCGATGGCGGCTGGGTTGGATGTGTGCGGTAAAGGCGCCACTTGGGCACGCTCGTCGCCGAACGGGGTGTAGTCACAGGAAAGGTCGATGGCGAGGGAGCCTGCGACCAGGATATCTGTTCTGGCAACCGGTTCATGAGGGGTAGTTGGGATTTCTGGTTTCTTTTCTGCTGCTTGAGTAACACCCGAAACAGCTGGCATGTGCCTATGTAGAAGAACTCCGAACTTAGCATTTGATTCTATTTGACATATCTGACCGCCACTCACCGGACCCCTGCGCTTCGGTCCGACTGTTCTAGTTTCGCCAACTCCACGGCCACCTTGGTTGCACGCTTGACGTTCGACTCCACCAAGGCACGATTAGCTGGTAAGCTGCTGCCACCGCTCAATTCCTTGATCTTGGCCAGGACAAAGGGGGTATTGTCACTGCCACGATAGCCCTCTGCATCGGCAAGCCGGAGGGCTTCTTCAATGATGCGATCCATATCGGCCTTCGGCACGGAGTATTCCAACGGGACAGGGTTGGCAAAGTGAATCCCAGAGGATACCGGCAATTTTGACTGGGCATCTGCATCCGAGTTAACACGAAGATATCGAGAAAACGCCAACACACTTACAAACGATGGCAGCCGCTTCTGCTTCATCTTGAATGACCCGAGGACTACGCACTCCACTCTCACGCGTGAAGAAACCAGGGAAGTCGACGGGGCCCTCTCTGCCATCTGCAAACGTGCCGACGCAAACTCCCTCCGTCTCGAGATACTCAAGAGTCCGCGGGATATCCAAAAAGCTCTTGCATCCTGAGCTGATGACCGTCACGGGGGTGCGTCCCAGCTCAGTCAGGTCGGCTGAAGAAAGCCATTAGCAGCAGGAATTTGTTGGTGTCTACGGGCTCCTTACCAGATACATCCATGGACGTCTCACCTCCACGATGAACACCGCCTATAGACAGTCAGAGAAAATTCGTGCGAGTCATCACCAACATACCTAAGCCGCCAGTGCCAAAGATCTTGATACCGGCAAGATGCGACAGCACCATCGTGCCAGAAATGGTCGTACCGCCATGGATGCGTTTTCCAGCCATTCCCTGCCCCACGTCAGCTAATACACTCTTATCATTCCTTAGTATAGCCCATATAACCCACCAGACCACAGATGTATCCTAGGTCACGACGAGACACTTTCAATGCGCTCTTCGTTTCCGCCGTCGCGGCCAGCTCGATCAGCTCGTCCGCAGTCAGGCCAACCCGCGCAACACCTCCCAAAATGCCCACAGTCGCCGGAACACCGCCATTCAGTCGAACGACGGACTCCAATAGCGACGCAAGCGCCACGTTGTCCGGGTAAGGAAACCCTATGCCCGAATTAGCCTTCCCCGCATTTGGATGGAGGGGGCTGTTTCGCCTGAAATTGAACCGAGAGACACTTACCGTGTGTGTAAATTGTCGTCTCAAGGGCAACGACCGGTTTTCCCGTAGCTACTGCATCGCGGACTTCTTCTGAGACCTGCAGGAACCTGCTCTGGGCCAGCTCATGGTAGGTGCGCAGACGCGATGGTCGTGATGCTGCAGCTCGGAGACAGCTGGGGCGTGCTGCAGCCCGCCAGAAAACCATTGTGAGGGAGGATATACCAGGAAGTAATAAATACCAGGCAGCTAGCAGAACCACACCCCTATGGCCCAGTTGTGTGTGGCTGTGTGTACAGCAGAAAGAAGGGAAGCAGTAGAAGAGCTGCCGTTATCGCGATAAGCGGACTGCGTAGTATGGCCGCCACGCGTGCCGTAGCAAGTTGTATGGGGACACCTCATCAGCTTCGTGGCCTCCATCAATTGCATCACCCCCACGCCAACTTTGCTATTTCGGAGAACAATTGCCTGTTCTCCAGCCTCACACAATGAGGCTATACTCTGCCTTGCTCGGGCTGCTTGCACCCAGCCTGTGCATTGCCGCCAACCCGTCTCGCGTGGAGCTGCCGGCCGACTTCAAGGTGCCGCAGGTCTTCAAGAACACCAACCTCGTGCGCAACACCAACCTGGAGAAGGCTTACGTGCGGGAGACTATCAATGTTGTCGTGGAGAATACCGACAAGCAGCCGCAGAGCGATTACTACATCCCTTTCCCGTCACAGGTGTTTGGTCGCGTTGGAGGTTTCGAGGTCCGGGACAAGAAAGCCCCAGAAAAGGGCCGCTTCGAGGTAGATGCCACGGAGGTTGATCCGTCCAGGTAAGTGTCAATTATCCCAGCAGATGACCAATTGACCAACAAATTCAACAGCGGCAACCAATACTTCGTGGTACACCTCTCTGAGCCCCTGGCGCCGAAGGCCGAAATCACTCTGGGAATCTCGTACTCAATTCTGTCTTCTGTCCACCCGCGTCCGGCGACCATCAACCAGGCCGACCAGCAGTACCTGAGCTACACCTTCTCAGCCTATGTGCCTTCAGCCTACCAGACCGTCACGCAAAAGACCAAACTGAAGTTCCCCAACACCCAGGTACCCGACTACACAACCACTTCCGGCATCAAGTCTGGTTCAGGCGAGGATCCCGAACGTAAGGGCGCGACCTACACATACGGACCCTACAACACCGCCAAGGTGGCCCCCGGCACCGAGCACCCGATTACCGTGCGGTATGAGTTCACCCACCCGGTGATCACCGCCCACCTTCTGGAACGCGACCTGGAAGTGTCGCACTGGGGCGGTAACCTGGCAACAGAGGAGCGATACTGGCTGCGGAACAACGCGTCGCAGCTGATCAATCACTTCTCGCGCGTCGAGTGGACGCTCGCCAACTACCAGAAACTGCCCTCGTCCGCGGTGCGCGAGATCGTGTACCCGCTGCAACCAGGCTCGGTCGACCCGTACTTCACCGATGATATTGGCAACGTCTCGACTAGTCGCTTCCGTCCCGGCACGGCCAAGACCCCCGCACACTTGGAGCTGAAGCCCCGGTACCCGATCTTCGGTGGCTGGAACTACAGCTTCCGCGTGGGCTGGAACCAGGATCTGACGCGGTACCTGCGCCGTGCTGTCAGTGGCTCTGACTCGTACGTGCTCAAGGTGCCGTTCCTCGAGGGGCCCAAGGTACCGGAGGGCGTGCAGTATGAGCGCGTGGTCGTGCGTGTGGTTCTCCCCGAGGGTGCACACAATGTCCGTTTCCAGACTGTTGATGGTGCTTCCAGCAACGGTCTTCCTGGCGCAAACCACATTGCCTCGCATTTGTCCTCGCTCAAGACTTATATGGACACGCTGGGTCGCACCACGCTGACTCTGGAGGTTGACAGTCTAACCGATGAAGCGCGCAACGCGCAGCTCGTGGTATGTAATGAATGTTCAATATTGAAAGAAGCAGATGCTAATGAAGTGAAATTATAGGTTACCTACGAGCACTCGCTGGTAGACTCCCTGCGTAAGCCGGCCACGATGTTCGCGGGTGTGCTGTCGCTCTTTGTCGCGGCGTGGTTGATCGGAAAGATTGACATCAGCATCAAGAAGCGCTAAACTGCTTGCAGCATTGGGATGAATGAAACATTTGTTTTTCTGTTTGTTTAGTTGTACAATTTCCTGCATTGTGCGAGAAATCAACCCATCACCTCTGGGATTTGCAATAGTTTACTTTGTAGATGTTTATACCAACCCTAACACCCAACCTGTCATTTTAGTCTGGTTACACCGCCCTAAGTTCAGCGCGTATACGACGTCCCCTATTTCCCCCCTAATTTACTCAACAACCACGCATTAGTTTGAGACCGAAATAAGTGGAAATCGAAAAACTAATGCTGAACTTTGTGTTTTAACTCGGTCTACAATTACATATGCCTTTGATCCATGGCAATCGCCTACGAAAATCGCGGCTGATTTAGGCGTTTCCTATATGACTACATATCGTTCAACTGGCTCGTCGGAACCCGTGGTCGAGCCATAGCGTTCAATCTACGATCATTTATTGACAATATAGTAAAACTTTCACTTTGAGAAAATAGCCTTCGAGACTTGTCTAGTTCATACTAAACTCGCTCATGGTGAGTAGCCGTTGCACGCTTCATTATCTCCCTTCCCATCTCCGTGTTCTCTACAATTCGGTCCCCTTCTGCGTCGATGAAAGCCTGTGGTCGCTCGCGCTGTGTCAGTTCCCGTTTGCCACACACAATGAAAGACGGATTCTGGATGAAAATTTCATCCATATCCTCCAGTGTACGTCGCGAGGTCTCAGGATAGAAAAGAAAGACTATTGGGAAAAAACACCACGCGATGATTGCAAAAACTAGAATCTATGAGTTAGCAGTGGCTGAGGTAGGTAGAAAGTGCTAAAGTAGCTTACTCAAATAGAACC
The DNA here is from genome assembly GCF_028827675.1 of Penicillium lagena. Lineage (NCBI taxonomy): Eukaryota > Fungi > Ascomycota > Eurotiomycetes > Eurotiales > Aspergillaceae > Penicillium > Penicillium lagena. Next base: position 1,150,908 of record NW_026623227.1, on the reverse strand, counting down.
GCCAGTGAAGATTGTTAACGCCAACGCTGGTGAACTGAGTGACGATAAAGCCACCCATCCAGTTGGTTGCGGTTGCTGCGGCAGCACCTCGAGTCCGCCAGCCAAGCGAATTCACTTCCGAGTTGTATACCCACGGAACCTTGGCATAGCTTGTTCCGTAGAAGAAGTAATACAGGAAAAACATTGACGTTGTCACTTGCCCCATCTAGGTTCATCAGTTGCGAGAAAGCATTGCGGACAAGGATGACGTACCAGCTGTTTACGTGAAGGGTCGCTCTCGCCAGTCTTGAGGCAGATAGCTGCAACCAAGTAGCACGCTCCCATAGTCAAAGACCCATAGAGCATGAGCCTTAAAAGTGAGTTAGCATAATAAAAAAGTACTGTTGTGGGAAGACTAAGATCATCGAACAACTTACTTGCGACGACCAAAGCGATCAATGATCAGCAGACAGCAGAATGCAGCGAAGAGGTAAGTGGTTCCGTTGACCGCAGTAAGAAGACGACTCTCCTCTTCTCCTAGCCCGACACTCTCCTGAAGCAGGGTGGGAAGGTAGTATCCCAGGGCATTCACTCCACTGAACTGCTGCATGAACTGAGTACCGCAAGATAATAGCAGCCGGCGAAGGTTCTGCGTCTTGTCGCGACACATCAACACATCCATAGTGGGCACGCAATCTTTGCGCTCAACCTCCAGCGCTGATTGGATAGATAGGAACTGAGCTGTGACATCGGGATCGTGAGGACTGTTGCTTTTGCCCTCCAATCTGGCAATAACCTGCAGCGCCTCGTCATGGCGATCCTGGAGTAGCAGCCATCTGGGGGATTCAGGAATGAAAAGGAGTGCCAAAGTAACTATTACGGGGAATATGAGCTGAAAGCCGAGCGGAAATCTCCACTGAAGCGCTTGGCCCTGGAAATACAGGCCAAAGTTCATCCAATTGGCGAGGCAAAAAGCAGCCGTGTTAGAAAGAGAGCCCAGTGCGACAAGCTTACCACGTACCCGAGGCTTCGAACACTCAGCCTGGTAAACAGGGCATGTGGAAGAAGTCATGCCCATGCCAAATCCGTTGACGACGCGACCGACAATCAGTTGAGGAAAAGCCCACGAGACGACCTGCAGAATTGCGCCAACCGTGTTGCAGACTAGTCCGAGAGCAATCGTCTTCTTGCGACCAAGCTTATCACCTAGTGTGAAGGCAAAAATAGCGCCAAAAAAGGCACCAAGCTGGATTCCAGTATGAGAGATTGGACAGTACTCCAGAGAGAATTGGAAACTTACAGAGAAGCAGCTCGAAGTAATTCCGGAGATGTTGGAATTCTTGGTTTGAGGGAAATGCTTTTGAAAATCGGCTGAGATGAGCACTCCAGAAAACACTCCCTGGTCGTAGCCAAACCATGCCATTGAGCTGCTCTACAAATTAGCCATCTCTTCGACCTTCCTCGGAAGTTCTAAGCGTCAACACACCAAGCGTTTGCTATCGTGATGACAGTGATAAGCCATGTCCCACTGAGCCGGTCCGAAAGATTTGCTTTCGGCATTTTGATTGATCTTATCTGTACTTGATTCCAGGATCAACGTTTTGGGGTCTTGGGAAGACAGGTCGGTCGTTGACTGCCGGAATGCTGATCCTATCGAGACAACGGATCTCTCAAAGGTTTTCAAAAAGTGCCGGTCATCTCAAGAATGGCGGAGATCAACCCACGAGGCCCTTGCGAGATTAAATATTCGCGTTGCTTCCGAGGTCCGCGTATTCGTGGCCTATGGCTTGGGGCGTTGCGCGACCCCCGTCTGGTTTTCTCCCCGCAGGATTAGCTCTAATTCAAAGTTAAATGACCCGGAAGGACAAACCCGGTGACCTACAGACGCAGAGGTAGAGGTGGAAATCCGGGGTGTTCCTATTCCTCGTGGGGGTTGGGATATGGGGTTCGGACGGGGGGAAGCGGCAGCTCCACCTCCAGACACGCGGAGATGGGGGGGGAATGATGGGGGAATAGTCTGCGACGTGACCCAGAAGGGTCTTAGACACCGCTCAGACGGGCTTTCTCTTCTTTTTCTTGCAGCATCTCCCCAGGGCCTACTGACCAATTGTCATTCAACTCAAATCATAACAAAATGCCGAAATTCGTTCTGGTGACAGGCGCAACTGGCTTCATCGGCGCCCACATAGTCGATGCGCTGCTTGCTCGCGGCCTGCGCGTGCGGGGAGCCACGCGTTCACTGGAAAAAGGCGATGCGATGCTAAAGAAGCGCCCGCAGTATAAAGGAATGCTCGAATTCGTTCAGATTGCCGATTTTGAAAATCCTGGGGGTCTCGTGGAAGCCGTCAGGGGAGTAGACGGGGTGATTCACACGGCCAGTGTAAGGGTGCCTCTTTAGCCTCAACAGCTTACAAGTTATCTGACCTTCTGTTCTCGTGTAGCCATTCACCTACAACACAGTCAACAACGAGCGAGAGCTCGTTATCCCTGCCATCAACGGTGTACGTGCGGTTCTCGATGCTGCTAGCACCAACCCCCAGATAACTCGCATCGTCCTTACTTCTTCGTTTGCGTCCGTTATCGATATAAATCGAAAGGGTCCGCCTTACTTCACCTACACCGGGGCGGACTGGAACCCCCTCACATACGAAGAATCGGTGGATCCAGCAACAAACGCCGTCATCGCGTATCGTGGCTCGAAGAAGTTCGCGGAACTCGAGGCCTGGAAATATATCGACGAACACAGTCCAAATTTTGACCTCGTCGCACTGTGCCCGCCAATGACCTTCGGGCCGATAGTGCACCCTGTCTCCAACGTGAAGGATCTCAATGAATCCAATGCGATGCTGTGGAAGATTGCCGAGGGAACGAACCCTCTTCCTATTTCCCGAGTCCCCTTCTGGATCGACGTCCGCGACCTTGCTACTGCACATGTGGAGTCGTTACTTCGCAGTGAGGTAGGTGGCAAACGATATGTGCCATCATCTCCAGAGCGATTTTCTTATGGTCTGGCTGCAAAGATCATGAGGGAGGAGTTTCCGCATTTGAACGGCACGGTGTCACAAGAGGAGCAAACAATTGATGACTCGTGCGGCTTGGATGGACAGACTGTCGCGAAGGAATTGGGGTATGAGTATCACTCTTTCCGAGATACCGTGAAGGACCTTGTAGCACAAGCCATTGCGTTAAGCACAATGTCCTCTCAGTGACGAATACCTACACTACACGTCACATTAACTTGATAGATTACCCAAAACAGAAAAGGACGGCTTAAGTACCTCCACCTTCTATATTCTTGACCGTATGAGCGTAGGCAAATGCGCATATAGTGTTTCATGGCTTTTTCTATCGCCAGGTATCAGGCGGCTTTCTAGCAACGGGAAAGTACAGCAGCGGGCCAGGCTTTCATTTCACCGAAACTAACCTTACGGTTGCTGATGCATTGCATCTCCGCCCGAAGACCTATATCGTTCAATTCGATGGTCTTGCCGTCCAAGCGACGTGAAGTGCTCCACCATCCTTCTAAAGTCCTCAAATGGTTATCCAGCGGGGGGAGGCGGCAGCTCCACCAACCTGTCCATGTGGGGTCGCAGAGCTTCTCCGCGTTTCTGTATCTACGATGCAATCGGCGTTTCTCCGAAATTGAATTGGCATTGCAAATTTAATCACAAAGATATCTTATATGCACGGAGAGCTTGCCCTCAATATTTTGCGCCTTTTTCCCTATTTCTTGTGTCCTCTCCTCTCCTACTTATATGCGATTCGTTTGTGATCCTATTCGTTGACAAAGGTTTCGTCGATTCAATTCCTCTTACGGTCTATCACCATGGGATCCCATCTTCCAGTCACGGAACATGATGTCACGGTCACCTCTTTTGAGATCGTCGACCTGCGATTTCCTACAAGCTTGGACGGCGTCGGCTCGGATGCCATGCATGTTGGCACCAACGGCTCGCATCCTTACATTCGGCTGAAGACAAATCAGAAAGATCTGGTGGGCGAGGGTATTGTAAGCTTGAGGCTTTGCTAGCAATGCTTGCAACAGACATTAACGCGAACCTATCTTAGGCATTCAGTAATGGCCGAGGCAGCGAGCTGATTTGTATGGCGCTGGAAATCTTCGCAAAACGAGTCGTTGGAAAGACGATGCATGTGCTTACTCGCGATATGGGGAAGACATGGAGATACATGGTCTCCGACTCGCAGTACCGCTGGATTGGTCCGGAGAAGAGCGTCACCCATTTAGCAGTAGCTGGGGTATTGAATGCGGTCTGGGACCTTTGGGGCAAAATCCTCGGCAAGCCTGTTTGGAAAATTGTGTGTGACATGAGTCCCGAGGAGGTCGTTAGATGTATTGACTTTCGGTACATCACCGATGTTATCACGCCAGAGGAAAGTATTGCGATGCTCAACAAAACGCAGAAGGGCAAAGTGGCTCGCCTTCAGGAAGCCCTTGAAAACCGAGCGGTCCCTGCCTATACTACCTCTCCTGGCTGGCTGGCTTTCTCTGGAGACCGGATGAAAGAGGTCCTCCGAGACACCGTCGCTGCCGGATACGACACATTCAAGTTCAAAGTTGGAACAAACATCGAAGTCGACCGGGAAAGGCTGTCTGCGGTCCGAGAGATCCTCGGGTATGATCAGGGATATAAGATCATGCTCGATGCAAACCAGGTCTGGAGTGTGCCTGAGGCAATCGAATACATGAAGCACCTGGTTGAATTCGAGCCAGTTTTCATCGAGGAACCCACCAATCCTGACGATGTTTTGGGGCATGCAGCGATCCGCAAAGCACTGAAGCCGTATGGCGTCGGCGTTGCGACTGGCGAGGCGGCGCAGAACCGGGTCACCTTCAAACAACTGCTGCAAGCGGAAGCGACTGACGTTTGTCAAATTGATGCAGTCCGACTTGGCAGTGTCAACGAGTGTCTTGTAAGTCCTCATTATGCTGATTTTTGACACTGGTCTCACTATTTTTATAGGCTGTTATGCTCATGGCGCTTAAATTCGATGTTCCCTGTGTGCCCCATAATGGTGCCATGGGTCTAACGGAACTGACCTCACACCTGAGCACGATCGACTACGTCGCCATTAGTGGGCGGAGGTCGATGCTCGAAAATGCCGACAGTCATCGGGAAAATCTCCGTCATCCTTCGAAGGTTGAGAACGCACACTATGTCACCCCACTTGCCCCAGGCTACTCAACAGGCTATACCGACTTGGCGTTGGAGAAGTATACTTATCCGACGGGAAGCTTCTGGGAGAGCGATGTCGGGCTGGAGATAATTGCTCAGCCCACTGGTGGAGAGTTATAGATTTACTGTGTCACAGACCGGTTAACTGAAGATGATACTTCGATGGTCACCCATGTCCCTCTTCAATGCCTCGCCGGTCAGACGGCTAGTCTCAACATCCTAAGCACGGGACAATAGTCTCTGCTTCTTTTGCATGTCCTCCAAGATAGCGACCACAGCCTCTAGACTGGAGAATGCCCATGGCCGAATACGGTTCAGAACGAGGGTTTGGAGTTCGTCGATATCGGGAACCAGGTCTCGTAAGACGGGATTTAATGAGGCCAGTGTGAGAACAACAACGGCACCGAGAGATCTGTATCAATATGGTCAGAATAACGCAGTCAATATTATATTAGAATTACACATCACATACGACAGAGAGAATGTCCACGTGTACTGACTTGGCTTTGCCAAGAGTTGCGTCGCGCTGTGGATGTACGACCGACAGCTCTCGATGCAGATGCTAGCTTTTGCAATCATGGAGTCGGATACGTGGCTCATCCGGTGGGTGACAATATAGAGAACGAAAGGTCTGTAGATAATATGGCGCGCTGCAAAGTACCGAGTCCGTAGGATTTCTCGACGATCATCGAGTTCTGGTATATTGGTTCCGATATTTAGATTCGGGCGGAAGGTTTCCGGTATTGACGAATGCCACAGTTCGAGCTGGGAGTGCAATTCATCACATACAGCGCTCATGGATGAGACATCATCAATAGAGAAGTCATCCGGCGCCATCAGTGATGTAGAGGATAAAGTCAATACGTGTTTCTTGCGGGGATAGAGCGATCCATGAATGCGATTTAATAACCTTCGAATCGAAATCTCGGCCAGATAGCAGGTTGCCTGCATCATTCCAAGATTTGTGCACTCTGGAAGACTTATTTCGTCTGTCAGCTGCTGCAATCCACTCCTTGGAAGCTCGAGCTCAGCGAGTCGGTCGCATTCAATCAAAAAGCATGACCAAAATAGGCGAGTCAGGCTCTCTCGCCACTTGGGCCCCTCATCATGACCATCGATTCTACCATGGTGTCAGAAATCATTTTGCTCTGTGGCTTTGGGGGTTCCATACCCTGAGAGTTTAAATTGGAGAATGGTTGTGGCGGAGTAGATAAGTCGCCAGCTCTGGAGAGGGCGCACTATGTAGGCGAAGTAAATGCTTGCCAAAACAAGCGCTTGTGGTAGCAGTAGGCTAGATGAGAAAGACCATGATGACTGGTAGAGGAGCGTGTGCATGGCGTGCTGCATATAATCCACGCCCGCAGGTGCAGTGTCAAAATTATATGAGTCTGCTGGTGAGGCTGCGACAGCTCCGAGGGCTAGAACAACCATACATAATGCGGACTCAATACTCGTATCAGGACCAATATCTGCAAATCTGGTATAGATGTCCCGAAACTCGTCGGGGTCCAGGATCGGGTGATTCTGATGGACCGAGGAGAAAAAAATGGAGACTAGCTCCGAGGCGAGATCTCTTGAGATTTCAATAGATGATTGTGGAGGTTGCCACTTATCGAATGACAGACCCTGGGGGAGTGGATTCTTTGACTCCAAGCGGAAAAATAAGTCGGGTGGGTATTCTCCGATCAAGGACTTGACCGGCGGTAGACTTAGCAAATAGCTAGAGGAGGTTTTGTGTTTAACCGGAATTGTCATGGGTGGCAGGTCTGGGGAATTTGGTTGAACCCCGAGCACTGGGAATGTCCATGAGTGGTGCTCTGGCAGAGAGGCCAGTGAGTGCGGCGGTGGAGAGGTCTCAGTAGGCACCTGCCCGGCATGGGATGATGCGGTTATGGTTGAAAGCTGGTCAAACAAAGCCTTGAGCGTGACCTCAATCTCATGCAGACGTCCCAAAATCTCTTTCGTGCCGCCAGTAGTGTCGATCCTAACCCCGTCAGACAGCTTCCTTTGAGAAATGGCTAACGACACACCTTTGCGACGGCGAATCATCATAGTGACACTCCACCTCCAATTCTTTACAATAAGAACACGAAGGTCTCTGGGCATCACATCGTCGTTTGCTGCTTTAGGCTCAGCACCAAGACAGAGAAAAAGTAATCTGGGCGAGCATTTCCTACCGATTGCGACAAAATGTGCAAGCGAGGGCGACTCGTTTCCTGCTGAAGCTCATTATGACGACCAAAGATGCTCATGCAGACCTTTACGATCTAGCACCCAGGTTAAATGAAAATAGAGCCCTGCGCACTTGGCTCAATTGCAATGGAAGAGCACCAGTATTCCAATCCTGTGGGTTACGGGAGTCGACGGGAATGCGGGGTGATGAAGTCCTGTATCCACCTAGTCTCTCGTCTCCATAGGGCTGACCACCCTAAGACCTTCACTTATTCCCAGAGACGAACATAACGTTATGCAATTTCTCAACTTCTGTCTTTTGCTAATGAGGCTATATTTGCTGATCTCTATGAAAGCAGGTTCGGCGATCACGGACGTAGGCTGTCAAGGGGAAACCATAGCGCCCAATATCGGCTACTTGCATGCCAGATTGCAGGACATTTACAGAGTAGCAATTTATTAAATTGAGCGAGTGGTCTAAAATAACCAAGGACGCCGAAAATGGCGTCCAAGGTAGCTGGTTTTGGCGCCCGACTCACCATTACCTAGTGTTGTGGTGTAATAAGCAGCCTTGTGCAGTGCTGGTCTTCTACCGAAGGTACTATAGCACGATTATTCCCGCTCTATTTGGTACTTTGCATTTACCGTGAAAGAGAGGAATAAAAGTACAAATCGTTAAGAATTATAATAAATGGCAATATTCCATCCAATCCTCCAGATCCATGCCAACTCCCCGGAAGTGCCTGTATAGAGTAGCAGAAGAAACCCCTGCCCGCCTCCCTCAATCATAGCCACGCTATGAGAGTGAAAACAAACAAACGCCTAACTCCTTGCACGACGAAACCCAAAAAGGAAAAAAAAAAAAGATCACTCTTCGAATTTCCGCTTGACGCCATTCCCATTCATAGTAGGTGGCGCGGCGCGGGGCGGTTTAGTTTCCGAGATCGGGGTTGCCTGTCGTTTCTTCCAGGCTGTCTTGATAAGCGGCGCAAGGCGGATGAGATCTTCCTCCGTGACGCGGTCTTCGATACTCTCGAGTACTTTCTCGACCGTGGAGATGTGGTTCGCATCCATTTTGTCGTCGCGAAGACGGTGGAAGCGCCAGCGAGCCTGTTCGTCCTTGTAACATTCGACGATGGTATCGTCGAGCGGGATGTTCATGGCTTTGAGATCCTCCCACTCTGACGCGGTGACGAACATCTTGTCCCAATGGCGGTATTCGTTGGAAGAGAGCATGACGAATAAATGGCAGATGGGGACCGCGTCGTAGTCCGGGTATGGCTCTGTGATGCCGTCGGCCTCATCTTCCGAGTCGGGCTCTAGGAGAGGGAACTCCAGGCGCATGCGGAAGTCGACCGTGTTCTCGGATGGAGGTTTCCACTTGAGGATGTGCTCGTCTGTGCCGATTCGGTAGGGCGTGCTGCGACAGGTGAAGATGAGGCCGTCGTTCCCGTGAATGCGCTTGACTTTCGGAATGATCTCGCGGAACATCATCTCAATGCCGTAGCTGAATTGCGTCAACTTGTCCTCGATGACAAAGGCGCGGTGCTGTTTTTCCTCGGGAAACTTTTTGTACATGGCATTGTAAGGCTCCAGCACCTTGACTTTGAAGTATGCCAGGCGCTTGTCAAGCGTGCGGTGCATCAAGCTTTGTCCGTCGAGCACCAGACAGTCAAACACCAGGTACTTGAGCTGCTGCGACCCGTCCTCGTACGAGTCGAGGACCAGCTCGCCGTCCACCAAAGTGTCAACGTGGAATGATCGAAAAGTCTCATCGTCCGGCATGGGGAAGTGCAAACCAGGAACGTAGCGGTAGTCGTTTTTGCGGTCAATCAGGTAATGGATCTCAGGCATTTCGGAATCGGGGTCCCCGCGGGCAAAGTACATGAGACACCGGATGCCATCCGTCTTCTCACAGACATAGTAGTCTTCCTGCTGCAGCTCCTCGAGGTGTCGCGCTGAGAAGCTGACGGGTTGCGCGCCGGGGAAATTGGTATTGTTGCGGCCGAGCAGATTGGCGACTTCGCGGCGAAAATTGTCGGCCAGATGGTGCTCGGCTTTGATGCCTATGGCATCCAGGTCGGGAACGGAGTGGGACATGGTTTGAGAGAAGGTGCGTGATGTTCGGGAAGAGGAGGGGGGACGAGGAGCTCGCTCAATGCGATACTGGCGAAAGGGAGCTTGCCCACGCAGAGGAGAGGCTGCGGGACAGGCGACAACAGATGACAACAGATCTTTTGCAAGTGTAAGGGTCACCCGGCGACAACGAAGGGCGGGCCTGCACTTCTCATGGTGATTCGGGGCTTGAAAGACCCAAGATCGGCGGACCGAGTTGAAATGGTGAATGGTGTGATGCCTCAGGCATGAATCACGTAATCGACAACTACTGTAGTTACTGAGTTTGGGGTTTACAGTAAGTGACTATTGACGAGGTAATAAGTCCATTCCGATCTACTTTCCCTCGATCAAAGTGTATCACGCCAGCAGCCCGCGGGGTATCATATCACCGTGCAAAATCCAACAGAGCCAGCCTGTTCCCACACTTGGAGAGAAGAGAAAAAAAAAAGAAAGGGCAATATAAGTTGCGCCTTCAAACGCCATTGCCGAAGAGGCAGAGAGGGGGGAAAAAAGGAGAAAAGGTCGTGAATCATCACCTGCTAGGTGTTCATGATACTGCCGCTACCGGAGTCTTGCGAGCAGCTTGGACGGGGCCCTTCTTGTTCATATCACTGGCAGTAGCAGGAAGAGGGCCGGGTTCGTCACTGGTGGGCATCATTGGCGACGAAGAGGCCATGCTGGTATCGACGGATTGAAAGATATTCCCACCCAGCAGGGGTTGGCTGTCGTCTGTTGAGAAGAGACCGCCGCCACGGCCGCCCATGGCGTGCAGCATCTGCTCTTTGACTCGTACATACTTGTACTTTTTCTTCGTGGTGATCAGGTGGTGGGTGACCAAGGGTTGGGGTACCGAACGAGTAATCGCGGCCATAACTGAGTCTCTCTCTTCATCGGAGTCGACCGGGCCGTTGTTTTCGAGATCTTCTTGCAGCGGGGCATTGGCATCGATAGCAGCCTCTGTAGTAACACAAATCAAACATGTCAGCTCTCGTGTTTTGCTTTTTTGGATGATCAACAAGACAATCTCCAGGAAATTCCTCCGGAATATTAGGTTTGGCACGGGAAGCGCGGGTGGAAGGAGAAGAACAAGGGGGACCCTGGGGGTAGGGTTTGAAGCAGGTTTTGAACGAGATGTGCGGGCCACAAGAGAGGATATTCTGAGGATTTCTTCGGGGACCATATATGGGACGAGAATATCCACGGGGATGGCGCAGAAACGGTTTAAGCGTGTAGAACGAAACGAACGGGACGTACTCTGCTGTCGGGCCTGGTTCTTCTTCTGATACTGCTGAAGCAGCATGTCATACGGCAGCGATCTTCCAGGGACCGCTCGCTTGGCGCCCATCGAATGGCTCTTGCAAGTAAGAGAGCGAGCGCACTGCGCTCCGTTAGGGAGGGTAACACCGCACTGTTTCTCGACATCAACGGGGCCTTTGGGTTTAGCAGCCTTGGCCTTCGGCTCATCCTTCTTTTTCTTTTTCTTAGGTTCCTTGCTGTCCTTGTCGTCGTCAGCATCGGCCTTGCGCTTCTTGCCTTTCTTCGTGCCATCCTCGGTCGTGCCCTTGACGGCGCTCTTCTTCGCGCTCTTCTGGCCTTTCATGGCGTCATCGGCTGCGTCGGCTTTGTCGTCCTCCCCATCCTTGCCCACAGCCTTCTCGCGGTCGCGTGCTTCGCGGGCTTCTTTCTTCTTCCGCGCTTTCTCTTGTTTCGCTTTCAAACAGTCGCGCAGGTGTGCTGGGGCAACTTGCTTCAGGATGGGTCGCTTGCAGTGCTTGCAGATCACTGTCTCCAGAAGGTCCTCCTCGCGCGGCTTGCCCGTGGGGAACGAGGCCAGCAACTTCTCATCCAAAGTGGGGAGAGGCGAGTCTGTTGGGGAGTTGTCGATCGGACCATCTTTCGCATCTGGAGTGTCGTTCGGAGATTATTAGTTTGTCCAGAATTTTGTGACGCCGAGCTCGTACCGTCTGCTTTCTTCTTGGCCGAGGCCTTGGACGTCTTCTTCACCTTGATCTTGCCGGGCTTGGTATCTTTCTCAGAGAACTTATACCCCGACGCATCGACCAAGCTTCCAGAGCCTGTTCCTCAATAGAAGTCAGCGATGATCCGGATCGATAAGCCATTGATCTATGGTATTGTTCAAGGACGGATGTCGGTGGCGCTCACCTCGGCCTGCATCGCCGTTCGTAGCCATGGTGAGCACGAAGGAATGGAACTGGTGGAGTCAAGTGAGGAACCTCTGGCGCTCTCTCTCAGTAGGGGACAGTCGGTTCCTGAGGGAAAGCGATTCATGTGAGTTGTGATGGAGGAAGTCGGGCTGGGGCTCCGCATTGGGATCTCGTCACGTGGTCTAATCACGTGATCGTACACACAACAAGAAAACATCAATAAGAATAAAGTAATTGCTCGAGGTTATTGAAGACATGCAGAAACCCTCATAGGGGCCCGAAAATTCAGTCAATTTGGGCTTCCCGGGGTACAAATACTGATCGGTGACTTGCGGGTGCCATCCGCTCGGCGAGCATATAGGACCGGGGTTATATTATTATTCCTCCACAAACCATGCCCATTGAAGGTAGGTCTCCGGCCACGTCAAATTTGCTACTTAGCAAGCATCGGCTAAAGTTGCCAGCCATATTTTAGGGTCCAGGCTGCATATGTATACGATCCAACGAGGGTCCGTGCGAATACGAGGAAGGATACAAGTAGCTGAACTATCACGAATATCACAGCCAATTAGGCCCCAAACTTGGGCAAAACGTAGAAATCCTATAAAGCAGGGGAAGGTATTTGAGTTCTCTGGATGCCCCTTTAGTAGATTTCTTCTCAACTGTTCTTTCTGTCTTTTGTGCGGGTTACCTTGCCAGCCAGATATATACTATCAATCCCTCTATACATCCTTCAACTTTACCAAGATGCGTGCTACCACCTTCCTCTTCGGCGCAGCCAGCCTCCTTGCCGCGACCCCATCAGTCTGGGCCGCAACCAGCCAATGTGTGCAGACTTGCGAGACCTCCCACCCAGCTATCTCGATGTGCACTGGCAGCGAAACAGGCAAAGCGCTTGCTGAATGCACCTGTGCCAGTTTTACAGCCGCAAGCCCCATGATCAAATGCATCAAGCAGTGCCCGACGGCCGACCAGTCACAGTATGCTGCCGGCTTGCCTTCTCTATGCCGTGGAGAACTCTTCCCTGGGGTCAAAGTCTCTAGCGCGACGACAACGAGTGCATCGGGCGGAGCCACTTCCGCTAGTGCGTCGCCGTCTCAGACCACTCCGGCGAGCGCGACTACTACCAATGGCGCTGCCATAAATGCGCCGACGCAGATCGCTATGGTGGGTGCTGTGTTGGCTGGATTATTGGTTTAGGGTATGGCGTGGTGGGACATGAGTTGGAAGATCATCATCAGGGAAGATGGGTTTCCGTCAATGAGAATAGTACCAGGACGACTGCAAAGTAGCTAATTGTCAGTCCTTATATATTAAACCCAATCTATCACGGTGTCGGTTAAAGTATGTATCTATATTGTAATAGTTATCGCTAGGGAAGAGGCATTGACATACTTATAAGCATAACCAATACTTAAACGACAAAAGAGGCAAGCCGGATTTGAATCCCCGACATGTAAAAAATACCAGCCCGCGTTTCCACAGGAATACACATACAGTAGTATATATTGGAAGAAAATTCGTTCCACTTAAGTGAATTGGGCCATGTCCGTACCTCTATCTCTAGCCGCTTTGCTCTAGTAGATCAAGAGCCATATACACCCTGAGATGTGAACCAAACGTTGTTTACGGGGAACCATCTACCCGGTTGCCCAACACGATGGGTGACTTCAAAAAATGAAATTGAACTGACAAGCTCGCCACTTAGTTATATACATAATTCACCCCACAGGCCCAATCATTTCGTCTTGATGTGCTTGAGCTTCCTCGTTTCATGCAGGAAGTTGTTTGCATACGCCTTGGGCACGAAACGGCGCTCGTTCGGCTCCTGAACAAAGTACTCGTAGCCCTGCTTCTGCGCAAACAGAATCGCATCCTCCTTGGACTTGAAGGTCAGGTTGGTTCCTTGCATTCCATCGGCAGACGACTGCCAGCCCATCAGTGGGTTCTCCCATCGGTGTCCCTTCTGCAAAATATCCCAATCCATCCGCCAGTGGTGCGCGTGCCAAGTTCCGGACTGAGTGGCGGGCTTCGTGGGGCGGTAGATTCTGCAAGACGGGTTACTTCACCATTGCAAAATGGGACTGATATTCCTCGAGGCTTACCTGACAGTGCGAGCCTGCAGATCGGTCGGAGCGCCGGAGAGAACAGCGGCGGGGACGGTTTCGCCGGGCTCGCTGCCGTCCATCACACGCTTGGGGACTGGAGAGAATTGTCTTGGTAAAACGAGTTAGTGACAGGGCTGGAAAAAGGGAGCTCGATTGAGGGACCGTACGAGGTGCCGTGATCAATGGTGGCATCATAGTCCGGTTGATGACGGGACATCGCCTCCGAAGGGGTCTCCTTGTTGATCAGCTCGCTCTCTTTGCGAAGCGTGGTCGGAGGGTCGGCCGGCGTGGTCTTGACATTGGAGACGAAACGGGCATTGACGGGAGCAGCCAATCGGCTCGCCCGAAGGCAGGCAGTGCCCCCAACTCTGAAGAGCGACATTGGTGAAATTGGGGGATGTGGTGGTGGTGGATGGAACAGGAAGAGGAAGAATTAATGGTGGTTGCAGCAAGACCAAGTGACTTTGGAGTTGGTCGTCACGGGCGCAACCGAAAGGGGTTTAGCGCGGCCACGGGAATCCGACCTCCCGCTGGCTTTGCGTCCCATCCTCAACTTCCCATCATCTCCCCAGTCAAGTGCTTTTCCAGCGCGAATTACTGTGAGTGTCGCTCCTCAATCCAGTCAATGAGCCTGCCTTTATTTCGGACAACCATTTGCTGATGTCATTTCCCCCCAGACAAGATGAGCTACGTCGTTCGCCGAGGTCTCTCGACCTTGATCCCCCCCAAGGTAAGACCAGACCCCCCCCTCGCTCATGTCCTCCGCCACTCTGAATCGTTCCCAATGATGCTAATTCACTCTCCAGATCGCTTCCCCCAATGTAAGTCACCATCTATACCGCTCCCCGGTCGTCTTTCGCAGCCTCAAGGCTCGCCCGCCCCATCCCGAGTTCTTTTCGTGCGACCGTTGCGACTGGATATGATGCGACACTCCACGCTCTGGGACCGTATAACTGATCCGCGTGTTTTTCAAGGCCATCGGCGCCGCTCAGGATGCCGCTCGCATGCAGCGTGTTGTGAACTTCTACGCCGGCCTGCCCCGGGGCCCTGCTCCTGAGGTCAAGGCTACCGGTCTGATCGGCCGCTACCAGGCTCGCTACTTTGGCAAGAACCCGTCTGGCGTTCGTAAGTGATTCTCGATGATGGTGTGGACCGGGGCATCTTACTGATTTGGACCAGCCATCGTGCACGCCATCGGTGCCATCTTGATCCTGGGCTACAGCATGGAGTACTACTTCCACCTGCGTAAGTGGATGGCATTTTTCGTGGATGGCAGAGTCACTAATCACGCTTGTATAGGCCACCACAAGAACCACCCTCACTAAACGTTTCTTTTGTCGGCCCATGGGAGGAGGATGGATGTATATACCGTGTCCTCTGACCTAGACGCAGTCCGCGATGGAGGATTAGAGAGGATGCGCACAATCCAGTGTTTTCTTATGTCAACTGTTGGGTAATCGTAGTCCATAATTGCCTGTCCGTAGTGTGGCTAGGGATAGTAGAGAGTTCCCTGCTGTAAGGTACTGTGTGGTGCCTTAGGCTCCCATGACTAACCGAAAGCAGCCACGCTCAGCTTCAACCCCGTCAACCAACTCAACTCGGCTCGGAAGGCCATCTCCTCTCTATCATCAAACCCCCCCCGACCCTCCCATCCTCCCTCTCACCTCGTCCTCCCTCGCTGGGATTTCTTGGGCTGCGCTGCTGCTCCGCGCCTCTTGAGCCTCCCACCCAGCCTACTCTCCTCGCCCCTCGGGATCAGCCTTTTCCCCATCAGCTTCGGAAGTTGGTCGGTACCAACTTCCTCTACGGGTTTTCTGGTTGTTGAATCCCGATCTCCAGGGTGCAACCAGTCGAGCGAGCAGTTCAACCGTGGCGACTCTTGACCCTTGACACTAGGTATGCTTTCTCCTCCCGCTTTTGCGCTGCACGTCACGTTGTCCGCAGTTCCTTGCCGCGTCCTCCGTTTTGACCTTTTCATCACTTTTGCAAGCCCCTTTTCTAACTGACGGCGCGACTGGCCAACTTGACAGATTCGTGTATTGTTATGGCAGAGCAGAGCAGCCGCGATGTGGTAGATCAGACCCTGTCGGGCGGCGAGCCTTCGCCTTCCGACGTTCCTGCGAGCACCAACGACAATCAATCTGCTGGAGGGGACCTGGGGGTGACCAAACATATCGCAACAACAACATCTACGCAAAACAACCAACAATCGAGTGATCTGGCGCGCGCCGACGAGACGGCGAATACGGGCGCTCCGTCGGTGGAAGGGACTAGAGGTGACAAGGATGTCGGGGTATCTGCGATGGTGAGTCTGCGCGGATGGGGAACATGAGCCCGTATTGTGCAGTAGCTAAGCAAAGGTGCAGGATTCTCCAAAGAGCGGTACTGGGCTAGTCGCGACCCGCGCCCTTGAACTGAACGGACTGGCGTCAGGATCCGATGCCGGGGACGATACAGCATCACAGGGTGGTTCGGAATCGGATGCGAGTCGAACGGATGGCCTGCATAATGCGCGCAGTGGCTCCGTGAAGCGACCAGCGACCTTCAAGCCGGTGTCGTTTGCCAAATTCTCAGTGCCAAAAGCGCCAGGGGCATCCGCACCGCCGAAGGCACCCGAGAAAGGTACTTTTGCTCCCTCATAAGAACGTGCAACTAGCAGACTAACGGTTTCAGCGGCTTCATCAACTTCCACTACACCCCTCGGTACGCCGCAGCCAAGTTTGCGGCCACGTTTGGTTGCAAAGACTACGACGGGCATGCGCGATGCGTTTTCAAAAACCAGCACAGGGGCAGCTAAATCTGGTGGACCCGGTGATACGAATCAAGTTTGGAACAAGAATCAACGTAAGCCCCTCGCTCTCTCTCTACACTATGGCGTTCGAACTCTTAAAGCTAATGTGCTCTTGTTCACAGCTGTCCAACCAGCACCGTCCAAACATTTGACCGATGAGGAGTTGAAACAACAATACGGAATCCACATGACTTCTCGAATCCAGGAAGACGGTGGTGGTGGGTCCGAGGCTAAGTGGGCAGACATTGACGATGATGAAGATGACTGGGCTCCGGAGACCATTGAATGGACCGATGGAACGAAGGTCACACTCACGCACACCGACCATGTGCCGCCGTCCGGTCACGAAGACTACGCGAGTCAGGAGTTACCGCAGCCGCCTCCTCCAGAGCCTATTCCAGTCAGAGAGCCTCTCAGGGCTCCGAAGCCAACGACATCCATGGGACCGAATCCCACCGTACTCAGACTTGGGGCGAACGCCGAACGGCAAGCAAAGATTGCAGGTGCATCCAAGGGAGCGGGTGACAGGGATCCGTCCGGGTCTACGAGTCCAGCTCCGCCAACGAAGTCCCCGTGGGCGCCCTTGCCTCGAGTTGAAAGAGCCTCTCCAGTTATGTCATCCGCTCAGATGGCCCATCACCCACGTGTTCCTGTTCACCAGATGCAGAGAGATGAGGGCTACCAAGCTCCCCTACCACCTCAAGAAATTGCTGCTGATGACTTCAATCGGACATGGAGGGAGACCCAGCCAGGCGCGCCACGTGAGCTTTACAACTCTCGTTCGGGTCGCTACGAGCCTGTCTCTGATACGCGACGAGGATCTTACCGTCACGATCAACACCCGCGTGCGCCGGCTGTCTTGCAACGGCCAGCCCATGCTGAGAGTGGGCCAGCGGAACCATCTGCAGCTTTCCAAACTCACAGATCAAGCAATCAAGACGGTATGGGCTGGAGCCGACGCCGAGCATCTTCAAATGTGAGCGGAGGAAGTGGTGGTTTTGGTCGCCGAATGTCGATCGGCCGGCCTGATGCTGCTGCTCCAAGATACATAGAAAACCGGAGAGGGTCGCAGGTGAATGGCATGGTTGATCCAGCTCTCATGGGTCGTGAGCCACCTCACGCCAGAGAAGGTCCCTTCCGTGACATGTCCCCATCTCGACAGCAGGCCCGGCCGCCCGCGCCTGACGCAGCACCTACAGAGACACAACCGGCGGCAGCCCCAGAAGTACCTCAAGAAGACCCAGTCGCTGTGCAGGAGCGTATAATGAAAGAAAAGCGCATGGAGGCCCGGCAACGCAGAATTGAACAGGAGCAGAAAGAAGAGGCTGCTAAGCAGGAACGGATTCGGCAGAGGCTTGCAGCCCTGGGCCCAGCGCCGGAGAAAGCGAAGCGCAAAGAGTCCACGGAAGGGCGCAAGCCCGAAGCTCAGCCGACTGCACCACCCTCAACCATCGTCAACTCTCCCCCCAAACCTCCTGTACCGGAACCGACTGGTGAGCCAAAGCAGTATGGGATGATGAAGGTTCACCATCCGGACACTGTGAAGAAGCTTGTTGCTGCAAATGAGAGGGACAGGGCTACAGAGAAAGCCACCATGCCTGCCTCGCGACGTGTCTCTTCTCCTCATCAACACAAGCGTGAACTTGCCTCAGCAGCGAATGGACCCAAACAGCAGCAGGCTGAAGCTCAATCACAAGTCGAAGGCAAGCCAGATGATGCACAAGTTGATGAGCATGGAGCTCAGTGGCGTGAAAACCTGAACGTTACCAGTCCTTATGCTCCCTGGGCGACCAACCCTAATCTTGCCACGACATCACCCTCTGTCAAGAATCCGTGGAAGCCGCTGAGCAGTGACAAGACCCTGGGTAACGGCATCTTCGAACAGGGTCTTGGCGGGTTCCCCTCGCGAGACATGCCCCTTCGAAGCCAGCTTGGTTTGGATCAACCGGCTATGGCTGCGCCCTCACAGGCCGCCTTTCCGGGTTCTTCCCGGTCTCCGAAAGAGCCATCGGCGATATCACCTCTGCCATCCCCAGAAGTCAGACATGCATCGTATGATCCTTTAAGCCCCATTGGCCGCCCAGGCCCCATTGGACCGCCAAGCTCGCAGGCCCCTCAATGGCAACAACAGCAACCTCAGGGTGGGCTTACCGCGTGGAATAATTTCCATAACGTCGCGGCGCAACGTGAAGCAGAGCAATCTGAAAAGTTCCGGCAAGAGTTTATTACGAGCCGCGATCGATCGCTCCCTGCTGTGACTTTTAAGGAAACTTGGAAACAGATTCGGCCTGGCGAAGAAGCTGGCGGAAGGCGTATTGTCAACGTTTCTCGAAATGTCGTGGCCGGTAACAACTCGCCCTCCAATCCGTTAACTGGTCTTGATGCTCCTGCGGCGGATGGTCTCCCATTTTCGGATAGCCATGCCCGCCCTCTAGTCAATGTCCCAGCACGCAGCTCACGCTTCTTTCCCAATGCTACTGAGCAGTCGAAGAGACCAGCAATGGAGAAGACAGATTACCAGCGGAGCCCTTCGCCGCCACCACCGGAAGAATTGTCAAGCCATCCGGTGTACTTTGGCGATCCCGGCCGGCCTCTGGTCCACTTTCCCACACCCAAGGCTGTAGTCAAACTGCCACCAAAAGCTTTGGCTGGACCGGCCCCTCCTCCCTCGTTTGCGTCTATGGCTGCAGCGGCTCCTCGGGCCCAGCCTTCGACGATGTCTTGGCAGGAGAAGATCAACGGGCTCTTCGCCAAGAAGGCACCGCCTGAGAAGAAAAGCGTGTTGGCTGTAAGCTCTGCATCAAAGGAGCCTCTGGATGTCCAGCTCCCCGTCGCGGCGGTCTCTGTCTCACTTCCCCACATTGCCGAACATGGTGCGCAGATTGGGGATGGTGACATTTCCGTCACGCAGATGGAAGAGCAAGACGAGATCTTTGAGGATCGTGAACCAGGCTCTCTGCCTGCAGTTCGCGTGCCCAATATGGCTCCCCCAGCTGCCTGGGTTGCTGCCCCGTCACCGTCGGTTGCTCGATTGCGTGCGAAGAATCTGAAGCCCATGCAGGTGCATAGCATTGAGCCGTTCCTGGTAGGATTGCATGACAAAGATCAGTCAGGTAATCCCTGCGTCTCGATCCGTTTCCCAGGGGCCATTGCTGCAAAGACCTTTGCTCTTCCCAAGAAAGGTGGCAGCCACCAGGGTTCACGGCACCGCAGCTCGACGAACCTCAAGACTCGCAAGAATACTAAGCCTCGTGAGGGTGCGTCTGGAAGCAATGTTGGGTCTAGAAAACCCTCTTCTTCCCAGCAGAGCAGTACCGCACCCTCTTCCTCGCCGCGGCATCAATCCCGCAATGCGTCGTGGGGACCTCGCACGCTTAGTGGTTCCCGTTCTCGTTAAGAGCGGGTTGATTGGAACGAAATTTCGGTTTTCCAAGTCTTGGAACGTTGAGCTCTTTGCTCTCTCCCCTCGGTATCTTTTGTCTTTCTTCCGCCCTCTCGACCTTGATCTCGGTCTCCGTCTCTCGAGTCCATCCTCTTTCCTCCCTCCCCCTTCTTCCTCTCTGCAGCATCATGCTCATCTTCTTCATGTTTGTACTCTTTTGAATTTCACTTCTTTTTCTTCCTTGTTTTTTACTCCCTCCATCCTATCTCTCTTCTAGCCTCTCACTCCTGGCCGTGCGTGCGAAATCATGTAAGCTGCAGCCTAGGGAGACCCCGTGCAGCTTTCCGAGCACCTACCTCTCGGACAGTTGATGGCGTGGAAATGTGTGCCTCGTGTCTTTTCCAGCAATTCCACACACGCCAAAGCACCTCCCCTGTTTGTGCCTTTCCTGTCTCTCGACCTTGCCATCCTCTCCCCAACCCTCTTGTCATCAATAGCGCGCGGGTCTTCGGGGGCATGCTTCACTGTCGGCATGCATGCATGCATGTATGTATGTTTGCATAGATAGCCGCTGCTGCTCCTTTGGCTTTGCCTCGAACTTCCAATATCATGTAGTACTCTTGTGTCTGTCTGTTCAGAGGCGCCTGGTCCATTCCAGCGCTGGTAGATCTATTCTTACTCTCTGGGTTGTCGTACATCTGTAGGTATGGCCTTACGTTACCAGCGTGGGAAGCTTGATTCCATGGCCAAGATACAAGCCTCAAGAATGATATCGAGGTTGTCCGGAGGAGTGTAATAGCTAGTGTAATAGTGTAGAAGTAGGTATCAGAAACAAAAAACAGGAAATAATAAAAAAGAGATATGCCATCCCAGCCCAGCCCAGCCCATATCCATATCTTATCCCTTTCCAAACACCGATGTAACCCAGAATGCAAAGGGCCCAGATAAACGCCATACGATAGAAACAAGAAACATCCTCACATCTCACCAATTCCAGGTCCGGCTGGAAGCCGTAAACACAGGCGGCTTCCACTGCAACCTGGCAGGGTCGATCTTGCGCGCGCCCTTAACCTTTTCCTTCTCAAGACGCTTCTTATGTTCCTCGACGACATAGTCCGTTAGAACAATGACCCAGTTCCCCTTGTGATAGCGAAGCATGCTGCAGACCACGAGCGTCTCGTGCACATCCTTCTCAGTCATGGAGGTTAAAACAGCCAGCTCATTCTCGCTCATCGCTTCCCTCCCTGGCTCCATAAGCAACTCGACAAGGGTCTCACGCCAGTATTGTCGATACCCCAATAAACCCAGATCACTGAGCGGTTTCTCGGGTGAGCCGAGCTTGCCTTCTCGTTTGCTGAGCTCGTAGCTGAAGGAGATGAGAAGACGGCCAAAGCCGCGGCGTTGGTATTGCGGGAGAGTCATGATACAGGCGAGATTGTAGCCCTCTGCGGAGTCTTTCTCTTTGGAGAAATACCCGACGAGATGGCAGCCTGTTTCATCGCGGGTGCACATGCAGTAGAACATGAAGGGGTCGACGTCGTAGTACAGCGTCTTGTGGTCCAGGAACAGCTTGCTGAGAAGACACAGGTTGCGGCACCAGGTGCGCTGGCGCCGGCCGTCGACTTCGAAGAAGGAGATGTAGTCGTCGCGGTAGATCTCGTTTCCGGGCGGATGGACCAGTGTGCACTTTGCGCGGTGTCGTTCGAACGCACGCTGGTTATCGAAGTAGCTCAAACAGAACTCGTCGATGTACACCAGATCCACATCCGAGAAGGAATCCGGGTACGGCGAGAAATACCACGGCTCGACATCGTACTTGCCCATCTGGAGCCTGGTCAGATTGCGGACGCGGTGGATCTCCGTCGGGTTCTGGGTCATGCTGCCGCTTGTGCGCAGGCGCTCGATTTCCTCTTCGCGCGAGATCAGCTCCCCCCAGTGGTGGGGACATCTTCCTCCTTCCCGTCTGCATCTGGCATGTCTACATCTTCGGATTCAGCAGCTTTGGGTGTCCCAACAGTGGAGACGGCCTCGGAACCAAAGAGGGAGGTGTCGCCGCCAGGCGTCTCGGCGCCGCGATTCTCTTTGCCTCCGGCTTTGGAGGCTCGTGGCGCTTTCCCGACGTTCAGGTTCTTGCCACCCAATGCATCGGGTGTTCCCGATACATCGCGGCTGTCTGCGCGGGCGCGCTGGTTTTTGATGTTCTTGTTCGGCGCCGCCTTGTTGGCAGCGGCTTTCTTCTTCTCTGCCTTTTCGGGCTGGGGCCATTCGACCTCTTGGGAGAGGTCGATTCGCGTAGAGTTGACCCATTCTATACATAGATGTTAATATTGATGTTTATATTAGGTTCAGATCCACGTACCATCAAGACGCTTGTTGAAGTCGACATAGTGCACGCTGTGGAATCTAGGTTAGTCTCAAATACACACACATCCATTCAAAAGGTAAACACATACTAAAACGACGGTCCGTCTTTCCGCTGGCGAATTGACAAAATCTCGGCCTTCCGCAGCTCTCCGTCCTGTTTGCAGCGTCAGTTACGAGGCTTCATTGGTCACGTGATACGGCATCAGAATCTGCTACCTTTTGCACCATGGCCTTTACGCCGATCCTATCGAGGTAGTTAGTACATGCGACCGATGAAAGTCGGGATCAAAGTCCCAAAAGAATATTTCTTTTGCGCTGGCTGCGACTCACCGGATGGTGTTGAGGGTGGCGAACCCCTTCTCGACGGGATCGGGCGTCCCCGTCGCCTCGCCAGAATCGCGGACGCCCATCACGCGCGGCTGGCGATTCTCGAGCGGACTCGACGATGAACAATGATGGACTGGATGAACTGGAAGGAAATGGGCGATGGAAGGGGGATGGGGACTTGGGTGGGGGGTGGAAGCGGGAACAGGCGACTGGGCCGAGGGACACCGCCTTATTTGGGGCGCTCGATAATTAGTTAACTAAGCGAGTGGTTAAGCTATACTTTGGTTAAGCTACATTTATACGACACCCTGCAGCCTCCAGATACGCTCAGCAAACCCTACTAGTTCTTGCTCAGTTATCACGATGTCTCGCTCCAGGGGATGGTGAGGAGGACGGCCAACAATTTTGTCGAAAGGTAGATCCAGTTGCGTCGTAGTCGTGGTTGTGCCGTTTATATCGGACTCTCCGGTGACTGACGCCGTATTGCTCGATCGAGATAACTTAATTGTTGCAGTATTATGCGCCAAAGGAGTGTATGACCTTGTACGGACGCCATCGCTTCGAGGAACCGGTTCCCATCGGCGTAAGATGACCTCGGGATTTTCGTGTTTGATAGTGATCGTGACGACTACTTTCACAGGAGAAGAGGAGGTCTCAAGCCACCCATGAGCATCAAGAGCAAGTCGTCTTGTGGACTCTGATAGTCCCACCTCCACGACGAAACTCAGGCTCGCAAGTGTCGGACTGGGAGCCCAGCAGCAATCAGCTTGCTTTGTCCAGTTTCCGATCCTAACTGTTGCTGAACCGAGAGACCACACTTCATCAATATTCATCGCATCCAACTTAGAGTCGACAAGATGGCCAAATTTTGATCTTGCGTGCTCGTGTGCAGGACTCAGCATCATCACTTTCGCAATCAAGATACCCGTTGTTTCATTGTAAGAGAATCGACAGTACTTGCTGGTGCGTGACTGCTCATCACTGAGTCGAGAGGATACCGCTGGTGGGACAGAAGTGAAGACCAGGTACTGATCCCGCGTTGCGTCTTGCCGAAGTTGTTGGTGACGGCGCTTCAAGGAGTTTTGTAAGCCCTGCCTGCTGGTGAATGGATGCTGATTCACTTCATCTGCTAGTTGCGCAAGAGGATCTCCAGACTGAGATTCAACTGACGAGATTTCAGAAGATAAGGGCGCAGAAGATGAAGAATGAGACGCGGTCGAGGTGGATCGAAGCTCCATGGTGAGTTGGAAGGTGTGGTAGGAAGTGAGAAGGAGGTGAGGCAGGTACAATGGGCAGGCACGACTGACGAAGCCAGGAAGGCAGGTCCCTTTTGCCTGTGATTGGTTTGGATTCTGCCTGAGGCAATAGTAGTGTTACCGTCATCAAGATCTCACCGTACATGCAAAATACCAATAGAGCGGGGATCAACGTGCTATTACCTCGGAAGAAGAAGCCCTATACAAGGCTCTTTACTACACGCCCGTGTACTTCCATCCTTCTCTTTCAACCCAACGTTGATTCTCCCAAACGTGACCATTGACCAAGTGACACTCATTCACTCCTCCAATGAGAAATCATACTTCTTAAACGACTCCTTGAAAACATTCGCATCCGTCTCCTCTTCCTCAACAGACTGTACGTCATCGCGCCAATCCATCCGCTTCTCCAACTCAAGCAATTTAGCCATAACGCGGCGACCGAACTGGACATCGAAGCGTGTTTCCGGCGTCAATGGAAGGAGAAGAGTCTTTTCTGAACCTGCTGATGACGATGGCTCTTTCGATTCTTCTGCAGAGGGAGACGAGGGACCCCAGATGCGGACGCGGAAGAAGTCGCCCGGTTCGTTTTCGGGGGCATCCGCTGACGCCTCGCCTTCGAAACGTGGGTAGCTTAGATTCTCGGCCTCGACTTTGAAAGCGGCTTCCACGAGTCCCCGCCGGATTAGATCCACGGGCACGGGCATCCACTGCCAGAGTACGTGGATGCCGTGGGCGCGGCTGACTTCCCAGGTGACAGCGCCTAGGGAGCGGTCGGAGCGGTCGGAGATCATGGAGTGTAATGCGGTGCGGTAGCGCTGCATTTCGGTGTAAGTGTTGGAGCGGGACTCCGGGTCTGAGATGAGACCCAGGGTGGGCGTGTGCGTGAAAGGGATGATGAGCATGTGGCCCGGGAAGCCCAGAGATGGAAATGTTTTGAGGGTAGGGAGGGGGCCCTTGGCCGTAGTGAGGTAGCTTTCATTGCCGATGGAGGTGATGAGGTGGGTTGCAATGCTGGGATTGGAGAGGCAGAAGAAACACTGGTCCGGGCCTGGGGGCGGCTGTCGCTGCTGACGTTTGCGGGGATGTCTGTTTTGATGCCGGCCATCTTCGGGCGCGGCGAAGCGCTGGAATGACTCGCGCTGGTTTGGAAGTTGTTTGCGCTTGGTTTGCCCAGCTGATAGGGGCGAGGCCGTTGCTCCCGTGGGAACGGTGAATGACGGTGCAGCTTTGGGATCTAAGGTGAAGGCGTACATCCATTTTTGTTTCGAGGCATATGAGGCCATTCCGATGAAGCGGGTGAGTGGTTTGGCGTCGGGGTTATCTTCTGTCGGCATGTGGAAAAAAGGTTCTCGCTCGTAGAAGAACCCGTCTGCTGGGGAGAGGTGATAGCGGGGCTTCAGGGTTGAACAAACATCCGCCACGCATTGGACTTCGGTTGGTAAGGCACTCTTGTCCTCGGGGACGACTACCTTGGAGCCCGCGCGGATGCCCTTAGGCCATTGATTTGTAACCAGGATGTCCGCGCTATGCGTACCGAAGAGAGCGCGCGCATCCGCTTCACCATACGTGGGCTGGAATTTGCCGCTCGCATTGCTTTGCGGCTTGGCGTGAGCTTCTGTTTCTTCGAACCTGCCACCCAGTGCCGCAATCCGCACACCCTCGGAGGTTTTGAGAACCCCGCGCTTGCCCAGGAAGTACAAGTTCGGGCACACCTCGTCATGCGCCTCGATCTGCTCGACTATCCGGGTGGGTAGTGCTCGATTGCCTAATGTGAAGTAGGTGGGGAGGGGTACGCTGATATTGCCCTGCAGTAAAGCGGTAATCTCGTCGAGCTCATTCTCTGTTGAGCAATCGCCGAACAGGTCGCCGACGACGATGGCGAACGAGAAGTTCTGCTTCACGTGGAGTTTGGCGAGCTTGGTGAATACGGCGCGCAAGTGACAGTCCGCGCTCCCAATAACCACACTGTCCCTCAGATTAGCATGCACGCGGGGACAGGGGGATTGAATGCACCGGGGGCACGTACATCTTGCACGACATGATCGGTGGTAAGATTCAATTGTCTCTTGCAGCCGATTGCGAGATTAGTGTTTCTTGAGGAGCTTGGGCCACAATCTGCACGTGACAAAAGTAGCCAGATATGGTTAGCGCCAACTGATACCGGCGCAACGTATGTCCGGTCAACTTTTTTTGTATAGCGGGAGCCATTTGAAAAAGAGCAACACCTTCTTGCCCTCGGTGCTGCGCGTATATCTCACCATGGTAGCGCCAGGTATGCGGGCTAAACCCGTCAGGCGCCTGAAGACGGGCACCGAAACCACCAAGTCTCATCGATTTGAAGGCTTTTCGCAGCGCATCGCAAAGCTCAAGATCGACCCAATTCACCGCGTGCGCCGCGCCAGCTTCGGCGACGACGATGAAGAGACCTCCTCCTATTTCCGGTCGGCACTCGACCACTGGGCAGAAATGAACTTGTCCGACAATTTCACCCAGTTCACACGTCGCGTCAACCCCCTCTCTGAAAGCCTTGCGCAGATCGTTCACCACGAAGAGAAGATCATGGGCCTGTTGGTAGAATATATCGAGAAGAGGGACCAGCTTTGCATGGAGCCATTGTTAAGTCTGCTTGCACAGTTTGCCAGAGACCTCGGCGTTCGGTTCGAAAAACATTTCGCCGCGGCCGTGACTCTGGTGGCGTCCGTTGCAGCGACGCACCAAGACATCGAGGTGGTGGAGTGGAGTTTCAGTTGCCTGGCATGGATTTTCAAGTTTCTCTCACGCTTGTTGGTTCCGGACCTACGGCAACTGCTGGGGATAATGACACCTTATCTGGGCAAGGAGCGCCAGAAGCCGTTCGTGGCTCGCTTTGCGGCCGAGTCGATGTCGTTTCTCATTCGGAAAGCCGGCCTTGTTTACTACAAGAACAAATCGCCTCTCGAAAATGCCGTAACTTTTCTCTTTGACGATATCTCGAAAGCGGCCGAAGATTCCCAAAATGTCGAGAACTACCGGGAAGGCTTGATGGCTATGTTCGCCGATGCCATGAAGGGTGTCAACAATGGCCTTCACTCCAATGCGACCGATATTCTTCGCTGCATTCTGGATAAGCTTCCGCCCACCAAGGAACAGCATAGTGTACCCGCAGAGGTTGCGTATGGAGTGGTGGTCGGTCTCATTCACCACACTACTCCCGACACGTTTGGGCCTATTCTCAGCACGATTACAGCCTATATCGATGGTCGTTCCAAGGGCGGCAAAAATCCTAATGTTCCAGAGTGCTGCCGCTTGATTTTCTTGTGCGTGGCAACTCGAAAGGGAGTCAGAGTAAAGGACTGGAAGCCTGTCCACGAGATTTTGGTTTCCCTGCTCCAACAGGTGTCGGCGTCGACTGAAACATACCCCGACACGATCCCCGGAATCCTCGCGACTGTTGCATATGCATTGCAACTGTCCCCG
Organism: Penicillium lagena; assembly: GCF_028827675.1. Classification (NCBI taxonomy): domain Eukaryota; kingdom Fungi; phylum Ascomycota; class Eurotiomycetes; order Eurotiales; family Aspergillaceae; genus Penicillium; species Penicillium lagena. The sequence goes on along the minus strand of NW_026623227.1, from coordinate 1,123,592 downwards.
ATGGACGAGATGCTGCCATTTTTGCGTTCTCTCATGGACCTGGTGTCCACCGGCCCGCTCTCGGCATACTTCTTGTTCTTTTGCAACACTTTCTCGGAATGGGGATCGGAGCGATTTCAAAGCCTTCTTCTGCCGTACTTCCAGAAGTTCATCAATTCGTCGTGGCAATTAAGAGAATGGGAAACATGTCTGACCCTGCTTCATCTGAGCCAGACTGGTTGCATCACGTCCGAAGCCTCGAAACCTGGGTACATCTCGTGCCCCAATGCCTTGAAGAGTCATATTCAGGATTCGCTGGATTACCCAAGCACAAACGATTTTGTTCTGAATGCTTTGGTGAAGCTTCCAAAGGCCATCGGCCTATTCACAGACTCAACTGCTTCGTCTGTCATGGTGCACAAGTTGCATCACAATGTTTCTTCTGCTTTCAAAGACGCTGCTTCCAGTAAGGAGACCAACGGTTTGATATTCTACGTTGGTCAGGGATTCAAAACTTATGTTGAACTCGCTACACAATCTGGCCAACTGGACTCGAGTCTTTGGGAGTCAATCCTTACCACTGCCATGGCCTTTTCCCGTCTCCCTCTGTTTCTGGAGGGTGTTCTGGCATTCATCGCTTCTTGCCCGGAATCCACCAACCTGGAAAATTCCATGCTCGATGACTTCGCCCAGAACTTGATAGTCAACTTGGCCAGTCCATCGCATAGGCTGAGGCTGGTCTCGCTCCAAATATTGCGCGAATTAAGCAGCCGTGTCATCAAGGAAGATGTCTCTCCCATCGATCTGGCCATTGAGATTGAAGAGAGTCCGCTTACCTTACAGAGCGCCAGAACCATTTCCATGCATATCCGGAAACTCGCTCTCCTGTACCCGCAGATTGCCTCTCGCAAGTGGATGGCCCGTCTGATCCCTTACTTTTGTTTCGGCCTCTTTTCCAAGAAGTTAGGACCATTGTGGGACGACTCTGCTGCCGCCTTGAAGACCATCAGCGAACACACAGAGGGCGAGAAGATCGTCTCAGACCTATCCATCCAGTGGCTTCAGGAGCGGGACTCGAGCGCAGCGAGTGAGGAGACGGACGATGACAACGAGAACACCTTCGTCTCTAGCCACTTCCAATGCCACAATGTCGTCAAGGTCGAAAAAACCTTTTCTACCAACCTCAGGACAACTAAAGACCCCCAGGGCCTCTTGTCGCAACAGTTCAAGCAAGAACACTGTCTTGCAGATTTGCTTCCCGCTTCGCCTCGTTCTCATGCGTTGCGTGTCCTCATCGCCGCTCCAAGCGTGGCTGAAAAGCGATCCCGCCAAATTGTGCCCCTGTTCTTGTCGTGGGCATTGCGTGATGATCAGGATGACGTCCCACCCATTGGTGAAGATGCCGATTCAGACAACGCTCCAATCCGATGGGGTTTCCGTGATCGAGTGGCGATGCTTACTTTGTTCGGGCAATTCCTGAATCCTAAAGTTTTGTACAAAGCGTCTGAAGTTCACGACGCTGTGCTGGAGCTCCTATGTCACGGAAACTCGGAGACCCAGAAAGCTGCACTCAAGGCACTGTTTACCTGGAAATCACCCCATATCCTCCCATATCAGGAGAATCTTCTCAACATACTGGATGAAGCCAGGTTTAAGGATGAGCTGGCAGTCTTCGTGCGTGTCGGCGAAGATAGTCTAATCGAACAAGAACACCGACCTATTCTGCTGCCGGTACTTCTTCGCCTTCTATACGGCCGGATGATTTCAAAAGCGAGCGCGGGTCAAGCTGGCCAATCTGGAAGACGCAAGGCAATTCTTCGGACTCTATCACATCTCTCTGAAGAGGAGTTTGGCCTTTTTATGCGACTCTCCTTCGGTCCTCTCGCCGATGTCCATGTCGTCAAGGATGACAACCCTGATTTGAGTGTCTTCTCAGAGGAACTGACCAGCCCTCGAAGGCAATTGGGTCTGCTCAAGATGATTGATACGGTCTTTGATACCCTCCAGACCCGCATGATACCTTATGCGCCACAGACGATGGATGTTATTATCTATTGTCTGGTGCGAGCATGCCGAGCAATTTACGATGAGAACAGCCCGCTTTATGTGGATCGTCAAGACGAACGGCTTTTGACCGTCTACCAGAGCATTCGCCAGACCTGTATCCGCTGTCTCAACCTTGTCTTCTCCATTTCGACCGAGCGGGACTGGACACCCTTCGTTCGTATTCTGTTTGACGAGATGATTAGCGATAGACTCGAGCAATTCCCAATCGAGACAGCTCAAGGCGTATCAGGACTTCATCGACTGTTCCATACCTGGGCTTCTGCTCCGAGGTCTGCCTGGTATCTTGTACAACATAACAAAAATGTTTTGACTAAGGTGATCGATTGCCTTGGAGTTGAGTCTGCTCGTGACGAAGTCAAGATTTACGTCCTGGATGAAATCCTCGTGCCTTTGGTTGATCTGTCTACCGGCAAGAAGTTGGAAGAAGAAGAGGAGATGCCCGACTTCTCACCCGAACAGATCCGATCTGAAGTTCTCTCTCCTTACTTGGAAAATGCCCTCTCTCACCTTGGCCGTGTGCTCAAGAGAGGTCCCTCGAAGCCTGTTCTGTTTGCTGGAGTCAATGCCTTGTCTCTGATCGCGCCATGCGTTGAGTCTTCTGGAGAGACGTCGAGCTTGATCAGCATAGCGACGTATCTACTTCGACAGCCTCCAGACCGTGTCAGCCCAAGGACTAAATCTGGTCTGTTACGGATTCTCGAACACTTCTTGCCTTTGTACAAGCCGGAAGAGGATGCCCAGCTTTCTCAACAGGTCTTCGAGGCAGTATCTTCTATGTTCGACTATTTTAAGGACGACACAAACAGAGAGGTTCTCGCAAGGGTCTTCTCTGCTCTTGCCACCCACGACCAACAGCTGGCAGAAGTTGCTGAACTGTGCGCCGATCTGAACTCTCGTTCCAGTAAGAAGCTTGAGCCCGACTATGAGCGGCGCTTGCAGGCCTTCACAAAAATCAACGAAGATCTGGCTCAAAAGTTAAGTGCCAAGCAGTGGCGGCCTCTTTTGTACAACATGCTCTTCCATGTCAAGGATGAAGAGGAGCTTGCTGTTCGATCCAGCGCTTCTTTCAGCCTGAAACGCTTTATTGACAAGGCAGCCACCGAAACAGAGTCTGAAGACTTTGAGGCCCTGGTGAATAACGTCTTCCTTCCTTCACTGCAGTACGGCCTCCGGCAAAAGTCGGAGCTTATTCGCTCCGAGTTTGTCTCTGTTCTGGGGTACTTTGTCAGATCGAACCCTACCAGGCCGTCCGTCCAGGATATGCATGTGCTGCTTGTCGGCGATGATGATGAGGCATCTTTCTTCAATAACATTCTCCACATCCAGCAGCATCGCCGGCTCCGAGCTTTGCGGCGTCTCGCTGGTGAGGTCTCCAAAGGAGAGATCCAGGCTGCCAACTTGGGCTCCATCTTTATTCCCCTTGTTGAACATTTTGTATTTGATGAGGCCGAGGACGAGAACGCCCACAACTTGATTGCCGAAGCCGTTGCCACAATTGGTGCCCTTGCAGAATGGCTGGATTGGAACCAGTTCCGGGCCAATTTCCGGAGGTATCGCAGTTACATGCAGAGCAAGCCCGAAATGGAGAAGAACATTCTAAGACTTCTGGGTCGGATGTCTGACGCGTTATCAAGCGCGATGGATCAAAAGAAGGCGGCAGAGCCCCAGCTCGAGAGCGACGACACTGACAAGATGGAGGACCTTTCCACGCCCTCCATATGCACCCTTGCCAGAACCCTTCCATCCTTCACAAAGGTCACAACGGAGCTGACCACCAACTTCATCCCTTTCCTGACCAGCTTCATCCATCACAAGCAGGAGACGGAAATGAGTTTGCGTTTGCCTGCCGCAGTCACCACAATCAAGCTTCTCAAGATTCTGCCCGAGGCAGATATGACTATTCGCCTGCCTCCGGTTCTCCTGGATGTCTGCAGTATCCTCAAAAGTCGAGCACAAGACTCGCGAGACACGGCACGAAAAACACTCAACGACATTGCCATCCTGCTGGGCCCGGAATACTTCGGCTACATCCTGAAAGAACTGCGGAATACTCTTGCTCGTGGATACCAGCTTCATGTTCTGTCCTTTACGATCCACTCCATGCTTGTAATGACTACCGATCACTTCAAGCAGGGTGACCTGGATTATTGCCTGGGAGATCTCGTTGCGGTCGTGATGGACGATATTTTCGGCACCGTCGGCCAAGAAAAGGACGCAGAAGGCTACGTCAGCAAGATGATAGAAGTGAAGAGCAGCAAGAGTTTCGACTCCATGGAGCTTCTTGCCAAGAACGCCACTGTCCAACACCTGGCAAATCTCGTCCGACCTTTGCAAGCACTTCTGCGAGAGAAGCTCAACTCGACCATTGTAAAGAAGCTCGATGAGCTTATGAGGCGAATTGGCATTGGCCTTCTAAGAAACCCTGGCGCCGAAAGCCGTAACCTGCTGATGTTCTGTTACGAAGTCATCAAGGAGTCCTACCGCGATCCTGCCGCGAGTGAGAGCCAGGCCAAGCCGAAGTCCGAGTCAGAGGAGCGGTTCTTGGTAAGACTGCAGGGAGCAAAGAGAGGCGAGAAACGGGGCACGACCTCCTCTCACGCGTACAAGCTGACACGATTCGGTCTCGATGTCCTGCGCGCGATCCTCAACAAATACAACTCTCTGTTGACGGCAACAAATCTGTCGGGATTCATACCTATCATCGGCGATGCCCTTGTGCAGGCCCAGGAAGAAGTCAAAATTTCTGCTTTGCGGTTACTATCTACAATCATCAAGCTCCCTCTGCCTGAGATCGACCAGAACTCTCACGTCTATTTCACCGAGGCAGTGAAAATGGTCAAGGAGTCGCCCAGCACGAACACCGAAGCAGCGCAAGCCTCGCTAAAATTGATTTCAGCCATGTTACGCGAACGAAAAGACACAAAGCTTCGAGATGGGCACCTTGCATACCTTCTTCAGCGCCTGACATCGGACATTGAAGAACCAGACCGACAAGGTATAACCTTCAACTTCATTCGAGCCGTGATGTCTCGCAAGCTCGTCGTGCCGGAGATGTATGAACTCGTGGACAACATCGCAACCATGATGGTCACCAACCAGACTCGTTCTGCGCGGGATCTCGCGCGAGGCGTTTACATTCACTTCCTGATCGAGTATCCGCAGGCGAAGAACCGGTGGACGAAACAGCTTGGTTTCCTTGCCAAGAACCTTGAGTACAAGCACCAGGAGGGACGCCAGTCGGTTTTGGAGGCCATCAACTTGCTCCTTTCAAAAACCGGCCCGGAGCTGGCCCAGGATATCATCAGCACCTTCTTCCTGCCTATCGTGCTCGCCATGGCCAATGACGATTCTTCAGAATGCCGTGAGCTGGCAGGTGCATTGCTTGGCCAATTCTACAGCCGAGCAGATCGGGAGCAGATGAAGACTATTCTAACACCTATCCGGTCATGGCTGGAGCAAACGGACAACCTGGCGCTGAGCAATGTTGGTCTACAGGCCATGCGAGTTTACTTTGAAGTTGAGGAAACAGTTAAAGAGAAAGAAGCTCGCTTTGTCGTCGGCATCCTCCCAAACCTGATGCAGCCGCTCCTCGAAGACCATGAATCAGGCAGCTGGGAGGCACTGTATTATGCCGCACAGCTTTTCACGAAACTCTGCAAAACAGCCCCTGCGCTCGCCCTGAGCCCCGAGTGTGCATCCATCTGGACCTTGATCCGGGAATGTCTCTTCTTCCCTCACGCATGGGTCAAGACCTGTGCCGCGAATCTCATCGGCATGTGGCTGGCCGACATCGCCAAGACGAACGCAGCCGAGGGATACAGCGCAATTCCTCTATCGGGAAGCTCGGGCTTGGTTCTGGACAAAGATGCAATGCTCCAGCTGCTCCGCGGCAGTCTTCGCTGTCTACGCACTCCTGGTATCACGGAAGAGCTGGCTATGCAGAGCGTGCGCAACCTCGTCTTCCTGGGCCGATGCTGTGCACAGAACAGTCTCGAGATTCCCAAGACGGAAGCTGACAATGCCGACTCTGAAGCTGAGGAGGAGGATGCAGATGAGGGTGCCGATAGCGAAGCTGACGATGGGGCACCAACCAATGGCGAGAACAATGATGTCTCAAGCAGCACCAGATCCGCCATCCACTACATTTTCCGCCAGATCTCCTCGCTCCTGCGCCGCGAAGTGATCTCTAGACGGCCAGACGCTCTCATCCCTAAAACCGCATCGATTGCCCTCCTCGCCGCGCTGGTCCGCCACGTTGACGCAGAGCAGATCCACCCGTCTCTCACCGTCATCTTACTTCCACTGCAGCACCTGACCGACTCATCCATTCCTGCTCCACGGTCATCAGATGAGTCCTTCCAGAACACGTACAAGGGTCTTGTTTCCAACTGTCACGAGACCCTGGATCTGTTGCAGAAGAAGCTCGGCACGACCGAGTACATCGCTCAGATGTCTCGCGTGCAGGAGACTATCAAGGAGCGCCGCGAAGGAAGACGTGTCAAGCGGCGCATTGAAGCTGTTGCTGATCCTGAGCGGTACGGTCGTGATAAGCAGAGGAGGAATGAACGGAAGAGGGACGTACGCCGCGAGAAGGGGCTGGAGCATCGGGGAAAGAGACGTGGATGGTAAGGAGGAGCAAAGGTTTTGCATATTTTATCTGGAAGGCGTTTTGGTGGACAAAAATTTATAGGTCATGTCATGCACTCATTGTATATAGTAACTGAAAGATCGAATTCGATTTCTATTGTACAAGTCTCCTTTCTAGTGCTATTGTTACATATTATGTATGTTTGGTCAAGACAAACAACGTCTGACCCAGATGGTACCCTTTGGTCTAACTCATCGATGCCTCTGGATCCAGCCATGTCGAGAGTGGAGAGAGTAGTAACGAGCCCCGAGACAGAGTTGACCGGCTCAACCGGCTGTGTCTGCTGCACCGGGACGAAACACCAAGATCTATACATACCGAGCACAGCACGGTACTTAAGGCGACTTTTTCCCCTCCGAAGGTGTTTCCTGCTCCGGATCCGACACCGATTCCGTCTCCAGGGACTGCGGAATCCCCTCCTCGTCAACCCTCTTCACCGTCCCATCTTCCCAGAACTCCATATTCCCATCTGTATGGCCGCGGGTTACCACTTGGCCTCTCTGCTGCAAGAGATCTTCCAGCGTGGTGCTCTGATCAAAGAAGATGCCCAGGTGATCGCTGATCACATGGCGCGACTCGCACGAGGGACACTGGATAAGCACCGTGCCGCGGTGGTAGCCCTGCTTGGACATGCGGTGCGAGGAGCGGTGACTGCATGGCTTGCATGTAAACACGATGCGGTAGGCTTCTTCCTCCTTGCGGCGATCCTCGTTGTTCTTTTCGCCCTCTGGATCTTGGGTTTCCGGACGGTCGGTTAAAGGTTTTGATGGGGCGGTAGTTGAGTTTTGGCGGACTGTTATTGAAGGTGTAAGGTGGCGCTGGTTGAGGACGGTAGGTATTTGTGAACGAGAAGGAGCGAAAAGCTGGCTTGAGATGAGGCGCGATGACACACGAGTTGTGTTTCGAGTAAGGATAGTATGGGCAGGGCGCATGGCCTGCAATAGAGAGCGCATGGAGAGCATTGTGGATGGTAGAAGTAGAAGATTGTCGAGTTGAGGCGGAAAGACATAAAAGTAGGAGCCAGCCGGGACGGAAAATGAGAAAGTCCGACTCCGCGGAGCTGTCCCTCTTGTTCATCCCACCAGATGCTGTGGTTTTGCAAGCACCATGGCGACAATGAGAGCGCGGCAAAAGATCCGAGCTCCTCGAAGGGTGTGTATTGCATGGTCAGTCAGAATGGGCGTCGTGAAGCTAACGGATGGTCACCAGGGCTTCGCTTCGGCACAGAAAACGGACGATTTCGACTCCATTTGGACGGTGCTTTCCTCTTCACTCACCGAGATCAACACAAAAAATGCCTCAGCTCTCTCCTTCGAGGAGCTTTATCGGAATGCCTACAAGATCGTGTTGATGATGCGAGGCGAGGAGCTTTATGAGAAGGTTAAGACTCTTGAGCAAGAGTGGCTGCAGAATGAGGTCCAGAAACGGATCACGGGTTCAATATCCTCGAGTCTCATTCGATCCCACAAGTCGGTGGATGTACAGGATCAGGCAAATGAGCGGCGGGCGGCGGGAGAAAAGTTCCTGGCAGTGCTGAAGGGGGCGTGGGAGGATCACCAGCTCTGTATGGGCATGATCACGGATGTTTTGATGTATATGGTAAGGCAAGACACTGCTGGTGATGGTCTATTTTGCTCACGACTTATCATAGGACCGGATCGTCTCTGGAGACCACACGAAGCCCTCGATTTATGTCGCAGCCATGGCGTTGTTCCGTGACCATGTGCTCCGGGCCTCTGTGTCCTCTGATACCCAAACGACCGTCGCAAACGTACTCGAGTCCACAGTTCTGTTTATGATCCAACTGGAACGGGCCGGCCATATGATCGAGCGGCCACTCATCCGACATTGCATCCAAATGCTCGAGGGACTCTACGAAACCATCACGGAGGAGGAAAGCTCAAAGCTCTACCTCACTATCCTCGAGCCGGCATTTCTCGAAACGAGCAAAGAATTTTATCAAGCCGAAGGGCAGCGCTTGCTCGAGATTGCCGACGCCACTACATTTTGTCGTCTCGCCTCGCAACGGATAGCTGAAGAGCAAGAGCGATGCCGGTACACGTTATCAGCCATCTCAGAACAAAAGATTTTGGATTTGGTGGATGATGAGCTGATTCGCAAGAATATCGAAGAAGTCGTCAATCTGGAAGGGACGGGGGTTCGGTACATGCTGGACCACAACCAAATCGACGGGTTGCGGAACGTCTACGAGCTCAATGCGAGAGTCGACAAGAAGAAGGAGGCTTTGACAAAACAAGTGTATAGGCGAATCGTGGAACTGGGCAGAGAAATCAACGCTACGACGACCGTGGCAGCTCAGGCGCCGCCTCTCTCGACTGGTGAAAAGGATGCCGCCAGCAGCGAGAAAAAGTCGGAGAAGGGCAAGGAGAAAGAAAAGTCTGCCGTGAACCAGCAAACTGTGATTGCCATTCGGTGGGTTGACGACATTCTGGCCCTCAAGCGCCAATTCGACAACATCTGGGAAAAAGCCTTCCTATCCGATCAGGGTCTACAGAGTTCGATCATGACTAGCTTCTCCGAGTTCATCAATATGAACCCCCGTTGCTCGGAGTACCTCTCTCTTTTCTTCGATGAGAACCTGAAAAAGGGCATCAAGGGCAAGACTGAGAGCGAAGTGGATACACTCCTGGACAATGGCATCACGATGCTCCGATACATTAAGGACAAGGATCTGTTTGAAACCTACTATAAGAAACACTTGTCTCGTCGTCTCCTGATGAAACGATCCGCCAGCATGGACGCAGAGCGCCAGATGATCTCCAAGATGAAGATGGAGGTCGGCAACCAGTTCACGCAGCGTATCGAAGCGATGTTCAAGGACATGACTATCTCTGGGGATTTGACCAACAGCTACAAGGAGCACATTGCGCGCAGTGGGGATCCAGACCAGAAGCGCGTGGATCTAGAGATTAACGTGCTCACCAGCACCATGTGGCCGATGGAGATAATGCCCGCCACCAAGGAGGGCACGGTGCAGCTGCCGTGCATCTTCCCGCGGGAGATAGATGGCCTCAAGCAGAGTTTCGAGAAATTCTATCTGGACAAACACAGTGGGCGTAAGCTTTCTTGGCAGGCGAGCATGGGCACGGCGGATATTCGCGCCTCCTTCCACCGATCCAATGGCAAGGTGCAGCGCTACGAGCTCAACGTCTCCACCTACGCGCTGATCATTTTGATGTTGTTCAATGACATGCCGGACAGCGAGGCTCTCACCTACGAGGAGATCCAGACCCAGACGCGCATTCCCGATCACGACCTCATCCGCAATCTACAGTCCCTGGCCGTGGCGCCCAAGACACGTGTGCTGAAGAAAGAACCCATGAGCAAGGACGTCAAGCCCACGGACCGCTTCTTCTTCAACAACGACTTCCAAAGCCCCTTCGTCAAAGTCCGTATCGGCGTCGTCAGCGGCGGTGCCAACAAAGTCGAAAGCCTCGATCAGCGGAAGGAAACGGAGAAGAAGATGAACGATGAGCGCGGCGGTAGCATCGAGGCTGCTATTGTCCGCATCATGAAGTAAGTTCTTGTTCGGCATTGAAACTCAATCTAAGCTAACCCTCTTTCCCCTCCAGACAACGCAAAACCCTCATCCACTCCCAGCTCATGACAGAAGTGCTCTCCCAACTATCGTCCCGTTTTGTTCCGGATGTCAACATGGTCAAACGTCGTATCGAAAGTCTCATTGACCGCGAATACCTCGAGCGTGTGTCCGAGGAACCCCCTACGTATGGATACGTTGCCTGAGCGAGTCAAACATGGCACAAACCAACATCTACTCGGCGTCCTTCTTTGCATGGCCATGACCATGGCCTCTTTCTTTTTCTCTCCGGGTTTTATTCCTTCTACTTAGCGCTTGGCGTCTTCCGGGTGGGTGGAGGCGTGATGAATGAAATGTTCATAGAACGAATGCTCTTTTACGACGACAGGGCTTCGGGTTGTCCATGAAAGGTTCAAACAATGAAATCAGAATCAATGATAAATTACCCAATTCATACTCCGGCTTCTATATTCAGTCATATAAACAGAAGCAGTCAAGAAAAACGCCTGCTAGATGTATCCCATCCCATGCCATCCATCCATAATCACCATGACCAAAAATACCAAAATATCAAAGCAATTCCACCTCCCCCCGTTCCCACGCATCTCTAACACCTTCCCACCGCACAACCCACACATCGCCCATTCGCATCGTAACCCCGATATCAATCGCATCCTCCTCCCCCGCCGCCGCAACAACCACCGGAACCTCACCACTGAGACACCTGACAAAAACGACCTCCCTATTCTCAGGACCTTGCACCATACTCGTCCCACCCGCATTATCATCCAGCCGCCGCAGATTCCTTGGGAACGCACCCATAAACGAGCCGGCATAGTGCGACGCAAGCAGAGACTGGTGCGTGTGCAGGAACTGCGCCTCTGCCTCTGAGAGCGGGGAGAGGTCCGTTACGCTCGAGATATCGGGGACTGAGTCTTCGGGTCTAGTGTTTGTTGTTCCGGAGCTGTCGATGCTTGATTGCGAGGGTTGTGTTTGGGATTGTGTGGCGGAGGGTTTTGTGGAGCGCGAGGAGAGGAGGACGAGGTAGTGCATGCTGTGCTTTGAAAGTTTGGCGAGTCGTGTGCGGAGGACACTGCGGAGGAGGAATTGCGTGCGCGCGAGGTCAGTTTGGAGGATTGAGAGGCGGAGGTTGAGTGTTGCGTTGTTGGACTTGGATGATGGGTCTGGCGCGTCGGAGGAGGACGCGGCAAGGTCTTCGATTGTTTCGATCTGGAGATATCTCGGTCAAAAATGGTGAATTGGATACAGAAACAACGCGCGGTGTATATACCTGCAAGCGCACCCGGTCCATCATTCGCTCCATCAATGCTGTCGGCCACGGGAGGACCTCCGACACGGCGCGCTCGGCGACCCAGAACCGCGTTAAGAGCTGGTGGTCGATTGCGGTGGAGGCCGGGCTGGCCCCTGCGCCGCGGTCGACGGAGGCCAGGATGTCGTCAATGTCCATGGCCTTTGCAATTCGTCACTGTTCGAGGGGTTAAGTAGGGAAAACAGAGCGGAGAGCGGGGCGGAGGGCGGAGACGAAGGAGGCTGATCTACGTTGCCTGAGGCAGGATTATTTTTTTTTGATGATCTTGATAATCAGTTTTAGGGGAGTGTCTCCTTGTCATTATTATTGTTCTTGGTCGGGATATGTAGCTATTTTGGCAATAATTGTCGTAATTGCAGATTTTATTATTCAATGTTTATAGTAATGTAAGAGTAGTTCATTAGTTAGATACTGTGCAATACACGCGTAGAGTCATTTCGCCCAAGATAAAAAGCATTTATGTCCGGGCCTTCTTTCCCTGGGGGATCTGCGGATTTGCGTGTTGGAAGATGGCGGGATCTGAAACACACCAAGAAGATACCGTGGAGATCACCCCTGTTATTCTGGAAATACTAGCCCGAGAAAATAATATTAACGCCGCCAATCCGTACCTTCCATTGCAAGAATGGATCATGTTTGTTCGCTTGTAGGGTCACAGATGATCATGATTATGCCTTACTCGGCGGCGGACCAGCAGGCGGCTCGTAAGGCTGCTCAGCGCGGTTCGCGTAGGCATGCGGCGGCGACTGCAGCTCGATGCCCCCCTGCTGTGGTTGTGGCTGCGACCCGAAGTAGCCATAGTTCTGCGGGTTGGCCTCGTACTGCGGCGGTGGCGGACCGGTGGCTGGGTAGTAAGGATCTCCGGCGCCGTAGTAGGGCTGCTGGTAGCCGGGCTGGCCAGGGGGAGGATTGCCAGGGGGAGGAGCCATCCAGCCTGTGCCGGCGTAGGGACGCAGACCGTGTGTGCGGCGGCGACGGGCAGAGAAACACCTGAGAGAAAGCGTCAATGACCACACTCGAGCAGAGCGGCAAGAGGAATACTCACATGAAAATGAAGAAGATCAGGAACGCGACGCCGACGATGACAGCGAAGGCGACCCAGCGACCCCAGGAGTTCCAGGTTGAATAGCAGTAGCCGTAGGCATCACTGCGGTGGTGAGTAAACGGTCAGCGTCGTCGAGTTTGGGGTACAAAGTTGCGCGCGTCTCCCTTGATCGGGGACTTACGCATTCCAGAGAATGGTACTTACCAGTATCGCTTGTCAATAACTGCCATGGTGGTGGGTAGCTACCGGGTGCACTTCCCAAGCTGATCACAACCGACGAAATAAAAGCCCAGAGGTAAGAGGATGAAGATGAGAAGAAGAAGAAGAAGAAATGAGAGAAAGAGGCTGGGGCAGTTGATCTGGTGCCTTGGCATTAGGCTGCACTCATGGGCACGTGATTGGATCGTGTACAGCCACTTTAAAAGTATGTATTACAACCAATCAGATTAGAAGGGTAATCACTGCCGATGAGCACTGCCACTGAACCCCTACGTAAGTGTCCGCGAATGCCGGCTGATCGGGATTGTCGGATCGCCGTGGATCTCGGCGGAGCCACAACGTTGCATCATCCTACATAGTATGTATAACTACTCGAACTATCATTATCATTACTCAGCAGCAACCCGTAATAGTAGTGATAATGGTGACGGTAAACCTGTCGGTAGCGATCGGCTCTGAGATCACGGGTTGAGCCGCTCACGGAGCACTCGCAGCTGGCCCTGAGCAGGCTCTGAGCGATCTGTGAGCGCCCACCCCGTTGCTCGCCCCTTAACGCCAGCAGAGTGAAACCAGGTACCATGGCTTATTCAGCTCAGTGATCTAGCTGGGGTCGTCAGTTGATAATCAGCAGGCCTAGCCCGTCTAGCTGGACTTTGGGCCGCGGGCTATGGGCCAACTAGGACTGTTAGTCAAGGCCTTTGGGGCAGTGACCGCAATCTAAGGACCGATAGCTGCGGCGGAAGGACCGTGGGTTGAGGGCAAGTAACCCAAAGACCAGTGTTTCTGGCCGTGGACGTTCCTCCACAGACTAGATCCAGCTGGGATGTCAGCCCATCCACGCGTCCACTACGTTTTACTGGCCTTAGTGGTCTCAACTTACACGCTCCTAAGAACCCAGCTGTATTTCTAAGAACAATCACCTCTCCCAGGATCCCATGGTTTCTGTTCTTAAGCGTTCCGCGAGAGTCACTGGACCATGTGGGTTAAGATCCTACAAGGAGTGCCAGGTTTTCCCGCTAGCTTAAGCAATCCATTATAACCACTGATTCCATTATACGCACACGTCTTGATGAAATTAGGAATTATGTGATGATGAACCTTCCCTGTTTCACTAATACAAAAGGTTCAGAAGAGAAGAGAAGCCAGGTGACTAAGTCTTGTCTTAACACCGTAGTTCCATGTCAACAATGGCCTTGGTTTGTTATCGGTGCAGAATTGCAAACAGAAGATCACGGGCTGCAATAGCGAAAGGTTTCGGATATATTTGGAAAACATAGCGTTGCACCAATGTCGCGAGTGCGTTCGAGGTTCTGGGAAAGATCTATGGCCCGACGCAACACCGAAACATTTCGGCCTTGGGTTGAATATGCTTACCAATAGGGCGAAGACTGGATATTCATGTAATCAGTGCGTTGTCAATTGATAATTCTTAATAATTTCCTGTTGGTGTCCTGAGAAATAACAAAATGGTACGCAGTGAAGTCCGAAAACTTTCGGCGTTGCCGATCAACTTCGGGCTGACGTCAAGATCAGAGCTCGGGGTGAGAAGTATAAAACATGGGACAACACTTCACCATCCTTTCGGGATTCAATTCAGACTTCGAGATTTCTTTCACGCCTCCGGACTCGATTTCCGACAACGTTTACCATGTCTGTCATTACCATCCAGAAGGGCCCCATCCAATTGGCTGGCCTCATCCACAAGCCCACCGCATCTGGCTCTAAATATCCAGCTCTCATCGTTGTGCACCCTGGGGGTGGTGTCAAGGAGCAGACTGCAGGCCTTTACGCAAAGAAGCTTGCCCAGAACGGCTTTGTGGCTGTCTGCTACGACGCCTCCCACCAGGGCGAGAGCGGCGGCGAGCCTCACTTCCTCGAAGACCCCTCTCAACGCGTTAGCGACGTCTGGAGTGTCGTTGACTACCTCGAGAAACTTGATTACGTTGACTCCGATAAGATCGCCGTCGTCGGTATCTGTGCAGGGGGTGGTTATGCGACCGCTGCCGCCAAGGTCGACCACCGCCTAAAGGCCCTCGCCACGATCAGCATGGTCAACATTGGCGACTCAGCACGTCTGGGCTGGGACGGCGACGAAGACGCGAAACAAAAGGTTGAAGCCTTCGACATGGCAGCCAAGCAAATCACAGTTGAAAACAACGGAGCCGAGCCCGCGGCTGCACCCTACGTGCCTCCCCAGCTGGACGACAAGACTCCTGCTGATATGAAGGAGGCTCACGACTACTACCTCACCCCGAGAGCCCAACACCCTCGTGCTTGTAACAAAATGTTGATTCGGAGCTTCCCGCTAGTGTTGACGTTTGATGCCTTCCACCTGGCGGATCTTTACCTGACACAGCCTACTCTGCTTATTGCGGGTGCGAAGGCAGGCTCCTTATGGCACACTGAGAAGCTAGATAAGCTGATTGGAGGTGCTACGAAGAAGGTGGTCGTTCCCAATGGAACGCATATGGACTTCTATGATCAGGAGAAGTATGTTGATCTGGCTGTCAAGAATGTTTCCGAGTTTATGGGCGAGAAGTTGTAAAAGAAAGCAAGCAACAAGGTTGACTATACAGTGATATTTATTTTAATCATTATAATTCCAAGCTACAAGTCCAACCCCGCTAGGTACTTACATCGGATAAGGAACCTGTGTGGCGGATCGCAAGGGCATTGATAATTCAGGAAAATCCGAATTTAAGGGCAATTGGATACTATCACGATAGCAATCACCGAAGCTTTTATAATCACTGGCCTAGCATATTTGCTACAAAATGATCCACATAGCCGACAAAACCGGGTCAGAGACAATAGTATACTCGCTAAACAATGTATATCCATGTTTAATCATTAAATGCACGCTTTTGTAAGGGAAATTCACTCCAGACCAGGAACTTTGAAGTCCTTCGAGGCCCACTTCTCTGTTACCTTCCGCTTGGCCTTCCGGGCCTGCGTCACTGGCTTGCGAGACTCGAGTTTGCCCTGCACGATCAGCGTACGGAACCGGTCATCCAGCAAGTTGCCCTCGGGTTTCAACAGACGTAACGAGTCCTGCAGTTCATCGGGCAGCACAAGTTCCAATGGTTTCTCCGGGACGCTATAGTATCCGTTAGTTTGTGACTCAGGAAAGAAAACACCAACAAAGGACTTACGGATTCTTCCCCAGAGGCTTCCGTCGTAGAGTAGTATCATCGCCCTCCTCGGAGTCATCTGCATCCGACTGGTCCTGAATCTGACGCTCCAGCTCCTGTTGCTGGGCTCGCTCAGCAAGCTCCCGCACTTGCTCAACCTGCGCCTCTTTCTTTTTCAGCTTAGCCTCCCACTTGGCCTGCCGTTCGGCCTCCTTGCGCCGGTTGATCTTGTTGCGTTGCGTCTTGGTCTTTCTCTCGGGCCGCTTCTTGTTTAGCCATTCGGGTTTCTCGTACTCGCTTTCAAACCCTTCCCATGCGCTCTCGTCATCCGACTTGACTTCGCCGTCGTCATCATTGGCCTTAGCACGCAGGAGTTCTTTCTCCCGCTCCTTCTGCTCCTCTTCCAAACGTTTCTTCTCTGCCTCCACGGCCTGCTTGCCGTGCTCCTCGATCAGACTGTCCCACTCCTCAAACACAGGGTTGTAACTGGTTCCGCCATGTGGCATCCGAACCGACGGGACCGACTTCCCATTTGCTGCGAGAGAGATCGGTGCTTGTTTTAATGTAGACGGCGCAACTTTCGCTTTCGGCTTCTCCAAGAAATCAAATCGTGGATCTTCAACGGGAGCCGACTGATCTTCTTCGTCCTCCCAAGGGTCGTAGATTTCATCGCCCGCGGTCTTGGTGGCAGGGTTTGCATCCTTAGCAACCTGCTTCAAACGGAGCCATTCCTTGCGGCTGACCCAGTCGCTTTTATGCTTCTTGGTCTTCGGTTCAATGACCCCATCGGTGACATTGGGATTCACCCTTTTGCGCGAGTCCAATGCTGGGATCGCTGAGCGCTGGGCCAGGATCTCGTCGGCCTTGAGTGACTTGTGTTTCTTTGCATAGGATTTCCGCACATTCTCGTCACCTTTGGTGTCGATGGTGAACAGTTCTTCCGAAGGCTTTTCTGCGAGGACGCCACTAGTCGCAAGTCAGAATTAGATTGGCGCAATAGAGAAGAAAGTAGGGCTTACCCTTTGATCTCTTCGTCTTTCAGAAGACGTAGGCCCTCCTGCACTTCGGTAACGTCGACATTCTTTCGCCAGGCCTTCTTACCCTTGCGCGAGGGCTGCTTGTACTGCTGGGGGGCAGCCAGTGAGGTCGACATGGTTGACTGACAATAAGTGAACTTTTCTTATCGCAAATTCCAAAATTTAGAAAAAATTCGGGATCTGCTGACATAAGCACCCGCAGGGGCGCCAAACGCGGCAAAGTCACGCATTGCGAACTCATTTTCGACTCGCTTTTCTTTCTCATCATCGATCACGTCGTTTTGCTGCGCGCACATCTCCCGGGGCTGTCACTCACTTCCCCCGTCGTCCTCGGTCGTTATCCTCAGGAGATTCGACAGCCCGCTGAGTGCGGTCGCGCGTCATGCCTGTCGTTAAAGGAGGTGTCTGGTAAGAATCTCCGGATGGATCACTAGCCTCCATGGCACTGCTGCTAACACGCTTCCAGGACCAACATTGAAGATGAGGTGCTTCGGGCAGCTGTAAGCATTTACCTAAACCTAAAATCATATTCGACAAATGAAGCAGTGCTAATCTCATGCGCTTACAGGTCTCCAAGTACGGTCTCAACCAGTGGGCCCGAGTGTCCTCCCTTCTCGCCCGGAAGACACCGAAGCAATGTAAGGCACGCTGGGTAGAATGGCTGGATCCCGGCATCCGCAAAGTCGAATGGTCGCGCGAGGAGGATGAGAAGCTTTTGCACCTGGCCAAGTTGATGCCCACGCAATGGCGCACCATCGCCCCCATTGTCGGTCGCACCGCAACACAGTGTCTTGAACGCTACCAGAAACTTCTGGATGAGGCGGAGTCCCGTGAAAATGACGAGTTGGGCTTGGGAGGGCCGGGCGTTGAGTCGGCAGCTCCCAGTGCGGACGACGTTCGTCGCCTACGGTATAGTTTTTTTTTATCAAATTCTTTTGGATCAAGCTAACTCGCGTGTTTTAGTCCTGGAGAACTCGACCCAGATCCCGAATCTAAGCCAGCCCGTCCTGATACGATCGACCTGGATGAAGATGAGAAGGAAATGCTGAGCGAAGCACGAGCTCGTCTCGCCAACACACAGGGAAAGAAGGCGAAGCGGAAAGCCCGGGAGCGCCAGCTGGAAGAGTCTCGCCGCCTAGCCGTCCTGCAAAAGCGCCGTGAGCTGAAGCATGCCGGAATCAACGTCAAGGTTGTGACCCGGAAACCGGGCCAAATGGATTACAATGCGGATATTCCGTTCGAGAAGCCCGCTGCTCCGGGCTTCTACGATACCATGGAAGAGCAAACCCGCAACGAGCGCCAGCGTGAAATGTTTGATCCGCGGAAGCAGCAGCTGGCCAACAAGCGCAAGGGTGATCAGGACGACGACGCAGAGCGAAAGAAGCAAAAGAACGACAAGAACAGCAACTCTGCTGCCTCTGCGGCTGCAGCGCGGGCTGGCCAAATGCAGAAAATCCGTGAAGCCGAGCAGAGCAGCAAACGTCGAGCTCTCGTCCTTCCAACACCGCAGGTCAGCGAAGGCGAGATGGAGGATATTATCAAAATGGGAATGGCTGGGGATAAGGCTAGCCGGATGAGTGCCGATGAAGAAGGGACGCGCGGGCTGATTGGGAACTATGGGTCCATTGTTGGAGGAACACCGATCCGAACTCCACGGGCTGCTCCGGAGGAGGATCACATCGCCAATGAAATCAAGAACATTCGTGCGTTGACTGAGACGCAGTCGTCCCTTCTTGGAGGTGAGAACACTCCTCTTCACGAGGGCGGCTCTTCGACAGGCTTCGATGGCATCGCTCCCCGTCGACAGGAGATTGTCACTCCCAACCCGATGGCGACGCCATTCCGACAGGCCAACGGTGTTGGCGCGACACCTATGCACGGCGGAGTCGGTCCTGGTGCCACACCACTGCGCACGCCGCGGGATCACTTCGCTCTGAATCGGGAGGGTGAGGGCCAGCTCGTCGGCAGCACACCCCGAGACATCAAGATGCACGAGAAGTTCACGCGGCAGCAGATGCGCAGTAAGCTGTCCTCGCTTCCCAGGCCCAAGGAGACAGAGTGGGAACTGGAAGAGCTTCCTTCGGAATCGGCGGAGCCCATGGCTGCTGTGGAGTTCACCGAGGAGGATTCTGCTGAGCGTGACCGCAGAGAACAGGAGGCAAGGGCGCTGGCTGCTCAAGCCGAGTTCAAACGTCAGTCCCAGGTGTATCAGCGCGGCCTGCCTCGCCCTGCTGTTCTCGATTTGAGCGCATTGATGAAGCGTGCTTCTCACGTCACTGATCCAATTGCCGGTCTGATTGCCCAAGAGGCCGCGGTCCTCATCGCACACGACTCCCGAAAACACCCTGTTCCTGGCAGCAAGGTCGAGGGCAAGGCGCCGAAGTTGGGTCATCTGGACGACAGGGTTTTGGAAGCAGCTCGCGCCGCTATTGCTGCCGAAATCACCTCGACAGAAGCACAGCAGCAACAGGAGGAGTGGCAGGGCAAGTTCGATGATGCGTGGTCTTCAGTTCGCGTCAATGCCCTCCCCGGGTTGGAGAATTACGACGACGACGAGGACCCGTTCGAGGAGGAACAACGCATGATCGGGGCATTTGACAACGTCCAGGCCTCGTTGCTTGCTACAGCGGAGCGCGGGAACAAGCTGGAGAAGAAGCTGTCGCTTCACTATGGTGGATATCAGAACCGGGCCAAGACGCTGCGGTCGAAGATCCTTGAGGCCAGCACGGCGCTGCCCAAGGCTCAGAATGACCTCGACTCGTTCCGCACGCTCCAGATCTCTGAGGAGGCTGCCATCTCCCGGCGAATGGAGAAGCTTCGTGATCAAGTGTCGTTCGTCATGCGCCGAGAGCGCGAAGCCCAGGAGGTGTATAGGAGCCGGAAGGATGAGCTGGATGAGCTCCTCGCTTCGAGGAACCATTTCTCATCGGTGTAAGATGATCTCAGGGTTTTCACTCTTGATGTTGATCGCGACCACAAGTTTCACAGGAGAAGAGGAAGTCTCAAGCCACTCTTGCGCGTCAAAGAGCAAGTTGTCTTGCGGACTCTGATAGTCCCACCTCCACGACGAAACCCAAGCTTGCAATTGTCGAAATGGGAGCCTAGCAGCAATTAGCTTCCTTTTGCTAGTTTCCGATCGTAACTAATGTTGAACCGAAATACCACACGTTATCAATATTCATCGCATGTAGCTTAAAACCAATAAGCACGTCAAATGATCTTATTGCGTGGTCGTGTGCAGGATTCGGCATAGTTTTCGCAATCAAGATACTCGTTAGATAAATGAAGTGTTGTTTCCAGAGGAGGTTACGATAACAAGACATGGCGGCATGTACTTAGTGGAGTAGACGACTGTACGGGTGACTATACAACAAAATTCAATGCGGATAACCAGGTTTATAAAGGCCATTTAGCAAGGGAAGGAAGGCACTATTCATGTCAAGTCAATTTTCAGTCCTATCAAGAAAGACTTCAAGAAAATCAATATGTGCAGCAGAGTCCAATACATCCAATTCAGTCCATTGAACTATACACAAGGACAAGGCAAAGGAAATAGAGCATCATCAGACAGGAATCATCACAGAATGGAAAAAAAAAAAAGCTGCAAAGCATGAATAATCAAGTGACTTGCTCAAGCTCAAGCAAAGTCCAGCTGCGCCAAGAATATGATAGTATGTATGGTAAAAGGCACACCGGAAGTAAATGGCAAGAAAGTGACAACCTAAAAGTAAGTCAAGTCATGGTATCAGAAATAAAAATAAAACTACTCTCTTTCTCCAAAGAGCCCTTCATGAAATTCAGCAGAAAGAAACATCGCAGATTAGACATTGCGGTATGAGCCCGGGGCAGCATTCCGGCCACTCTGCAGCACAGTTGGGGTTCTGTTCGGCGGGGTCTCCGTCGAGGCGGCATTATACGCCGTGTACTGCTGAGATGGCGGAGAGGGCAGAGGACCGGCCGGGGGCGGCGAAGGCGAAGGGAGATTGGGGGACATGCCTCTGTACGGAGCTGCTGGCTGGGAGGTGTAGGTGGGCGGGTACTGGCTCGCGCCGCCGATGGAGGGGGAGCCGTGTGTCCCGGGCCGCCCATCTCCGAGGATGGCGAGTAGGCCATTGGCACGGGGCTGTAGGTTGTTGGTGGTTTGTAGGCGCCCACGGGCGAGGGGGAGGTCACGGCGTGGGGGGCTGTCATGGCGTGGAATTGTCCGTCGTTACCGCCGTTATTATAGTCGTCGTACGGCTGGCTGTGGTACGACTGCTGCTGCTGCTGGGTGTCGTAAGGGTTGTGGGTCATGGCGCCATTGACTGGTGATGACATGCCGCCTGGGGACCGGGGTCCGTAGGGATCTTGCTGTCCGCCGAAGGCGGCACTCGGGCCTGGCGAGGGGCGTCTATAGGGATCTTGCTGTCCGCCGAATGCGGCATTCGGGCCGGGCGAGGGGCGTCTATAGGGATCCTGCTGTCCGGGGAATGCGGCATTCGAGCCGGGCGAGCGGCGCCCGTACGGACTAACGGCTGCCGGGGGTGCCATGACTCCCGGCGAACGATGGCCGTAGGGATCTTCCTGGCCGCCAAATGCAGCTCCAGGACCGGGCGAGCGGCGGCCATAGGGGTCATTGGGGCCGTATCCTCTGTAGACGGACGACTCGCCATGGTTGGTGGGGAGCGGAGGCGGGAAATCCGCGTACGCGACACCAGGCGACACCGAACCCTTGCGGTCCAGACCATGGCCCTGCGGGTTCAACGGCTCCATCTCGACCTCATCTGCATTGGCGTTGGGATCCTCCACATGCTTCTCGACAGCGCTGTCCCAGGTCGGCATGGCGGGCAGAGAATCCTCGTCGACCCTCGCGGACGGCTTAGAACTATCAAACCGCGCAGTCTGCACCTGGCCGCGGTACGCAGGCGGGCCAGGAGAGGGCTGGTATGTTGGGTTTGCGCTCGGCGGCGGAGGCTGATGCAACGGAGGCTCGTCGTAGTATTTGGGCTGCTTGTTTCTGCGCCGGCCGGAGGGACAGCAACAGCCGCAGCAGGCCGTGCAGCATCGGTACCCACAGCAGAGACAATTGATCACGCAGGCCAGGATGCAGAGAACAATCACCGAGCCGACGATGATGCCCACGATGACGGGCCACTTGCAGTAGGTCTTGGACATGCATTTGTCCCAGCTGGACACCGAGGAGAGGTCGCTGGAAATATCCCGGGCCCACAATGGCCGAAGTGTTGGACTCATAGTGGCAGGTTTAACGGAAGTGTAGACTTTTTGCAGAGATTTGTAGAGGGTTTGCGACACGACGGCTCACATCCCTTCCTCACAATCGCCACAAGTTCTGATTTTCCCCGTACCAATCCAGCAGGCGCGGGGGAGATGGTGAAAACGAGTGTACAGTAAGAATTTCTTGAAGAATACGGACGACTGAAAAAGTCTGCGGCAAGTGAGGTTCAACGAAAGAAGTACGGTATCGGCTTATCCCGATAGGCTGGGCGGAAACGAGGGGGGCGACTCAGGCAGCAGGATAGCCGTTCAGACAAGGCAGGCTGAGTCGGAAGGCGAGGCAGTGCCCGTTGCCAGAAATAACCACCAGACAGGGCGAGAGAACGAGAGACAAGAACCACAAAATAAATCAGGCAGACAGCAAACAGGATCAGGCCAGCCCTACTGCGACTCGGGAGTTGACAGGAGAGAAAAAAAGCTGAAACACGAGGGGGCTCCAACCCACAGAGCCTATCAGGGGATGTTAGTCACGTGCCGTGTACATCTTCATTTCGGCTGCAAAGTGAGAAGTATACGGCGAGGATATTACTAGCAACAATACTTGATAGAATAGAAGTATCATTCTGCTCACAAAGGGAAGCGTATCTGCACTCCGTCCAGCTCAGCCCATTAAACTAACTCCCCTCCTTCGTGTGCGGTTATGTACAGCTGCAATGTCCGTCGCGATGCAAGCAAATTACATCCTCCGGGCCGGATGCCACAATGACTCCAGTGTCCAAATCAAACATTAACGTCGACAGGCGACAAATGCAGCATGCTGATGATGGTAGTAGTTCCCCGCGCCGAACAGTAGCGCGCGACAGGGTAACGTGGTTTGTACAGGGAAAGGCGGAAACGGTGGGATTAAAGGGCGGTAAATGCGAAAATCAGTGGTTGGAGTGAGAGGAAAGGAAGATGCCAGAGGGTCGAGGGCAGAATGTGGGGGAAATTAATCGAGCTCATCGTGGGCGGTCCGGTCGTGGCGAAGCCCAGAAGAGAAGAAAGAGAAGCCGCTGGGCAATAAGCCCAAAGATGTCATGCGGGTTTTGGAACCGGAATCAAACAAGGTCGTAGACATAGGAAACGGAAAAAGTCTCGGGGTCGGAAACTGGGTCATCAAAGGGTGTGTCCCGGTGTCGTTTGGGAACAGATGTGGCGAGGGTGGTGGTGGCCACCGCGCGAAGAGAAGTCAAAGAAACAAGACACAGGCCCAATCGAGTCAACGGGTCGTTGGAACTCGGCATGAGAGGGAAAAAAGTCGTCAAAGAACGAACGATATCCAAGTCGGATATCAAAAGAGATCGGAAAAGGCATGACACTGTCAATCCAAGCGCGAGGACTTCACGCGCTGAGCAGCTCCTGGCAACATGGGCGCAGCGGGCAAGCCAGCGCTAACGCCAAAGACAATCACCCCCAGTGGTTGGTGGTGTGAATTCGTCTAGAATGAGAAGCGAAAAGAAAATGCGGATGCATCAAACATCCACCAGAGAGCAAGGGGAAATGCCACAATCAAAACACCCGCTCCAAAAACATGATAAAAAACACGAGGCGCCATAGAGCAACGTCACCAGAGTATCCATTCAATAAGACAACATCCGGCGGCCTGGGGACCGAGTGGGAACAGGACTTGCGGAAAAGGGAGAGTCCAAGAAGCGATTCCGCTCATTACTGCCAAGTCGGCAGCGACCAGTCGGGCTATCCTCCATCTGAGGGGAGTGCTGGCCGAAGGCGAATGTCTGGGCGCGGTTCAGTTTGGACCTTTGCTTGACCTTGCCAAGGCCACGCTCGCACGCGAATTCGTGCTCCTTAGCGCTCATCTCGACGTAGTTCTGGGGGTAGCACAGAGCACGGTGCTCGGCAAAGAACGCGCTGTAGCCACCGTCCAAGATGTACAGATCTGGGTAGGTCAGGTTGGGGTACGAGTCCACATTGACAGCCCGGTCATGGTGACGGATGAACTTAGCCATGATGGGTGCCCGATGTGCCGAGTACTCGCAGTGCAGGATCAAAGCCGTCCGCGGCTTGGCAGCGTCGAACAGCTCGCTGGCTAGCTTCTCCTTGTCATTGTAGTTCAACGCTCCATTGATGTGGCCGCCCTCATATTCGTACTCGAACCGACAGTCGATAACCATGATGTGGTCGAATTGATCGTTGAATTTTCCATCCATAATCTCCAACAGAACACCTTTTTCGATGCGAGGCAGGGAGTCCGCCTTATCCTCTGGGATGAAGTACGGCAGCTTGCAGCTGGGCGAACTCTGAATGTCACTGATGGACTGAAGGGGTGCATTTGCAGGTACCTTGGCCTGTTTTTCTGCCATGACGTCCGCAGGGTGCTCAAACATGCTCAACGAGCGCCGGCACTGCTTGCGGGGTCGCATCAAGGGATGTGAAGGCTTGCGGATGGAGTTGGGGGCGGGGGAGCCACTACTACGAGCATGGTGGAATGGTGGCCGAAGCCGTGGAGGCGCCAGATGGCTGGACGACTGGTTGCGAGAAGCCGGTCGTTCGTGGGGAGGCGAGTCGCCAAACATGTCCTCCAGCGAAGTCGACGTGCTCAACGAGGTCTTGCCTGCCGCGGTACCAAATCGAAATGGGGGCGCCTTGCTCTCTGGCGATGGCTGATTCATCCCCAGCTGGAAGGATTGGGCCTTGCTCTTCGCCAGACTAGGCCGAGGGAAGGTAGGACGCTTTCGCCTGTAGGTTATTCACTGTTAGACCAAGGATCCTCTCTTAATCAACGGCATGTCTTACTCGAACGGCTCCACAGCTTCCATAGGCGATTCCTGCAGAGGACTAGGCACAGCCGAGGTTACCGGCGAGTCCATGGGGGTGCACTCCGGAGTGGGCGACTGCAGTCCAATCTCTGTGGTGATGATGTAGGCAGGTTTGTGCGGCAATGGAGACATTTCCATGACGTCCATAGCGGGAGCCGGTGATGAGGATGGCAGCGGCGGAGTGGTCATGACATTGTCTATTTATGATCCTCAATCAGCGTGCTGCCTTGCAGTCATATCAAAGAGACGGGTACTTACCCCATCCATTGGCCTGTCCAAGCATACTTGAAGAGAACAAAGACCGTCGTGGCGTCGCCAATTGAGGACTAAACATAGTATTAGCCATTGTCTGCCCGATCAAACGGAACCCAGGCAGCCACACGCACCTTTGATCAATGTGGAAGTTCTGGGACAAGTCTGCCGCCAAACTTGCCGTCGGGGAGGACCCCCGAATGGGCTTCATGTTGAAGTAATCCGGGCCCGACTTCTTCATGGACAGGTCCTTGAAGTTGAAGCTATTGGCGGCAAATCCCCCCAACGACGGATACGAGGTGGGACTATCGGTGCGAAAGCAGTGTCCAAACATGACCGAGGGAGGCTGCATGGCAGCCAACGGAGACGAGTGCTCCATGATGATGTAGGAGATCTAGTTGGGGGCGAATCACCGCTCCCCAATGACCAATCCAACGCTGTTCTACAGGTCCGCGGATGTCCCAATGCCAAAATTCTTCCGTCACCAAGCTGTCCGGCAGAGCAGAAACGAAGCCAGGTCCCAGACCCTTCTACCGAAGAGTCTTGATCACGCCAGGGGAATTTCAAAGGATCATGGCCAGGTCCGAGGGGAGAACAGGGATGGTGACAGGAGGGGAAGCTCGGGGTCCTCAGGCGCTCACTCTCGCGGGGGCCGAGAGCAAGGCAGGCGGCGGGAGGTGGAGGGTGAGGTGGGTGGGAGGGAGAGTTGGTGGTGAAGAGAGCGGGGTGGAGGAAAAACGAGGAACTTGAACTCCGCAAGAGGATAGTTAAGAGAAGAATGAGAAGAACACGAGAGAGAGAAAAGAGGCCGTGAAGCTGAAGGGATGGCTGTTGCAATGGCAACGCCGAGTGGGGAGGATCTCCAGATTACATACAATCGTCACGATCCGGTATGGTGGTACACGGTCATGGTACTATGGAGGTACTTGCCGGACCGGCCTTTCTGTAGTAGTGCAGCAAGTACCTTAGCCCTACCTCCTGTCTGCCGTCACTCCTGCTTGCCAGCTCCGATCCAGGCATGGACGACCGACTAGTGCCGGTCTCGAATATTGCGCACGCGCTTCCGCAGGGGCTGTAATGCCCGTGATCTTGGCCGGCCCCCCCCCCATCCCTCTTACCGTTGCCCGGGCTCCCTTGCCGCCGTCGCTCCCACTACGCGCTGCTCAGCAACGCAAAGCCTATCAGCGCCCGGACCGACCATTCTTGTTCGGGCTGGCTGAGGATTCCTTCCTTCTTGGCCATGTGCTCGCTGGCCCTTCATCTATCCCTGGCTGCTCAATTTCTGGGGAAACAAGCGAGGGACTCCCTCTGCCTGCAAGCCCTAACTGCCCTACCCAGCCTGTATGTACATACATTATTGTAACCACGCACAAACTCTAGTTGTACGAGGGAAGACGCGAAAAATCCACAGCCTCAGCTTCCGAGCTGGGTCTAGTATCCACCCGAAAAGAAAATTTTGACTCGTCTCACAAACATCCCGTGCCGTCACAAAAGGAACCGGACGCCAACTCAGCTGAAAAACACGGCGCCAGATCGAGCCTAGCAGCCGAATCTCCACTTGGGTCTCCATCCAAAAAAATTCCATAACAGGTCCCGTCTTTTGTGTTCATGCGAGTCACTCAAGGGATCGGCCAATGCAAGGTCCTGCTCGGGAGCAGAACAATGACAGCATGCGATAGGGTCCAGTAGTCGGCCGCGTCCTAACGTCATTTCATTGAAAAGCACGGTCCGGTTACCCAGCCAGACCACAATGCTCGGTCCACCCGAACGGGAATCGGGCCAGAAACCATTGAAAAATGAATGGAACAGTGCAACTCGGACCTGACGATCCCTCCCTTGGAGGGAAGACTAGCGGGGTCGATAAGCACCAAGGGGAAAATGGCTACTTGCTGTCCCCTCTGGGCCGCCACTGATTGGCCGCAAGGCATGTTCAATGTATTCTCTAGATCTCTGTGTAGGAGAATACAGTCCGTCATACTCCGGAGAGATCCATCCTGTTCATGATGATGCTCTCAAGGAGGGGAGAAATTTTGGAGAATAGAGCCGTCTTCGAAGTAGCCGATCATGTTAACAATGCACTCCGTAGCATCGAAGCATAGATTCAGATCCATTCTTGCGTAGTAAGAGATCAGAAACGAAGAATAATGTGCCGCTGCCCTTACTTGCATTCCTGCGGATCCAGGGCGGAAGGAAGGCACGTTTCATTATCTCATTATTTGCGATGGAAGGGATGGAGCATCCCTGTCCTCGATGTTTTACCGGGTATTAATTCCTTGCCATCACCACAGGACAGAAAGGGGTCCCGCATTTCGTCCTGGTCTGACCCCAAGAAACCGAGACAGTTGACCACTTTTCGATTCTGTCGACTGGAACAGCCTCGTGGCTGAGCACTGTTTTCGCGTGCTATGGGCACTCATGATGGGGGCCAAATCATCAACACTATGGGGCCTTGGCACCATGATGGGCTGGGAGTCTCGACGTCACCAAACGAGAAAAAGACTCATTCAATTGCACAAGATGGCCGCATCATCGGCGCAATGATCATGAGGATGGACACCCCCGATCGAGGCCACACCAACAAACCCACCGTTCGTTGAACGCGGCCTGTTGATCCCCGATCATCCTCCGCGGCCTCGGTAAACAAGGCCTCCCAGTGTCCCACCCCCCATGATGGTCGACGGGTCAGCTTATGCACCCCACAACTAACTGCTGAGTCCCCGATGCCCCTCCCGATCGGATGAAACACCGGCTGCGTGAATCAATCAGGGCTGGACTGATAGACCCGATGTCTGAAGGCATCAACAAAGAACTTGTTGTGGATCTTCGACGCGTCCCAACTGGTCGAAACTTGATCGGGATCCCATCCTGGTCCGTGGGGCTACGTCAGAAGTACATCACCGCCGTGTTGTTGTCTGTGCGGCGGGCTGGACGCCTGGGACTCCTTGGACTCGTCCAAGAAACCAAGCATCCTCACAGGAATCCTCCTCCCACGCGTGCTCTGACTGTTTTGACTATTCCTCTTTGGGACTGGCTGCATCGCCTCGTTTCAGGCCACGGACGGTCTCCCACTCGGCCAGCCCCGATCGTCTCCACCGATGATGTGATCCATCGGCCATGTGTATGGAATGCACCAGTCAGCTTGCCCGTGCAGCCGAGCGGACCTGTTCGCACGCTGCGGGGTCCATCACATCTCGTGTGCCGCCCTGTGATCTGATGTCAGATGTTGTGTTGTTGCGCGCGAACCTGTAAACAAAGCGATGCGTGAATCCCGCAATGTCCTATGTATTGGCATTACCGGTATTGTCTGCCTGTCCGGCTGGCTGGTTCGGCGATTTGTCAAGTTGCTAACTATAGGACACTAACGGAACTATCGATTCTTATTCCATGCCGTCCTTCACTATGACAGCCCACACGGGGCTTCAATGCTCCCAGTCGTGCTATGGGGGTGGCTTTGACGGAGCGCAATGTCCATGAGGCTCCGGTGGCGGTCTAGGTCCGTAGTTAGTCTGGATCTGTCACTTTGGTGGCCATGGTCGCACAGAATAAACCATAATATCGATTGATTGAATAATTGCTGTATGTAGTAGTATGACTAGGTCGGCGCACATCTGTGTACAGTGGAAGTGTCATGCAATAATGATGGTTACACAACCACCCAAGGACGAGCAATTGGAAAATTATTTTCTTGTATATGAATTGATAGACTTGCTACCCTTTCTCGTTATACATTCGAAGCAGGGGCTTGGGAGGATTTCAAAACAACTGCGACAAGAATCATGTTCTTATTCAGAGATATATATTCATGGCTTCAAGTATATATATATACACCGTATATCCGTCACCGAGAGTCATCACTACAAGCCCAATGGCAGTATCACACGGTCATAGAGAAGTAAAATTATCATCATCCAATTTAACCCACACATACTCAGTAAAATAAATCCAATGGCACTTTGACATCTTTCTCCTCCTCCCCAAACATCCTTATCAGCTTATCAGATCCACGCTAGTGCCGATGCAGTCACCGCCTCTCGAATTTTCCTGACGCGAAAAAGAAAAGTAACTCGACTCGACGGCAGCAACATTATTATTATTGAAGACAAACATAATGGCTCCCTTGTCCAAGAAGCGGCGTCTCGAACTCGGCAACGTCGACACAAAGTTGGTCGAGATCTACGAGGACCTCGCCAGCGAAAAAGATGAGATCCGTCTCAAGGCCGCCCAGGGCCTCGTGTCTCAGTTCACCCCCGACAAGAACCCGGCCGATGACCAGATCCAGAAAGTGCTACAGCGCCTCTTCCGTGGTCTCTGCAGTAGTCGCAAAGCTGCGCGCATTGGCTTCTCGATCGCCTTGACCGAGGTCCTGACGCAGATTTTCTCATCCACCAGAGACGCCGCGCAGTTTGGGCTGTCGGATGCGCTGAAGATATGGGAGGTGCAGTCGAACGCCACTGGCGGCGAGTCCGGACAGGTTTGTGCTGGCACGTTATTCAATGGCGGAAATGGTACTGACTACGTTCCGCAATAGGAGCAACGCGATCACCATTTCGGCCGTCTCTTCGGCGCAGAAGCCATCATCAAATCCGCCGTCCTCTTCCAGCCTTCCGTGCCTTTTACCGAATGGACCAAGGTCCTCGACCTCATCTTTGAACTCGCGCAGAGAAAGCCTTGGATCCGCGAAGAATGCGGCTGGATTATCTACCGGTGCGTCTACGACTTGTCGGCGCGCGAGGTGGATGGCAAGTTTGTGGAAGCTGCGCTGGAGCGCCTGTGCTCGCATGATCTAGCTCGGTCGCCGGAGGGAATAGCCATCTGGCTGGCGGCAAAGGACATGTTTCCCAATGCCAATTTCCCCAGCAAGGTCTGGAAACATGATGATCCGTTGGACACTAAGGAGCGGAACAATCTCTCCAAAATTATGAAAGAGTCTTCTAGTGGGGAGTCCGAGGGGGAGAGCAAAGCGAATAACGCCAAGTCTTCGGGCGTGTGGAATTCTAAGCTTCACTTTGCCTGGGATGCGGTTTTGTCGCGGGCTAGTGATGCCTCTTCTTCCAAGTCGAAGCATTCCAAGTCTTCCCGTCTGAGTTTCGTTGATTTCTGGACCGAAGCTGTTGACAGTGAGTAGTCCCCCGTGTCTTAGGTGAATTCTCAAAGCTAATCCTGCCATAGATGGGCTATTTGCTTCCGCCTCGTCAGATGAGCGCAAGTACTGGGGCTTCCTTCTCTTCGTCAGAGTTCTCAACGACGGTACACCGCAGCAGGCCTCCCATGTCTTCACAAAAAACCTGGTACGCTGTCTGATGAACCAGCTTGCCGTGGAGGACCGGTACTTGCATCGCATGGCGGTCAAAGCCTCGAAAGCAATCCAGGGCCGTGTGTCGAAAGAGCCCGGGTTCGCTGCGGCAGCTGTGCATGGCCTGATGGGAACGGGCGGAGCGATCAACTTCGACCAGGCTACCAAGACAAAGACCATTGAGAAGACCGTGGCCGAAGCAAACCAGACTGCCTTGCAGGAGATTGTCCCTCTGTTCGAGCAGCTCATCCAGCGACCGGGCACGACCGACGATAAAACCGCCGCGTCTCATCGCCAGGTCCTAGCTGGCCTGCTTCTAGCCATTGTGCGATCAAAGGTTTCCTCTGAGGATGACTATCAGGGAACCATGGAGCAGATCCTGTTCATCTTCGTGCGATTCGGCTACTTCCTGGATAACGGCGAAGGGAAAGCCACCGCGGAGCCTGCTCTGGCGCAGTCGACGCAGGAACTCTTCCGCAACCGCATCAATTCCTGCCTGAACAGTCTGATCGTCACACGGAAATACGCCGCAACTCTGCCATATGCCGTTGTGCGCCAGATCCGCGAGGCGGTCAAGTCTGGAGAATACGGCAAATTCACCATCGTCATGGACGACAAACTACAGGAGTCCGTGAAGACATCATTCAAGGCACTGAAGAAGCTCTCGAGCAAGGAGAAGAAAGGAGAAACCTCTGGCACCGCAGCATTCAAGCTTCTATACTCCATGACCATTCTCCAGGTCTACAGTGGCGACGCGGATGCCGTCTCTATGCTGGACGAGTTGGAGTTCTGCTACACCAAGTTCATGGGCGACGATGCAAAGAAGCGGGATACGTCTGACGCCTCAGATGCGCTGGTTGAAATCCTGCTGAGCTTTGCGTCGAAGCAGTCGCAGCTCTTCCGTCGTATGAGCGAGCAGGTATTTAGCGCTTTCGCGGACCAGGTCACTGAGAATGGACTGGAATCGTTGATCTCGGTATGTTTCCTGGAATTTGCATTCCTGTTTATAGACTAATATTTCCTCTAGATTCTGGAAGCCAAGGAGAGTCTGGCCGGACAACAGGAGATGTTCGAGGAACAGGATGAGGATGGCGAGGAAGAAGATGGAAGTGACGACGACGATGTAGAGATGATAAATGTCGAGGAAGCCGACAGCGACGTCGAGGTCGTCGATGCAGACGGCGCATCCGATGCCTCGTCTTCAGACGAAGAGGAAGACGACGAAGAAGAAGACGAAGGAGACGCCCAGGAAGTCTTGGATTTCGAAGCCAAACTCGCCGCTGCGCTGGGCACCCACCGCGCCGACCAAGACCTCGAAGCCGCCGAGTCCGACTCAGATGCAGACATGAACGACGACGAGATGGAGGAGCTAGACGAGCAGCTAGTCAAAGTATTCCGCGCGCGCCGCGAGGTAACCTCTCAACACAAGGACAAAAAAGACGCGCGCGAGAACATGGTCAACTTCAAAAACCGCGTCCTGGACCTGGTAGAGATCTTCATCAAGAAGTGCCACTCCCGTCTGCTAGCGCTGGATCTCCTACTCCCACTCCTCCGGCTCGCGCGCCGGTCATCCGTCAAGCAGATCGCCAACAAGGCCACCTCCGTGCTGCGCGAGTACACACGTCTCTGCAAGGGCGCCGCCGTCCCGAAGATCGAGGACGCCGACGACGAACAAAATGTCTGGGAGCTGCTGCGCGCTGTGCACAAAGAGGCGACGCACAGTGCCCCGCCGGCGCATGCGAGTGCCTGCAGCCAGGCGAGTTTGCTCGTGGTCAAGGCTCTCGTTGCCCATGATAAGGCGGCTATTGGCGGCGTGGTGGATGCATATGCGGAGACGAGGAAGGCTCAGCTGTGCAGCGCCAAGTGCCATGTTCAGCCGGCGTTTTTCTCAGAGTGGAATAATTGGTGCGTGTCGGCGAGTAAGCAGTTGAAGAACTGAGCGTGGGTGGTTTGCTCCAAGTTTGTTTCTCTGTACAGATATTATCGAAGGAGTGTGGAGGGGTGTTCAGATGGGATATCATAGCAAATTCGCCTCGTTGGCTAGACACATTATACAAACAATAGACTCATCATCACCTGTCGACTGTTTTGGGGGCAAAAAACACACAAAAAAAAAACACACAAAAAAAAAACAAACAAACAAGTAACAAGCAAAGCAATGCATAGTTCTCCCGACGGGAAATATATATCGGGACGAAGAAGATACGCCTGCAAGTCCAGCCACTACGCGCGAAGTTCATGTGACAACTGAGCTAGAGTCTAAGCAACAGGGCTGATCCTTGCGGAAGAAACAATCTGACAATCAAACATAAGGGAGTAATACTTTTTCCCACCTGCCAGTGAACAGTCAAAAACCCTTGATATACCGATGCTCCGTCGTCTCCTCCAGCACCTCCAACCGCATGCCCACCTCGACAACGCCTTCACTGCGCGGCGCGCTCAGCATTCCGAAGCACGGTTTATATTTGATGCCCTCATCAACACGCCGGTACGAGACCAGCGTATCCCACGGCTGTTTCTTGTGCTTGAATGCCGTGTCGGGGTCGACGTTGGGCACTTGGCATCTTGCGCAGCGGGCCACGATATCGAGATCGAGAGGCGCAGAAACCGCAGATCCAGACCCAGACTCAGACCCAGGTTTCTCTGGATTCCGGCTGTGGATACGCACCAACTTCCATGAATCCTCGCTCCAAGGCGTTCCGCCGCGGACGACGATATTGGGCCGGAATCGTTCCACTGTGATGGGATCGACTCCCACTCGCTGCAGGCGGGTGTTTAGTTCCGTCAACGATGAGTCCGATGCGATGAGGACGGGATGCACGTCTGGGAAGTTGGTCGTCTGCACTCGGCCCAGGAGGCGCGGGTTCCCGTTCCCCTGCAGCACACGCGGCGTGGGGCCTTTATAGGCGAGTGCGACTGGTCTCCCCAAAAACTCAGAGAATGCGGCGTTCACTTCATCGTTGTAGATATACCCGTCCGTGTCCGTGTCCCAGATCTTGACCGGCGCCGTGGTCGAGTTTGCGGCGAGCCATTCCGGAGACGGGTATGCTGGGATGCGGATGGTGTGCAGTAGACCACTTTCACTTCCCTCAACTGATTTCCTCGGAATGGTAATTACCAATTCCAGTCCGTCATCACTCAACCCCGTCCCGATACGAGTCATATCCGGGATCTGGCGGATAGTCAGGAACTCGCGCGTCGACGCGTCAACCAGCATCCAGCGTCTATCAAGATCCAAGCCGTGTTGCCGAAGAGTTGTGGCTTGCACTTGGAAGCCGCGGCAGGATTTGATCGGGTACATATGCAATGAGACGATCTCGCTGGATTGCGTTGGGCGGCGCCGTCGCAACAGTGACCAAAGTCCTGCCTTGGATTGGGCGCTGCGAATCCATCCTTTAAATTGCGAGGTGTAGAGTAGAGGGATTAGCAGGATGACACCCACGACGAGTGCGGTGAGGGTTAGATGCTGGTCTACCATGACGGGTGTGTTTTTGGATTGTGACGCATGTACTTGCTTAGTTCGAACGATGATCGACGGAAGGAAGATATTCTGCCAGGGCGGTGAGGCCTTGATCGTCGGAGTATACAGCCGGCTGAATAAAGTACAGCGGAACGCAGCTTCACCGATCTACACCTATCTCTTGATTCTGGGCCCACTGTTAGGACTCTAGACTGAAAAATGAGTGCGGTTTAGTGGAATATTTATACTCTCTTTTCCGCTGCGTAGAACCTTCCACATCTAGGCACTGGCTTAGGCTGGCCATCTAATTGTAGCAGCCATCTAATTGTAGCAGCCATCTAATTGTAGCAGCCATCTAATTGTAGCAGCCATCTAATTGTAGCAGCCATCTAGTTGTGGCAGCCATCTACAACACAATAGGCTGTATAGGATCTAGAACCCCATGGAACTTGATGGCACATTTCTTTACCATGAAAGGGGACAATATAAATTCAGTTTTCTCCCAGGCCCTTCCTTTACAAAGAGATTAGAATACAGAGGAAGGAACGAAAAGGAAAATCTTTGACACCTGCTACACACGAAATCGTAGGAAAGAAACCCGCCCTGATGCGTGTCCCAAGGCAAGTGAGTTCCCATTAATCGCCCAACAGCTAGGCCGAAAGTCCGGAGGAAGCCATAGTACATTTTTGCCGCTCAGGTTTATCCATTGTACTTGCTCAATGAAGATCGCCCGATTTCTATAGGTTGAATTCGAAGCATGATGTTTGCGCCCGGACTGAATATCGAGAGTGCCTAAGTTGGTGATTAGATATGAATCCTTTTGGTAAAATTCAAGTACGTTGACAAGTCCCTTAGTGTTCAAAGTATCTTGCAAGGCTCCCGTCGCCGTGTCCCAGAGTCGCACTATCTTATCATAAGAGCTGGCCGCTAGCAGCCGGCCGTCAGGCGAGAAGGCCACCGAATCAACCGCGTTCGAATGGCTCTCGAGAGTTTGCTGTAGGCCGCCCGTCGCCGTGTCCCAGAGCCGCACTGTCTTATCATAAGAGCTGGACGCTAGCAGCCGGCCGTCAGGCGAGAAGGCCACCGAATTAACCACATCCGAATGGCCCTTGAGAGTCTGCTGTAGGGCGCCCGTCGCCGTGTCCCAGAGCCGCACTGTCCTATCACTAGAGCCGGACGCCAGCAGCCGGCCGTCGGGCGAGAAGGCCACCGACATAACCAATCCGGAATGGCCCTCGAGAGCCTGTAATTCTGCACTCCATCTTTCGTCAACTTGTGGTAATTGGCATATCCAACTAGGTAGGTCTGGCTTGAACTCTGCACGAAGTATTGCCGTTCGAGGCGCAAATATCAATCCTGCGCAATAAATCTGAAGAGGTGCTTCATCGGCTATCTGGCGGTTTTTCATAACAAAGCGCTTTGCATCGTGTAGAAAATCAGACAATGGGGTGGAGTTGCCTTCCTATTCTGTATTAGTACGAATTGCATATGGCTACTTAAGAAACGTACTGGTTTAACATTCTGTAAGAGACTGATAATCCCCACCACTTCTGATGCAAGACCCAGAAGGCACATTGCTTCCACCCAGTGTAGGAAATGCTTTTTAAGAAATGAGAGCACACTATGCATCACATCATTTGAGTCTTTACATTGCGCCAGATGAAATGCCCAGTATCGACAGGCATATTGTAACTCTGGGGGAAGGCATTGATCGATAGTCTGATGATCGATCTCTGTACGTTGGATTCCTTCGCTCTGGAGTCGACAGATGTTCTTCCGTAGGCTTTGACACACATGGAGGCAACCGATCGTTAACCGATAGTGCATCTCTGACTTTTCTATCCAGAAAGGAGTTTTGCCACGGGTTTCCGGATCAAGTAGAAAATCCCGAAATGATAGGTGAAAGAGTTGTACCGGTAAGGACTCGTCATTTTGTACCCTCAGAACCGAGTGCAGTGAATTCAGTCTGAGATGAATTATCCTCTCGTGAAGGCCGATAAGCTTTGAAAGCGAGATAAACGAGAGTGGACTCTCTAGTATCAGGATTGCACCGACCACTTGATGAAAATTTTGGACCAAATCCTTTTTTTGCTTTTCGGTTTGTCCGTGAAGAAGTCGATCAAGCACAGGAAGATACGTGCTATCCAGTTTCGATTCATCCTTCTGATGTGTGAGAATCTCAGGAAGACTGTCCAACGGGTCCCAATTAGGGTCCTCAAATATGCGGCATATAGTAGCGGCGAAGATAAACAACGGAACGGACAATTTCACTAGCTTTTGGATATTTATGGCTCCCGGCCAGTCGATTGGTAGGGGAGGATCTCGCTCTTCCTTGATCTTTGAAAGACGGTGATTCAAGAATAATGACAAATCATGCTCGATAACTTCGTCGGAGTTTTCATGGAGAACAAAACCTTCATACTCATGGTTAGCAAGCTTTTTAAATCCTAGACGGATCGGTAATTCAGGCCTGCTAGTCAACAAGACTCGGAGACGCAAAGCCTCTGAATCTTTTAGCTGTTGTAGCAACTGGAGTATAAGCCGTATATCATTGTCCACGTCACATTCGTCTAGTGCGTCAATCACTATGACCACGCTTGACATTGGGAGAGTAGATGAATCCAAATCCAGCAGTGGTTGAAGGAATATTTTGTCAAACTGTTCCCTCATTCCTCTAGTTCCAATGTCAGAGTTATCGCAAATTGCTTTTTGAACACCAGAGGTCAGTTGGGGAATGTTCTTCGCTAACTGTCTTGTGATCGTCGGAAAAAGTTTCATCGCATTCCCTCTATCCCCCTCGCCCCTCTTGAAGAAAAAGCTTGCCCCCAGGATCTTCTCTTGTTTGAAGCGTTTCGCCAAAGTACGAGAGATTGTCGATTTCCCTGTCCCAGCCATCCCATTCAACCAGAAAATACACTTCCCGTGCGGTGACACAGCCCATTTTGCAATCTTGTTGAGCAGCTCGGTCCTAGTGCCTGGAAGACATTCATCTTCATGCTGATTCATATAAGAGTCAAACTCAGCCCCATTCGCAATTGATAGCTTATCCAGAGGGTCTGCATTTGGTCAATCAAGTCTCACTGACTTTGCAACTTGCACAAGCTACCTGTATGAAGATTAAACTGAGCATTGATTGTGCCATTGTTAATGCCAGTTTGCATTCCAGAGTTGGGATTCTGGAATGATATCGTGGAGGTCATTACCGTAATGATAGCACAATGAGGTTCGGAAGTCAGGAAGAACATGCGAGCGGGGTATGCGGCGGGGGTAGGGATATGTGTTGCTGAACGTGCCAGTGTGTCAGCTCAGTAGTCAAGACCTCGTCAGGTGATACTCCGTTCACTATTTGGCGATGAAGACGAACAATCTCAAAGTACGCGCTAGCCAAGCTCGGTCTTCTTTTAGAGGCATATATATTATATTCTGCGATAGCTAGACAGTATTATAGCGATAGTCAACCTTGAAGGGAGTAGTGGAAGTTGAGAGACGTTAACTGTCGGCCCGAGCCGACCGCATCCAGGCGAGCCGCCCATTCTCGTCTGGACTGCACTTAATTTCCGAGCTAGCGTCTTGGGCGGTGGGCCGAGAATTAATCAAAGAGTGCAAGATGGTGAAGCTGGGTTTGCACTTCTCTGTATGAA
Source organism: Penicillium lagena (assembly GCF_028827675.1). Classification (NCBI taxonomy): domain Eukaryota; kingdom Fungi; phylum Ascomycota; class Eurotiomycetes; order Eurotiales; family Aspergillaceae; genus Penicillium; species Penicillium lagena. The sequence goes on along the minus strand of NW_026623227.1, from coordinate 1,085,901 downwards.
AGATAGAAATCAAGCGTTAATTCATGGATATAGATATATATGGTGAATATGGTTCAACACCAGGTGAAAATGCCAACAACAAGAAGTCCCCTCTAGAAAAATGCTCACTGCCAGTCTGCAGTATGAACACAAAAAGCCAACTCTCACAGCTATGCATCACTCTTCTCGTCAATCCAGCACCTCACCATGGCCTTCACCAAAGCAAGGGCAATAGACCTTCCGCGCTCAATATCCGCATCCTCGCACGCGCTCGGAACATGCAGGAAAAGCACATTCCGTGCGCGGCCCTCCTGGAGCGCCAGCGACATACTCGTATAGAAAATGAAATCGCAGAGATACCGCCCGGCATCCTTCGAAATGCGCAGATCCAGCGTTGCAGGCGCGAAGAGTTTCCATGTATCCAGAAAATGCTCGTTGGGCGGATACGGCAGAACGCTGGAGGAACCGGACGACGAGTCAGATGCAAGTGGAAGACCTGGTTCCAGAATCTCCGGCAATCCCATCTCCTTCCACCGCTTCTCACCGGCTTCGTAACCCACGCAACCGTCGATATCGGTCATGACGTACTCATCGCGGTGGGCGAGTGATTCCACTGAGTAATAGGGTCTTGGAGATGCGATGCCGATGTGGATAATCAGATCCGGTCGCCGGCCTCCATGTGCAGCGGAGTACTCGTCTAGAATCTTCGGGAGGAGTTCTCTCACGGTGTTGTAGGAGACTGGGATAGCGGTTGGGTACACATGCAGTGAGACGCGGCGGGATGCCGGGTCACCCTTCAGTGAGGGGAAGCTGAAAGATGAGGGAAGGGAAGAGGCGATTAGATAAGAAGCGTTGACGGGGTTTGTTTTGAAGGGCTGTTTTTGGTCTGTTAGAATGCAGGGCAAGGAGGTAGAGGAGAGAGAACTAACTCCAAAGCCGGTGATTAGCACGGAGATCTCGTGCTCATCGGCGGTGGGTTGCGGCGGAATGTCAGCAGTGGTGGATCGTGTGGACACCGAGGGGCCGTAGTCGCCCATGTTTAGACTTGTTAGTTGGATATAAGTAGAGTGTATTGTATAGAGTAACCGACTCGGTCGTACAGAGAAGAAGAGAAGACACAAAAGACCAGGTGCGATAAGTCACGCGGGGGACACCCGCATGCGGGGGGCTTGGCACCAGGTGTGTTATATATAGGCATACGCCGTTGAGTGCAATATAGAGGCCTATACTTGACGCGCCAGCTCCAAAAAGCAGGATACATACAGATGAAAGGAACTGTCTAGATGTAGTTACTTTCTTTTCTGGCTCCTGTGTCTCCTGTCCAACAGAGAGCGGTTCAATGCCGGACTCATTCTTAAATTACGAAGTTTGCTCCCTAGGAACTCCTCTCCATGGATCATCCAACATCGTTTGGCCCACCTTCGAATGCCAAATTCCAACTAGGACACTCAAACTTGACAAAGACACTCTCTTCAACATCACAGGAATACCCCAAAGTCATTAGAGTAACATGATGCCCTTCTGAAGGGATCGATCTGGATCCTGAAAGGCCTCGTGGCGATGATCCGTGTATCCGAGGATGCTCTTTGCCAGACACCGCGACAAAGTCGATCGTGCTAATATGCGAGCAGATCTCGGCCAGGCCAATGCATTCAAAATGAGGAACAACTGGCACTCCAAACTTAGCGCTCATCAAGAGCACGATCAAGATCTCATTGACAGAAGTTAGACGACGGCACGCGTCTAACTGCACTGCGTCGAGAGCATCTACTTGGAGCAGCTGCTTGAACATGACTCGGTTGTTGATGTGTTTACCAGTGGCGATACCAATGCCGTATCTAGGGCTACGCGGATCTTGGCATACCCTAGGATGTCGTCGGGGGATGTCGGTTCCTCGATAAACCTTGGTATATCATGTTAGCCCGTCGAGTATACAGAATGTAACAGGGCCTTACCATAGGTTGAGATCAGATAGGTGTTTTATATACCCGGTAATCTCCTCCACGTCCCAGCTCTGGTTGACGTCGACCATGGGGACGCCCTCCTCATCAATCACTTCGCGAAGAAAGCTCAATCGTTTACGGTCAGCTCCCAAGCCCAAACCGGCCTTCAGCTTAAAGCCACTTTGCACAACTGAATAGGGAATATCCAACTGCTTTGTTCCCGTCTCTCTTGGAAAGTGACATCGTGGATCATGCGTGACATGAGATCCACGGCGATCCAGTCAACATTACATTACCAGTCTCTACTATAACTGGTGGAAAAGAGATTCGCTACGTAAGCTAGATTCTGAAGTGTCGTTCACTAACTAATAATACGCCGAGTACTAGCCAAAATTCTATTGTACTGAGGGAGTCCATGGCCGTTGTGACGAAAAAGTTATCGTCATCGTAGCCTTCAAGAAGGTTGTCTAGACGAATGCCAGGGACGATGGATCGAGGAAAACTTCATGGTCTCATCTATCTAGTGATTTTTAAGGACTGCCAGCTCGCTATACTTGGTCATTGCTATACCTGCTCATTTGAAGGAGGCTGCAGGGAAGGAAGGTATAGTGTAGGGATGACGAAAACTTATACATACTTACTGTTGAGCCTCAGCCCTACACCAAAGACCGATTGTCAAACCCGAGAACGCAAACCTGTAACGAGGTCATCGATATAGACAGTGGGAACAAGTCGCACGCTGATTGGCACGTATCTCTTTCCTATCCGTTTTTAGGCCCCCAATGTCAGCCAGTACTGACTTAGTGGATATGTTTTGCCCACTTTGTGCATGGGACGGGGCGGGGCGCCTTAGCTTTCTTCCTGCACTTTTTGTTATTCTTCATCGGCAATGGTCATCGAAAAGGCGAGTAATGAATTCGTAGTACAGTAGGTAACTGAGATAGAGGAGATTTGCTACTTAGATTAGCTTCCGGGGTGGCGTTCACTAACTAATAACACCGTTGTAACTATCGGTCAAAGCGTATTATCGATCCTCCCTCCTAGTTACAACAACATTAACCAAATGTTGGTTAATTCATTAGTCGCCAAAGAGTAAGTGCGTAGCTGACACGTACTAATGGTTGGTTTGACCAAAGGCATCGCACTGATAGGCGGGTAAATGTCGCACTCCGATCCGAGTGGATTCTGCACTTCAATCTTGAACTGCCCCTTCAGGCAAGGATCCTCATCACATTCAATACGCCCGGAGCCAGCTCATTCCGTGGTCACTGATACGTTGTGTAAAACGCGGCCTGCCACATCCGAATTGCTCGAGTGGTCCCCCCGCGTCAGCGTGTGCCCACCCGGCCGGCCTGATTCTACTTTATTATATTGATGAATGCGCTTACATTTTTTTTTTCTCTCTTCTTCCTCTCACAACACCTATCATCATTACTATCACACCATGGCTGTCCTCGCCCAAGTCCTCGACAGCCCTTATTTCATCCAGGGCATCGTTGTCGCCCTGCTCGCAGTCCTGGTGTCGAGCTTCTGGGATGATTTGAGCGATGAGATCCCTTATCGCCGCGTCCCCTTGGTCGGCAAGAATTGGTGGTCGGACTTGACGAACAAAAAGGCCAAGGCGCGTTTCTCGCAGAGTGCCCGCGCACTGATCGCCGAGGGATTCTCGCGGGTATCATCCCCAACAGCAATAAAGTGGAAGAGGCACGCTGACACTGGCTAGGGCCGCAATGTCTTCCAGATTATGGGCTCAACGCGGCCGTTGATTGTTCTGCACCCGCGCTACATGGACGAGATCAAGAGCCATCCAAATCTGGACTTTGAGGGCGCTAACCGCAAGGCATGTCGTTTATATGGATCGCCTACCTATAATAGTGAAGACTGACTGGATGTACACAGAACTTCTTCGAAGACCGCATCGCTGGGTTTGAGGCCTTTCACCAGAAGAACACGAGCAAACTGGTCACTGATCTCGTTCGTATCAAGCTGACCCAGGCACTGGGTATTATTGCTCCCGTCACTGCTGAGAAAACGCTATATACTGACCAACGCCTTAGGGTCCCTGACCATCCCGCTCTCAAAGGAGACAGCTGCGACAGTGAATGACACTTTCCCCCCATCGGACGGTAAGTCTCTGCACACAGCGGCACCGAGTCCCACCACTAAATCCTCCCCCAGAGTGGAAGCCATATAACTTTGCCTACCATGTCCCCTATATGGTAGCCCGCGTCTCCTCTCTGGTTTTTCTAGGCCAGAAGATCTGCCGGGACAAGGATTGGATCAATGTATCCGTCAACTACACTATCGATGCCTTCATCGCAGCCCGCGAGCTGCGCATGTGGCCTTCGGTCCTCCGACCCCTAGTGCACTGGTTCCTGCCATCGGCTCAGAAGCTCCGCCAGCATCTGCGCGTGGCCCGGTTGATCGTCAACCGGGAAGTCGAGCACCGTGCCATGATCCGGGATGGCAAATTGCCGCCCGAGGACCCGCCGCGCACGCATGCTGACGCGCTGGACTGGATGCGCGAGCTGTCCCTGACGTACGGCACGCCGATAGAAGTGGGGCGCACGCAGGTCGGGTTGTCGCTGGCGGCCATCCACACGACGTCCAACTTGCTCACGAATATCATGTACGATCTGGCCGCGTACCCGCAGTACATCCAGCCGCTGCGCGATGAGATCTGTGCTGTGGCGGCCGAAGACGGCGAGTTCAAAAAGACCAGCCTGCTCAAGTTGAAATTGATGGATAGCGTGATGAAGGAATCGCAGCGGGTGAACCCCGTCGGCATGAGTATGTCTGGCCAGCCAGCCCCTCCCTCCTGTTTCCATTGGTTCCATACTAACAATCATCCTTCCAGCCCTGTTGAACCGCCTCGCAACCGCCGACATCCCCCTCTCTGACGGAACCGTGATCCCCAAGGGCGCGACGGTCGCCGTGTCAACGCACGTCATGGGCGAGGAGAGCATCTACCCGCAAGCGAGCACGTACGACGGCTACCGATTCTACCACAAGCGGCAGGAGCCAGGCAACGAGCATCGGTTCCAGCTGGTGACGACGACGCGCGACCACTTCGCGTTTGGGCACGGCGTCCACGCCTGTCCTGGGCGGTTCTTTGCGGCGAACGAATCGAAGATCCTGCTGATTCATCTGCTGCTCAAGTTTGACTGGAAGTTTAAGGAGGACCGCGGGCGGCCAAAGAACTTCGAGATTGGCACGGAGTCCATCACGGACCCGACTGTGGAGCTGCTGTTCCGGTCGAGGACGCCGGAGATTGATCTCAAGTGTCTTGGGGGGGCATGATGTGGAGGAGATCTCGGGGTGATCTAGTTATAGCCGTGTGCTTTTCACAAATAGTATATCCATGGATACTCTTATGCTCCTGAAGTAGTTAGGGCCCGGTGGACTCGAACTCGACCAATTGGCATCTGGCCTGCATGACAATACGGTAACCCCAGTGTAAAAATACACACACGCGCCTACACGCGTCGCGTCGTCTGGAACAGGCAAGATGCGATTCACTCCTCCCGCATGGCCCCCAAGCGAAAAGACAGATTGGCCGGAGTCGGAACGGTGACGGGTGAGATGATCTACAACGTCGCTGATGTACTGGGATTGATTTTGTTGGGCATGATGATGGAGTGCGGTACGTTTTGACATTTATTGACATGCCCTTCCCGAGACCTCGTGCGTGGAGTGAAACATCCCGCGAGACAGCCCTTGCAGTGGAAGGATGGCGTGGTGGTGGGAACTAGCAACTGCTTAGCCGAAGTCACTCAATGGACGGTGAGCGAGTTTGCTTGCTCTGCTATCCGCCTCTTTTGGGTTGGTTTCCTGGACGGTGTAGACCGGAGAAGATCGTAATAAGAACCTCGATAGAGAGAAAGACACGTCCAGATCTATCTGTAAGGCCAGTCTGCAGGCTCGACTTGTGCGCATTCCTGTCAGGTTTTTAGTGTCGCGCACTAGCAGGATCAGTTGAGTGGGCCGTTGAGGTACCCGGTACTGCACCCAGCGCCCAGGGGCCCCCCACACACAGGTACCGGGTACTCCGTCCACGCCCAACCACCCGCCTCCCGCTCCCTCCTCTTCCTGAGCTACTCTTCTTCTTCTTCCTCCTCCACTATCTCTTTCTCTTTCCAACCCACGCTTCCCACAAACCCTCTCCCACCCTCCCCTGCGAGTCCCTCCCCTTCGCTCGCATCTTTCCCCCGTTTCCTGTGTATCTGGTGTTTGGTGATGACGGGATCGTCCGTCGCCTCGTAGTCAGTCCGTCGGCCCGGGATGGAGCCGCAGATGTGACCCGGTGATCGAACCTCACTACTCGGTTGGCGCATTCCTCAACGCCGCTCATCCTCCTGATCACTACTACATATTACGACTAGCCTGTTTCGTTTTCCTTGTGTCGACGCCTCGTTTTCTTTTGCTTTATTCTCCCTCTCGACGACAACTCACGACATTACCTCGACCTCTCAACGCTGCCCAAGCCAACCCCCGAACGTGGTAGCGATATTCCAGCAGATCCTAGGTGCCACTTTCGCATTTGTCGATCAACTCTTGTGGCGGCTGAAGACCGCAAACACTCACCACCATGGCTCAGCGTCAGCTCTCGCGGACGCTGCCCAAGAACTTCACTTTCCCCTCTATGCTCAACGACGAGCCGAGGACTCCCGAACGCCCCTCTACCGATATCGATGTCCCACCGCCTCTACGCCACTCTAGCTCCAGTTGCCGTCTGCCGCGGGTCCGAGTTCGCTCGGGCACCGACGTGTGCGCGCGCATGGACTTGGATCTCTCCCGGCTCCAGGGCTTGTCGGATGTTCCTTTGCCTTCCATTGAAATCCCCCAGCCAGGCGCTGAATTGGAGGCGCCATTTTCTGATGACTCTGCGACTGACGATAAGCGCTTCCTCGCGCCGCCCCGCCAGCGCATGCTTTTCAAGACGCCCCCCGCGCAGATCCGTGGGACGCCTTTTGAGTCCTGCGACACGGGACACCCGTGGCCATCGTGGGATCAGACCCCAGCTAGTACGCTTCAGCGCCCTGGTTCGGCGTGCTCCAACATGTCAGACTCGTCCATCGAATCCGTTGAAACTTTTGCGTCGCGCCCCTCTATCGGAGGAAGCTGCACGAGCGCCGAGAGCGACATCTTCGAGAACTTCCCTTGGGAGGTGGCCAAGGAACCCGAGCTGGAGTCTCCGACTCAGCTTAAGAAGCAATTCCAGCAGTGCCCGAGCAAGAGCGACAAATCCTGGTCTCGAGACATGGACAATCACCTGTGGAACACCTATCAGCTCTACCTCCAGGACCCCACTATCACTCCCTTCAAGATGACCCCCGGCAGCATTCCGCCGCTGGGCATCACCCACCGGGTTGCTCGTCGCGCCAAGCGAACCTGGGAGAAGAAACGACACCGCATCATTGAATCGCTGCCCATCAGGTCGGCCGACCGCAGCGGCAGTTCCACCCCCAAGGCGACTCAAAACGTGGCCAAGACGACGTGGCCCAAGTCTGATACCACAACCCGCAGACGCCTCAAGCAGCTGTGTCGACGCAAATTTTCCATTTCGCCGCATTATCAGCGTATGATGCAGTCGCGCAGCCCCGAGCCTGTTGCGCAGTCATTCGTTGCCCCCGCGGAGCCCAACACCCAAGACTTTGCAGACAGTGGCTGCATGGCATACGGCACTCGTGATCTGGGTGTTTCTTTGGTTGCTCCTTACGAGCCCACTCCCTTGTCCCGACTGGCTGAGGAGACTGTAGCGCCAGAGGAGCCAAAGGTGGAATCTTTCAACAACCCAGTGTTCAATGTTGTCGAGCACGATGCGAACGAAATTTCCACCCAGCATCTTCACGTCGAACGCGCCTCCACTATCCCGCGCCTGGGATCTCCCTTTGCTTACAGTACTTGGGGTCCCTCGACTTTGAAAAATCAGGAGCACGAGCTTGCTGCCTTTGCGCGTCGCGAAACTATCCATCTGCCTCGCCATCGATCGCGATCAAACGCTCACAGTGGACAGAAGGTTCTCAACCAAGACGGCTACGAGATTCCTCTCCCGGAAATCAACGTTCCGGAGGATAAGGACTCCGATGACGAGGTCCGGCGCCGCCTGGAGATGTACCTGCGCGAGAACAAGGTCGCAGACATCAGCAACGGCCGCATGCGCATCCGTAGCCGCGGGGCCACTACCGGCGCTGTCAGCCCCAAGGATGTCAACCAGCTCTTCTCTCCTCCCTCGTCGCTCAACTCCTGCCCGCCCGAAGAGACCACTCCTGGGACGAAGCCGCCTACCAACCCCTTGCTAAACCTCAGCGGGGAGAATATCAAACGGCTGGGCTCGCCCTTCCGCATTGAAGGTGGATTCAAGCGTCGTGAAGGCTCAAGTCGTTACATAAAACATGCACCCTCGCTCTCCGACCCCTTCTCAAGCGGCGGTCCTCCCTCCTACCAGAACTCCGCCGCCTTTGACCCGTCCCCAATTCAGGAACAGCAGAAGGCCTCGAGCCCACTGCCGTACGACCCCACCGAGGAGGGTCTTTCCGACGCCGAGCGAATCCGACGGCAGATCCTGAACATGCCTTTTACGCGCAGATAGCTGCTGCTGCGCCGTTCCCCCCCGCTGTCGACCATTCTAATCCTCCGTTCCCACTTGTGCTATCGATTAATTTTCGCGCGATTTTCTAAGCCTTGCATAACGACCTGAACGAGATACAGACGGGGCGCTTTTTTTTCTTCTTTACCGTCTCTGCAAGCTTTTACGACAGCAACGGCCATTTTTTCCCTCACGACTGTAACGATACGTTGAAAAGAGACATGCTCATGCGCCTGGTTCCCCTTGGCATACGACGAGCATTTGCATTGCCCCCCCCCCATTTCCCCACAAAAGCAATACACAACGACTTTCCCCACAAAAGAAAGATGTGATGGGTTTTTTTTTCTTTTCCCTACGGTTGTCGGCGCCTGTTCATTCACATGAAACCCTGTGAATACCGAAGAAAACGACAATTTTGATAGGTGTCTCGACTTGGTTCCTTTTTTTTTCAAGTCTTACATCTGTTTCGGTGTCAGGCAGCTGATTTTCCATTTGGGGTTTTTCTTTGCCTTAGCTGGCGAACTTGAACTCGTTGGGTTGTCATTCCATTCCGGACAAACACTGGCTGCGCTGTGAATCCCGATTGCAGCAGTCCTGTCGAACCTCTTTTTTGTCTTTGGACAATATTGATAATCCGAGTTCGCCCACCTTCCTTACACTGTCGACTGATTTCTTTCCTTGATTTTCGGGGCGTCGTGGCCCCGAACGCAAAACACAACACTCAATTACAAAAACATTTGAAAAAGCTGCAGCGAAAACCCAAAATGATCAACTTTTGCTCGCTATCAACTGCGATCCACTCACTACGTCTTTCTTTCCAATCTCATTTTGGTTTCCCAGTTGCCCCTTTGTCAAGACACGAGTCTGACACTGGAACCATTTTACTTCTTCGATTCAACCCGTCACACTATGAAGATGATTCGGACTGCGCCTTTGCCCCCAAAAGGCCGCCCACCCAAAAAAAAGAGACGACAATACATATCCCTATTTCCGAGCGTTCAGTTACATAGATGAACCGAAACGAAACGACGCCCCATGAATTGCACTTGGCTCCAAACCAATGACCTAACTGAGAAACGCAAGCGTGGTGTTTGGTTCTCCTTCCAGATTTGCCAGCGTGCCTTGTTCTGCTTTTAATCTTTCTTGCATCCCGTCTCTCGATCTCGATCGACATTATCGGCCATGTGAAGATTCTCTCTCCTCTATGCCTCGATCTCGATCGTTTGACTTGACTTGCCCCCCTTTTTCTTGTTGAATTCTTTTCCTGCTCTGATTCTGATCATCGCTGTGGTATGATTCCCTGTTGCTACGATCCGGTGTTTTAAGTTCAATGTGCGTGTGCATCATGGCTGGATTTGCTGTTCGCTGCTGCTTTTCATGACTGCGATGATGTGTGATGGCCGCTGTGTGTTTTCTCCTCCGCCAGTTTCAGAGTGCCTATTTTTATTCTTTCTTGTTTATCTTAGATGGATGATGTTGTGTGATGATGATGATGATTTCCGTTCAAGAATTTGATATTATTGTTTACCTCTCTTCACTTCATGTGGGATCCCTGATCAGGATGTAGAGTTAAGCTTATGCGGGGCCGTAAGCCTAGATGCAACGGAATTAGTGGTTGACATGTGCACTCCTTGGTGCCTGACTGATCTTCATACGATGGTGTTCGTCAGCGGATGGGCTCGAGTTCTTATTCTTCACCTCATTCCCCGCATAGAGAGTGCACTGGCGGACCTTCGCTGATGGAGGGGCCCAAGCGAGGCGGTAAGATCATCGCGGAAACGCAGGAACAAACTCTGGCAGTAGTGGGATGATGATTATACGCTCGAGACTGAAGAATGGTGATCTTTTTCACCGACGCTTCGATCCATCGGCCCACCAGAACAATAATAATAAATTGGACTTGGGAGCAGATTCTCGGACTCTGTCCGAAATCTGCACGGATGACCCAGTCCGCCACTGGAAATAGACAAGGATCTTGATTTGTGCCCGTTCCCCCGGGTTCCTCGCGTGTCTGGGATCAGTTCTTCGGCCATTACTACGTACCGGGAACACTATTGGTGCGCGTCGCACTCGGTCGGCCAGTCCATGCATCATCCCCGATCTAGCCCTTTGAGGTTGGTACCACTCCCTCGGGTCGCCGTCCCTTACAAAACCCCCCTCCACGCCGCCCATCTAGGCGAGTGAAACGAACACTCGCTGTTTGCGTTTAAGTAGCAGCATTATTCTCCTGCCCACCCGCCGGACTCCCTGTCCTTTGGCCCTGCCCGTGGGGATAAATCCATGTCTAGCGTCGCTTTCCTATTGACATATAAGGGGTTGCGGTGACACTGTTGTTGGACTTCACCTCTCTTCTCCACGCCCTTCCCCAGCTCTGCGGCTGTTCCTCGCGCCTAATGCACCATGGACGACAATGAGATCACCGCAGATACATATGCCTCCTCAACCGAGGACTACGACTCCTCCTCCGACTGGCAATCAGACACCACCTCCATCGCGTCGTCCCTCTATGAGGGTTTTCTGGAAAATGGCAGACGATACGCCAGCCTACGAGGATCCGAATATTTCAGCCCGTCCGACGAGCAACAGTTCGAGACCTACGAAGTGGGACACCTGGCCTGTCTCCTGATGAGCGACAAGCGCCCCAACCCACTCTATTACGCGCCTGTGGAGGCCCCCCGAAATATCCTCGATATCGGGACTGGGAGGGGCTCCTGGGCGATCGACGTGGCCGATCTATTTCCCAACGCTGTTGTCCGCGGCGTCGACCTCTACCCCCCGCCTGTGAGCTGGGTGCCGCCAAACTGCATTCTGGAAGTGGACGACGTGCTACAGGAATGGACGTGGCGGCAGAAATTCGACCTCATTCATATCCGCCACGGCATCGGAGCCTTCAGCCCTTCCGAATGGGACGGTCTCTACAAGCAATGCTATGATAATCTCGAACCGGGCGGCTGGTTCGAACAGATCGAAATGAACATCTGCTGCGAGTGCGACGACGGCAGTATCCCGCCAGATGACGTTCTCTTCACATGGGGCCCGCGATTCTTCGCCGCGGGCGAGAAGCTCGGCAAGTCGCTGAATATCACGAAAACGATGCGCGCATCGATCGAAAAGGCCGGCTTTCTTGACGTGCACGAGAAGGACGCAAAATGGCCCATCGGCCCCTGGCCAAAGATGAAAGTACTCAAAGAGGCCGGCATTGTCAACCTCCAGCACTGGTTGGCCGGCATGGAGGGCTACTCGATGTATCTGCTCACCAAGTTCGGAGATCCCGTCCCGTGGACACGGGAGGAAGTCCTGGTCTATCTGGCGGCTATGCGGCAGGCATTGACGAACCCGCGCTTCCACGCTTATCAGTACGCGAAGAGGATCTGGGCGAGGAAACCCTTTCCGGAAGAGGTAGATACTCACCAGGGAGAGACAGAGGCAACCGTGGCCAAAAGCAGGGAGGAAGGGGAACGGAGCAAGGAAAAATTGGAAAGTGGGGGAGGGGAGTAGTAGTGGCATCAAACCAGATCGAAAGATCTTCCATCTCTCCCAAACCTGGGAGGAAGACCCTGTATAAAACATCCGATGGGATGCTATGGAGAACGACAGTATTTTCTAATGACCACACATTTAATGATTCAATTCGATGCGATAAAATGTGGACCTAATATTCAGTTATGAAACATCTCCAGACCCCAGAAGCATCGGATCCACTGTATACATCCACCTTCAACTTTAGATATAGCGTATAAAGTCTGTCGACGGTGACCCCTCGTACCACTATTAATAATTAGAATGTACTCGGATTGCCGATGAGCGACTGCTGGTATCCGGGTGGGATATCGTCAGATGAAGTCGCCTGTGTTCTTCGCAGCTTCCGTCGGGGATGAGCGTGTGGATCGAGAAGGAATCCGGGGACGAAGTCTAGGCCAGCATGATGTAACAATTGCTACGTGCTATAGATGATATGGCAGGAGATATAGATTCCTGTCTCTTGGACATAAGGCTTGGAATCAACTCAGATATTATCTACATATTAGACAAGTAATACAAACAATTGAAAGAGGAGAACAACCAACAAAACCGAGCAATGGAGGGTACAGCCGGGAAAAGAGACAGATGATGATGCAGAGGGTATAAGTGTATAGCAGGAGCAAGAAACCGGGGGGCAAGGAAATGGGAGTTTCGTAAAGGCATCGTAGAGTATCAAGTAGGGAGGATCAAGATCACCGCTCAAGTTTCTTCTTCCGCTCAGCAAGAAGGGCCTCGATCTTGCGCAGCTGGCTCGCAAGACCTTTCTTCTCCGCATTTGCAACGAGCCACTGCTCCATTTTCTGGCGGACATGCCGCATAGAATGGAGAACGGGCAGGACGGGCGCCGAAGGCGAAGTAGATGGCATTACACCACCCTCGCGCTCCATCCGCGTCCAGCGCTCTGAACCAGGGTTCAGTAGCAGATCGAAGACGTCGGCCCACAGATCGCGGTCCCAGTAGCGCTTGAGGGTCTCGCGAATGCGATACGTGCGACCTGTTGAGGAGTTAACTTCTGCATCTGCGGGGCCGGAGCTGGGTCGCACGGGCGTCGACTCGAGGTATTTGCCGAACAGCAGAACGTGGATTGTGCCAGCGAGACCATAGAGGTCGATCTGGTGGGTCCAGGGACGCATCTCACGGATCTCGTTGCACTCGTGTGAGCTTGTTTCCCAGTCGGCGATGAATTGGACCGCTGGGGAGAAGGCGTGCATGTCGATGCTGCGGCCGAAGTCGATGAGAGCCAGGCCCTTGTGTCGCCAGCCGTACGCCCCACTGGGCGAGTAGTGGATGCTGTCACCGGGATTCGGGGGCCGTTCGTCGGCGTTAAGGTCGAGGAGGAAGAGTGATCTGGCGGGTGAGTTGTTGGGGTTTGGCTCGTCCAGACGGACGAGGCAGTTGTCCGCTTTCAGATCACCGTGGAGGATCCCACTGGCATGTAGTGCTTCAACGGTGCGGAAGAGCTCGACGGAGAAGAACATGGCTAGGGCCTCCTCGAGCCCGCTTTCCGCGTTGTGGTTGGAGGTGATGGGCTCGCTGCGCATAAGATTGACCAGGTCCAGCAGAGTGCCTTGGCCGCGGTAGTCTTCTATCAGGAAGCTTTCCCGCTGATGGACATGCAATTCATGGGCACGCACGATACTGTCTGCTGCACGTGAGAGATCCGTCGACTGGCGTAAACGCTCGTGTGCCATTCGGATCATATAGAATTCCCATGCGCTGGACGGTCCGTTCTCGATTTTGACAGCCTCGAATGTATCTCGTGCGCTGTCGTGCGGATTTACTGTTCGGGGTTGGGAATCACGGTCCTTGGTGTCTGTGATGTCGGACTCCGAGTCATAAGACTCGAGACTGTCGACGCTCTCCGCGAGATAGACTGGGGCGTAGGCGCCGGCTCCGAGTTCGCGACGGATGAGGTAGCTGCGCTCAGCCCCGGGAAATTCGAGAATCGGGGTGGCAAAGTTTTCATCCTCGCCCTTGGACTTTCTGCCATTAGTCTTGACAAACTTCTGGATCATAGACGCATAGTTGCTGTCACCAATATGAGCGTGGTAGCCCATGTACATATCTAGCGGTGTTTCCAACGAATTAAGAATAGTATTGCGAATTCCTTTGTCTGTCGGATTGCATTGCCGGTCCTTGATAATGGCTTCCCTCCGACGTGACTTTGCCCTGAGTGCCGTTGGGCTGAAAGGGACATCCACCGCAGAAGAGGCAGTGTGGTCTCCATGATAAGGCGTTGCAGCGCTCAGTGGACTTGAGAGAAGGAGATCACCCATCTGAGGCATTTTTGATTTGGAGGGAGTCTTCGCACTGGAGGCAATGCTTCGAGCACCTGTCATCGAGGGGATGGAGGACTCAGTCTGTTCCACAATAGGAGTCATGAAGGGCAACCGGTTTTGCGCCATGATGACCGGATCCCGGTAGAGACCACAAGGCGGGTCATAGTCTTCAGGCATTTCCGGGACAAACCGATCCCTCTCGGGTGTTCCATGAGCAGAACTGCTCGGCCCACCCTCACTGTAAACGGATTGGAAAGTCGTCTCAGGCTCGACGTTCGGGACATCTCGACTCGCACTGAACTCGGACCAATCACTGCCTGCAACGCTCTCAGCCCTTGTATTGTCGGCAAACTCGGTATCATCGAAGGACTTGTGGAATGTTTGCGTCTCCTCATCACCAAAGTCGCTCGAGGCTACTGAGATGCGTCCGGTCCCCGTACTATCTGCAGTGCTTGTGTAGTCATCGTCTTCATAGTCACTACCGCAAAAGCTATCAGCTCTATCGTCTGCTTCAGCCTTCAATGGCTGGTTAAAGATGCTATAGATTTCATCTGTAGCAGCACGAGTGTGGATGGTCATTGTTGGCTCCGCGGTGCTCTTCCGTCGTACTTTCGAGCCCGTGGGCGAGTCGAACTTCATTTTGACTGCAAGACTCCGTTAATGTATGACCGAACAGAACCGAGCAAGCAACTTACCCGTCTGTGTCTCTCCCTTCACCTCCTTGACCTTCAACCGTCTAGATTTTCCTGACTTGCCCTCGTGGAGCCCTTCCTGGTCGTGTGATTGGGAATGCCGGTCGTCCCGTACCACTAGTTCCTCGTCGACAGGAGATGGCTTGGGCTTTCCGGACTGGACATCAACGCCACCAGCGTTGCCTGATATCGGTTGTAGTGGCCCCTTCTGTGAACGCCAATTCTTGTCCATCCACCCGCGCTTGAGAGCCCGCAGTTCCTCAAAGCTGACCTCATGCGCTGGGTTGCTTGGGTCGGGGTATACGGATTCGAGGTCGACGAAGACCCGTTCACGTCGGCCAGTTCGTGGGTTAACCGCTTCCCTTACATGATGCTCCGGTACTTGTTTGGGTTGTTGTTGTTGCAATGGTTCTTGGGTAGGAAGATTTGATTTTGACTGGATACATAAAAACGCAACACCACATAGGTTCATGCCAGCAATTAGTCCTGTGATCGTAAATATTTGGAGGTCTGAGGGGAAAGTGAAATGAGTACTCACCTCGTCCCTGAAAATGGCCATTTTCTGTGCCGGGCCGGATTTTTTCCCGGCCTTCAATGTCTCGCCGATCCAGGGTTTGGCCTCCATCTCGTTCTCCTTCCTGCGGTCTTTGATCGATCCAATACTCTCCCATCCCTTGGTCTGTCCACTGGTTGCGGGTTGGTCGGCAGAGGCGGAGTCGGCGTCGGAGAAGATGGACATCTTAGGTTTGCCGGACTTTGTCTTCGAGGTGCCACCCATTCTAGGAGACGGCCGCGAGGCCTGGGGGTCATCAGAAGCGTCCGAGGGCGCAAAGGGATCCATCTTGGCGGCCAGCGCGGGACGGACGGTTGGTAATGCAGGCGAGGAAGGACCGGCGTCATGTGGTCGTTGCTCGTATCGTTGTTGGAATTCATCGTATTTTCGCGCGAGCCGCTCGACCGGCCGTGCCTCGCGGTCCATACCGAGCCGGTATACTTCATCAGCCTGGGTCCAGCGCCCAGCGCCTTCGAGCCACCCGGCAAACTCTTCGTAGAAGAGAGCTAGTCCCTCACCGATGTGGTGGCGCGCGAGGAACGCGAACGTTTCACGCGGAGCATCCGAGAAAAGTCTGATATAATGGAGCCATAATCGCAGATACCGCGGGTCGTTCCTGTAGTGCTGCGAGGATAAGAAAGATTTTGTAGCGCGCTCGAGTAACGGTAGGAGACCAGACTCGGGCGTGGCTTGTGCTGATGGGTACGCGTTTAGGGTCCATTTTACGTAGCGGTCATACACGTCGAGAGGATCATCGGACTCCCCTATTGCCTGTAGTTCGCTCTCATATTCCTGGCGGATGCCATCGGTCAGGGTTCTCGTGTCGTTTGGTGATGGTGCCGCAGCCTTGTCGCCGTTGCTGCCCGCTGAGAAGATTCGCGCAAGCTCTCTTGCTGATCGGCCTCCTGGGAGTGATTGGACGTTTTCCTTCTGTGCTTCAATGATGTCGAAGTCAATCAGGTCTTCGGAGGCTGCCATGGTGGCGACAGCAGACCCTGGATGTCAGTGTCGGCGGTGGGATTGGAGGAAGTGTCGAGTTGAGGGAAGAAGATGGTTTTGCTTTGTTTGGTTTATCGATAACCGAAAAGGGTGGACCCGCACTGGTTGTCTGGACAACAGTCACGTGAATCAAGATATAATCACGTGCACTGCACCTGTATTGACATCTAGCAACGCAACGTTTCTCAGGCAGGTGATTCCTCTCAGCAGCGTCAACTCTGAAGTTGTGAAAAGTGGGATGTGTTCCCACGAACCGCATGACGGAGCGTCCACCGCTCTGTACAAGTCCCCAGACGCCAAGGGTAGCCACAAAAGGCGGCTCAGCAATGGGACACCAGATAACTCCCCAGCACGAAGATCAAAACGACAGAGATCAAGCATCAACTTGAAGGAGCCTTCTTCTTCTCCCACATCCGATCTCGCAGTCGAGGACGTTGACTTGCCGGTCAAGGAAGAGGCCGAGCCAACAGTGACGAAGATCCAAACATCAGCCTCCGTTAAGGTCGAAGGTGAAGAAGACGCGAAGTCTGTGCCAACTCCTAAACGCGGCAAGAAAAGAGAAACTGTGGTCAAGAAAGAAGAGACCGAGACTACTGTTGAAAAGAAGCCTTCCAAAAGAGGGAAGAAGACACAGGGAGACAAAGAATCTGACGCCATGCCATTGGCACCTCGGACGCAAGGCTTGCGGATGTTCGTCGGCGCTCATGTTAGCGCAGCAAAAGGTGGGTTGGACTTGGTTTATTTCGCGCGTAACGGATACTGATGCTTCCTTCACAGGCGTGTTCAATTCGATCACTAATAGCGTACATATCGGGTATGGTCTCAATGCTCTATCCATCTGTTCTGCTCTAACCAACCGCAGTGGGAATGCCTTTGCCTTGTTCCTAAAATCACAGCGGAAGTGGGACAACCCTCCTCTTCAAGATAATCATCGAGATCAATTCCGCCAGCTCTGCGCAGAGCACAAATACGATGGGACCAAGTAAGTTCCGAACAGCAGCGGGATAATCGAAAATTAACTGACAGTGGATTACCAGACACATCCTCCCCCATGGATCGTATCTTGTTAACCTGGCACAAAATGACAAGGACAAGGCCAAGCAGGCCTATGACTCTTTCGTGGAAGATCTTCGCCGGTGCGAAGCTCTAGGTATCACGCTCTACAATTTCCAGTAGGTCAAACACGCTCGCACAGTGCAATACAATCATATCATACTAATTCCACGTCTAGCCCGGGAAGCGCAAACCAAACACCATTCCCAGAAGCGCTCTCCCGCCTCGCCGACACACTCACCCAAGCCCTCTCTGCCACCAAAACCGTCGTCCCCGTGCTAGAGACAATGTGCGGCCATGGCAGCACAATAGGTGGCTCACTTTCCGAGTTCCGAGACCTGCTCGCCCTCATCCCGAAAGAGCATCACTCTCGAATCGGAATCTGTGTCGACACCTGCCACAGCTTCGCAGCAGGGTACGACCTCACTTCACCAGCGGGGTTCAAATCCTTCCTTTCCGAGTTCGACGAGCTGATCGGCCTCCGCTTCCTCCGCGCCCTGCACCTAAACGACTCCAAAGCACCACGAGGGAGCAAGCGCGATTTGCATGCGAACATTGGTACCGGATTCCTCGGTCTGCGCGCATTCCACAATGTCATGAACGAACCGCATTTCGAGGATTTGCCGATGATCCTTGAGACGCCGATTGAGCAGTCTGATTTCGGGATATGGGCGCGAGAGATCAAGCTCCTGGAATCGCTGATTGGGATGGATCCCGACGGCGAAGAGTTTAAGGTTCTAGAGGCGAAGCTTGCGGAGGAAGGGCGGATCATGCGCGAGAAGCATCAGGAGCAGTATGAGCGGAAGTTGGAGACTGAGGAGAAGAAAAAGACCAAGGGGAAGGGGAAGCAGAAGAGTTTGGTGGATATGATGAAGAAGGGGGCTGCGGAGGAAGCGTGAAGAGGGACGAGAGAAAGTCAATAAGGGTGGAACTGGTGGCTCACCAGTGGCCTGTTCGTGGTCTCCTCGCGGACCTACACACGCCCCCAAACCCTGGGACCCAGCGGTCAGAACGGGCACGTCCGAGCTCAGTCGACGCAGTTTTCCACGGAACTCCTTATTGGAGTTTTAAGAACAGCGCTAGGTTGGTCTATCCAAATACTACGTATGGCAACAGAATCAAGGGAGAAGGTTAAGACCTAAGAAATTTTTCAATTGATGGTATCAAGTAAGGAGCCGCTCCGTGGTATAATTCCAACAACCACCATGTGATGCAAAGTCAAAAAGTCGACATCTCCCAGAGCTCAAGTATCAAACTGCTCGTTCCCGCAAATACCATAAACAGAAGGGATATGTTGATGTCGGGCAGATAACCCCCTCGTACTTAAAGATGTAGAGGAGAAGAGATGGGAAGGAAGGCAAATATGGAAGTCGTAGGACTAGATCGGGGTGTGATGCCTCACGGGCGAGACGGATGAGGCTGAGTGCACGCCCGGGCTGGCCTCTCTGTTCGAGGCATAGAGATGAGATGACAGAGCTTCGTTCATAGAAGTAATGTGCGGAGGAGCGGATCTGATGGGAGAATCTTCGTCTTCGGGGATAGGGGACGTCGAGATCGCGAGGCCGCGCCTTGCGCTGTTGGTACGAACGTAGAGTGGGCGTGAAGGACGGCCGGAGGAAGACGCATGGAGTTCACCATCCACAGGCTCCGCAGTGTCTAGGTCGGCAACCCGGGAATATTCTCCGTTCTCTCCTTCAACCAACTCGCTGTCTTCTGTGTCGTCCGAGTCCGGGCTAGGGCTGTTATCCCACGCATTTCCCCGAGCCTCGCTCCGCATAGCAGAAATCTTCATATAATTATAGGCGGCAATGCTGCCGATGGTGATGACCAACCCGGACACATTGATGACCGTCAGTTTGTCGTGGAACACGACACCCGCAGCACTAATAGTCACCACTTCTTTGAAAATGCCGCAAATGCTCAATGTAACAACGGAAGAGCGCTTCAAGAGGGCGAACTCGGACGAGATCATGCAGAACGCAAGAACGCCGGGGAACACCAACAGACAGATGCCAAATACGTTTCCGTGAACTTCAGCAAGCTTGTTGAAACCCTGAGCGATCTCGGCAGGGCCTTCCACGCTCAGAGCAATGACGATAAGAGAAAAAAACATCACTGGAGTGAGGAAAAACAGCGTCGAGAATGGGTTTGATGTGGCCGGATGACGCAGCAGCAGGATTTGAGTGAGGCCCCAGCGGAATCCCGAGAAAAATGCCGACGCAATCACAAGGGTGAACCCGAGAGCATTGAACGCGGTCTCTCCGGCGACCATCATCACCACACCCACTGTCATCGCGGCGATGATGACCACCAACCTCACGGAAAGAGTCTCAAGGCCAAAGACAAAAGCGAAGAGGAGAACGAAGGCCAGCGCAGATGACTTGCACATAGTGAGGAAAGTGAGAGAGATGAATTTTAAGGACATATTGCCGAGTCCAACATCGAGGGATGTTGCGGTACCGCAAGGAACGAGACGAGTCAAGTAGAAGAGTTTCGTCATGATCGGCTGGGATTGGGCTGCCGTGCCATCCACAGGCGAATTCGAAGCGGATCCAGCCGGATATCCTGGCCGCAAGGAAGGTATGAGCCACAATAGAAGAGCAGACAAGCTAAACTGCACGGCCATATGCAGGCTGGTTGTGAAGAGCGGAAAGGGGAAAACGGGTTCTTCGTCGGAAAACATCCATTTGTTATACTGGAACGGTACATGTCAGTCATCCGCTACCGTTCAAGGCCATGAGGGGATAACACTCACAATTGAAATAGACAAGGAGAAAAAGTACCACATGAGAATCAACGACGCGTTGATACACAGCTTCTTGACGACGTTGCGGTCCGTCAAATTCAACTGCAAAATATCTCCCCGTGTCGATTTCACATCCGCAATCCGAGCATCCAGCTTCCTGCGTTGTCTCCGTCGTCGCCGTCGTCGTTGGCGTCTCTGCTGTGCCGTGAGACCAGTCTCCTCGTCGTCATGATGATCATCGTCCGAGCTCATTGGGTCCATCTCTAGAATTGTATCTGCTGCTGACGAGCCATCCGAGAGCTCTGGATCCTCCGCCGTCAGAGGCTCCTGCTCTTCCCTTTTGTGTGTTCCATCCCCATGCTCTCCGGGCAGAAACGACCGCGCTGCGCTGGTGAGAGCGGAGCTTCGCCGCCGGTGATGGCTCCCAGGAGCAGACAACCCCATCGTGAACCGTCGATGGTTTACGATCGGATTGAGAAGAGGGAAATGGCGAAGGCACGATCCGGCGGCCCCATGAGGGTCCGAGGGCCGAAATCACGTCTTGGCTTGGCGTGGGAAGATAGACAGGCCGGAGGGGGGTGGAAAGAAAAGGGGAGGATTCCTGCCGGGAAAGAGCCACTAGCGAAGTGAAGTGAAAGTGAAGCAAAACGAGCGATGGGGGAGTGTCAAGACAAGACAAGGTTCAAGTGTCCAAGGAAGGAAGCTGAGTGAGTGTTAGTCAGGGTCAGGTGAAAAAAACAGATCAGTCAGCCGGGTGGATAAACCTCGTCTGGGCGATCTGGGGTCAGGGTCAGCCAGGAAGCCCGGGATGATTGGCGGGTTGTATCCTCCGGCTTGTCACTCTGGTCCTGCTCACATTCCCTTCCCCTCTAGCTCGGTGGGGAATGATGCAGACCATGATGTACTAACTCACGCGGGCCTGAGCACGCCAACTGGCTCCGGCGCTAGAGATAGCCTCGGGAGCTGTTAGTCTTGTGAACATCGAGATGACCTGAACATCATGGTGTTTGTCGATTCCCAACACACCCGTTACTCATGATGATGTCCCGTCGAGGACAGCCCACCATGCACCATAGGAATGACCTCAGACCATCCTTGATCATCATGATGTCGTGGTTCCTGGCACTTCCGGCCGGCGTGTGCCATCATATATGCTCCGGAGCAGACGTATGATGGAAATGCAATGAATATCGCTCTCTTGTCCCTTCTTCTGCCAATTGTGCTGCCCGATTTGATCGCATTTCATTGCCAAGCCACGACTCGAGCCTGTTTTGCCGTCGTCACTATGCCAGACCATGGGTACTGTGCCATTGAGGACTATGGCCTCGTTGGGGACATGCACACCTGTGCCCTCATCAACAAGGCCGGTAGTCTGGACTATATGTGCTGGCCGGTCTTTGACTCGCCCACCGTGTTCGGTCGCCTGCTGGACGACAAGAAAGGGGGATTCTTCTCTGTGGGACCCTGCAAGAACGTGGCGGATCCTCACAGCAAGCAGCGATACCTCCCGTACTCCAACCTGCTGGAGACTCGGTGGACCAATGAGAGTGGCGTCGTGACCATGCTGGACTATTTCCCGGTCTCGCCCAAGAAAACGCCGCAGTCATCGCGGCTGTTGTCTGGCTTTTGCCCCTGCAATGAGCCCGGTGCCAACCGATTCAAGTCGGGACTGCGGCACTCGAGCCTGATTCGAAAGCTGGAGTGCAGCCGCGGCTCGATGGAATTACAGGTGGAGCTGTTCCCGGCTTTCAACTACGCGCGCGATTCGCACACGGCTCGTGCGAAGCTGGAGAACGACCTGAGCAAGCATCGCCTTCAGACGGTCCATTTTGAAAGCGAGACCGAGCGGCTGCAATTCGAAATCTTTGCCGACTCACGAGAGCCCGACAAGCTCGGCTATCCCCATGCGACGTTGGACATGAAAGAGCGGCCCGGCATAAAGGGTCGGGGCCTGGTAGCTTGGCTGCGCTTGTGCGAGGGCCAAACGGTTCATCTGGTGATACACAGCCCCGAGAAAGCAGCCCCCAGCTTGTCCTTAATCGCCTCACACCTAACCCGAATGGAAGAGGAGACCTTCGACTACTGGACGGACTGGACCCGCAAGTGCGAGTTTCGCGGTCACTATCGCGAGACGGTCGAGCGCAGCCTCTTGATCTTGAAGCTGTTAACTTACAAACCGACGGGGGCCATCGTCGCATCGCCTACCTTTTCGCTCCCCGAAAGTGTAGGTGGCTCCCGAAATTGGGATTATCGGTACTCATGGGTGCGTGATACGGCGTTCACGTTGTACGTCTTCCTTAAACTGGGGTACAGCAACGAGGCAGAATCGTATGTCAACTTCATCTTTAGTCGGATCTTCCCCCACGCGGCCCAAGACATTGAAAACGGCAGCAAGCGCCCTTTCCTGCCGCTCATGTTCACCATTCGCGGCGAGTACGACATTCCCGAGGTGGAACTCGAACACCTCGATGGATACAAGGGCAGCAAACCCGTTCGCGTGGGCAATGCGGCTGTCTTCCACACGCAGTTGGACATTTACGGGGAACTGCTGGACAGCATCTACCTGTACGACAAGCACGGAAACCCCATCACCTATGATCAGTGGTCGGCCATCCGCCGCATGGTGAACTACGTCTGCGGCGTGATCCAGCAAAAGGACATGTCCATTTGGGAATCGCGTGGTCAGATTCAGAACTTCATTTACTCGAAGATCATGCTGTGGGTTGCCCTTGACCGTGGTATTCGTCTAGCCGAAAAGCGTTCCAGTCTGCCGTGTCCCGATCGCTTCCGTTGGATCCAGGCGCGGGACGAGCTGTACGACCAAATTATGGACAAGGGCTATAACTCCGAACGCGGCCATTTCTGCCAAAGCTTTGAAAGCCGCGAGGTCTTGGATGCGTCCATTCTGATCGCACCTCTGGTCTTCTTTGTAGCGCCCAATGATCCGCGGTTCATCCAAACACTGAAGAAGATCCTCGAAAGCCCGGAGAAGGAGGGGCTGTCGAGTGCCAAGATGGTCTTCCGTTACGACCATCTGAGAGCCAACGATGGTGTGTGCCACCCGTCCCATCTTTTTTTCTGACCGTGCTGATACCCTTATTCTACAGGCGTGGGCGGCGGCGAAGGGGCCTTTATCATGGTTACCTTTTGGCTGGTTGAAGCCATGGCCCGAGTATGTAATTTCTCATACTCTGGTGGGATATTCTTAACAAGTGATGCAGGCGGCCAAGTATGATGTGCCTATTCCAAACATCTGGAAACTCGCCCTATCGCACTTTGATAACATCCTGTCCTACTCCAACCACCTGGGCATGTTCTCCGAAGAAGTGGCCATTTCCGGTGAACAGATGGGCAATACGCCCCAGGCGTTCAGTCACCTGGCATGTATCAGTGCCGCCATCAATCTGGAAAAGCTAGGCCGCGAAGATGGATAAACAGTTGCTTATTTTGATGCTGCCAGTACTTATAGTAGTAAAGTCCTTATATCTTTTTTGATCCATTTAATTGATAGTTAACATAGCTAATGTCTTACGTAACCACCTTCACCGCCGGCGGGTCGATCCGTCCGTCAGCTCCATTTGCTTTAGTTCCCAACCTGAGTGAACCCCAGATCAGCTTCACCTCATCCTTTCTTTCTTATTCTGTCGCTGTTAGACCTGCATTAGTCCACTCTTCGAAACTCAAGGCGCCCTCTAGGACTGCCTTTCAAGTCTCCAGCTCGTCTCCAGCTGTTCGCAGCTGGAGATGTTACCTTCCGCCCGCTGTCCTTGTTGACTTCTTGCGCCCGCCCCACACCAGCTCTATTAACCGTGATCTCCGTTACGCCCCAGGCGACCGCCGATCCATTTTCATGGCGGACACCAGCTTGGCCTGGCAGGAGAGGCCCTCCGACCTCGCGGAGCTCTCGTCAGACGAGGAGGATTTTGTCTCCAGCCAAAGTACAGCCTCCGTTGAGCCTGATGCGCTGGCGAAGCGGCATCTCTCGACTGCGCTGGGAAGACTACAGCTCACGCAGCCGACGTCCGATCTTTCGAGTGGTACTCGGACTTGTACTCCGGGCACGACGGAAACGAACAGTGGGCAGACGTCGGATGTGACGAAGCCGCTGCATCTGCTTGAACTGCCGCTGGATGTTTTAAAGGATATTATCAAAGAGGTAATGCAAGTCCTTTTTCTACGGAACCCAAGTTTGTTGACGGACTAACTGCTAACTATTACCACCTGTCATAGGTTACACACACGAGCGACCTTACCTCGCTGGCGTTGACGTGCTCTGCTCTCCATTCCTTGACAATCCCGCAAATGTACTCTCGATTCGACATTATCTGGCCCGAGTCCCTCAACTCAGCGACGGACGACTGCTCAGGAGTAGACGCACTGTCATACGGCTTGTCCACTTTGGTAATGGGAGAAGATGTGTTCCGGCAACTGCCGCTGCCCCGATCGGACCGCTCAACAGACGCCTGCTCGCATTGTGGTTGTGATGACCGTGGCCACCACCATCCGAGTCCCGACCTCCAGGGGAATGGAACCGCTTTCCGGTCACGCCGAGGAAATTATTACGCGCAATATACGCGCACGTTCTCGATCGGGAATGGGCCGTTGCATTGGGTCCAGGAATATTCGGTGACCAAGGAGATTGGCAAAATGCTCGGGACCTTGGTTGCTCTGGCTGTTGCTCGTATGGTGAATCTCGAGGCATTCATATGGGACATGCCGACGGGAGTGGTCCGCGAGATATGGCTTGCACTTGCCTCTCTGGCGGATCGACCAGGACATCACTGTCGACTGGAACGTGTCTGGGTGCGCTGGCATGACAACTCTGAGAATTCTGTGCGCAACTCATCCACGGCCTCAGCCCGCCTGCTCCAGAAATACAAACATGTGGAACATCCCTCGTTGTCTGTACTGCCACCCCTCAAGAGCATAGCTGTTCTCGACATCGATGAGCCCGCGTATGTGGAGGAGCTGGCGATCTTGATTGAGCGATCACGTCACCGCTTGACTGAACTGCGGATTGGTATTGCCGTCAAGGCATACCTGTCTGAGTGGCTGCTCTGCGAAAAGGACTTCAACCTCCCAGTAGACCCTTCGGCGGGCTGGCCACGGCCTGGTGGTATTCTTGAAATCCTTTCGATACGCGATCCTGTTGCGGATGAACAACCGGTTCAGCAACAGGATGACACCGCTACGGTGGCCTCGACAGCGGCAACGCCCGTGCCTTCAGAGGGCTCGGTGGATACTGAGAAGGCTTCCAAATCCGGCAGTCCATCTGCTCCGGTAGGAGAAGCTTCTTCGCAGACTCCCGAGTTGCCAAACGGAAAGTCCACGCAATCAATCTCCTCCAGCTCGCCGTTCAGTAAAGTCTCATCGCCAATGCCAGCTTTCCAGCCCGACCGAGAGTTGCTCAAACTGGAACTTCTTGAACTAGAACGGGTCCCCCTGTCTGTCTCGACGATATTGCCAGCAATTGACTGGACCCGTCTTACCACTCTTTCCATTATGCGCTGCCAGGACCATGAGAAACTCTGGCGGGCCCTTCGTCGGAAGTACGCCCCTCCTGCAGTTCCGGCAAGGCGGGCCCAAGATGGAGAACATCGGCGACTGAGCATCAGTTCTCTCGATTATTGTCTCCAAATCAAACACCTGCGAACGGATACCGTTTCGCCATATCTGATGCTTTTTATCAAAGATGCACTGGCTCCGAATACACTGGAAAGCGTATTCTTGCATGAGGCACCGCTCTACGATTCGGCGGTCCAGGTCGAGGCCATTTACCGACATATTCTTCGCAAGCACCGGCTGAGTCTGCGAAAGGTTCTCGTGGACGCGACCGAACGACTGGCCGGTGGGACTGATATGCACAGCACACGATGGCACAAGTGGATGTTTAATCACGAGATGGTCTCGTTTGTCACAAGTGGCCGAATGCCGCAGCTGAAAGAACTCGGCATGGCCATGCACTATCGGGATTGGGTATGTACTTTTTTTTCTCTCTGTTTTTCTGTCTCACGCTAACCTAGCCTCAGCACTATTTCCTCCAACGACTACCCAACATGCCCCAGCTCCGTGCTCTCTACCTCCCACATATCGGTCACACTATGCATCGTGAACTCAAGGAACTCGCGCTCCAGATCCTTGACATAGTCAGCATCCGCCCAGAACTCAAGATCTCCTACGTTGGTCTGCAATCGAAGTGCTACCAGATTCTCGAAGCAGGCCACGGCGAGGCGGACCTAGATGTGGACGAGGCCCACTCAGGCGAGAACACCGGCGATGGGCTTTCGAATTTTGACGGCGACGGCGACGCAGACCACATCGGGCCCAGCGACGAAGACGAAGAAAGCATCCCCGGGTTCCCTTCCTCCGACACGGACCTCATTTCAAGCGACAACTCCTGGTCTGACGATGGCACAGAGCCTGATGAGTATGCTTCACGGGCTCGCTTTAGACTGCAAGAAATCCTGTTCTACGACGATAAGATATCAATTTTCAAGGCGCGTCATGGTGTGCTCTAACTTTCATTTCTTTTCTGCATGTCAGTTGATGGCGTCGATTGTGTTTTTCTTGTTCTCTGGTGTTTGAACGGAACGGCTACTGCCTCTACGACTCACAATGAATAGTGGAATATCGATCGGAGTAACGGCGCCGGTCGACTATGTCTGCACGATACTAAACCAAACCTGGAAACCCTACATGTACTTGTAGGATAGCGATATCCTTACTATGAAATAACGATACATACATCAGGATTGAGGAATTGTAGTGGTCGTATATTTAGTATAGATTCGTAACAGACGTCGTCACGATATCATATCGCCTCAACCATCTCCTTTCCTCTCAAGCACACCTTGACCCAGTGATAATAGCATACATCCCCTCCCAAACCCTTGTCCTTAGATAAATATCCGCATGCGTCGCCTCAGACACATTAACAACTTGCTTCGACCGGACCTTATCCATCTCCTTGACAATTCGCTCCGCGCTCTTCGGTCCAAAGAACACATCTCCATCGGATGTATACCACGTCACATCGACCGTACAGTCCCGATAAAAGTCAGCGAGCACATCATCGTCTATCCCCTCGATGCGCCGGTATCCCAACCGATAATCAAGATCCAGCTGTTCAACCCTCGCCTTCGCCCTGTCTTCGTTTTGAAGATTGTCTTCCTCAATCCGCTGTGCAACTCTCTTCCTATCCGCCTGCGAAACAACAAGTGCCCCCTCCTCCTCATCTTCACCATCCATCGTCTTTGCCGCAAGCCCAACAAGCACTTTTCCAACCCTTGATTCACCCAAACTAGAATCCAGCTTCGTAATACCCCGAAACAGAAACCCCGGCATCGAGCACATTGCCTCCATCATTCTGGACCCAGTATACGAAACGGGGATATGCGAAGACATCGGGAAAACATGGTCAATCCTCATTGGCGCGGCGCGCGCCAGATCAAACATCTGATAAACGCCAGCGGAATGGCAGGCGATGCTGAACTGTTCAATCTTGAGCAAATCCAGGAGCTCGAGCGTTATGGCGCTTAACTCGGATAATAGGGCTGGTCCCGTCCGCGCGGCGCTGGGTCCTTGTGTCCAGCGGTCGATGCATAATAGTGAGAGGTTAGGATGCGAGGCTAGGAATTTGGAATAGAGGTCTAGGATTAGGGAGGTGTGTGCTGCGCCGTAGCAGTATAGGAGGGTGTGGCGGGCTCCGGGGTTTAGGTGCACATAGGTTATGGTGCGGTCTGAGGTTGAAGGGGAGTGGAATTCCTGGATGGCTGGAGGTATGGACATTCTGGCAATTAATTGATGTTCGGGATGAACAGTCCAGTTCATATTTGAAAAAAGACAGGTTGGGTGGGATCGTGGGGGCCTGTAAATAAGCCCACGCGGCTGAACTATCGTGTCACTACTTCACCCAGTTAAATCCTACGTAACTGGCTCCCGTGTGGAGCTGCCTCCAGGAACAGAGGTAGCCAATGGGGCCGGTTCTTGATTTATGGAGAGGGAGCAGTGTTGGTAATGAACAGATTTAGGCAGTAGCAATAAAGAAGTAATCGTGACTATGTCCCTGGTAATTGTACAACTCTGTAGCAGAAGAATTGATAAATACATATATTTTAAAAAAAAAGAGGTAATGAAATCTCAAACTCCCTCCCTCTGCGCATGCAACAATTCCGCCTCAATCGCATTTCTGCGTGCCTGCTCCTCCTCACTCGAATTGTCTCCGAAGACATGATCCATCTGCTCCAGTGTGCGTCCCTTCGTCTCAGGAACGAAGAAGTAGGTCCATACCCCAGACAGAATACAGAAAACGGCGAAGAAAACATATGCGCCGTAGTTTGTGTTTTCGACGAGCGGTGGCGTAATTAGGCCCTAATAACCGAAAAAAGGGTGAGTTAACGGACCATTATCATTAAAAATAACTACTCCGCTTCGGAGGACACTTACGATGATGAAGTTGTTCAGCCAGTTGGAACAGGTCGCAAGGGCAACGCCTTTGGCGCGAAGGGAGGAGGGGAAGATTTCTGGGTAGATCGTTAGTCCATTTTAGGTCTATTACTTCCAAGTGAATGGATCATACCTGATGGCATCGCCCAAGGAACAGGACCCCACGAAGCACCAAAGGAAACCATATAGAACAGAAGGAAAGCCACGCTAACCCAGCCCTGCGTTTGATGCTGAGGCCAGTCCTTATGATACAGACCGACTAGAACGGCGATGATAATGTGCGAGACGGCCATCAGCACCGATCCTCCAAGCAGCAGCTTGCGCCGGCCGAGAGTATCCATGGTCCACACGGAGGTGATGACACCGACCAGCTGCAGCACGTTGAGAATGCCGGACATGATGAGTTGCATGTCGTAGTTCAGGCCCATGGTCTTGAAGAGCGTGGGGGAATAGTAGATTAGGGCATTAATTCCGACGAACTATTTGACCGCTGTTAGCAACCGTTTCCCTCGGCCATGGTATATATAAAGAGACCGAGGTACTCACCTGCTGGAAGAACATAATCATAATCCCAATATGCGTCCGGCGCCAGCACCCACTCTTAAAGCAGTCTGCCCACGAAGCCAGCTCCAGCAAGATCGAGTTCTTGCCCCCGTCGCCCTGTAGGCCCGGGTGCTTCTCCGCGTTCATTTCCTGATGGAACCGCACTTCGGCCTGGATATCCATCAACTCCTGGCGCACACGCTTATCTGACGCAGGCAGCCGGCGCAGCTTGCAGAGACTCTGGAGCGCCTCATCATCCCGGCCCTTCGAGGCGAGCCATCGCGGCGAGAATGGGAGTGCTAGTACTCCACCTGCAAGGACGAAAGCCGGGATCATTTGGAGTAGGAATGGCAGCCGCCATGCCCATTCGCCGGTCATGTACCGGGTCCCGAAGGTGATCCAGAAGGCGATCACGATGCCGAGGACGATGCAGAATTCTTCTAGGACGAGAAGCGTGCCGCGGCACTCGGGTGGACCTGAAAGGTTGGTTAGTTTGACTGTAGAGGTCGGAAAATCAATTAACATACTGATTTCCGAGATATATAACGGCGCCACCATAGAGAGCATGCCAATCCCCACACCACCGATCAACCGGGCCACAGTCAACATGGGGTAGTCAACAGCAGCGGTCTGCAGCACCGAGCCGAGAGTGAAGACTGCCACCGCAACAAGAATAGAGTACCGCCGGGAAATGCGATCTGCAATCCAGCCTTGATTCAAAGCGCCTATCAACGCACCCAACTCGATCATCGCAGTCATTAGGCCCTTCCAGAAACCCGATCCAGCATGGCTCTCCGCCACACGCGGAAAGTGGTCGAGGAACTGGTTCATGACTAGAATGACCGACACCACGCCCTGGTCGTAGCCGAAGACCAATCCGCCCAATGTCGAACATGCGGCGCAGAGGAAGACAAATGGGTTGCTCAGCAGCCCGCGCAGGCCGGGCGGGCCATAGGGCTCGCGGTCTGTGGTGATGTTCTCGGCATGGTGCGAGAAGCCCTGCACCGCGGACGGGTCGGGCGAGACATCTTTGGTGAGCTTGTCCTCGCCAGCGTCCATTTTCAGTCAAGCAGCGGATGAGAGTATGAAAAAGTAGGCGAGGGAGCTAGCCATATTTAAGGGTTACATAACGCCTCAGTTACACCGCGACGATCAGCCTGGTTTTTTGCGGGGGAACTTCATCATCGCCGGGTTTGGCCTCGGGAGCCAAGGACGACGGGCGGTGCCGTTTGGGGAAATCGGGAGACGATCGGGGTGGAGACAAGAGTTACATTGATGAAGTCACTCGGGAACAGTCCGATAGTGTACCTACCTAGGGACATTATGATCTCTCCCCACCCCATGGGGTTTCCTGGGACATACTTCAGACGTCGCTGCTGAGTGGAGCATCAATAACCCTAATCCACCGCCTCCAAAGGCAGTCGGCATTTGTTTTTGGTCGGGTCGGATTCCGCTTTCCGACACCACCACCGCCAACAACAACACTCCCCGTTCTTTGTTTGCTCCTTGTTCGGGTCCCTGTTATTGCTCTTGCCCGGGAACAGACACCATCATGGCCTCCTTCATGCAGGACCTATGGTCCAGCGTCTTCACCCCTGGCCCCACCCCCACGCTACTGATCGCAACCAACATCTCCTTCGCCGCCCTGCAGGTCGTCCTCTTCGCCCTCCTCGTGGCCACCACCAGCATCCACTTCGTGATCTTGTCCGTCATCAGCGCTGGCCTGTGGTGGGCCATCAACTGGTTCGCCGCCGAGGTGCGCGCCGTGCAGCTGGCTCAACAGAAAGAAAAGCCTGACGCCCCGGGCGACAATCCTGACTCTGAGACGGAAACTGAATCCGTTGCGGCTGGTCGCAAACCTAAATCCGTGCCCGCGGTGACGGCATCGGCAACGGGGAGCAAGGTCGCGGCTGCTGATCTGCAACTACCCACCGAGCGTGATGGGCGAAAGCGGCCCGGTACACCGGGTGATGGCTCAGAGTATGCTAGTACGGATAGCGAGTGGGAGAAGGTGGACAACAAAGCTTCGTGAAGGTGGAATATTCGTGTTAGGTGCTTTGGTTTGTCGGTAAGGTGGTGGGAGTCGGGAGGTCGTACATATGTTTTGATTTTTGGATACCCCATCGAATGTAGATGCTTTTTGTGCTGCTAGCGGATATAAATCAATCACACCCTACTATTGCTTCTACAATAACGATAACGAGTTCTACATACTCCTACATCGGTCTCTAGTTAACTTAGCTATTTTGTTCACAAGTTCGGACCGATCCCAGATCACGGGACCACGCGATAACGATAACCCAAAGCAGCAACGCCCAAACACGGACTCTTCTTCGTTGCAGACAAACATTGTTGCACTTCGCCATGGTCCCTCTCTGACACAATGATCTCTACAGTCCCCCTCACGGTGGGACGCCGACGCATCTTCGGCTCTGTGTTTCCTCCCGTGTTGCTTGACGCCCACCCTCCGCCGCATCCCACCTTCGATCGCGACCAGACTCCGAAAGCGACTCCATCGGACTCCCATCAATCAGCGGAATCTCTCCCAGACCAAGAGACCTGGAGCCAAGCATGGCGCGCGGCGACGGCATTCTTGGCCGTGCCGGATGGGGGCTTCGCGCCGATCTATAATTACAGGGAGACCGATGGCAGTGAAATATTGAAGCAATGGAACCGACTCAGTCCTCCGGCGAAAGAGACCGCAGAAGCATTGTCGTTCCTGACGTCTTCGAATTCTCAATATCCCCTGGATGGTGCTGTTCCACGGGGTCTGTTTAGTTGGTACGGCGATGAGATACGGAGGCATTTCTTGACGAATCTTCGAGCGGGGCTATACGAGGTGTGATATTGATTTGTGGAACCTAGTATTCTCAAATGCTGATGAGTTGCACAGCTTCTAAACAGCGACGAGAAGGAAGGACTGCTCCGAAAGATTGTGGATTGCTTGCAGCTCGCCCGTCGAATCTACCTGGCTCCGATTGTGCATTATCTACTACCATTACTCGCCACACCCGAGCAAGGACGTGTACTGACCCAACTGCAGCGGAGCTTCCACACGGTGGTTTCATACTCCCTGCCCTGGTCGCAAATTTCGCCACTTCTCACAGCAGAGCTTGCGCGGGACGCACTGGTTATTTTGGGGATTGACACCCTGACCGACGATTCGAGTGAGGCAAACCAAGATGACATGGAAGTGGACCGGAAATACTCCGTCTCCTACCATGACTGGAGGATGGAAGACTCCGACGAGGCCCGGGCGCAGATCATGACCGAGGGCGAGGATGCTCGCGTCACGATGGCGCGAGATCGACTGCTGGCTTTTCTCAATGGCCTACAACTTGTCGGGCTCGGCGGCGAGAAAGCACAGAAGGTGTTTGCTAGCGTGATGGATATCATGATGACAGAATTCGTCCGTGCCGCTTACACGGATCAGTGGCAGGCACCAACATCGGCACCGCAGCATCTGCGACAGTGGATTGAAAATGTGTTTGCACGCCTCGCGGTGCAAGTGCTGGCTATTATCCACACTCCGTTCGCGACTCAAGCCGCTAGCAGTATGGATGTGAGCTTTGGCGATGTGGAAAAGTGGCAAGAGATGGGCATTGCACGTCTTGGGAGTCTTCGGACGAGTGAATTCTTCGATGTGATCGTTGAATGGCCTGCCAGCATTGGCGCTGTGGAAGATCTACGGCACTTCACGACGCATCCCGCAGCGCGGAACCATGTCACGCAGTGGTTCATCCACACCTTGAACAGACGGCTCTTACATCCCGGTGCCTCGACAGTTCAAATTTTGCAACTGTATATTTCTATCATTCGAGCCTTTCATCTCCTGGACCCCAAGGGCGTTCTTCTTGACCGCATTGCTCGGCCAATCCGGCGATACCTCAAGGACCGCGACGATACAGTCAAAGTAATCGTCAGTGGGCTCCTTGCTGAGCCGCCAGCCCCGGGCGAGTCTGTTGTCCCTAGCAGTGACACCCTGGTGGAACTGGCTGCGGAGCTGAACAAGGCACACCAGAATTCACTGAGAAACCAACGGGGTGAACTCGACTGGGACGATATGAACTGGGCACCAGATCCCGTCGACGCGGCACCAGATTACCGCAAATCAAAGAGCTCAGATGTCATCGACAGTCTAGTCAGTCTGTTCGACTCGAAGGAGACCTTTGTCAAGGAGATGCAGACCCTACTAGCGGACCGCCTGCTCCAGAAACGCACCGACTTTGACCAGGAAATGTCGGTTCTGGAGCTTCTGAAAGTGCGATTTGGGGATTCGGCATTACAGGCATGCGAAGTTATGCTCCGGGATATCTTCGACTCTCGACGTGTCGACCACGTCGTGCGGAACGACCAAGGCCTATCCAAGCCTCGCAGGGCGGTCAGGGCAACCGCCAAACAAGATGTGCCCGAGATCCACGCAAAGATCCTATCGCGGTTCTTCTGGCCAGAGATCCAAGATCAAGAATTCAATGTGCCCGAGGAAATTGTGTCTCTGCAACAGCGATACTCGGCCGGGTTCGAGGCCCTCAAGCAATCCCGCAAGCTCACGTGGCGGAACGGATTGGGTCAAGTCACCGTCGAGCTAGACCTGGAAGACCGAGTCTTCGTAGATGAAGTGACAACGTGGCAGGCCACCGTAATCTACGCCTTCCAGACCGAATCAGAGCCAGAAGTCGCAAGGACAGTCACCGACCTCGCGGGCCAACTTCAGATGACAGCCACGCTAGTCCGCAGTGCGTGCTTGTTCTGGGTGAGCAAGCGCATCCTCACAGAACCCCACCGCGACACCTTCCGCGTACTAGAAGTCCTCCCCACCGAAGATGAAAAGCAGCCTGGCGACCCTAGCAGCTCTAGCGCACCCGGTAACGAAGGGGCAGGCAGTTCCTCGGACGACGTCGCGGCCGCGGCAGCAGCAGCGGCAGCCGCCGCCGCGAAGGAGTCTGCCGAAGCCGCTACTATGGAGAAAATGAATCTCTACTGGCAGTTTATTGTTGGCATGCTCACGAACCAGGGCGCGCTCCCTCTGCCGCGCATTGTCATGATGCTGAAAGTGGTCGTTCCCGGCGGATTTCCATACAGCAATGAGGAGCTGCGTGAGTTCCTGGCTGGGATGGTTTCTCGGGGGAAATTGGAGATTGTGAGTGGTGGCAATTACAAAATCGTGCATTGATTAGTTAGTTAGACAGGGGTGCATTATGGCGGAGCATTTCTTCTAGGCAAACAGGCGGGCGTTAGGTTACTATGAACTTCCCACGTGCGATGTATACCCCAGGAAATGAATTGATGGTTATAAGCATAAAATTGATTTCAGAGAATCATTCCGGGTCTTCGAAATTGTAGATGGGGGACAAGGATTGATTCCCATGCCTGCTTATTACGTGGCATCCTATCGCCATGCCCATTGACCAGCCTATGGACTAGCTCACCATATAGCGTTTTCCTCACTGTAATATACTATTTCACTACCGTAGATAAAGTGAAAGTCGGAACAGATTCCCCTGAGGACACTAAGGACACTCGCGTAGTCTGTCGGCACGTACCTAAAACCACCCTTATCGATATTTCGCTTAGTGGTAAATAATCATTTCTCAAATCTACTTGTCTTATATTTATAGAACGACTTGATGACGTGAGATGCTGGTCTTTACCACAGATATGTAGATACATCCTCGATCTTCGCCCCGCTCTTGCCATCCTTTCCATTTTCTGGTATCAAGATCCCAACCAGAAACCATGCTAAGTCATGCTGAGGAATGTATCAAATATGGAACTGCAACCAAAAATTGTCTGGAAACTCCTGAAATCTTAAACATGATTCTAGCTCGGGTGGATAGACGCACGCTTCTCACGACTGCTCAGCGTGTCTCCCGCAGCTGGTCAGATCTGATTAGCAACTCACCGTCCATCCAGAAGGCCCTTTTCTTCACCCCGATTAGGAACTCCGAATGGGGAATAAAAAGAAAATTTTTTAATCCACTGTTGATTGAGGTTTTTCCATCATTCTTTCCTGCCAGAGACGGCCGGCAGGGCAGCTGGTTCCCCTTGTGTGACTTGCCTATGGTTAAAGACGCCTCATTGATGGCTCGACTCGTACGAAAGGACGCAAGCTGGCGTAAGATGCTAGTCCGACAGCCTCCGATCTTCGAGATTGGAATCTTCAAGATATCCAGCTCAAGGGAAGGTGATACTGCCAGAAGCTCTAGTATCCCGGTCAGTTTCCAACTACCACCATGATCTGATTTCAAAGTCTCGAGTGACTAACATGTGGGATGTAGGCAGATTTAAAGATGCAAGAATCCGGACACGATGGAATACGGATGGAAAGGCTCTTCGAGGTTTTGCTCTTGGCTCACTGGTCCACGCAGAAGATTTATTGGGCCACGGAAAAATCGACCGGGTTTCACCACAGCTCCCAGAATATCACCGATGAGTTTTATCGGAATCTGAACGAATTCGGCTTGGTTCTTTGTGAAAGCACGGTCCAACAATGCACCGCAGGCTCGCTGCCTAGTCTGAGAGAAAGTTCTCCAAGTATTGTGCAGATAATCAGGGAGATATTAATCGACAACTATAGCGAATACGTTTTGGATGTTGATATCAGAAGCAATGATATTAAAGAATCGGAGTTAAACGGGGATGAGCCGGTATTTTGCTACCGCAGAGGTAGATAGTCAGGCAGTTTCTCTTCTTTTTTTAATCATCTGCCATTATCAGCATCCATCTCCAGATCAGCCATGTTGCCGTGATTCTTCTCCTCTTTCCTTGTTTCGAGGTAGATGTACCCCGAGTCTCTCCCGCGAAGAAGAATTCTCGCTCCATAAGTATACTCCAGAGGATACAGTTCCAATCTCACATTTTTAAAAAGAAATCGTGCCTCGCCGCGTGCAAGCGGCCATGCTAGGTGGCGGATCCCTTGCTATGCAAAATTTAAAGATATCAATAGCAAAGGCACTAGTAAAGAAAGACCATCCAAATAAAACAAGGGATTGATAGTGAGAAATGGCTTTCAAGGTTAGTCTGCTGTTCTTCCCTACACCCTAGACTTTCCTGGAGCAATTTGCGTTGTTGCTGGACCAAACCCAACTATTACACCCACGTTCAGAATATTACTCTACACCTTGAACTAATAATCCACAAATACAATTTTTAAACCAAACCTAACAAAATCCATGATCTAGACCCACGTGACAACTAAATACAGCTTCTTCACCGGAACACTAGGCTAACAGCAAAGCGGCGCAAATCGCAGACAAACCCCCAAGATACTATCTCACTCTCATCGACCATGAATCACCCGCAGATAAAACACTAGTAGCATGCCTCACCACAAAAACTTTCAACTTAAAATGTATGAGTGGATTATATTCTTCTCTATACTATATATACATGGACAATTCCTGTCTTAGATGATATATCTATCTAACCCATTGATAATCCGGCAGTACGTACTTATCCGGGTTAGAAAATGAGACGAAAAAGAATAACTGGACGAAATCCAGAATTTTAGTCCAGCAGATCAGCGCAAAAAAGGTGTTTCGTAACCATATTCCCCACGCCGTCTGTGGCGCAAAGACAGTGGGAACGCCTAAGGGAATCTTCTGCAAATCATCAATGAGCGGCCGCATACGCTCCTCGTACCCCCGGAGTCCCGCAGCCAGATCACCCTTGTGTCTGCTGCCGACCTCGCCCGCCAGAATGTACGCGCCAGCGAGAGCAAGACTCGTCCCCGCGCCAGTCGGACCAGGCGCATAACCTGCATCACCGACCAGCACGAAGCCTCCGTTGTACAGACAGGGCGGTTTAACCTGGACGATCTCCGTGGCGTAGAAGTCCTCCGCCTCAAGCATACCCTTCACAGCCTCGTCGCATCTCCATCCGGCTCCGCGGTAGTGCTGGGCAACGAATTGTTTGAGCGCGTCGTCTCCGCGCTCCATTGCCTCGCGGAACGGCCGCACGGCGTCATGGTCGTCGCGTGGGTGGATTCCCATGAACACAACTCGAGTCATGCCCGACGGATCAGCTCCAGCGGCGATGAACCGCCCGCCGGGCGCGCTGTATGCTTGTCCCAATTTACTTCCAGCGAGTAAATCTTGCGGCATGGAACAGTACGCCACCCAGCTGTTTGTGGATTGGATGTTGTCTCGGACACCGCATCCAAGACCGATCGCTCGAGTCCTCGAGGTGGCACCGTCACAGGCGACAACGAGATCAAATATCGAAGTCGGGAAGCCGTTCGCGAATTCGACTGTGACCGGTCCGTTGTCGTCTGGTTCGTCCTGCCGCATCGAGACGACCTGCTCGTCGAAAATATAGTGGATATTCTCGTTGTCTTTCGTCATCTCGAAGAGAATATGCGCCAAGTCACCGCGAAAGATCTCGTACTCGGAAACGAGCGACTGCCTATCTGGATTCCCCGTGGCCCGGATGATTCCATACGGTCTCCCGTCAGTGCGGACGAAGCTGATGCCTTCCATCGGCACCGTCTTAGCTTTCACGGCCGCCTCCATCCCGGAAATCTTTCGCATGACCGTGACGCCAACGTTGCGAATGTCGACATTGTGCCCATTGGTGCGTAATTGTGGGAAGCGCTCGATGACGGTGACGTTTGCTCCGGCTTTGGCGAACCAGTAAGCCGCCGTTGGGCCCGCGATGGATGCGCCCACAATGAGAACCTTGAGTTGGGGCATCGCATGAGTCTTTTCCAAGATAAATCGCCTGCCAATATTGAATCTAATTCAAAGCACGAGGAAAAGGGTCGATTATATAGAGAGTATACATTCGGGCCTCTGAATCCCGAATACCGGGAGTTGATTGGCTCAGCTCTCGGTCACCGGGAATCCGAGCTTTTGACCAATCAAGAAACACCATCTTGGTATAGAACGATTCTAGGAATCATCTTGCGTCTGATAATCCCGGATCAACTGGTCCCAGAACATCCAGTCTGCGGCGGTGAGACTGAAATCACTGTCTATATCAAGGTCCACGCCAACCGATGGGGTATCCGATGATGCATTCGTGTCACTTGCAGGAAACGGTTCGACGAAAGAAACTATTGCATCCTTGTTCCTGTCAAGAGGACTTGCACTGCTACAATGCCTTTTTCTTTCCCGTTGGGAACGTAATGTAGTGATAAAAGCCGGCTCCAGCACGCCCCTGCTCGGCAGGTGATGAGTATCCCAGGCCTTCAATGTGAGGCGCCCGAACGCCACGTGCAACGTCCGCCTCGACTTTAGGAGCTCGTCATGGTTGTTGTAGACTTGCTCTACTCGGGACCAAGCGGATTCGGTTTCTGTGGGTAAGAGCAGGTTGGGTCTCTTCCACAGGTTCGTCAGAACGAAAATCATTGAATCCCACAAACCCCACAGGAAGAACGGCCGCACATGCCAACGGTACTTCTTGAGGCCTGTATTAGTGCAGGTAGCCGCGTCAGTATCCATAATCTTCTGTGCCAAATGAAACAATTCCTTCATCTCGGCCTTCGTGGCCGTCTGGTTCCGTACTTTAGGAAGCTTGACCCGAAGGCGCATGGCCGTGATACCCGATCTGGCCAGGGCGATAGTCAGGAAATGCAGTGGGTTGACAATGTCACAGTAGCGAATATATTTCTCTTCGACCTGGCGTTCCGCATCACTGATGGCTAGCTCGGCGTCGGGGAAGTCTTTGAACTGCCACGGCGCTGCATCGTCCGCCGGTTTTGTTGCTTTAGTAAAGAATCTCCCAATACAGGCGCGCGACAGGCAGAAGATCATATCAGTTGCGCCAATTTGTTCTTGTGGCATCTCCGTCATTCCTGGCCATATCTGGTCGTCATTTACATTGAGCGGTGGCTGAGTGTCCCAGGCGTCTGGCATAACAGATATGCCTGTGCCGGACAGTACGCTGGCATTGCCGTCCAACGGCAGAATTTGGTAGAATAACCGTCGTCTCATTTGTACATCAAACGGTGACAATCCCAGCTTCTCTCCATCCCGGTGGAGCCCCATACGTTGCGCTATGCGGACTGCAACTCCAGTCAATATCCAGTAAGTGTGCGAATCGTAAAAGTACCGGCAAGGTAGAAGGAAGAGGACGAGGGATTGCAGAACCGATATCTCCGTGGTTTTGAGAAAAGACGCATTGGCGAGTGCTTGCCGTGCCGCGAAGTGATATCGTTGCATCAATGTAGCACGCGACTGCCCCAATTTCTCGACACATTCCTCCTCCGTCACGGAAAAGACGGCAAAGTGGTATATGGCAAACAAAAGGCACTCGTCAGTTTTCGACACAATCGCAGGCTGCTGCGAAGCCATCTGAATCATCTTGTGTGTCGATGGGATGTGTAAAATTTTGCAGAGAGGTTCCACGTTTTCGAGATGAATCTCCCACAGTATCATGGCTTGCGTATGGGTTGGGTAATACGTGAGAAGGCTCTGTTGATGGCCCATAAATGCTCCTGTCAAAGGATCAGATGCAAAATCGGAGACTGCTCGATCATCCTCGTCGTCTTCATCGGAAAGGCGCTGTATCTCATCATCTTCGAGATTACGCCAGAAATTGCTGTAGATGTATCGCGACTTGCCCTGTCCAATAAGGAGCTTGCCGTTTCTAGATGTTTCTGGATCAACCCACCGGAAAGATACTGGTTCTTGTGACGGCAGTGTCTCTCCAGCGGATGGCGATGTGGCAGCCTCCATCAAACCGTGTTGTTGCAGAATATGCTCGTATCGAGCAAGCTTTTGGCAGAGGTTGCCGTCCAACTTTCGTTTCCGGTATCGTGGCTGAGGCATCCGATAGAGACATTCTAGTTTTCCCTTGAGGCAGCCGGAACATGAAGGCGATGTCTTGTCGCACTTTACCTTGCGTTTGGCACAGGTCTGACACGCATATGGCATGAGAGCAGTGTCGATTGTGCTAGTTCGGTGGGGAGGTGCCGGGGCAATGGCTACCGGTCTACTGCGTGATTGGAGGTCCATGCGAGCCATTCGCTCTCATCTATATGTCTGAAGCAGGAGTAGATGTTAGTGGTGATAAGCATTCATATTCAAATGCAAACAGGACAAACTCTACGTGGGGCGGGGCATCTGGAATCAAGCCCAGACGATAGTGAGATCTATCAGAGGAGAGGACCACTAGGGGAGTCGTAGAAGGAAGAATAGTCTGATTTGTGCTACTACTCGCGAGCATGGCCTTTTATACCCGCTAGATCACAGGATAGCGGTGGAATTTGCCCAGTGACATTAGTTATCCCCATGTTGAATCGACAGGTCAGTACATAAAAGAATTAAGAGGCTGCTCGGAAAGCATATGCGATTGTTCCGGTCAGATGTCCGTCGACTTCGTCTTAATATTAGGTCTCTTGACGTGGCTGCTTCCCGAGAAGGCAAGTGGCGTTGCAGCTCTACTTGGCATCCGAAACCATCTACACTATACTGTAGATCGAGAGAAACGGTGAAACGGGGTTGGCGTGACGTAGTTCCAACACTTTACCCCATTAAGTACTGCTCTGTTTTTTTCTGCACTCATTCTTTCTACATTGTTGTTCTCACTCTTTTGTTCTTTCACTGTCTCATCCTTCGCTGACCATGTCGGACAACGAGGGCCCCGCTTCGGTCCATAGCGCATCTCCAGCGGCCATAGCGAATAGTAGCGGTCCTGTTTCCGTCCCAGCCGATGTGTACCATCATGACGAGAAGAAAGGCCTGACCCCACCTTTCTCCAGCTTGCAGGAGCGAGACTTTATCGAGCCGTTATCGCGGCGGGCGAGCTTCATGGGACATCTGGCAGATTCGCGAGAGTCACAGTTCCATGTGCGGGATCGCAGCGAGCTGGAGCGGTACTTTGTATGTGAACCTTGAAAGGAGGCTTGAGACAGAAAATGGCAAGGAATAGTTGAACCCTGACGGGATGTGGCAACATAGCACGGGCCCCGCAGCTTGACCCAACATTCGAAATGGCCGATCGTCATGCGAGTTCAGGGAAGTATAATGCCCCAAATGATCATACCGCTATTAATCGTGGGGGCCTGGGCGACTCTTATTACCTGCATTTCTCATTTTTATCATAACCGTAAGTCATCTCCCGTGGGCATGACGCTAGCTCAGATTGACCGAGGTACATTTTATGGGGAGGAGTAGTTGGTATCAACAATATACTGCTTACAGTTCTGGGTTTCGTGGTGGGCTTGTCGTTGTCGTTCCGCGGCTCGACCGCATATGAAAGGTAGGGTCCCCGTATTGCAAGGAGTATGAAAGGAGTGGACGCTCGCAAGAGTTGACATGAATCAAGATGGGCAGATGGACGCAAGTACTGGGCTTCGCTGGTTCAGACATCGCGCAATCTGGCCCGCATCATTTGGGTGCACTTCGCCGAACGGGAGGGAGAGGATGGCAAGGTGGATCTTCTGAGAAAACTGTATGTGCAGCCCATCGAGATCATACGAGATCGATGAATAATTACAACATGCCATAGGACTGCCATGAACCTGATCCTCGCATTTGCCGTGGCTCTCAAACACAAGCTCCGCTTTGAGCCTGATGTTGCGTACGAGGACTTGGCGGGCCTCATCGCCCATCTAGATACCTTTGCCCTCGACGCCCATGACCATGGCTCCATGCATCCCCAGTCGAAAACTCCATGGAAGTCCGTAGGAGAATACCTAGGCTTTTCGTTCGCCAAGTCCAACCCGCGCAAGATGGTTAAGCGGTCCAAGAAGCCACTAGGACATCTTCCGCTGGAGATCCTCCACCACTTATCCGCCTATATAGATTCGTGTGTGAAGAATGGCACGCTCTCTCTGGCCCAATACCAAGCTCAGTCGAGTGAGTGAAGGAAGTCGCTCGACGCCGAGATGCTGTGCTGACTGGATCGTATAGTGAATATGATGACCTCGCTAACAGAGATCTTGACTGGGACGGAGCGGGTGCTAG
The DNA here is from genome assembly GCF_028827675.1 of Penicillium lagena. NCBI lineage: Eukaryota > Fungi > Ascomycota > Eurotiomycetes > Eurotiales > Aspergillaceae > Penicillium > Penicillium lagena. The sequence continues at coordinate 1,043,650 of NW_026623227.1, read as the reverse complement.
ACACTCCTCTCCCCGCCGCATATAGCATCGCCATTTCCCAGATTTCTTGGATTTATATTATGGTCCTCCCCTTCCAACTGTACGGTTTCTTGAACTGGATTACCATCCCAGCTTCTATGGGTAGGCATGCCGGAGCGTCAAATCCAGGAAGCAATGTCGCTGATAATACTTTTCCATAGTTGCCGCGTACATTATCCTCGGCCTACTCGCCATTGGCAGCGAGATCGAGAATCCCTTCGGCCAGGACGTTAACGATCTCCAACTCACCACATATTGTCGCCAGATTGCCCAGGAGCTTGATATCATCACAGCCACTCCGCCTCCAAATGTGGACGACTTCGTGGCCCGCCCAGAAAATCTAGTTCTGTTCCCACTCAGCCAGGATGGCTATCCCGCGTGGAAAGACCGGAGCAAGGAGGACATCCGTGCAGCACTCCAGGCCAAGGTTGTAGCGAGTTCAAGCCGGAACCAAGCGCTTGGTGAATCAAATACCTCCACCAGAACAATGAGCTTCTCCACAAGGAAAACCATGGAGTCTGTTTGACCTAGGTGAAGACAAAATCCAGAAACCACGACCGTCGAATTCGCGGGTGAGTAGTAAACGCATTATTTAACGCGATCCAGCGAGGCCAGATTGTTTTGGAATCTGCATTCAAGGTGTGAGAATTTACAGTGGGTTTATGAGGCTGTCTTTTGGTACAACTCATGAATGAATGGACGAATATATGAATACCCCGAGAAAAACACGAATGAAAGACAGATACATTGGCTACCGAAATAATGATACACCTAGTAAAAGGCGTCACTCCACAACGCGATCTTACCTGGCGGGTTGCAATCGCTAATAGACGTATTCTAGATCACTAATGCGTAGTGGTCTCTCAACCAGCTCTTTTGTAGCTGTATTGCTCGTAGCTCTGTTCACGGCGCTTCGCCTGTATTCATCTTCGATAAGGAAAGTATGTACTTCAATGAATGATATAATTCAGATCATAACGCCGAACGCGCAGCTCGGCAAATGTAAGCGTCGCTAGACTTCTGGAAGCGGGTCCTTGTCAGGGCGAGGCGGACCCCCGGCATTCAACCTGACCAATCGTGAAAAACGTCACCTCGGCTGCTTGTGCCGGTCATAAATAGCTACGTACCACGTTCTTTCTCCTTGTGGTCATGTCTCAGACAAATCCAAGGCTACGTTGCTTGAGACTCGATCTAGAACATTGATATAGGAGCAGAACAAAAGAAGACATTAACAACTAAACAATCATGGATATCTATCTACACATAAACTCATTACTTCACCAGAAAACACACTTTTACTCCGCATCTAGCGGCGCCACAGGGGGCTGGTCATCAACCTGGATACCACCGCGCTTCTTCTCATTGCTATCCCAGAAAGGCAGCTTCCAGCCACCTTCATGCTCCGGAGTCGCAAGCCACAGGCGCATCAAGTGGCGGCGGGGCGTAGGAGGCGCGTGGTCCGTATAGGCAGTGCGCGCGTGGAAAATATGCGAGTTGGCAAGGAACTGGATATCGCCGACGTCCAGGACCATGTGTAGCGAGAGGCGGACGCAGGTCTCCTCCAGCACCTTCAAAGCTTCCTGCTGCGCGTCGGACATGGGCGGGATGATACCCGCGTCAGAGAAGCGGTTCAAGGAGCGCACGTAGTAGGGATCCCATTTCGTGTACACGCGGCCGTTCTCGCCGCGCTCTAGGTACACCACGCTCGTGCGAATGTACTCGTCCTCGCCCTTGCTGGTCTCGCCCTTGCGGTCAAAGTACCAGATCGGCTCGGTCAAGGTCTTCAGGACATCGGGCCGCTCAACGGCGAGGGTGTTGTAGACGTGATGCGAGGAAACGAGGTCAGACTCTCCGCCCTCGAGGGCCTTGGCGATACAGAGGAGACCGACAATGTCGGAGTCGTCGGCGTGGAAGAATTGGCTGCACATTTTCTTTCCGTTAGCTTGTTACTCTGTTTTATGAACGTGAAAGACAATCAACATACCGAGCATTGGTCCGGTAGATTCGCACTTTGTCAATCTGCTCCGCGTCCTCGCCGAGATCCTTGACATGACCCAGAACGTGGCCGCGGCTGTTCTGGCTGACGAAGTAGCCCAGGTACGTGCCCAGACCCATGTATGCAACAGCACACTTGTGGTTGCCCCATTTCTCGACGGGGAAGCCCTTGAAGAGGATAAAGCCCTTGCCGTCAATCAGGTCTTTGCGCAGTGTCTTCAGGAACGGCGCGAGAGTGGGGAGAGGGAAGTTGCTCTGCTTCTAGTTAATACTGTCTGTGAGAACAACGTTACCTAGGGTATAAGCTCACCTTGGAAATGCCAGTCAGCGGGGTCTTGGATGCAAGGAAAGCATCCGACGTCGCGCTGAGTTCCTCAATCTGCGATGGTGTGAAGACATGCGTCCACTTCTCCGGGTGATCGCGGTAGTCCTCGGCTTTCCAGACGGTAGGGCCGGTGATCTGGCGCGGGAAGTGGTCAAAGGGGTGGATGTGGTCGTATAGCGGGGGGTGCTGGCCGGTGGTCTTCAGACCATCGGGGAAGAGTTCCAGCGGCGCATCGAGCCGGTGGGATGCGGGAGCCGCGGAATCAGTGAGTGCGGGGGCCATGGTGTGTATAGGTGGTCGATAAGAAGAAGATAGAAAAGACTTTTTGCCTGATTGAACACTATCCCCAAAGCTGGGTTACAGGGCTCTATTTATGTTGTTAGGAAGCCAAGATCGCCATTGCGACACAAAAAAAAGGTCCTAGTGTCTGATATGCAGAGTGAGGAAACGAGTGGACTAAATGGCGTGCGAGGGCCGTGATTCGCAATCCTATAGGCGACAACAGTCGTTGGCGACGAGCCGAATTTCAGTGAGGGGCATAGAGGGGCGGAAACAAAGCCGTGGCTCGGGCAATCGCTAATTGTGAAGCTCTGACTGCCTGGAGCTGGCTGATTGGGGGGTCGTGGCCAGGATGGCGCAATTTGCGGGGGTTGATGTTGTGATTTTGGGCCGACCGCGACTTGGCACCTTTTTTTTTCCCATGGAAACAGTCGTGCGTCACTGAAAGATCTTTAATTATCTTTCTCTGGGGTACAGGATGATGCCATTGTATGCACGATGCGATCGAGGGAAGAACATGTTGATTATACTTGGGTAGAGGACTGGGTATACCAACGGCTATTTGTAGATCGGTAGTTGCAATTCGGTAGTGGAGTTGCACTGCCATGACAGTGCCATCCTTATGCTCGTTCCATCATCTGTGCAACTAGTTCTTCACTCGGCCGACAGTTCCACATCTCCATCTCTCCAGGATCTTAACGAGGATGCATGGGTCTTCTAGGCCTGCCGGTCCTGCATCAAGTAACCACCACGAGGAGACCCATTTTAGCCTAAAAGAGCAATATTCCAGGCAGATCTGTTCATGTGAGTGAGGTAATTCAATATGGTGTCAATTATTTAGAAGCAGGTGTCTCGGCCGGGTTGCTGGTCAGTCAATTGTTGGTCTATAATCTTCGCAGGGTTGTTAGCGTTGACTGGCCACGGGATCGGCTCTTCTCTCGCCTTTTCTAACAACCACCTTAACCCAGCTGAACATTCATTTAACAACAAACGTCTGATGCACTACTAACTACTTCACCTCAATTCTAATAGGGTTGGGGGCAGGGCGCCTCATCTAGTCACTTTCTCCAGCATTCTCTCGAATCGTATCCTAGTCAAGAGGTAACAGAGGACGCGCACTAATCGCAGAAAATTTATTGCCTTTATAATGAAAACTTCGACATCTTCTTTACACTCACTTCAGCAGTTTTATGGAATGAGTAAACCGCTTCACGCAGACAAGGATTCAGTTGCCTGATTTGGGAGGCGCAAACTCCATCGCATTATTAACCAAAACCCTTATCGGGCATCTGGATCCGGCCCTACGCCCTACCATTGGCATCAAACATGCAGTTTCTTTTCTGCCATCAAAGACTCAACCTGTAGCGTTCAGCATCTCTTTTTACATACTCTCTTTTTGCAAAGACTTCTCTTTCTCGCTCGTTCTTAATCACCACTCATTTCGATTATTGCGGCATCCCAAAAAGCATATGGCACCACACAAGATCCATGTGGCCGTCCTAGACGCCGATATCCCATGTCTGTCCGTCTACAGAGCACGTGGACTCTACAGTTCTCAGTTCCGCGATCTTCTCCAGGCTGCTGCCGAGCGTCTGAACCGGAATCCAGCCAGCCAGCTCCAAAAAGGACCGCTTGCCGTGCATATCACGGCCTTTGACGCCGTGGGAAAATCGCTGCCACCTCTCGAGTCTCTGCGCGCCAGTCCACGATCCTTCAATGAACGTCATGCGGGCGGACCCTTAGGACTGATCGATGGGATCTTGATCACCGGCTCGGCGGCATCGGCGTACGAAGACCAGCCCTGGATTCATGCCCTGGAATCTTTCATTCGGACGGTGCATACGGATTTCCCGCACGTCAAGATCTTCGGATCTTGTTTCGGCCACCAGATCATCGCTCAGGCGTTACTCTCAGCCAAAGTTACGACTCCATCCTCTGCGTTCCACGTGGAGCACGCGCAGACGGGATACGAAGTGGGCATCGAACCGATCACTCTCCACCCGTCTTTCACGGCGCACTTCCCACCTCTCGCGCGGGTGTCGTCCCAGTCCCCATTCCGCATCCAGCTTGTCCACGGCGACCAAGTGGTGCCTACGCCCGAGGCGCTAGCCGCCGCAGGAGGAACGAACTCCGTGGTGTCCCTGCCGACGTCTTGGATGAACATCGGCAGCAGTGCCCAGTGCCCGATTCAGGGTCTGTACTGCCCCGGCCGTGTCCTTACGTACCAGGGCCATTTCGAGTTTGATACTTTTGTCAACAGCGAGCTGTGTCGGGAATTTGGTCTGCGGGCTAACTGGCCGGTGGAGTTGGTGGCTTCTTACCTGGAGCGGATTTCCCGTGCCTTTGTCCCTGACAAGGATGATGATGACGACTCTAAGGCTGCGGCTGAGGCGGTGCTACTGTTCTTTGCGGGCGAGGATCTTGTTTCCAAGGGTGAAGTAGGGCAGCATGTTGAGACTAGTGGTCTGATCACACCTCCGCTGGAAGAGCATGTGGTGGGTTGAGAAGATATACATCCTAGATCGATCATCCTGACCCAACACCCGGTTGAACCTGGCTGAGGTTACCAAAGGTTCCTGACCCATTACCCAGGGTGCCAATCCGAACCTCTCTCCCCCGTGGAAGAGAGCTGAACACCAACCTTGCATGGCCGTGACGACGCCGGTATGCAAGTCTACCTACTTCATGTCTATCCGTAAAACCACTTCGTGTACATACATACAAACATACATAAATATTACCACGACTACTACTATTACTGCAACTACTGCTACTACTATTACTACTACTACCGACACACTGTCTCTCAGGCAGACTTTTTTCTCGCGCTGCACGACGCTCCTCATCCGGCAAAGCGCCGTTGCCGCCCAGCCGCTACACCAATGAAAACGCTGACAATGGAAACCCGAGTCTCCACTAGGACCAATCAGATTACTTTGCTGCTGCTCTTCATGCCTTGTCATGACCACGTATTACAGACTGCTGCGGGCGTTACATTGAGCTGGACGGACTCTCACTCATGGACGTCACGGATATCTCGGCCTCCGGCGTGCGCCGTTTGGACTCCGGGCCATTTTGAAGCGACGGATAGCTCTATGGATAGCATTTCACTTCGGAGGCATCTCAGCCTCACTCCTTGGGTACATTCCAAAGGTTCATCTTTCCCCAACGGATCAAATGGTACTGTACCGTATCGTGGCGTTCGCCACCGGAGCTCCCCTCCTTCGACCCTAAAGCTTCGGTCGGAGCTGCGGAGAGCTTTGGAGGGGCCGCTGATAGCGCCTATCGTTTGGCAGGTGGTCGCCTGCCCTACACAGCTGGGAGTGTCGGCTAAACAGAATGCTTCTGGAAGATACGTGTAGCGCTTTCTCTATAGATTCTATAATAAATAATTCCCTCCGCTGACCTAGTAGTTCCACCCTCTGAATTGTCTCCAGAGTTTAGTTGAGGGTATTTTATCGGACCATACCTTATCCGCGATCCAACTCACTCCTGTGTCCTTCAGACGGAAGGTTTTTGGAAAAGAAATGTCTCGAGAAAATTCTCTACGATATTTTGCCCGAACCGAATTCATACGTAGGTGGACGGAGTATAAGCACTAGGACTCGAGCTCAGCTCCAGCCGGCAGCTAAGCTTGTAAAATTACCGCGTAATACCCGCATCGTACATCGTCCACGGCGCCGAGTACTTGTCGTTCTTCATGGCCCTCTCTTCTTCCTTCTCACATCCTCTCAACCCCCCCCGGCTTGGATCTTCCCTTTCCCACCCCCACCTCCGGAGCATGGGCTTTTCTGGATTTCATCGTGCTTTGCTCTAATCCAGACTCTCCAGCTTTGGTCTTCCCCCTCTCCCTCCCTCTCTCTTTTCTAGCACTCCCTTTCCCCTCTCCCCGCCCCCCAGGATCCGACCGGCTTCTATACACCATGCCTCCCCGAAGCTCCCTGACCGGCTCCTTCTCGGTCACCGACGCCAATAATGAGGTGGTGTGTCCCTTGAAGAACAACGACGGCTCCAATTGTCGCAAGCGATGTCTAGGAGTAAGTTGCCTTCCCCTCCTCCCCCTCTTTCCGGGCGACACCCAAGCCCCCACCTACAACGGCGCATGGCGAGCAAACTCCTAGCACAACGGGAGAAAGACCAAACCCACGCAGAAACTGACTCGGCTCCCCTCCAGGAAAAGCGCTATCGATCCATGCAAGAGCACATTCGACGTGCGCACCCGAATCATTACATCCCGAAGCTCCCGGCTACCGAAGAGAGCTTCCTGCTAATGGTCACCACCCCTCCCGAACAACGTGCGCACCTCTCCCCCCCAGATCAACCCCAACCCCGACGCCGAAATGGTTAGTGTGCTTTTGAATCTTTGTTTTCGGAAAATCGGATCCGGGATACTGATGGCTACCCACAGAAGTGGAGCGGGACATCTACGTTCGGGACGCGAGCTCCCCGGCCACTCCTCGAGCTCTGGACGAACCCCACCAATCCGCAGCTACGGCGGCTGTTGCTCTGGCAGAGCTGCACCACCATCGGCTCGCTTCGGACTGGGATACCGATATGGTTGGTGTATTTGTTTTCTCTGCACAGGCTGCGTGTCCATTAACCTGTGGAAATTTTCCAGGATACTCATTCCGATACCGACGTGACCCGACCGGGCATGCGCTCGTCGATTGAATTACCCTCTCTGCGCGACCATTTCAAACAGGAATCTCTGGCGCCATTTTCTTCATCTCGCCCGCGGGAGCTTCTGCCATCTATCTTAAATCACTCCCCACCCGGTCGCTCATCCACTCTGCCTCCCATCCAGCGGAAAGACAAGGTTTCCCGCCCACGCAAGTCGTCCATCTCGCAGTCGGCGCGGAAACCAAAGCATGAGCGGCCGCGATCGAAGGATTTTGGCCGGCGACCGAGCTTGGGCGATCGCAAGGCACTCTCCGCAGAGCCGCAAACAGCTGCCTGGGCGCAGGGCAAGCGCTGGGAGGACCTCATTGAAGCAGCGACCTCGGCTACCGAAGTAGATGATGAGCGACATTCGGAGGTGAGCTTTGTGTCCACAATTCCCCTGTAATCCATAGCGTTAAAACCTGACTCCCCTAGGCTGGCCGGTCACCCACGATCGCTCCACTGTTTGCCAACGTGACATCGGCGCCGAAGAACCGGTCCTCGCTCCCCCCGCTTTCCAGCCGACAGCTGGGTTACCGCCTCTTGGCTCACATCGGCCACCATTCCCTCCCCATTCTTACGCCGCCTCACCCCTTCACAAATCATTGACACCGCCCCCTTTCGAGAGGGGCCGTGATAGCGACATGGAACCATTCCCGTCCATTGAATCGTCACTCGACTCCATGTCTACAGCGTCCGGCAAGAATTTCGCGTCTGGGCTCGCACCATCGTCGAATTCGGATTCAAGTCCGGTGCTGAATTTAATTCCCCCGTCAACCAGCGACAGCACCATCGGTTCTCAAACCCGACTCCAGTATCTTACCACAATCGGGAAATCCAAATTTTCTGTGCAAATTGCAAGCGCCCCTGGGCATTGAATGAGTGTTATGCATGTACGGAGTGTATCTGCGGCGTCTGTCGAGACTGCGTCAACATGTTCATTTCGAGTCCGCCTGCTTCGTTCCGAAGTCCGGGAAATGGCGTGAACAGCATGTTACCACAGGGTCCGACCAGCTACCCAAGTGCACGTGGGTGTCCGCGATGTCGAACGGTCGGAGGCAAATGGAAAGCCTTTCAACTGGACTTCAAATAATTCCGATTCAAGACTGACTACGCCTTTACGGATGTTACGACTTACGTTTGAGAAAAATTCGTTCATTTTCTTTCTTTTCTGATCCATCGATCTCGACGATATGGCATGATCAACGGTATCAACAAGGCTGCGACAGGGAATCTACCCATGCATTTATTTCTCGGTGCAGGTCTCCGACAGTCCAAAACACACGAAACAAGCCGGTCTTTTTTCGTTGGAGGGTTCTTATATATTTCTTATCTATCCTTGTGGCAGCATTTTGGGGGGTTTTTTGTCTATCTGTTTGTTTTCTTGGGTTATGTTATGAGTTACGTGCTGATTCCGGATCTCCTTGAATGCTTCCCCATTATGACGCGAAGTACACTTGCAACTGGGATTTCCTTCCATCGTGCTGTTTTTATAGAAGTGAGAGCATGGCCCACACAATCCGAGTTCTTGATTTCTCAATATTATCTACCTACTCATCCCAGATCACACTGCTCAGTCCCTCCGTAGTACCCACCTTCCCAGGCTCACCAACTTGTAGGATGGCAACCTGCTCACCCAGGTTCCCAGACTCCCGATCCCTTCGCACAATCGCTACCGTCGCGGATGCCTGGTTCCCAATAGCCACCAGATCACCCGCGCGGTTGATCGCAAACGTACGCGGTACCTTGCCGTGCGCCGGCGTGGTGTTGCGCAGTGATACCAGTCCACTGCGCGGCGAGCGGTCCAGCGTGACGATCGAGTCATTCTTCCCAGGGAACCCGCCATCACTCCGAACAGAAACATAAAACGCATTCCCGATCTGCCGGATCTCAGCCGGCGTTGCGCCTTCCGGCATCTTGCCATCCGTGTACGGCACAAGCGTCTGTTTCTCGTAAAAGCTGATACACCCAGACCGCGAATACGCAACATCAAACACCATCATCGTGCCTCCAATCTCATTGACAAGATACATCATCGTCTTCCCAACAGGCGCCCACGTGTGTCTCTGCGCCTCGCCGTCTCCCGCAGATGCCCACCAGGGCTCCTTGCCCGTGCCGTCAGTCCAGAAGACGCCGTGGCGAGGCCCGCTGCCAAATGCTACCTTCACGCTTGGGCAGCTGCTTAACCGGCCCGTCGCGCTGTCGATCGCGTACACGTGCAGCACGTCCATGCCTAGATCTGGGCTGATCAGGAATGTTCCTGTTGGGTCCAGGAACACTTCGTGTGGGTGCGGCGCGTCTTGTTGGGCTACTGCGCCCGGATGTGTCATGTGGAAGTGGAAGGCTTGCTCTGCGAGTGCGTTGGCGTGAAGGGGGAGGGCGAAGGTTGATACGGCGGAGCCTTCGCTGGTTGGAGTTAGTTGTGGACAGTCTTCAACGAATAATGCATACATCTCAGACAAGAGCAAAAGAGTGTGTGTCCTAGAGAGAGAAAAAGAAAAGAGAGAAGCATACTAATGCGCAAGAGCAATAAACTTCCTGCTATCCCCTTCATAAATAACACTATTCACGCCACCCCCAATCGTCTTCGTTGTAGCAAGCTCATGCAGAACCCCATCAGGAGCTGCGTGGTACGCCGTGAGGGAGCCATGCGTCGAGGGGTCGGACGTGCCGCTCTCGTCGGAGCAGTACAGCGTGCGCGTGTGGGAGTCGAAGGTTAGCCAGCTTGGCAAGTCGCCGCAGGTCTTGCGGGTGTCGGTGATGGAGAAGGAATCGCCGGAGAGGGTTAGTGTGTAGACATTGCCGTTGTAGTGTGTTGCCCAAAGGTGGGATGGGGCGGCGAGTGCGGTTGTTGTTATTGTTGCTGCGGTGAGAGTCCACAGCAAGTGGCTGGGGAGATGCATTGGGCTGGCGATTCAACGATAGCAGTGGTGCCGATGGGTATAGATAGAGATAGAGACGAGAATAAGACAGAAGTCGGGTAGGAAAGGTATGCGGTTTACTCGTGCAGAGGGGGCAGGATGGAATTAATGATATGCATGGGCGCGAGTGGGATGGTCAACGCGGTCAATAATTACATACAGATCAGCCATCTCGAGTCTCCATGCTTGCTTGGCTTGCAATGCAACTCGGTCCGTGCTTATGGATGTGCGGAATGGATCAACGCTCGCGCCGCATTATTGTGGAGAGGAAGTGGAGTGACTGGGAGGGGTTGGGAGTCAAGGGGTTTGTTTGTTGTTGAGTTGGGCTGTTACAGAGTGATTAATTACTTAGTACTTGCGAAAGAAGGATAGAGTAGTTTAGACAAAATAGTCAAGTCGGAGAGAAGGGCATTGCTCCCGTCGGATAGGGCTCGCGGTGTCATGTGAGATTCATTTAAGCAACAGCTTGGGAAAGGCAAATCCATAAATGTTAGGCAGGATGTAGCCGACCAAAAAGTGGGCCGCAATGTTAGGACTATCTAATACAGCTCTCTAAGCGAGCAATAGCTCCGCAGCCGGCAGCTCGGTTAAGGATATACAGCTAGCTACATTGCTTGGATATACCTTTTGAGGAGCCATTCAACCGTTGCTGCGCTATCTAGCTCACGATCCTGTATGTGATTGTTTTCGATGAAGGCAATGGTGCCCAGCCTGACTTAGTTCATTAGCTGACATGGCAGTGGCCCGTTCTTAAACATGTGTTCCCAGAGTAAGTCAATACCGGCTGGGTCGCTAACACCCTCGGACAAGACTTGGAAGATTTCGCGCTTGACTGCTGGCCAAAGGCGTTTTGAAAACGAATCTCTCACAGTTTAGTTATTCCAGTTCCATGAACAGTCTAACATGTAGTCTTCCCCAGTCGACCGAAAACAGAAACACCTGATCAGCAGCGTCCGAAGTAGCACTCGGTTTTCCAAGCGCCTTCGTCTCATTGATCATACACTGGCAGCAGTGCCACATTGCTCAAAACGGCTGGCACCAGGTGTTTCTGAATGAGTTCGGGTTTGAAAATGCTATACACACAAGGGCCTGCTGGCACGTAGCATGTACTGGTACAAGAATTAACGATTGGCTTCTTGCCTTTGCATATTGGTCGGGCATCGCGACCATAGCGGTGGTGGAGCCTGAGTTGACAGAAGTCCCCCTGGACCTATGCTGATTGACTGCGCCAACTGAAAGCGCCCGGGGGGAGCCGGGAGGGGTTAACCCGCCGATCGGTTACCAGATATTACTTAAAGCGATCACCTTGTCAGTGTCTAGGTGTTTCGGTTCGATACCGTCATGTCTCCATATTAGACGCAGGGTCGCTCTTCAACACGAGATCGTCCGCGTTCATCATTCATGCTCCTTGTACGATAATAGACGAACACATAGACGCCTAATCCAGAAACTTTCAAAGAGATGATCCTGTCGGAGGAATGGTTATAACTATGTTGAGACCAGAAATGCATTGTAGGCACTGATACTGTCAAATCAAGCCGCCTAGGAAGATGAAACTGATCTGCGAGGCAGATTTACCCACCCAACTTGGCGCTATATCGAATCTTCCTTCCAGGGTCTGGATCCAGTTAAGACCTGCAGGGTACAGGGTCAGCAAAGAAGTAAACTTTGGCTAAAAAGCCCGGCGGCAAAGCGCTCAGCCTCCCGTGAACCGGAGTATGAGCTCGAGAATGTTTGGCTAGGTAATGCCAGCCCGAAATAGCCAAGAGGAAGACATACGATTGTCAATACCGATCAAGCAGAACGGCAATCTCACGTATCTCGGTGCTGGAAAGATATTCATTATTTGCTTTCAGGTCGGATCTTTCCGGCTGTTGCAACCTGTGATAGGAACAATTAAGCCGCACACAGTGTTGGCGGTCTAAGCATGAGCGCCTGGGAATTAAGCCTAGGGTGATTCGAGGGGAAAATAACTAAACAGAAGACGCAGGGTCTCGAATCCTACCAGGAGTAGGGTGTGGGGCTGAATCTGCAAGCCTCAACCTTCCCGCGTTCTTAGTACAAGTAATTTGTACCTCATTGGCTATGCATAAAATGCGGCGCAGTTACTCCTCACTTGAAAACAAGCTCTCTACGCGACGTATTTCACTAAGAAGAATACCACATGAGTACATGTAGTTACATGTTACATGTACCTATCTGAGTAAGAAGGCGCTTGATTCATTCTGCCCGCAAAGACACCAATCACTGTCAGTCGGAAGATCTGTCTCTAACATATTTAGGTCAAAAGCGACCATGAGGATGATTAATGGAGAAGAGCCACAGTCTTAAAATGCCATCGAGTAGAGACCATCGCGATTCATTCGGCTTGGACATCGGGCTAGGATAGGCACAGCCATCCCCCCTTTAGGAAGACGAACGTGTGTTGACGTCAAGTTGTTCGTGATCACCGTCAATCAATTACCTAAAGGACAATACTTTAGTTACTAAAGGAGGTGTGATACGGCGCAGTCAATTTCCACTCAACCCCCCCTCATCCCAATACGAAGTGGGTAAGAGCCCTTACTCTCCATGTGGCAAAGGCTTTGTGCTGTCTACAGATCATTTACAAGTCTTTAACCGTGCAATTTGTTGAGCGTACTGCTGTTGCCATCGATTGTCATCGTGGGCAGCTGATCGATCTGTAAGTTGGCTACCTGCGTAATGTCTAATAGGGTATATTCTGTTAGGGTATTTCACTATCCCTGCAAGCCATCTGTGTGGTGCTTGCGGAGTTTGGACGTATTCTCTCCCTACTGCTTCTATATGATTAGCTGAAAACCCTGGATGTAAGTGGATCTACCTTTCACTGTACGGGGTGTTATACCAGATACTTGTCCCAAAAGTGGAATGGTCCCATCCGGTTTGTAATATATATCGATTTCTTTTTGACCTAAAGGGCTAAGACGCGGCACGGGGCAACTATCCCAGTACAAATGGGATCATAGGGTGTCGAAGGCGCAGCCGATTTCACAGCAGCCAACATCTGACCAAGGTTTACCAACAAGGCGATCAGGACTAGACCCTTAATAATATAATGCAATGTTTTAGGCGCCTCTATAAGAAAGGGTGGGACCAAGCACTTGAGCCTGTTTTCAAGCTTCGAAACTCAGCCCATTTTGTGACGCGCCACCTTTGCCAATCCTCCAATCTTTCGTATCTTATTCTTCCACAATATTCTATCAAGACTCTGCCTCCACCCAGTAGCTCCAGCACGCTACCATGACAAGAATAGTCTGCAAGGAGGAGTGTGCCGGGAAAGATTCGAAAGGGAATATCCTCTCTGTCAGTTATACACCCAGAACTCGACGCATCAGCAGAGCAAAGAAGGGGAAGCGAATTCATCCATGTAAATACCCGGATTGCGATAAGGAAAGTTCTTAGCACTTGCACATTGAACCAACGTTCTGACCCGTGCTATATGTAGGTCTTTACCAGAGCGGAACATAAAAGGCGACATGAGGTGCGCCATTGTGCCAAGAAGCTTTACCACTGTACCTATACCGGATGCATGGTCGTTTCTGAAGACCCCCATACCTTGGTACGACATGTGAAGTGAGTGGTCTCGTCAGCCTCTCATCCTCATCTCACGTACGAGTCTCACATCAATTACAGCCAGCATGAATCTCTAGATAGCCAGTCGGCGGAAGCATCTTCTTGTGTGCAATCAAGCCAAACCAATTCCGAAACATGGTCTGAATCAGCGTCTTTGCTACCTACCTTGCATCGCGGGAATACCACAAACAGGAGCAATGAAACAGATGCGCCGGCCATCGCCACTGCTGAGGAGATCAACGATCAAATTTATGCCACTGAGAATGTTGCAGTACATGACGCCAAATTTCCACCGGTTGAGATGCAGCCTGCTCCCTTGCCCGGCGATGCTTTTCCAGAGCTAGTGGATCAAACGTTCTTTGCTTTCTCTGACCAGGTACAGGACACATGCTACAGCCCAGAGGGGTCGGCGACTGTCTCCTCCGTTCAGAACATCAACTCAGCTGTCCTGTATCGGATGAAGCCAGAACTGTCATCTTTACAAGATCCGAGCCAACTACCACTGCAGGAAGTATGTGCATGTCCAGACTCTCTTCAAATTCTGAATTAAATGTTAATTTGGCTTTTATATAGCCGTGGCATTTTACATCTCCTGATGTCCCCATTGCCGAGACTTGCTGCATATGCCCCGTGCATCAAATAAATTGGATGGTCCAAGGCGAGGTCTCAGTAAGTCCAAGTAACATCTTGAGGCAATGAAATTATGGGGAGTCAATATGTGCAGAATATGTGAAAGTTGCGAAGTGCATAGATGCCCAGATATCAATTTACGCGCGCATTCCGATGCGAGATAGATCCGACAGTCTTATAGATAAGATTATCAAGTACTCTTCTCAGTTCATGTATTAAGCGAAAAGAAAGCTATAAAGCTACCCCAGAACCCTCACAATCAGCCCTTCTTTTATCGCCGTGTTGGTTCTCCTGTGACAGAAGTAGGCTGCATGTCCACCCTCTTACACAGAGAGCCTCATCCCTTCAACCCACCAAGATCAGCACATAGCCACCAGATCAGCCTCAACCACCCGGGTACAGAGACACCTTTTCATTTGTGTTGTTTTACACAGCCATTTTAGCTGCTGTGCATACGCACTGTCTGTACTGCGGCTGAGCAGTTAGTCGCCTGACATCTTGCTAGCTACCTCGGGTAATACGTTTACAGACAAAGTAGCAGTAAGTAATATAGTCATGTAACTAACAAAGAAAATAATAATTTTCTTTAAGAACCTGGGCTGACTCCACATTGGCTGGTGGCAAGCACAGTTTAGAGACGATCGTCACCTCGAGGCGATTGAGGGCGCTAAGCGGGTGGTCACAAACGTGCTATGTGGGCGGGATTTACCGATTAATTCCAACAGATAATCCGCCGAATTAGCCGGAATAAGTAGGAGATCTTACATGCGAACGGGAGCCGGCGCAGCAACGCTATAACCGGGGGAAATCACTTTTGGATCTCAGATGATCCTACCGATCGTCACTACTAGATGGGGGTCTACCACGGTATTCCGCGCGAGCACGATGCGACGCGATAGTCATTTCCCCTCACGCCAAAGATGTCTCCGTAGAGAAATGAATGACAAGGAGACCAACTCTCGATACCCTTGTCAAAAGTAGTCGGCTATGAGCTTTATGCAATGATCATAGTACTCGGGATCCTATTTTGGAAAGAAGGCTGGAAGGATGAAGATATCCAAACGCAGGAATCAATATTGTCAAAAATGGCTTCCTAGGTTGATAGGTTGATAACAAGGAAGGGAAAACAGGTAATTGGCAGCCAGTCAGTGTAATGCCATGGCCGGTCGTAAAAGCATCGCCCGAACAACAAACAGGAACAGAAACAAAAATAATAAAACAATAATCACTGGCCCAAAAGAAAAAAAATATTCCATGCCGCCCATTCCCATAATCGCTCGCTGGAGAAGACAAGATACACACTCCACCACAAAGACAAAGACCAATGCGCCAGATGGCAGATAAGCATAAACGAGCAAACAAAACAGCAACACAATGAGAGGGAGAGAGGCATGCAATGCAATGATGCTGGTACCATGGTCCGTCAACTAGCGAGGCCAGTCCGGTCCCAGATCGATCCGCTGGCAGTCCTCAACCCAACCAAAAATCACACTTTTTTTGTGGTCGCCGGCGGCCATATATAGTCGTACAGTACGTAAGAACGTAGCGGACGAGGTGTAACAAAAAAAGGTGATGAGAATAATGATACACAGGAGGGAGGGAACGTGCAACGCTCCACTCCGACCGGCCCAGCTCGAGGCTTTCAGCGGCCGAACTCGGTCCACACCATGCTCAGCCAGCCAGAGGGGATGCCGACTTCCGAGGGTAGATTTGAGGACAACTGTGTCCAGTCACCTGCATCTAGGAAGGCGAGGATATCGTCTCCGCCGAGGCTGATTGACCATGCACTTGTGTCGGGGCCCTCCATGGATGTCAAAGGGGGTGAGGGAGCGAGCTGGCCTACAGAGCCTGGTGGTGGGAGGAGAGGCCCGCTGTGCGAGGTGGCGGCGTTGATGGGTGGCAGCGCCTGGGAGTATGGTGGCGGCGGCGCCTGTGGGCGCGAAGGGAGCCACGAGTTGATGGGTTGTAGGCGGTTACTCGTTGCGGACAGCGAGGGTAAGCTGGGAGACGAGGTATACAGAGGCCCATCGGGATGGTGCTGCTGTAACGATGGAAGGGAGTAAGGGGATTGAGATGGCATAGGACGACTATTCGGGAGCGGCAGGCTCGGGCGACGATCTCCCTCATGGCCCGGAGGAGGCATCCCGGGGCTGTTGATTGGCACCCAGGACTCGCGACGTCCACCAGCACCGTCCAGCTGATCTCCAGCGTCACCCGTTTCGCTCTTGACAGCATTGCTGCCAGCATCACTGAGATTGTTGGCCCGATCCGGCATCGACTCCCCGGCCGCGAACGCCGCAGTGCCATCCTCATCGAATCCAGAATCTTGCAGCTGATCTTCCATAGTTCCAAAATCAAGGAAGAGCTTTTCGAGCAGTTTGAATTCTTCTGGTCCGCCACCGCTTTGTCGGAACCCGTTGGTGACAGGGTGATCGGACGCATCGGACATGCTGTCACCGCGATTGCGAGAGTGTCGACGGAAATCACGCTTCGCCTTCGAGAAGTAGCTGTTAAGGCGGTTCAGGGTGCGGAACCAGCCCGTGGCCATCTTCAGGCGCGGGCGCATCTCTCGCAGGATATCCAGAGATTTGCGAACCTGCGCGGCCCCGGGCTGATGGCTATCATGGCTCGTTGGGGGCGGCTTGGCTCCCATGAGGCCGTCCGGATCCAGGTGAGGGAAATGAGTGCCATAAACACCGATGAACGCAGCGTTGTAAATAGCAAAACCAACAAGGGGAGTGTCGACAAGTGCGCCGCGGCTTTGGCAGGTGGTTACAAGGTCGATCATCTGGCGCGCCGCCTTGAAGAGCTCGCGCGCGCTGTCGCGCCAGAAGTCCTCAGGTGGACCGCTCATCTTGTCATTCGGGAGCAGGGGCTCATCCAATGGGCCGACTGGTTCGTTGCAGCGGAGGGGCAGGAACGGGACGTAGGCACGATGGAGGACAACCACACACAGAAAGTAGACAACATGCATGACCGTGTACGAGGCCAGGGTGGTCTTGTACATGATGTGCGTGTCAGTATTCCGCAGCGAATACTGCAGGTTGCGGGAGAGGCCATCCTGGAACTCATTCAATTGCATGCGAATCGATGCAAAACGGGACTCGGGATGCCAGGGCGGGTATTGTTCGGTCCGGCGGCCACCAGCACATGACCACTTGGTGATGCTACCCCAAATGCGAATGATCCGGATCACTCGACTGAGCACCGACTCTTCAGCGCCGACCTCCCACCGGTCAACCTCGTCCTCGCTCGAATCCTTGCGACGCGAAATGGGTGACCATGCCTTGCCATCAGGCGTACCGTTCGCAGCGGGGAGTTTCTCATCGCCAAATCCCAAACTTTGTCGGATGCTGGGAATCTGAACACCCTGAGCTCCAAAGCTCTGGGGCCGGCGCACGGTCGGCTCATTGAGCCGTGCGGTTCGTACACGCTCGCCAAAGGCAAATGCGTTGTCGCTGGGGAGTTGAATGCCAAGTTCCTTGACTTCGATCATGCGTGGACGGTACTTGCCGCTGCTGAGGCATCGGTCAAGCAGGAAACAAGCCCAGAAGGTGCGGCGCTTGGTCTCCAGCGCGATGATATCGTCAGATGTTTGCTCTTTGGGCTCGACGCGTCGCGGGATACCAAAGTGGTCGATATCGACTTTGAGGGCTGGCGAGGAGCGCAGCGCATCACGCGGTGGAAGTTCGTTTTCCAATTCGAACGGCAGACCCATGGCCTGCGCCACCCGGATGGCCATTCCCACGTAAACCCAGGCGCTCTTGCCGCGGCACATGCCCCATTCGTGTAGCGCCAGCATCAAGAGAGCCTGCACGCGCGCGAGATCGGGGATGGCAAGACTTGCGCCATCCACGCCGGCCAGCCGGCTGCGCAATGCCGTCGCATAATACTCGGATGCGGCAAGAGGATTGGAGGGATGACCAGGTGACGCTGGCGAGTGGAAAGAGACCAGCGGCGGGTGAAAGCGCGCGGTGAGCGCCAGCACTCCCAACGGGATCAACGAAGCCGAAGGATCTGACTTGGATCCTACGGTTCGCGAGGGATCTTGCCCATCGACCACCGGGACCGAGGGCAGGGAAGCTGGCGCAGACAATTGGCGGATCTGGCCGAGGAAGGTCGCAGGGTGAAGGAAAGGGAGGAGTGTAGCGAAATGAGACTGGAAGAGATCAAAGACGGCTTCCCAGACCTTGGTCGTGAGAATGGACGAGTCCAGCGCATCCAGGCCGGCCTTGGAGCCCGCCGAGGCGCCCGACATGCCGATCGTCTTGCGCGAGCGCTGTCGCTTCGGCCCATCCCACTCGCCATTTCGGTCCTCGCCGTCTGCTAATGCCGCCAGGTCTCGTTTGGCGGCGCCGCTCACACCGATGGCCGGGGTCGGGTAAACACACTCTCGGCCGGAGGACTCGCACGCGCGACAGGTGGTGTCGATGCCGGCATTGACGCATTTAATCTTGCTGCGCCGGCAGCGGGCGCAGGCGATGCTGGACCGCATCGTGGGTGTGGGGGTGTGTGTAATGTGTAGGCTGACGCGGGTCTGTACTAGTTCAGTGCGAAGGTTCGGATCGTTCGCTGGGAGCGCGCTGCAAAGCCCAGGTACCGCATGAATGTCGCCGGGGTTCAGCGAAGGAAGGGGAGGGTTAAGGTGGTGCTCGGGTCTAAAAACCGAGCCGGTCAGCATTGGATGGGCAAAATGGAACTGACAAGATCAAAAAGAGAGAGAGAGGAAGAAACGTACCGGGAAGATGAATCGCATGGATGGGGAGGAAGGGGGAGGGGAGAGAGTGAAAGAGAGTAGAGGGGAGAGAGTCTGGGGAAAGAAGAAAGAACAAATTCAGGGAAAAAGGGAGAGAGCGAAAAGTGTGGGGGAACGACAGAATAAGACCAGACGGGGCACCGGACCGGGAATGCGAGCGACGAGACAGAGCGATCGAGAGTCGGGAGGGAACGGAGTGTGGCCAGACGCCGAGCAGGCCGAGCACAAGAGCCGCTGGAGAGGGTCGAAAGTGCGGAGGGCGTGGGGAGCGACGGGGGTTCCGGGTGCCGAGACTACTCAGGATGTCACCTATGGGAGGTATGTCTGTAACAGTTTCCCTACACTCGTCTCTCCCTACATGGGTGTCAGCGACACGCAACACGACTGTTCCAGTCTGGCCCGTCCGTCAGTCGGCTCCCTCCCGATCTCTCATCGTCTCGGGAACGCCTGAATAGGCAAGCAGGACGACCTGTCCACCGGTGCACATGGGGGCGAGGGCGCGCCTCGGGTATTCCACCAGCCCATCGGTCCAATCGCCAGTCCCTGAATGCGCCCCCCGGGGCTCCCCGCGGGGGAATAGAAATCAGTATACACTGTCCTAACCGTATACTCCGTCCTAAAGCATAGTGCACCTTCTCGATCGTCCGGCCCATCATCGTGATCTGGCCTGGGTTCGCGAACGAACCATGCAGCCCAGCCAGCCATCGTCTCACGATTCTGGACCGCCAGCAGCACATGCACCCGGGAAAGTCGCACACCGAGTTTTTCCCTCCCCCCAGCACTCCGTCTGGGCGTTCGGCCCCGTCCGACTCTGGCCCTGATTGGGCTCCGAGACAGGCGAACCGACGGCCAACCCCGCATTCGCTTTTCGTTAGGTAAATCGCCCGATTCCGTACCGTGGCTGGTCAGAGCGCAGGTCCGACAGGGCAAGTCCAAGACACATGCAGCATTATAGTCTGGCATTTAATGTACGAAATCCAGAAACTATTGCAGGGGCATACTGCGCGGCTGATGGGATTGATGCGCCCCCGATCTGACGGCAATTTCTTTGCCTCGTGTCAGACGGACAGGGGAGTCGTCGCCGGTGGATATCCGGCGCAAAAAAAGGACATCCACGCCGAGTGTGCCATGTGGAGAAGCTTAAAAGGGAAACCGTAGCAGACTTTCCTTTCCCAGTCCGTACCACCCCCCAGTGCGACGGCGTCATCTGCGGGCCTTGGCTTTAACCCTCCCTCCTTTGGGAGCAGGAGAATTAATATTAAATAAAGTCGGGCCTGGGCGAAAGGAGTCCGAGACCTGGATCTGAAAGGAACACATCGCCGCCCCTCCTCACGGACCTTTCTCTTCCTCCTTCCCCCTTTCTGCCCGATCCCCTGTGCGCCTCTCATTACCCGATCTCATCAATCACCACTCGGCTGCCGTGCCGCGATCCGGATTCCCGAATCGGTGTTGTGTGCATCAAGGCCGTCTGGTTCTGAAGCCATCCACAGGCGATTCAATCCAGAAGTGGACGTGTCGCGAATTCGACATTCCGGACCTCCCGTATGGGTACTAACTCAACTCCCGGCCACACAGGATCGCTCGGGTCGATGTCACCCGGAGTCTTACCCTCCGCGCCGCGGAAAGAGGGCCGACCGAAATTCAACGGGACGTGACCAGTCCACCAATCAAGTAGTTGGCAAATAATTAGGCTAAACATTCAGCCCGACTAGAATATTAGACACATTTAATAACGACCGTCTCGGTATCTATATAACTAGAGGCGCTGGTGATTGATGATGGCCCGGTCCAAGAAGACAAAATCCGTCCCATCCCCACATCGGTTCGGTTAAAAGGCAGTAGCTAGGGATCCCGAGACCGGGTCGGAATTGGGCTCACCCGGGCGTGAGCATTTAGCCCTTGGTCTCTGGCCTTTCTGATGGACCGTATTAATAACATGGTAAGATTTCCGCCTGCGATTTGAGGCTATATTCGGGGTCTTGAGCTGGGGTTTGTTCGGTCGGGCTCTTGGCTCGCATTTAGCCTGATCGGGAAGAATCTCGTGCTGAATGTCCATATTATTCATTTTTACCGGGCTAGGTCTATCTGTATTGTGTAGAATAATACTAAAATAACAAAATCATGGAAACTCAATATACCGTGGACACTACTGGATTTTGTTATGTATTCGACCTGCAGCACAGCACAATACAACCGCACCAAGGGGGGTATAGGTAGTCATCAAGTAAAGCAGCAACCAAGAGACATAATACAATGTCGAGAAGCGAAGAGTGATTAGGGATTGCGATGAAAAATAATAGCAGAAAAATAAACAGGCCGCGAATAAGAACCGAACCATCGCAGACCACCAACCGCTTTTACATCCGTGCAAAGGGAAAGAACGGTCGTCAATTACAGCACGGGGTCCATCCGGCAATTACTCGTAGAACCTAGCAGACGATCAGAACCAGATGCAACACAAACATTGAATCAAGGATGGTTGGCTTACCAGGCAGCAACAGCGATGATCAGATACATGGTCATCAACAGGACACCCTCCAGCCAATGCGACTTGCCATCAGAAATGAGGTAGTTGACTAGAAGAACAGACACGAACAGCAGGATCACCTGGAACGCATCGAATTGGAGAGTCTGTAACAGTAGTTAGCTTAGTTGTATGGTCCAGATCCAATCGAATCCAATCGAATCCGAAGCCACGAGTTCGTACCATTGCATCAATACCTGCAGACGAAACAGTTAGCTCCAGTCCCACACAGCACGAGAGTGAACAAGAACAAGAACGACATACCAAGAATCCAGCCGAGAACAACAATCAAAGGCAGAACCAGCAGCGCAATCTGCATGCTCGATCCAACTGCCACGCCGATCGCGAGATCCATCTTGTCCTTGCAAGCAACCGTCACGGCGGTGGCATGCTCAGCGGCATTGCCGACAATAGGCAACAGAATCAATCCGACGAAGGTTTCTTTAATGATAGTTGTTTTAGTCAAAGCGTCAATCGAACCGACCTAGATCAGATAAAATTAGCATCATGCGCCACCTGTAAATCACCTTCGAATAGAACCGGATAGGGCTACTAGGTAATTACTCACCATGAACTCCGCGCACACGCCCACAAAGGCAGTGGAAATGCACAGCGTTAGAATGGCCGTCAACACACTAAGCTGCGGCTCCTCCTTCTCCGCGTCGGGATCCTGCAGTGTCATGTTCTGCGCTTCCTGGCCGCCCATGGTGGCGCCCATCTTGCCCATCTGTGCAATGCCGCGACTGGCGTCGCCCTCGCTGACGCGTTTCCCGCGCTTCTCAACCTTGGGACTGGGGCTGTTGTAGATCTCTGTGTGGGACTTGAGCTGGAAGAAGAGGTAGCAGCCGTAGACGACTAGGAGGAGGATGGCGGTGCCTATATTTGCAGGATATATACGTGAGCATGGCTCAAATATGGGGGTTGAACGACACTGCTAATATAATACATACCTCGCGAGAGAGGAGTGACTTCGTTCTTGGCGGAGTTGGCGGACCAGTGGAAGGCAGTCGGGATAATCAGACTGCCTACCGCCAGAGACAGCAGACTGGCGGCCGTCTGCGCGACGATGGGGTTGAAGTGCTGTTCCAGGCGGTTGACACCACCAAAGAAGAAACACATGCCCATGACCAGCAGCAGGTTGGAAAGCATGCTGCCGATGAGAGAGGTCTGGACGATGAGGACTTGCTTGTGGACCAGGGCGATGATGGCGACGATCAGTTCGACGGCGTTGCTGCCAGAGTTAGTGAGGATTCATGCAGTGCGAAGCACCAGACCGAGGGCGCGGGACATACCCAAATGAGGCGTTCAGGAGACCACCGATCGTTTCACCGGTTCTATAGCCATCGTTAGTTGGTCTGTCAGAATATATTGAGTCGCACGAAGAGCATACCGCATAGCAATCTCTTCTGTCGCATAACTGAGCATGGCTGCGAGGGGGCTTTTTAAATGGTCAGCCTTTGATTAAGCTATTCATAGCACAGGGGCTCAACATACATGATTGCAACAAAGTTTACCACGAAGACAGCGATGGGGTTGACATCGACGAAATGCAGTGCAACTATTAAGGCCAGCAGTCAGCACAGATTTACACGCCACTAAAGGGCGAAGGGCAGGTAACTTACTCCCAACAGGCGCCGCGATGAACAGAACATTGATCCAGGAGTTAAAGATAGTCGCCTTCAGCTGACTGCCAATAGTAAACTTCTGAGGCTCAGGCTTATCCACCTCAGAGGAGGCATCATCCGTCTTATCATGGTGCCCAAATTTGCCCAGGAATCCTCCGCGCTTACGCGGCTGAGAGTCAGATTCGCCGTTCAGAGAACGCGAGGTATTGTTGATAGGTGCCTGGCTGCGCATCGATTCCGAAGGAGGGATCCCACTGCCAGCAGACGGCGGCGGGAATGCGCTAGAATCGCCCAGATCCAGTTCACGAGTCTGTTCCTGGAGCGGGATGGAATCCGAGCGTTGCGGACGGTTGCGACGACGGCGGCGAGCACGGATCTTTTTGAACGGGTTATGCGACGGCTGCTCGCCATCCTCGTCGTACCATGCCAGCTCGCGAGCCTGACGCCGATAGATGTCTAGTTCGTGTTGCGTTCAGTATCGCCGACTCAAAAGAAAGGTCAAGAAAACCGCTGCGGCGACTTACGCATGGTGAGTGAGTTAGGGCGGGGGTTCGGTGGTGATATCAATTAAATGCTTTTCTGTAGAGATCCATGAGTACTTTCTCGATGTTTTAAACCGGGTTTGGGGGACGAGCAGCTCGTCAGGGTAGACGCTCTGATGGAGTACGCCACGGGGGCTCGCCCAATGCCATTGAGCAGGGAACACGTACAACATTAGGCCGCTGTAAGAGCTGAGTTTCAAATCGGAATCAGATGAGATTCTCCGGTGGTAAGCGACGGCTTCACACGAGACGTAGGAATTCGAGGCGGGGTGTCAGCCTCAATAAGCCACACGAGTTGTTGCGAGCACAGAGCGCGGTGTATATATGCGAGGCAGCTAGAAGGGTTTTTTGCGAGACCCAGAATGATTCATGTGCCAAAAAGGGGTGGGGGGCTAGCAAGGGAGAAAGAGGAATGAAGTTGAATGAAGCCTGAATCCAGCAATTCCTTGTCTGGAGGGGAATAATAGATGGAAAACAGGAAAATGCGGGCGTGGGAAGAGAGAAGTGACGAGCTCGCAGGTGAATTTTCATTCGTTCTTCGAGGGCGTAAAGTTCAATCAATTGACTGACGAAAACCTGTGCACAGCCACTCTCCCCCGGGGCCGATCGCGATAGCGAGTGGAGTACTATAAGCTTGGCGGCCCGCGAGAAAACATGGGCGTTTGGCAGGGGGTTGGTTTGCAAGGCATAGAAACCAGGCGCCCCGTTCATTATTATTCTTTTCTTTTTCGATCTGCTGTTGGAATAATAATAAGGATCATAGATCACGAAACCGCCATCCGTCTCGTCGTTGGGATTCCAAGCGCCGTAACAGAAAGAATCATGATCTCTTGGCGTCGGTGAACTCTGTCCGCTTTGTCCGCTCCGACCTGGATTAGTGATTGTTACACCGCATGATTGACGTCGAGGATCATGGAATTGGTATTGGCGGTGGTGGTACTGGCGAGTAATGATTGATCGATCGAATCAACAATAATTGGATGCACATTGTTGGGTCACTATTCGTTACAGCCCGCTCTTGGCATCCGTCACCCCCTTTCATCTTCACTCCTTCAATCTCCGACAAGCCACGCAGGGGTGGCGCGTCCCGCTTTAGTCACGTGTCAGGCAACCACAGGCCTAGAGTGATGGTGCATAGTCGTTATGATTGTTGTCGACAGTTGGACTGCAGCCTTGCACAATATTCCTCCTTAACGAGATGAGGCTCGGATGGGGCGGGGGTTAGGCAGCATATCGGTGCCACGTCGGTGGCTTGTTATCGTGAAAACGGGGCAAACGCACAGACAGGTCTCGCAAAGGCGCTGTGGCTGTTTCTTCGGCTCGACGTCATGGTTCGCTGGCTCGTGGATGGATCAGCCACATAGCCGTTGGTATACCTCTGCTGCGGTTTTTGTTGGCTCTTCGTTGCCCGTCATTAGGCGAGTAGCCGCTGTGTCAGATATCAGACCCCGACTGGATCAGCTGCGGGTAGATGTCTGGGGTGACGTGTCGTTGCACCTGGACAACATGAATGCTGGCTGTATACATCAGTTCCAGCGGCCCAGGCGAGTATGCGGTGGTTTAAAAAGCTGCGCCACGAATGTAAAAACACGAAAGCTGGGCATAACCAACTGCCGCCTCCTGTTGGCTTTATATATTCCCAGGCAGCAATTTTTCTATCATCTGCTCCACTTTTGCAACCTCTGCAGTTTAAAACACTGCTAGTAGTTATACATTTTAGATGTTTAGCTTCACTCTGTCCTGTAGACTATCGGGTCGAATTAGTGGCTCTGAATTATTTAGACTTCCTTCTCCCTGCCACGAACGAATTCGGGATCCCATGTCCGTCGATTGTAAAGGGAAGTAACTTGCTTAGCTCCAACATTCAAGAGGTCATATGTCTAACTTAGTTGATTCCACTCTGCTCTGCGATTTTCTCCTAGGATATCTGCAATTACACATCAGTTCGCTCAATATAGAACTCAAAGAAGTCTCCCTAGGACGGAGATGTATTCCATCCATGCTCCGCGAGACCGCTCTTTTTACTTTCGTGTTCAAGCTCTGGCCAATCCGTGACGTTTTCGGGATTCTATATCCATGAAATCCCGCCGACACAATTTCATCGAATAAGAGACCAAAGCGGTGTCTGAGTCGGGTCTGTTTCGTGTTGTAGGGCTTTCGTAGTCATGTGCTGTTCTGGCCACATGGCCGTAGTTGTATGAACATTCGGGAATGCAGGAAAGGCATCTTTTGTCGGACATTAGATCAGTAAGCTGGAAAAGGTGCTCATCTTGAAAGGGGCGCAGGGTAGCAGAAATGCCCCAGGCGGATGAGGCAGGAGTTAGTTGATCAATTGCTGAGATTCGACATCTCCTGGGCGACAAAGAAAATCAAATCGCGAAGAATTGCCCTGGGTCCACAGCGGCATAAAAGGACCTGGTCCATCTCCATAGCGAGGTTCTGCCCACTCGCTCTAAAAAGCTTGGTCGCGGACTGGAAATTATTGACGGAGACTCTACCCACCCCCGTTGTCCAACCAAATCAATGAACCCGGGACGATCCAATTCCTATTAATTCCTGTCTGACTTATTGTGATAGCCAGGGGTTAGTCTGGACTGCAGTGATCTATTTTTGCAGCCCCTGAACCTTGGGTCGCCATGTATGAGACATCGTTACATTTAGTTATTTTTGTCCGGCAGGTCATGAATGCTAGGCCCCTCTATGTATAGTCCAGGTCAATCATCTTGACTCGTAGGGTAGCACAGACGCAATACAGTAATCTGTGCGAAGTGGAGTCGGCTAGCCGCTATTTACCCTCCCGGGGCAGGTTGAAGCATAAAACGTTTCTGCCTGTCTCCCGTTGATTTGAACAAAGGGTCTCACTTTAGGGCTGTCTGTCTGGGGATGTTTGGGACGGAGTAGTATCCGGGGCACGGACCCTAAAGAGGCGTAGGCCCGGACGCCATAGTCAACCCAAGCCGAGCGACTCGCTTTGGAGCAAGCAAGTCAACGCGAGTGACGGAGTGGGTAACTATCAGCAAGGTCGCTGCTGCCTGCATGCTGCTAGCGACCCATACATTATGATGCATCATCGGGGGGATAATAATGATCGTCGCTAGCGCAAGAGACAAGCTTTTTTGTGAAAGCGCGCTGGGAGGGGGAAGGATATGCGCGTAGTCCAGGCATCGACAGGAAAGAAAAAAAAAGAATGGAAGCCGTATTTACCGCAGTGGAGACCGGACCCTGGCCAGTTAGGGACCGCCCGAGTGGTGGGCGAGTACTAGCGAATACACAGTGGAGGGACTGTCTCAGAAGGCAGTGATCCACAGGGGCCAAGGCCAATCAAATGTAGAGCACAGCCTGGCTGATGATGCGTCAGTTGGTGTGCCAGGGGAACGCGGGCCCAATCACGTTACTCGCTAACCCCTGCTCTCTTCAACTCTTCTCTTCCTCTTCCTTCCGTCTCTCCCTCTTTTCTCTTTTCATCATCCTTCGTTTGTTCTTTCTCCAGTCTTTCTCTGTAATTTTTTTGTTTGTGTGACATTCGTTTGGCTCATCGAGAGCGTCCCTTTCCACAATGAAGTATTCCTTCCTTGCCGGCCTCGCCTTGGCCGGAACCGCCCTGGCCGACGTGCCCGAGATTGTGATCAAGGGCAAGAAACTTTTCTATTCCAACAACGGCACCGAGTTCTACATCCGTGGTGTTGCTTACCAGCCCGACTACACCGCCCGCAATGGTCAGACTTCCAGCACCGACGACTACACCGATCCCCTGGCCGATGTGACGAGCTGCAAGCGTGACATCCCTTACCTGACCGCGCTGCGCACCAACGTCGTCCGTACCTACGCCGTCAACCCCGACTTGAACCACGATGAATGTATGTCGGCTCTGGCGGACGCCGGCATCTACGTCATCACCGATCTGGCGTCGCCCTCGCAGTCGATCGACCAGAGCGACCCTCAGTGGACCACCGACCTCTTCACCCGCTACTCCCAGGTCATCGATGCCTTCGCCAACTACACCAACGTCATTGGTTTCTTCGCCGGAAACGAGGTGGCGGACAACCCCGGTAACACGGACGCCATGCCCTTCGTCAAGGCTGCTGTTCGTGATATGAAGACCTACATCAAGCAGAAGGGCTACCGCTCCTCCTTGGCTATCGGTTACGCTACTGACGACAATGCGGCCATTCGCGACTATGTTGCCAATTATCTCGTCTGCGATGATGCGTCTGACTCCATTGACATGTTCGGCTACAACATCTACGAGTGGTGCGGACACTCGACCTACCAGTCGTCTGGCTACGAGGCACGTACCGAGGAGTTCAAGAACTATCCCGTCCCGGCCTTCTTCTCGGAATACGGCTGCAACAATCCGTCCCCCCGTCACTTCTACGACATCCCCACTCTGTACGGTCCCCAGATGGACAACGTGTGGAGTGGTGGTATCGTATACATGTACTACCAAACCTCCAACAACTTCGGTCTCGTGCAAGTCGAGAACGGCCAGGTCAGCGAGCTGCCAGACTACACCTATCTGTCGCAAGAGATCAAGTCAGCCACTCCGACTGGTGTGAACAGCGCCGACTACTCCCCCACGACCGCCGTCGGCGCCAGCTGCCCCGCCACCAACTCTGACTGGCTCGCTAACCCCACTGGCCTTCCGCCGGTGCCGGACGCGGATCTGTGTTCGTGCATGTACGACAGCCTCACATGTGTGCCCAAGTCGGGTACCTCGCAAAAGTTGTTGATCAGCAACATCGGCTACCTCTATGGCCTCGACGATGCGAAGTACATGTCCGGTGTCGCGCACAACGGAACTCTGGGTAAATACGGCGCCTACAGCATGTGCTCTCTGGAGCAGCAACTGGCTTGGGCCATGAACAACTACTACGAGCAGAACAAGAACGGCAAGGGCAATCCTTGTGGCTTTAGCGGCGTTGGCAGCACCAAGGCCGCCACTACCGCCTCCGGCACCTGCTCTACGCAGATGGCCAAGATTGGCGCCAAAGGCACGAACAGCATCGCTGGCACCCTGAACCCCAGTTCTTCCGGCAGCGGCGGCGCCGCTTCCACCACCACCTCGGGCATTGGTATCCCTGGTGCTACCCCCCAGGCCGTCCATGTCGGCAACTGGCAGCTTGGTGCCTACATTGTCACCGCCCTGTTTGCCGGTGTCGGTATGATCGTTCTCTAAGCCAGTCTTGAGGCTGTGTGTGGCGTTCTCTATCATGATGGGAGCAGGCGTCGGCTATCTCTGCCAATGCGCCCTTCCTTTTATTCTGTATTCCTGTTGGATGTTTTCAGTATTTGTGCGTACATAATTCTCTCTTCCTGGCCTGCAAGCCAGTGTTTCTTTTTCTTTCGGGGTCGACGTCAAAATCCGCTCATTATGTACCTTGCTTTCTTTCCCAGTAGTATAGCGATTCGGCCTGGGAGCCTTACATATGAGATTTGAGTGAGGGAAATGACATCTGAAGCAAGACAGCCCTATAGATTTGATCAATCTTAGTGAAATTTAATTCCTTCGTACAATAGCTGCGGCACTCGAGTTGGGTGCCCTGATGTGACTCAATTCGGCCGTTGGGTGGAATCACACTGCAGATGGGAGTCCTATGACAATCTAGACGAGCCGTGCACAAAGCACAACGGACAAAACTAGATCCCTATCTACCATAAAGATTTGGCAGACTTTCAATCGCCTTCATAGAACAGTGGCTACGATATAGTTACTCTATATCGATCACCAATTCAGGATGAATTCGGTAAAGTAATTCGCGTGTGTGGTATGCCATACTTGCCTAGACGGCCTCAAGTAGGAGTACGTTGTTGACTCCATCTATCCTTAGCCAATATCATAATTGAACTGGGCCTAGAAGATCTCTAACACTTAGAAATGGCGCTTAATGTCCTCGCTTTCAATGCCTGCTCTAGTTTCCCATTGTGGATAACGAGGCCTCTTTCTGACTCACAGCATCAGGGTTCCTCCCTCACCTTGGCTTAGCTTCTGCTTTCCTTTAAATAGCCCATCTTAAGCATGTCTCGTACTTTTTGGCTTGTAACTCTGATCCTTTCATTGCCATTCTCTTCTTCTTCTTTTTAACCTTTCCCCATCCATTCAGTTTGAACGTCGTCTCCGACCCTACCTCATCCACCATGGAAGCAATCAGGCAAGTCTTTGCAAAATGCAAAGAACAACAACGTGCAGCACTAGTCACTTATGTCACTGCCGGATATCCCACCATGGAAGAAACACCAGCAATCATGCTAGCGATGCAAGCTGGTGGTGCAGGTACGGTCTCATCTAAGAATATCCATTTCCCACTTTCTCGCTCCCTCTGTTTTCTGTTTGGAAACCAGACTTATGAAAACCGCAACAACAGATATAATCGAGCTCGGCATTCCATTTACCGACCCTATGACCGACGGCATCACCATCCAACGCTCAAATGCTCAGGCCCTACAAAACGGCGTTCGTATCCCCTCTATGCTGCAGATGGTTCAAGATGCACGGAAACAGGGACTGCGCACTCCCATTCTCTTCATGGGTTATTATAATCCCATCCTCGCGTATGGAGAGGAGAAGCTGTTGCGTGACTGTCGTTCTTCGGGTGTGAATGGTTTCATTGTAGTTGATCTTCCGCCGGAGGAAGCAGTGCGTTTCCGGGATTTGTGCGCACGGGAAGAGTATATATATCCCCTGATTATGGATTTCTTTTTTACGAAATAAACAAGCTGACAAGCAAGAATAGGCTATCATACATCCCGCTCGTGGCACCCTCTACCACAGACGCTCGCATGAGGATGCTCTGTGGCATCGCAGACTCCTTTGTTTACGTTGTCTCCCGGATGGGAGTTAGTGGTGCTTCCAAGACACTGGATCAGGGCTTGAGCCACCTTCTTGACCGTGTGCATAAATACTCGGGAAATGATGTTCCTGCCGCTGTTGGATTTGGAATCAGTACACGCGAGCACTTTGTGCAGGTGTCTCAAATCGCCGAGGGCGTGGTTATCGGCAGTCAGATTATCAATGTACTGGACAAGGCGGCTGCTGGGACTGGGGCTGAGAGAGTCAAAGAGTATTGTCTTCATGTAACCGGGAGTAAAGAAAAAAAGCCCATCGAGTCTATGTTATTGGAGGAGAGTCTATTGGCCACACCAGCAGCATTCTCACCAACATCTTCTGCTGCACCGTCTTCTACTGCCGACGGAGGATCAGATAATATCACTACCACCGCCGGTAGCCTGACAGGTTTGCATACACGATTCGGGCAGTTCGGCGGCCAATACGTCCCCGAAGCTCTAATGGAGTGTCTCACCGAGCTCGAAAACGGCTTCCAAGCAGCACAGGCGGACCCGGCTTTCTGGGACGAGATTCGGTCGTACGCGGCATACACAAATCGACCGTCGTCGCTGCATCTAGCCCCTCGTCTGACCGAGCACGCAGGCGGAGCACGCATCTGGCTCAAGCGCGAGGACCTGAACCACACGGGCAGCCACAAGATCAATAACGCCCTAGGCCAAATTTTACTAGCACGCCGACTGGGCAAAACAAACATCATCGCCGAGACAGGCGCGGGCCAACACGGCGTAGCAACCGCAACGCTGTGTGCGCGGTTAGGGCTGGATTGCACCATCTTCATGGGCGCTGAAGATGTCCAGCGGCAGGCACTGAACGTGTTCCGCATGCGCCTGTTGGGAGCCACCGTCGTTCCAGTTGCTGGCGCCCATGCCGGCGAGGGCGGCACCCTCCGCGATGCTGTCAACCAGGCCTTCCGGACGTGGGTGACGGAGCTGGAAACGACGCATTTTGTCATCGGCTCTGCCTTCGGTCCGCATCCTTATCCGACTATCGTGCGCACACTCCAGTCTGTTATTGGGGCGGAGACGCGCGCTCAGTTCCAGGAACATGTTGGTGCAGGCCGGCTGCCCGATGCCGTGGTTGCGTGCGTCGGCGGCGGCTCG
Organism: Penicillium lagena; assembly: GCF_028827675.1. Classification (NCBI taxonomy): domain Eukaryota; kingdom Fungi; phylum Ascomycota; class Eurotiomycetes; order Eurotiales; family Aspergillaceae; genus Penicillium; species Penicillium lagena. The sequence continues at coordinate 1,011,838 of NW_026623227.1, read as the reverse complement.
AATGCATCTGGCATGTTTGCTCCTTTCCTGGAGGATCCGTCGGTGGCACTCATTGGTGTCGAAGCTGGTGGCTCTGGATCCGAACCTGGCTGTCATTCTGCGACGCTCGGGCGCGGATCTGTTGGTGTTCTACACGGTGTGCGTACGTACGTTCTTCAGGATGAAGATGGGCAGATCATGCCTACTCATTCTATCTCTGCGGGCCTGGATTACCCGGGCGTCGGGCCGGAGTTGGCTAGTTGGAAAGATGCTGGGAGGGCTAGGTTCATCGCTGCTGATGATACTGATGCGCTCAATGCGTTCCGGTTGTTGAGCGAGATGGAGGGCATCACGCCTGCTTTGGAGAGCGCCCATGCCGTGGCGGGGGCGGTGCGTATTGCGAGAGAACTTGGCCCGGGGAAAGATGTCGTTCTGTGCTTGAGTGGGAGGGGAGATAAGGATGTGCAGACTGTGGCGGCCATGTTGCCGTCGTTGATGTTGGGGGGCGATGAGGCGAAAGAGGGCGACTCTGTCCTCGGTGGAACAATATAGAGAATCCTGCACTTGTATTCATGTTGTTTGTTTGTCAGCGAAAATGTTATTGGAAAGATTTAAAACAGAAAAAGCGCATTTAGCTATGTTCAATCGGATATATTTGAGTTGAGTACTGAAGAGTATATCGAGTATTATAATGAATTATGTTTGTCATCGAGCGAAGCAGGGTTATCTGTCCGGGCATCCGGGCAGTGAGGCCCAGAGTGTACCATTGTTAATCGCTTTAATCATCCAGGACCTTCTTACCCTCCTCACTAGACGCAAGATGGGCAAACTGGATCCCGCGAATCGCATGCCCCTTCCACATAAGAAGCATGACGAAGAAGAATGAGAAAACGGCAAAGAAAGCCATCATGCCATACACCCAGCCAACACCAACCGCCGCGACCCACGGGTTGATATAGAATGTGATGGTGAGACCATAAACAATGCGGTACGCGCCAATGACAATACCAGCTTCGGCGGGATATTTGGTGAAGCTCTCGACGACATAGTTGACCGTGACGGGCACACTAGAGAGCGAGCCGATGGTGACGAGGAACACACCCAGTGCCAGCACCATATAGTGCAGGTGGTACTGCATGGCAGCGCCGAAGACGCCCAGACCGATTGGGTTGATGACTAGACTCGGGAGCCACAGCACATGCAATCTATATTCGGGTTTCCAGACACCGCCATTCCAGCGGCGCGCAAGCGCCAGCGGGAATTTGTCGTTCAGGTAATGGCCGAAGAACTGCACGACGATGATACCGATCCAGTGGGAGAAGGTGAAAGCCGCGTTTTGCTGCAGCGAGAAACCGTAGCCGCCCGCGGCGACGGGCTTCTGGAGAAACACGGGCGTGAGAGCATTGACCCCGACGTAAAATCCGAAGGAGATCAGTGTGAAGATGCCCATGATGATCGTGACCGGGCAGATTCCGATGAGGAAAGGCGTGATTCCAACCCTGACCTATTTTGTGGAGAATAATCAGACAATCGCTGCGCTAGCATGAGACCAAAATGACATACCGTTTCTCTCCAAGTAGTCGGCTGCACAACGCTGTGTCCAAAGAAAAATGTTGCAAAACGATTGGCGACGAAACCACGCGGAATGTCTGGGTTCTTGTCCAGAGACTCGCGATTGAACCCCGTCTCTTCCAGGAACGCGACGCAGCAGATGAGCGTGAAGCCCAGCAGGCCGACCGTCCACCAGAACTCAACGGGGAAGTATGCGCCGGCCGAGATGAAACCTGAGAAAGTCGGGCCCGCAATCGTGCCGAACAGGAAGGACATGTGGAGTGCCGTGAAGGCCCGCCCACGCTGGTGCAGGAAAAACAAGTCGGTGACGATGCGCGGGCCCAGGACCGTCGGCACCGCACCAAAGAACCCGGCGAACAGTCGCGACATCACATATGCGATATAATCATTCCGATGAGTCATGACCGCACCCCAGATCTGGCAGACCATTGTGAACAGGATACACCAGAAAATGACCGAGCTGCGGCCCAGAATGTGAGCGATGGGCGCAAAAAAGAATGGCCCTGCGGCCATGCCGGCCAAGGCGGCGGAGTTCTGTTTAGTGTCAGGGACGTATTCACGACGATATGGAAGTTAGTTTACATACCGCATAGGATTCCTGGATTTTTGTTTTGCGGTAGAGCTCCTCCTGCTGGCCGAGGTTCAGCTGGCCCGAGAGCGGCGCGATAGCGCCAGCGAATGACGCCAGACAGGCCACGGCCAGGATGACATATTTCCGATGGCTGGACCAATTCTGGAAGCATTAGGTTAGAAATGCCCGTGTATCAACAATACTGAGCTCGTGCGATGGCATCATACCAGGGGGTCCCGATGGTGGGTACTCGGCTGGGGGATCAGGACGAGGTGCCCATCATGTTTATCAGGGGCCGCAGGAGACGACGACTCGACATCTGTCTGTTCCTTTGAGTCCATATTTCGTTGTGCGCAGGCGAACCTGAGGCGTGTGCAGAGTTGAATCTTAATTTTCAGCTCCCGCGAAGCTTGTTTATTTTGTATCCCTGGGTCTCTTGGCGGTCAACCGGGTGGGGGGCCTTAGAGCATTGCCAAACACGTCTGCGCGCTATTAAATTATCGCCGACAAGTCACAGCTGAAGTAGGAGTTGGTGTCCAGTAGAGCATGTAAGGCGTCCCAACATGGAAGTGCAATTCACAAATGAATAAATCTCTGATTGACCAAAGCTGGGAATGCCCAGCAATTTAAGAGGCGGAACTAGCTAATAATCGACGAGTACAAACCCCGTATGTGATCCGTAGGAATTCCAATCCTTGACAGTTGGTTCATTTTAGAATTGAACGTCTTTTCTCTCGTGTGCCTGTCGCTATGATCGAACCAATGAAGTATGTGAGCCTGTGTTTATTCTGGCTATTGCCGAGCGCTCGATCAATCGAGTCCCTGTTTTCACGTCTTCCTATCCTCTCTCCTGAGCCTATCCCTTCTCCAGACTCGGTTTCCCTTCGCACAATTTCGAGTTCGTCCTGAAAACACGCTTTGAGACATTATCTTGTCTGGATCAGCCATTATGGGCGGCGCTCTGCCTGCAGCTGCAGCAGCCATTTCCCTCTCTAACACCGACGCAGCCCAATGGAATAGAGATCTTATGCGGAAATTCCAAGGCCGAATTGGAGAGGAATCCAGACGCTGATACAATAGCAATGTACTCTGGCGCCCATAGTTATTGTCATTTTCTATGCATGACTAAGAGAACAGCCATGGCGCCGCCATTCCCACTGTGGAGAACGCCATTCGTGCACGGAAATAAGTCCGAGACCGGTGCAAAATGCTACTTCGGCGGTGCAGCACAAACGCCGAAGGAGCGGCGCTACAAAATGTGCGCATTGGAGACGCCGAATTTTCATTATTATTGAACATTCTGTGTCTGAATGAGCGATTTATAGACTATATGCCTAGCTATGCGCCAAACTGGAGCACATGAATTATTTCATCTCAAAGAACTCATTGAACTGCTCCAACAATGGAATCCGGTCCGGCCATCGAATCGCAAAAATCGTCCCCGCAGACGGATTCTCCCAACGACACCGATAAGGAAGATTTAGAGCTCAAACCTCAACAGTCAAATTCATATCATCTTCCACTATGGCGCAAATGCCTCATTCTCTTCACGGTCAGCTGGATGACTCTCGCCGTCACTTTCTCCAGTACCTCGCTACTGCCCGCCACTCCGGAGATCGCGTCTGATTTCTCTACAACCACGGAGATTCTCAATGTGACTAATGCCGGCGTGCTAATTGCCATGGGATTCTCGTCTTTCATCTGGGGCCCGATCAGTAACATCTTCGGCCGCCGAAATGCCTATAACGTGGCTATCCTCGTGCTATGTGGCTCTTCAGCTGGCACTGCCGCAGCGATCAATCTGCACATGTTTATTGGAATGCGCTTGATAGGCGGCTTTACTGGAACCTTTTTTATGGTGGCTGGCCAGACCATTCTGGCCGATATTTTCGAGCCGGTTAGTTATTTTAGTCCTTGTGTTTCTCGACGGTTGATTGACGGAGATATCTTGTCTAGGTGGTGCGCGGAACAGCCGTGGGAGTCTTTATGATTGGATCCGTCAGCGGACCAGCAATTGGTGAGTATTGGCTGTTTGTTCCGGCTTATGACTATCTAACTGTCCATTTAGGCCCGTGTATCGGCGGCATTATTGTCACCTTCGCCCACTGGCGTGTCATCTACTGGCTTCAATTTGCAATGACTTGCCTTGGCCTGATTCTTTCCCTGCTCTTGGTGCCAGAACTTCGAACCCTGAAGTCTACTGAAGGACTCACCAAGCGTGAGAGACTTTTGGCTGTCTTGCACCAGTTTAACCCGCTTCGCATCTTCCGTCAATTCATATACCCAAACATTCTTCTCTGTGTAGGTTTTGTTTCTGAAAGTAATGTCTGATATTCCACTAACACGAAGCCAGAATCTCACCTGCGGCCTCCTCTCCACCTTTCAGTATGGGCTCCTCACTTCTGCTCGCTCCATCTTCAACCCACGGTTCCACTTGACCACACCTCTCGTCAGTGGTTTGTTCTATCTTGCTCCAGGAATTGGTTTTCTACTTGGCAGCGTCATTGGCGGCAGGTTATCCGACCGCGCTGTGAGACGATGGATCCGCAAACGCAACGGCGTGCGATTACCTCAGGACAGACTCAACAGCGGGCTTGGTACGCTGTTTGGTGTCCTGCCAGCTGCAATTCTCATATACGGCTGGTCGTTGCAGGAGAAAAAAGGCGGCATGCCTCTGCCCATTATCAGTGCGTTCTTTGCCGGCGTGGGCCTGTTGGGTGCATTTAATGGACTGAATACGTATTCTGCTGGTGAGTGCTGTATTTGATGACTGTGGGATATTTGACTGATTACCCTCTCTAGAGGTCATGCCGCATATCCGAACCGAGGTCATCAGTGGCAAGTATGTCGTGCAATATATATTTGCTGCGGCTGCGTCGGCAGCTGTTGACCCTTTGATTCACTCTATTGGCGTGGGTTGGACATTTACCATTTGTGAGTCTTGCCCCATTATTCCGCACTGGTTTCCTGATTCTAATACTCTTCCCAGGCGTCTTCTTCGCCATAATCAGTGGTTTCTTAGTGTTGATTATCACGAAATGGGGCATCGACATGCAACGATGGACCGAGCGGAAGCTTGGAATCAATCCAGAAAACTGAGTACGATTGAGCGAATGCTTTTACTGCATCTATGCCCCTCCTAAGATACGGGCTACAAATATTTGCGTGATACAGAGGATTGACCTAATAGACGGTTAGAGTTACGATTGATGACTGACAGTTCTACGACCTATTATCCAGTTCATTTTGTTATTGCCACTAGATATCATCACAGCCACCTACATAGAATTATAATCATTATTGCGCTTGTTTCCTTGACCATACAACCTGCAGTTTCCCCCCGCCACAAACCCACCCGCGATGGGACCTCTGAGTCATCAGACTGAACCATCCAATCAGCGGACCCGTAATTCTCGGCGATTTGTTAGGATGCCGAGTCTGCTAGCGAATTCTCCTCGCTTTGCAACCAAGACTGACGTTTCACCGGACAATGGGCTGAAATGGCACGAGGCACCGGGCTGAAAAGACGCTCTATATGGAACGAAGAGGATTTTGGAAGCCCCAAAAGCCCAAGGAAATTTGTCGCCTGTGAAAGATGCCATGCGCACAAGATCAAGTGCTCTGGCGACCTGCCGTGTAGCAAATGCCGCGCTGTCGGATGTGCAGACCAATGCAAATTCGCTACCCGAGATCGGCAAGTGAAAGTGAGCGAGAACTATCTCGACCAGATCCTCTCGGAAAACCGACGCCTGAAGGAGCAGTCGGCCACCGCGGCCGAAGCAACCGACCCGGTAAACCGGCCATCTCGGCCAGCAGAAACCCTTCCGGACGCGGGCAGCACGAGTATCCAGAACCCGTTGATCGGCGATCGGGCTTGGTTCCACCGCTATGACCCATCTTCGCCGCCTATCTATATCGGCGAGGCCGCCTGCTCGGCATTTGCCACGCGCTTTCGTCGCTTCTTGACCGGAAACAATGCAACGGCGCATATTCCACGAACTCAATATGTTGTCGAGGAGAAGATCATGGCCGCAAATGAAGCTGATGTGCAGTGGCCAAGCCTTCACCATGCTCGGCTGCTGGTCAGGATTGCCATCCATCAAATTGGCCATATATATCATCTGATGATGCGCAAATCCACGATGGATAAGCTTGAGGAGATATATCAGACGGCTGGTTTTGACTGTACTGCCAACAAGTGCAAGTTTTTTGCACTGTTCGCTTTCGGACAGGCGTATTCTGTTCGCTCTGAGCTCACACCAGGATCGCGAGTGCCGGGTACACCATACTTTGCGAGAGCCATGAGTCTCGTCCAGATCCTACCGGAACGGACGAGTGTCACCCATTTGGAAACCTTGTTGTTACTGGTACCGCCCACAATTACCCTGCATTATTGATCCGAGCTAAGCATCGCAGTCATTATTTTCGTATTATCTCAATAGGCGCCACTGTGCATATGTTCTGGTCGGGAACGCAATGCGAATGGGTCTCACAATTGGCTTAAACCACAACATTCCAGAATCCCAGCTCATTGACCCGGTCGAGAGGCAGCACCGCGTTCAGATTTGGTGGACAATCTACATCTTCGATCGGATGTGGGGATCGAAGATGGGCCTCCCCATGCAGATTCTAGACGAAGATATTCACGTTGATATGCCGTCACCAATTGCTCCCAAGCAGCTTCATGACGAAGAGCTGTCTGATACAGAGTTCATGTCGGCTAATGTCAAGTTGGCAAGGATTGTGGGAGAGACAATTACGAAGCTCTATAGCCGCCGAAAATACCGGGAGACTTTTTTACAACGAGTTCAAAAACTGCTGAAGGCACTGAAGAACTGGGTTGATATGCTGCCTGAAAGTCTGCGGTTGAACATGGAGGATATAGAATCGAGCAAGAAGCCCGTTCTTTCATTGCATCTGGCCTTCAATCAGGTAATTAAGGCCTTTCTTGGTTTTCCAGTGCTCCGTGCTTAACATTCTCTACCAGTGTGTTATTCTCGCTACACGACCAACTCTTCTCCATCTCCTCATGACCCTGAGTGAAGCCGGCGCCACAAGATCGAACCGAGACACTACTACTCCTGATTCTGTCTCCCAGCCCGTTCTCACCCTCGGCGAGGCTTGTATCCATGCAGCCCGGCACTCACTCTCGATGATCCTGACCCGCTGGATCAGTGGGTCTATGCCCACATTCGGCTACTTTCATGCACATTACCTATTCTCCGCGGCTCTGATTCTAGCAATGTCAAGTTTCGTCCCAATTGGCAACCCCAACGACATGGGTGGCTTTGACTCTGCCTTGGACATATTGCGCTCCATGACTGAGAACGGCAACCTTGCTGCGGCCGAGTTCTACCATAACCTGGAACAGGTCAAGCTCTGCCTAGATGGCTACCGGGATGCCCGACGACCACGCGCTGATCTTGCTGTTGGCACTGCAAATTCCGCTTCCGCCAGCGTCCCTAGCTCTGCTACGGGATTCTCCTCGGCGTTGGCATCAGCCTCCGTAGCCAGTGTTCCAGGGACAATAGCCTCTGAAATGCCCATGATTCCCGCCGATAACGAATTGCTCGCTGGTCAGACCCAGACAGCCAACGATGTCGAGGCGTACACATATACTCTTCCTGTCAGAGACACGATCTGCGGGTACACGACTGAGATGGCCTTTTTGGAACCGACCATGCAAGACTTCCTGGCACAGTCAGATATCGATTTGGGACTGCTGCATCCTGTCGATACATTGTTGAACGAAGCAGAGAATCTTTATACATCGCATGAGTTATAGACATGGGGCGTCGCCTCATCTAATGTCTAGATTTGATGGAAAGTGTTTAGATGTGTTAAATGGGAAACCACTCTTTATTTTATGGGAAAGAAGCATCTATAGCCCATTTCGCCAAGACATTTGTTGCTACAGTAGAATACTTCATGATATCACCAAGCGTCTGAGACGCGCTTTAAGCACAACATCCAATCACCAATCAGAGTACTGTACGGATATTCAAATGGTAAGTCCACTAGCGGTGCTATCGTGTTGGTCAGAGTATTCGCATGTTCAACATTGGTATATGCAGAAAAGGTGGCAAGTCTGTTAGATATTCGCTTCTTGCTTACTCCGTATTCGTTCTCGAATTTATGAGATCTGAAATCTATAAATAGCCCCGTTTGTGTACAGTCGGTAAGGCAGAAGGTTGAGGAAGTGCAAGAAAGGAAGTACAAGAACATGTTGCATTTGGTGCGTGACTGAACCCTCGAGGCAGGAGACGATCCAAAGATAGAAATGAGCTGGCTTTATTTCAGTGACCTTTAAAAAAAACTTACTATAAATATGCCAAGCCTCTGTAGAACTCGGATCAAACAACCAAGTAGCATCTGAGAGCCTTAAAGAACGAACTGCACCGTAGAAGGTTAAAAATGGCAATGGCATTCCATCGAGGGTGGCCGGTACTGTATGCTGAACCTCAAGAGGTGGTATACGTATACTCTTTGGGAAGATTAATTGAATAAACAAGGAAATGAAAGCAATGTGGGCTAGGACGCAAGAGTTATGACAAAAACAAAAAGATGCAAGACCATGGGACTCGTGTATAGTCCGACATTCAGCCATTAAGAAAGGTCTGGACAAGCATGACGAGAATGCAGGAGCGGTAGATCCGGTACCTAAATGCCGGCGTCAACATCTAAATCTAATCTCGGGCCAAGCTGGGAAAGAAGCTCCTCACAGACAACCCAGGCTCGCTGTGAGAAGGGGTCTTTAAAAGACATCTTGCGAATCCATCGGGTGGCCTTCTTGACTTTACCCACAAGATTGATCGATTCCTCGCTTCCAGGCATAGTGCGGGATAACTTGACCAAGAGGATGGTCGTTAACTGCACTACATAGTGGAGAACACACCACCAGGGGCTAAAGTTGTAGAAGAGAGCCATATTATGGTCGGTTGGCTCATCGGGGAGAATCCCAAGCATTTGAGTTGCCATTTCGATGCACATTGATGCTATGGAATTGCACCGGGCACTGGTAGGTTCGGCTTTGGCTTGGGGAGGAGCCACGCAGCGGGAGAGACAGGGCTGGGAGATCATGAGCTTGGTGGTGTAGAAGCGGAAGGCGAGGGAGATGCGCTGGCGCGCCAGGGGTCGGCCGGTGTCCATGTTCGTAAACTGGAACTCCAATGGCAATCGTGTGTGCCAGTTGTCGGCCTTGGTGATGAGTAAAGAGATGATGTCTTCGATCTCAAGCCATGATTGTGGGTTTGCTGATGGGGCATACAGTCTGTCAATGGCCTCCCGCATGAGAAAAGCCAGATCGACTGCGTACAAGAAGTACAGCGAGATGTTGGTCGTGAGAGTCTCGGTCAAAAGATCTGTGCCATGCTCGCCTTGTTCCTCCCCGGTAAGTTCTAACCGCACCCGATGTATGCGATCTGCCAAACTTTCGTTCGGCAAACACCCTGGACCCCTGGACAAAAGCAATAACACCAGCTTATCCCGGATTGCCTTGTCCATAATAAAGCGCGCGACATGCTGATCGTTCAACTCTTCCTCTTTGAAGGGGGTGGGGAGAGGCGTGGTGCTGAAAATCTTACTTGGCGGACGGCCAGTCATCTCACAGAGTACCGTATCCAACATGAAAAGAGCCCACCAAACTCGATACACTGTCTCTTTCGATTCGTGTGGAATAGTATCAGTTTCGCTGCGAAGGTGGAGACCTATTGTAACGGCCGATCGGATTGCAATGCCAATCATTCGCCATGCTCTGCACCAAGGGGTTTCCAATCGTTAGAAGAGTTAGAAGTTACAAAAGACAGGCCAGAATGACTATACCTATTGACTTGTCCAATTGACAGGAGATAGAATGCTGTGAGCCCTTCAAACTGCACCTTAACCACGTTGGGATGGTCCAGCAATGCGGTATCGCCCATGCTGAGTCGCCACGCCCTGGAAAAGTACACCACATGTTCATTAGGGTCACCCGGAGGTTGATCTTCGACGAGTAGTAAATGCCTACTGGCAATAGCGAGCACCATATTCATCACACCCAGCCAAGGTTTCCAAGGCCGCAAGTTCGGATTCGAATAGACACTTTCCCACTGATTCAGAAAGAACTTTTTCCCAATCACCGGAAAGGCATGATGCACTCTATCGAAATAGCAATCCGTGAGCTGTTTCGCAACGGCATACGGCGGCCCGACGAATGGATCCACATCGGCAAGTACAGAAATGTCTGATTCGTCTTGGAAATAGTTCACGGAGATGATTGATGGCGCATCGGTGGGAGTGGCGTTGGGCGTCGAGCTGCTAGCTTGGTTGAGATCGCGTTTGAGTCGGAACAACCATGCCATCTCCGAATGCTCGCCGACAAACCCCATGGCCTGAAGTTGTTCATCGCGGGTGAAGTCTTCTTTGGTGTAGTCTACAACTCCTAATAGGGAAGGGGTATTGTCAGCAGCCAGAGGCACAGATGGCGGCGGACTTGAGAGTTGGACAGGCTCAGAAGGGCGGGCCACAAGAGAGGACAAGGCGGGCAGCGTCTGGTCGACATGGCGGGCGCAAGTAGTGTCAAGTCGAGGATATAGGTCGCGCAGGAGAGCCTCGTAGGTTTCAACCTGGGAGGTAAGATCGCTCAATTGTCTGTCTGAGCATTAGAAAAAAACCATTGTCGAGTGAGATGGTACGCACCTGGCCATCTTCTCGCGTCTGCGGTCGCCGTAGGAGCAGCGCTGCCCACTTTCCTTGCAGCGGTTGCACGGCTGGTGGCCGCTGCATTTTGCTTTGGCATCGCGGCAGTTTTCACAAGCGTGACTGACTCGGCCGCTGCTGTTTGAAGAACTGGACTGGGTCGTTCGCGGGATGGCCACTTTAGCCATCGGCCCGGCACTGAGATCAGCCTGGTCGTCGCGACCAGACAGGGCGTCGGTGTTCGCGGAAAAGCTAGCCGGTGTGAACTGGACTTCAGGAACAGCCCAGTCACCGCCAAAGAATAGCGCCGACTCGGGTTCCAACCAGTCTGCATGGTCGGCAGGGGGTTGACGAGGGCGATGATTCTCACTCATCCTTGCTGACCCCCGCCAGAGACAAATCAGTCGATAATAGAAGAGAATACTAAAAGAGCGAAAGTCGGGGTGAGCCTCCCTCGATGGTACTTACAAAAACCCTCGTATGTGGGTTTTTGTTTTAGCCCGCGCAATGGCGCACTGTGGTATGCTGGAATTACGAGCCGTCGTTTAGCTGTGTCGGTTCGCCCACAATAACGCCCTCGATCATACGAAGTATGGGGAAGTCAACAAAACATGCCTAAAGGACACATTCTATGACCGTCTGTACAAAACAAATAATGGTAAGGTGTCGAACCCTGCGGCGAAAGGTATAATACCACTGTGGTATAGCAGCAAAGACACCCCGGTTAGTGGCCCGAGTTTAGTCCATTTCTGGCTCTGGTGGCTCTGAGAGGCGTTTCCTTGGAATTTCAGAGAGGGCGCTTGGTTAGTAAAGGAAACAAGGCCTGTTTTTTCGTGTAAAACCGGATTTGTCACAGGTAGATCGTTGCCGGTTCCCCCTTTGGCTCACCCTGTATTTTGTGCAAAGACTCAAATGTCAATTTGCTGACCAAGTCTCCAATCTATGAAGTGGCACATCTGCTCATTGAGCTGAAAAAGTGATTTACACAATCTCCCAGAATACCTGGTAATCTTGCTGCTTAGGAGAAGGCGAAGCATTGTTTTAACTCGTTTTGACTCCGTGGCGCTGACAGCTTTCCTCTGACGATGAATTGAGCACTTTGGCGGCAAGGAGGGTCGTATCACGAAGGATTATTTCCCAGGAATCGGGGAGCCCATCAACCTGTCGACAGAAGACGCTGAAAGAGATGGATGGGAATCGCAAGGTCGCTCGATCGCCCATGTCCTCGAGACGCTCTTTAGCATTCTCCACCGCACAAACAACGAAACCGAGCCGGTCGAACATGGAAACGGCACATAATCGATTTTCGAAGGCATAGCATGAAGCTTTGACACGTCCATCGATGTGGACTTCGACCCGTGGCACCTCCGATGCCAGAACAGAACACAGCTGCGAAACAGGGCTGCGAAGGGGAGCGGCGGTGAATTCACCGTCCTAGTCATCCCAGTCCAGGCAGACCAGAGACCGTCAATGCATATGTGGAGGACTTCCAATACCATCGGGGTTGATTGACTTCCTCGGGGTGGAATATTTGTACAACCCGGGCTTACACGGCCTGCTTCTTCGCGGAGCAGAAAGATTTGAGAGGGACAAAGCAAGCATCTCTCGGCATCCATCTTAATTGCAAAAGGTGCCTGAATGTGGGGATTGTTGGCAATCGGATGCTTAACGCCACCGAGTTACATCATAAGATGTGTGGTTCGCACTAGCAGCCGAAGTTGCTATCCACATGGCCCATTCGGCATTGGCGAAAAGTTAGTCACGGTTCGCTGGGTTCATGTCAGTCCCGACAAGCTCGAAATTATTAAACCTGTGGTTACTCTCTCTACTACTGGCCAATTCTGCGCCCGTTATGGAGAACACTTGGCATCTCTATGCCGGCACCGGGAGGCGCTGAGAATATCCAAAACGGGTTGTTTGCAGCCAACACTGGAGATTTCTTATCCTCGTCGCTTTGGAAACAGCTGTTTTCAATGCTGGTGAGGGGTCGTTGTGATTCAAAACACGGGCGACGCGTGCAGGGACGAGTTTCAGCCAGGGATTGCGACCGAAAGACCCGTGGCAGGTATATCTAACAGAATATTCATTATGAAAGCTGAACGCAAGGTTCAGATGGGAATGCCTCAGGATGAACCTCGCAGCTATCGATGCAAGAGAAGTAAAGGAAGGTGGAATTGAAGTTAAAAGTTCGACCATGGCGACGAGCATGGACTACCCGAGACGGAAAAGGCACCCGGGCAGGGTATGATTAGCCGGTCAGGACGTATCTCAAAACGTCGCCATTAGTTTCCGTTGCTCAAAAAAAACCACAGCGGAAAAGAGAGGCCAAAAGACTCGCTGGATTGGCTTGGCATGTTAACTAGCTAGCAGCCGAGGCTCGAAACGGTGTTAATTTGTTCCAATTTAGTTCTTCGTGATGATGCGAGGACTTGACTGTGTTTACAACCACTCAACCAACTATAACGATAGTAGTAGGGCATACATATTCTAGTTCATCGTTTCTCATATCAAACAGAGATTACTTTATTGTTGTACCATTCTCAATTGGTGCACTCTTACTTTACTCTCACGTCTCTGCTCTGGTTGTCTGTCTAAACGCAGGGGCAATACTAGAAGACTACTCATCAGCATGATTTTATGATCATTTGCGCAAGGGATCTGATCCTAACGCACAGTTTTTCAACTGCTGATTATAAACATTCAAGGGGTGTTGAACATCGCGGAAGTTCTTTCCTCACACTACGTATGTGATTATACTTCGAATACCACAAAATGAATGATTCAACTAGCACCAGCCTAACCAGGTTTTTATTTTTTCCCCAATACTTCTAGACACGATTTCTCTCCAACTTCGTTTTGTTGTTTCTCTTTGAGTAGCACGGAAGGTAAATATGTGCCTCAGGCAGAAATGTAGTTCACCGCCTTCCCTGCTATCTTATCGCCGCGAAGAGGAGCTCCCTTTGTGAATGCTTCAACTCTTAACTGTGGTCTTTGATCCCAAGTTTCCTTTACCTGAGATGCAAGGAAGTTAAACGAAAAATGTCTTTGCGCGGGCCCATGAGGCGGTCGCATCTGCGGCAGGTGAGCGCTGCGAGCCTGGAGACCATTTCCACCGTCAACTCCCGGGAGACGGCACGCCGTGATCGAGACCCGACACTGGACGAGAGGATTGTCCGTGGGCCCTCCACGCAATTGACGCGGCGCCAATGCACCCTTTGGGTTCATGATGAGATGTTTTCACGCGAGGAGATCCTGCTGAATCAATCGGCGTTCGGCGAGACTGGCGTGCAGGTCGGCGACGTGGTCGAGATTCTGCCCATCCGCGCATCTGGAGACACGGTCCACTCCACTCTGAAGCCAGAAGCCGCAGTCAAAACGGCTCGTGAAGGCTCTGCTGAGTTGAATACGACACTCCAGGCACACGATTCTTCCAAGTTTAAGACTCCATTGCAGACTCGTTGTTTGTTCGTGGTGAAGCCCCTCCCGCAGGACATTAGGCATCCTCAGTTGGAGATATCCGTGACGAATAATGTGGCCAATATATTTGGTCTCAATAACAGATCGCAGGTTTTGCTCTCAGTTGTTGACCGCGAGCAATGTGCCGCATCTCATGTCGATATTGCCTTCCGCGACCAGTTCATGGTCCGCTCGGACATGTGGAGACTGGTCATGTCTGAACTTGTAGACAAGATTATCTACAAGGGACAGAAGATCATGTTCATGGGCAGCATCAAGGCTACCATCAAGAACATTTTCATCAGGGAGAAGAAGGTCCTCTCAGGCTACTTTTCTCCCCACACCATCCCGGTCTTCCGCAGCGAATCAGCCAAATACGTTCTCTTCATCCAGATGTCGAGAGAAATGTGGGACTTTGACTCGGAAGGGACAGGCGACATCCTCTTCAGCAGGGTCATTAATGGCTTCTTGCCGGAGCTTTTCAAGCGTTGGGCAAGTTCGGAAGCGAAACATCTTGTCACCATCGTTCTCTTTACTCGGGTCGAATATGACCCATCCACCATCCCTAGTCTCTCGAAGCTCAACTCGGGCAACCTGAAGAGTTCGTCTAGTGTGAACAACGTTCCAACCCGCGATTTTTATCGAGTAGTTGTCAACGACATGGCAAGCGGCCACTGGACCACCATTTTGGACGAATTGAAAAAGGATTTCAGGTCCTTCTTGAGGGATGTCTCGATGTTAAGGGCGGATGACATTGATGCGCCAATTGGCAGCGGACTCAAGCATTCTTCCAAGCCGCATACCGCGACCATTGCCGGAAGACCTAGCTCGGCTCTGCGTGGTAACATTCTGGAAGCAATTCACCTTGCCTCTGCGCACTTAGCTTATGACCATATTGACCGAGACATGGTTCATACTGGTACTTCAATTATTGTTATCACACCCGGCAGTGGCGTTTTTGAGGTATCGTACGAATCTCTGGTATCTACGACTGAGGCACTTACAAACCGCGGTATTGCCATCGACTTGGTCTGTCTGAGCCCAATGCCTCTCCACTCTGTTCCTCTCTTCAAGTACCGCGAGCCAGTGGATCAACCAACCAGCGCTGCATCCAACTCAGGGGATGTACACCGGTCGGGTACGTCACCCGAGATCCATCATTCAATGTCCAGCCTTGTCAGCAGAACTTCTTACCTTTCTCCTGGATCATATCTTTCCACATCAAGAATAAGGGGTCAAACGAATTCCCAATCTAGGGACTGGAGTTATGGCATTCCTCATTGGCTTGATGTCTCTTATTGGAACCCTGAAACATACCGAGAAGCTCGACGGATCCTCAAGAAAGACCCCAACGCGCCTATTCCTTTTACTGTTACTCGCCCATCAAAGGCATTTACTCCTCGAGTAAGGATGTATGAGATCCAAATGATGGGAATTATGGAAAGCGAGCAATCGAACATTTCCATACCTTACCTCTTGGAAGGACACGGTGCGTCAAGGTCGCGAAATTTCTGGTCTGGGTATACTCCAGCCGCTCGTGGACCTACCAAAACTCGCTTTGCACCCTCACCGATGAAAGTACAATTCGGTGATAGTTTGCGACCCGAGCCATTTCTCCAAAGTGTTGCAAACCAAACCGAGTTGCAGGCTCGTGCTCCACAAGAATCACGAAAGGACGTGATATCTTGGATGGATAATTATGATGAAGCTGTCTTCAGTCCATATCCAAGACGGAAGCAAGCCCTGAAGTCCTCAAAACAGAAGCGCCTTAGTGAGCCGGAGGTTCAAGCGGCGGGTGCACATGAACGGCTATCTGCACGGTCGATCTCTCGGCTGAGAGAGCATGAGAAGAGTGTGTCCGAGTCCAGTTATTCTCCGGGAGGTCCTCGAAAGATCGAGACCCCTTCGGCAGCTCCTCAGAGTCCTGTCTCGATCAAAGGCTCTCCTGCGAAAACCCCAACATTGAAAGTCGCACCAGCAGCCTCGCGAATTTCCAGAACGATCAGTTTTGCGCTTCTGGGCTTGAGTGCCACTCCTCCAAGAGCCCAGGCAAGCACAGGAGTCAATATAGCGCACGCCAGTGCTTTACCAATGACAAATCAAAGGGCGTCTGGGATAGCTCTTTCCGATTCACGGAGCGTTACCTCTTTGAGTCCCTCAGAAATGACATCAACTTCCACTGTCGTTGATCCGTCATCAAGACCTTCCACACCTCCAAGATCCTCACAGGACACCAGAGTGACACCATCCAAGCCAATATCCATTAGGCCCCCAACAAAGAAGTCTCCAGAGAACCCAGAACAGCCTGCACGTGCCCGCACCCGTGGGTCATTATCTACGTCTGCTGCAGATGCCCCATTCAACGAGGACAGCCATGGAGGGGATCAAAGCCGAGCTCACAGTCCCAAATTTGAGTTCAAGATGAATCCCAGCTTGCGCGAGGTATCCACAAAACCTTCGGCGAGCAAAGCTTTGTCTCCCTGGGTCCGATCTGTCAATCCTTGTAATACCCCCAAAGGCGTTTTGCGTAACACTACCTGGTTTGGTCGCTGGCAGCATGCATATCCCAGACCTCCGCACGTTGCGGTTGTCAAATGGAAAAGCTTGAAATCCCCTGCAGTGCTACCACTGACAACCGAGGAGTTCCCGACGGCTGTTGAACTATCGTCTGATTACCTGCAAACGCCCTACCGTGTGTTTCCAAACGAGGAGGCAGAAGGTACTGAAGCGCCGAAAACACGGGGTATTCTTCTGCGAGAAATGATTTCTCTGCGTCTTTCTCATGGATTTCAACTGGTCGTTGGAAAGGGTGTGGCCGAGGTCTCAGGACAGCCCGCTCTTGCAACCTTCAACGTCTTCGATTGCCTAGGTCTGGAGCGGGATGGAGTTACCGTATTCCTGTCCAAGGGTAACCTGATTCATCGTTTGGTTTGTGTGGATGGCGCTGAGGTAGAGGTGACACGGTTCACTCATCAGACATCGGCGACGCTCACGTCTCCTCGGAAATCTACCTTCACCCTATACCAGCCAGCCATGAGAACAATTCTGAGCCCGGAATATGAATTGAAAGACATCAAACTCGATCCTACAGCGGAGGAGTACAACTGGAACTATGCCGACAATTATGTGGCCGGGCATCGCGACTATCTCCAGAACCCCGCACAACAGCTACACTTCTGGCGAGTGCGATATGTGTTGATCCCGATGCATCTCCATGTCAACTCCCGTCGCCACCTGCAATCTTTCAATGAGGACAACGAAGAAGAAATTCATATCCTTGGTATCAGCCAACTGACTTCTATCTGGCAACGGCACAAGTACATATCTTCGGAAGAAAAACGGTTCGAAACATCCAATCCCAAGAGAGACCAGAACCCCCTCAACATCATGTACCAAACGCGGAACCCGTCGGAAGTGGTTGCGGCCGAACTCGATCGATTACTACTCACCGACCCGGGGCTTGACAACCCGCCCGCTCAGCTGTTACCCGAGTCTGAGTTACTGGATAGATCTAGCATCAACTTGTCCTCATTGGCCCATATCATTCAAGGCGACAAGGGTGTACGAATGATGGATCGACGATGGCATTGGAGGCTACATTACAACTGCTTTATTGGCTTTGAATTTACCAGCTGGCTACTGCAGAACTTCCGTGGTATTGACACTCGGGACGAAGCGGTTGACTTTGGCAATGAGTTGATGAAGCATGGTCTGTTCCAGCACGTGGAAAAGAGACACAATTTCCGAGATGGTAACTACTTCTATCAAATCTGCGCCGATCATCGAGTTTCACGCCCAGAATCTCGAGGCGGTTGGTTCCCCCAGCTACGATCTGATAAAGATAAATCATCGATGCCATCGACACCCGCCATAGGCAATGCGAAGGACTCCCCTTCAAGCCTCCACGCTCGATCCGACAGTATTGATGAACGAGCGCCGCCAACGCCCAGCACGCCGTCAAAGTCCAAGAACAAAGTGGCCATCATGCTTTCCAAATGCTTGAAGTATGATGTTGACCCGCGCAAGCGCTCAAACCGACCAGAAGTGATTGACCTTCACTATGATCGGCTCCACAATCCTGAGAACTGCTTTCATATTGAGCTTAGTTGGATGAGCACAACTCCGAAGCTGATTGAAGATACCGTGCATTCGTGGGCTTCGACTGCTGAGAAGTTTGGGCTCAAATTGGTACAGGTGCCGGTTTCCGAAGGCTCTGCCATCGACAAGACACAGCCGTTCCGCAAGCCATATCGAATCAAACTGACAGTACCCCCACCCAAAGGACCTGCACCTACTGTCTTCAATCAGACATCGTTTGCTCAACCTGGGCCTCCAGATCGTCATTACTATCAGAAACATATTCTCCGCAAATTCGACTTTGTGCTCGACTTCGAGGCATGCTCTGCGTTCCCGGCAGATGTAGAAGTCTCGTACTCCTGGGGAAAACCGGACTACCTTTATTCGCAATTCATCCACCGGTCCGGAAGTATCATAGCCCAAATCACAGATGAGGGAGAGTTTCTGCTCCTCGCCAACAGGCTGGTCAGCACTCGCGGCACCGTGAGTCGGGACACCGCTCGCCATGAGCATCACGGGCGACCAGAATATCGAACCCGTGCCGCCACCCACGATGGACTCGACCGTGCCTCTCCCCGGCTATCACCGATCACTCGCCCGCTACTCGAGGTCGGCAGTCCCATACCCTCGCAACCGATCGACTCTGGGAATCTGTATCGAGCGCCCGAACACGTCCTCAACGGCCTAATTGAATTTTGCAGTGATCCCGCACAACTAGTGCAGTTCTACAGCGTGGCACATGCACGTCCTATGTCTACGAAGGTTGAGCCCGCCGCTACGCACGTCACAGACTCGTCGATTCCGTCGCTCGAGCTTCCTGCCAGTGTGGTCAGCCACCACATTTCGCCACCACCAGTCTTAGGTTCGAGGGAGACCGAATCAAGAGATTTCCGTGAAGGAGGAGGTGTTTTGTCTCCCGAAGCTGTGCGGGCCCGGGCTCGTGCTGAAAGCTTGAGCTATAAAGGGAGTCCTCGGAGTGGTGGTCTGCGGCCGTTGCCGTTGAGCTGAGTGCTTGGCTTGTTTTGGATTGCTGTTCTGCAAAATACCCTGTATTTAATTGGCCCTCTTTTTTATATGATCAGTGCCATGTACATGTACCCCTAATAATGCTCATCGAACAAAATGTATTCTTGCATGTCCACAGTACGCTCACCCGGCCACCTGGCGAGCTAATTTCACTCGGAGGGTTGGTTGGGATTGAATACGCATTGTGTCCGATTTGACTCTAAATTTCCAGAGCTCAAAATAACTTGAATGCATTTCTCACTAGCCTTATCTTTGGCCCTTCAGCCGTTAATCGAAGATATAGAGTGTGCCGATAACAACAGCCGAAAAGGCAAAGGACAAGCCACCACAGTGATTCAGCCAGATTACACCAACTCAGCCGACAGTCTCTCCGGCCATCTCAACTGAGACTCATCTGAGTAGTGGACATACCACGCTATCTCAAATCGATCAATAGCTCTCCGGTAGCTATGATTAAATGGGATACGGTATAGACAACTAGATTAACTGCCCCGCTATGTGCTACTCGGCACTCACAAACACCCCACCATATTCCCCATGCCCCCCGCGGGATTTAACTAAGGTTGGAATGAAAGCTAGATCAGGTAACTCCACACTACGAGCCAAACGCAATTCGGACATGGCGGACGACGGTCCTTTTCCAATCTGGCATTTAAGTGGAAACCGAAGCTCTCTTCTTTTTGCTCGCCCTCGTTTCTGAATTCTTTCCTTCTTTTCTTCGTCTCATTTTTCAAACCGTTTAAGCAAAATCGGGGAGATATTTGGACTTACTTTCACCAGCAAGATGAAGTTCACCGAGGGCATGTGGTGTCTGCAGGTATGCCGCGGCGCGGATGATCGGGCTTTGCGGGGTGAGGGGAATATTAACGCTGTCGACAGGAGGGCATCCGGATTGACTGGATGAGCAATGTCGAGCGATTGAGTATCCAGGATGAAACTGTTCAGCTGTTGCTGAACAAGGTGCAGAGGAATCGAGGAGATACACTCAATTCGGGTGCGTCCACGTGAGATCGTTGGATGAAACCCGACAACGATTGTGAGCTAACTAACACTTTGTCTGGGGAGAACAGCAACCGTATCAGCGCAGATCACGTCACCATTGGAAGGGATTGTTGGGGTGAAACTAGTGCATTGGTAAGCTAATCCAGATAAATGATGTACGATGAAGACACTGACTGTTGTCACTAGGGCAGGAGAAGTCGACCGAGGTCCCCATTACGAACTTAATACCGGCAAGGGACACACCAAGATCAGCCATGACAAGAATAAGAACAAATTGAGCTATGCCAGTGGGCCACTTCATCTGGGCGTCAACACCGCACCCAATGAGCTAGACTTCGTCTTCAGCTCGCCCAACGGCAAGAAACTCACGGGCCACTCGTGGCGGTCCATCGGGTACGTTGGAGACCAGAAGGCAGACAAATACCGTTTCGAAGACGGGATCTACGCCGAGCGACAGGGCTACATGCTCGCGGAGCTGGATCTGGGCGTGGGCGAGAAAGTCTACGGACTAGGCGAGCGGTTCGGCCCGTTTGTCAAGAATGGTCAAACGGTGGATATCTGGAACGAAGATGGCGGCACCTCGTCTGAGCTGGCGTACAAGAATATACCATTTTATATTAGCTCTAAGGGATACGGTGTGTTTGTGAACCATCCGGGTAAGGTTAGTCTTGAGGTTCAGTCGGAGCGGACGACGAGAGTCAATATTTCTGTTCCTGGGGAGGAGATTGAGTACTTTGTCGTTTACGGGGCGACTCCGAAGGAGATTCTTAAGAGGTATACGGATCTGACAGGCAAGCCAGGTCTGGTTCCTTCTTGGAGCTATAATCTGTGGCTTACCACCAGTGAGTTTCTCTTTTCTTCTTATTTGTCAATCTAACCTTTATCATCAGGTTTCACCACGAACTACGACGAGGAAACCGTCACCGGCTTCCTGGATGGTTTCCGAGACAGAGATATCCCGCTGGGCGTCTTCCACTTCGACTGTTTCTGGATGAAATCGTACCAGTGGTGCGACTTTGAGTTCGACTCTGACATGTTCCCCGATGCTGGGGGTTACATGCAGCGGCTGAAAGATCGCGGACTGCGAATTAGTGTGTGGATCAATCCGTATGTGGGCCAGGCGTCGCCGCTGTTCGAAGAAGGGAAGAAGAACGGGTACTTCATCAAGGTATGTATACATGCATGCATCCAACAAAGTCCACGAAACACGATTCTAAGTTATCCTATACTATACAGCGGACCGACGGCTCCGTATGGCAATGGGACTTCTGGCAAGCGGGAATGGCCATCATCGACTTCACGAATCCCGCCGCCTGCGCTTGGTACCGCCGACACTTGGAACGACTAATGGACATGGGCGTGGACAGTTTCAAGACCGACTTCGCAGAGCGGATACCCGTCAAAGGAGTGACATACCATGACGGCTCCGATCCAACGCGTATGCACAACTACTACGCCCTGCTATACAACAAAGAAGTCTTCGAGACGTTGAACGCGCGCGTAGGCCACAACCAGGGCCTCCTATTCGCGCGCAGCAGTGCGCCAGGAGGGCAGAAGTATCCTGTGCACTGGGGCGGCGACTGCGAGAGCACGTTCGAGGCGATGGCCGAGTCGCTGCGCGGCGGGCTAAGCCTCATGCTGTCCGGGTATATCTTCTGGGCTTCTGATATCGGCGGGTTCGAGGGCACGCCGCCGCCGGCGCTGTACAAGCGGTGGGTGCAGTTTGGGCTGCTGTCGTCGCATTCGCGGCTGCATGGGTCGTCATCGTTCCGTGTGCCATGGATCTACGGCGAGGATTGCTCGGCTGTGTTGCGCGACTGTGTTCGTCGGAAGATCGCTCTGACGCCGTATATTCTCCTTGAGGCGCTGCGCGGCCATGCGAGCGGCACGCCGCTGATGCGGCCGCTTTTCCTTGAGTTCCCCGATGACTTGTCCACCTACACCATTGACACACAGTACCTATTTGGGCCGAATCTGCTTATTGCGCCTGTCTTCTCAGAGGATGGCGAGGTTACGTTTTACGTGCCTCGCTCGGCGGACGATGAATGGGGCAAATGGGTGTCTTGGTTTGATCACTCCAAGTCCTACGAGTCTGGACGCTGGTACACGGAGACTCATGATTTCGACACAATGCCGATTCTGATCCGTCCCGGCTCAGTGACGCCATGTAATCCGGGGTTGAAGGCACCCCAGGATGATGCGTTGACGGGCATCGAGTTGTTGATTAATGGTCAGCTGAGCGAGGAGACGGTGGTGGATATTGTTGACCCTGGTCAGACTGATCAGGTCTTAAAGACGATTCGTGTTCGCCGTGCTGCGGATGGGAAGACGATCGAGGCTGAGGGACATTCGGTGAAGATTGTCCAGATCGGGCTGTAAAACTGCTACCAGACATATAGATATTTTAAACTCGTCATCTATAGTTCAACGATTGAATTTGAATTTGCATTTTCTGTGGTGTTAGCCTCCACGGAAAAAATGAAAAGGTTAGGCTTCAACAAAGAGTGGGTATCATAATCAAACAAGGCCAAACGCATACTCAAAAAATGAATAAATCAAGGACAAGAAAGCATCAAAAGCCACAGCTCAGGTAATCAGAAAATGAAACAACAAAATGCCAGCGGGGTAAAGAAAAACAAAATGCCAAGTTGAGGTTGAGAGCTAACAGGGTTGGAGGCGAGAAGGAAAGCAAATGGAAAGTTACATTGCGGAAGAATGATGAAAGGAGCGATCGAAGAGGAAATAATCATCGAGCGAGGATCTCCAGGGATTTGGGCGTTGTTTCGATATCCAGGCATAAAGAGCGGGTGCCTTCAACAATACTGAGGATATTCTACAACCTCTTCTTGACAACGCTGTTTTGCCGCGACAGGCGACGTGAGAGAAAACAGCAGCTAACCGATGACGGATCACCATGCTTCCTCGACATCAACCAGCCATTTGCGAATTCCCTCTCGCAGTGTGTTGTCAGCACCAGCCAGAGATCTGTTGCGTTCTCGATCAGCAAGGGCGATCTCGTCCTCGTCCGCATCCTCACGGCAATGTTCGGCAGTAACGCTGCGGACAACCTCTTCCAAAGCCCCGAGCACCATCTTACGACACTCAGCGCGAGGAACTTCGAGGGAAGGCGCATCTTCGCCGCGGGGGGTGGTGCTTCCCCCTTGTCTTCACCGCGACGAGTGCGGTTGGGAGATGGAGCTCGCGAATGTGCGAGGGACGAGTAGCCGCTTCGTGCGAGGACACGCTCCACCGCATCGACGAGTGTACCATCAAGGTCCATGACAGGTTCCTCAACAAATCGCTCTTCCACGAAATTCGAATCCTGGCCTTCAATGATGTTGCCGCCGGAGGACTTCCCGGGCCCGGAAAAGAAACCACCAAGATGCGCGGAAGACGCAGCACTTCCAGTCATTTGGCGACTGCTGCCTGTGTAAAGCGCGTTGATTGGGGAGGACGGACTATGAACGGGTCCGAGACCGTAGCCGACGTTCACTTTTCGTTTCAGTCGAAGTCGCTTCACGGTGCAGGTTCGCGTATCTGCGATCAAAGTCGTCGCAACATCTATCCACTTCCCAGTCCCGTCCACTTCGGGTGTGAAGGCAGGTGTAGAAGGCAAATATGGGGCGGGCTCGGCTTGCATCGCACGCTTGATATCATTTTCCAAAGCAGCGTACGGGCGGACAGCTTGAAGTGAGAAGTCTTCGTGGAACAACTTCAACCAGCCAGCGACGTGGATGTTGAGACCATCATTGTCCTTCGGGCCACAATGGAATCCCGAGCCACTGCTATGCGTCGAGGCAAGAGCATCAAAGCTTGTGACCGATGTCCGAGTCTTCCTGGGCGAAGCGACAGTCGAATCACCCGAGGAAGAAAGGGACAAAAATCCAGGAAGTGGGACATCGACATCGACCACGCCTTCCTCCGCTCGTACGGACATCTTCAGCGGAGTCTCACGAACTTGGCTGGTAAGGGATGATGGTTCCGGTGATTCATCTTCGGACCCGTGAGGGGCAGATGGTGATGTGGCAGGAATCAAGATGTTACCACTTGGTGCTGTCTCGGGGCGATGTTCCCCTTCAATCTCAGCAACATCTTTGACCATTTGACTCAGAGTGGTTGGCCCACGCATGGGAGGGCCGGCAATGGTCGACACAGACCGTTTACGATCATGAGAAGGGGAGTAAGGCTCAGTTCCTTCCGACGACTCCTGCCGCGAGCTCCACAACCCGGAGAATAAACCTCCCCATCCGCCCCCAGCGGAAGGAGCACTTCCATTCGAGCTCAGTACCGAGCTCTCGCTTCTTTGTAGGCTCTTCAGCAGATTCTCCGATGCCAGGCTTTCGTTCCCATCAGTCGCACTGTGGTCTATTCTTCTCTGGCTAGACCGGCTTTGCTGTGATGCAAAATGCGGTACAGGGACCATGCTGCTCTGGGATGTAATGGAGATTGTTGCTCCACTGGTGTTCTTAGCCCGAGCATCCTTAGCTTGGGTACTTGCGCCAAGCGTCCTGGTCGATCGAGCATCAGACCCTCTACGGTTTGATATTTGCTCTGGAGTGGGAGTCAAATCATTCTCGGTCGATCGCTGATTTGTATCCGGGGATCCCGCGCTCACAGATCGCCGATGATAATCGTTATCGCCTAGAAATTGTCGCTGTGCACGAGCACGCCGCTCAATTGCTCGTCGAAGAGACTCCTGGCGAAGCACAGGTACGGCAGGCGGGCTTTGCGAGACGGCTCGCATGGAAGCGGAGGTCCCAGGACGGAGAGGGGATGGCAACAGGTCAGGGCGTTGCTTAGATGGGAGAAAGGCGGAGAGCAAGAAAACAAGCCGGCGAGCAGTCATTTTGTCGGGGCAAATAATAACTGTTCTGCTCGAGACAATGGGATCGGTGTCCTGCTGGGACTTTTGCTGCTGGTGATGGCGACGCCGATACCAATCAGGCCCCAACGCATTAAGCCACTCGGTGTGGTTTCCCAAGAATGCTGTGAGAAGAACCAAGAAGAAAAAACTGTGTTCTTTGTCCCCGAGGCCACGCACAATCGAACGACCTTCCTCCCGCCAGACACCCCACCGGCTTTGACCAGTCACCACGTAGGGGGTCTGGAGGGCCAAACTGATGCGGCGTGTACTGCGGAGAGCCTCATCTTTGAGCTTGGAGTTCACCGAGAGGATGTTCGCTGGAAGATGTACAATAGTTTGGTTGGTCCGTTGCATATTCGGAGGTTTAGCGGGTTTCGGATGCGGTCCACTTAGAGAGTCCACTTTTCTCAGAAGGAAGAGGATCTCATTTCTGGCAAGGTTTTCCAGGTGAGAGAGTGTGCGGGTAATGACATCCCAGTGATCGACGAGTAAGTCTAGACGTTCATCCAAGCTGGCAGGTGGAGACGCGGAAGACAGGCTATCGTCAAGGAATACTGGCCAACGGTAATCCGAGTCCAAAGAACTGGACAAACCAGGCCGAGGAGAGTCTGGGCTCAGTGTGCTAAATCGCGAGACAGGCCGTCCCGAATTGCGTGCCAGCAGAGGAATCTGGATTGTAATGGCCACAGCATACATTGGCGTTTTCTTCTCTTTAATTTTCTTGCGCTTGGAGACGTCCGGAAAGGGGAATCCTAAATCCGGTAGAGACTCCTGGTAGATACCATTAGCATAGTCAAATCGGTCAGCCGATGCCTCGGCCCCTTCCGGTAAGTTAACACTGAACATTCTGGTCAAAAGAACGGTGACTTTGGAGGGCGGCTTGCCATCCGCGCCACGGGCAGCCCCCATCAGTCCTGAAGAGCTGCCGGTGGTGTAGGCACGAGCAAGAGGGCTTCGTGCAGGTGAACCACTAGTCGCAGCACCTGGTTCCTCGTCGGCAGATATGATATGCATTTTCGTGGATGACCCCCGGTAGCTGAAAGCACTGCTGCCGAATATGCAGTTCAGGAGGCCCGTGTCGTTCGAATCGGCTGCATGTCGGGATTGACCTTCGTGCCACGTTCCTGAGGCCAGGGTGGAGCTACGGCCACGGGCCCGCGAGAAGGCGCCAGGGCTTGCCGGTGTTGATCGGCGGGCATCTGCGGCGGCGGCGGGGAGAGGTCGCGACTCGACAACAGAGGACTGGGTCGGGAAATTTCGACGGGATCCGCGCGAGAGGCTGGAAACTGCGCGGGTGTGCTTGGTCCCCGTTTGTTCGAGGCTCTGTGAATCTATTCCAAGACCAGTGGGGGGCGAACCGGACGAAGATCGGGTGTCCAGCAAAACACATGCGTCCCGATCACCCAGGGCATTCTGGGCCACAACTACCCGAAAGTCTTTGATGGCATCCAATTCCAACCCCCCGCGGTCATCGTAGGCCCCTGCGGTCGAGGCATTTGGAGAGGTGAAGGTAGATTGCAGCGGGTAAGCATGGGTATTGGAGCGTCGGAGGAGGCTAGCATCGGGGAAGAGGAGGCTGGATGTGTGTTCTTCCTCGGTCACCGATTCGAGGGGGGTCTGGTTTCGATTGGAGTAGGCAGCAGGGTTCAAGGTTGAAGCTGCTGTGCTTAATAGTCGGCCCAGCATGATGGAGTACAATGCAACGAAAAAGCTCGGAATCGCAGGGAACAAAAAACGTCGAGATACGCAGTGTAACAACGGTGGGTAGTCAGACAGCTAGGCAAGACTAGACTGCATCTTACCCGTTGCTTAATTCCGCGGGATCGGAGCCATCATCAAAAAAGAGGAGGAGGGATGGCGAATGGCAGGCAGTGGTTGAGTCGAGGCGAAGCAGTCGTAGGCGGAGGGGAGAAGAAAGTGGGATGGCCTGCAGGAAGACTGCCAGCGAGGGAGTGGGGCGTGGGGATCCGCAATTGGCGCCTGCAGCGACCAGACACACACGCGACAAAGTAGAAGCCGACAGAGTCCCGAGATGGTTCACTGGGACAATTCTCAGACAAGAGGGTTCCACGACAACGGAGATCTGGAGGGAAGATGGGAAAGGGTAAAGAGGCCCGGGGAAAGGGAAGACTGGAAGAAAGGGCGGTGAACCGGGGGCACATGATCCCTTCTGCTTCTGGGCCGATTGGCAGCACCTTAACTATGACTTGCTACCTATTCATGTATGTACACCGCACTATGCCTTCGCCTGCCGCTTGACCTTGTCCACCAGCCGCTTGAGATCCTCTGACTCGTCTCCCTTCCTGGCCTTTTGTTTCTTGGTCTTGCCCCTACTCTCAACTACCTCGGCTTCCCCGTCATCCCCGGTCCGCCGCCGCTTACGGCCCTCCTCCAGCAGGGCCTTCATGCCGGATGTCGCCTTAAATCGGGGGTTGGTGGGATCAATGGCGAACTCGTGACTCTCGAACAGGCGCGAAAACCGGGGATCGCTGACATCCACGTTAAAGTCGTCCGCAGCAACAGCAGCGGCGGCGGCCTCCTTGCTTTTGCCCTTGGATTTTCCCTTCCGCCGGGCCTGCTTCTCGGCCTTTTCGATTTCGTTCATGTCGAAATGTTTCATCTCGGCCTTTTTGTCGTCCACCATGAGCAGCTCCAGTTCGGCCCGTTGAGCGGCGGATGCAGCCTCCTCGGCAGCCCGCTCGGCACGCTTCTTGCGCTTCTCTTCCTTGCGACGAGCAGCCGAGGATGCCTTGCTGTCGGGATCCTCGAAGAATGGATCGTTGAAGCCCAGATCTTCCTCGTGCGCTTCTGATGCTTCGGTCGTGACAGGGGCGTCCTTGTCGGCTGCCGCTTCGGTCTCCGTGGGATCCTCTCCGCGTTTCATGGCCTTGAGCTTTTCCTTTCTCCGCTTCTTGCGCTCGCGCTCCTTCCGCACGTACTTGTCCACCGTGCTCTCTTCAATTTCAGGTTCGTTCTCAAAGATCCCATCGTCCCGAACACCACCGGCAAGCCCCGAAGTAAAAGTGACCTCCATCTCGCCAACAGGGGCTTTCGACTTGGAGGAGCGAGCAGGCTCCGTACTCAGCCCCAGTAACGCGCGCATGCGCTGTCTCTCGGCTTCCCGCTTAGATAGCTTGGTGCTGGAACCCCCCTCCGTGGTATTATCCACCACTTCCACTCCACCCTCCTCGTCTTCGTCTTCATCTTCGGAGCTGTCGCTGCCAAGGTAGGCTTTGAGGTCGTTTTCATCAATTTCTAGCCGCGAACCCCGGAACGCACGCGCTTGGGCTTCTTTTCGGGACTTGTCGTCGGCATCCCACGTTAATTTGACCTTGCTGTGCTGCAGCGCATCGGTCACAAACTCGTTGGGCTTGTATCCGTCCGGGATGCGGGAGCACCGGTCCCGAGGCTTGTCGTCCGAGAAGTCGGTGTCCTCGGGGACGAATCGGAGGTCGAAAAAGTTGGCACTAGACAGATACTCTGCGCCGTCCACCAGGTCGTAGACGTGTTTCGCAACGTCCTTGGAAGAGAACGTGAGAATGGCGTAGAAGTAGCGCAGCCGTTCGAGCTGGTAACGCCGGAGCTCCGTAGAGTTGAACTCCTCGCCCGAGTCACTCTTCAACATGGACTTTTTGATTTGTTCTTCCTCCTCATCTGAGTCGAGTTCTTCATCTTCATCCTCGTCAGCGTCTTCCTCTTGGTTGCTGGAGGCGAAGATCTCCTTCGGTGGGCCCTCGGTTTCCTCCTTCTCCATCCGTTCCTTTCCAAACTCGCTAGGATACACAGCGACCTTTGTCACGCGTCCTCCGGTAGGCACAAAACTTGAAAACACCGCCATCAAATCCTCGGCCCGTATATTATCCCAATCGAGATTGACGACAGCTATCCGCTCGGTGACGTCTCCCAGTGGCACATTCGCCTGCTGTTTATCGGGGAAATCAAGTTCATCCCCTTCGTCGACAGCTTCCTCGTCTTCATCTTCACTAGAACTATCCTCATCCGAAGAAGACGAGGAAAACCCACCGTCGCGAGCAGGGTCATATGGTCTGCTCTCGACCCGTTTTAACTCCTTCTGGACTTCGTCGTCATCGTCTGCGCTGAGAATTTTCTCCCCATCTTCCTTTTCCTCCTCCTCATCTTCATCATCATCTTCGTCTTCGTCAAGACGGTAGAATTTCTCAAGCTGCTTCTTGGTATCATCCTTCGCCAATTTGCGTCCGTACCGGTCTACCGCGGCGTTGCGGGAGAAGTCCTTGTCGCGCAACATGTGCGCAAACCGCTTGTCGAGTTTGACATGTGTCTGGCGTTTGCTCGGCAAGCGATATCGAGGATCGGTTTGGATATTGGCAAATCGAGGATCGGCTGTAAAGATTTTTTTCGAGTTAGTGATTTCCATTTCCATTTCTTTTGCGCATTTCGCTGCACGTACTGATCACTGGACCGGCGTCACCCTTTGCACCGGCCTTCTTTTGCTTTTTCTTATCTTGGCCGGCCATCTTGCTCTCCTTTACTGCAACGGGAGTAGGCACACTTGCGATGTTTGAAGGATGGTTAAACAAGAACAGTTCGGATCTGAAAGAGCGGGAGACAATTTTCTTTTTTCTGCCGGCGAAATCGAGGCGGTGGACAAAAGGCGGTCACTAAGACTGAAGTATAAGAGGGTGTGAGAAGATCAACGGTTTAGAGACTAGAGTTGTGGGTAATGATTAAATCGGAATGTGTGTTAGACAGGATTTGCATTAACTGTTCAACCGTTTCGAATAAAATTTGCTAACTTCCGTGTTGGGAACTACAGGTCAGCACGTTTAACAGCACTATCTATTTGGATGTCAACACAAATATATGTTCAGGACTCATTCGCGAAAAATTGACTATGTTGATGTACCACAATAACGCCTCTGGTAAACTAACCCGTACAAGCTCTCTGGATGCGGTCAGGATCCAAAATACCGCCTCTCCATCCACCGCGGCTCGCCCTCTTCCTCAATGCGACCCACAACAACCGTGATCTGCGGATACACAGCAGTCAGCCGCTTCAGACCCATCGCCCCAGCGGCACACGTCACGAAGACAATCTTTTTCTCGTCCACGCCGTGGTCAATCAAAACTCGAACAGCCATCAGCGCAGCACCACCGCTGGACATCTGGGGGTCGAGGAGCATGACCATGGCATGCTCTTCCAGGTGCGAAGGCAGTTTCAAGTAGTGCAACTCGGGCTCATC
This sequence comes from Penicillium lagena, assembly GCF_028827675.1. Taxonomy (NCBI): domain Eukaryota; kingdom Fungi; phylum Ascomycota; class Eurotiomycetes; order Eurotiales; family Aspergillaceae; genus Penicillium; species Penicillium lagena. The sequence goes on along the minus strand of NW_026623227.1, from coordinate 981,393 downwards.
ATTCTCTTTAGTTTGAATCAATAAGCGGCCCGTGATACAGTCGGGAATAGTCCGCTTCAGAGCAGTTTCTAAACATGAGCCCCCACGCAGGATGGCAACGGCTGATATAATGCCCGTGGTGGTCAGGCCGAGGTAGTGGTTGCCTTGTGGAGTTTCCACGCTTGTTGGGACGTATGAAGTCATGTCCAAGGCTCTAGAGAGAGAGAGTTGTTAGGAAGGGAGTTGTTGGGAAAAAAGACCAGATAACCATTAAAATACGCACTTCTCAATTAGCATGGAGGCAAGCCGATCAAAGTAGAACACGAAGTCGACATGCTCTGTCTCGGGGTCCTGCAGAATCGTGTTCATCCCAAGGAACTGGTTCGTCGAGGGCATCACATGCACATTTGGGGGCAGATCGACTTTGGCGGCTAGTAAACCGAGCTTGCGCAACTCCTCGGTATGCACCTCGGACTTTTCTTCAAGTTTGCGCTGGATGTGCTTGACAACCATGTCTGACTTGGTTAGTATTTAAGCTGACAAAGAATGTCCAAAGGTGACAAACCGATGGCGGTCTTGTTTTCAATTCCACGCGGAATGATGATATCTAGAGCTGGACTTTAGAATACCAAACAAACGAAAAGGAAAAAGAGACGATTTGCCTACCGGAGATAATTCGCTGGGGGTCTACGTATGTCTTGAGAGATGGCTTGACAAAGTCAAACCACTGTTTGATGATTCCTTCAATGTCTCGCCCTCTTTCACGGACATCTCGCAACACTGGATCCCTCCCCGTCAGTGACCTAGGCCATTCTCCAAATTGGGGCAAGACGTACCTCTGCGGCCCAAGCAGACATCCATATCTGCCTCCACGAAGATCTAGCCATTGCATTAGCCGTGCTAGCCCTTTCAACCAACGGGGCCGAAGCTGTACCTTGACATCTAGCATCTCCACGATTCTTGGATCATGAAGTGCCAAGATTCCCTCTAGGATCAGCACCCGAGGCGAGTAGAGGGTGGTCGTTTGGGGTTGGCGCTGGTGATCAGCAAAGGAGTAGATCGGAATATTGGCTTTTTGGCTTGGCATCATATGCCGGTCAGCACAAACCGACGAGACGTTGCGCCGAACAGGGCAACCCTCACCCCTTTTTTAAATCGCGGAGCGTTTTCACCAGAAGATCAAAATCGATCGAATCCGGGCAGTCAAAGTCGTAATTGTTGGCATGCGCTAAGCGATGCTCTTCTGGAGATAACGACTTGTAGAATGAGTCCTGGGCCGGGTATTAGTCCGCATCTAGACACACTGGAAGAAAGAATATGTACCATGACGAGAATCACCACCCACGGCAGATTCAATGACCGCACGATCTCCATGGCCACCGAGGTCTTGCCGGACCCCGAGCTGCCGGCGATGCCAATAATGCTCAAGTCTTGCCATGGCGGGCAGTAGCGCACCTCCGGGGTGTGGGAGTAGAAAGGCGAGACTGACTCCATGACCAAGCCAGCAGCAAGGCATGCAAGAATCAATCAGTGACCTAACGTCGCATTATTCCACTCGTCTCGAAGTGGTCCACGTCGGGCTTAGCGCGCGTGACTTCGCTTGTTGCGATTACCTAAGCACTGTCAATTTTCTTCCCGTTTGCTCTTTCCGCTCTTTTCTGTTCTTTTCCTCTTCACACCTTCCCTCCCCTTGTCTGCCTCGACCAGCGTTCTGCCCTTCCCCCATGGCCGTCGTCTGCAGGGCTACACACTGTTTCAGTCACGGCTAGCTTTGAGTACCTCTTCGCTGCCTGTCCCCCCGGCATTATGGCTTCGGCCAATATTGTATGCTGCCCGGATTGACACCCGTGGTTGCTGGCTTTAACACACAGCAGATGTCTCGTACCCCCTCGACGACCACGCCGACCTGGCATCAGTTTGAGCGCAAGGTCGACGAGGTCAAACCATCCAAAACGTGAGTCCTCCCCATCATTGCCGCCTTTTCCGGCCCTTCCCCCTATGACACCTCACATGATGCACCTTGAAAATCAAGTTGGGAATCTCTCTGAAAACCCTTGTAGAGAACATATTAACTTGTCTATCTGAAATTTCCCCCATTTGTCTTAACTTGGCGAATCTTGACTTGCGATGCCTTTTGCGGAAAATGGCTGACAGTCGAGTTTACAGTGACATCAACTACTTGGTAATGGACTACTTGATCACGAACGGCTACCCATCTGCAGCGAAGAAATTCGCAGCCGAGGCCAATATCCAGCTCAGCACAGATCTGGAATCCATCCAGGAAAGGGTTGAGATCCGGACGGCCATCCACTCGGGTAACATTCAGGTGGCGATTGAGAAGATCAACGAGCTGAATCCTCAGGTAAGAACCATTCGTTTCATGTACTCTCTGCCCCCCTTCCCCTCCTCTTTGCTATGATTATATCAGTTTCATGCACCACTCCTAACTATCCCCTTCGGGGGTGTTGTGGAAAAACACTCATCTTCAGTCCTCAGTATGAGCAACAACAACATCTTGTTGTTTCCAATCACAAAATATTTGTCTATGCTGTTCAAGTTCCACGGCTAACCAGCATATCTCAGATCCTCGATGAAAACCCATCGCTGCACTTCTCATTGCTGCGCCTCCAGCTGGTGGAGCTGATCCGGTCCTGCACATCCACTCCGGATGGCGACATCAGTCCCGCACTGGAGTTTGCAACCTCGCAGCTCGCTCCACGAGCACCGACGAACCCCCAGTTCCTGGAAGATCTGGAGCGGACGCTCGCACTACTCATTTTCCCAAGCGACAACCTGGCCCCTTCACTCGCCGCTCTTCTAGACCCGAGCCTGCGTAAGGACATCGCGACTCGCGTCAACGAGGCCATCCTGCAGAGCCAGGGCGTTAATAAAGAGGCCCGTCTCCGGAACCTCGTGAAGCTGCGCGCATTCGCTGAGAACAAGGCCCGCGATGCGAAGAAAGATATCCCCGAGAAGCTGGATCTCGGTTTGGTCGGCGACGCCCAGGATAGCTCGTCCGGCAACCAGAACAGCAGCAGTAACAGTAATAGTAATGAGAATGGCACCAGCCAGAATGGAGCCAGTGACACCGTGATGACCAACAACGGCGATATCGACCCGATGATCTCATGATCGTTTATATCACTAACCGGTCTGGTTGAATTTGCCGTTGGATGGTCCCGTCTCTCTGACTATTAGATTTGTGACGACATGACACGTACTACCAGCTATTTGTTGTTTTGAAGACTTTTTTCTAGCGCGGGCGTCTTGGAGCAAGAACATCACGGTTCTGGCGATGGGCCAGGCTTACAATACTTTGTTGAGCATTACAATAAACTTGATTCTTCATACCATTGTGGTTTTTTGAGTCGTAAAACGAGGCGTCAGAACGGTGTCGAATATAAAATATTCTTGTCCTGGTCTACATGATTTAAGGATCTTTGACTCCACTGTAAACAATTCTAAAAGTACTTAATAAATCGTAACAATGATAATGAGACAACCTGTCACATCAAAATTCTCCCCAGGATGCCCACCTTCGCAAATTCTTGATCCTTAACAACCATTTCCATAACGTGCCGATAGTTCTCTCCCGGAGTGACTAACCCCAGAACGGACGGCTCTACCGTCTCTGCATCCATTGCAACAGGAACGCTTCGGCCACAAACACACAGGAAACCAAGCAACGCAAATAAAACAGCTTCCTTAGCACTGGGGTCCAGCGTGGTAGGGCCATCGTCATCTCCAAGCCTCATAACTCTACTCTGGGGGAAGCGCGCTCTCAAGTGTTTGAGAATGTTAGGGTTGTAGGCACCTCCACCGCAGATATAGATTTCGTCAATGTTCCTCCTACCCTCGCCTAGAAGAGGCAAGACGATGCTCTCATACGCCCTGGCGATCGACTCGGTTGTGATACGGGTGATGGTGGCAATGATGGCCGCAGGAGATTTGCCGGATGATTGCATCTTTTCGACAAGTGACCGAGCCACGTCATCTGAGAAGAGTTCCCGCCCTGTAGTTTTTGGCGGCTGGAGTTGGAAGTATGGCTCGTTGGTCAAGTAGTCTTCGACAACTGCGTGGTCGATTTCTGTTTCGCCTTGGGCACCGAGTGCTCCATCGCAGTCAAAATGCTCCTTGTTGTTTGTTAGAAGGCGCATGGCAGCGTCGATAAAGACATTTCCAGGCCCGGTATCAAAGGCAAAGTATTTCGATTCTGAATCTGCAGCCTTTAAACTGCTGGCTGGGAGGACGGTTGCATTTCCTATGTTAAGCGTCAATAGACTGATTACACAGGCTCGGTTAGGGCTGAAATTTGGAATGCTGCGCCGTTCATCCACTTACCTATGCCGCCAATATTTTGACTAATACGTGTTAACTCAGGGTTTGACAGAAGCCCAGCTTCGAAGAAGCCGGACAACGGCGCACCCTGGCGGCCGGCTGCTAGCTCAGCAACCCGAAACCCGCTGACAACTGTCCTGCTCTGTGGTCAGCACATAGATTTGTACCAAGTAGCCATAGAGTTACTCCAGGGCCTTCTCGTACCTTTTAGTACCATAAGAAATCACGGCAGGCTCCGCCATCTGCAGCGTCGAGCGCTTTTCTCCTACGGGCTGGTGCCATAGTGTCTGTCCGTGACTCGCAACGAGGTCAACTTGGGCCAGGTCCACACCGGACTCCTCGATTGCCCGTGTAAACTCTCTTCCTAGCTCAAAATTGAGGTCACATACTTCAGCCATAGAGGTAGCCGCGCTAGCCCCGGCGTTAGGACGACATAGACGAAGGACCTGGGAGCGGATATTTGGGTTGACTGGGACTTCTGTGTACGAGAGAAGCTCAATTTTCACGTCTGCCGACGACGGAATGGAAGATATACGACAATGAGCAACATCAATACCTAAATCAAGATGTTTAGATATATAGTCATAATATCTTCTAGTCTCGCCAGTCTGCATAGGCCAGGAACTTACCATCCACACTGGTGCCACAGTTCAATCCCAGGATATTGAGGGTGACCATGATGTAGGCTGAACTCTTTCCCTCAGCGGGGACTAAGTATTTGTAGTAAATGTTTTCTCTTGTAGGTAAAAAGAAGAAAGAAAGGAAAGTAGGAAGGAAGAAAGAAAAATAGAGTAGAAGGGTCCTCGACCCTGTTGAGGAAAATGCCCGGCTTGACCAAATATTTGCAGTGGAAATCAACTCGAACGTCCTTGGTTGGCTCAGTCCACAGCGTTGGAATATAGAGGGTAGCAACTTCTCGAAACAAAGTCGCCTAATCTCCCCGAATCGATCGGAAACAGTCACTTGACCGCACGATGTTTTATATGTGGACCAGTAGAACGCCCGTTGCGTGAGAGCACGTCCCTGATCAGATTCGCTCGGGTCCTGATGGTGGGGGCGAAATAGTGGGCCACACAACGGGTTATCCGTAGATGGCCTCAAGGGGTACTATCTCAATACCTATGGTGTTGACTAGTGGATTCTCACACCAGGACCGTTGAGCTTGCCAATTGCAAAATGGTACTCTTGCACAATGTATACCCCCTCGATTAACAATAATAACGATTAGCATATTTGCTAAGTTCTTGATGTATTTCGGGTGAAACTTTGACCAGGAGGAACCTAGCGCCTAGGACAGGCAAAGAGAAAGAATCTTCAAAAGACTTTTGTGGACAATTTTCTTGGCAAAAGAACAGAAAGGCACGGACATGATGAATTCCCTTCACTTCTATAACAGGGGCTAGTAAACTTGCAAGAGCACTCGTTTAGTCCATGAACCACCTTTACTCCATCTCTAATGCTGTCTTCAGTGACCCCGTTGAGGCTTGTAGCTTTGCCTTGCCCTCTTCAAGCGAACATCCAGAGGTAGCCACGAGAATGCTGAGTTTGACATGACCATTACAGCGGGCCAATATCTCATCGAGGACATCGTCTCTACTAACGTCGAAAACGGCCGTCGGGGGGACGATGGCCCGAACGACGCGGCGTGCTCGGTCACGCAGCTTCTCATTTGAAATTTTCAAATCAACCATCTGCGTGTATATTAGCAGGCCGGAGGACTAATGAGGGATGACTGGCATAGATAAACTAACCAAATTGCCGTATGTTTTCCCAGCTCGGATCTGTGAGCCTGTGGAAATCATATTCAAGATCTGAGCACCGTCGCAAAGTTAGCCCAGGTTTTACTTTGAAATATTCGACATTAGAAAGCTGCAGGTCATACCATTTTGGTCGCGGTGCCCGCTTTGAGACGAGTACTCCCAGTCACAACTTCGGGACCAGTGACACACTCGATCAAAATGTCACAGAGTCCCTCTAGTGCGCTTGGATGCACACAGGCGAGACCAAGCGTGGCTGCTCCAACCGAATTTGCGTATTTGATACTTCCTAAAACATAAGGGGTCCGCCCCGACGAGGCAATGCCTATAAGGACGTCGTTCTCGCCTAAAGGAGGGGACAACATCGCAAGGTCAGCCGCACCCATTTCTTCTGAGTCCTCAGCGCCTTCGACCGCGTTTCGGATAGCATGATCTCCGCCGGCTATCAATCCAATGAACTGTCCTGGCGGTGCAGAGAATGTGGGTGGACTTGGGACTTCGTTAGTGCTGCTAATGACAGGCTCAAAAGAGGTTTACTTACATTTCAGACGCGTCTAGGACACCTAACCTGTATCATAGCAATAGTCAACTATCAAACACCGACATGGCAACATGGCACTGAGTGAGACGATGATTGAATACCTTCCACTAGTCCCGGCACCGGCATAGATGACTCGCCCGCCCGCAAGTATGCGTGGTACGATCACATCGATTGCAAGGGCAACTTGGGGTAGACAGGTCTCAACGGCCTTGGTAACAGTTGCGTCTTCTTTATTGATGATCTCTGTGGCAAAAGAATAAATTAGTCGTGACAGGGTATTATATCAATGATACTTGAACCTACGACATAGCTCTAAGGAGGAGACTTCGTCGATCTTTGAGGTGTTCGAGTTCTGCTGCTCCGTTTGCAGCTTGGCAAGCCTTATGGTTGAAGGCGCCGGGTGGCTTGCAATGATCGGGGCATTCATTGTTGTAATTAACACAGGTGCCTCGTGCTTTGGATCAATTTGACTGCACGAGACTTTATCTTTCCAATGGGAGAAATTTCGGCGCCGAGGGAGCTTAACAGAGATCTTGAACTCACGAAGCCTCGCGCTGAATTCGAGAACTTGGCAAACAAATTCTCATTTCATCGGGGTTGGCTTGTTCGGGAGATTGCAGCCGATACATAAATTTGATGACCTGGCCACGGCTCACCCGCCCTATCTGTCGGGTTATCCGTCGCGGAGACAAGACCCACCAGATCCATGGCCCCTGGTCGTGCAGGGGTGAAAATTCGCGGGGAAGATGGAAGAACTAAAACTTTTCATGCGAACATATCGAATACTCAGTTCATTTCTATAAATCAACCGGGTCCAACCTTCATCACAAAACGGTCCGTCCTGTAAAACCCTTTCCGCAGCATTGGATCCGCTGAGAACTACAGATTCAGCAATTCACCCCGCAGCTATCTTCGACGAGGTACCCATTCTGCGTCCACGAAAATGGGGGTCAACTTTGACAAGTTTCGCGTGGCCGTCTGGGGTGAAGCCCCGACAAGTCCAGAAGAGCGCAAGGTAGGGAGCTTTCCCAGCGGCCTATGCACACAGTCACTAACATCGGAGAACCCAGTTACTGAGGAAGATAGACTTCTTTATCCTTGTACACAGCCTGCCACTGATATTTACCAAATTGGCTGCTAACTAGCGTCATAGACTTACTGCTGTATTGCCTTCTTCTTCAATTACCTAGGTGAGCACTTCGGTTTTCTAGTACCTCTCCACACTGTTTGACTAACATAAGCCTGAACAGATCGTGCCGTTCTAGCAAACGCGTATGTGTCCGGGATGCAAGAAGACATCAACATTACTGGTAATCAATACAACCTCCTGGTTACCTGTCTTTCGGTTGGCTGTAAGTCATAACCTTCACTCCAATTGTTCATGTTGGCCCGTGCTCATTCACTGCAGACATCATAGGACAGGTACCTCATAGCCTTGTGATTCAGAAGGTCGCTCCTCGAATCTGGTTCCCGCTGATGACAGTCGTTTGGTCTATCTTAACCATGTCCTGTGGAGCCTGCCACAACTTCAGCCAACTGGCCGCCGTGCGTTTTTTGCAAGGTATGGCAGAAGCGTCTACCTACAGTGGTACGCAGTATATACTAGGCAGCTGGTACAAGGGGTCTGAAGTCGGTAAACGTATTGGGCTCTTCCAAGCTTCTGGAATGGTGGGAACCATGTTTTCAGGTAAGCTTGCTAGTGGTAATGGTGACACATAGAACAGTGAGATTGATGACCTTTACCAGGTGTCTTGATGACCGCTGTTTGGGAGACGATGAACGGTGTAGCTGGATTGTCTGGCTGGCGATGGGTTGGTAGTTCCCTATAAGAGACAGTGATAGCGGTTATCTGATGCTAACTAATATACGGATAGTCTTTCATACTTGATGGAATCATCACCCTGCCCGTCGCCCTCTTCGGTTTTGTCTTCTTTCCGGATCTTCCTGAGTCGACTAAGGCATTCTACCTCAAGCCTCATGAAAAAGAGCTAGCTGTCAGCCGTTTACCACCTAAGAACGCAGACGGACACAATATTGGATTTTCACTGGTCAAGAGAGTCCTGCTTACACCCAACTTGTAAGTATTGCGCCCAAATCACTTTCTCAAGCTGTGCCTAATTTTCTGTGTTAAGCTGGATTTTCAATATTTTCTGGATGATCGGTGGAGCATTGGAAGCTTTTTCTACACAGACATGCATGGTCCTATGGATGAAAGCTTCGGGCTTATTTACCGTTCCACAGAATAACATGTATCCGCTCGGAATCACTGCCATTGGTTCGTACATAGTACATTTTATTTGTCGGAGAGCTAATGAAGGCTGACTTCCTTTAGGTATTGTACTCACCTTGGGTACTTCCGTAGCAATTGATGCCACGGGAGTCCACTCTTTATATGGTTTCTTTGCCTGCTCTGTCCAAATAATTGCGTGCATTATCCTCCTTTGCTGGAACATGGTTGGGACTGATGCAAAGATGGCAGCGTTTTGTAAGTACCAAAGCGTGCGAACTTCTCGAGACTTTCTGGAGTTAACTGATTGAGATAGATTTGGCGGGAACGGCGTATTCGATCCAACCCGTCGTTTTCACATGGGCAAACAAGATCTTATCACGAGATGGCGATGATGCTGCACGAGCTGTTACTCTGTTCTCCATGAATGGTTAGTTCCCCCCTCCTTCAGTTAATTCTATAGGAGATATACTTAAGTAGCACAGGCGCCTCTTCTGTCTTGTACGCTTTTTGGGGCATCGCACTCTATCCGACAACAGACGCTATAACAGTAAGTCTTATGCTTTTACTATATATCAATATCAAAAACTTACTGAAGAAAATTAGGGGTTCTTCAAGGGAACTGTTACAATGGTCGTCGTCAGCGTCAGCCTTGCGGGATGGATCTGTGTTGTGTGGTGGCAGGATGTGAGGACGATGCGCCAACATGATGCTCAAACAGACCGGGAGTTAAACCTCGAGGAGGCTAAAAGGTCACATGAACAGCTTTAACAGAAGAGGCACAAGGTGGAATAAATCATGTCAATTACTTGAGATACATTTTGGTCCAGCCTGTTGAGCAGTCTACAACGAATCTTTGGCTCTGGCCCTCAAATAAGTCGACATGTCGAAGTAGATTTTTGCGATTATCTGCGCTGCAGTATGTGTTATCAATGACTGAATCGGTTGTACGATGACAAAGTGGCTTGTGATAAGAGCTCCGAAAGGAATATGAGACGAATGGAGCCAGCCCTACTGTACGACTCCTTTGAGCACTAGGTTTTGCATCGTGGATTGGCTGGTCTCCAAATCCAGCGCCACGACCAATAATAGCATTACAATTTACCAGTGGGTCCTCCATACTTGGACGTACGAGGCCCACTTCCATCCCGACGGCTCTTCGGCTCTTCCGCCATCTCCAGCGAAACCAGGAGCACGTTGCGTCTCCACCATTCCCACGAGCACTATTGCGAGCCATGAGGCGAGGCTTTGTCAGGACTCCGCTTGCCTGCAACACATGGTATGGATCCGATCACACGTCCCTAGTAATGTTCGGGACTGATGAGTTTCTAGCCGGAGTCGCAAGACCAAATGTGATGGCCTTCGCCCCCAGTGCGGTCGTTGCACAGCCAAGGGACTACAATGCCTGTGGTCTGCCCCAGATCCTATACATCGAATGTCGCCTAGTTCGCCTGCTCAAACCCGGGAATCCTCAGAGGTCACCGCACACTTCAGAGCTCGGTCGCCACGGCACGAAGAGACTGATCAAAGCCCCAGCTTCCAGCATGGCCTCCAAATCTGTCTGGATCATTTCTTTGAACGGCATTTTGCAAGCGACTTTTGTTCATTTGACTACCGGCTAGACTTTGAGCACAAGTGTAGACAAGATACCCTCCTCGCTTCATCAGTTATAGCGCTATGTGGCAGGTACCTAGCGCAGCAGGATGCGCAAGCTCTCTTCGGGCTTACTTCAGCACGTCAAGTCTCGCGAAATTACTTACAGAAAGCCCGGTATCTGGCCAAGGTGAAATCGGACGAGCCAAGCGGTAAGTGTCGCGCATGCCTTGATGATCCTCAAATGTTTACAACGCAATCGCAGTTTCACATATCCAGGCCAATCTCATAGTCGCCATGGCAGAGCTTCTCGCGAACTCTGGTGCGCGTCAGTGGCTTTTCTCAGGCACAGCCATTCGAATGGCTGAGATCATGAGACTCAACAAGGAGTTTCATCAGAAACACACACCCCGAGACCAAGAGATCCGAAGACGCACCTTTTGGGCATGTCTTCTCTTCGACAGGGCACTAGCATACCTGCTTGCTAAGCATCGAACAATTAATCTCGACACCGTCTCTATTGCTGTGCCTAGTGCTGATGCGTCACTAGTCTACCAAGAGGAGACTAGAGGTGTGAGCTTAGACGAGCTGGCTACTCAGCGTAGACCGTCAGATCTAGGTCTCACTCCGTACTTGATCAAGGCCATCTGCCTTTGGAGTGACCTAGCTGACTTCGTGGTCTACTCTCGTAGGCGTCTAGACTGGCACCCTCCGACTGACTCTCGAAGCACCCTCTTTATCCAGCACGCGTCCCTGCGCTCCTGGGTCGACGAGCTACATCCGAGTCTCCGTTGGAGTGCTGACAACTATAAGAACCAATGTGCCCTTGGTCAGAAGAGTCCCTTTGTGGCGATGCATTTCATATTGCGCTCAGCCTCGTGCGTCGCCCATCAATCCTATCTGCCTCAACGGACGGCCTATACTATGCTTGTCGACATTGTCGACGCTGCTGGTTGGTCATATTTTCACAGGGACGAATCGCTCATCAAGACTTGCGTGAACAGCGCTCTGCAGGTTGGGGAGATGCTCTCATATTTGATGGACGATATGGAGCATGAGTCCTCATTGCAAACCATTTGGGTGGCCGCCTCAATTCTTATTGCTGCCAACACATTTCTTTGGCTTCAATACGCACGAGATGAGACATTTTCAGACGAGAATATGGTGAAGGAAGCCAATCATTACTTCAACCTCGTCCGTCAGGTCATGACATGCTGGGTTTCTGAGTGGAAAGCCGCGAGGCAGTGGCTTGGCGCCCTTGACATCATGCATGACCTGTATAAAGCAGCTTACCTCGGCGAGGTAAGTGAGAATATTCTTGTCGGGCGAGACAGCGGCAGCGTAGCCGCAAATTCGCCCGATTCTGAAAATGAAGACGAGGAGGACGCGGCCAACGATTTTCGGCCACAGCCTGGCGATGGGTATCCGTCGCTCATCTCCCTGCCGAACCTGCAGGCTTCAGTAAAATTCGCCACGGGGGATACGTCTGCAAAGTCAATAAGCGTACCATCGATATGGCTACAACTGTCAGGTGGTTGGCCGCACGGATATATGGGAGCGGAGAGCCTTCTCGAAGCGGCTGGGGAGATCGATATATAATCCAGCGCTGTTCTGGAGTGCTAGATGTAAGAATACCCATGATTGAACTACATAGAGTTCGAAAAGTCAAAAAGATTAAAAAGAAAGACACAAGTCACGCGATAGGTATTAAGTATTAAAACAGTATACGAGCTTTGAACATCGACGGCAAATGCCTGAAGCTGGTCTCGTTCAATGTTTGACAGAAATTTGTCTTGTTTAGCATCAATCATAAACGAAAGTTTTGAATCCGGCTGCTGCAGACGTTTTTACCTGCTAAAGCATGTTTTGAGATCATTACCCTGTCCAAGGCAGTTAATAGTGACCCTGACCCAACGAGAATGCTTAGAGACGATATCATTACTGCTGTCCTGAAATATTACACAACACCATAGTTATATCCGTGCTTTCCCATCAGCAAACCAAGCCCATAGGGACCAATGGAGTATTCATCATTATCAGCCCAAAGTAATTCCAAAAGCCAGCTCGCCACGACTGTGTTTCTCATCAAGTACTTGTTGTGCGAAAGCTTGTCTTTCAAAACCTTGCGCTGTTTCTCTTTAACAAGGCAAGAGCCAATAATAATCAGGGGCCACATTAAAATGCAGGAGTAATTCGTAGTTAAAATCTGTGGTAGATGAGACATGGCTATATCGATGTGAGACTGCAAGTGAGAAATTCTCAGAGCGTTGTGCTTCGAAACTGGAGACACCGTGGACTCCAAAAAGATTAGCAGGGCGTATCGGTATACTTCGAGTGTTGCTGTTCGCTCTGAGTCCCAGGCGCCGGCGTGCTCTGTAGCTGGAGGATTCCAATTCACGGTTGTCTTTATTAAACTATTGTAGATACCGAAGCTGTCGGGATCCGGGTATTCACTGAGGCACCCATGCTGCGCAGCAAAGAAGGAAATTTGGGAGATCAGCTCGAAAAGACCATGTACACCACCAAACATGACACCAAAGGCCCCAAATTCGTTGAGATCATCAAGTGATTGAAGAAATGTGTCATGGATAAGTGCCCTGTCTTGGTTCATTCCGAACGGGGTGATGTTGTTGGATAAAACGAGATAGGAATAGACTTCCATTATGAATCCATAGAGCTTGCGCTCCTCTCCTGTCTTGAATTCGCGCTGCTTGCTTTGTAGTTTAAGAATTAAATGCCGACTGGCGCGAAGGTGGATGAACAGAGAACCATTCAAGTCTCCGGAGAGGGTCTGACATAATTAGTGATTTCAAGAACGGGAGCAATCCATTCTGCAAAAATACCTCATAATGACATAGAATAACTAAAGTCAAAGACACCCTAAGCAAAGCCAGGGGCTCTTCTAGAAGAGCTTCATCTTTGGATATACGCCGAAGGGTTCGCAATACCAAGCAATAGTGCTGGTAAGTAGCTTGCTGAAGTTCAGTCTGTTCCTGTGACTTGAATGATAAATGTGCTCCACTCAATGCAAGGATACTGTGCATGAGAAGATCGTCGTTATAAGCGATGGGCATGATCCATGAAACGAATGGGATGTTTTGCGCCGGGGCGGTAGCTAACAAAGGACCTGTCTTTTCGATGTAATGCGATAAAAGAACTTGCGAGGCCGGTAGAAGCATCCCTGCTCGCCTCGGACTCAAGAATGTGCTCAGTTCTCGTGACCAGACAATGTTGTCGTTGGGGATGTCGGGTTCGTCCTTGTCCTCTGTTTCAGGAGAAGTGCCATGAGCCTCGCTGACAGGAGATGAATATGCCTCTGCCAACCCATCACAACTGATTAGGCTAGTCTTGGAGGTGACTTGGTCACAATAACTCCTCTGTTTACCATCAAGCCCGAATGTTCGAGTTATATGCGGGGGCCAAGAACAGTCAAGCTTGTTTCGGGCGCACGATAAACATTGTGGTTTTTCTTCGTCACATTTCTTCTTGCGGTGGCGACAGGTAAGACAACCAGTTCTCACACGACCGAACACTCGGCTCGTTCGACGACTACTTCTCTCGGAGCCTCGCTGGGCCCTGGGTGAGAATGAAGCCGGCATGTTGCGCACAGGGAAAGAGGGTACCTAGCCTTAAAGCTATAGAGTGGTGAAGGAGGCGTGTGAGAACTCAGGCCTCGGCAGCCCAGGCTCCACCCCAAAAAACCAGCCTATATCGGAACCTAGTCGTATGGACGCCGCTAAAAAGGAGTCATGTGAGTTGAGAAGCCGGGGTGAGTGGGGTAAGGGTCGATAAACGCGGTTGGAGATAAGACATCGCTTCGGTGTTTTCGCGGGGGCCCGAGTTGACATCATCCGGGTTTTGTCTGCTACTCTTGGGGTATAAAACGAATCGCCATAGTAATGGGGAACCTTTAATTTCATCTTTGATCGTCCGGCATATCGATTCAGTTTCCCCATAATTAATCCCTTACCATCTCGATTCATTTGCTCCCGACATCTCCAGCAAAAGCGAAGATTGGCCATGTCGATGACAGCCAAGCCCTCATACGACGTGGTCGTAGTTGGTGCCGGCCTGAGTGGTCTTCAAGCTGCTCTTACAGTCCGTGCTGCAGGATTCACTGTTTGCGTCTTGGAGGCGAACAACCGAGTCGGGGGCAAGACCCTCACCCTCCAATCCTGCGAGAAGGGATTCAATGATATGGGTGCGGCCTGGATAAACGACACCAATCAAAGCGAAATGTTCAAACTCTTTCAGAAATATGGCATTGACGCTGAAATGCAACTGGATCATGGAGACAGCGTCCTTGAGCCCGCGGTGGGGTCTATCGTGAAAGTGCCGTACGGCCAACTTCCCGTACGTATAGCCTCACTTGATCCCCAAATACCCAGTATACTCATTATGATTTGAAGGGTGATCCAACCGTGTTCACGAACCTCATGGAGGTTCTTCGAGCAGAGTCTGCCATCGTGGACTTGAACAACCCTTCCAACTCTCCAGGTGCTAAGGAGATTGACCAAACAACTTTCGAGGATTTTTGCATCAGCAGAACCAAGTCTGACGAAGCGGCTGATATTGCCGATCTGATATGCAGTGCACTTTTGGGGGTGGAAAGTGACGAAGTCAGCGCCTTGTTCATGTTGCACTATATTAAATGCGGGTGCGGAATCGACAACCTCCTCTCGGATGGAAAAGACGGAGGACAATATTTACGCAATAGACAAGGTATTTAACATTGAGAAAGAGCGCGTCTGCTGTTGATTTTGGGCGCTAACGGTCTAGGCAATCAAACCATCTCCCGGAAAATGGCCAAAGAACTGGGTCCACGCTCAGTCCTCCTACGTAATCCTGTTACTTCAATTGAACAGTCGCAAGGCACTAAATGTGTGATTACAACAGAGAGTGGTCTGGTGGTTCATTCTCGGAAAGTCATCGTCTCGGTTCCTACAACTCTCTACCCATCAATTAAATTTAACCCTCCTTTGCCCGAGAAAAAAGCAGCTCTCGGCGAAAACACAGCAATGGGATATTACAGCAAGATGATATTCGTTTTTCACAAACCTTGGTGGCGCAATGCTGGTTTCTCTGGCTGTTTGGACGCCGAGATCGGTCCCATCAGCTTTTCTCGCGATACCAGCATTCCTGCTGACAGCCAGTGGTCAATCACTTGCTTTATCGTCGGAGAGAGAGGAAGGCAATGGTCTAAACTATCCAAGGCGGCTCGTTATCGTCAAGTATGGGAGCAATTCTCCAGGGGATTCGGAAAATTTGTCGAGAATGTACCCGAGCCAGCAAACACCCTGGAGGTTGAGTGGCTCAAGCAAGCCTTTTTTCTTGGGGCTCCATGCCCAGTCATGGCTCCCGGAGTGATGACTACTGTGGGCACTGAGCTGACAACATCTTTTGAAAACATACACTTTGTAGGTACCGAGACTGCATCTGTTTGGCGTGGATACATGGAGGGTGCCGTGCGCTCTGGGCAGCGAGGAGGTGCCGAAGCTATTCAGGCATTATCTAAAGAACTCAATGGCCGAGGTTAGAAGCCCTTATGTCTTTTGAGACGTATCACGGCCATAGAAGCAATATAAAAGTGGCTCTTGAAATTATCCGAGATAATGTATTCAACAAGGTTACAAAAACGTGTTATACAGCATTGAGAAACGATAAACCAATAACAATCGTAATTAAGGATCGCAAAAGCAGGAATACCACATGGATATGACAGAAGGAGAGGATGAAAATTTGCACACTTAGACACCTTACAGGCTAGTCCTTGTCCTTGACGAGACCCTTATCTGCTGCCGCTTATCTGTAACCGCGCAACCCAGCCAGTCGGGTATCACGCTCCATAACTCCTCTTATGCAGCTTGACACCAAAAATGCGGGGAAACTGGTATACAATACCTTTTATGGGATCTAACTAGTGAAGTGGCGGCTTGTCTTTCCATTGATTCGTTAGAAGAGGGCAGGACTATGCTCTTTAACTTTCCCCTCACACTTGGGCTACGCCTTTCACCATCTGCCGTTTAGTTGATGGACCACTGCGAGCTCACAAATATAAGACCAACATTTCTCCAGCAAGTCTACCCCAAAAATAGTCCAAAACGAGAGAGAGATTTCTGTTTTCCTCTTATCAACCAACTATTCCACCATGTCTATGGATGCGAAGGACATCGGTAATAGAATCTTCATGTTTCAGTGAAAGTCAAGTGGCTCATATCATCCATAGATATGTCCTACGGCATTGAGAAGACGCCAGCTGTTCCTGGTGCCGAGTCAGTCTCTGCAACCGAGACCGAGCTTCAGAGAACACACACTCCTCTAAAGAAGCAGTTCAATTCTGTCACCCTTTTATCCATGGCTTTCGTGATATGTAATAGCTGGGCTGGAATCTCCGGCAGCATTCAACTGGCACTGTTACAAGGAGGACCTGTCACTCTTATCTACTCAATTATCATCAGCACGTCAGCATACCTTGCTATTGCTGCCTCTTTAGCTGAGCTAGCGTCTGTTTACCCAACTGCTGGAGGACAGTACCATTTTGCATCTATCCTTGCCCCGTCGAGACTCAGACGGGGTTTGTCATATGCATGCGGTCTTCTGGCCCTCTTTTCTTGGGTTGCAATCGGCGTCACCGTGATCCTTTTACTGTCGGAGCAGCTGATGGCCGTAGTTGCTGCTACTCATGATGGATTTGTCACCAAACGATGGCAAGTCTTTTTTAGTCTACCAGGGAATGGCCTTTTTTGCGCTCGTGTATAACATCTTCGCGCTCAAGCGCGCGCCTTGGACCCATAATATTGGCTGTTAGTAGCGCCTTGCAAAAGATGCCCCTTTTCAATATTACCCACTAACGGAATTTGATAGTCTTCCTCACGTTGTCACTATTTTTGACATCTTTCATTGTGATCCTAATTCGCGCTAGCCCGAAGCAACCAAGCACCTTTGTCTGGACAACCTTTATCAACGAGACCGGCTGGCCAAACGGTGTTTGTTTCTTGACCGGCCTTTCTACCTCATGTTATATGTATAATGGCTTGGATGCATCCATGCATCTGGCCGAAGAGTGCAGCGAGCCTGAACGAACAGTCCCACGGACTATTATGGCCGCTGTGGGCATCGGATTTGTTACCGCATTCTCATATACGGTAGCCCTACTCTATGGTCTGACTGATATTACGCAAATATTGACCACAACGGGGTATGATTATGCAGTTCAGTCCTTGATCTTCTCATAAATGTCAGTCTACTGATTTCTATTGGCCAAAACAGGTGGATACCTTATATTGTTTATGTACAAATATTTCGATCAACGACAATAGCAAATGCGCTCACAATTATTGGTGTCGTAATGGCAGTCTTTATAATCATCGCCGTACAGGAAACATCTTCTCGCCTTGCGTGGTCCTTCGCTCGCGATGAAGGAATTGTGTTCTCTAAATTTATCAAGCGGATTGATCCGAGACTTGATGTTCCGATCTTTGGACTTCTTTCCACCTGGTCCCTGGTGTTTGTGTGTGGTTTGATCTATTTGGGTTCTGCAACTGGTGAGTTGTTTCATATCTCTCCTTTTATTCCATTTTTCTATTTCGCAATGCAATAAAAGAGGCTAAAATGAAGCTCTTAGCAATCAACGCTCTTATTGGAGCCTGTATTATTCTCCAGGAACTATCATTTGCTATCCCCGTGGTACTACTTCTTTACCAAGGACGGTCCACAAAATTTTTGCCGCCAAAGCGGCCCTTCAAAATGCCGCATGTTCTAGGCTGGGCTGTCAATATCTATGTTGTGATGTTCACAATTTTGACACTAGTCTTCTTTAACTTGCCGATCTTCATCCCGACAAATGCTTCTACAATGAGTGAGCAATACCCCCTTTCCTGATTCGTGCTGTCGTAGGCAGATGAAGAAGGGGAAACCCAGTTCAGGCTAACGGGTGAACATAGACTACGCGTGCGCGATTCTCGGGGTTGCCTTAGTACTCGGTTTGCTGAACTGGTGGCTCTATGCCAAGAAGCATTACAATGGGCCTGTGGTAGAGTTCTATGAACAGGCAAATTGTGCCCAGGAAGACTGAAATATTCATAGATTGTTTCAGTTCATCTTCCCCTGGCCCTTTATCATGTTATCTCCAAATATGTATTCATGCAATCGTTGGAAAGGTCCATTATAACCCACCCCTTACTTGATGATGATTATTGTATTCCACAACTGGCAATGAAATCCATCATGATGAACGGACCGAGCCCAAGGGCGGTGCTAGCAGTAGGGCCCCACTCCTGAACTCCCGGGATGGGGATGGTAATTCTATTGCGAATGAGGCTTAGGGCCGTCACCTCGATAGCAAACTTCTCGTCGGGGTAATCGTCAGACGATCCCCACACGAGGGAAATGAACCATCTAGGCATTACGGTTACTGAGGACCATCATGTCGGCATTAAATGCGCCATCATGAATGGTTCCATCGAATTGACAGGGAAGCTCGTCGGATTGGAAATTCGACACCCACTGGCAGAGACGGCCGGTCACTTTATCAACCCAAAACTCTCCCTGCACCTTCTGAGCGATATCGAAAAGCGCGTTGGTGTCCATAACGTAAGGGAGGGCTTCAGTCGGTGAGGATGAGCATAGTGGAGGAAGAGAGCTAGTGAGACCTGATCTGGCCGAGAGGCGCGGAAGAAGTTGGCCCGTGGGATACAATGGATACCGTGTACACAGAATCTGAAATGCAACTGGCCACAAGTAGATAGATACACGGGATAGATACATGGGAGCCAAAATGAACGCAAAAACAAAAGGATAAGAAAATATAGCGATCAAATAGATATCCAACCCATCCGACAGCAAGCTTAGGTGCACGCAAGATTCTAGCAAGAGAAGAAGGAAATCGCTTAAGCGCCGCAGAGCAGAGCGACTGAAGAAAACCAACAAAGGTCTACTAGGAGATACTTAGATGATATTCATGCAAATCCATCCCATCGAGAGATGAACCAAACTAGAAGCTCATGAGATCTGAAAATGAAACAAAATACGTTAGCAGCTTGTCGTATAGACATATAGGCAACTGGGGGAAAGACATACCTCTTCCAAAAAGCGCTCTCTTAGCCCAGTCCATGGCCAGCATACACCGGGTCCGGAAGCTGACGCTCTCCGCGAAGTAGATACCGCGCCAGAGATACATAGCCAGCACGCCACCGCTGAAGCTCAGCCCACCGAAATCAAAGATCGCCGCGTTACTGATGTACGCAAGGCTGCCGAGGTGCGTATACTTGAAAGCCTTATAGACAGCCTCGTCCAGATCACCGTAATCGATCTGGTTAGCCTGCAGCCCGGGCAGCGCGGCGGCGATCTTGGTCAATTTGCGGCCCAGGTATACGCCCTGCTGGTTTGCGCGCTGGGCCGTGGCGGGGAGGGAGGTGAGCTTTGTGTCGATTTGGTGGAGGAGCTCGGAGAGCTCATCGTAGTCTAGAGTGCCGGAGCGGTCAATGTCGTATTGCTCGAAGAGGCGGTCAACGCGCCGGAGGTGGTCGGCGGCTTGTGGGAAGCGCTTCTTCACGCGGTTGGCGACATCGCGCCATTCGGAGAAATTGAGGTGTACTTGCTCCGGGTCCTTGCCCTTCTCCCAGGCGATGGTGCGCAGGAATTTGATGATGTTCTGCGCGACGTTGTTCTGGACGGTGGAGCAGTCACCGATCGCATAGACGTCGCCTAGAGGCGCGCCGACGACGCGGAGGTGCGAGTCGGTTTCCAGAGCATGCTTGTTGTTCTGGCCCTCCAGTTTATCAGAGAGTGTTTTGCAGATTTCGGCTCGGGCTAGATAGAGGTTGTTAGTTAGATAAAGCTTCACCTCGGTAGCTGAGTGAGAGCCATGACTTACACACTCCTGTGGACCAAAGACAAAACGCAGTCGGGATCTCCTTGACCACCGTTTCACCGTTCTCTTCCTGACTGAAGAGAACACGATCCTTCTTCACCTCCTTGACGCGGGAGTTAGTCAAGACTTCCACACCATCGCGACTGAAACGCCCCTCCGCATACTTGGACAGAGCCTCGTCATAGGTATTCAAGATATGACCACGGCTCTGGATAATATGCACGGAGATCTCATTCCTCACAATCCTGGGGAAAGAATGCAGCAGATCCTCATTAAGCAGATCGAACAGCTCAGCCGCAAACTCCACACCAGTCGGACCACCACCACAAACCACAAAAGACAGCAATCGCTTTCGCTCCTCGTCGCTAGTGGTGGGCAAACAGGCCAGCTCCATATTCTCCAGCACCTTATTCTTAATCCGGCGTGCGTCATCGATAGTCTTCAGGAAGCTGCAGTTCTCCAGACCCTTAACGCCGTGCGGGTTCGTCACGCAGCCAACACCAACAACAAGCTTGTCGTAGGGAAGATAGAAATTCCTCTTCTTCCCCTCATCATCAACCTGGGAGACCTCGACCAGTTTATGCGAGAAATCCACATCCGTCGCCTCCGCCTTCAAGAAGTGGCCATGCACACGATCGATAATCCGCCGCACAGGTTCCACCAACGACCGCAGTCCCAGCGTGCCCACCGTCGCAGAGGGGAGCATGGGCGTGAAAAGGAAGTAGTTCGTCGGAGACACGACTGTAACATGATAATCACCGGGATTCAAATTCTTGAGAAGTGCAATACTGCCCCATCCCGTACCCAGGATGACAAGACGCGGTTTATCCTTCTGCTCGACCATATAGTTCGAGTCATAGTCGCCGATTAGCATATCGGCAATAGGCAGGTTCTTCGGTCCGCCGCAGCGGGGGTTCAGCGCTAGCTCTGAGACAGGGATATCCTCTGCGCTGGGAGTCTCGCGGTATGTGCTTGCATCGTAGATGAAGAAGGCGACGACCGCGGCACCGCCTGTGACGATGACCAAGCCGCAGTAGAAGAAGCACTTGTAGATGACGCCTAGAGGGCCGGTACGTTTGGTTTTCTCGGCGGCAGTGCTGGACTTGAATCGGATCGATAACAGAGCCGGAGTCTTGGTGATCGGGCTGGCAGCGGCGCGCCATTGAGAGACGGGTCGGCGGCGAGACGTGTGCAACGAGCGCGAAATATCCTGTCTGATAGCTGAATGTGTCCTGGATACAGGGATTCGAGGCGCAATTGTGCCAATTGAAAGCGGCGCGGGGCCGCCCGCACGACTCCGGAGCAACGCCGCGCTCATGACGGCGTAGGGGAGGAAAAGGGGACCCTTGAGAACGAGGTAGGAGGTGATCAGCGATAGTGAAATCGGACGAGACAGCTCATGGCCAACGCAGCACAGGTGAAAAGAACGACGAGTTTGAAATTAAAAGAAACAGGCCTGAGAACTCCTGGAAGGAATGAAACGCCCGAGATCATAATATATGCCCGACGTCATATGGTCACGTGGCCCGGGACTCGGCACTGGTGTCATAAAAATGGATGCCTGTATTTTCTATTTGCTTTGCTCATAGACAATAATATAATAGATGAATTGTAAAATCATGGACAACCCCATCCAAGAAATGGCGTTAGAGCCACACTCTCTGTCTCTTCCAGTTGCGCCGCCGAATGCAGATCATAAAAAAGTATCAAAAGCAATAAGAAAAGGAGCCATGCCTATATTAATCCCCGTAAGCTGTGCAATGAATAAAAGGAAATGAATAGATGTAAAAGCCGAGCTCGCCTGGTATGCAGATAAGAAAAAAGAAGGGGAAAAGGAGGTAGACGCGAATATTGAGGAATGGTTCATCGTAATCAGTCCCAGACCAAGTCATCGTCAGGATCCATGCTGGACCGTTTCTTACCATTGGGATTCTTACGGCTCTTAGGTCTCTTGTTGAGATTTGCACTGGAGACAGAACCCTTCCGTTTCATGGGCCTGGGTCCACTACCAGGCCAGTCGCTGCCGCCAATGGAGTCATCGACTTCGCCAACAGCGTCAAGGTCGCCATCGGCGTCATCGTGCTGACCGACCTTGAACTCCTCGTCGATGGCGAGTAAAGTCGCGAACTCACGGCACTTGTTCAACATGGACTCTGGGCTGTCCAGAGCGGCCATGTTCCTGTCAATTGCTTCCCAGAGTTTGTCGCCTGTGACGCCGTGTACCTTGGTGGCAGTCTTGTTCAGCTCTTTCGCGGCCGGTTTGCCGTCTTTGCTGTGTGCATGTACTCCATAGAGACGTCGTAGGTAGGTGCGTGCTTCCCATAGCATAGACAGGGATGCAGCGGCAGTTGCCAGCAGTCGCAAGGTGGCCGGGTTGGCTTGCGGTGGGGCGCTGGTGGGGATTTGAATCTCGGTAGGGAAGCCTGGGATCATGACAGGGGCTGTCTGTTCCTCAACGGAAGGGGGAAAGATATCCGTCTCGATGGCATGGGCAACGACAGTGCCAGTCGAGGAGACGATGCGCTCCATACAGACGATGGTAGGAATTAGTTCAGCCAGCTGGTTATAGTCAAAGTAGCCTAGGTTCTGGGCCACAAAGCGCGCCAGCAAAAGGTGCTCAGGAGGATTCCCGGTTGCATCGAGTTTTTTCAGCTCGAAGTTCACTTTCGCGCAGAGGTTGGCCAGGAACTTCTTCTGGTATCGGCTGTTGCTTATCTTGACGATCTCAAATAATGGAGCAAGTTTGGCAACGTAAGGCCGAGCGGTGGCACCATGCGACTCGCCAACGACGTCTCGCTGATAGTAAAAGGCCTCCTGGATGGCGCGCATGTACTCCCGCTCGAACATGGATTCATACTGCGAATGCAGCATCTTGTGCGTGTCAAACGCAACCTTGGCAATCGCAGGCACGGTGGAAGTCTCCAATGAGACCAGTACCCCCGCACATTCTTTGGGATGCACCAGGCCCTGGCGATTGATACTTCCAATCAGCTCAATCGCAGTCAAGGAGTAAGCATCCTGTCGCGATTGCGCCACCCGCAGCATATCGTGAAGGAAATGCTGGGCAATCAAAGCCGCGGCGCCGTCGTTGTCACTTGCTTTCAGCGATCCCCCCAGCCTGGTCGAATCCTCCTGAGTCGCCGCTTCTGAGGCAGTTGGCATAACGGCCTTTTCGGACTTGCCTTCTTGAATGGCAAAGAAATCCGCAAATGACCGGAGGACAATGTTCTGCAAGCTTGGGGCATCTTCTTTAAAGACCTGAGAGAATGTTTTCCTCGGTCCCTGCCGGCCAAACTGGGCCGGCCAAGACTGGCAGACAGAACCCAAGCTTTCAAGAGCCATCACCCTGAGCTCGAAAGGCTGATTCGAAGTAGTGAACGGGAGAATGAAATCAGCCATAAGGCCTGCCACTGATCCACCGGCCCATGTGGGGAACGAGCTCTTGAAGTGGGATGCATATTTCTCAAGATCACAGTGTCGTCCGACGCATCCTGCAATGCGGATGTAGCTTTTGGCGCGTGCCAGGGTCGATGCATTTGCATCCGCTGAGAGGTCAGAACTTTTGTATTGCAGCAATGGCTTGAGAACAGACACTGTCAGCTTCACCAGCCGGTCCGTATTATGCAGTACGCCGTTAATAGTCCACAAGCAAGCCATGACCTCATTGAGTTCCGCGCGAGCAAGTTTAGCGACGCTTTTGAAAAGGTCGTTCTGCACCTCCTTCAGAAGGGTGTTGTGCGACGAGGACAGGTATGGCAAGACACAGCGATAGATCACCACGACCGATCGGAAGATGAAAAGGTCGTCGGCAGTGGCAAGGTGCCCAATGTAAGGGTGCAGGGATTCCAACTGGTCTGGGCTAAAGAGCTTCGCATTGGATTTGGCGAAGACGGTGATCGTTTGCAGAAGAGCCTGCTGAAACTCTTTGCCAGATGCATCTGCGTCCTCCACGAGTCTCTGGAACATAACCGATACCATAGCTTTGCAAACCTTGAAGTTGAGTGCCGCAGATTTGGATTTGTCCGACAGCACGGCTTTCAGACATGTGCTTAAAGACTCAAGAGCCGCATCGCTGCGCTGAACCAGATCGACAATCAGGCTAACCTGCTCTCCCAGTGCCAGTTTGACCTTAGGCCCATCAGAGACAGATACAATAGATTCGTGGAATGGAACAAGCCATATCTCTTCAAAAGTCTGGCGAGCCATTGACGCCACACTCTCCTCATGATCTGCTGTGCGTTGCAGAAAACTGTCTAAAATGGCCAGCTTCAATTCGTGTCGCGAAGTTTGTGGATAGAGATCTTTCAGCAGCCCAATGCAGCGTTTGCGAACACCAGCAGTTCCGTCAGCAGCACAGGCCAGGATGCTCCGGCACCCTTCTTCTTCGAGTTTGGGCTTCAGGCCGATACATTTGGCGATCAGCGACAAAGCAGAATCACGGACCATAGGCGAAGCATCCGTGGTGCATCGAAGTATGAGACGCATCACTGACGCGTCCCGGTCGAGGAGGTTAGGGTCTTTCTCAAGCATGTAGATGACACTTTTCAGGCTACGGCTGCGAACCTTGGCCTGGTCACTGGCGATAGAGTTCAACAAGACCTTGAGAATCGTATCAAAGGCCTTGCCAAAACTTGAGTTCAAAACCGTCAGGATGTATGCAAATCTCCCATGAACGTTGGAGATGTTATCGAATTGCTTGTGGGTCTCCAACCAGCGAGGATCTGAGAAGGACTTGGTCAGGAGAACGACCAAGTCATCAGTCAGTTCATCACGCCCCGCCTCCTCTTTGTCTTCCTCTTTGTAGTAGATATTACAAACAGTCTTCGCCCATTGAGCCAGGTAGTACCCTCGGGCACTGGCCAGCTGCCAGTTGTCAGAATTTCGGTCTTGTAGAAGATACTCGAGGGCCATTCGGTATGGACCAGCGGGGGTGACGAGATCCTGCGGGTGCAATGCTCGACAAGAAAAGTCGTCAAATAGCTGTTTGAGATAGTCTGTGAGTTCGTTGTTCGAGTCCTCCATAGATGGAAGCATGTGTTGCGCGGTTGCAATCAAATCCGATATCGCAGAGCCCATCCATCCCAAAAGTTCAAGAGCCATGCTCTTTGCTATGGCGGAGCTTTTGTCGAGGTCGGCTATGCCAACCATGTGAGATGCCATGATCCGGAGCAGTAGCTCGGCAGCAGGCCAATCAGTAGACCCAAGGATGTGGACCAAGTCCTCAGTGAACAGATCGAGGATGTTTCGGTAAGGTTGATCGCCCGTCTTGGTTGATGTCATGGCACGCTGGACGATGAATTTGACGATGTACTGGGCACTACGCACTGCGTTGTCATAGAGGCGATTGACTTTGGACGCAAGTCGCTCCAGAGATTCGTCTTGCTCGTCGGAATCAGAGTCCGCCGCATTCTTCTCCTCTCCATCGCCCATTGACTCATCGTTCTCCGAAGAGGCCTGCAGTCGGCGCTTAGTTTTTGAGGTCCTTGGCGTCTCCAAGGCGGTCGTCTGAACGAGCTGTAACACTAGTGCAGTGAGAAGTTGGATATTCTTGCCATCCGCAAGTTTGAATTGCCTTGCATTTTGACGAGTAGAGGGGAGCTTCTCCAACGAAACCAAAATTTCGTCCAGGATAAAAGGTCGCTGATCTGGGTACTTGGAGAAGATCTTGGCAAGTACATCCATCGCACCCCGTCTCGCAGGCTCAAACTTCTGAACGCCCACCGCTGAGTCTTTGTCATTGTGTGCGTTTTCCACGAAGATCAGCTTAGCAGCAAAAAACTCAGTGGCCGTGATTGTGCCCTCGGAAACATCGATGCGGGACAAAAAGTCTGCAAAAAGCGTGAGAGCCTTTTTGCTCTGGTGAATCAGGCTTCCGATGACCTTTCTATGAGCCGAGAAAAAGGAGAAAAGATGTGCATCCTTGCCTCCCGAGCGCGATTCGACTGCAGGGATAACGCAGTGGTCGAAGGTTTGGTTGAGGACGTTGGGAATGGCTTCAATAAGATCCTCTGGACACAGATCACGCTCGGTCTGGCGGCCAGACATTGTCTGGAGAAGCGTTCCAACGGCGAAAAGTGCCGTCAATACATCCTCCACCCTACCCAGCCACTCCTGAGCTTCAGATTCACTTGAAGGATCATTTAAGCTGAGATCAGGAGCCTGCGCGGCGAGAATGGACTTTTCGCAAAGCTTCTGAATCCGATTGAGATAATCGGATGGGATATCCCGAAGTCGATCAAACCCAGCGACCTTGCGGATCGCCTTCTGGAGACGGCTGTGAGAGTCGGAGGAGAGTACAACGCCATGTACCTCCAACGCTCTGGCGCTCACAAATGTCGGATGTGGATTTTCAGCAGTCGGCACGATCGACATGCCTGGCTCGATCTGGTCCTCTGTTTCGAACACTTCGTGAAGCAGGTCCTGCAACTTCAGCAAAGCAGCGTCGGCCTCTGCTTTTTGATCCCTCAGTCGCACTGCCGCCATGGCATCTTCACCATCGATATTCAGCTTGCGTCGCTTTGCGTTCGTCTGGGGAGTGTGGTTCGTCGGGGTAGGATTTGCGGGAACGACGAGGGCAGAGTCGCTTGCAGGCGTTGCTTGTTTCTGGATAAAAGCCGGAGTCGAATGGTTCGCCTGGTGGGTTTGCTTCGGTGTTGCTGGTGGGAGTGGCCTTATCGATTCTTTCTTTTTCTCGGTTTTGATACCGGGAAAAGAGAGTTCAGGGTCTGGGCAACAATTGTCAGCTGGGGATTTTCCAAAGTAGTATTCTCCTAGCAACATACATCGATACGCGATGTCCGTGGAATCGAGCATCATCTGCGCAAACGGGCCCAGGGTGCTGCGACACAACGGCGGCGCATCGGGGGCAGACTCGCGCACAAGCTGGGTGCTGTTTCGAGTGGGAGGAAGCTTGAATTTGCTGGAATGACAAGACAGAAGATCATTATCAGTATATAAAGTTGGCTGTGCATGTTGGTTGCGCCGCGCTTACAATTCCGTCAGCTCGTTCCCGTCCAGCAGCTGCTGGAGATATTCCCGAGAGGTCTCCAGACGACTTGAATCGTCTTTTCCCGGCTGGATCTCGGCGTCCAATTCACTGAGGGTATTGCGCCCGGCCTGCAGGATATGGTTAATCGATGTTGTCTGCGAGGGTCGCCCGACGTCGGGACGGAGGATGCAGTCTGGGGATGAGAGGATGAAGGGTTAGTGGCCGACTGAGTAAGGTGAGGGCAGATGCGAGACACAAGGAACCTACCCAGACCGAACACGGGAGCGTTCGACATGGAGGAATACTGCAGAGCCTCATCGACAGACAGCGGTCTCATCCTGCTCGGCGGAGGCGGCATGACGATGTCGCGACTAGCTGGCTGGCGGGTGTTGCTGATGACAACCTGAACAGCCGGACGAGGACCATTGGAGAAGTCCATAATGGTCAAGCGGCAAGAACGGGCAGCCCATGGCAGGAACGGGCTAACTCTGGCAATGGCATGGCATGGTAATGCATCGCTCCTTCCTGTCCGGACCCAAGCTCCGACTTCACTTGGCCTGACCGCCTGGACCGTGCGCGGAAAAACTATCACCATTTCGACTTCTACATCTTCACCTTCTACCCAACTCAACACACAATGTCGGCCATCGGCTCCCTCATCTTCTGCACGGCCTGCGGAAACTTACTGCGCGAGTCCACCGGCGACGCCAATTCCATCCTGCACTGCGATGTCTGCGGTACAAGGAACAAAGGTGCGATACCTACTTTTTTTTTTTTTTTGGAATTCTTCAACAACTAACCTAACCCAAACCCACGCAGATACCGTCCCCCAAACGATCGTCTCCGAATCCAAACCCTCTGCATTCCCGTCCGCATTGCGAGCCAAGCGATCAGCCGTGCAGGCCCTGACGGCCGAGGACCGGACGCACGAGGCGATCACGCAAAAGACATGTCCCCAGTGCGGGCGCAAGGAGATGTTCTTCACGACGATGCAGTTGCGCGGTGCCGACGAAGGGAGTACCGTGTTTTATCGTTGTGTGTGTGGACATAAGTATGGCTGCCCAGCACTGAGTCTCACCCGGATCCAAAATCAGTACTGACTTTTTTTCTTCTTAGGGAAACTGAGGATAACTGAAAAACTGTGGAATCCACAGGTGGAATTGAATTGGGTCTATGGTCATGTATAACAGCGCCGCATGAGTGTATCGAAATAACGACGTCACGATATTTTTGTCTTTCTTCTTTCCTGGTTCTCTACGCCGCGGCCGCTGCCGCTGCAGAGCTATCCGGAATAAGTGCATACTCAACCTCACCATTCTTCTCAAACTCCGCCATATCCAACGCAACAATAATACTATCCCTAACCACCTGCTCCGGATCATTGAGGAACCTCTTCAGGGTGTCCTCAACGCCCTCCTCATCACCCAGACTCCCCAGCGCCTCCGCCGCCTCATGGCGCACCATGCCTTCCTCAGCCTGGTCGCTCAGCGTGGCAGTGAGACTGGGGATAGAGGCCGGGTGGCAGAGCTGGCCGAAGACAAAGGCGATCTCGTGGCGGAACAGCGCGGAGGGGTCCTTGAGGCCCTTGGCCAAGGCGTTGATGGCGTCGACGGCTGTCGGGAGGTCGGGGGGTGATGCGAGGTCGCGTAGGCCGAACATCGCGCGGTAGCGTTGGAAGAGAGGGAGGGCGGTGTTTAGGAGGGTCTTTTCCAAGTCTGGGATTGAGGGCTCGGTGGCGGAGAGGGGCATTGGGGGTGCTGGGTCGATGGATGTGAAGTCACTGTATAGAAATGAGATTAGTCCACTAATCCAAAGACCATTTGGAGTATACAATACACACCTCGGCTTCAAATTCTCTCCGTCTCTCTCCCCAGAATTCTCCCACACAATACGATCAACAGCAATATCGCACGTCTCCCGGACCACATCAATCTCGGTCTTATCATCCCGGAGCCTCTTCAAAATCTCCAAACTCCCCTTATCGCCCAGCGCGCCGAGCGCCTCCGCCGCCTCATGGCGACACATCGCATCCTCCGCTACATCCTGGACGACCTGCTGCAGGTAGGCAACGGACTCGGTGTTGCGGGTCTGGCCGAGAC
Organism: Penicillium lagena; assembly: GCF_028827675.1. Classification (NCBI taxonomy): domain Eukaryota; kingdom Fungi; phylum Ascomycota; class Eurotiomycetes; order Eurotiales; family Aspergillaceae; genus Penicillium; species Penicillium lagena. Next base: position 952,000 of record NW_026623227.1, on the reverse strand, counting down.
AGTAGGCGAGCTCGTGCTTGAGCAGGGCGGAGCGCGAGGTGAAGGCGGCTGCGATGGCGTGGATCGCTGGCAGAGTTTGTTCGGTCGGTGGTTGCAGGCAGGCGAGGTGTTTGAGGGAGAAGAGGGCGCGGAAGCGTCGTGCTAGCGGCTCGGATTCGGAGGTGAGGATTTTGCGCAAGGGCGCGATGGTTGTGTCAGTATCCGCCATTATTGTCGTGTGGTGGAGTTGGAGATGTGTGTGAGAGACAGAGAGAGAGAGCGCGAGGGAGAGGGATAATCTTTTTTTTGGATCTTATCTCGATTTTGCGCCGGTGGGGTGGCGGGGCGGTAAAACTACAAACCTTCACTCAGGACTCTCTATACTTGAGCCTCGAACACATAGAAGTGCGCTAGTGAATGAGATAATTCTTATTTAGTATGTATGAAATAACGGAGTAATGGTCACTTTTGGACTTCAGGTTTTACTCCTGTGCTCCTGTGCTCTTGTGTACATTATGGCGCCACTCCGGATCTCCGGCATGAACTAAATATTCTAGAAATTAGAACCACATCGCGCTAGGTATCGTACACGTTAAATCCTCGCAAAGCAGAGCGAGCTATTCGTCCCTCCAAATCCAAAGCTATTCGTCAGCGCCACATCGATCTTCCGCTGCTGGGGATGATTCGGCGCATAGTTGCAATCAAACCCATCACCACACCGCTCCAGATTAATAGTTGGTGGCATGACATTCTACCATCACATCAACATGGTCAGCTCGAATCCACACACTGATCTGATGATAGTCAACTCACCTCATGAATAGCAAGAACACTAAACAACGCCTCCACAGCCCCCGCTCCACCAAGCAGATGTCCAATAGCACCCTTAGTGCTACTAACATTCACCTCCGCGGGCTTCTGCATCCCCTCGGGCCCAAGGAGAAGCGACTTGATAGCCGCGTTCTCAGCCGCGTCACCAATGACGGTAGATGTGGCGTGGGCGTTGACATAGTCCACCGCGGCGGGGCGGAGCTGGGCGTGTCTCAGCGCTTTCTTCATGGCCAGGTAGGCGCCTGCGCCGTTCTCTTTCGGCGCTGTCATGTGGTGTGCGTCCGCGGAGCAGCCGTAGCCTCTGAGCTCGGCGTAGATGTGCGCGCCTCTGGATCGGGCGTGTTCTAGCTCCTATAACCAAAGGGTTAGTGGATTGGCTTGACTCGTGGGAGGGAATTGCCTGGCATACCTCAAGAACCAATACCGCCGCGCCTTCACCAACGACAAAACCCTTCCGATCAGCATCAAACGGCCGCGACGCCTTCTCGGGACAATCATTAAACTCAGTCGCGAGGCTGCGCGCGCGGGCAAACCCGCCAATGGCTAGTGGGTGGATGCAGGATTCGGCACCACCAGCAACCATGACATCTGCTTCGCCGCAGGAGATGAACCTCGCTGCATCGCCAATCGAGTGTGCGCCGGTGGTGCAGGCTGTTGTTGCTGCATGGTTGGGGCCCTGTTCGGTGGGTTGGAGATGAGCAAGAGAGAGACGGGAGGAGGCCAGTAGCCATGACAGGGAAAAGGTAAGTACTTACCATGAACCCATATTTCATAGAGATATGCCCCGCGCCGAGATTGATGAGCAGCTTTGGGACGAAGAGCGGGTGAACTTTTTTGTAGCCCTGCGTTAAACGAATGGGGTTAACGATGCCCTTATTAGTGGAAGTATAGTATCACACGCACCCCCTTCTCATAGGTAACGACGGTATTGTAGATCTCATCGAAGTTCCCTATGCCGGAGCCGAGACACACACCCTGTTGGATATATTAGTCTCGCTCAAATGGCTGTGCAATTGCTTGATCAATCACATACCGTATTCTCCCTCTGCTCACCATCCACCGGTTTCCACCCCGCATCCTCAAGGGCCTCCTCCGCAGCAGCCATAGCATACTGCGCAAACAGGGCCATCTTGCGCTCCTCCTACAAGGAAAGAACATTAGCCCATCAGCCTTCCCCTTCCCAAAACAAATACAAAAGGAAAGAAAGACTAGATCCCAAAATGAATAAGCAATACTCACACTCCTACTCATCCATTCCTCCACAGTCCAACCGCCCTCTGCCCGCAAACCAGCGGGCACAACAGCGGCGATCTGGCACGGCAGCTCGGCGAAGCGGGCATCGCGACGAGTAACGTTGCTGATGCCGCAGTGGCCGTCTAGCAAGCGGTTCCATGATCGACGGACTCCTGGGAGTGGGTGTTAGCGCGCCGTCATGGGCCGTGAAGACTTTCCCTTTCCGGAGGCGGGGAGTGGAGACGAGACCATCGCGTCTTTTGGAGAATTTGGAGAAAGGGAAGGGAAGGGCAGCGAAGCAAATTAAAGTCAGGGCCAATATTGTGAGTGAGCGAATGAAGGGGAGATATCCTCTTGTCTGCTTTGGCTCTCCTTCTGCCCTCATCTCATATCGAAAATACTGAAAGTCAACTCACTCACCGACTCCCAGCGGCGTCACCGCCCCTAGACCCGTCACGACAACGCGCCGCATAGCATGTCTAAGCCTTAATCCAAACACCTATCCGAACACCCAAAGAAATTGTGGGTGGTGTGGTTGAATTGTGACCGTTGTGATGTCGTAGTTGTTGAGAAGAAAGGACAAAATGCCCAGAAAGGAAAGTCTGCACGACTCGGAACAAGGCGGGGCGAGATTGGCTGGATTAGGAAGGACGGCGGAGACTGATTGACTGACGGCTTTAAATACTCGGCTGGTGCACTCGACTGGTTTTCTGTGACAGACAGAACGAACTTCTCATAATGCCCGCTCTCAAGACCCTTCTGAGTGCGCTCGCGCTGGCTGGCGGCGCTGTGTCCTGCGCGCACCACGGTGACAGTGACGTCGTCCCCGAGCATGAGCGGGCGGAGTTGCTGAAGAAGTGGGATCAAGAGGTATTATTATTGCCTACTCTCTTTGTTTCTGTTTGATCGTGGTCCTAACGTCATGCCAGTGGTCTTTCTCTGGCATCGCCAGCTTCGCGCACCTCAAGCCCGTCAAGTGTCTCATCGAGCCCGACGAGCATTATGATATCGCCATAATTGGCGCACCATTCGATACGGCTGTCAGCTACCGACCTGGTACATCTCCCCTAACACCTCCAACTACAAGTCTCAAGTACAAGGATAAATATCTGACAATCTATTAAAAAAGGCGCCCGCTTCGGCCCCCGTGCCATCCGCGCCGCCAGCGCGCGACAGATGTCTGGAACAAGCTACAACACGCGGGCGGGGATCAACCCGTACAAGTCGTGGGCAAAGATTACCGACTGCGGCGACATCCCAATCACGCCGTTTGACAACGGGCTGGCTGAGCGACAGATGTACGAAGCCTTCCTAGAGCTGGGTGCGCGCAAGACCGTCAACGCCGCACCCAACGGCGACGGCAGCATTGGCGCAGGCCATCCCAAACTCGTCACACTGGGCGGCGACCACAGCGTTGCACTGCCGGCTCTGCGCGCGCTGCACCAGATCTACCAGAAGCCCATCACGGTGCTGCACTTCGACGCGCACCTTGATACCTGGAATCCCGTGCGCTACTCGGCTTACTGGCAGAGCGAGCAGACGCAGTTCAACCACGGGTCCTTCTTCCACAAGGCCAGCCGCGAGGGTCTCATTTGTAATGCCACCTCCGCACATGCGGGCCTGCGGACGAGACTGACAGGCGTTGATGCGGGTGATTATACGAACCCAGGACCCGAGCAGGGATTTATCCGCGTGCATGCGGATGATATCGACGAGCTTGGTCCGATGGGTGTTGTGGAGACGCTTATAAACCGCATTGGTCTCGACCCGGAGCAGCCCGTGTACCTATCTGTGGATATTGATGTGCTAGATCCGGCAACGGCGCCGGGCACGGGCACACCTGAGCCCGGTGGCTGGACGACGCGCGAGTTCATTCGTATTCTACGCGGGCTCGAGAAGCTGAACCTTGTTGGTGCGGATATTGTCGAGGTGTCGCCGGCTTACGATAACAAGGGCGAGACGACCGCGCTGGCGGCGGCGCAGGTTGCTTTTGAAATTATTACCAGCATGGTGAAGTCTGGTGTAAAGGAGGATCTGGGTGGTTGGTACGGGCATCTCGATGAGGGTGTTGTGGCTGAGGCGAAGGCGGCCAAGGCGACCAAGGATGAGCTGTAGATAGAGTATGAGATTGATGAGCTAGACGTCGAATGAGTGAATGTCATGTGTCTTGCAATTTGCGGAATCTGTCTGGTCAGTAGTACAAATGTTCAATATCACTACAACCAAGCACATGCATCGTAAACTGATCTGAATTGTCGAATCCTGTCTGCAGCGTTCTAAGATCCAGAATAATTTTGCTTCTCGGGCCGATGGAGGGGGGGACAAGAAGATTGGGAAGGAAAATGAAAACAAATGATGCTTGAATCGGACACCAGCGTGAAACAGAAAGCGCAAAAAGAAGCCGGGTTTGGGGAGAGAGGAGGTACAGCAAAAGCTCAAAACTCGAGTTTCCGAAGTGCTAGGCCGCGCAACAAGAACAGAAGTAGGGAGATGACGAACAACATTCATCGGCCAGCCAAAACACGACGCCCTGACATCCAACGCCGAGAGAGACGATGAGAAGGAGGAAGGAGAAGCGTGAAGGTGAAAATCGGATGCGAGGGAAAGGTTAGGTTTTTGCGGAGGGAGGAGGGCGGGTATGTCGAAATTCGCGATCGCCGGGGATTCGTGAAGGAGAGAAGTGTGGCGGCGAGTAGGAAATAATCATCGGTCAAGGAACATTGGGAGAGGGCAAAGCAAGGAAAGGAGGGAATAAGAAAAGGAGGCAATGGAGATATAGGGTCGCAGGAAAAAGAGGTTGGTTGTAAGAGCCGCAAACCAACAAGATGATCACGGTGTTTCATCCGGTGCCTCCAAACTCCCCAAAAGACTGGCCCCCGGGGAAACAGGTTCATTCCGTCGTATCTGTGTGACCATCAATCAGCCATCGGGACCTCCCAAGGCTCCCAATTTCAACCAACCTGTGAAAAGATCATTGAGAAGTGCGTTCACAGCAAAGGGCAGCGTCTACTACGGGGCTTCTTCGGCGCCGGCTCCAGCGCAGCAACAATCGCCTGCACGAAACACACACACAACCAGTCAGTGATGATGCCCTCTTTTTGATTCGTTTTGCGGGCATAGTTACCTCATCGAAAACATCCTTGAGCTTGTACTGCGTCAGGGCCGAACACTCGACATATTTGACAGCACCCAGTTCCCTGGCCATGCGATCTCCGTCCTCTTTACGGATGGGCTGCATCTTCTGGCGGGCAAGCTTCTCACGGACACCGGGGTCATCGCGCAGATCGGTCTGGGTACCGACGATCAGGCAGGGGACGCCGGGGCAATGGTGGTGGACTTCGGGGAACCATTTTTCGCGAACGTTCTCGAACGAGGCGGGCGAAGTGACGGAGAAGCACACGAGGAAGACGTCTGTCTGCGGGTAGGACAGCGGGCGCAGCCGGTCGTAGTCCTCCTGTCCAGCGGTGTCGAAGAGGCCGAGCGTGTACGGTTCATCGCCGATCCTGGTTTTCGGTTCCCATCAGATGGTGTTTTTTTTTTGTAGGAGGGAGGTTGCGGTGTGCAATAACTTACATCACGGTCACGGCGTAGTTGTCGAACACAGTGGGCACATATTCCGAAGGGAACTTATTTGTTGTGTACGAGATGAGAAGACAGGTCTTGCCGACTGCACCGTCCCCGACCACGACACATCTGGTTGGGCGGTTAGCTAGGTTGCGGTGGATGGTCACGGACTCTCATGGCGGGAGTGAGGGATGTTGTGTTGGCCACCCGCCGCAGTCAGGGGGGTAGAAAAGAGGACTGAAAAAGGGGGAGGAGGAACATACTTGATGGTAGCAACAACCATATTGCAGAATAGAGAGAACGTGGGGCAGGGAAGGGGGAGGTAGAACAAAAGGTATTGGGGGGGGGGGAGTCGATGGTGAAGAGAAGGGGGGGAAAGCGGACGGGAAAAGGGAGAAGCTGTGGTCTGCCCGAGTCTAGACTAGTGAGAGTGTGAACAGCAGCAACAACGACAAAACTAGTAAATGATTGTGCTCACAGTAAGTAGAGCTGCTTGTCAAAGCAGAGAAACTATTTCTTTTCTATCGTTTGATTTTATGGCTTCTCGTCTATTGTAGCTACCTCCGGTCACTGCTCCCACTGACTGCGCCAAGACACCGACTGGCACCCATCCCTCTGGTTCCTTGGCCCGATCCGCGTGCTGCTCAGAAAGAGTTAAATCACAACGATCCTTCCCTTCGGTATCGCAAGTGGCTAGAGAAGGCGGCAGAAGGGAAGACGGCGTGGCCTCGGATTGTGGCTTGACTGAGAGTACTGGGTGTGGATTTGACGGACTATTAACCGCCGGACAGAGTGGGTTGTGTATATTAAGCCGGAATTGCCTGACAGCCAGGTCCGGACCGAATCAGTGCGGTCGGCAATTTAAAGTCTAGTCTTACTGCCTACGAGATATGGATATTATCCCCTCTAGCGAGAGAACTGGGCTAGAATCAATGAACCGTGAAGACCAACACGATGCACAGTGCAATAGGATAGAAAATCACCGGACTAAAGAATCAGAGGGATTATTATTCACCGTCTACCCTAATTTTGAGTGATCATGCCACACCGGACGGCACACAAAAAAGCCACTCAATAAACAACTCGAGAGCCAGCAAACACCCCTCTGTTCGTTCGCCTGGCCACATTCAACAAAGCCAAACGGGCCTAATTAACGACACTAAAAGAAACCCCTGCAAGTGCATTCCCTATTGTTCACTAGAGCTAGAGCCAACAGGAAGTACCCATCATTTGATCCAATTTTACCGACCGTCGAGTCTAGTACATGCAGATAGATGCAGGTACCGATATCTTATTATTAACCTATATGTACGGAATAGGAGTAGGAAAGTACCAAGGACAAGGACACAGAGCGCTTCGATCACAATTTGGTTGCTGATGAGCAGTGTGAACAGGTAGGTAGGGGTCGGCCGTATTGGAGTCCCGTGGATATATATTTCATGGCAGGGGCTCATTTCATATCTATCAAATGGTGTATTCATTCATTCATTCATTGCATCCATTTTCGGAGAGATCTTTCCTCTACATACATTTTTAACACACATACACCAAAAAATGCAAAAATAATGTGATCGGGTGGCTGATAGGTGATATCAAATAACGCTGGCTGGCCGGGATTAAGATGCAATGGTCATAGCAGCATGGGATGGCATGATATGTCTGAGAAAAGCAGTGTCGTATAGTCGTAATGTCATACGGTAGTCGTATTTCAATGGTCAAGTCATCAAGTAAAGTCCTTTTAACATGGCGTTGGCGATCACGTATGAGTACATGGAGATTCCGGCTCGAGCTCAACAATAGTTGAGGGGCGACGCTGGTGAATCCGGGGCTCGGGGCTCATCTGTTTTGGTTTGTAGGTTAGATAAATGGATTTCTCAGAGAGGGAAAGAAGGGGGGGTAATCGTTCTACCTTATCAAGTTCGTAATTCTGCATAACAAGACTGAGCGGGATCAGGGGGATAGTCACCAAGAGCGCCAGGGTCAGCAGCCGGTTCATAGTCTCCTGGTAGGCGCGGTTGATAGCGATGCGAGTCGGCGAGCCCATGGGATATGAGCGGGCGGTGGTGAGCTTCCCAAAGATCTCCTCGGCCGCGCCCTTTGTCTCATCGGGCAAGTAGCGAAGCAGTTTCCTCGGAATAGAAGTCGACCAGACAGCCCCCGAGATGGCGGCGCCGACCGCCCCGCCCATTTCCATGCTTGTCAGGAACATCGCTGTGGCGGCTGCTACTTCCTGGTGGCTGGCAGAGGCTTGGACGCCTAGTTGGACGGGCACGTTAAGCAGACCGCCGCCGAAGCCGACGATGATTTGAGTAGTCAGGATGAGAGCGTGGGAGCTGCCTTCGTGTCGGGCTAGTAGCATCAATGCTAGTCCAAACATGTACACGATGCAGCCGAAGGTGACGTAGATCCGGTATTGGCGGGTGTACTTGATGAGCAGCGACACGCCGAATGCTGCGATGGTCGAGGTGAATGCGAATGTCTGCGTCACGCGGCCGGCTGTTGCCACGTCGTAGTCTTGGACAACCTGGAGGTAAGAATATAGATATGGCTGGACGGAGAGGTAAAAGGCCACTGGTAGGTAGGAACTGGTCAGTAATCCACCAAAAGGATCAAGAAGGGAAAAACCTACTAAAGTACCAAAATGCCAACGCACAGCCTGCGAGCACGGTTCTCTGCCCGAGGAGATGAAACGAGAGCACGGGTTTCGGAGCCAATTTCTTGGAAGTCTCCCAAAATGGAACAACAGCCAAGCAGACGACGCCAATCACGATCATCATGATGATACCGGCGTTCTTCCAACCGTTCTTCGCATTCGCCGCGAGGGTCAATGGAATCAAAATCAATGCGACCCCGGCAGAAATAAGGGTCAGCCCCCCAACATCCAGTTCATACCAAGTGCGCTTAAGGATGTGGGCTAGGCCACGGCGTTTCGGTCTCGAGGGCCGTATCAAATGCAGTCGTTGAGCCTTGCGCTGATTCAAAAGCAGCGATAGAGCGAGGGGTAAGAACGATGCCGGCAAGATAATCGCCCACATGCCATATCCCCAGCGCCACGAGGTCGTGCGGAGGACGGCATCTGCGAGCGTCGGGCCGAGCCAGACAGTCACCAGAAAGGGGAATTCGGGGAGGAGAGCGAAGAAAGCGCGGTTCAGTAGGTCACTGCTGTCGGCGATGAACACCTGCTGCAAAATTTGGAGACCGGTCGAGCCGGCTGAGTAGAAGATCTGGGCTGAGACGTAGGACTCCACGTTGGTCGAGGCGGCCATTTGGATATAGCCGAGGATGTATATAAGGATGCTCACACAGAAAGCCTCGAAGCGACCGAAGGCGTCGGCGATCTTGGCCATGGGGGGTTTGATCACCGCTAGAAGCGTCAGCAATAGGCCGATTGGATTTAAGGAGCCAACATACCATTCACCACATTCTGGACCACGAAGACGGTGGCGATCTTGGAGTGTTTGCTGAATGCGCTCGTTGCATATGCCGCTAGCGAGACGACCGTTTGTCCTTCCAGAGAGGTACAGAATGCCATGAGGAATATACTTGACAAGAAGATCAGCTTTCTAGTTTTGAAGACTGACAGGCCACACCCACCTCACATATGCCACGATTAAAGTCCGAGTCGTCCAGGTCAAGCTTATCGCCTCGATCTTCTGCACACCCTCCTGCACACCTCCCTCTAACGGAGTCGATGTCCCGCTCGAGTCATCATCTTCAACTTCCAACAACAGATCGCGCTCGGCGTCATTATCCATAGCACTTATTGTCTGCTCGATAGCACCGTAAGATGGCATTGCCGCGTCGCCCGCGTCAGAAGAAGTCGTTTCACGGAGCACTGGGACGGATCGAGTCCATGGATGACAGAGCAGGAGGGTATGGACCAGGGGAGAACAAGAGTGTCATCAGAGCAATCATGGAAGATTTCAAGGGGAGAAAGAATCCCTTTTGTCGGGGAAGAGGGGCAAAAGCGAGCTGATCCAGCCCGGCCCACCAGGGATCAGTGCGCGGAAAAAGATATAAGCTGGGAGTAACTGGCAGCCACAAAGGAAGAAACAAGGCAAGAGAATCGGTTATACAGGCGATAATAGTCAGTCGTAGGATCGGGCTCGCAGTGGGCAGATCCGCTGTCGTTTGAGGCAAGCCTGAGGTGACCGTGGGGTGGTTGACGTAGGGGACGGGGATGCCCCGGACTGGCTGAATGGAGGCCTGGTAGAAAGGGAGTAACTGCCGAAGAGAATAGAAAAGGACAAGAAGAGGAGGAGGACGAATGGAGTACTGTCAGGCACGCTGCCACGAAGCCAAGTGATCGATCGATAAGATGTGACCGCGGGCGTTGGTTCGTCGGCTGCTAGAGCCGCGGGCGGTCAATGGAGGGGGATCAAATTATACGGAGTAACTCTAGATGACGACGGAAAGACCATGGTTGTGCGTGGCCTTTAAATCCGAGAGCGTGGTCTTTCCGCGCTACGGGTCTCCGCTCTTAAGAGAGCCGAACACGACTACATCCAGCCTGTTTCAGGTCTTACCTTGCTCAATGCAGCGGTCGGTACCCCAATTTAGTCGGCGCGTAAATTAGGAGGATAGGTAAAGCATTAAGGGCAACACTGCCGGCAAATAACAGCCTTAGTTATCCATAAGATCATATTGGTGACTTGCTGGTCTTATTGAGTCTAAGGACTGAGTGTGTTTATAGTATCTGATTAATGCATATCTGTTTCAGCTTTGAGAAAGTGTTTCATGGTCTCTAATACACGGCTCTAAATGGCTATGCTTGTGCAATTGTGCCAGCTAGGCCTAAGGTTTGGCCTGTTTGTATGTCTGTGGAAAGTTTTAGCGGGTATTGGCTATTGCTTATACGAATAGTCCTATTGCATCACCTAGGCTAAGGGGTAAAAGTTGAATCAACGGAAGATCGCTGCTAAAACGACGGATGTCCTTCAATCGACCGAGGGCCTCCCCAGATTCATCTACTGTCACGCGAATACTTAAGTCACAGAGTACTTAAGACAAGATATTGAGAACTTCTGGATAAGGGTCTTTCGGCCCTTTCGGCCAACCTAGGGTACCTTTCTAGGTATCCTTTGACCACCTCTAGGGCTCTCTATTCATTATGAATTGCCTCCACAATAGAGGTTTATTGAGAGCTTAGTACGCGCGGTACAACGGCATATAGAAAGCATAATATAGCCGAGTAAACATTGACGCGTTCCCATTCACGTAGGCTCGCGCAGAAAAGGATTACTACAACTAGTTTAGTCTCATACGATCATATGAGCCATGTTGAGTCATTTCAGAGCTTCATATTCAACACTCCAGACACCTCTCCCCACCCGCCCACCAACACAAAACACCTGGTCGTTCCACAATGATGAAAGAGCATACACAGAGAAGAGAAGATTGTTTTGTGACGGGTTAGGCCCGGTCACAATATGTAGAGCAAACGGCATAGCACTGTCAGCCAGTTTTCGTGTCACCGTGCGCCATGAAGTACGCGGTACGACGCTCCCGATCAGGAATCTCAGTGGCGGAAAATGCTTTCCATAGTGAGTCTATTTTCAAAATATGGAACACCATTAGATCATGCCAGCAATATAGAGCGTATCCCGGAAACTAGAAACCGATCAATATTTAGCGTCAGTTCCTACACAAAAAGCACGGAGAACGTTGTCCGGCCAATTGATATATACAAACCATGTCTTCGGCCACTATAAATTCAGCATTCTCATCTCGTCATCTTCCCAACTTTAATCTCATCAAGGCTCACAAATACCATATACTGCATCATTCATACATCCAAAATGGCGCCTGCTGCTGTTCTCGCCCCGCATCCGACCAACATCGAAACGATGTCGGATAACATCGATGCGGTGAACGTGCTCAAGGCTAATTTGCACAACGAAGGCACCCTCTACGACCAATCCAAGTACGATAAGGGCAAAGAGAAGAACAACTTCCGTCAGTTCGAGGATGCTTGCGATGGCGTCAAGAACTTCTACGCCAAGCAACACACGCTTCAAACTGTGGCATACAACCTCAAGGCCCGCAACGACTTCAAAAACAAGACTCGCGCTCATATGAGTGTCTGGGATGCTATGGAGAAATTGAACACATTCATCGATGAATGTGACCCAGACACACAGGAGTCCCAGATGACCCACCTTCTTCAATCTGCCGAAGCCCTCCGTGCCGATGGAAAGCCTCGATGGATGCAACTTGTCGGCCTCATTCACGATCTCGGCAAGCTCCTGTTCTTCTTCGGAGCTCATGGTCAGTGGGATGTTGTCGGCGATACATTCCCTGTTGGCTGCGAATTTGACGAGAGAATCATTTTTGGAAAGAAGTCTTTCAAGGACAACGAGGATTTCGCCAACCCAGTCTACAGCAGCAAGTTTGGAATCTACTCGCCCGGCTGTGGATTGGAGAATGTGATGCTTTCATGGGGTCACGATGAGTATCTCTACCACATTGTCAAGGATCAGTCTACAATCCCTGCTGAGGGTTTAGCTATGATTCGTTACCACTCTTTCTACCCGTGGCACCGCGAGGGTGCCTATCATGAGTTGATGAATGAGCACGACAAAAAAATGCTCGAGGCTGTGCAGGCTTTCAACCCCTACGACCTGTACAGCAAGAGTGACGAAGTTCCGAATCCTGAAAAGCTGAAGGTTAGTTTTACCTTCCTGTTGTTATCCCATCTCAATTGCAACGGCCGCTGACTCGCACATCTTTCAACAGCCTTACTACATGGAGCTTATCGATGAGTACTTCCCAAAGAAGGTCCTTAGATGGTAAACGACCCTAAGACTTGGTGTTATAAGTTCAGCGCGTATCGGTTATTAAGTCTATGTGTCCATCTATAATTATGCAGAACCTCTTATTCTCGCGTTTAGATTTGAAACTTGTTTCCCCAGTTGGACAAGAAGGCATCGCTCACACGTATTTACCGAGGAAGTCTCTGACCATTTCGTCATAACTCCGAAGAAAATGGGTTTGAATATTCCTAAAGAAATTGAACTAGTTATGAGGGATAGGTGCACTGTCCTGTATCCACATGATAGATATGAGGCTCTTTTCCAAGTAGGCCTCTAATATTGCGCTCTGAAGGAGACTCTATTTGAAATCGCATCCGTTTCATTGGGTTCACTGCATCGCCCCGACCAGACAGAGAGTACCATCGTCCCCCAAACAAGATCGAAAATATCATAACCTGCATACCCCAGCCATTTTTACTTTGTCAGTCGGAGTCCAATACCGTCCCTCCAATGTAAGAGATCCCGCGGTTACTTGCGGTTTATGAACTAAAAAACCTCAAAGTCGAACCATACAGAACTGGGGTCTATGGGATTTACGAGGTAGATACTGGATGTGGCGGCTTCTAGGACTCCCGAGGAAAGGTTATTGAGGTTGATTTGATTCACAGCTTGTTTCACCCCAATAGGAAATGTTACCGGACCGAGATGAAAAATGAAAGAATCGTTGACGGGTCTCGGAAAAAGAATCCCGAGTGCTCGTTCCTTTGTCGTGTCACAAAGAAATCAAAGGAACTATCGCCAAGGCAGAAGACGGTCACTTAATCGGCTTTCTGGCGCCGTCCTTGATTAGTAGAAAAGAAGCTGAGAGGCTCTAGGACGAAACCCCCTCCCTCCCTCGGCCCAACAAAAACGTACTCCACAAGTTGCTCCCCGATTCATCGTGAAGATTTAAGAATCAGCTTTTATCATTATTTGACTAAGTATGGGAGGTTGGCACAAGCAGTGACATGTTTTGAGTAGTGTTCTTAACGGAACAGACTGCATTAAGTTTGCTTCGAAATCCAGCTGGACTGTGGCCGTTAATCCCGCTATTTCTAAGATGTGAGACTATCCAAATTGTCCGCCAAGTCAAGGGTTTCTCATTGTGTTGATCTTCAAAAATTCTCGAGAAACATCAACATCAACCCCGTTTCTTTTTAGTTCATGAGCCCTTTATCGTCGAAAAACAATTTATCACCAGTGACCAAGCTTCGCTGCAGAGCTTGACCAATAGCGACAGCCTTAACCGAGCTCTGAAGACTGATCGGCGGAGGCTTGTTATCCAAGCAGCATGCTGTAAATTCCTGCGCCTCAGTGACAAAAGCCTCCTTGAATCGTTCATAGTAATGCTGCGGAAGCTCGCGTCGAGCACCCGTCGAGTCATGAATTTCGACATGATTCTTCCGGCCTTGCATGTTGATTCTCAAAGAGCCCTTTGTGCAAATGATCTCCGTCGTGTCTTCCTGTCCAGCTGCCATCATGCGCGAGCAATATAGAGAGGCAATCCTCCCGCCGAAAAACTCGACCGTTGCGATCGCATTGTCTCTGTCTTTGCTGGCTTCCAGTCCGGGATGAATAGCTGTTACTCCGACCGCTTGCAGACTCTTGATTCGGCAATCCTCTCCGAAGAACCAAAGCATAAGATCGATATCGTGAATGGAACAATCAACGAAGATACCACCACTGGTTTTGGCATATTCAACGAAAAAGCCGGACGAGTCGTGGAGATCGGCGGTTTGCGAACGGAACACCACTGGCTGACCATATTCTCCTTGTGCAATTCTTTTGTAGGCCTCGCGATAGGATGCATCGAAGCGTCTTGAAAACCCGCACATCACTTTCTGGTTGGGATAGGTTTGGAGTGATTTGTTATAGGCGTCGACCACGGATTGCGCCTATCCAGAGAAGATGTTGGTTAGTACGAACGCAGGATACCGGAGCTAGTGTTGACTTCGGGATTCTCACAATTCCAACATCAATGCTGAGAGGTTTTTCGCAAAGAACATGTAGACCCTTTTCAATGGCCTTCAACGTTTGCTCTGCGTGGACAGCAGTAACACTCGCGACCACCACCGCTTGCAGGTCCTCTTTCTCAAGCATTTCTGCGTAGTCGTGGTAGATCTTTACGCCCTCGAGGTTCTCCGCTGCCCATTTGCATTCCCCTTCATCGGGAGTACTGACTGCCACTACAGTCGCCCGGGACGTGAGAGCAAAATTCGCAGCATGACGTTTGCCTTTTCTTTGTTAGAATATTTTGTTACTAGGATTTTCCAAAAGCGATTCGTACCCATTCGGCCAAGACCAGCAATGCCAACTCGGAGTTTTTGGTTGAGCATGTTGAGTACGTTGTCAGGAGGAAATTAGAAAGGCCTCGTTGATGCATCAATAGAAATAAGCCCCTCATTAAATAATAGAGATCCTTTTTTTCGCCGGCAATCGTGGGATTGTATGATCGGGAGTGGAAATCCGAGTTGAATGCCCACTTGTGAGGGTCTTCTTGCTTTCGCGACTGTGGAATCACAAAGCCGAGGTCCCATATGCAGATCAAAGGCTTGAGTCTGCGTGCCACATTTGAAGCATCGAGGTCGCCCTGACCACTCACCTCCTAAGAAGGGACGAGTCTTCTACTCCGGCAATTTAGTGCCGAAGTATGAACTTCGAGGGATCTCTCCTATCTCCTTGATCTTTTGTGAATAGTACCCACTTTTACATTTCTGCCCAGTACCGTTTGATAACGGTACTATTAACGAGTTCTAAGAAATGTGAGGGAAGACGAGCCAAAAATACCGGAGCCGACAGAGATAGATTGAGTATCCAATGCAACTTGAAATCACCAACTGTATACGCTGCCTCAACTTTGCGGGCCCTCTTTCTTCATGCATAATTTATCTTTCAAATCGGCATGATGGGCCCGGAACCGGGCATGCGAATCGCTTCTTGAGACCTCGCTAGTCGGAGGGACAGTCAGTTATTTGACGTTGAGTGTGGCGAGCAAACCTCATGAGTTTTAGTTCTGACCGTCCATGGTTGCATTAGATATTGCAAATGAATTGTGAGAGCAACTTTCACTCACCTCATGTGCTCCAGGGATGGATATCCTTTTTTAACCCTTTTTGGACTTGGGTCGAAATCTAGATTCTGTGTCATGGCTTTATGGTGAAGGAGGTCTGGATTTTACAAGTTGGGTGATGAAATGTTGACTTTACACTTTATCAGGTTGAAAAATCTTGATAAATAATATGGTGGGGTGGTTCAAAAAGAGAAGAAGAAGAAGGTAAGAGAAGAGCAGGAAGGAGGTGGTTATACAGCGAGGACGTTGCTATTTAGGATGGCACCTCAAGTCAACATGGAGAGAGAATGCCTCATCAAATGAGAGCATTTATTATATAATACATCCATGATACTCGTCTCTACAGATTCCCATGTCCCGGCTCAACAATGCCCGAATTAGGAATTAGCCAATAAAGATCTCCATCACAATTCTCCGGCAAAAGCTGCCCATCCGCCATAAACGTCCAATCCAGATCGCCGTCCAGCTCGAGGTCAGTATGAGAATCATGTCTTGCACTAGGGATTCGTTCCTGATCTATACCAGAGAAAGCAGCATCAACGCGATTTGAGGTACGTGAACGCTTTCGAGGTGTATACATTATCCCACCATTAGACCTCGAAAATTTGCTGCTGGACCGAGTCCGAGTCTCCCATTGCTGCCGTAGTCGGACTAGAATATCCTTGGCGCGTCTTGCACTCTGCCAGGATTGAGCGAATTCATCAAGAGCTCGGAAGCAGGTACTGAGGTAGATGGCGATGTCATTATCTCCATGACGGGGGTATTTGCATACTGCCGCAAAGAGGAGGAAGAGAATGGCGGAGGAGGTGATTGAGACGGCTTTGACGTTTATTCGTCGGAGAGTATATCTTGTCTCATATAGGACTAAGATCTTGGCGATGGCAATGGCGGATTGGATGCACATTTCTCGCGCATGCAGGTATCCGGGGCCCTTTGGGGGCTGGGGTTGGAGGTGGCCTTTTGACATCCAGGGCCGGTGAGCGTAGATAATATTTTGATAATATTGCATACTGAGTAGGAGAGCACGGTCAGCGATCCAAGTTGTGAGTTAATTTGTGGGGATTATGGAGTCTCACTGGAGCAACAATACATGTGGAAGATAAAGTGAAGTATGGTCATTGAGATTGATCTGTAAGGTCGGTGGGAGATTGGCTTTCCAAATTAGAAGCTTTGCTACAATCTTTGCATTGAGCTCCTGCAGTACTGCCTTGGAAATGTGTGATGTTCCGTAACTGAAAATGAAATATTAGCGATGTCATTTCTTTAGTTGATAGGGGCCAGGATCTTACAGGATGTATCCACATGGGGTCATCAATTCGCATAGTGTAACTTGCTGTTGATTCACAGCCTCCATGCAATCTAACAAGCCGGTATCGGGTTCGACGGAGTTGGGGGATACGTAGGGGACCCATTTTTCGGTTCCCCAGTGATTTGCCTGATTATTAGGTTTGCCAACAGTGACGTCCTCCATGTTTGTGCGGCAAGGTCTCCCAAGATAGAAACCCAGAAGACTAGATGCGCTGTTAAAACATGAGATTTGTAAGTTGAAATATGGGTTACTGACTGATCAACTGTGTATGCAGCCCAGAATACCGTTCGACGAAGGTCTGCGTCAGCGGCAGCGATGGCTCCGCTAGAGACATAAGCAGACATGTCGAGATGTAAAGCGAGGTCGAAAGCAAGTCGTGTTGCCATTCCTGGGAAATGTCAATTGTGGGCTCAATGACGATGGAGTAGATAAGAAGTACCGCTGTAGAGCCATCCCCGAGCATCTTTTCCATTTCCAATCTCATGGCTGCTCAGGATCACCATTGCCTGAATGGTGGCAACACACGGACAGTCCAGCTCAATCTCGAGTAGGGATTTAGCTCGATCTCCAAAAAAGTCGACCAGAGATTTGGGAAATGTGACAAAGGTTGGATGATAGCGAGGCTCAAAAGCAGCACCGAGTGCACACCTGTCAAAATAGATGAGACATATGGTTCACCTCCATTTTCAGGAAAGGCAAGCTACTCACATTGCATTCCGGAGCGCCTCCGAATAGAACGGGGTGCCTCCCTTGTCAAGCCATTTGGTCTTCGCCTCTTCATAAATCTTTCGATCAACCACATGGAAAAAAGGATCCTGCCAGCTGAAATAGAGATTGATCAAATGGTCCTCCAAGGAGGCAAAGGTTTCTGCGCTAGTCCCCAAACAATCTAAACATCGCAAAACATCATTCTGAACTTTGCGATGCGCCTCCAGTGTTTCTGAAACTGGCATATCCGCTAAGTTGAAGTTTGATGTCGGACCACAAAACTGCGTCTGTCCTCCAGGCCCGATTCGCAAGGTCCCGACTCGATCGGAGAGCTCATCAATGAGGCCTTCGATGTCTTCTGCATCGCTAGATTCCTCCACGAGCGTATTATTGTCGCTGAGCACGGGACTAAATGCCTCAGGGATATCTTCAAATGGTGTAACAAGTGTACCACCCGGAGAAGCAGAACCGAAAAAGTGCTGCATATCCGAAGAATTCGGCGTCGTTCCCAGACCGATATCCCAATCCCAGGCGCCTAAGATGTTCCCCGGGCTATTGTCCTCATCCCGGTGTTCTGGGAGCGGCGCTGTAATTGCTTCATTGTGGGCTCTAGAGAAAGAATGGAGGGGTTTAGACGGCACTGCCTCCACAGACCCTGGTTCAGGCGACGGTCCAGTTGGCTGGGGCTCGGCGTTCTCCGATTGATTTGTTGCAGTGGGATTGATGGGAATAGGCGAGGAGCCTTGGAAATGCGAGTCCGCACCGTTGATCGCGACCGAAGGCCCCATAGTTTTGCCAGTTACCTGTTGTGTTAACGTCGAGTTCACTTCGGCCAGCCCAAGTATCTCCAACGTCTTTGTCAACGCCGAATCCTTCTCCTCCGCCATGGGCGGTGGCTGAAGCCCATTGTCGCGTATGAAGTGGCATAGCTGATCCACTCTACTCGACAGTAATTCGATAGCGACTCGAAGAGGAAGCCTGCAGAATACTTGTGAATTCCTCGTCGTGAATTGGAGTGTTTATGCCTTTGCTTGAACCCCGCAGTGTCATTATAGTACATACTTTCTCTTGTCAACAGCCTGATACCGACAGTCCCGATTCCTGTTTGCGCAGCTGGAGCACGTCGGGTCACCACCATCACACTGTGAGTGTTAGCCAGTTAAGAAGATCTCGATACTGGACCCAATGAACAGAGGTGAACTCACCTTTATTTTGCTCTCACGACAAGCGAGGCAAGCCATGGAGGCATGTCTCCTTTTCGACGCTTTGACAGGAGGCATTGTCGTACATTTGCTTTAACCAGTGCTATTGAATAATATAGTGAAGAAGATAATTACGGTGGGAAAGTTGGATAGTGGGGGACGAGATACGGGGTGAAAGACTGCGGACGAACAAGAGGTCAAAGTTTACGGAGGCATCCAGATCTAATTCGCCCATCTGCAGGGCCTTTCCAACTGAACTAACGATAATGATCGGCCTGCGGGGCTTGAAAAAAGTCGTCATCATTGAAATCAGAAAGATTAATCTTCGGGGGTGGTGCGGGGGGGCGTTCTATGAGAAGAACAGAGTTGCCGGTGGGCGAGTCATTGTTCGGGATTAATCCCGGGTCACTTGCCTCGGTGAGCAAGCTTCGGAGAATGAATCCCGAACCACTTTTGTCGTTATTGTCAGTGTGGGGATAAGGCATACCCCGGATTTACACTAACCTGAGACTTGGCCCCTATCACATCCCAGAAATTATTCATGCGATATATCGGCCATCTCGGGATTGCATGGGTTATATTATATCTCGTTTCTCTCCGGTCTCCCTCCGGATTAGCAAATTTTGAGAATGTTTTTCAAAGAAACTCAAGGCAAGCCTCTCCAATTCGGTATTACTGCCGCTTGTGGTGCCGGGTTCCTCCTTTTTGGCTATGACCAAGGTGTCTTCGGTGGCTTACTCGACAATGAGCCTTTCCTTCGGACCTTCGGGAACCCTGGTGCCACGATCCAGGGCCAGATTGTGGCGACTTACGATATAGGCTGCATCATTGGCACCTTGGTATCTATGTTCTTCGGTGACAAACTGGGTCGCAGACGATGTATTCTCATCGGGTGCTGTATCCTGATTGTCGGTGCTGTGTTACAGACTGCATCTTACTCCCTGGCTCAAATGATTGTGGGCCGTGTGGTGGCGGGTATAGGGAACGGCATGAACACAATCGCCATTCCCATCTGGCAATCGGAAACCGCTCGAGCAAATGACCGTGGAAAGCTCATTGTCGCTCAGTTAGTGACGAATATATTCGGGATCGTGATCACAAATGTATGCCTCCTCGTGCCCCTGGGCCTTGTCTACTGCAACAATGGAACTGACCAAATTTCCTACAGTGGATGAACTATGGTTTCACCTTCATCCCGCACTCCGCTGTGAGCTGGCGGTTCCCACTTGCCTTCCAGTGTTTCTTTGCAATCGTCACCATCTCCCTGGTTCTCGTCACCCCGGAGTCTCCTCGTTGGCTAGTGATGAAAGATCGTGTCAGCGAGGCACAAAATATCCTCGCACGACTCCTGGCGAAATCGGAGAACGACCCTGCAGTGGTCGATGAGATCCAGAAGCTAGTTGCTACGGTCCACCATGAGGCAGATTTACAGAAATCCAGTGTCCTAAAAGAAATTTTCGCCAGCAACAACAAGCAACAAACACTCCGTCGAATGCTCCTCGGAGCAGGAACTCCCTTCTTCCAACAAGTTGGAGGAACAAATGTGATTGCATACTACTTGCCTATTGTTTTGACGCGAAGTGTTGGGCTCAGTAACCGCATGGCCTTGATTCTGTCCGCGGTCGACTCGATGTCGTTGATGTTCTGGGGTTCGATGGCCGCCTTGGTCATCGACCGAGTTGGCCGGAAACGCCTGATGTTGATGGGTGTCTCTGCAAGCAGTATATGCTTCGCACTGGTCGCCGTCGGACTACGCTATGGCGGAGCTGACAACAGAGGCATGTCGATCCTCGCCGTCGTATTCATCTTCATGTACTATGTTTTCTACGGCATGTCACTCCTCTCTATTCCGTACATGTACCCGGCAGAAATCAACTCCCAGAAGATGCGAAACATCGGTACCTCATTCGCTACGACGGTGAACTGGGTCTTTGTCTATATGGTGGTCGTGGTCACGCCCACCGCCATCGAAAATATCCAGTGGAAGTATTACATGCTCTATGCCATCTTCAACTTCTGCTTCATTCCGGTTATCTGGTGGTTCTACGTTGAGACTGCCAATCTCTCCTTGGAACAGATCGACCGTGTGTTCGAGATCAAACATGAAGCCGGGAAGGATATGAGCTGGCCTGAGGCGACGAGGATTGCGCGCACGGAGACACCAGTTGGGTTTAGTGTTGATACAGGGAAATTAGCTAGTGAGGCAGAACATTGTGAAGTTGTGGCTTGACTATAGTTAAATAAGACAAGAACCAGATTCATTTCTTCGGCCCATTTTGATTTTGATTTCCCGAAACATGAAGAATTTCCCTCGATATGGATAAATCGCGGTTTAAAATAGCCAGGCGAAGCGGTATAACATTGTGAATACCGGGTGTGAGAGGGTCTTCTTCCCTTTCAAGTTGAACCTGCCCTGCTGCCTTGTTGCGTTTCGCGACAGCATAGCGCAGAGCTGTCTGGTGTAAGTCGTCTTCTAGGTTCAAACCTGTGGTAACGAATCCGTCTAGAATAAATCCCACAAGGGCACAAGGTTGTCCCCAGTACTCCAGAAGATGTAATCTTCAGCGATAACGGCACTTACTTGCTTACCCCCGGTGGCTAGGTCGGACCCTCTATGTCCCTGGATTTTACAATCGTTCTAACCTCCGTGAAAGAGAGCCTCGTGTACCCATTATCTAAGACGGCCAATCTGTCAACATTGAAGCTTATGAGTCTCTTGACGGACTCTGGTGGAATACGGGAACTGTAATTCTACCAGTGTCTACTCAGGTGCTCTACAATTTACCACCTGCAATATTAGCGATACAATAGACATCGACATCACGTTCGTGGTCTGCAAGAGACCGACGAGGAAGAAGTCATGCAATATATCTGCCAGTTCTCCTGGGGAAAGAATACGGTGGAAGCAACGCATCTGTATATCACTAATACTATCCTCATCAACCTTACTGCATGACACTATCTTCATTTATGAGACTATCGACACTAGTTCAGGTCCAGCCATCAACTGCGATGATCTCGGTCACGGGTTGTGTGGCTGAAGTACTATTGCTGTTAACCGCTCTGCTTGCTATGATCTTACTTAACGTTATAGCTTTGTGTTAACTGATAATAGTGGTGTTATTGATTCCGGTAGTAACAGTTCTATCTAAGTTACGGACCGGATCTTATTGTGGAAGAATTAGAATATAAGCATAGCAGAAGACAGAAGAGAAGAGTACATGAAGTGATTCGAAAATTGGATACTCTAACTGTGTATTTACAGATCTTCATTAATCATCGCTCTAGCCATCACCCGATAACCCACACCTACGACTCCAATTCGGCCTTAAGCTTCCTCCACGACTCCTGTCCTCTCTTTGCAGCGGTCTGCACCTGGTAACTCTCGTCCCGCATCCTTCGATCAAAGACCTCCAAAGACACCCACCCCTTGAATCCAGACTCAACAATCCACGTTCTAGCAACATCCACAACAGGCATATACCCGCCCAGCTCCGACTCCAACGGGAACGGGCGAGCATGTTTAGACCAAGTAAACTCCGGTGCCTCGCCTTCCAGATACCACGGATGCTTTTCCGAAAAAGGCGGATCGAAAAGCTCTCCATCGGAGAACTGTAGATAAAAGATCTTGTCAACTGGGCAGCCCTCCCTGAATCGACGCAACGATTGCTCCAGATCTCGGTCGGCGTTGGGAAATTTCCCTGATTTGTCAAACGCATTGGCCCACAGCTTTGTGATGACATGGAAATTGTCTAGACAGAGACCGAAGTTCGACCGATTCACCTTCTCAACCACATACAGCGAGTCTTCCCATGTGGAGTAATGTGTTCCCCATGACAGCGCTTCGTAAGCGATTGACACGACGGGCTGCTCGGCGCTGCCGATATCCGCGAGTTTCTGCAAATCTGAAATGCGTACCGTTTCATCGCCAGTCGATTCATCGGCCTTGTAGTGTGAGGGGATCTGGAGATAGGAAGCGCCGGCCTTCCTAGCAATGTCAATCCAATGCCGGGCGACCTCGAGTCGTTTTTCTAACGGCACGGTGGATCCCTCGAAGTTCTCAAAGGCAGCGAGTGAAATAATTGTAATTTTGTTTTTGGCGCATAGATCTCGGATAATTTCTGCCGCTGTACACATTGACAGACCGTTTGCCTCTGCATAAGCGCTCAGATCGGAATATACGAGCTCGAGGCCGGCGAAGCCATACTGTGCTGCGGCCCGGATCTTTTGATCTAGGGTGTGGGTGGCATGTTGGCCCAACGAAATAGTGGTGATGGCGATTTTGTTGGATATCATTTTAACAATAAAGGGTCGGGAACAGTTCTAGATTGGCTATTACAGGTTAATTGAACTGCCTGTTATATTCTTCTGCTCTCGGGATATGAATCCCGATTTTCTTCTTCCAGTGCACCGCGCGGATTTTCACTCGGGTATGTTCTTCCGATTCGCTCTCTCCACTGAGCAGTACTCGGCGAGATGAGAACTAGATGATCTCGAAAGCTGCCTCTTGGTCTAGTACTGTGATTTTATGATTCTGCGGGGTACTGACCGGGAGCGGTGAGGGCCTGACTTCTAGGGGGCGGGTATATGGAATATGCTGTCAGAATCTGGGGCGTACGACAGTCCCACATGGACGT
Organism: Penicillium lagena; assembly: GCF_028827675.1. Taxonomy (NCBI): domain Eukaryota; kingdom Fungi; phylum Ascomycota; class Eurotiomycetes; order Eurotiales; family Aspergillaceae; genus Penicillium; species Penicillium lagena. The sequence continues at coordinate 928,676 of NW_026623227.1, read as the reverse complement.
GTAAATCACGAAGAAATAAATCTCTGATTCAGATAAATCTGGGAATGCCCGACAATTTAGAGGGCTCACTAACTATTAAATGACTAATACATAATAGGAACTAACTGTTGATGAGGGGTAAAATCCCTGTATGTGACCTGTAGGAATTCCAATTCTTGACATAAGCTCAAATATATACCCAAATTCTCCGAAGTCTATGTGGATCTATTTGTACCTTGATAGTATTATCTTTCTGAAATGGCAGTCAGTTCACTCACAATACATGACAAGCTAACTAAGATCTCTTTCACTTCTAAGGGACTCTTACTCAAACAGGCGGCTAAGCCCGCATCCCGTAATTCGCTGTCACCGCTGAATACGGAGTAGGAGTTATGTAGTTATGAAAGACGGAAGGATTTATTTAGCACTATAGCACTACTGCGACAGCGACAAAAAACGATCTGTCTCCTCATTCGATCACCAAATGCCCAAAATGCACCCCCAGGTCTCCCCCCTCACTCGCCGGTTTGGCCGCATACACCCCAACCCAGCACTCAGAAACCTCCTCCTCCCCGTCAAACACCCAAGTCACCTCCCGAATAGGCGACTTCTGCACTCCCTCGACCAAATAAATCCACAAACTCCCATCCGACTCACGAACCATCTCCAGCGTTGCCGCTCCACCCCCACTTGGCACAGGACACAAGCTCCAATCCGCCCAGTGGTCCTTGGCCACGACGCTGAGATGCGGTCGGCCATGCGTGAGTTCGATTCCCGTCTTCACCCACTTCTGGGTCCCGTCCTGTTTCTTGAGGACCAGGATCAGGCCGCCTTGGTCGTATTTGTCCTTCCAGGCCGCATTGATGGCTACGCGGGCACGTCGGAATGATTTGATGGGCATGGATTGGTAGAGAATTGGGGCGTTGAAGCGGGTGGTGGATGGTGGTTTGCACCATATGTCGGTCGAGGGCTTGGTTTTGAGAGTGAACTCGGGTGGGGGGTACCGTTGCCGGGGACGGGGCCGGCGGAGTTGGCGAGTTTGAATTGCGACATGGTGGCAGTGAATGGATGGTCGAGTGTATGTACGTCTGAATATATGTATGCAACAAGGATGGAGGAGTGAGATGGGGAGGGGGTGGTGGTGGACGTGGCCACGATGTGTCGGTCTACCTGGGAAGTCAGTAAGCTACCTTACGTCATTGACCGGGGATTCTGGCGGGTGCTCTGGCTCGGACCCATGGTTGGGGGGAGTGAGGACAGAGAGCAAAAACACGCAAAGATGCAGTCCACTGGATGCGCGACCAGAATCCAACTATAATCATCCAGAGAAGAATAACTAACGATCGGATCAACTCGATCGATGACCCAGCACGTGACTGCGGAATAAGCTCCGGGTAGCTTCGTGCAACCTCACGATTCATGCAATATCCATCTCTCTCTCCTGTGTGGGTGAATTGTCCGATCTGGTGGGAAGCATGAATTCTGTACCATGACATCTCGTCTAATGCACCACTCGCTGCACCAAGACACATGGCCAGAGCGTGTAGGAGATGGTTTGGGTGGCTCACGAGAAGCTGGAAAGTGGCAACTCCCTCCAGACGGTGGAGTGACTATGGGTCATGATGGGTTGTATAATCGGCCTAGTCTTTGACTTCTTGTCAGGAGGACCATGCCCCCGGTTGGCCCGGTCAGAAGGCGGTTCCTACTCCCTCGTCATGGGGCATGTGCATACGGTGTGTGGCCATATCAAGATGGTTGTGAACACGATGAACGAGGTAGAATATAGGTAGAATATAATTGCGTTATACAGGCAGCACTGGTGCCATACCATCAACTGTGACTGTGTCTATGTTGATGTTTCTACCTGTGTTTATCCTCGTTCTACTCGGCCTTTTCTGTCTTACTTTGCTCTCCCCGTTCTCTCCGTTCTCATCCACAACACACCACCTCTCTAGCCACTAATCTCATTCACGTTGTCTTATCACTTTCAAAATGGTTACTAGCACTGATGAGAAGATGGCTCTCTCGGGCCGTTCAGCTCCGACCATGATGGAGACCTCAATCACTCTCGGGGAGCTTCTCCTCAGCTGGACGGAGATCTGCATGGATATGGGCATCAAGGCCCGCGATCTGGCCAAGCTCTGCTGCCCGCAGCCTGAGAAGGACCTGGTCACTGCGGTTGATGCGCACAAGGTGGGTTTATTGTTTCGAAGCGGCTTATGCGCGTAATACTGGTAAGGGTTGGCTGGCTGCCTGCCTGCCTGCCGCATAAGTTTGTTTACCTTCTTCCCATCTGGTTCCTCTTCCTCCTTCCTTCCCACAGTAAACGCTCTCAGCCTTACCATTACCCTCACCCTCGCATTTCTTCTACTCACTTCCTCACTTTGTCTTCTACCTTCCTGACTTTCTCAGTATCTCGAAACCGTCATGTTCACGATCGCCGAGGACAAGGCTCTTGTCGAAGCCTGGCAGAAGAAGCTGGCCGCCCTGAACAAGGCCAAAGCTGAGGGAACGAACCGGCCTCCTCTCGAGCTCGCTGCTGGTGCCGACTCTGCCCTTCCAACCGAGGATAAGGCGTCCCTCTCTGCTCCTGCTCCTGCTGGCGCTGGCCTTGCGGACCCCGCCGCCTTCATGGCGAAGTGGCGCTCGCTGGCCACCCAGCTTTCCCCTATGGTGACCACCACGACTCCTGTTGTTATTTTCAAGAACCTCCCTGACTGGATTAGCGTCTCTGACTTGCTGTCCCTGGTGCACGGTGGTGTTGTTGATCATGTCTCGATTGAAAATGGTGAGGCTGTCGTCATCTTTACCGACGCCGACGACTGCAAGAAGTATGCTGGTCTGTATGAGAAGGGTATTCGCATTGCTAGCGACGGCGAGCATGTCGTCACTGCTGAGCTGAGCGAGCAGTCGGTTGTCATTGACGCCAAGCACGACGAGGCCATCAAGGCCGGCGCTACTCGTGTCGTTCGCGCTGTTCCTGTTCTTCAGACCCTTAGCTTCGCTCAGCTGCAGGCCGTTGGCCAGCAGGATGGCTACAAGCTTGAGCATCTGAGCTACCTTGCTGCTGCGAATGGGGTATGTGACTGACCCTTTCTTCTACGAAAAGACACCTGACTGATTGTCTAATGCGTGAACAGGCTGGTATCGTCCGTTTCTATTTCTGCAACATCGCCAACTCGATCAGCTTCGTTGGTTCGATCAAGGACTCCCAGGATTGGAGGGACTGCGACGTCGAGTTCGATGCTGACCCGTAAGTAGTCTTTTTGTTCATCAGCCATTCATCCCCTCGATACTGACCCATCGGATTGGGTTGTATAGCTGCCAGCTCGCAACCGGCTTCCACTCGAACGCGCCACTTGCCCGTATGGTCAGCGCTGTTGCCATCTCCGACGAGCTGTGATTTATTCCAGCGCACATACACGTATCCTTCGTTTAGTTCGCGAGCATATTAAGGATATGCCTTTGAGCGTCTGGCGTTTCAGTGAATTTCGAGATTGTTTCGATTCCAGACAGTGATCTGATATCGTGTTGCTCTTCTGCTGTAGTTACTCATCGAGGAACGTCTGGGAATGTCCCCAGTATCTTTTGCAGATCCAATATGAGCAGTTATTTCTCATTCCTTGCTCCATGCGTACTTGATCTTTAATGAGTAAACCTCCCACGCATTTATGCAAATATACTTACCACTGGACACGAACATAATAGCCCTCAAAGCGTACTCCGTGAATGCGAGTAGAGCTCTTTCTAGCAAGCAACAAGCAAGGCCCCATCCAGCAAAAACTCTGACAAGTTCACGCACAGCCCGAAACATATTTCACGTCTCACTAAGCCATGCCCATCTCATCTCCACATACAATCGGATGGTCTAACTACGGTAATTGTTTCGGAGTAAGCAAGGCGAACATATGACACAATCACCGACCGATAGTGATGACGAGGCGTTGGCGATGATGGCGTGTGTCTAATTATAATATAGTCCATGCTACGCTAGTTAGCCTTGCTCTGTCTCGAACATATTCGAGTCAGTATCAGGAGTGACACCACAGCGACTGGAGGAGGTAACAGTAAGCACACAGTGGTAACGTTAGTAAGTTTAGTGGCGCCTAGATAGCCCGAGTTCCTTGAGGTGTCACGCTAATAGTTCTACCGGCATGTGGTGGCTGTAACTACAACCAGTAATTATAATCGATGGGCTGTAACAACTATCTTTTAAATAATAAGGAGGAAGATCAAATTACGTACTTCAAAAGGAAGTCGGAAATTTGGAGATATCACTTCTCATACTTACTTACTTACAAACACACGTTTTGAGGTGACTGCTGTTTGTATCTACGAAAGCCCGTATTTCCATAAATACATAGTTTCAAAAGTTACCACTAGCATCCTACCTACCGAGAACGTGTTGGCGGGTGCGGCGGCGCATCCTGGCAGCTTCGCTCGCCGAATCATCTAGTACAATAGGCCCCCCCTGTGGATGGGTTAGTGGCTTGGCAGTGTTTATTACGGAGTTGGCGTTGAGTTTATGTTTTTGTATTCTTTCGTATAGGGCGAGATCCTGGGTAAGGATTTGGGTCGAAATGGGATTAGGAGACGGGGATAGTTGTAGACGTAATGGCACAGTAGTGATTTGGCAATTTTGTAGTCTAAGAAGAAAGGCAGGTACATGTAGACAAGAAGGTGAGTTGTATACTGTACTGTTGTAAGTTCAAGAATTAGATTACCTATTGGTACGGATTCATCGCAGACGAAACTAATACGCATCGAGTTTATGAATAGGCAGTCAGATTCTCAGTAGCAATGAACTGTTTAGGAACAACTTCCTCAGTGTCAGCACCGGAAAATAATTCAACCACCGACAAGAAGTAAAATCGCAAAATAGTAACAAGAAGCGAAACTAAGCTGGACGGTCTGATCCCGCCGGCTCCGACGCCAGGAAGCCGCCCGCTTTTTTTCCTTCCTCGTGAAGAAGATCTTCTTCTGGAGAAAATTAAAAAGTCAGATGGTCACTCCATATTTCTCATTGGCTACCACTATGTATCTCAGAGCCTTATGGTCGTTTTTTCTCGATCCCAAACAGGCAATTAAGTGCGACGAATCATTAATGGCCGCTCGGATGCTCTGACGTGTGTTCGCGTGGGGGTTGCGATAGGGGTGGTGTGGTCTGATGTGGTGTTATCGAGCAATTTCTTTCCATGGATCCGTTCATCAAGAGCGTTGGTTATTGCGATCGCGTGGGCCGGAGTCGGCCACTTCTGCAGCACCTGAGGCTCTGTCAGGACGGACTTAAGTCACTAGCGGTACTTGTTTTGCTGAAAGTATGTATCTGTGAATTACGCAATACCCGGACCTCTCCGAGGTCTGGGAATGATTAACTCTGCCTTTCAGGTAGTACTATCGGTGTGATTCAAGAAGCAGGATTTCTGGAAAACCCTGTTGACGAGAAAATATCCGAAAGCACGATGATGCAACGTATCCGTCAGGCCAGCCATGTGTTTGACGCTGAAAGAGGCTGATGCGCAACGGTGCATGCCTTTCTTTCTTTGTCATTACGCGCGCTGTACTGAGCGAGTCTTCCGACTTCGGACCTCACCGAGCAGAGGGCAGAAAAGTGGATGTGTTCTAACTACCGTATATCCGGGTGGAATAAACTCAGTAACTATGGGTCCGCGAGATACGCGAACCAAGTAAAGAGTGAAAGTGCTGTCGTGATGTGTTATTCTCCATGGCATCATCAATGTCAAAGCGAATCCCTTTTGGCTTTTGATTTTTATCGACCTGCTAGAGGGGGTTAGACTGTCTATAGGATGTAGATATCATGAGACTTTCGGCGAATACAAATTGACTTGTGACTGCGCACCCGTACAATACTAGCTCCGCACTACCGACCCGGGATTCTGGCCTCCGGTGTGATGGCCAAAGGCACTAGGCCTCGATCTAGGGCTGACGACATTTCGGTCTCAACAGACATTCGCAACTCGCACGTGGTAACGACGCTTGGGCCGCAAGCTGGCGAGTGCTGCAACTCCGCGACCAGGCTGTAACGAGCGTAACAGGCCTTTCCGGCAATTGACATCCGGAGAAAACTCGCGAGAACAAGACCCAATTATTAATACAATATCTGCCGCCTGGCGACGAGAATAATGGACCATGATCCACCGCCGCCCTCCTTTGCCGACATCTGCTGTGCTACTCCGGACCCTCCCGCCCGTGCAGGAATCGAATTAATCGCTGGGCAACGTTTCTATTATTATAAGCTCCTGAAAGGAGCTCAGAGAATCCTTCATAACTGAAATAGAAATAATCAGAAACAGCGAATGTTTTGTTGAGAAGTCAGATCAGCAGTTACTGTCGCAGTCGGTATTTTGAATTGCTCTCCTCTGCTCAATAATACAGCATATAGTACGGTCTGCAACGGCCCCGTATACAGTGATCCTGCAATCCAACAAAATGATCTGTCCACCACGTGTCGCTTAGGCCTTAGAACGGTGCGCTTGCGTTGGCAGGAGGCCCTGCGATACCTAATCGAGCTTGGTCGGGCAGACTAGTCTTTGACGAAGATTAAATTAAAAAAGACCAAAAAAAGGGGGGGCCTTATCACACCCTACTGATTTGGATCCGTGACGAAAGTAAAAAAAGATACATAGTGCATTGGCGGAACTGACGCAATAATACCTGATTTCCCGAAGGGCACTGACAGACTACTAAAAAAAAAAAAGGCTGAATATTCAGTATCGTGCAAGTTGCCCTGTAAATTCTCAGCAAATTGCCGATCACCGTGGCATTCCATACGCCAACAACGGTGCCAGGTGACTCACCGTTGGTCTCACGACACCTCTCTGCAGGATTTGGCTGTATCATAGGAACCTTGGAAGGGGAGGGGGGCCACATGGCTGAGGCTGGACTATCCCAACTCCGGAAAGACAGAGGTAGGCTTGGGGTCCGCGAAGCGGACCCGCAGACCAGCCACCGGTCTCACCCAGACATTCTGCACGGGGGTCCACTAAGCGTCGAGCAACATGCGGCTGAACACCGCCTCTCCTCTGGCAAGTCACTGTCTCCAGAGTTACATGCCTAAACCGGTCAACGAAGCGGTGGTTCCGCCCCCAGCAATCAACATTTCCAACCCCAGGCGCCAGCAAAAGGTGGCTTGTGGTTCAGCGCAAAAGTCCTAAATTCAGGTTTGGCAGGCGCATTGGCCAGGCCTTCCTGGCTCAAGCAGATTGGGGCCGTTCGGGACATCACTAACCAACACGACTCTGCTGAAACATTTCGTTGTCCATCTTCCAATAATAATAATAGAACAGAAATTGGTGAAGATGTGGGGTGGGAGGGGGTAGATCCTCCACTCTGGTTGCGGGCCTCGCTGAATTTCTCCTCATTTTCTCCGGGACTGCGCCTTGCGCGCGGTGAAGCCAAAGCCGGGGGTTTGGAAAGGCGATGACGAGCGAGTCATTTTCTCTCTCTCTCTCTTTCGCTTCGACCCGCCTGTGGTCGTATCTGGTATGTATGTATTGAACGATCGTGAATGGCGTGCTCTGAGGATCGACTGTCTAGTGATACATTAATGTCAGTGGTAGCGAACCTGCAGACGGCGGCTATCGCTAACCAACTATGGCGCAAGCCACGCCACCAACGTCTCTCGTGGTCGCTGACTCGTCACGGTTGCAGAGCCATTCCAAATTAACCAGACAGGGGATGATGGATGATGCTTTTTTGCCGAAGCAAATAAAGAAACAGCGCGATCGACAACTTCGATCCAGTTCTCTCCGCTCGGCGGCTCATCCTTCTCTCGCCCGTCACAAAGAAATCGACCCTGGTCAACATTATTTTTCTGGTTGGCCGTTGGATGGCTTCGGCGCCAAGCTGGGGTATCAGCGCAGCAGCATGACTCGTAACCGACTATTATTGAACCCAGCAACATGTGTAGTTCCACAGATGGCTACCGGGCGGCGCTCCGCTTGTTTAGGCAAGAGTCCTTCAGGGAAGAGCTGCAACTGCGCCAGATACTAGCTCGAACCAGGGACCCCTGGACGAACCAAATTTCATTCCTCGTTTATCGTTACATCTTATTTCACGTGACCGAAAAGGCCTGCGGCTATGCGACAGCTTGACGAACATTGGTTGGAGGCGTCGAGAGGTGATTGGATTGACATGGTAGTGGTGGGAACCGGAAACAAAGAAGTGAGGAGATGTCGCTGATCGGATCGGCGGATCGGAGAAGAAAGCACGGTCTCCGAGTTCTCTTCAGCCCTGAATGGCCTATATCGGTCAAGGGTGACTATGGCGCCATGGATGGCACGTCTAGTTCACTCAAAAAGGGGAAATTAGACTGCTTGTCGGAGATACCGGAGCAAGACACAAAGAAAGACACAAAGAAAAAATAGAAAAAAGAACAGTTGGCAAACCGCTACGACTTGCGCAAATTTGACTACGCCGCATCGCATGGCAGCAGTGACGGCGCGTCTATCACTGTCAGTCGTAAGACACCAAGTGGGGAGCGGCTCATCCGCCTGTTACGCTAGCTCCCAATCACAGCTCCTTTTTTTCCCCCGGCCGAGAGGCCCGATTGTCCGCCGTACATGTATGTAACTCAGCGTGTCATTAGATAATAGATCAGGCAGAAAGAATTTGTGCCCCCCAATCAAAAACGAAAACCGTTGAAACTGTGGGTGACCGACGATCGACCTTGGTCAAGGCGGACCCTATCGTCACGCGTACTGCGTCAAAGTCGATCGGACAGGGTTTCGGGCCAGTCCGAACGTGCGTGGCTGCCCGGCATTCTTCATCGAGGCGGGGCAGCACGTATCAGACAGCGTATGTCGGCTAGATCGACAGTAGTGCGACAGGGGAGCCGAGAGATTAGTTATTATTCGTGTTCGGGTTGATTCACGCATAGAATAATGATCCCCGCGTATGTACTTTGGCCTAGTCAAGGCCCCCGACGAGAAGTCAACCATGGATCGCAGTATCTCGGGGGATTGAAAAGAGCCCACATCGCGGTGAACATTCCCACCCCGGATGCACTAACCGAGCCCTGTCGAATTCGGTCTCGGCAGCAGGCTTATATTATTTTCCTTTTTTTTTTCTTTTTCTGGTCTATATACTGACAGACAATATATTAGTATGCGGCGCAGCTGCAGAGTCCCAGGCAGTGCCCCCACCACTTCGGCCACTCATTCGCTCTACCGGCCTAGGCTATCGGTTCCGGATCGCGACAGATGACTGTTCGCATCTCCCAATCGCTGCCGGCCGTCGGTGTTGGTTCTTGGGCGTAAGCCCTGCAAAACCCCCATTCGGTCAGCCTGTGCAGGGCTATCAGCTCCGAACCCCCCCCGACTGTAGTCGCTCTGCCATGCGGACGTCTTCTTTTTCGCCTCTCAACCCTAGTCTAGAGCTGTTCATTGGATGAAATGCCACTGCACTATTTCTCGATTGGCGCAGCAAGAATAATAATTAGGATCAAAATGCCCGCGTCTCCACAATTTGTCATTTATTAGCTTCTTCGAATTTAGGGCCTGCCAACGCAAATGGTTAAAGACAGAAATTAATAAAATAAAATAAAAAAGCGGTCATGCTACATTTGGCCCGAATTCTACCACTGGTTCTTAGTGGAGCCGCTTCTCCCCCCCCCCCCCCCCCCCCCCCCCCCCCCGGCGCGTGGTCGAAAGGATACACAAAGAGAGACATTAGTAATATCGTAGACTTCTATCGCCGAAGGACATGAAGTGAATGTGCCGCGTAGATGGCCGGGCGATTGGCACTAATTTCAAACGAATTTCGCCGTTCAAAAAAGGCCGACTACTGAGGAGACAAAATTACCCGATCGAACATGAAGAAACTCTCGCGGAGGAAACCGAGCCGGTGCAGAGTTGTCTTGTTGCCACGCTAGATTCGAGATAACCAACAGCAACATGAGTGGCAAAGACCAGGACTGTTCTTGTCCGAATTCACCGTGGTCCCATTTCTGGAACTCTCTGGGGGTGGAGCAATACCATCCCCTGTTGACATTAGTTTCGGCGGAGCCTTGTATCCGCGGTACAGAACCAAAAACTATACGGACCAAGGGGGGCCAAAGGAGCGACAACCAGCCCGGCGACCCAAGCACCCGGAACCCAACAGTAGTGGAAACCAGGCTGGGCATGTCTGTCGGTTTCATTTAAGAAGTGTGATCGTACGCTCTCTATCGTCCTGAACTGATCTTAACCCTATTTTACCTCTTTCCCCAATTACCCATTGGTTCCCTTCAATATCGACTCAGCTGTCTATACAGCCAAGATCCAGTTTAAATCTGGATTGATCTAAGCCATGGCCACAAACGCAGACTCCTACGGCCACCTGCCGTCCACACGCCAAAGCCGAATGAAGATCGACTCACTGTTGAATCCGAACACGGATGATGGCGAGTTCTCAGCACCTTCTTCTTCGCATAGCAACAACTATCCACAACAATCCCCGGGATTTCCCTGGTATGGCCGGTATCCGAGCTACCATGACACAAGTCCCGGTGCAGTCTCCACCGCAACGACGCACGCAAGCAGCGGCAGCAACAGCAGCAGCTTGAACCCTCAACATCATCACCACCACATGTTCCTATCCTATCGCCCATCCGGGTCCGCACCATCCTCGCCGGACCCCTACCAGCCGCGCGAGCGGTACGACTCCGTGTCCAGCAGCTCTAGCACCAACGGAACTGACCGACGGCGGCCGCCACGTCCCAAGTACGAGGAGGAAGAAATGTACTTTATCTGGTATCATCGCGTGGACCTGTGCCAGGAATGGAAGGAAGTCCGAGAGAGCTTCAATCGTCAATTCCCCAACCGCCAGCGCCGCGGGTTCCAGGGCATCCAATGCAAATTCTACCGCTTTATCAAGGAAAAGCAATGTCCCACTCTGCGCGAGCAACGCCGCATGCGCGATGGCGAGTTCCTGCGCGAGGGCGCCAGTTTATCCACGGCCGAGTCAAATGCGCCGCGCTTCGGTGTTCTCGAATGGGGCAAAGTCTGGTATCCGTGGATGCGCGAGAGCCAAGATGAGGTTATGCGACACAACAAGCCATGACATGATGATCCTGGGTGGTTTTCGCTTTTATGTTTACAAGATACCTACGGCGGCGTTTGTTGTCTTCTGTGTGTGTTTACGGCGCTGGTTTAGGGGACATCGGAATATTACTTGGGAGGCTTACTGTTCTTTTCACATTTTCCTGCGTCTCTGGGCATTGGGCAGAAGTCCAACTCTCTGTTTTTTTTTTTTCGTTTCTCATGACTCTTACTATTAGTTGGTTCTATAATTATCTACTATCGATCCATCGCTCTCTGGACTGGGTCCAACAGCAGACATGATCGGCGTTCCTTTCATCTTTCGGCCCCAGCTCTTCTAGTGCGTTCGGATGCCAAGTTTTGGCCATTCGGCCAGTACCGAAGCCGAGCTTTTTCTGTATTATTATCCATCTATGATTGCTGTAGCTTTTGATTTGGCCGGTGAATATATTGAATCCCCGCACAAGGTCAGCCTCGTGTACCAGCCTTCTCGTTACAGGCGGAGAGTAGGAACGAGAGAGTAGTTATGTGCATTCTGTGGTACGATGCACATGCGACGACCCCAAATGATGAGCTTGGTCGTGCTGAGCACGAGATTTACAGACCATCGATCGCAAGCAAAAGATCTGGGAGATATTCATTGACCGTGTCGATCCGCCTGGCTCCGAGACTGATCATCCCGTCCTGCAATATTTTTCGTTACAACGGTGCATGGTCCGCCTCATTTTGTCTTTATCCGGTCTTAGGCTCGAGTCAAGTACCTGCTATTGGATCTCAGAGAGAGCATGAGCACTGACGGGGAGCCAACGGTTGACCTAAATAAGGCAGCGCAGTCTGCCTTTCATTGGATAGTCTGCCCTTGACAGTTGCCTATGCAGTCTCTAAAGTAAGGTATTTAGAATAGAGGTATCATTCCGGATAGAATGATTTGTAGACCTCCAAATTACATACGATGTTGAAAAAGCGACGCTCGCTATCCAACCTACGGCCCCATATTTTGAACTTTGCATCTCCGTGAAAATTAAGAAAGACTCCTGAAGTCCAGCCTCCGGACCGTTGCCTGTTATGCGCTCTATTACTCCAATCTACACTTCTTACTGAGAGCCATGGGATCGTCGGGGGTCAGAGTTAGCAAGGTGCGTTGTTGGCCCTCCTAGCTGTGTTGGGTACACGCGTCTTGGGGGCTGGGGGCCTGACGATTCTATACGTAGCTGATCAGGCAAGAAAACCGGTTTTAATAATGGGGGCCTATTCTTCTCCTTCTTTTGGTTTGTCTTACTATGATCAACTTTATAGCTATGAATTGAAATCTGTAATTATATTTGGCTTTGTTATTGTTGGGAAGGGGTTGAGGAGATATCACCTTTAGGGCATATTCGTATACCACCAATATGACGTTGGCGGCACGATTGTGCATGAAATACAGGAAGTCGTATCACATTCAAAAAGTGTGGCCTTGTAGTGAATTACTCGTAGTTGCCTTTTCAAATCAGTAATCGGACGGATATGTGGTCAGGACATCAATCCAAACAAACTGCAAAGAAGTGATCAAGTATACTCAATAAAAATAGTATAGAAATGGAGTCAGATACGATAATCGGAGAGAATTGCCTGTTGGTGGGGGGATGTCTGTCTTATGGTTGATGTAGTTCCCAGCAATATATCGCAAAATATTGCCAGATGTGGACAGACCCCAACAGACGCTAGCTAAACAGACATAGGAATTGTCTGGCAGTAGCATGGATTTTGAAGAATTACATATGTGTGATCATACATATCACACCGTCGTCTCTTCGTTGAATGGATACCTCAGACCAATCGATTGCAAGAGGTAGGATCAAGCACTGTAGATAAATCCTAAGCTATCGCCCACTCTTTTTCTTGCCATCTTCGTAGTACTGCTCCTTAGTACACTAGCTCGACTTGATTGGAAAGACGCCATTTTATCGGAAACTGAATCCGAACAAATCATATGGGAGCTCGTATTCGAAGGAACAAGGTCAGAAGGCAAGTAGAAACCCAATTTAGAAATGTTAGGAAGCTCTAAGCGAGCAAACTAACTAGTTGATTTGCACTCGCAGCTGAGCTGGAAATAATAACTTGTTACCGTAATTAGAAGCTAATATTAGGAAACTTTAGTTTCTGGGCCAACTAGTGATTTGGCATGAAGTAGGTTAGTATTCCTGCTGTACTAGTTGTATAGTCTCATATAAGAATTATCCAACAAACAATACGAAGATATACACGTTAGTGTTTCGTGATTACTATTCTCTTGAGAATTTCCCGCAAGCACCCGAGTTCAGCAAATTCAAGGGTGTGATACAAATACCCGAATAGTCCTGGCACATTTGTGATGCAGGGTGCACACTGCAAACATGGCTAGTTCGAAACACGCAATCACCAATGAGCAATGAGCATACGGTGGCTACGCATACTCTCGAGTCATGGTGTTCAGAGGGACCAGCACCTCCTTTCAATTACGATCCTCAAAATTGAAATCCACCTATAGATACTAGTAATACCTGAGAAAACAACACGTCTGTAACGAAGGACTATACAACCTCATTCGACCCGTATTATCTGGAAATCGAAGCTCTAAATGCCATACATCGCCTTTCAGGCGACTGTGAACTAATCTACCCCGCAATTCTGGTTGGGTCCTTTGTTTCAAGATATAGCCCCCGCCAAGGTAGATACACGTGGCGCGCGAGTTACTAGTTATGGATAATGGGGCCAGATAGCGTGGAAATACTTGCATCCCATGCCGATGATTGGGCTAGAGCCAAATAATTTCGAGTCCATGTGATCTAAACACTATACTAACGGGGTGTCATTTTCTTTTTAGAAAAAATCTGCAATTCTTGTAAACTGGACGCCTAAGGCTAAACCTTTCCGGCTAGCAAACCATCTGTGAAACCGAATTGGGTTGGCTGACTTGTGAATAGCTGCGCCCTGGTGAGCTGAACTCCGGTCCATATCTCTGAGTTTGTAGGAGGTAAGTCTATAAAGAATGCATGATAAAAACAATCTGCATTGAAGTTAATCCTGCAGGGCCGATAGTTTATGTTGGTACTAGTGCTGGATTCTTTTTGCAAGCCCATTTGTTCATCAACCATACGAAGTCGTGCAACAATATCCTGAAGGCATGGATAGCTTTCATTCCATGCTCTGGAATCGTTGATGATGGTGGTGGTGCTTGGCCAGTCGACTCAATACTCTCTGTGAGTCACTATTCAGAGTGCAGTGGTTAAACAGGAGATGTTTTCCCTGTCCGTTTTTGCGCTGTCTGTTAGTTGCTTCGTCTCTTCCTCTCGTTACCTCTCTCTCTGTTTTCTCCCCATCCGTTATTTTGTCTCGGGCTTCTGGATTAAAAAGTTGCTCTGCGACTGCTCGCCGCTGTCTATCCGCTGATACTCACGTTGTCCCGCTGCTCGTGTCCATCTTATACCCCCGGGTTGGCCGCCTTACCACGCACTGTATTTGCAGTTCTATCAATTACATGTTATCTATACTGTGTGATTTAGTGGAGTTATAGCTGTGAGATTAACAACACGGTCATTTCACTCAGAAATAGTCCCCTATGTCAGGACAAATTTGAGCAGTTCCTCAATGCCTCGTTGAGTCCGGAAAAGAATATAAGCTGTCAGTCGAAGATGACAGAGCTATCCTTGTGCTACAAGACCCGCCATGTGGCATTTATCTAGCCGACCGAGACCAAGAGCTATCTCAGTTTATAGTATCTATCGGTAGCATGCGAATCGGGATGACGGCATGCAAGAGAGCAGATCGAGGCAGACTCGTCACCTGAGGCAAGGTATCAATGGCTAATAGATAGGAATGCCAAAGGACGGGAAATTGATGGCTCTGCAGGACTCACCACCGGTGATGTCAACACCACAGGTAAATGGACGAATTAGCTGCTCGCAAATACAGGCCGCACTTTTGTATGTACTAAGATATGGACAAATATTGTGAAATGCTAAATGCGATCGTCTGTACACTAGATCAATGCTATAGTTGGATGTCGAAGAACAAAAGCTACCGTCTGGAGAATCCGTCTCAATGCATGTCTGTCCTTGGACGCGTGGCCGCAAATACCATTGAGCAATCCAGTTTTCTAGTGCACTACTTTATATTCAGTCATAGCCACTTACTGTTTTGGGCAAGTATGGCTCCTCAAGGTACCTCTCTTCATCCACCGTCAGCAGCCTATCCTCGTAACCCAAAGCCTCATCAAGCCTCTCCACAGAACTAAAGCCAACTATGGGACTAACAACGCGTCTGTTTGTCCAAGCCAATGCCACCTGACTCATAGTCCAATTCTTCCTATTGGCCAGCTCCTCGACGCGATTAATAATGGCCATATCTGCATTTGGTATATCACTCGGCTTGACATTTTCCAAACGAGCAGTCGTACCCACTTGCGAAACGGGTCGAGCTAGTCGTCCAGCATCAAGTGGACTGTACTATTGATCAAAAAGGAATCAGTGAAAACAGGTACTAAGATTGTACATAACCGAGCATTGGCCGACCTAGGACTCACCGGAATGAGACCAACTCCCGTTTCGTTGCAAAAGCGGTTCATTTCACGCTCCTCCTCGCGGTAGGTGAGACTGTACTGGTTTTGCATTGAAATGAATTTCGTCCAATTGTGCTTCTCAGCACAATATTGCATCATCGCAAATTGATAAGTCCTCATCGAACTGGCTCCAATGTAACGAACTTTGCCACTCTGCACAAGGTCATGCAGAGCCTCCATTGTCTCTTCAATTGGGGTGAATGGATCGAACCGGTGGATTTGAAAGACATCTATATAGTCGAGACCCAGGCGTTGGAGGGAGGCGTCTACTGCGTGGAAGATAGCTTGTCGAGAAAGGCCTGCAAACGTTAGCGTGTGAGTTTCTAGTTACTTAATAGTACCCGATGGGCTTGGGCCTGCAGTGCCTACCAAATTGATTGACGTATTCCTTGTCCTTGCGCATTTCCTCTGAAAATGGGACAACATACATATTGTCATGCTCACTGACTGGTGCCCAGCACTTCGTAAGGATGACGAGTTTGTGCCTTGGGATACTATATTCCTTGATTGCCTTTCCTATAATCTCTTCAGACTTGCCGTTGGAGTAGTTATTCGCTGTGTCCCACTAGGTGAAACTTAGTATCAATTTTTTAGATGAGCCACAATCGAATCTCACAGTGTTCAGTCCTCGATCAAAGGCGGATTTCAATAGCGGAAGAGCCTTATCACCCATTCATTAACAGCTTGTTCTTTTAGCACTTGGACTGGGAGCACAAACCTTTTTCTCATCAAGAATCCATGATCCCCATTCGGGCGATCCGATACTCATACCTCCGAGGATGGGGACCGAAACCCATAGCCCACTATTACCCAGTCGTCTGTAAGAAGCCTTCGTTTTGCTCCTCGAGTCTTTCAGCAGAGGCGGAAGTTCAGAGGCCATCGTCGTCCTTGAAAAGGTTTCCCTTCCACAAGAGCCTTAAGCAATAGAGGTGGTTTGGTGATGAGAGAAGATTTGTAGGTAAGATCACCACTTCTTCAAGTTCCGTCAAGGTATGCCTTTACGAGACCAAGTACGGACTTTAAATAGGAAAAGCACCGCAGAAGTCAACAGAAGTAATCTTGTTGTTCCCATAGATTGCTTACCAACCCAAGGCAGTTATTCCTTGAGTGATAGTTCTAGAATATCTAATAAGCGCCTCGAGGTCCCAATCAAGGCAGCCTCATCTAGGAATTGAGAGATTCTATTCCAAACTATTGGCTTAAAGATGTGTGTGGTCCAACTTGGTGTTTGGCGCCGAATACGAGGTAGTGCGTAACTCCGGAGGTCTATTGAAGTACCCGTGACTCACTTGGCGGAGTATCGGCCCGAAGCAAAGTAATCGGTACAGCATGAACTGTTTAAAGTGAATAGAGGAATTTTGAGCTAGCCCGTGCGCACTGATATCAAATCTTGACAAATCTAAATGTGACAGTGGATTGCATTCAGCACGGGCTGGTCTCAATTGGAGGGACACCTGCCTAAGCGTCCAACTTCTATCACTTCTAATGGTAATCACTAGTGACCCGGATGAGGTGAGGTTCTCCTCTCGCTTTGCCTCCGATTTGTTCTACTAGAGAACTAAATGCTAAGTATTAATGGCATGTTTACTAGCGTATATTATGGAAAGCGTTGAAAGCATTGACGGATGGTCTTATTCTTTTCAGGGATTTCACAGAGAGTTTATCGCTAAGGGATAGAGACGTTAAGTTATTGGACGGAGCCTAGCAGCGTCATTTTCAAAGAATTCTCTGGACCTTGATTTTCTCCCTAAATATATCGAGAGCATGTACGTTTATATCATGAGCCTGTCTGCCAAATTGCGTTATATTGAAGGTGACACAACTTTACTATAATATGCACCCAGGTCTGTTGACCTGGACCTTATGGAGCGTAATGCTATTACCTGCAGATTTGGAGCACTTCAAGCTGCCAGGAAGGCTTCGAGATCATCAGGACACGCTGCATGCAACCTTGAAATCACCAGCTGTCGTTGTCTGAGTCTGCATACCCATCAAAGCGTCCGTGTCCAAACTTCGGACGGCCACTCTCACTCGCCGAATCATCAAAGTTGAAATCGTCGTCCGATGAATTCCGACGATACGTGCCAAACATTGAGGTCGGGTCATCTTCGTTTGAGGATATTTCTTCATCTGGATAATCGTTGGCGGGATTATTTTCGGCTGTGTTCTCTCCAGTTAGCATACGCACAAGATGGGAAACCACGAACACCTTCAACTATGGGCCTTGCCAACGCGCTCATAAAAGTGAAAGAAAAGTAGAACCTTACCATTCGAGTCGGCGTCTTCGCTGTCCCACTCCTCCTCGTCGTCCTCGACGAAATGTTCCCAGTATTCCTCGTCCTCGGCTGTGATAACGATGACTCCGATACCATGCGTTGAGTCAAGGCTCTTTTGCTGTTGATCTGCTTCTAACTCAGCGAGCGGATTCTTAACCATATCGCTTTCTCCTATGGGCTGCCGAATGTAGACATCGTAGACATAGTCGCCATCGCTGTCCTCTGCTTCGAGTTGCTCTGGAGTATCGTCCATCCCCGTCTCATTGCTCTCGACAGGGGTCTGCGATATTGCCAGTGTAGTCCGGGGCTGTTTAGGAGGTCGTGGCTGATACTTCAGAGGAGGCTTGGGCCCCAGTGCTGGTGTTTCCTGCGTCTTAAAAGGAGGCTCTGCGTTAGACGCATCGACATCCATGCCTTGATCATCTTTCTCGAGTTCCAGAGCAACCTGCTCAAATTCCCGAGCAAGATGTTCCGACTCATCTTCCCAGTTGGTGTTATGCGCCAGTGCGGACTTCTCCAATGTATCAGACAAATGCTGTTTGGCAGCAGAGATGGCACCCTTCCGCTCTTCTCTCCATTTCTTCTCTGCCTGGTTCACGACAGGCCGCTTTCTGGGCCGAACAGGCGGTTCGGCAGCCTCGATACCATTTTCGTGCAGCAAAGACGGACTGCGGCTACTATCAATCTGTGCCTGGACTGCCAGCTTGGCCACCATCGATGCCTGTCGTGAGTGTGGTTCGCGCCGAAGCTGTTCGACCAAAACCGCCACACCAGGCGCTGGGCCATCCGCTCGACGCTTTTGGATGCCACCACCCAGGCTTCGATGAGAACCAAGATTGGTACTGCTAGATCGGGAGATCTGGAACCGGCGCAGTGAATGCGCTCGGCTAGATGAAGGGGTCGCGATTGGTGTAGAAGTACTTTCACGAACTGCCGGTGGAGTTTCAGGGGCAGTTGGCGGTGTCGGCGGCGCAGGGGAATTCACAGCGCGCTTGTGCTTATCCACCGACTCTTTCCTCGCAGCGGCCATCCGCTGGGCCTCGCGGAACTCAGCACCGGGCGACGTGGCCCGCACCAGGGGCACGCCACTAGCTGAGATAGTCTGGGTTGCTGCTGCATTCCGTGAAGGGGACTTCAAGCTGCTCACAGACCTAGGACTGCGCAGAGCTCGCTGTGCCGCAGACACGGGCCCACCGGGTGACGAATTATTTCCGCCATCGCCCAAAAGAACCCGGTGGAAGACAAAGTCTGTGAAACGACGTTTTGTCTGATGGAGCGCAGATTGAATGTCTGTTTGAGTTATGTTAGGAATACAAGAAAGAGAGAACATCCTATCAGGCCAGCAGATATACATGGCGGGGTCAATTAAGAGAAGGGGGGTTCCGTACACAGGGTCTCCACGGGCTCTTCCTCGCGCCGGCGCTTGATGTTGATTTGTTCAGGTGGAAGTGGCATTCTGTATATGGTGCACAACACCTCCTGGATGATCGTTGCCGAGGAAGAACGAAGCGTGGAGAAGGAGCGAAGGTGTTTTTACTAGGGCGCCCGATCGGGACTAGTGATGTCATGTGATCCCTATCAACTGTGGGCATTTGGTCAAAGGCAGTCAAAATTCCAATTCCATGATCCCGAAGATTTACCTATCACTCACTGTAGCTAGAAGGTGTTGTTGATAGGGAAATAAGACTTGGGGCGAATCACCCTCAGGTTTCTCGCCAGGCATTGCTGGCCTTCTGGAGCCGCCACGATGTGAATGTCGCAAGCCAGTTACTTCCCTCTGCAGGGCGCCTAACATTTTATAGATGGCCTTAAGTCAAAAATAGTGTCCAGAATTGCGCCCGCGAGTTTGCTTATTCGGAGACAAACAATGCGCACCTACTGTAGTTCGCAAGCTATTGAAGCCAGGAACCAATCAGCAAGGCGCCCTACCTCTCGCCGTGTCGAACTTTAATCGGCGAATTCTTTGGAGATTGGTTCAATTGGCTCGTCTCTTTCTCTTGAACTAATGCCGGCCCTTACCAACTGGCCTTGCAGCTGGCTGATCACATTCACCTTCCCATACTTAGTCAATGCTGATGCTGCCAACCTCGGTGCCACAGTCAGGTCTATCTATGATCAAAGCTGCTTGGATCTTTTTCTTCCTCCAGAGACATCTGATCGAACGCTCGAGGAATTCCAGATAATATTTCAGCATGGTGTGCCGACCCGGCGGTGTAAGAATAAATATTAAGGTTCACCGCTCCTGCTGATTCTCTGCACAGCCTACCGAATCGAGTGGTGTGGACCAATTGCTTGGAAGAAAAGGAGGAAGCCAATGTTACTGAAATAGACAATGTATAGCTGGATATCTGTTGAATTTCACAGTCTTGACAAACACATTTCTGGCTTAATAATGGACCTAGTGCATCAAGTATATTACTGTGCTTCTGGCTTGTGGGTAGTACTCGGATACCATGTGGGACCTCGGTCTGAGCTAAATATAAGTGAATTGTCTGAGAACCTTGAAAATACACAACAAAATAGTAACAATAGCTTCGTATAGATCTGAATAGTTCGGTATGAAGGGCAGTTATATATAGCACAATCCTCACCCAAGGCAGAAGATTACCCCCCAATCGAGCCGAGAAGCTCTGGCCGTTTATGCAGGCAGCGCAGAAAAGAAAACGATCTTCACAGCTCCGCCTGAAGTGCCCTGCAGCTCCGTAAATAGTCTTCTCCACTGCCTCGGGCCACATCACTACCATAGGACTGCGCCACGACGACAACATCTTTTCCTTCGTCAGCGACTGTAGTCAACACATCACGTATGGAAGTAACTAAGTAGAGTGGCCCGCCAAAGCCTTAAAA
This sequence comes from Penicillium lagena, assembly GCF_028827675.1. Taxonomy (NCBI): domain Eukaryota; kingdom Fungi; phylum Ascomycota; class Eurotiomycetes; order Eurotiales; family Aspergillaceae; genus Penicillium; species Penicillium lagena. The sequence goes on along the minus strand of NW_026623227.1, from coordinate 907,956 downwards.
GGGTGGTTCGGCTCCGACTGAAGGGTGCGGGGTACTAGAAATTAATTCAGACGAAACGCCCAAGGCATCGAGAGAGGTGTGCTAGGGGCCAAAACAGACTGCTGGGTAGGCCTAACCAGGCGCGACGCGAGAAGACAAGTGTTGGTGAACTCAATTTGACTTTGAGGGTTACATGAATGATGAACTCAGTCTTGAGTAGTATGGATGGGTGGGTAATCATTCCTTTTGAGATTGATTGGCACCCTGGAGCATTAGTGCGTTGCAAGGATCTTCAGCCCCCCGATAACGTAACGTGTGAGGATTGATGGAAGTAGGCTAGTTTTGGACTAGACGAATCGAAAAAAGTATGTCACCGCAGGATTGAGGCCATAGCGTATGGACCCTGGCCCTCGGATTCGTTGGGGGCCGCGACGAGGGAGCCAACGGCGATGGCTTGCCGTTTACCTTATTCCCTTTAGTGAGTGTCTTTCTCTCTATATCTCTCATCCGTCTTGGCTCTTCGCAAGACTTCTTCTGCCCGAACTAGAGGACTATGTCGCCAACATGACACAAAGCGACGCGGACGAATCGACCCAGCTCAAGCAGCGAGTTACGACCATCGTGCTCGCTGTGCTGGCTGTCGTTTTCGTGGCACTCAGGCTGACGGCGCGCCAGATGAAGGGTATGGCGTGGGGCATGGATGATTACACCTTGATTGTGGGATTGGTGAGCCTTTTGTCGCCTCAATTTGATTCAATGTCACAGACTACTCACCCTGCTATACAGGGTTTTGTGGTGGCTCTTGCAGCAGTCAATCTCGCCTGTCTGTCTCGCATATTATAAGCCCGACTCTAGATAATATACTGACAATTATCAAGGTGTCCACTATGGCATGGGCCGACACGGCTTTACCCTCTCCGGGGCTGAGCGGCTAGCCATGTACAAGGTAGAGCCCATGCATCAACGAGCAAGCAACGGCCTCACTGACAGCCATGGACAGTTGATCTTCGCCTTCGAACCGCTCTACCTCGCCGCCATCGGTACCATCAAAATCTCTGTCCTCCTCATGTACTACCGCATCTTCCCTGTCCGCACCACCAAGATCGGTGGGTATATCTTGGGAGGCATCACTCTCGCCTGGATGATATCCGTCGAATTTGTCGCTATCTTCCAGTGCGATCCCGTAGCTAGCTCGTATATACCCGATCTGCCAGGCAAGTGCATCAACCTCAAAGCCGCGATGATCGGCATTGGAGTGCCAAATTTTGTGACGGATATCTTTATTCTGGCGTTACCGGCACGTCTGATTTGGCGGCTGCACGCGAGCTTGTGGCAACGCGTGTCTATTCTACTGGTGTTCTTGAGCGGAAGTTTGTATGCAGGACCCCATCTTCTTCCTTTACAGCTCCCCCGGCTGCGGAGTTGTTGAATTAATAGAGCAACTATAGCTAACACGAACAATAGTGTCGTTTTCGCCAGTGTCTACCGCTTGACCCTCATGTTCAATTACGAGGTCACCGACATCGCCTGGACCCTCGCTTCCACCGAAACCTGGTGCGTCGTCGAATCGGCCGCGGGCGTCATCTCAGCCTGTCTGCCTACCCTGGTGCCACTTTTCAGGTCCTGTACGAGTGCGTTTGTCTCGACCGTCCGTTCGTCGACCAAGTACGGGAACAGCCAGTCGGGCACTGGAGCAGCACTTGCGGCGGAATCCAGCAACGTTGAGAGAGGCTGGCAACGGACAGGTGAAGGGCATTATCCGCTGGGACCTGTCGGGCCTGGTAATTCAGGGAGCCGTTCGTCACATGCCCAAGGGAAAGGGTGGACGATGATTGGGACAGATGATAATGATAGTGATTGGTGAAGGATTAGTCCCATTGCCATGTTTTTACTGCAGGTGGCAGATGTGAATCAATGCCTGCGGAAGATTAGTAGATAGAGTTACAGTTTAGACACGATGATGACAACCAACTGAAGTTACACATGTGCTCCTATAGGTCTACCGGGGGGAACAAGGCCCTGATACTTCTCCTCGACCTCATTATCTTCCCAGTCTTCAATATCTGCCTCCTCGCCGTCTTCAACCTTCGGCAATACCTCTGGTAATGATGGCGCGCTGTGCATGCGAACCAAAGATCACCCAAATCTAGGGCCTTCAAGATGCGCGCTTGACGCGTAACTTGCTTCTAATTTCCTGTTCCTTCCGAATGAGACGCCTCTTAATGCTTGTCTGTTGGGCTTGCTCAGAGGTAGTAGTATACAGTAGAGATTACAAGTACAGATTTCATCGATTTCATTTCATTCCTTCTCCTCTACCTCCCTAGATAGAAGCCACCTGCTAATTACACATCTGAAGCACAAATAGCCCGCCTCAATCATAGTAATCCCAAGCAAGACCAAAAATTGGAGGCGGGATATTTTGACAGGAGATTGCAGCAGCATTCACTCGATGCAATCTGGTCAACGGTGTGACGGTTTAAAAGGAACCAAACCAAGCAAATTGAAGTAAAAAGAAAACGAAAGAAGAATAAAAGTGGCCAGTTAGACATAGAGATATGAGATATGCTCAAGGGTCTGGAGGCAAAAGAGAAGAAGTAGAAAAAAGAATAAGACATAGCCTGCTAGCAATACATGGGAAGTGAAAAGAAGAAGAGAAGGGGAAAAGAAGAAATTAAAACAAAAGTAGAAGAGGAATCATTGGCGAGCAAAAATTGAGTTTGAACACAAAAAGGAAGAAAAGAGAAAAATCAAAAGATAAGAAAGATAAAAAGAATGTCAAAGAGTCGAAAAAAAAGAAAAGATTAAGAACCAGAAAGCAATACACGAAATGGATGAGGTAGTAAGGATGACGTGACACAGAAGATCAAAAAGCTTATGTAGAAGAAGCAAAAAAAAGGCCAAGGCCATTATAAACGCTCTCCAAGAATTTTGTAGAAGATTATTTGGCCCCGATCTCTTCCTCAGCCCAGCCTGGGAGCGAGTTTTCGTTCTGAATGGCTAGACCGAAGCCCGGGTGGTTGAGTCCGCCGAGCGCGGATGTGAAGCTGGAGAAGCTGCTCTGTGCTTGGTGAGCTGCGCCCGCACGGCTGTGACTGCTTGGTCCACCCGAGCCAGGGCCAAATGGCTCCTGGGAGAAGGAGGGCAGACTGACGGCGCGGGAGTGCTGCGCACGCGGCACGCTCAAGCTGCTGGTGCTGGCTGTGGAGTGGTGGCCGGGTCCTGAGGAGCCGTTGGCGACGCTGAGGTAGCCGTTCGATGTCTTGTGCTGGTGCATCGGGCCATCCATGCCGGCGCCGTTGGGAAGATCACCATTGCTGGTGCCATTGTACATCGACTGCTGCGGCTGACCTTGGGACAGACCCATGGGGTCATTCATGCGGTTCTCCTGCTCCTGTGCTTGCTGGGCGGACATTTGATTCAGGTACATGGTCAACGGATTGTTCGATCCCACGTTCAGCACCCCGGACGGAGCAGAGACGTTCTGCAGCGGGTGACGCTGGCCGTTCTGAGAGCCCGTAGATCCCGGTGCAGGGGAGAGAGCAGGCCGAGTCGGGCTGGATTGCGAACCGGATTGGCTGAGATTCTGCTGCTGGAAGCCGTTGAGCGCAGGTGAAGGTGACTGAGGTCCTTCCATGTTATTAGCTCCATTGCGGTTCTGCTGTGAATTGTTGCTGTGATTGTTTCCGGCCTGGCGCGGGGGGTTTCCGCAACGATCCTTGCCGAAGTTGATCTTGAACCGTCGGTATTCCTCCCGATTGCGCATGCCTTCGATCGCCTTGATGGCGTTGGCGATGTTGGTGAAGTTGACAAACGCGCAACTCTTCTCACGCAGGGTGTTCACCAGTTCGATCTCCCCGTACTCCGAGAAGTCCTGGCGGAGACGTTCCTCGGTCCAGGCTTCATCCAGGTTGCCAATGTATACATTGCGGGAGGCGCCGCCACTGACAGCCAGTGCGATGGCAGGGGGCAGAGGACCGGAGTGCTTGCCCCAGCCAATCTTCAGTCGCCGGTTGTGGATCATCAGGCCCTGCAGGTTGCTGAGGGCATAGAACGAAGCGGCCGAGGTGGGATCGATGAAGGTGACGAAGCAGATGTGTTTGTCAGGAATATATCGAATGTGGTGCAGCAGACCTCCACGGACCACGTTACAGATCTCCTCAATAGTGGTTTCGGGGTGGATGTTTCCGAGATAGATGGTTCGGTTGCCCAGGTTGTTCACACCGCCAGCTGTCGTCGCCACGGCGGCTGCAGCCACGGACTGCTGTGCGAGTGCGTTGGAAATCAGATCGCGATCTGCCGAATTCAGCACATGCGCATATCCAGGAGCGATTCCAAGGAACTGGGCGGCATTCTGCTGCTGCGTCTTGGACACATATGCGCAACGATCCTTGCCGTAGAAAACCCGCTTCGGCGCCTGCCATTGTGGTTCTTGCGGAAGCTGGGTCACGGCCTTCATAGCATTGCTGATGGACAGGAAATGCACGAATCCAATGGCCTTTTCCTTAACGATCTTGACCGTGTCGATAGGCCCGAACTTGCCCAATTCTTCCCGCAGACTGTCCTCCGTTGTCTCCTCCGGCAGATTCCCGAGGTAAACATTGCGCGATGCGCCCGACTGCTGAACAGCCAGCGCCACGGACGTGGGTACCTGGGAAGGCTTGCCCCAGCCGACCTTGATGTCATTACCCTTGATGGCCAGCTTCTTCAAGATGGCATCCGAGTGGAAATGAGTGGCCGAGCTGCTATCCAGGAAGGAGATGAAAGCACAGTTCTTGTCGGGAAGCAACCGAACGGACTCGATCTGGCCGCTGCGTACATGGTTCAGGATTTCCTCGGCAGTTGTTTCAGCCGGGATATTTCCTAGATACACCGTGCGACTTGTTCCTGACAGCATTCCCGGGGCCACCGATGCCGCGGGGCTGCCCAGAGCCGCATTACCCATGCCTCCAAACCCATTAATCGGCGACTGCGGTCCTCCCATCAGCTGGGAGGCACCCATCTGATCCAGACCAGAAAAGAGACCGGGATTGTGCATGCCCTGGGTTGGGCTGCCCATCTGGTTCTGCGAGTTGTGCGCGTGCCCGTTGGCATTGCCCTGGGAAAAGCCACCAAAATTCGCGAATTGGGGCGAGGTGAAGGCGGATGGGGTCCCGGGCTGGAAGGGGCTGCCCACCAGCAGCTGGGAAGGAAGAAGCGGAGTGAAGTTCATATCAAACGCGGCACCAGAAGCCATATCGGATGGTTGGCCTGCTGCAGCGGTATTTATAGCGGGGATATTAGCTCGACGAGCGTTACGGTCCGAGAAACTCTGGGCCGAGTGATTGTTATTGTTGTGGTGGTAATCGCCGTTCAGACCGTATTTGAGAGGAACCAGGCGTGAGTTGTTAGACGCATCCGACGCTTGCATGGCGAGGTCGAAGGGTCACGAGAGAGGCGTCCCTGGAGGAAACGGACCGGACCGAACACACGCGTGGTCTAGACCGATGCTGATGGATGTTCGAGGGAGGGAAGGGAGGATGGCGGGTCGGATCACCATGCAGGAGAAAAGGGAGCGAGTGTGAAAGGAAGAAGGGACAAGCTCCAAACAGCGATGTGTCTAGGTGGGCAGCAAGAGTCAATTGGAATGTGCAGCTTCAACGCGGCATGGGATCGGGACCAACCTGCAACTTTTTGTTTCCTGGTGGATGGAGAATGCCGTGGTTATATAAGGGCCGCGAGAGGGAGAGATGCCATGGAAGAGACCCAAGGCGAAAGCTCGTGGGGAGAAACAAAGAGAGTGACTAGGGCCGAAATCAATTAACTGAAAAGGGATAAGTGGCAGCAGTAGAGGATGACCACCCCGATCCACAGAAAGAGAAAAAAAGAGGAGGCAGGGAAAAAGGGAAGTGTAGAGAGCGACAGGAAGAGAAAGAAGAAGAAGAACGAAGTAAAGAATGAACGGCAAGGAAGTGAATCCAGGCAAGGTATGTAAAAGGGGGAGAATTCGAGCGGGAAAAGGAGGGCGCGACTAAACCCAACTTGGAGGTGTTCGCAGGTTGCCGCAGGTGACCGTTGTGCCCTAACCGTTCAGTCTCTGCTCTATGCGGACTAGGCGGAGGGTGCTCTGGTTGAGGGTTTCCTTGCCTCTCTGGTGTGATGATGGTATTTACCACTCCCGATTCTTCCTCTTCTCGTTCAGCGATGATTCCCCGTGCTCCTGTTCTGTTTGCCTGTTCCATGGCTCCGTCATCTCTGGCTCAGGCCCCCACACCAGGAACCCCCAGCCCCTGCCCCTGGCATACCCGATTCATGACCTACATAGGCGATTTTCATCTAGCCGAATAATGTCTTGCTCGTGGCTCTCCTGTCTTCGATCGGGCCGAATGAGGCTGAATCCTGAATCCCTGCTTCCGCTCGACGGGTACACTACCCGCCCCCAAGTCGGACCCCCACCGTTTCCTGACATCCCACTCCAACTATTGTAGCTCTCAATGGATCTGCGAAGACGGTCTCTGATGTGACAGGCCAATTTGCCATGGCTCACTGCTCTACGAAGTGGAAATAGGTCGGCCATCCGCCCGAGATACTCGCCGATAGCTCCGGCGCCGTAACTCTGCTTGCCATCAATGCAGGCTGTGATTGCCTTGATTCTCAGAGTGCAACTGTATAGCATGGACGATATCGGTCGACAATAGGAATCCTTATTGACATGATATTGAAAATCCGAGTAGCGTCCAGGATAGCCGTGTGCTAATTGCATATTTGTTCGCCAAATCTCACTTGGGCTAACGAATAATGTAATAGAGAACTCGAGCTCAGTCTGCTAACTTCTTTTTGAAATTTCATGTACAGATGAGATTTCTAGAATAAGCAATGCTAGAAACCATTCTCTCCCCTCTGCAGCCGAATTAGAAATGCAGCGATTAGGAGAACACCATGGGTTGAACCTGAAAATATAGATCGACATTTCCCCCGGTCGGTGGGCTTTTCCCCAGATGGCTTGGGTTATAGTCCCTCTCTTATGTGCCCTGGTCCCCGAGCTTCGCGCAAATGAGTCTCCTTATCCACTTTGGTGCTCTCGACCAGATGATCGCGAGACATACTCCGGTCTGCCTCAGGAACCATTTCTGCCTCAGGCACCTACGTGGGGAATCACTTATCGGCGAAATTTCCTAGACTTTCCCCTCCACACTACTGTGCGCTTCCCTCCTTGCGTTGGCCACTTTGCAATTGGGCGATAAGAGTGCCGCGGCCCGACTATTCCGGACTATTGCTTGCTGGTGTGTCCTTGTCTTGCCCGGAGTTTTCCATTCGGCGTGTATGACTCACGGAGTGGCCCTGTTAACCACTATTTTCCTTCCCGCAGAGTCCCTTCAAGCCAGTCTAGCGCACGCACACACCGACACCATGGCTGCACCCACCATCTACATCGACGAAGACGTCGGCAGAGACGACTCCGCCGCCGTCGGCTCCGAGTCCGCCCCCTACAAGACCCTCGTGCACGCCTTCCTGCAGCACGCCCCAACCACTGAGGGCATCCAGTACCTCACCCGCAAGTCGCAGACCGAAGCCGCCGGTGAGGATGTCGACCCTGCCGCCAAGCTGGAGTGGAAGCCCGCCACCAAGTCCGCCGTGAAGAAAGCCACCAACCTGTGGGAGCAGCGCAAGAAGAAGGCCGCCAAGGAGCAAGAACTGGCTATCCGCGAGAAGGCCGAGGCCGAGAAGCGCCATAAGGTGCTCGAGGAGGCTAAGAAGATCGTTATCAAGGAGGATGCGTCGCTGCCCCCGCCGGTGCGCATCCGTCTCGACGTCACCGACCCGGCTGTTGTCCAGCTGCGCACCCCCGAGTCCGATACCCCCGGCACCCGGGTCCGGGTGCTGGGTCGGGTGCACCGCATGCGCGCCCAGAAGGACGTCGTCTTCATTACCCTCGCTGACGGATACGGATACCTCCAATGTATCCTTACGGGGGACATGGTCAAGACCTTCGATATCATGACCCTCACCCTCGAGACCTCGATGTCCATCCACGGCGAGATGCGCGCCGTCCCACCGAAGCAGCACGCTCCCAACAACCGCGAGCTGCACGCGGACTTCTTCACGATCATCGGCCGCGCGGCGGGTGACAAGGAGGCGATCACCACGCGCGTGGCGCCGGACGCCGACCCGCAGACGCTGTACGACAACCGCCACCTGGTCCTGCGCGGCGAGATGTCCTCGTCCGTGATGAAGGTGCGCGCCGCGACGCTCCGCGCATTCCGCAAGGCCTTCGAGGAGAACCGCATGTTGGAAGTGACGCCGCCGGCGATGGTGCAGACGCAGGTCGAGGGCGGCAGCACGCTCTTTGGGTTTAACTACTACGGCGAGAATGCCTACCTGACGCAGTCGTCGCAGCTGTACCTGGAGACGTGCCTCCCCTCCATGGGCGACGTCTTCTGCGTCTGCCCGTCCTTCCGGGCCGAGAAATCGCTCACCCGCCGCCACCTGTCGGAATACACACACATCGAAGCCGAGCTGGACTTCATCACCTTCACGGACCTCCTCGACCACCTCGAAGCGGTGATCTGTCGCGTCATCGATCTGACTCTCGCCGAGCCCGAAATCAAGCGCTACATCGAGACCCTCAACCCAGACTTCAAGCCCCCCTCCCGCCCCTTCAAGCGCATGAAGTACTCTGATGCGATCGACTGGCTGCGCGAGCACGATATCCCCAACGAAGAAGGCCAGCCGCATACATTTGGTGATGATATCGCCGAAGCCGCCGAGCGCAAGATGACCGATATCATCAACCAGCCTATCTTCCTCACGCATTTCCCCGCTGACATCAAGGCCTTCTACATGAAGAAGGATGAGACGGACCGCCGCGTGACCGAGAGTGTCGATGTACTGATGCCCGGCGTCGGTGAGATTGTTGGTGGGAGCATGAGGATGGACGACTGGGACGAGTTGATGAATGCTTACAAGCACGAGGGCATGGACCCGAAGCCGTACTACTGGTACACTGACCAGCGGAAGTGAGTCAACCCATCCCCTTGTTCTTTTGATTTCCTCACATACTAATGTTTCACTTCTAAAGGTACGGCACCTCCCCCCACGGCGGCTACGGTCTGGGCCTGGAGCGCTTCCTGGCATGGCTGTGCGCGCGCCACACTGTGCGCGATTGCTCGCTGTACCCCCGGTACACGGGCCGGTGCACTCCATGAGCAACCAGCAGATGGTCAGTTAGGTGGTGTAACAGGGGTAGAGAAATGGGTGGGGCAGGTATTCTTGCATAGGCGATGGCAATGGGCAAAAAAGAGGAAAGTCAATTCAAGTCATGTTATGTTAGAGATCGAGTTCTACATCTATAGTATTTGCCCAAGTCAATTTTATCTCCCTTGTTCTTCACTTTTCTTCTTTCTTGACATCGATGAATGGGCCGGTTTTCTTCGATGGGCGCCTATATCAAGTAATATCTCAATCAATCTGTGTGACGGAACCTATGAAGACTGGGGAATGTGGTGTGCTGCCACAATCGTTCTCAGGAGATAGATGTCGGTACTAATCGACGCAGACTCCTGGGATACAGTGCAGCAAGTACTATGTTCACCATAAAGCGGCAGGAATAAACACCGTGCTAACTATCTGTCTGGATAGCGGGAGGCAGGGGCAATCCAATTGGAGGAAAGGGGCGTGGTACAAATTCTTCAGTGTAGATGTTTTGCTTCTTCTAACCGATCGCTGGTCTGCACTAAACTAGTATCGGATTTGGGCTTGATTCGCTTTCGAGCTCGGGGAAGGGAGTGGAGAAGAGGATTTCACATCCGGGTGGACAGGGTGTGGATAACAAGGAGTCCAGCTGCAGGGGCAAGCAAGTCCCCGGCGTATCCAGGTGAATGACCAAGTCGCGGTATTTGGGAGGGCAAAGCAGAGTAGAGTATGTAGGGGGCGGTGGATCCAGGAAGCGCGTTCAGCAGTTTCGATTCTTCGGTCACCAATACGAACAACGGTGACACCTCGTCTCGTCTCGAAGTCGGGACAGGGCAAATTCAAAGGCAGCCGCTGATGGCGGAGGACTCGAGCAGTGGGATGGGAGGTATTGTGCAGATTCGCAGACCTTGCAAGAATCCCAGGCATGGGATACGGCAGGTGGTCACGGAGATAGAATCCGTCTGTGGGAACAGATTTATTCCCGCGCTTGCAGATATCAGAGCCAGGTTCTTTAGAGCCCATCCCATCTGTCCGCTTCTTGTTCTTTTCTTTCTTTTCGGGGTTGTTTAGTTTTGGAGTAGCGAATAGAAGCAATTCGTCCAGTCCTGTCCTGTCCGTTGCACTCCTCGGAGGCGAGTCAGCCCCAGAGGAAGGGCGACGCGACAAGACAAGCCCTGACATTCCGGCATCGCTACCAGACCAGAAAGGGCAGGGCAAAGTAACGAAGAACCAGGAAACCTCCACGGACTCAGTCCAACAATTACCGGATCAGCCAGACTGAAGCGCGTCTGACTCGCTGAACACACAGCGTCGATGCCATCTGCTATGACCGTGTCACCAGCCAGCACTGGACTTGAACAGCAACTGGACTTGCATCCCGGGCGAGCAGCCCAGCCCAAGGATACACGAAGGGAGAAAAGATACAGACGAACGGCACAATTTGACAAAGCTCCCACTCCGTCTAGGAATTCGGTAGGTATAGGATAGGGTAAGGCAAAATGACGAACGAGATAACGATAACATAAAGCGATATCAAATGATTTGCAAGCCGACTTTCAATCCGATCTCGTCTTTTCTCATCTCATCTCAAGCCGATATATCATGGAACATTCACCGAGCAAGGGCAGAAACCCACACACACACACAGAGGTCGAACCAACAAGCCAATCCACAGAATGTGCGGTGTACCTCTTGCGATGCATTTGTTCATCTTCTCTTTTTTTTTGATTTTTTCCTGCCGTGCTGAGAGAGAGAAAGAGTTCTGAGTGCCTCATGATTCAATGATCCCGTTGTTGTGGTGGTTGGCTTCGCCAGACATTTCGGCAAGGGCGGCGAGGATGGCGTCGTGCGAGGCACCGGAGCGAATGACAGAGATCATGCGGTTGACGGCCTGCTCTTCCCCGTGGGTGACGAGATCCAACAGCCGCTCGAGGAATCCGCGGTAATAGCGGACCTCCTGGTTACCGTCTGCTAGATCCTGGCTCCGTTCGTGGGTCGCGGGATCATCGCTGCATTCACCATGAGAATCACTGGCACATTGTATGGTGTCTCGAGGATGTGGATGTTCTCAAGGGAAGCAAGCTTGTACCTACCGTGATTCATGTGGGGGCGTTGGTGGTGCTGCTGCGCTGTCCTGCACCGAGGAGGAATGCGCTTGTCCGGTGGACGGATCGATCGTTGGGGTGTTGCGAGACATCCTGGCTATCGTCTATCGATGGAGATTGAAGCCGCTGACAAGAGACGACGGGGACAGGAGATGAGGTGGCACGGCGTGGGAGAGGTTGAACCGGGGCTCCTACGTCTGGCTGGGGCCCTGCATGATTAGCAGGGCGGACGAGGGAAGGGTTACCTGCCGCATGATTGCGGGTGATCAGAACATGAACTAGGACAGGCCCCAGCGTTTCCCACCAGCTCCAAGGACAGGGGGAGAGGGTGGAGAAGGAGGGCAGAAGAAGAGGAAACAGAGCGGTCAGCCATACAGTTGTGAGACGCTCAGCAGCCGGACACTGACTGACTCGCTTTCACTCTGGCCTCGAGAGTACAGGTAGGTAAGAATCAAGCGGAGTAAGAATCATCCAGGTGGATCAACAATGAGTACCAAAATAGGTGCTGCCGTCGGGACCGAGTCGAGTTCCGTTCGAAGAAGAACACCACCGTTGCCCCACGGAACAGCTGATGCTTCTCGAAAAGACTATGAAATAATGGCCCGGGATTTGTGAGTTGGACCTGGATGCTTCACCGATTCGGGTACGGAAGAAAGTGCCGGCCAATAACGGTGACGGGTTCCTTTCTCCGCAGCACAAAAGTACCCAGGAGGCAATACCACTGGCGATGGAATCTGGGGAAATATCGGTCGATCTTGGTTTATTGGCCTGACCGGTTTGTTCCTCGCATGCCAATCAACCAGGTCAGACTCCATTATTCATCCCTCGTTGCGTTCGGTCTGGTCTGGCTTCCCAGCGGCACCCCGTGACTCTACCGCGAGCGGAATCGAAGCGGTGCAGCAGCAGGACATGAGTGTAAAGGGGAATCATTCATCGAGAATGAACGACCGAGGGTTCTCTTCCGATCCCGAGTTGAGAGGTCCGACGCGCTGGACCCAACATTCAAACATTGCATCACGCTGGACATGGGCTGTATCCAGGCAGAACAGAACAGCAGGAAGAGCTGTTGTCGATGGAAAAGAAACCACAAAAGAAGGTCTGTTGTTCAGCACTTGCCGCATACTGATGGCGATGCCGCCAAAAGGGAGAGCCTCGTGGGTACGACTCTCTCTCCCCCCCGTGTCATTGAGATCTTTCACCCCGCCGGTGATGAAGATAGTGGCCTCGAAAATACTCACAAAGGGCTAAAGTCACTGGAGGGGGTCCTGCTAGTCGCGCAGCTGCCTCGCTGGTGCTGACAACCCCAAAATGTTAGCGGCCCAGCCGTAAGAATCTCTTGTCGGTCCCTCTTTCTCAGGACATCGCTTGCTGACTTGCTCCCTCCTGAGGCCAGACCAGATCCCTGAGCCAAACAACCGAGAACAGTGCGGCCCTACGGTTCCAATCTTCCCCCCGCAAACCGAGAACAGACACACAACACTTGCCCTTGGACCAGATAGTTAGACTCATCGGGCCCGGTTAGGAGGTTGTGCGGGATCTTGACAGCGCCCGAGCAACCTCTGCGTGGGCAAAATCATTGTCTGTGGCGAGATACATGGCGCAGAGGCAGCTGGTATCTCGCGACAGGAATACTCTGTACGAAATCATCGGTGTCCAACTTCCACAAACAAAGCCATTGGGCTCAGTGTGTGCTATTTGCGGGACACCTTACGCGTTGCAGATGATGGACCGCATGGAACGGCGTCAAAAGTCACGAAACGCAGGGCATCCATGCGCTCTTGATGCTTTCCGCAGCATAGACGCCGTGCGGTGCCAGGGTGTCTCGGCAACGGTACAGCTTCCAAGATAATAAGCAGAGAAGGTATAGTGACGATGGCGATGAGGCATGAAAACAAATTGTAGCTGCTTCAGATGTGAGACGATAAGGACCTGCCGTTAGTGTTTCTATTCTGATCTTCCTCGTCCTTTTCTCTTGCCTCTGGGTATTCCCCTATCATGGCCTTGACCTGTTCGTTCTGTGCCAGGCGCACGGATTCGAAGGCTTATCGTCTCGCAGAAGCAGTGCACAGAACCGTGCAGAACGAAGCATCACCCGGGGTGTCTTAGTTCGCGGCCGGTCAATTTACTTAGGTACTCTGTACTATCTTTAACTTAAGTGAAAGATTGTCGGAATTCGAGCCAAGGGCCACTGACGGAAGTATTACCTAGGACAGCAGCCCACTACCTACTTACTAACTACCAAGTTGGGAAAAGCTAACTACCTAATTGTTCTAGTGTTGGATACTGACGCAGTGTGCGGGTAATGCTGTCACCACTATGCGTCATCCCAGGTTTCAGGAACCCGTGCCGTGGTAAAATCCATTTGTTCTGCCAGACAGATCGAGAAGTTAGCTGTGTTGGTGATATCACTGCCATAGTGGTGTTAACAGTTCCCAAGCTTGACCTAACTACAGTAGACTGGGTATGGTATGCAGGAACAAAACAAATGAATCTTCTAGGATACTATGTCTGTGCTCACCAAAAGGATACATGTATAAAAAGTGTTCGGACATACTAGGATACTCGAGACTAACCAAAAACACAGCTCTGCTGCATACAATAAGTCTTTATGAATAGTCGAGCCTGCCATGTACTCCTATATCTATCTAGTGCATAATGGGTACATACATACGAAGGAGATGAGTATGTATGCACTTCCCACCCAACAGGCGACACCCACATTCCACACGCGCAACTCACCAACAATGCCAAAACGCGTCCCTTGCTCGAGTCAATCAAGTAACAAGAAAACAGAAAAACAATTTTAAGGAAATAACCCTTCATACACAACTCGAGTCCTGTAAACCTCCGGACCAAGTCTCTTCAATCCAACGTAAACCAAATCGATATACCCATCTTGCACCCCAAACCCAGACAACCCAACCACAAGCCCAAACAGACCGAACCAGCGGTACCAAAGACATTCAAAATGCAATTTTCCAGCTTACTCCTCCTAACAACCTCACTCCTCGCCAGCCATATACACGCGCAGTTCGCCATGCCGGATTCCTTCAACGAAGACCTGAATCGGCCGACTGTCATCGGCCGGCCGACCGGGACGGATGAGGGTAATTCGTTCTGTTTGGGAGAGTGTTATGCTACGCAAGCGGAGGCGTCATGTGGAAAGCCTTATGTGAGTTTCTTCTTTCTTTTCTCTTCTCTTTCTCTTATTGCCGTCTTTTTGGGGGGTGTGGGAAGGAAAGGCTGTGATCTGGGTGTAAAAGATGTGATACTGATTGATCTTGTTACATAGTCTGAGGCGGTGTTCAAGAAAGAAGATGGATGCTGGGTTTGCTGCTTTACGGACGACTTTTAAGTGATAAAAGGGTTCTTATTCTTGTGTTATTATGGTTAGGTTATGTGTATCTGTCTGGACTGGTTGGTTCTGTGTGGTTTTCGTGGTTGTGACTTTTGTCTTTTAGAGTTTGATAAGTGCTTATGGAAATGGTTTATTTGGTTATAACTCTCTCTCTCTCTCTCTCTCTATTTTATTCGTTAACTGGGATGAGAATCAAATGGGTATAAGTAGTGACAAAATAAAAATACAGACAACAACAACAATCAAGACACACTTCGCCTCGCAACAACCCCAACCTCGTACGGCGCCAGACCTTCTGTTTCCCCCAAAAAGGTCAACGCCGAAAATAACGACTTGGCAAAAACACCCTCATAATCTGGCCAGTCGACCCTCGGGCCAAGCCATATGATCAATTGCACATTCACAGCTGGATCTTTACCTTCATTCTCACCTCCACCTCCACTCCCCCTCCCCAGATCCATACCCCTACCCAAACCCATTCCCAAATCCAAATACTTCCCCCACCAACCCCACTTCCCTAGGATAAACAAACAACCAAGCTGCGGCTGCTAACGCCCTACCCGAAGTAGCCCACGCGCCAGGAACAACGTGCATATCCTGCTCAGGTATATACCGATTCACAGCGGAGTCCACCTCAACCCCTTCCACTGCAATGGTAGCGGAGGGGTCATGCTGTACCAGGAGGGCTTCGAGGAGGCCTGTTCCGCTACCGATTGAGAGCGTGAAATGGGGTTTTGGTGGCAGGATTCGTCGTAATGTGGAGAGGAGGGGTGTTGAGAGGGCGAGGCAGATTGTTGGGTGTCTTGTTGGTGTTTCTGTTACTTGCGGGTCGGGGAGAGGTGTCGTCATTATGTATGATGAGTGGGTATTGTTTAGAGGGATGGGTGAATATAATAGAAATACATTGAGTGGAGATTCCAAAGTCGATATATTTAAGTCGGAATATCCTTCTTCCTGTCAAACAACTAGTATATTTTTATACAGACGGGCTCGAAATCAGCTTCACCGCTTTCTTCACTCTAATTATCTTCCAAGCACTTTCGTGAAACACGCCAGTCCTTCTTTATACTACTCTATTTAATGACCCTGAAATGCATTATAAAAGAAAGTCACAAGATTGGGAGCTCTGTAATGTACTGGAAATAGCCATACACTAGTCTATATATCTTTTCAATGGCGGAGAACTTCATTTTATCTCGGCTTTTTTACATATAGAATATGAGGACTTATGAAATCGACGCCGAAAATGACCGCTTTTGACGCCAGAAACGGTCGTCTTTCCACCCGTACCTTTGGAGCGCGAGCCGGCGCTTGACCGCCCCATAGCCCACCCGCCTCCAGGTGCCAGCCCCCAAGTAAATCTGGCCCTCACTAGCGAGAGCGGTGAAGGCCCGACTTAATAGGGGGCGGGTACTGAGATGTATCCATCTGATAAGAATCATAATCCTGAACTCAGGGCCACTTTACGCGTTAGCGGTGGCTAACACGCCACGACCCATGCTTAGCGAAACGCACGTTTAATCGCTAGCTGATAGAAAATCACTTATACCATAATTGCATCAACTCAATCCCCGTATGATGGGCCAGAAGATCATCTCTACTACAGTTGTATGGCCACATCAGTAGGCTTTGATGCTCATAGCCTTCTGCCGGTCATGTCGACTACAATTGCCAAGCGCAAGCGCTCGAGAAAGGCATGTATCCCATGCCATCAGCGCAAGCGGAAATGTGACACCGTGTATCCTTGTGGCATGTGCACCACTTATGGATACAACTGCAGGTACGCCGGCGACAACACCACTGATACTACGGGTGGTGGCGCACTTATTCCACCCTCCGCCAAGCGCGTCATCACCGACGGTGAAAGTCGTCTGAGAAACCGGACCCCCGCAGCACGCAGTTCAGGCAGCCGGTCTCAGATGGAGCGAAGCTCCCGCGAAGCCGACGGCTCGTCGACGAAGAGTCCCACCGTCGTGGCCGGCGTATCCCCGGGCATCTTTGACGAGCAAAAGTTCAGACACTCTGGGGCATCGGCGGCTATGGCATTCCCACACATCCTGGGTATGGCTCTTGGCTCCGACGGTCCTCCCAAAGTGCGGTCCTTTGCCTACAACTTTGGCATTCGCCCCGAGGAGGCATCCAATGCTCACTGCTTTCTGGGGAATCTCATCTCCGAGGAAGATCTCGGATTCTTCTCAGGAGTGTACTTCTCAATATTGGGCCCCATCGGTGACGTGATAGACCCAAGAATCTATGCCCAGCGATGTCGGGATTATTATCATAGTTCTGGCAGCAACGCAGTCGCATTTGCCGCCGTGGCCGCTGGTGTGGCCGCTCTCGGGTCGTTCCTATCCCCCAACAGCCACCCGCGGGAGTCTGGCCTGGTGCAGTACGCCAAAGCCATTCTCGATGATCCGGCCTCTATGCGATTGCATGGTATCGACCATATCGTCGCGTGGGGCATGCGAGTGTTTTACCTACGGGCCACAACCCGCCCCAGCAATGCCTGGATCGCTTCGTGCACCCAAATGCACCTCTGTGAAGCGATAGGGCTGCACGAAGAAGAGAACATCAAGAAGATGGCGTCCATCGCCGGTGCCGCGGTCCTCGGACATGATGTGGACCGACTGAGGAGGATTTTTTGGATCTCGTGGGCTGGGCATAACATGCTTTCCTATGAGTACGATCGTTCGCCTGTACACTTTCGGGCCGTGACCTGCCAGTCTATCATCCCGGTATCAGGGTCCGTTGCCGACCAATTTGTTCAATTAATCCAGATCATCCCGTCGCCCAATTCCCCGTTCCAACTCGAATGGCAGCCCCCAACTCCGAGTGAGGAGCTTTTTGAGCGTCTCAAGGTATTAGGTGAATTCCAAACCATGCATCCGTTCCTGGTGGTGACCAAGGCGGATATCGCATTCTGCTTCTATCGTCGTCTTTACCAGCTCAAGATCCGCATACCGGACGAGGTAATCAAACTCGTCATTGATAGCGGCAACGCCGGAGTGGAGGCAGCCGAGCAGCAAGCTAACCAGGGTCGTCTGTTTTGGAACGTCATCGGCAGCGTCTTCCAATATGCCTGCATCCTATTGGCCATTGACACGCCGGCCGCCTCTGTCCACATTGACGCTGCTTTCAAAGGCTTGGAGAACCTTGTCAAGGCCGCCGATACAGGACTGACGCGTGAGGCGTTGTCGATGGCGCGACATCTACTCACTCTTAATATGGCGAAGAAGCGAAAGGAACTTGCTCAGTTGGAAGCTGTTGAGGCGAGCTATCAATTTTTTCCCGCGGCATCCGAATCCAACACTGCTGTGCCAGATATGGACTGGGAGTTGGACTGGGACCAGTTCTTCATCGAGCCATATCTATCAATGCTCGGTCCTGACATTCAGTTATAGTGTCGCGGGGGTCGTTGAATATTGATTGCCATTACTCAGCGGATATTCAATATGTAAATTATCAAGCCCTGTTGTGGTAGTCTGGGATGATCTAATGAAGTTCAGCATCGCGCTTATGATAGACTACACTACCAAAAAGTGCTCCTCTTGCGTTTGCCTTATTTCCTGTATTATGTTCTTAGACAGGTGTTTGCTCGAGTGTTGAACAGCAGGCTCATAGAAATATAGCCCCTGGCGCGAGGCGCAATAGAGTATATGTAAATCTGTGCTCCTAGTCTGGATTTTTTCTCTTATTTGTAATTCCGAAGATTGCAAATATGATCGGATTTCCATCAGTCCGTCGGTCCGTAGGTGTAATCACTGCCATGCGTTTTGTGCGGCTTTACGTGCGGCTTTACTTGCGGCTTTACCTGCGGCTACTGCGGACTTAGCCACCTTCCGCTGCACCAGACCCCAATCAAACAGTGTTACTGGATCGCTGCAGGCGGCTGCTGCGGCGGAGAGGCGCGGGCTTACCAGCCTCCCGCCATCGTTGCCTCTAATTTCCTGGCTTCGCCCGCTGTAGCTCCTTAGTTCTCTGCGCTAGCGTCTCCTAGCGAATCAGGTTTGATGTTTTGACTTATCTAACTAGGATATTCTCCGTAGAAGGCGGAGTTAGATCCTCTGACCGAGATTTCTGAACCCGATCAGGTATGACAAGGCTGAGATGGAGAGAATTCAGAGATTTAGAGAGCACTTGAGAATCTGGGAAGTATAAATAGTCTGATATTTTCCGATCCAGAGAGAATTAACCAGACAATCACCACTCGCTCACAAGTTTAAATACCTCAACCGCCTCATTCGACCATAATAGCAACAATTGATAAATTCTCAATAATCAACCGAACTAAAATGCCCAAGTACGCCAAAAACCAGTCCGTCGGCTTCAAGAATGCCATTGAAAGAGTTGCCATTGTCGGCGTAAGCAAACCTATCGGCCATCACCATGTGTACAGCAACACTAACAAATACACTTAGGCTGGAGGCACAATTGGATCGCACATTGCCAACGCCCTTCTAAAGACCGGACGACACACAGTCACGGCCATTTCCCGCAAAGGCAGCGGTAACAAACTGCCCGCGGGCGTCCTAGTCGCCCCAGTCGACTACGATGACGAGGCCACCATTGTTGCCGCCCTCAAGGGCCAGCAATTTTTTATCATAACCATGGCCCCTACTGCTCCCCGGGACACCCACAGCAAGCTCGTCCAGGCAGCCGCCAAATCTGGCGTTCCCTACATCATGCCTAACGGGTACGGTGCCGACATTGACAACATTAAACTCGGCGAGGACACGCTGCTGGGGCCCGTGGCCAAGGCCAACAGGGATGAGATTGAGAGGCTCGGCATGCAGTGGATCACAGTGTGCTGTGGGTTTTGGTACGATTACAGCCTGGCGGGCGGGGATGCGCGCTTTGGGTTCGACTTTGACAAGCGTTCCCTGACAATTTACGACGATGGCAACACTAAGAACTCGACTTCAACGTTATCGCAGGTTGGGCGCGCTGTAGCCAAGGTACTGAGCCTGAACGAGCTGCCTGAGGACGAAAACGATAAGAGCCTTACTCTGTCGACGTTCCTCAACAAGGGCGTGTACATTAAGAGCTTTGCAGTCAGCCAAAACGACATGTTTGAGAGCGTCAAGCGCGTCACCGGTACCACTGACGCTGACTGGACGATAACTCATGAGGGCACCAAGAAGCGATATGAGGATGGCCTGGCGCAAGTTAAAGTCGGTAACATGGCTGGCTTTAGCAAGATGCTGTACGCAAGGGCGTTTTATCCAGACGATTCCAATGATCTCTCGGAGAAGGCACAGAATGACCTGCTTGAATTACCGGATGAGAACCTGGATGAGTCTACCAGGGTTGGGATAGATTTGGTCAAGGAGCTACAGCTTCGTGTTGAGCGTATGGCGTCCTAGAAAACAGTATCTACATATACGGAGTTTGAATGAAATACTAGATGGGTATAAGAATCTAGTTATATGTCCCAGACTTTAGTTCATATCCCGTTGTATCTGAGCCCACCTCATTGGCCAACGCTTGCCTAGCACCAGCCAAGCGGATGTGTTTAACTTTTTGGCTTCTTGTCCTTCTCTTTCATTTTCATCACCGTTTCAGGGCCACGCGTGCGCAACGCGCGTCAGCAGCGTGCTAGCCTGCATATTGCTTCGGCAATTGGATCCTATATCATATGATATATAGGTCTGTAGGAGTGGCTGCCTGTAAAAATCTCACTCCGTTAGGCAATAGAGAGATCAGCTACTGTAACTACATATAGCTGGTTCTTTTCTTATAGGCTGAATCTGATCATCACACTTGTGTCTCGATTCAGAGTTTCAACTCCGGCGAGGGGTCGGGGTAAATATATTCACACACACGCTGTACAGTGAGTTTCTTATGAATAAGAGCTTGGACAGCTAGCGGGAGAATGTTCCTTTGAACTGTCCGCGGCCAGACCATTCTCAACGCTGGTAATCATCTGTGGTAATCCAGCTGATGCGCCAAGATAAACTCGATCCCAGCCGCTCTCCACGTATCCGGCTCCGTATACGCGAGTTCCGTCACGTTCGCGTCCCACACGATATTCCGCGGCTCGTCCACTCTGTACACCGGCCAATCTGCCGTCCCCACGTGTCGACCGGTATAGTTATTCGGATTCTGGTCGTAGATGAACGACGCCCAGCTCTGGCTCATGAGCTTCGCCAGTTCAATGTATGACTTTGGTTTGTCTTGAAAGGGGTTGATGGTGCCGTGCTCGGTGTTATAGCCGTAGCCGTGGATGTTGTCGAAGACAAAGGCGACTTCCTGGAAATGCGTCACGCCAGTGTACCACGGGATGCCGGCGGGGATGGTGTTAAAGCGGTAGCAGTAGGCGTCGACACCATTCTTGGCCTATGAAGCGATAGGTTGGGTGGTCAGCCATGTCTCACGGGACCGTTTTAGACATCAGTTTGCTCACCCAGGTCTGGCATGTGCCGCGCCGGTTGCCGATCATGACAAGATCGCCGAAATAGGCGGAGCTGCGGCGGTAGTCGGCACCGAAGTCTGGTGGCCAGACGACGTTGCAAGGGACTTCCGCCGGAGGCGGGATGAGGTCGGCAAAGAAATCGGGGTAGGCCGCCATGATCTGGGGGACGAAGTTTGCGGCGATGGGGTTTTGGCCTGACGGGTCAGTGATGGCGTTGATCCAGTCTTGGGTATTGTTGATGCCAGTGGGGCCGAAGGCCGTGCCTTCGTCAGTATTCGCTCCATCGATGATGGGGACGTGGACGAAGTCGCCTTCGGCCAGTTGGATGCTGCCCCAGCGTTGGATCAAGTCACGATCGACGATGGGCTGGAACTAGAGGGAATGGGCAGAAAAGTCAGAGCCATCTCGCCGGAACTTCCAACACGATAATTGACTTACGAGTCCAGATAACGATGTCGAATTGAAAATGGCATTGAGAGTCGAGTATGGCACGCGGCGCAGGCAGTCAACACTATCTGTGACGTTCGCACAACCAACTTGAGATGTAATGTTGTCGTATATAGGTTGGTAGAAAGTGTTATCATGGTAACTGTTATAGTTGATAGGGTTGCCGGATTCCATAATGCCGGCGCGGAAGAGCTTGTCGTCACGGCCGTTGTAGGCCGTGAGATGCCAGCCGACAGAGCCTGCACCTGCTGACTCGCCCCAGATTGTCCTGGCAATAAAAATGAGGATTACGTGACAGGACGAAGGGCTGAAGGAGGACTCACACTTTCTCGGCATCGCCTCCAAACGCTTCGATGTTCTCTTGCAACCAATGCAAAGCTAAGCGTTGATCACGAAGTCCTAAGTTCGTTTGGCCGGCGTCTTGGAATTCCTGTGAGGTTAGGAAGCCCCAAGCACTGAGGCGGTATGCAATGCTGACACCGATAATGGGCTTGTCAATCTGCACGCTGTTGTCGACGATGAAAGACAGGTTGTACCGTTCGTCTTGGGTCCCGCCCATGGAGAGGCCACCGCCATGAATCCACACACCGACGGGTAGTTTCTCGTTTTCATAGCCTGATGGTCGTATCACGTTCAGGTAAAGACAGTCTTCTGACACTGTGTACCCAATATCGTCGCCACCGTAGCCTACGCATTCTGGTGCGTATTCTGTTGCATGCAGAGTTCCTGCACGTCATTGAATCTACCATCAGTATACGGGTGATACAAGAAATTCTATGGTGGTGCGCTACCTTTGAAGGTGGTATTGATGCTCTGTGGAACGCGAAATCTGAGCTCATTTACTGGAGGTTGGGCGAAAGGAATCCCCAGGAACAAGTCTTCATTATACGTTGCAGAGTGTAAGCCAGCAATAGTTCCGTTCTTGATAGTCACTTTTGGAGCACCCCCATAGCCACCTGGCGGGTCCCATCTAGAGGGTTCTAGTGCGGCGTTGACAAAACTACCCAAAACGGCAGTTTTAAGCAAGAGGCTCACCATCTTGAGTAGAAGGAACAATAGAGGAGAGGCAGATCAAGGGAGTTCTAACAGAGTTTCAGAGGGTCGCAGTGCGCTTTTATGCTTCTCGACATGGCCTTCGTTGTAGTTCATTTCGGCGATGTCTGCATCCGAGGCAATACTCGGCGTAGTCGAAGTTACTTGGGATTAACTCCGGGGGTGGAGATGCGAATTACGGACGTCGGTGGCTGAGAATAAACCTGGATAATTTCATGTAGGTGAATGGTACCGGCTCTGTCATTTTTCAATTTGCCGAACGTTACACATATCTTATTCGCTACGGTGCCGTTTTACCCGACGGTCGGTTACCGGGCCTGTCTAGCTTCAAATGAAGACCCCCGAAGTTCTACCGATGAGAGTCCACCAGAAGTGCGGTGATGCGGGGAAGTGAAGAAGTGGAGTGGTGGGACGAGGAAAAGCCCGCCGCTACGGACCAGACCAACTCACTATAACGTGTAACTGTCTTCTAAAGTCATACCCACACCCGCACACATGCCCAAAAAACCAGATGAAACTGAGGATCGCCTCTAGGAGGCTTTGGAAGCCTACTATGATTGTGGAAAACCGGAAGTCGCAGCGGTCACGCATTCGGCGTTGATTACAAGCGGCTTCAGCGACGCGTCCGGGGGTTTAAAACTCATTCGGCTCGCTACGCATCTAACAAAGCATTTGATGAACCTTAAGAGTAACATTGGTTAGCTATATAGATATACTTTATCCGTGCAAATCTTCTACTACGTGGATTGGTACTGTAACATACAAAGCCCCTCTTCCTGCATCCCTCAAATTGACGGACATGCACTCGGACCATTGAGAAAGTTGTCGGAGTCTGGAATTTGCGTATCCACTAGTGAATTTACTAGATAGTGTCATGTGACAATGATTGACAATGATGGTATTCAGGTCTAGCTATCATGTCCATATTTATAGGAAAAACTCTACATACAGGTGGAATCCGTCCATATCGGAGCACAGTTTCCTGATTGGTAGAATGCCAGGCGAGTCAGCGTCAGGATGCGGCAGTTGGATAAATTACCTGGGGGCAATTGTACCTGACAGATATCAACGGCGCTTGACATTCAGAGTCTGTAATATCACAGACTCCCCTTGAACCAGCCATTGAACACACTGGTAGCCCTCATGTCTCCAATGCAGGGATCTGTTGAGTCATGCAGTGGATGCCACCGCCATTGAGTGCAATCTCGTGGATGTAGACCTGGACTATCTCTCGCTCAGGGAAAAGGCTATGGAGCATCCTCTTGGCGTTCTCATCGGTTTTAGAGCTTCCGAACCGTGGGCAAATGACTGCACCGTTCACAAGGTAATAGTTGACATAGCTCACTACCATGTCTACTTCGTTTGTGTCCGCCTCAGGCAAGTCAATTATCTGCAGAGTTTGACCCTTCGCATCAGTGGCCTGGGATAGGATGTGCTTGGTCACGTTATAAACCGTTGTCCAAACCCCACTGTCTGGAGCGGGACGGCTCAACACGACTTTTCCAGGGGCGACGAAACGGGCCAAGGCGTCAATGTGATCATCGGTCACGTCGTGATGCCTCAATCCGGGCACCCAAATCACTTTAGATACCCCTAAAACCCGGTGGAATTCCTCCTCAACAGCCTCTTGACTCATGCCGGGGTTGCGGTTTGGGTTCATAATAGAACTCTTTGTGGCCATCAAAGTTCCTTTACCGTCCGTTTCTAGAGCCCCGCCTTCGAGTACGATCGATGCATCCACACGAGGGATTCCATTATCACGGAGGAATTGGCGGGAAAGGTGTGCATTATCAGACGGATAACGTCCTCCCCAGCCGTTGAAATTGAAATCGACACCACTGAGATCAGAACGCTGTTCCTCGCCAAACACGAACGTAGGCGCGACGTCACGCATCCACGGCTCTAAGTCATTTATGCCCATGACCTCGATTTCCACACCATACTGGCCACATCTTTCAAATCTTCTGCGCGCATCGGAGGCCTGTTCGGAGCTGACTAGCAGAGTCACTGGCTCGAAATCAGAGATGGCTTTGGCGATAGCCGTTAACTCATTTTTCATGCGCACGAGGGTACCATTTCCCTGATAGTTTCGGTTTTGGTTCCCCGGCCAGGCCATGATCGTCCTTTCGTGGGGTCGCCCTTCATCAGGCATAGAGAATTCGCTAGCTATGGCTATAGCGGTTGCTAATCCGCAACAAAGTTGAAAAAGCAAGGGTAGCATGACGAATAAAGCGCAAGAAAGGTCAAATATATGAGTTGAGGGGATGCGTCTGGGGTAGCTTTGCTGATTGAAGAAAGATGTAGTTGATCTGGTGATAAGACTATGATAGGATGGTGTTAAAAATGGTCGAGATACTAGGGCGATGCTCCCTTCTATGTTAGAATTATTTCCTTTTTTATAAAAGATTTGACTTTTTGGGGGGGGGGGGTTTTCAGCTAGAGTCAACCGGAATGTCACCTAGCTGAAACAATTTATCATGTTTCCTGGGTGCAGGGAGCGAGTAGAAACAATTATATATTATATATTTCGTCTACTGGTCCCGCCAAGCCCCGATGCTCCACCGTCACCGAAAAGACCCAAATTTGATCTTCAAAACCACGAGCAATCTCCTCGGTCCTTCCGACCAGGCTAGGAGAAATATTCTAGGCAGCAGCACACGGGTCTTTTTTTTCTTGGTTAACAGTGCAGATCCTTGGCAGAGCGTCGCGGATCTACGACATGCCTTATTCGGAGGCATTTGGATGTGGATTCCGGCCAAAGGCCCTGCCCGTTCCAGAACTTTAGAGGCGACGTCTCTATGACCTTTCATATCTTCCGATTTCTCTTCAACACCTGTACAGTCGTTCTCGAAATCGCCTTGACCAATTTACACTGAGAAACTCTTTCATGGCCCCTCTGCCAAGGCGTTAGTGCGGATCATTTATTCAGCTGGCCGCTTCAAACAGAGGGAGCAAAAAGATGTGCTTTTGTACTGTACCTTACATTACCCCAGTACATAAAATCACACTGCGTATGAAACGTCCGTGGAATACCATGAAGTCCATAGACGATCTGCAAATCACGTGGGGAGGGCGGCTTTGGTGCCTAGTAGCCTGATGATCTTTAGATAACTTCAGTTCTCCTTTATCCTATGCAGCATGTAAGTGTGGGTCACGACTTAGTATTATAGATATATGTCTAACCCTAACGCATGAGTAGTGCAAATCAGGGTAACAGGACAATACCATCTGAACAAGGGATCCAACACCTTGGGAGATGTTTCCACCATTGATACAGTACTACTTCCCAGTTTCCCATCTCCCTTTAACTACTGTTGCACACATATAAAGCTATTTCAGTCTGGAACTGTCTTAACCGCCTTGCCATACCTACAAAATGCGGAAATTACTGTGGCCACCTTCCTCTAAACACGAAAATTATCACCGAGTTTCTTTATTCACGAAGCAGCAACAACAGGGACGGGAGCGGTCGTGCTAGATGCGGTCGTCTTAGCCGCAGGTGTAACCTCGGCGGAGTCGAGTGTCTTAGCGCTGACCTTGTAGCCAAGCGCCGTGACGCCCTCGGCGTCGTTGAGGCCCCAGGCGTTGGCGCTGTCGTCGTGGACTGTCGTCCGGCGCAGGTCGCGGCGGTACTTGCCGGCGAAGGAGCCGCCTGCCGCGCGGTGCAGCGTGGCCCTATTGTCCCACATGATCATGTCCCCCGGCTGCTCCCAGTCGAAAGTATAAATATACTTGGGCTGGGTGACGTGCTTGTTGAGCATGTCGCGCAGCTTGACCGATTCCTCGTCCGACAGGCCTTCGATGTGGTGCAGGTGCGCGCCGACGTAGAGGCTGACGCGGCCGCTGCCCTCGTGGACCTGGACGAGGCGGTGGCGGGCCATAGGGAACTTGCTCGGGTCGACGGCCTTGAAGTACTCGGGAGAGCCGAGCTTGCGGGACTGGGCGAGGGTGTGGCAGCCGACGTAGTTGTTCTTGACGAGGTCACGCTTCAGAGCGTCTGGCAGCTCGACGAAGGCAGTGCGGGTGTCGGCGAACTCGGTCTGGCCGCCCGTGCCCTTGGGCGGCAGCTCGACGGCGCGCAGGAGGGAGTAGCTGGCGCGGCGGAAGTTGTAGCTGGAGTCGGTGTGGAAGAGCTGGTTGCCCTAGATAGAATTCTGTCAGTAAACCTGACAGCATTGAGGGTGTCGCAGAGAGAGTTGAATTTACTTACCCGGTTGTGGTGAGCACGTGTGCTCTCGGGGTCGAGGAGAGTGCCGTCATCGGCGATGTTTCCGGCGTCGAAAAGCTCCAGATACTCGTACCGCAGCTTACGCTCGTCGGTGATGAAGCGGCTGATGTTGTCGAGGTCGCCTAGTCTTCTAGAGAACTCGACATGGGCCTTGTCGGAAAGACCGGTATTCCGGAAGACGACGAAGCAATACTGCATAGAGCAATGGATGATTAGCATTCTACTTATTTTTTCTTTTTATAAGAAAATCGGGCTTACCTTGTTACAAGCTCTGCTGATCTCCTGGACGCCCTCATCGTCGAGGTTGTCCCAGTCAGAAACCTGAACCTCAGCGCCGAAAGTGGGGTGGACAGGCTTGACAGTGACCTTGCTGAAGGATTGGTCGATGTATAGAACACCGGCCATTTTGACGGGATGGACGGGGTATAGCTGCGTAGCACTTGGAAGGCGAGGAAACAATCTCTAGGTAGGTAGATCAATGGAGGGATGTTGTGTGCGAGTTGGAGTACATTAGACTGAGTTGCTCTAGGCTAAGCCTTCAAGATGCCTGAGGTGCCAAATATATGCGATTAGAAGTAGATGCGAAATATAAGCAACATGTGCCGCCTTGGACGATCTTACCTAAAAAGTTTCCCTCAACCCCGTCGCCTCTGACCGATTCGCGGAGAGACGCGGACGAAAGAGGAGCCCCAGAAAGGAGGGAAACTTGGGATAGGGGAAGGGAACGACCGGCTCTTCTTCCTTTTCAGAATCTACATAAACAAGGCGTCCTTTCGGGCTGCATAACTGCACCCAATCCCCACCAGTTTAAGGAGATGGAAGACGTCGGGGAAAGACGCGGACGAAAGTTGTGGAGAAAGGCGGGGAAAGCTAACAACCCGCTTTTCTCCACAAATTTTGTCCGCGTCTTTCCCCGGCATTTTTCATCCGTACGCTTCATGCGCAATTCGGTTTAAGACGTACTTGGCTTGTCTCCCTTCAGTAGCCGTCCCGTCTGGCAGGGAAGTGATTCTTGGCGTGGAGCGGGGAAGGCGTTAGCCATCATGGGAAAGAATTCGAAAAAGCATAGACACCATCTTAGTATACGGATCCTCCAGTTGGCTACCAGCGTTATGGATCTGGGGAAGAACAAACCTGGGGTAGGGAAGAGGAGCGCGCGTTACGAGTCTTACTCTGTGACAGCTCTCTCGTTCCCCGCAGTTGGAATGCTGTGACTTGGTAGGAAGTACGACTTTACGATGAACACAGCACGAGATATCAGAGTGGCCATCACAGTTGGAAACCCTGACATCCATGACACAGGCTACTTTTCTGGAGATCGGGGATGCTGACGCGGGGTTGTCTAAGTATTTTCCCCCTTCGAGATGTTAGGGAAAAGAAAAACTGGGGGTGGAATTTAGCGTAGAGCTGTATCTCGATTTTGCTCTGTTTGGTATGGCGCCCAAAAAGCCACACATCCTCCGCCGGGAGTAAATCTAGACGTTCTCCTTTTCCCTTCTCCCTCTCACCCTCTCTTCTTTCTCGGTCTGCAGATAGAATAGAACTCTTGCTCTGCACTCTAGTCAATGAGACGCGATTCTAATTAATTACGCGCCTTCAAATCCTTGTTGGTCGGTTTCGTCTTTTTTGTCTGGTTGTGCTCTCTTCTATTCAGCCAATTCTCTTCTTCCCCGGAAGGGTGTCATCCATCGTTGTTTTGACAAGGGCTTAAAGGGCCGCAAGACGAGCAGCCTCTTCAAGAGACAGTCATCAACGCCTTGTCTCCTGTGCTGCAAAGATGACGGACGCAACCGACGCTCAGCCAACCCTCGCCATGCGCGAGGGTAGCACGTCGTGGAAGGCATACATTCGCACCATCCTTTACTGCTTCATTGTCTCCTTCGCCACGCTGCAGTACGGTCTTGATATCTCCATAATCAATGCCGCCCAGGCCCTCAAGGGTTTCCTCAAGGTCTTTGGCTACCCGGACCGCAACGCACCCAACGGCTATGGCATAGAGCCTTCGTTCCAGCAGTCCATCACCAGTATAATGAACGTGGGTGTCATTGTCGGTTCCTTCACGCTCGAGTTCTTCACCCACCGCCTGGGCCGCAGAAAGAACTTTATTGTGGGCTCTGTGACGGGAATTGGCGCCAACCTCATTCTTGTCTTGTCTACCAACAAGAGCGCCATCATCTTTGGCCGCTTCCTGTTCGGTGTCTCCAACGGTCTCTTCATCGGATTCACCAGCATTTACATCTCCGAGGCGGCCCCGCTGCATCTCCGAGGTGCCCTAGTCACTTTCGTCCAGGTGTCCGTCTGCATTGGCACCGTCATCGGCGCCGTCATCAACAATGCGACCTCGAATATTGAGTCCCGCCTCTCCTACCAGATCCCCCTGTTCACTCTGTTCGTCATCCCGGTCTTCTGCATCGTCATGCCTTTTTTCATCCCCGAGTCCCCCCGCTGGCTCGTCCTGAAGGGCCGCGAGCAGGATGCTCGGGACAACCTGCACCGCCTACGGGGTCCCAACTTCCCGCCCGAGCTCATCGACGCCGAGATCGTCGCCATTATGGAGGCTATCGAGGCCGAGAAGAACAACACGCTTCGCGGCTGGGGCGCTGTCCGCCTCATGTTCAGCGAGGCCGAGCGCCGCCGGACCATGCTGACCATGGCTGCTGGTACCATGCACGGCGCGTCTGGTTTCCCGTTCATCTCCAGCTACAGTACCTACTTCTTCCAAATCTCGGGCTCGCAGAGACCGTTCATCGACTCCATCATCGTCACCACCATGTCCCTTGTCGGAGCCTTCTCTGGTGTCTTCCTGAACCGCTTCGTCGGGCGTCGTCACGTTCTGCTATCTGGATTCGGTATCCAGGCCATTCTCATGTTTGTCATCGCGACTGTTTGGACCGTGGACCCTGGTACCGTTTCTACCGGCAAGACGATCGTGGCTATGGTTGTGATTTTCCAGGCTGTTTATGCTGCTATTGTCGGCCCGACCTCATGGATCGTCGCCAGTGAGATCCCGAACAATCGTCTGCGTGCCATGACCTTCGGTTTCGGTAACGGTATTGGCTTTATCGCCTATTTCTTGATTGCCTTCACCACGCCTTACTTTATCAACCCCGAATCTCTGAACATTGGTCCCAAGGGTACGTTGTTATTCTATTTTACGATTTGCCTACTGATCGTTTCCCATGAAATATCCTTGTTTCCCTTTGGTAAAAGAATATCTAACGGCTAACACTATCACAGTTGGTTTCATATGGCTGGGATCCAACTTGATCGCATTCACCTTCGTCTTCTTCTGCATTCCGGTACATAAAATCTAAGACGACCCAGTCTCCTCAACTAGAATCCTCCCGCTAATACACATATTCCTGCAGGAAACTCATCGCCGCTCCCTCGAGAACATCGACGAGATGTTCTACAACAAGGTCCCCACTCGCAAGTTCAAGAGTATGTGCAGCAAAATCCTCTCTCAGTTCTTGGCCAGTTTGCATTTGAATGACGTGACTAATTATTTGTTTCTCTCGTAAAGGCTACCAGTGCACTGGCGTTGTTCAACGGCACGAGAAGCTCAGCGAGAAGGCTCTTGACATAGAGACCGACGCCGGCACCACCACCCAGCTGGGGGAGCAGCCGGCTCGCAAGGATTAATCGCTGGACCTGCATTCCTATCTTCGTTACATTTTAGCATTGGCTATTGTAGAAGCGTCACTTGAAATATCTCAAGCTTGCAGTAGCTGAGTATGAATGCGGGCCGGTGTGGACAGTAGAGTTTCTGCCGATGAATTTACGATCAAGAGATTATAGCAATTTGGACAGGGCTTATCGTGCATGACTCTGGAAGGTCGAGCGTCTTTGCAACCCTATCCGGGATGTCCAGAAGCATAATGTTCATTGCTTAGATAGAATGGTAGATTCTTGGGGAATTGAGCGAGCGAGCTGGAGTACGTTCTTCCTGAGCACGAAGTCTATTTTGTTGAGCGTCAGAAGTGGCCAAATTCAAACTCTCGACACACTTCCGCCACCACGAAAAGGCCGACACTTGGCCCTATATTTGCAATGATGAGGTCTTACAGAATCATGGAGTGTTTGAATTTCTGCATTCAAAATTTTATGAATTTGGAACGATTTATGGCTCTCGAACCTCGATATAGATCTAGCTGCTTCTGACAATCACGGAGATTTACGCGTTAACATGTTCCACACTGGACAGTTAGAAGACTGACTTAATCCCGGAAATTATTTTAAGATGCGCATATGTCGACCTAAAGACCGAAATGATTTATAAAGTAGTCGAAAACTATGTGGATTTTTTGGGTATCAATAGTGTATTGCCCTTCCTGACTACTTCTTATTAGAGGCGGCCATTGATCTGGGAGGGTTTGTGCTCGGCAGTTAGGGTCGTCCCGTCGACCTCAACTCCAATTGACGCGTCCATAGACGGGCAACAGTTCATCGCGAAGGCGGAAAGTCGACGGGACGGAAGAGAGGGGAACAAGACAGTTGGAACAAAACATGGATAACCACCCACCACCGCCCCATCGCTCCTCAGGGCCCTCTGCTCCGGCCTCTCATGCCCATACACCTCACCACACTGTCAAACAAGACTGCCCCATCGCAGCCGGCATCCACAACTGAGAATCCTGCAAAACGACGCGCCTCGTCAGGGCCTGACAGCGAGAGCATCAGCCCGCACACGACACGGCGGCCTCCTCCGTCAGACTGGAGGCAGCCACCACCTCCACCAGCGCGGGCCCCCGTGACGTGGACGGAACCGCGCATCTTCACTGAACGGCTGTCGGCTGCGACCGACCACCCCGGAGGTGCCCCAGACGCGGGCGCCCCGGATGAAGCCATGTCTATGCCGGCGGGGTCGTCGACCACGGGCCCCGCGACCACCGCCGAACCCGCCTCAAGGGCGGCGGTCGTCGTCAACCCTGCAGCAGCCAGCAGCAACATCACCAGCGGTGGCCCGTACGTGCGCCGCAAGCGCGCCCTCGCTGCCTGCCAGTTTTGCCGCCTGCGCAAGACCAAATGCGACAACGTGCGGCCCGTCTGCGGGTCCTGCCGGCACCACCAGGCACGGTGCGTCTACACCGACGGCTCCGAGGGCGACGGATCGCAGGTCGGGCTCGACGAGGCGGCGAGCCGGCACCGCGAGGTGCTCGAGCGCCTTGCCGACATTCAGAGCCTGCTAGCCCGGCAGCCGTCGATGCTTTTATCTGACGCGGGAGGGGCGCGCAGCAGCGGGGCGGCGTCCGAGATGGGCGGATCTGTGACGAGCGCGTTGGCCGGTGGCGGCGGCGGCAACAGTGTCGTCGACTGCGAGAGCAACGCTGGTGTCGGCGGTGGCGGTGCGGCGGTCGAGACGGAGAGCGCTGTGCCTGATTACCTGCCCTCGTACTCGTCGTCAGCCACGGCGTATCTGCAGTACACCAAGTGCGAGTCGATCCTCAAGTGGCCTGTTTTCGTAGATGTCATGACTGGTGAAGACGCTGAGGTCGACTCGTTCATCTTCGATGAGTATGTGCGCGGGGACGACGAAGAGCGTGAAGAGCGCGAATCGGTCTTCATGCCAGCTAGGGAATCGGCATCACCTGCTTCTGTTTATGGTGGCACTGGTCAGAAGAAGCCCAAGACGACACCTCTGTTCGGCCCGGGCGTGCGCGACCAGGCCTTCGTCACGTTGTCTCACAAGTTTCTTGCTCTGGTCAACTGTCGGAATCCAATCCTGGACGCCCACGACCTATTGTCATTTGCGACGTCTGTGGCGGAGGATGGACTAGATTGGGATGCTAAATCTTGCATAGTAGTAAGTCTAACTCCATTCACCTCTCCTACCCAGTCATGCCCAGCGCCGATCTAGCTCTTTCATGCATGACACACCATGTGAAATATAGTGCATCCTTTCCGCTAAGATACACTTCCAGCTTCTTGCTTGCGCCTTGGCCAGCTACTCCCGCGCCTGGACACCTCCGCCCTATGTCCGCTCTGCACCGTCCCCATCCGCAGCTCGCCGCGACTCAACTGTTCCCCCGGACGTCATGTCGGCGTCCGACGACGACGCGGCTAAGGCCTATTATGAGGCCGCCCAGAGACGTTTCGGGTCCCTCGGCTCGTCGCTCATCGATGTCCAGTGCTTCTACTTCGCATCTCTTTTTGAGAGGTTTGCCTTCCGGCCGCTGCAGGCCTGGATGTATCTGCAGCAAGCCGCGACACGGCTGCGTCTTCACCACATGCAGCGGCGTGGGCAAGACCGTCGTCGTCGTATGACTGGCCAAGATGACTCTCATATGGAATCAGGGCCGTCTACTATCAGCTATCATTTGGAACAGAGGGCGTTTTGGTCCATTCACAAGGCTGAGAGGTGAGTCTATCAAAGCACTACTATCGATCTTCTCGTCATCGTGGAGATTGTGTTGCTGACCGTGACTTCCAGAGAGTTCGCCACAGAACTCGGCATCGCCCTCGCCAGTGACCTTACAGGCTTAAAGTACCCGGCCGCTTTCCCCACCCCTCCAGAAACTCTGAAATATTTAATCCCTAACGACGACGGCGATGATGGCGATATTTCTGATTTGTTCTCGCCTCGGAGGAATGAGTTCATTTTATTCTTCTATCTCGCTGAGATCTCACTCCGGCGCACGTTTGATGAAGTCCTCTCTGTCGTCTACGAGAAGGGCGAGCAGAACTGGATTGAGAATATCGACCTCGTCTGCCGACAGTATTACGAGTCAGAAAAGCAAATATGCGACTGGTACGCATATCGCCTGTCCCCGGAAGTCTTCCGGAGACTAACCGTCCTGATAGGCAATCTCACCTCCCCCGAACAATGCGCTGGGATCCGGCATCTCAACCAATTAATGAGATGGCCTACTACCTCGAAAGCCGCTTCGAAGAATGGAACGAATACATCCTCCGCCCCTTGGCCTACTACTGTCTACACTACCCGCCTACCAAACCCCCGACGCCATCCATCGTCGCCCTGGCGCAGCGCGACATGACGCTCTGCGTGAACTGCATCATGCGCTGCGCTAATTATGATCGCCACGGCGGCACATGGCTCGTCCTGCGCCGGACCTTCCGCTGCACGCTCATCATACTGGCCGCTGTGATCGCCGATGGGCCTCTGCGGCCGCCGGAGAATTGGCAGGAACTGACGCGTATCTCGATTGCGACGCTTACGCGTTGGTCTGTGGGCGTCCAGGACCTGCAACGGATGAGAAAGGTACTGGAGCGAGTCTTTCGCGCGGTTTGCGAGACTGAGGCTACGAGAATGTCTGTCTAAGGCCGGGGGTTGCGCGCAGAAATTTGATTTTGGACATTAGGAACCAATACCACAAAATAAAATGATGATATGATGATATTCAAGCCATGTAAGAAGCAACCAGCTACTGTACCTTTGCCCGACTCGTCACTGAGCAATATATAGGCTATTTCTATCATACATCATATATTCATGATTGTGCTTTCGACGGAGGTGGTTCTTGTTATGGGTCAGACTAAATTGTATCAATTGATAGTGTGTCCTATGCACAAGAAGGATTCATTAAAGAAAGAAAACAAGGAAAGAGGGAAAGGCGGTCAGTAGTTCACAAAGCTTCAGCTGAATGATAAGTATATCAGGACTTCGTACGGAGGTTCTATAACAGTTCTAAGCTTCCTATGGTAGGAACTAGACCATGACAATTCCTAAGCTTCTTGGTTTGTTACGGAATCTACTCATAGGGTAGATAAGCCTGTTGATCAGGTAAGGGGCGATTATGGTGCAGGTCAGATAGTAGATTCAATCTAGAAGAGAAAGCAAGGAAACAATCAGAACTTAATAATAGGTCAGAGAGCGATTCGCTTAAACATCATATATGCAGGAAAGCAGCAGATCGGCAAGGACTCGGCACCGCGCCGGTGCGAGAGTAAGTAGCCAGGGTCTGTTGGTTCCTACTAACATAACAAGCTCGGAACTGCAATACCTCCGCAATGTACTACTGTGAGAATCAGAACAATAGATGAATCGCCCTAGAGCCAAGTAGGGTCTACCCGTACGGATAATTTCTAATCCGGCCACACCTCGCCACACCTCAAAAGGCGTAACATCTTGTCTTTGTAAGCAAAGCATTTCTCAACGAGAGATACACCCACGTACTTTATAATTTGTTGGAGACATCGGAAGGCAAATCTGAATTCTTGATTAGCGAGTTGACGCAGAATCGTTTTCGTCGCAGAACAAGAGAATGTCCTCCCTCCGCAAGTCAGCTTGTCATTCCTGCGTCGCCGCCAAGCGACGGTGTGACAAGAGTCTTCCGGCTTGCCTGCGCTGTCGCCAGAAATCGCTCAATTGCCAGTATTCGTATCCGCCTAATACTCCTTCCACTCAACCAGAGGAATACGAGCAGCTACCAGAACTCCAATCTGGGACAGACAACGGGCTCGCGTCATTCCAATGCGATGATGCTTTAATAATCAACCCCGACGCAAGCAGCGATTGGGATCAAGGAGTTATCTCAGAATTGCTTTCTTTGGATAGCGCTAGCTGGGACGGATTTATCCAATCGATCCCAATTGAGGATCCGACGCCCCTCCAAAAACGGGTCCTCGAGTTCTGGCCACGGGTAGATGATCTTCAAACGTGGAATTTCTGCACTCGCGCCTTCATGTCATATATAGATATGTTTGTGCAACACGGGTCTAATTCATTTATTCGCCATGCACAAGAGCCGAGGCTGCGCACCGCCTTCGCAGTTTGCGCCGCTTTCAAGGCCCGGACAGATGAGAATCAAAGAGTCGTTCAGCAGTTGATAGATACTGAGGTGGAGAGGCTAGCCACAGACGCTCGACGCTGTTCATTTGTGGAGAAGCTAGCTACACTACAGGCTCTGATACTTTATTATACCCTGATGTTATTTAGTGGGGATATACACCTCCAGTTCATGGCCGAGAAGCAAGAACCTCTGCTGGGCCAGTGGACAGTTGAGCTGAAGGATGCTGACTCACCGGCAGTATACGATACAGCAGAAACCTGGGAGCTGTACGAGAGCGCACGACGGACCGTCGTAATCTCATATCTACTCCGCGGGGTTTACCACGTTTTGAAATACAAAACATGGCACTTGATCGGCGACCTAGTCGGTCTGCCCGTTTCTTCAAGGTCGCAGTTTGGTTGGCATAGGCGTGAACCTCAATCGCTTCCAGCAGGGCCAAACTCGGTGCACGTCGTCTCGTATCATGAGTTCGTGAAAGAGTGGGAGGTTGGCCATATGTCGAACGTCGATGACTTTGGACAGTTGCTTTTAGTTGCCTGTAAAGGCGTCGGGCCCGTGAAACAGCGGAATCTTACGAATCCTTCATCGAGTCCGAACGCTCATTAGCTGGATTCCACTTTGATAAGCAACCAAAGTTGATGGATCACGCGCTGTCACAATGACATGATCACCTTTGAGCAAGACATGTTTGGCATGCTTAATGCCCAAACCAACGCAGGTGCCAGTGATGACAAAAGGTACGAAGAGCGAGGGTGCAGTTTGAGCTACAAAGACCTACTGTTACTCCCAAGTATTGCATCTCAGACTGATTTTCATGTTCCGACGGTGCTTGGTTTCGCGCTGTCTATTCTGGCAGGGTCGAAGAAAGTATTTAATATAATCTTTTCTCTTTTGGCTCAGTGCCCAAGGGGAGCAGACTTAATGTAATTGTTGCGTACTTTTACGGCATCTTTTCTCCGGTATGTCCGAACAGAAACCGTTGCAGCGGGCATATGTGGGCAAGGACGGTGGACGCAAGTGCAAAAGATATCTAATCTTTATTGCGTATCATCCACATGAGCAATTTTAGACCTTTTGTCTGACACCAGTTGAACTTTATACAATAATACAAGAAAGAAAAGTCTTCATAGCTCATTTCTGGCATTGATTTTATAGGGTGCGTCTCACGAGCTCTTTACATCAGGCCCGAGACCTAAGAATGACGATCCGGGGTAGTGTACTCATTCAAGCGCAAAGCGACCTATGGAATATACGGTGTCCGCGGGACCCACTTTTCTCCGCAAATCATTCAATAATGTTATAGTTACATATAGATTTACATTATGCAAGGTGTCATATATCTTGGATGATTCTTGTTGCCAAGTCAACTTACATTTACAAGAAAATGTCTGATCTCAGAGAATGGCTTCGCAATAGAATTCAAAGCAGTAAGAAAGCAAGAGAAGAACGATTCTTTGCAGACGTCCGCGATGCCGTCGTCGAAAGCCCTTTTTACCGTCTTCCCGCAGAACTCCGCTCGCATATCCTTCGCTTTGCATTTAGCGATCATACCATCCATTATATAAAGCCATCACATTCATCTCTGTCAGCCACCAGTCGGCCATTCGATACATCACCGCACAGCTGATTGCCCGCTCATTTCTCATTATAAAACCACAAACAACTGATATTTGTGATTGCTATCTTGCATTCCTAACCCCTTGTACCCTATATATTGTGCTTCACATTACAGCTACTATATTTGAAATTGATAGTGAAGTAGTAATTGTCTTTCATTGGTGACTAGATATAGGTAATCAATGGTTTATGATAGAGCCGGCAAATTGTTTTAAGCAATTCAGCGGGAGTTATCAACACATTGCCAAAATATCACGACTGCATACTTAGCTGTAGCAAATATGACAATACTTCGCCATATGTGGCCAGTATATCTAGCTCCCTCTTCACAGACTTGTTCTCATGCGCAGCCTCAAGTTCCTAAATGAGACTTAGTGACGTTCAAAGTTATAGAAAGACTGACAATTATACCTCAATAGAATCCCATCCAACCATCCCTGCAAATACATGCTGCGTGTCCTGCACCCCCCAAGCATGGAATACTTTGGTTTGTTTTGGAAGTTCTGAGACAAACTTCTGCCAAGTACTCGTCACTAATCCTTCATGCTGGCCTTGCACACCCTCGACTTTGAAAAGCTGGGTGTAATTTGCTGTTGTCGTCTGACCTGATCTCTCCTGTTCTTCTGAATGGAACAGATCCGGTGCCACGGGTTTGAGCAGGTATGGAGCCATGGTCTTCCTAAAAGAGGCAAACTGATCTGACACCCAGAACTTGTTGAACGATGACACTTCATCCCACTCTGTAAATTTTTAGCAAGGGCCAGTATAGTTTATCTTACCGGACGAAATGCAGTATTACCTAAAACAATAATAAGGCCACTATGCTCGATAGCCTTTCCCTCCGAGATGTTTTGTGCTCTTATAATTTTGCCCCGGTAGGTTGCGAATAGACCTAAAACATTGGCAAATGCTGCTTTCGCCGCGGTGGGCAATACCTGTCGGAGCTTTTCGAAAAGGACTGGGTCCGGGTTAGGACGAGGGAAAACAAGCTCTGTGACAGGCATTCTCAATAACCCGATAGAAAAGGTTATGGATCAAGTACGATGGAAATTCACTTCATCTTAGCTGAAATTTGGGCTCTCCATATATAATAGGCTCGATCACGGTCCCGCTTCTCTCCGAAGGGCATATGTTACATTTTCGTTTTTCTTTCCATAGTATATGCTAATAGTGGGCCTTGACGTCCGCGGAAACACGATCAAGACTTGGATGGCGGAGAAAAGTGGGCCCATATTACATATCAACAACTGGGCTGTGGTTAGCCTTATCTCATGACGAAGACTTATATGCTGATTACTCATAAGAATCTTTGCTGGATACATGGATATTCGCACGATATACAAGAGTGACGCTAATAATTATCATATAACTCAAAAATCGTATTCAGCGTTGTCTCCGCAGTCCGGAAGGCCTTCAGCATCGTTTGCCTCCAGTTTTCGTGCCGACATATCGCATAATTCCGCTATATGGTGATGTGTGTTGAGCCGAAGAAAATTGATCATGAAAGAGAACTCGGCAAGGCCTATTTACAAACCATCCAACAGATAACGTGCTGCTTCAATACCAAGATGGGGCACAAAAGGGTTGACCGATGCAATCCATACATAGAAAATTATCAGCCATCATAAAAACACTTATTACCCTAAGTTATTATGGATCGTGTCTCCTTTCCCATAGCACATGCGCGGGGGCCATCGGTCGTGAAAAAAGCGACTTCGGATGCAAGTCAGCAACACTAGTTCAATATTTGGTTGTCCATGTATGACTCACTGAATAATCTGTTGCGGGAAATCCTTGCAACTCAAACGACCGATTGAATTTGAAGTGACGGACGAGTAGTGTTAAAATAACCTCAAGTTGCACATATGCGAATTTTTCACCAATGCACCTGTGCCGACCGCCACCGAATGGTAGATAGGGACTGCTTGAGCCGGTACTTATGCTTTCCTTCTCGTCTTCGTCACCATCTTCATTGCCAATTTTTGTCATGTTGGCAGTGAAATTATTCTCCCATCGGTGCGGTTCCCACTTCATTGGCTCCGAAAAGTATACCTCATCTCGCGAACTGCTCGCAGGACTTGCAAGAACAAGATGAGATGGCGGAATAACGTAGCGAGAAACATTCCCGCGGATCACAAGGGGGCTTTTTACCTGTCGTAGAATTGAATGAACAGGGTTATGTAGACGTAATGTTTCTTTCACAGTATACTGATGCAATTTCAGCTTCTGCAGTCCATCGTACGTGAGAGGACTGTTCGTGGATCCTAGAACGCTCAGCTGCTCCTTCAGGAGCTCCTCCTGGACTTCTGGATGTAAAGCCAGCTGTAGAATAATATATGATATGGTTGCCGAAGATGAGTGGTGGCCTCCTAAAAGAAGCGCAATCATCATGTGCGCAATCTCCTTGTCAGAAAGGTTCCTTCCATTTTTGTACTGGCAGGACATGAGATTCCAGATCATGTCCTCATTCTCCACGTTGTGGCTCCCCATTCCTTGTTCTCTCCGCTTCTGAATGATATCCAAGTACACCTGGGTCATCTTCTTTTGTGCCCGGTCACGCGCACGATTCCTTGGTAGAGGTGCCCAGGGCATCAAGAAGTTTATGGGTGTGAAACCCATGTCCAGGTCATGGAAAAGCTCAGCGATGGTGGAGTCAAACTGTGCACGAACTTCCTTGCCTTGTAGAGACCGTGAAGCAGTGTAGATTGTGAGCTCCGCCATAGCGGGCGGAACATCCAATACCCCATTTGTGCCTTGCAGACTGCAATAGCTCGCGAAGAACTCCTCCGCTTCAAGTGCAATCAACTTTACGTAGCGTTTAAGCGACGCGTCTGTTAAGCCGAATTTGACGAACTATCCCAAGTCAGGAACGGCTCAGCCTTTACAGGCGACGGAACAATTGGAAACACGGCCGATATACCTTCTTCTGCTGCATCAGTTTCTCATTTGGACAATCGAAGACGACTCCAGACCCAAAAACGGGAGTAGTTAATGGTGAATAAACTTCTTCGGCGGAGAGGTCGCTGTGTTTACCGTTTAACACGAAGTTATTACCTCTGGCCCCCAAACAGACAGTAGTATGTCTTCCGAACAGGATGAACGTAAAGACATCTCCGTGCTGCGGACGAAATGTCAATAAGTGCATAGCGCCATCGTCCGTCAAATAAGGGCCTCACCTTCTTCTTACAATCTTCCAAGAATTTAAGCGGATCGATCCCATATGAAAGAGTGCTTCCGATGATGGGTAACCAATGAAAAACGAGCGGCGGTTTGTTAGTATCTTTGAAAAGGGCCTGTTTCAGAACATTGGCGAAAATTGCAAGGATAACAAAAGTCGCAATCACGAAAGGAGCGAGCTGAAATATGCCGGCGTGGTCAAGGTTACTTGTGAATATGGCCATCTCGAAGACTGGTTCCCGACAAAAGCGCTCAGTCACAATCCCCAAG
Organism: Penicillium lagena; assembly: GCF_028827675.1. Lineage (NCBI taxonomy): Eukaryota > Fungi > Ascomycota > Eurotiomycetes > Eurotiales > Aspergillaceae > Penicillium > Penicillium lagena. The sequence continues at coordinate 867,392 of NW_026623227.1, read as the reverse complement.
TAATCTCGGATCCTGTTGGTTACATGACATTATCTGCCGTACCGATAGACCATTTAAGGAACAATCTTGAAACTAAGGCAATATGACACCTATCATCGTTACAATTCGGGAAACAGGGATCCGGTGTGGCATGATGTGTGAGTGTGTGGGTCGGAATAAGGGGCAACAAAGACAGTTGGAATTTTAGCGTTGCTTCCACATTAGTGTGTTCATCTTGTTATGGTCTATCCCTGCTCTTCAGGTTGCGGAGCAAAGTGGGGCTCAGGGAGTGGTGGCGGCACAGTACTCAAGGCCTTAAATGCCGGCTAGCCAAGGACGCATGGAGTCTCATGATGCGTTACATTCCATCACCGTTAGCAAAAATTGGGTGAACAGGTAAATCAAAGCCTCAACGGCCTCTTCCTGCTTTTAAACCCCAAGAAGATCTTTCATTTCTCGGGCTATATCGTCATGGAAATCGGCTTGATGCCCGCGCATGATCGCGCAGCGAAGTTGCGATTCAACTTCCAATTCAACTTCAAAACGCCAAGCTCACTATTCCTGAAGATTGTCTGCTTCTAAATAAGCCCAAATAGGGAAAACCATTAATGGACCATCTACGGTATAACCTCCATTGAATCCCACCTGCGGCAGCCCCTGTGCATTTGTACCTGTGCCAACCATCAGGGCCCAGCTATGAGATAAAAATCAGACGTGAAACTTTGTGGATTGAGACATACATGAACGGCTTCACCACAAATACTCTGCATAAGAGATTACAGTATTTTGGGAAAGTTCTATCTAGAAGCAGGCTGTCTGCTACGCCCAGTATGTAAAATTGCCCATTGACCTGTATCATCGTTCCGATACTTGCTGGTAACGTACTAGGAAACAATAACGCCATCCCTAATATACACTTCTTCGTAGCCGATGCACACTTCCAGAGAGGCCAAATCCACGAACTCTGCTTCTTTCAGGAACACCTTTTCCAGATATTCCTCATCTTTGAACAAAGAGATTATGTCCTCTATGGTACGCGCGTAAAGGCAAGCCATACCATCGTATTGCGAGACCTTTAATGATCCATCAGGGAATGCTGTTTCTATTGCCGACTTGTAGTTGGTAGAGAGATGATACTAGCCGATTGTCTTATTAGCTAATCAAGATATACACGTATCGCATGAGGTCCGGGAAGCATTACTTGCGTATACGTGATGATGTTATGCCGAGCTAAAAAAGGAATCACCGCTGGTGCAAGAGTTTCGCTCCACCAGCGATGGAATTCTTTCTCGGACTTCGCTTTATTGCGGCTTGGCATGGCCGTAAATTTGACAAGTGTCGTCTTTTCAGTATCCATAGAGAATGCTATGAACTTGGCTTCGGCTTCAACGATATGATGCAGGTAAGTAACAACTCCGGGGAACATTGTCCATGGCAAAGAGAGCCCACGTCGTTAAAACTTGGAAATAGTACATGATTACTCAATTGTCAGTGGGGAAAGATCCACAATACTCCGCAGAGAGGCACTTACGGAAGAGAGATTCGACTCCACTTTACTCCCTTCGGCTAAGTTAGTATGGAGCACCGAAAGTCCTGAGGGAATAAAGGTTTATTTCAAATGAAGTCACCGAAGTGTAGCAAACAAAGAGAAAAATACAAGTTGCTGTTCACGACTCTATATCCAACAGCTTTGAAAATGACCCGTCCCGCCTGTCCAGTAACTCTTGCGGATTGCCCACTTCTACCACCCGCCCACTATCCAGAACAGCAACCTGATCAAAGTCAAGCAGAGTACGCAACCTATGTGCTACCATGATTACGGTGCAGCCATGAAACGATTCTCGAATGACCTTCTGGACTTTGGCATCTTTCTCCGTATCCAGGCTACGGTATTTTGGTCAGCATACAGTGAACAAATATGATAAATCAAGAAAGTCATGGACGTACCTGCTTGTTGGCTCATCTAATATCAATATTTTACTCTTCTTTAGTAGAGCCCTTGCTAGACAGAATAGTTGCCTCTGGCCTTGGGATAAAATGGCGTCGTTCAATTTTGTATCCAGTACCGCTCCACCATGACCGTAGGTTGCCGTGAGAGTATCCCAGAGTCCGACGCACTGCAGAGCATCGATGATTTCCGTGTCCGTAATCACATTAAGGGGGTCAGCGTTCTGCCGGATGGTGCCTGGGAAAAGGAACGGCTCCTGACTGAGACAGCTTATCCGCTGTCTTATGAATGACCGGTCTATGAACGATATATCTTGTCCGTCAATCATGATTTGGCCTGATTTTATTTCATTCAGGCGGAGAAGTGACAAGGCCAGGCTACTTTTGCCGCTGATGTTGTGTAGTGTGTTAACTTTTCTTTCATACACCAGGAGGAATAAATAGAAATACTCACCTTCCAGTCCTACCACAGAGTCCAATCTTCTCTCCGGCATGGATGTGGAGATGGACACTGTTCAGTACGGGATTTGTCTCACCCGAGCAATCATACGTGATACTCGCACCAACAAACTCAATCTCACCCCGACTTGGCCAGTCAGGGGGTTGCTCGTAAGCCTGATCAGTCGTACCTCTCTCCTCACTAGGAGTATCTTCAGAAAACTCTTTTATCCGTGCAATCGCCCCCAACGATGTCTCAAGCAGAGTCCAATTCTGAATAAGCTTAGAGAGTACCTCTCCCAAGTCAATCATCATGACAAGGCCAATACCCAACAGACCTGGGTCAACACGGCTGCGAAGAGCAATGGCAGCTCCGACGAGAAGGACGGTCAAACCGGCCACAACCAGGTCAAGAACCAGACTAAGCCAACGTTGAATACACAGAAGAAGATAGAAGGGCTTCTGGGCAGCGTCGAGCATGGAAAGCATCCTGGATGTGCAACCATTCGTCCATGAGAAGGCACGGATGGTAGTAATCCCAGCGAGGGAGTCAATAAAGTGGGTGTACAGCGGACTTTTGAGCTCAATTCTAGGAGTAATTTAGCTCGGTTCATTAAGAAAAAGCGAGTTACCGGGGCTAGGCCGGGACAAGGGCTGAATGAGCACAGGGAACCTACTCCAACAACCGCAGCTGGCGAGATGTGCGTAGGTAAAACCGCTGGATTAGGAATAATAGAGCAAACAAAAATGGCAAAGCGGCTGCCAAATAGGGCAGGGAAGCTATTGCAACGGCGCCTTGCGCGAGGGCGGCAGAAAGCACTGAAAGCCGACAAGTTAGACAAGCAGCAGGAAGAAATTCAAGTCATTGATCTGAGGTGTACTTACGAAATCCTGTTGAGATAAAACTGCGAGGTAGGATCATGTCGATCAGCCTCATGTCCTGGCTGAAACGGGTCACAAGGGCTCCGGTTTCAACATTAGACAAGAAAGACAAAGGAGCACTGAGCCTGTCAGCTAATGATTAGGTGGGCAACCATGGCAACTCACCTCATACACGCGCGCAGCACACTAGCATGAAGATTCCTCGAGGCAGTTGGGACAATAATAACCCATGTCCAGCTTGTATATGGCAAGAAAAGTCAGCCAGCACACAATGCGAATGAGAAAAAAGGTGCAGGACACACAATACGGCCATGGTAAGCGCACAAGCTTGGATTACGGACAATGCTCCATATATTCCAAGCCAGTACCCCAAGCTTGAATTAGAGCCGTTCTCATCACTGGACGACCAAAGGTTGATCCATACATCTGTAGGAAAGTGAGCCTTATACCGCCCTAAAAACTCCAAGATAGGGTCAACATACAGCGGATTCCATTTACACCCGAATCAACAACAAGGCAAAAAAGCAATATAGAAAGTCGCAGCCAGCCTAGAGCAGAGAAGTAGTACTTGTACACAGCCAAATCGGCTATCAGCCGATTGCCATTAGTTGGAGAAGGGATGCTCAAAGGACCTGACGTGGCTTCTAAATACTCCAGTGGCGGATTGCTGTTGTCATTTTCTTTTTCGACGTCTCCAATCCGCTCGGCATGAATTCCATTCTTTTGAATGTAACCGCCTGGCTGGCTTTGAAGCTGAGGGTAGCTGCCTTGCTCGAGGACCTGGCCATCTTCCCCAAGAACAATTATATTATCGGCTTGTGGTAAGTGGTGAACTAAGGAATAATTAGCACGAGTGCAAACTGGAATGAAATAAGCCAGATATTTGGGGGATAGGGTGTACCGACTGCTGTGAGTAGCTAGGAAGACTATACAACCCAGTTGACGCAGCAGTCCAGCTGGGCCAAAGACATTGCTAAACACCAGACGCGCGGTCTCATTGTCAAGCCCACTCAGAACGTCATCAAAGCAGGCGATACGTTTGCGGGCATAGAGAGCTCGCGCAATAGCCTAGAACAAAAGCAAAGCTGTTAATGCCTGGCGGTCGGAATGTAATAAAGGGCTGCCTTCTCACAATCCTTTGCTTTTGTCCTCCACTTAGTTTGGCACCTTTGCTACCCACAAGCGTCCCGTCGCCAGCCGGCATTCTTTTGAGATCCTTATCCAAGGCACATGCGCTGATTACCATAGAATACCAGCCAGCGTCAAATTCAGAGAGCGAGTTCTCGCCAAGAACATTATCCCGAATTGATGCATTGGTCAACCACGGTGTTTGCTCACAGAAGGCCAGGTCCGGATACTTGATGAAAAGCTCTCCCTCCAGCACGGGAGTTTCACCTGCAAGGCCTTTGAGGAAGGTTGACTTACCGCAACCAACTGAACCAACAATGATGACAAGTGTACCTGTGGGAGAAGGCCCTAGCGTGAGTGTGATCCCAGACCTGTCTTGGGGAGAGGGGTTCCATCCGAAGCGAACGTTTTGAAGTGATAGAACTAGGCCGGTTTGCTTCTCCTGAATCGGTGGAAGAGGAGATAGCTCGATATCGGGTACCATGGCAAATGGAGTAGAGGAGTTTTGTTTCAAATGGGCAAACTGTCTCTTTTCTGTTTATAATATGATTTTAGTTGGCTTTTGTTTCCGTGTGCCGAGGGGTGTAGTTTGAAGCCCAGTAATACTGAATCATCGGCGTGAGGCTCTCTGAATGGAGAAGGATTTAAAAAACTTACCCAGACGATTCGGGTTTCTGAGAAAGTCCTGTATTCTACCCAGGCATCCCATCGAGGCAAATGTGTCCGGAATCGCCAACAAGAGGGAACTCAATGGGTTGATCATCAAGTTAATCAATGAGAGCGAGGTGACGGCTTGCGAGACGGAAAGGAAACCAGAGCCTCGAACTGCGGCTACTATACCATATGTTGTAAATGTTACGAGCTGTCCAACGATTGCAGGAGAATTGACTAGAATTCTGTGTCAGTATTTGACATTGATTCAACTACTTGAGGCGGACCGAGTTGGAAGGGCCACACACCCATGCAGACACGAATGGTCTGGATGCGGCGAAACTTTTTCGAGATCTTCAGCTCTTCCGTGCGGGAGGCTTCAATCATGGCTCCCATGTTCTCGGTCAACCCAAGAAACTTGACATTTCGAATAGACCCGAGTACAGCAGAGGTGAAATTTATGCGCTTCTCGGTAGCTTCAAGCCATGTCTTCTGCCGAGAAGACACGACATTGCCCATGCCAAATGACGCGGCCGTGAAAACTATAGAATTTCTGTCAGATAATGAAGCCATAAATACGCAGACCGGACAACATGGCAAGCTCACCTATGACAACCGCAATGGGCGCAATGCAGACAGCACCCATCTGGGTTTCCAGTAGCCAGGTAGCTAGCCCCAGTTGTAGGATGTTAGCCCAAGTCTCGCAAACCGTGGATTGGAAGTATTCAGCAAGCATCTCTATGTCAGAACCCATAAGAGACATAGCACTCGATTCATCAATGTTTCCCAGTGGCAGGTTCATCATGTGCTTGAAAACAACGGCCATGAGACCACCACGGAGCATAGTCGTAGTACGATACCCCAGGTGCTCGTAAGAGGCCTTTGATACCTAGAGAAAACAAGATATTAGTGATTTCTTTGCAAGAGGGGCGGAAGCAAGCAAGAGCGGGCAGAAACAAGTAGCTTACGGCAATTCCAATAAAGATCAGGGCAGTGGCTCCAATCAAGCCGTAGCCCATATCCAGCGAGAAAGAGTCAGTCTGCTGCAGAACGGTGGTAACTTTTCCCACTAAGAATGGCTGCGCAATACTGAATCCCACAACGCAGAGCCGGGGGAAAGCAACTCCCACAATTTCCCAGCGCAGGCACTTAATAACAGCTAGAAGTAACGGATTCTGTCGGTTTTGATTGCAGCGTGCCCATGAATCTGCGAATCTTGTGGACAAATCCTGGGAAAACAATTTCTCGTGGATAGCAGGCAGCGCATCCCCGGTTAACAGAACAGAGTACCCGTTTCGCAGCAGGCCGTTCAACCAGGCAAATAAGCCTCTATTGAACGGTCCACTAATGCTCTCACCAGAGTTCGTCTTTCCGCTAGGTACAAACCATTTTCGCTTTTCGACGTTCTCTAGCACCAATAGAACGAATTTGATGGCGAGAGAGGCCGACAGGCAGGCCGGGTATGCTCGGTTGTCAGGTTCCAGCCAGGCCGTGCGCACGCGAGGAAGGTCTAGAAGCAACGTGGAAAACAGATAAGCAGATACAAGAAAAGGTGGTCGAATGGACCGGATATACTCCAGGTCAACCAGTAGGACGACGGCAAGCGCCGCTACGAGATCAAGGATGGTGCCAGTAAGCACGACGCGCCCTCCAGAGGAGTGCTGGGTCGTGACAAGTGCAAGAAGAGAGACCTGAAGAACCGCCAAGGATATGGAAACAGCCTATGCAACACGTTGAGATTAATCCCTATGGATAGTTGTAAATTGGCGGGAGCGCTCACTAGTGTTGCCACACGAATAGCAGACGAAAGTACTTTGGGCGACTGTCTGAACAGGTGAACCAAGCGAATGGGCACCAGCAGGAGGAAACAAGCAGCCGGTACGATGTTCAAGACGCTTCCTTCGAAAAGCACGGTGAAATCGAAGCCCCCGCGACAGCCCACTGTTGTGACGACAGGGCCAAACCTGTCGTCGCCGCATGTATTGGTTGTCGGAGTTGATACCATGGCGGCCAAAATGCGAGGAAATCACTGTCTTGTTTCTTGAAGCCCTACCGAAATAGATACAGTTTATCGACGGGATTCATGTGGATGTTGGTAAATGTAAATGGTCCTTCGATCAATGATGGGTTGCAGCCTAACAGTGGCTTCACATTAGGTTTATTTCGCGGGGGCCTTACGGGTGCTCTGGGATTATCGGCCCCGAGTCGATTCTAGCGCGTTGCACTAACTACTAACTAACTAGCTCAATTACACCTATATTCGAAATTGGCTTTCATGGTTTACTGTGTTACCGTAACCTAGCATTGGAATGTAGTAATTGTGATTGGAGCAGTTTCATTTTCACTGTCGCTCTACTCTATACTGCGATGACCCACTCTGCCAAATGCAGGCAGGGGGCGGGTATATCTGATTTCGATCCATGCTATACCTCTCATGCCATTTTTTCTTCTCAATGAAATAACCACAGAACCACGAGGGTTCCGGATTTATTTAAGAACTTGACTCTCGTCCCTCGCTCTGTTTTTCCTTCTCCAACTCCGATACCACCCTATTGTATATGTGGTATAAATCCCAAGAGTAATTCTGAAAATTCTGGAGCTTGTGCATGAGTGAGAATCTTTCCTTTTCGACAGCAGGAGTAGCGTCGGCTGTTCTACCTGTGGTGAAGGCTATTAGTTTTGGACGGACAGGTACGTTGGTTGCTTTAGTTTGGGTTTTGGCATCTCCGGGCTGTGTATGTCTATGGTCATCGTTGAAGAAGGGCAGAGCAGTCTACAAATGAATGAAAATCTTTCTCTCAACTTGTATGAATCCCTAAACTGCCATTATTAGGGACGAAGGAATCCCGGGCGTGAGTAAATTACCATTGTGAATTGTGCCAATGACAATTTGCTGTCAGGATAGTGGCAGGATTACCCGCCAGCGAGAGCGGTGAGGGCTCAACTACACAGGGTGGGTTGCCGGTCTCCCCGCCACACCTCTCTGGACTTATATGCCGTTGGATGCATTAGAATGCCACCCCCGGAGAGCTATCCAATCAAGAGGCCTCGACTGGCCTTGAGCTGCATTGTCTGTCGTCGCCGAAAAGTCCGCTGTGGGAAAGAGCAACCTCAATGCAACAATTGTGTGCGTATGAACGAAGCATGCGTCTACAATATTGGAGCTCGTGATCCATGGACTGGCAGAGTACAAAGAGCAGCGGAGGAAGATGCCGTCTCTCAGAAGGCGAGCAGTAATGACAAAATGGCGCCGGATGTGACAAACCAGCGAGCGAGATTAAATCAGGACATCCAGAGGAACAGAGGCAACTCAAACAGCGGGGACCCGCATGGCAAAATTGGATCAGAAGGGACTCTCGATTCACCGTTAAAAGAGACCATTTATGCTCTGCCTTCTGATTACCTCATTATGCAAGGGGGATCTCGGACTCGCTATATTAGTAAGTCATTCTGGGGATTTATGAATGGAAATGTAAGATACAACTACAGAATGCACTACAAGATGATGGAACTAATGTTGATAGCCAAATCTCAACAACGCATTCTTCTTTGACGAGGATTCAGATGCATCTACCGATATACCACCTCCACATATCTCTTCATTGTTCCTAGTAAGGGCTCTAGGGTCTCTCCCAACAAAGCCCGTCTCCGATGCATTAACAGACGCATTTCTGGTGGGCATATACCCAATATTGCCTCTTGTACGTCTTCCAACGTTTAAGCCTGAATATGATAGATTTTGGCAGTGGTGTTGGAATGCTGGTAGCAAAATGCCTCCAGCAAAGCTCGTCCAAGATCCCACGTTCATCTGTCTACTTTTCGCAATTCTCTTTACTGGTGCCTCGGTAGCACCGGAATCAGTATGGGGTTTACCAGCATTCAATGGCCTCGAAAAACAGACAAATGTGAGCCGGCTCAAAACAGCAGTTTATGATAGTCTGGCTGCGTGTCAACATTCTAAATATCCGACACTCAACACACTAGTATCCTCACTACTAGTAAATCAACTTGATAAGCCCGAAGGACGGAATATTGAAGATGCGGTATTCGTGAGCACAATAATTCGCCTTGCGCAAAGCATGGGGCTCCATCGTGAAATCAATTTTGCGGAGCTGGATGAGCCTTCAAGAGAACATCGACGTCGGCTATGGTTATATATTGTTTGGCTGGATGTCCAGGTCAGCATTTCCAGTGGCTTGCCACCATGCTATGGTTCCGAAGCACTTGATGCAGTACGTATGGTGGTCGAAACAAGAGATGAAGATCTGATTTCGGCCTCACAAGACCCCTCACAAGACCCATCAGTTATCATGTTATATGCTATTGGAAGATATGAAACAGCGGGCTTTCAGAATCGACTGCTCAATAAGCTTGAGGGTGCACAGGGATTGCCACAGCGGACATTTCAAGAGGCCATCGCAGAAATAAGGGATCTGCATTGGAAGATCGATACCTTGATCAGAAAGATTCCAGCGCAGGGGATTCCAGAAAAGGGATTTATTCCATTTCAACTGGCGAATGCATCACCGCAGACCCACCGGCCCCTCTACGAGGACGGTACAAAAGAGCCTAGTGTGCTAGGTGCATGGAGCAGAATCATGCTTTCACTGCTCAAGTCAGAGATGGTGATAATGGTCCAACAGCCATTTTTTCCTCCTGTGGCCTCAAAAGATCAGTATGCTCAAAGGCTGTGGAACAGGTATGGCCCTCGAATTTTAAAGCGCTCACAGTGCAGTCTGAGAATCATTTGCTTCTTTCAACATGGAACAAAAAAAGTGTCGAAGATAAAGTCAAAGAAGAAACTAAGGAAAGGGGCAAATGGTTCTGAGATTCTACTGCAACAGGATGACAGAACTGATAATTTAATATTTATGTAGTCTTGCTCAAGTAAGCACGAGTTACCTAAAGGTTTACCTGCAGCTTTGTCGGACTTCAGCCTTCCAGCCCTACGCCTGGTTTTTCTCGAGTTGCTATGGGCCTCGGCAAGCGGCCCTGGTCTTATTGACCTACCTCCAAGGCCACCCGCAACCCAAAAATTCACAGTTAGCACGCTACTGTGTGGACGAGTTTGTCGAGTTTCTCACTATGCAACAAATCTCTGGTGCAGGTCCTGATGGTTCTCAGGCGACATCTCTGACCAATATAGCCCTTGTTAGCCTTCACGAGAGGCTGAAGATATCGTGGAGAGATAGACCACCAGATGAATCCACCATGGATTCTGTATTTGCAAACGAAGACGTTATACGACATAACATGGTCTCTGATCCCGCTTGGCAAATCTTCGTCGATGGAGTTGAGGATCTGTCTGCATCTTTAGTTCAAGGGACAGACGAGATGAACTTTGGGTACACTGTGGAAAAGCTTCGGCGTCAATAATAATACGACAACTAGTAATTTAGATATTTCGAAAAACAAGGTCACAAAGGCTGAACGTATGATAAACAAGACAACAGTCGATATAGAAAGCCTAGGACCAAAAGCGCATTGTAAAACAGATCCTACTTTTCCACTACAAATTGAACAGGTAGTGAAGTCAACTTCTGCATTTCCTCCATTGTTTCCACCCACAGCTTCCTTTGAACCTCCTGACCGGCAGGGGAGCGAATATATTCTGATACACTGATGGAGACAAGTTAGCAAATGCGTATTACAAGACTGTCCCAGACAAGAGAAAGAATCAAAAAACTCACTTAAGAATATCCTTATCACCAAGATGCCTTCCATGTGACTCCGGTCCAGCAACGACAGCAGCATTAACAATAAGCCATCCCCCAACCTGCAACGGGCGAGCACGAAGAGCTTTGAGGACATTCACGGGGAGACGGAGGTACACGGGCAGCGAATCAGTTAGACCCGTATCAATCATTCCCGGACAGATCATATTTATTATGACCTTGTTCGTGTCGAGACGTGGAGCAAGAGTGTACATGAACATCGCACAGAGGAGTTTGCTGTCCCCGTATCGGTTATAGGGCAGGTGTGCCTCCTTGGAGTCCATCCGCTCGAGTACAGATTCCGAGCGCTTGATAGGTGCCTTCTTTGTAAAACTGTTCATTGTATCGTGCATTCGGCTTCCAACCCAAGTAATCCTTGTGGGAAACCCGGCTATTTCAGCGCTAGCTTCGAGGTAGGGGAGGAGTTCTGCAAGAAGGATGACGTTGGAGAGGTAGTTGATTTGGAGGTGATTCTCGTGGCCGTTCGGACTGCGACTGAAAGTGATATTACTGATGCCTGCATTAAGGATGAGGATGTTCACAACCGGGACCCCTTGCTGGAGGACTTTTGTGAAGTCCTGCACGCTGTCGTAGCGGTCAACGTCGAGCTTCAGGACCTTAATGGTGGCATTGGGGTTGATTTTCTTAATTTCTGGGTCCCGTTGAAGGCTCTCTTTACAGGTCCCACCTTTGGAGATGTTCCGCACGGCAAGGATAACTGTTGAGCATTTGAGCGCGAGAAGCTGCCGTGCTGTCTCCAGACCGAGACCTGCACTCGCGCCGGTGATGACTGCGGTTTTCCCGCTAAGATCAATTCCCGGGGGTAGGGGTGTCACTTTCGGCTGGAGAACTGGCATATCTTTCGACAATGTAGGGTTGACTGGTGACAATGAATGTAATAACGGGGCTTCTTGCGATACCAAAGGGTTATAATGGATACAGCTACTACCAGGGGTCATGGTTTCTTTTTTATAATGACGGAAAGAGCCTTAGAATCCACAACATTGCAAAGGAATATCTACGCTCGATTATCAATCCGGGTAAAAAATAGTAAGTGCCGAAGGCAGGTTTGTAATGAATGAAGTTTATTGCGCGAGGCAATCCGGGCCACACCAGTAGATGAGTCAGCGTTCGGCCGACGCCATAGTTAGTTACTCCAAACGGAGGTTCACGCCGGACCTTAAAATCCAGCAGACGGAGGTCAATCGCCTGCGCACGGATTTGATGAAAATCGGGGTTATTATTTTTTAGAAGGTATTGAGGGCGCATGATTAGTTAATACTTTTCGAGTTTTCTCTTATAAATCCCTTCCTTGGTACTAGTTTAGCAAAGGTATACTATTAGACCACACTCTTCCACCATCACGTATTCAAATTAGACTCACCATAATTTATACTGTAGTGTGTTAGAATAAACCGTTCAAATTAGCAATAAAAATCAAGCGTTTGAATGGAATATTTGCTTTCCCCGGACCCATCGCTGAGGTGAATGTGAATAACCACCTACTAGACGACTGGGTACGGATTCGTATTTTGGTCTAGTGGGAGAATCAACTTAGCGAAGGGTCGGAGTCACTATCCATAAGACACCAGCACATGACTTGCCCAAACATTAGGAAAATATGATCTACATTAAGATTGCATTGTTCTAACCACCTAAGCTTCCCTCATCTCCCTCGCGTAATCCCATCCCATCTCGCATCTCGGCCCGATCGCCATGCGATTTTCTATACTGAATAACTGTCTTGCATAAATGTGCGTTAGGTAGTTTAGCGCGTTTTCGATGTCTTCTGTGCGACGTATCATCATCACTAGGTTCATTCGAGGTTTTTTCGGCATGGTAGTATTATGAAATTCAATTTGAATATACGAAGTCCAACCGTAGCACGGACCACGAAGCTCTGAGTTGTCCATCAAGGAAGGTCGAGATATGGACAAGCTTTAGGGTCTTCATAAAAAACGCCACCTGACTTTTCAATCAACTCGCACCGCTCTTGCATCGTATTGGCGTTTTGGAGCTTCGCTAAACCTTTCTCGCTCGCTTCGTCTCTTGTTGTCTGCAAAACCCATACTCCGCCTCCGGGGGGCCAACCAGCGCGGATGTAGTTGTCTTTACCGTTGTCACGCCCTTCAGAGATTTCCAACATCCCACTATAAAATCGCGCATATTCGCTCTTCCACCAGGTAGGACCAAGGCGACGCACTGTTAGGAATTAGAAATGCACTTTAGGAAGACGTGGTCATGACTTACTCCGATCACAGTGCGCATTCTCTTTGTTCTGCCACTCAGGATTGGATGCAGATGGGCGCAAAGTGTTGTTAAATAGGTCTAGTTCCAAGAATTCTAGTTCCACGCGGCTACAAACCTGTAGCGTATAGATTCCTCCTTGAGAGGGCCACCCTGTAACTGCAACGCCAGGTCCAGAGCCATAACGTGCCCAGAATTGCGGCTCGTCTGTGAAATGATTTTGGGGAGTAATGTGGTCATAATCCATTCGCGTTAGCATGTCGGGTCGTTCCATTCGCGTTAGCATCGCGGATCGCTCTCGAGGAGTCGAATAGTGAGGGCGTGAATAGGCTAGGTATCGGTATCCCAGCCAAATAATCAAAGAGGGCACAAGCAGTGTAATCGCAGTCTGCAACTTCGCCATTCCGAGTATCTGGAGGAACAGGGCGGGGTCGGGTCTTTTTTGTTTGGGCAACCAAGGCAGATATATTTCATGAGCGGATTGGGACGCCAAACCAAAAAAGGAAAAACTAATCACGGAGGGAATTCATAGGTCCCAGTCTATAGCATACAAAGTTAGCCCACCAAAGATGGGTTACCAAGGTAAAGAGCCCATTACCAGTCTCTACCACCAGGAACATAGGCAGATAGGATACAAAGGTCTTCTTCGATGAACCAAAAACGCAGTATACTGGGCAAGCCGACAAGCTCCGATCAATAATTTATTCTCATGGCGGTGGAAGATTCAAGATTCAATGTTGTGTGTGGGAATGGACTCCTCTAATAATGGATCGGCTGTAAGACTCATTGCAGTCACTCAGCAGGATCAAGTTGGTAATGAGGCTAATTGAAACATGAAGATTTATATTTGGAAGATTTTTCGTTGATGCAGGGAGATCAACAGACGTCCCAAGCCAACGCGTTAAAGAATTGTCGTCTTGGCATAGGCGTGGATCCGAGAGACATGGGGTAAATATGATTTCGAGCGCTTCTGTACTACACCCAATAATACTATATGTTTACACATCCTCCGAGCAGAAACCAGATATAAAAATAATTCAACCCGTGACCCTCAGCACGAACCGAGAGACAAAGACCGAACGAAAGAGAGTAGTATTATAAATCTATTCCATGAGAAAACAAAAACGACACGCCACAACAAAGCAATCCGTCAATCCGTCACATCACATCATGTCATGAATCTCCCTCCGCTCTTGAGGGGTGTTTGTAGTAAGGGGCATACACAGGACAGTATGTCCGAAAGAAAGAAAAAGAAACCCAGCGCGCTAGAGTCGGCACCAGGCCCAGGACTCAGACCAGGCAGAAGGAAGCAAAAAGGTTCGTTTCTATCGGTGTCCAATTCAAGCACGATTGACCCGCTTCATGGTGATCGGCGCCGACAGGGACGAAGTCTGCTCGCACGGCCCGTCTTCCCAGACGGTACTATCAGAACCGTTGAAAAGAGACCCGTTCGGGCTGGAGATGGATCCGTTCGCAGAGACGACAGCGATATGGGGCACGACGAGCTCAACACCCTTAGTGGCAGGGGCACCATTCGAGAAGCACGGCTTATGGCGCGGCGGGAGGGGGCGCTGCTGCATGGTCAGCGCCGACTCGTACATGGATCCCAGATCGTCCGAGGCGGTGCTGCTAAATGACGACGCCACCGTGGACGGGGTAGCGGGCATGTGCATTTGGCCCGCGCTCGCGCCGCCGACCAGAGCGGGCAGGCTTGTGGTGCTGCGGTTGGAGCTGGGGCGGCGGGCGAGCATTGCTTCTTTACCGCCGTGGAACTGGGAGAGGTAGTGCCACGCATCGGAGGAGGCGAGGCTCGCCGAGGACGACGTGCTGTGGCCGCGGCCATGGATGGCCGTTATTACGGGCTTCCATTCGGTTGGGTCGAGATCTGCCCGAGTGTCGTGCAGGTCGCTGGGTATCCGGATGGACGGGACGCTCTGGACTCGGGTGGGAGTCATGGGGGCGACGATGGTGCGAGGAGACAGAGGGGGAGAGGTGGGAGGTGTTGTTGTGGAAGTGGAAGTGGGGGACATGGAGGGCCACGAGGCAGACAGTGGCTTGCAAGAGTCCTTGCGGCGGCAGCTGAGGAAAGAAATGAGCTTTTGGACGACAAGGACAGAGACGTGGACAAGGGAATATATAGTCGATCACATACCTTTCACTGCAGTACAGCAGAGCGTTGTTCGGCACGGTAATCTGCTTCTCGCACATGGCACTACCGATAGAGTTAGGCCCCGAATCCTGGTTTGTGCATCCATGACGGCAAACGGCATGGTATGTTGCCCTTGCATAGATAAGGGGAAAGGAAAACCTACCAGAAGTTCAGAAAGCTGGCCGCCATATCAAACTCGGTGATGTCTTCGGACTTGCTCGCTCCCCTTGCGTGCCCAGAGCCCAGCTTGGAGATAGACAGGTTGACGGCCGAGGTCCCTCGGCGGTTCAATGCCGGGCGAGAGGACTTGGTCTTGGAGGCAATGGCATGGCAAGAGGAAGGGGAACGGCGGTGATGAGAAGGAGCAGTTGGTTGAGTCATTTTCGGTGGTCTGGCGGTGTCGCCGGAGTGGAGTTGAACAAATGCCTCGCTCTTTGTATCTCTTATCGTGAGTACCTTGCGCTATTTGTGGAGCACGAGGACCCCCTGGGTAGACGATGGTCTGAAACAGGATGATCGGGCCAGTGCAGGTAAATATGTAGTTCGAAGGAAGAATGCTGGAGATAAGAGTCAGTCGGGTGGGACAGGAAGGAAGGCCGTGGTTATCGTGGGCTGTGAGTGGAGGAGATAAAGGCGAGATAAAGGCGAGATAAGAGGGACTGACCGAGTGTCGGCAAGGGCGATCATTCAACTGTGGTCGTGCAGTCGGGATGGAGAGAACAAAGAACAGGTGTTTCCGTGAAGACGGATGTGGTGCACGCAGAACAGTTATAAAGAAACGAGCCAGTCTAGACCCGCATTGGGCGAAGCCATTGTCTCTCGATTCTATTTTGGGGCGGTGAGCACCCTCCCCACCACCCCCCTTCCCGGTCTAGAACGGGAGTTACCCTGACGCCATCCTGTCGAATGGCGTGACGGTCTGGGAGCACGGAAATGGTTCAGCGAAAAAGTGGACCAGGTCCCACGCCCCCATCCGGTTGCTTTGACGATGACACATCCTTGACACGTCGAGCTGGTCCACTAAGTAACGACTGCAGAGTCTGGACTTTGTCGATCTCCGCCATGATGATGATGATTATTATTATTATTGTCTCATAAATCAGAATAGGATGGTAGATGATTTGAAGAACGACTCCGGAGAACATGGTGGTTATGATGGTCATCCACGACAAGAAGATCGCGTTCGTCAGGGCCACGACGGCGGCGCCCTTGAATTCTTTTTTTAACCTCCCGCCGCCTTCCGCCGCGCAACCCAGGGCCACCGCCGGCCTCAACCCAGGGTTCCACTATGATGGGTAGACGTGAGAGGATATTTATTTTGGGTCTACATACAGTCAATGACATGTCAGGCTACAGAGTTTTTTGGGGGAGGAATCATGACGTTTGTTGTGCTCATGATCGAATGGAATAGAAGAAGCTCAAAAATTGGGTATCGATTGACGTGAAGAAGAATTACGACGGCTCCACAGACTCGCCATTATTGGGGACCGTCGCGCCCGTCTCAGTGCCCGGCCCATCGCCTAAAAACCGCTCAGGGACGCCGCGGGCAGCAACGCCCGCCGGACCCACGAAACACCCTAGCATCGAACTCCAAATATGCCCCTGCGACAGCATGCGGCGAATCTGGCCATACGCGTACGAATTGGCGTATGGCAGCGATGTCTCCGGGTCCCGGTAGCGCGATGGGAGTGAGGTGATGACGCACAGCGATGACGAGATTTCTGTACAACATCATTAGTAGTGATTCAAGCGACAGACAACGATTGCGACATACTGGTCAGCCGCGGTGGCTTTTTCGCGTTGAAGTAGATGTTGTATTGCTTGCTGTGCGCGGTTCTGTCGTCAAAATTCTCCAGGATGGTGAGTGTGCGCCCGGTATGCTCGACCACGGGCGGCGGTGGCGGGATCGCAGGTTGCGAGGAAGTGCCGTTCACGCCATCGGCAGAAGGAGGTTCTTGGATGGCAGCGTTCTCAAGGGGGATGGCATCAGCCGAGTCCCCAGCTGCGAGGGTTGCAGGTGCATCCGCGTTTGGCACTCCGTTTGGGGTGGTCGTGCTCAATTCGTCTGTTTTGGATTTGGATTCCTCGGCTGTCGGTGCTTGTGACTCAACGGTATCCTTGGTGGCATCAGTCGGGGCCGCGCTTTGGTCCATATCCATGGCATCCGCGTCCTCGACGGAGGATGGTTCCGGCATGGTGGACTTTGGACTAGATGCCGACGGCTCACGACGCACCGGAGTCTCAACCGCAGGACCTGGCTTCTGCGCTGAGGGTTCGGTGGTGGGTTTCGGGGTCTCTTTGTCTAATTTTTCATCTTTTTCTTCCTCTACCACAGTTGCTGTAGCTGGCGGATCTCCCGTAGGTTGCTCCTCGTGCGGATTGCTGGGAGGTACTTCAACAGACGGCGGAGGAGCTGCTGTATCTGCAGGCTGGTCAAGAGGCTTTGTATCCGGTAATATCGAAGCTGTTCCGGATATTGAGGCTTCAGAGCTTTCCGGCTGTGGTTGTAATGTTGTTGTATTTGCAGCACTCTCTTTCGCGCGAAGTTCCGCAGCAGCCTTCTCTTCCCTCTCCATTTCTTCCCTCTCCTTCTCCAACTTCTTTGCCTTCCTCAAAGCCAGCTCCTCTTTGCTGGGCTTGGGCTTCACGTCGACTTTACCCACACGGGTGAGGCGGCCATTCACCCAGGTCGCCAGACCACTCCAGTACGACATGACGGGTCCATCCAGACGACGGTTTTGGAGGGCTTCGATCTTCAGCCGTCGTTCATCTGCCTTTCTCCTCTCTGCCTCCTCCCATCGATTCACGGTCTTGCTATTGAGCCGCTCTATCCGCGCCGCCTCGACCAGATGATCTTCTTGCGTCATTTCCTTGGGCTTCAGATGGGCCTTGCGCTTTTCTGCTTCCTTCATCGTCGCAATGATCCGCACCCGCTTCTCCTGGCTGTCTTTCAGACGCGCATGCGTGAGTTCCTTGTTATGCATCGTCTGTCTGCGCGAGGATGACCGCGTAGGCCCGTCTTCAGGCGTTGGGATCCACGAGATGCGTTCGGATTTCTTCTTCGGACGAGGCGGAGGAGCAGGCATGGAGGAGAGGGCGGTGGGATCAATTTTGACGCGTTTGCGCAAGGTCTGGAATCGGAGGTTATTCTGTGCTTTGCGCTTCTTGCGCTCTTCCTTCTGCAGCTGCTCCTCTCCTTCGTAGTCGTTGCCCGCGTCCGGCCCTTGGTCGTCGTCATCGTCGGAAGACGAGTCGAGCATGTCGTCTTCCTTGTCGGCGCCCGCTTCGGGACCGGCTTCCATCGCGAATTCGTTGTCATCTTCCACTTCCTCAAACAGGAGTGTCAGGTCGTCATCCGCGGCGGCGTCGATAAGGGCCGACATGTGTAGTCCGGCGGTGCTTCGTTTCGCGCGGCCGCGGATGAGGGATTCGATCGGCTCCTCTTCTTCGGAGGAGGACTGGATCCCCGAGGAGGGGTCCTCGTCCATGGTGTCTGTCATATCGGAGGTGTCGGTCGTGGCGATCGGGTCGAGACGCGAGATGGGATGAGATTACGCGAGGGAGATGAGAGAAGCTTTGTTGAGATGGTGGCACGGGTTTCGTCTCCACAGAAACATGCAGGAGCCGAACCCAGGCAGTGTTGGGGGAGCAGGGAAGGTGTCGACAGGAAGATGTGAGAGCGCGAACTGCAGGGAATCAAAGTGTGGCGGTGTTGCGCACCAGCCACGAATTCGACGGCGGTGTATTTGCTGCCCCAGGCATCTATCAACTGGTCCAGCGTTCACAGGGACTCGGACGAACACGCTTGTTGCTTCCCCTAGGACACTGCTCTGCAATACCCAAGTCCACTACTCTCTGTATACGCTCAGGTATACTACCGGCTCTCCAGTATACGCCTACTCAGCGCCATCATCACCCAATGCGCCATCACTGTACCTAACCAGGACATCCCTTCGCCTCCCTTGCATTCATTGCATCACAACCCCCATCTCAGGGACGGCCCTTCATGACGCAGGGAATGCGGGGCCTTGTTTCGGTTTCCCATCAACATGCCAGCACGAAGCTTGGCTGGGTTGATGGGCTGGGTGACCCGGGGGCTGTGCCGTTATTCTCTGGATAGTGACCGATCAGCTGTGGGATTCCATTAGTTATTAGTATCGTTAGTACCGAGACTAGAAGTCGATACCGAATCATCATCATTGTTCACTTGGAACGAACGGTACCTCCCTCCTACACCCTGTTTGATCCACCAACCACATCCGCCGCGGGCATCCCGGCCAGCCCCAACGCAACATCGTCTTCTCTATCCCCTTCTTCAGTAGCCGTCTCCCTTCTTCCCTTCCCTTCAACCCTTCTTCTTCTTCTTTCTTCTTTTTTCTGCTTCTTTTTCTTCTTGCTACCCTGGTGGACGTCCTCCCGGTCAGTGGCCCTTACCCGTCGCCTACTGCCGGACCCGCGCAGACCAAACTAACCGTCGCTCCAGCCACCTCGACCGATCCCTTCACTCCCGGCCGACAATCCACTCCCATCACCGCCCACCTGACATTCCCTTTCCTGCTTACATTTTGCGATTCTTTGGATTCCGACATCAAGCGAAATCGTTATTTTCGAATCCTCGGCTTGATCCGCTTGGGAGACCCCAGCCGGAGAGACACACCGGCGTTGAAACCAGTGAGATTCCCCATCCGAGTCCGATTCCTTCGTGTTGATCCTGGTGCGCTTATCTCCTGGTCTCACGGTCTTCCTGCACACTGCGTGGAGGCGTGTGGCACTGGTGGCAACCGCTGGCCTCGTCCGAGCATCCACTGACTTCATCTCCCACACCTGCAGGCTGCGATCGCGTTTCTCCCCAATCCGCGGATCCTGCGGAATTCGAATTCGTCCCGGAACTTCTATAGTGTCTTCGGCACACCTTCGATCATACGTTTGAGCAGTCGGCTTGCTGTGTCAGTTTCGCCCTGGTGCCCTTGTGTGGAAAGCATAGAGTGGAAGGAACATAGAATACTGCCTTTTTGGACAGGCAACCCGCCGATAATCAATAATGCTGCCGGTCTCACGACCTGAAGGTCAGATGAGCTTCAACTACAGCCAGCCCTCGACAGGGCGCAGTTCGCCCAGCGACTTGGCTGGGTCGGGGACCACGAAGGCACCGTTTGGCACCTCTGCAGGATCGATCGGTAGCTCACGACTAGGGGCTGGATCCCCTTCGCACGATTTGGGAACTCGTCTATACTCGAAACGGTAGGATTTTGTCCATGATAGAAGGGTTTTGGCTGACGCTTTGCTATTTTGCTCCCCACCACAGAGCCCGCGAAATCCAGGCACAAGAAGGCGTCTCTCCCAGCATCTGGGGTCCTCCGACCAGCGGTCACTCCACCCCACTGCGCGAGAATATCCCCGAATCTCCCAGCCAGGACAGCTTTCCTGACCTAATCCCCAGCTCGAATGGCTCCATCAACCCCACTGGTCGGCGAGCCCGGGCGGGCACCGTCCCTTCTCGATTCCCTCCGATGGGCACCCTGAATGAGATGGATCTCCAACAGCCCTTCATGTCGCAGACATCTCGACCGACGCCTTCAACGAGCCCGTTCCGCCCGCCGGGGGTGTCTGGAATAGATTCGGGTTCCAAAGTGGCCAGCTCTGCTGCGGCTCCCAATCCAGCTATGCTGTCACGTCTTCGAGCTGGCTCGATGCCACAGAGGAGCAGTCTGTTGGGATCGGGCGGCCCTTTTGGCCCGTCTCTGTTCTCCACGAACTGGTCAACAGGTCGCGATCGTGCTACGACGTTGACCAGTATCCAGTCCTCCGATGGGCCTACCTCGCCCAGTCAGGCATCTTTCTATAGAGATGGACTTGCGGACACCGATGTGAAGACGCTAGATTATCTGGGTCTGGCGGAGACCCCGCAGCAAGCAAGGGCTACCCTTGCGCGACCTTCCATGGAACAGCTGATCCAACACCAGCAACAGCAACAGCAAGCTTCTACACTACCGCCTCTCTTAGCTGAGCTGGCAATGATGAAGAACAACAGTCGGTTCCGATCGTATTCAGTGAACGCCAAGGAGAAGTACGCGGATGATGAGGATATGGAGTATGAAAGCCGCTACTCCCAGGCCTCTGGTACACTCACACCGTCTGCGGCCGCAACAGCCGCTCAACTGGCCGCCACTCAAGCCCAAATCCATCAGCATAACCTTGCCGTTCAGGCTTTTGCCAACCACGCGTCTGTCTCTCGGCCTCGGGCTCGGACGGCTGGCATCTTGGAAGCTCCTCCCCAACGCTCCTCGATTCGGAACTACCTCGCCACCCCTTCTCGCCTGGATAACAGCTACAGCGCTGCGGATCTGCAGATCGCAGAGAATGGTGAATATGATGAGCTTTCTGAAGCGGTTCAGATGATGCACCTTGGCGCCGGTGCTGCCATCGGCATGCGGTCTGCCGGCGAGATGGCAGATGAGAATAACCAGGATGGGCCAACGCGAGCGTTGTGGATCGGTAGCATCCCCGTTTCGACCACTGTGACATCTCTAGAGGCCATCTTTGGCATGTACGGAAAGATCGAGTCCACGCGCGTGCTGACTCACAAGAACTGTGGATTTGTCAACTTCGAACGCATTGAGAGTGCCGTGCAAGCCAGGTCCCTACTGAATGGCAAGGAGATTTTCCCTGGTGCTGGACCTGTGAGGATCGGATACGCCAAGGTTCCTGGCGCTTCAGCAAATGGTACACCTGGTGCGAATGGCGTCCAGTCTTCTCCGACTCCGGATCCGAATTTCAAGTCCAATTTCGCATCAGGCGACAGTACTGATCAGGCTGAAGCTCTCGGTGTTGTACCTCAGATTGCCGCACTTGAGGATCTGTTGCCGGAGATGGTGCAAATTGTCCAAGAATTCGGTGCTACCGAGGACGACTGCCGCAACATCACCGCAAGCATTGAAAGTGCTATTGCGTTCCAGGAGTATGAAGATGAAATCCCTCCCATTCCTGAACCGAATCAGACGAGAATGTTTGACGCGCCTCGCCTACGTGATATTCGAAAGCGAATTGACAACGGAGCCTGCTCTATCCAAGAGATTGAGGAGACTGCTGCCTCGATGCTGCCCGAGATCGCAGAACTAGCCTCCGATTACCTTGGGAATACAGTGGTTCAAAAACTATTTGAATTCTGCAATGAATCAACCAAGGAGCAGATGCTCACCCACATTGCGCCTCACCTCGCCGAAATCGGTGTTCACAAGAACGGAACCTGGGCTGCTCAAAAGATTATCGATGTTTGCAAGACTCCGACCCAGATCAAGATGATTGTTGATGCTCTTCGGCCATACACCGTTCCGCTTTTCCTCGACCAGTACGGAAATTACGTGCTGCAGTGCTGCCTTCGATTCGGTGCCCCTTACAACGACTTTATTTTTGAGACCATGCTGAGCCGGATGTGGGAGGTCTCTCAGGGCCGCTTTGGTGCTCGCGCGATGCGAGCTTGTCTGGAGAGTCATCACGCAACCAAGGATCAACAGCGGACGCTCGCGGCTGCCATCGCCCTTCACAGTGTGCAGCTGGCCACCAATGCCAATGGGGCTCTGCTGCTGACTTGGTTCCTCGACACCTGTACATTCCCGCGTCGCCGGACTGTTCTCGCTCCGAGATTGGTTCCTCACCTCGTCCATCTCTGCACTCACAAGGTCGCCTACCTTACGGTCCTCAAAGTGATCAACCAACGCAACGAGGCGGAGGCGCGAGACATTGTCCTGAAAGCTCTCTTCTTCAGCCCCGGCGATGAGGTGTTAGAGAAGATCCTTAGCGACCAAACCTCGGGAGCTACTTTGATTTTCAAGGTCCTGACCACGCCATTCTTCGACGAGTCAATGCGATCTGATGTGGTCAAGAATGTGTCCAAGGTGCTCACCAAGCTGAAGGTCTCCCCAAGCCAGGGCTACAAACGTTTGATGGATGAAGTTGGACTTTCTTCGCGCAGCAGTGGCCGGGAACACCACCACGGACGCGAGGGAGCAGGAGGACATCCGTCCACCGTGGAAAAATCCCAACATCGCCAATCCTCTCGGCATGGCGCCTCCAACTACCCTTCGCAACAGCCCGTGGAAAGGCAGTACAGTGGACAATTTGCTCCCAACATAGACCCCTCGAGGCCTATCTCCGCCGATAAAGCCAACGCACCGCCTCTGGACGCATATTCCAGCAACGGCATCAACGGACTCAATGGCGCCGCCTTCGGCCATGACCCCATGGCCTCACTCAGCCAACAACAGCTGCAGTATCAGGCCTACCTCGCCTCTCAAGGCCGCGGTGTTTCCCCAGGCGGTATGTACGGCGGCATGCCGGGCGCTGCTAGCTTCGGGTTCCCAGGCGGCTCGCCTTCTGTTGAGAACCTCCGCTCCTTGCAGACACAGCACGCCTCCTCCCCCTTATCCGCTGCGCCGAGCCAGATGAGCTCCAACCCCATGCTCGGCCAGTCCCATTACCCGCCGCAGCAGTTCAGCCCCGTTGTCAACCCAGCCCAGCTGTACCAGTATTCCCCGCAATTCTACCCCCCCGCACAATCTGTGCAGGGCCAGTCCAGCGGTGGTGGTGGGGCCGGGCGACGTGGCCGGCGGTGATTTTCTGTCTGTCTGTTGAAGGTGGCTTGGCTTGGCTGGGTATGACATCTTTTTTTTATTATCGAACTGCTATTTTTCCATTTACATGTATAAATCTTATTCTATTGACGTCTTTTTTTCAAACATTTTTTGAGATCAAGCGGAATTGTTTCTGGCTATGCTATTTTTGCGTTGCTGTGCTGCTGTTGCGAACGTAAAGGGAACGGGGGTTTTCATTCGTCTTTGCGCATGGGCGGACGCTGGATCGTTTCCGCCTGAGCGGAAGGAGATGGGGATGCTATGGCGATGACGATATGACGCGAGGATTGGGAATCGGGGTGTGTTGGATGGATGGATGGATGGATCGGTGAGTGGGTTGTTAAAGAGGGTATCTAAAAGTTTTACGGCTGGAGTGTCTGTCTGTCTGTCGGGGGAGACACCTTTCTTATCTCTGTATCTTTCATGGAGCAGCGTGTTGAATGACCATACTGTGCATCTTGGATTTGATTTGGCAATTTAGCATGAATATAGCATCCCGGACCCTCTATTCACACGTATCTTATTTACACATTTTGTTATTGTGCTTTGTGTTAGTCATGTTAACGCCCTAAATTGCGTCGCGAGCACTAGGTAGTTAAGCAGAGTTGATATATTACATGCGATAAACAGCTTTACTTGACGGACCTCTTACGCGCATAGTCACACAGTATGTACTTCATGAAGTGAAACTCTGAGTTGGCTGCTTGCTTACTAACTATACTAGGTCGATCCTCTCTCCCAATTCGCCACTTTACGGTAGCTCTAGCCCGAAGTACTTCGGCTTGTCCAAAAGTCTTCGGAACCAACTGCGTCATGGGTTCTTTCCACCTAAGTCTATAAGAGGCGCGGATTGTCCGACTGGTCTTTAGGAAACAAAACCCATCCGATAAAACGCAACCACAATATCATCTACCATTTACGACTGCCGCAATGTCTGAAACAATTAAAACCGTCAGTATCCCAAACATTGCGTGGGACACCGCTGCCAACATCCACTTCCCACCCAACTTTGACGAGAAGAAGAAGTACCCAGCTATCGTGTCGGCCCACCCTATCGGCTCATGCAAAGAGCAGACCTCGGGCAATGTCTATGGCAAGGCAGTGGCTGAAGTAGGCTTCGTGGTTGTCGCGTTTGACGCATCTTTCCAGGGCGCCTCGGGTGGAGAGCCCCGGTACGTTGAGAATCCCGAGTTTCGAGTCTCCGACTTTCGCTACGTGGTCGACTACATCCAAACGCTCCCGTACGTCGACCCCGAGCGTATTGGGGTGCTTGGCATTTGCGGTGGCGGCGGCTACGCTTTCAACGCCGCCATGACCGACTACCGCCTTAAGTGCTGCGTTGGCATCACGCCCGTTAACTTTGGCCGTCTCAGTCGGGAAGGCTTCGGCAACTTCGACCCAGCCGGTTCACTCGAGAAAATGGCCAAACAGCGCACCCTCGAGGCCCAGGGTGCCGATCGCTTTGTTATGAACTACCTCCCTTCGACAGTCGCCGAGGCCAAGAAAATGACCACGGACCCCGATGTAGTCCAGGCGACTGACTACTACAAGACCGACCGCGGGAAGGCGCCATGTGGTGCGACTAGCGGCCTTTTCTCATTCAATAGCGCCGCCCTCGCATGGGATGCTTTCAACCATGCAGAAGTTCTCATGACCCGGCCTTTCATCGCTGTTGTTGGCGACATCCCTGGTAGCTTCGGCGCCTACCGTGATGCCCACGAGATCCATGGCCGTGCCGGTTCCAAAGAGAAGTCTATAGTCGTAGTCCCCGGCGTATCGCACTATATGCTTTACGACGAGCCTAAGGCCGTCAAGAGCGCTCTCGATCAAGTCCTGCCATTCCTTAAGAATCATCTCGGCGTTGCTAAATAAGATGTGGCTGTTATTGCAAGGGGCCATTTCAAAGCCTTCTACCTCTCAAAATTTCTCCTGTACCGCTTTCGTGTAGCGGAAGATAACTGGAGATATTTAGATTATATCTAGCCTATTCATACAGTTTTAAAAAAATTTGAGGTTTAGTGGTTCGAATTTATATATTTCTGGATAAGCTTGCTGCAGATAAAGAAGAATTGACTAGCTTGTGAGAATATAAGTTTCCCATCCACAACGGTCCAATCATGCAAGACAAACACGTCACATCCAAGCCAATTCCTAGGGAATTCGAGGATGAGAATTTCAATTAGAGTCTACTGGTGGGGATTGAAGTGGTTGGTATAAGCAACAAATTCAGGACTCAGGCGGGCGGTAACACGTGCACGGAAGCGTATTAGCGAGACGCGTAATCAAATGCTTAACGTGTATTTGTCTTCTCAGATACTTTTCATTTCTATTCTGGCGGACAGGGATGACACGAAGGCTACCTACAGTTGGATAGGCTTAGCTGTAGCCTTGGTGTTATGGGTTGAGATAGTTTCTGTGTGTAAAACATGGAAGCCAATTTCGAATTTCGAGTGTAACTAACCTCCCTCACTCACCTTAAAACACAACCGGGAACTCAGAACCCACCCCAACGGCCATGAATAGACACAAGAAAAAAGAATCGGCGACTATCTTCCAAAACATCCAAAACACAGTCTTTCTCATCGACATACCAACCTCTATCGCCCTCGCGCAGAACTGGACTCCAGCGCAGGGCCAAGACCCACCAGAACCAAAAGACTCTGCTGAATCAAGCACAGAATCACACCAGAAAACGAAATGTCTCATCTCATCACCACCTCTCAGGGCCCCGTACCCGTCTTCCACAGAACCCAAGACGGACGCGGCGCGCGCAAAGCTCTTGCAGCGCTTCTCCGGAGAAGAGAGGCGGTTTCATGAGGAGATTGTGCAGCCGCTTGTAAGAGACGCTCTGGATGAGATTCGGGGTGCGTTGAAGTCTTCTTCTGGGAGAGAGTGGTGTCTTCCGCGGTGTGTGCTTGATGAAAATGAAAAAGACAGCAAACGCGAAAGAGAGCCACAGAAGTGGGAGCTGTCGAAGGATTCTGGTTCTGGTTCTGGTTCCAGGAAGAGGAAACGAGGATATGGTAATTCGAGCGAACCGCCTATTGTTCTGTCGTCAAGTTCGTCCAATACATTCGAGTCAATGGCGGATCTTCAGGGGATTGTGAAGAATCCCTCATCATCAGAGTCTGCGATTCTGACTGTTGCTGGTCTTGGTTCTGGCTCGCAGACTGCTGAAGCAAGCACTTACATCGTACCGCCAACGTCAAGCTTCGTGCTCTGCACACTACCTCTTTCCGACCCAGGAATATCTACACCCATCCCAGGTCTTCCAGAGGACCACCGATTCAACCTCATGCTTCTCGATCCGCCATGGCCGAACCGGTCTGTCCGCCGCAGCGGCCACTACAATACCCACCCTTACTTCGGGATGGAAGAACTCACCCAGTGCCTGGGGGCTATCCTCAGGGCACATAGCTATGTCCACGACGATGTTTCGTGCACGAATACAGTCCCTGACCACCACCCTTCTTCTGCTGCTCAGAGCCGACAGTCTCTCGCAGCTATATGGGTGACCAACTCCGAACGATCTCGCAAAGCAGCGTACGATTCTCTGCGCAGCGCGGGGTTTCGCGTCTGTGAAGAATGGATATGGATTAAGATTACCACTGACGGACAGCCGATCTCAACACTTGATGGTCTCTGGCGCAGGCCGTATGAGACCCTGATTATTGGTCGCAAGCCTACCGGGAACGAGGTGGAGGACATAGTCAACACGACCATCACCAGACGAGTCATCGCCGCCGTGCCGGACCTTCATTCTCGCAAACCGAACCTGAAATCCATCTTCGAGGAGGTATTCTTTGCCTCTGATTCTTCCGACAGATACAATCCTATTATTGTCCCATACGCCGCGCTCGAGGTGTTCGCCCGCAACCTAACAGCCGGGTGGTGGGCATGCGGCAACGAAGCCATTAAATTCAATGCCAGCCAATGTTGGACGGACATTCCTACGCATTTCCCGAATGCGGTAAACCCGACCCTAGACTGATCGATAAGCCCGAGTCCGAATCGACAAAATGCTCGTGCGCAACCGGCAGCGTGGCCCCACCCCGGATCTTATCAAGGCTTAGTTTAGTTTACTAAGTCTGGCCCGTCTTATTACACTACGCGAGGCGGAAATGCGCCGCAGCTGACAAAAGGAGATTTTTCATCATATGCTTGGCGGTGTCGTGCAGTTTTTTTTTTAATTGTTGCACCCACGACATCATACATCGCACAGTACGTGTCCTCGAGGATTCGTTGGTCATAGTTAGCAAGTTCGGAGTTAGCCGCCTCCGCTTAGGCGAGTTCCTTTAAAGTCGGAGATTTCTCTCCCCTGACCCGAGCTGCGGAATCCATACTATCATTCGACCAACTACGGTCCAAATCTCTAAATTTTGCCATGCTCAACCATTGATCACCCCCATACCTCTCAAATCCGTCCAGATCGGACATCCCTCAAGAATGGCGACCGAGCAGCTGCCACCGCCGCAGGCGGCGGTCAATCTTATCGATCAAGAGAAAGGTCCAGAAGTGGTTTTGGCCGCCGAAGATCTTCAGTCCGACTATGGGCGCCGTCCCAAGTGCTTCAACAGTACCCTCCAAGAATGTCTGTTCGTCTTGACGGCTACAATGGCCATTGGCCAACAGTCTTTCTTCCAGGGTGCCATCGTTGGTGTAACGGCGTCCATTGGCAAGGATCTGAACATGAATTCTGCGGAGATCACCTGGATTAACGCCGGTGCATCGTATGTATTCCTTTGTCTGTGCCTCACCTCCGCCGCCAGAATCGCTAACTGTCCGTCCTTACAGTCTTAGCAGCGGCGCCTTCCTGCTGACATTCGGCAAACTGGCCGATATGTTCGGCCGCAAATCACTCTTCATCTTTGGGATGGCGGGTTTCACCATTGCCCTGCTGGTCGCCGGATTCGCCTCAAATGCAATCTACATGGATGTCTTCTCCGGAATCCTGGGTCTATTCGCCGCGGCTGTGGTGCCGCCCGCCGTCGGTGCCCTGGGCGCCGTTTATGAGAAACCATCGAAACGCAAGAACCGTGCCTTTGCCTGCTTTAGTGCTGGGAATCCGCTCGGATTTGTGGGCGGTATGATTATCTCCGGCATTGCGTCTAACGAATACAACTGGCGCGCCTCTTTCTGGGCTCTGTCTGTTGTGTACGCCATCTTCACGGCGCTCACGCTCTGGACTGTGCCCCCGGATGGGTTCCAGAGGAAGCCGGTGAACTGGGACTCCATTAAGCGGATTGACTTGCTTGGCACGGTCCTTGTTATTATTGGGTTTGCTGCGTTTTCCAGCTCGCTCTCGTATGCCACCCCCCTCCTCCATGTTTCCCATGTCTCTCTTTGGCAGTGCTGACTATACCCATACAGATTAGCAGGCGATGCCCCCAGCGGCTGGCGAACCGGCTACGTCCTCGCCCTCTTCATTGTCGGCATTATCCTACTGGCGTGCTTTTTATACTGGCAGTCCCGCGCACGGCACCCGCTTATGCCCCTCTGGGTTTGGAAAGACCGCAACTTCTCCCTCCTCATGGCAACATTCTGTCTCGGCTTCGCTGGCTTCTCATCTGTAACCTTCTGGCTATCGCTCTACCTCCAAGAAATCAAGCACCGCACCGCGCTCGAGATCACCGTCCGCCTCCTCCCAATGGTCGTCAGCGGCGTCCTCGTCAACGTAGTTTGCGGCCTAATTCTACATCGCGTCAGCAACAAGCTACTCACGGGCATCGGTGCGCTAGCATACACAGCCTCATTCCTCATTCTGAGCTTCATGAACGCCGAAACGACTTACTGGGCATTCATCTTCCCGGCACTGGTCCTCGTCGTTGTCGGCGCTGATATCCAGTTCAACGTCACAAATATGTACGTTATGTCCTCGCTTCCGCCCTCCCAGCAGTCCATCGCGGGTGGCATATTCAACACCGTCAATAAACTCTGCAATAACTTGGGCCTGGGCATTTCGACGTCCGTCTACAACTCCGTTGCCGCCCAGATGACTGCCGAAACGCCCCGTATCCGGCCGTATCTCTCTGTCTACTGGTTTGCTGCGGCGGCGGCGGGCTTGTCTCTTTTCTTGGTACCGTTCTTGACGCTGGGCATGCAGGGTGGTGACCCTGCTTCGAAGAAGAGTGTCTCTAGTGCGGATGGGAGTGATAGTGGAGAGGCTGGGCAGGCTGAGAAGGGGACTGTTGATGAATCTGCTACGAAGGATCCTAATCCGGACCCGGTAGATCGAGATCCGAATACCGAGGCTGGGGCTGAAGCACTGGAAGGACAGGAAAGGAAATAATGGACGGTACTTCTCTCGGGTTGCTTTTCTCTATTGATTCGGCAAGTGCGTATATAGATATAGACATAAATAATGAATACACACAGTCTACATATAAACTTTTACTCTCTCGGACAAATCCATGCGCTAGTACCGACATCTCCTTTAGCTTTCACTCTGCCATTGACTCGACCCTAATCCGTTGTTAGTCCGGCTGAAGTACACACCATCTAATGGCCACTAGGGGAATGATAGCTGCTTCAAACAGATACTCCATAAAATGCAATTCTCAGGGTATATGATCAAGTTAAAAACATCATCGCTTGCGCGTTTGCTTCTTCTTTTTCTTCTTCTTCTTCTGCCCATCCCCCTTCTCGGTACTCTCCACAGCCACCCGAACAGGCCACTTCTTCAAATGCTCCCTCTCAAACGCATCCTTGTCGCGCCGATATAACGCCATCGTCGCCCTGGCGTCCTCCACACTCGAATGCGCGCCCTCTTGGATCTTCAACCCCAAAAACTCCTCCGCCAAAATCTTCAAACGCGGCGACCCACCGCCCGCAATCTTGCGGTAAGCCGCATGCTTGCTTGTGTCTCGAATATCGCGCTTGGGATGGCCCAGAAGCAGCGCATCCAGGTCGTTGCTCACGGCATGGCCTACGAGAATCCGCCCGTCCATGATCGCTGCCACGTCGCGCTGGACTTCCTCTAGCGAGCGCGCCTCGACCATGTGCTTCGGCGCAATGCCGCTGACATGTGTCCGCCAGTCGGTGACCATCTCCTTGGGCCGTACATATGAGTCGTAGATCTGGTCGCCGTTGAAATTGACGATGCTGACGCGCGCAAGCACGGAGTCGTTGTCTGGGTTAGGGCCGACGCCGACCATTTCGCAGTCCATTGCGACGTATTTTCCTAGTTCGGCGCTGGTCGAGAGTTAGTCATAAGCACTGTGGCACAGGTAGCGGTAGATAGACTCACGTCGAAGAGCGACCCTCATTGACCTTCGCTGTGCGCGATACTGGAGCCGTGGCAGAACTGCTCGCGCTGGATTTTCTCCGCGCAGGAACAGCGGCGTCGGCTGTGGCCACGGTCGTACTAGACATTGTCTTTCGCTTATTTGTTTTTGTAACTGTCCGTTCCGTTTCTGGGGCCCTGCGTTTCTTCGGCGTCCCATGTGCGGAGTCGTGGTCGGTAGCGGCCTTGCGCTTCTTGTTGGCCGGGGCTGTTGTAGTGGAGGGGCCCTTTTTCTTCAGCGTCGCCTGCAACTTCTTCCAGTTACTCGATAGGCCGGATACGTCCATTCCGGCTGAATCGATGTGCTGGGGGAGGTCAGCGCATTATGGTGTGTGTGAGTAAGTGGTGGTGAAGAGAAGGAAGAGGAAGATTGATCGGGGAAAATTTGGGGACCCACTTCTTTCTCTGTTTACGCGATAAGATAACAACACGGCACTATAACTACATACAGCCCAGCCAGAACTCCATCCATCCATCCATGAGCAGATAGATGAGACACTGGGGTACATGATGTTACGCTAGGTACTCGCCAGAGCCAAGGCTTCCGGATCATGGTAGTGGCAATCCAATTTGATTGAGAATATACACCACCATTTCATTCTTCCTGTCTTTGGATCACAACTCATGCTCTTCCGCCAATTTTCTCAACGCCCGGATTGTACCTTGAACGGAGGATATCGCGATCTTCATATGGTCTTCCCAGGCCTGCTGTGCCTCTTGTGTTTCAGGCTCTATATTAGGAAAATTCCATTGATATGTAAAAGTCAGGTACAAAACCTGGTCAGGCCCCATAGACAGGATATTTTGAATGATCGACCCGCCAGGCAGCGTGAACTGACTCTGTTGTTTAGTTAGACAATTCTTAAGCACATTGCAGGCCTTCTAAGAACTATCAGGCCAGTCCAGCGATATATGAATCCCTTACCATGACCGGCTTATGCAGTCTGCATTCTTCTCGGGACCATTTCCCTGCCATAGGAGATCCGCGGAGATTAGAAGCAACATGGGCTTCTCGCAGAATATAGCAGCCATTTTCCCGTTCCTCGATGACTCGGGAGTCATCGAAAGAGGGAATGAAGTCTTGAGGGCGTCGGGCCTTTAATTCCAAGCCTTTCCAGATTTGTTCTTGCGTTAAGGAGGGAGTGGAAGGATCAGAGCAGTTCACTGGCTCGGAATAAGCGACGTTGAGAATGACCATCCTGGTAACCTTCTTTGGACCTTAAATTCGCCACGGAGTGAGGAAATGTAAAATAAGAATGTCAAGGAAAGAAGCCCGGAAGAGACCCCGCAGTACGCCGCCCCACGAACGTAAGCTTTGTGATAGCTTCGTTTCCACATCCACTTCTTCTTCCTCCCCTCATGGGCCACCAATGCCTACTAGCAAAACAGATAGAAATACAAGTAGAACCAAAGACTCCTAGTCTATTAGATCACCTATGCTTCTAGCTAGATCATTAAAACATCCCCTTCTGAGACAGCCGGAGTAGCAAATACAACTAGGCAAGTCTCTCTCATAACCCTGGCGTCGCTAGCAAGTTTGAGAAACTGAGGAGTGGGTTTATACAGTTTATCTACTGGGATGATTTGCATGATATGCGCGATCTGGGAGGCAACAAAGAAGTTCGTGAAGATGGGCCGCTCTCGTCGGATTCGTGCACGGTTATGTGAATTAGCTCGTGCGCAGCTACTGTAGACCGAATCGATGCACCCTTCAATAGCAGTTAGATCCCTGCAGAGGACTCTATCCTACCTACCGTACATAGATCACCGTCTCTACGCGCCTCGAGATCCCTAGAGCCAATGGCGGGCGCCGCCGACTTTCCCCGTCGGGCTGCACTGCCAACGCATCAGTTGGTCCGTGTTGCATTCCACCTTACTTATGATCCCGCCAGACTGCTACTTCTTTTTTCTCAATTGCATTTACCGTGTTTTCCAGTCAAATCCAATATTCATCATCATTCATCACACGCTGTGCTATGAACGCCGAAAAAAAAGAAACAGAGAAAAAAAACCATAGAAAACACGTCGACATCGTTACATCTTGAGGCTGCGGGCCAAGTCGCTAAGAGTCTACAGGATATCAAGACGAGCAAACGCACGAATCTGCACAGAATGAATAAAAAAGAGAGAACCCATAAAAAAGAAGCGAACGGTTCATCGACTGGTGCGAGCGATTAGCCAGTGCAGGACGGCGTCGAGATTCGTTTCTTCTTTCGCGCTGATCCCGTAGCAGCTAACTTCGCGGTGGGTGATGGATTTCAGGTCCATCGCCTCGATCAGCTCGTCGACGGAGAGCTTAGTTGGCAGATCCGACTTATTGCCGAGGACGAGGAGTGGGATGCCGTCCAATGTCGGCTTGTTCATTAGGTCGTGCAGCTCCTCTGTGGCGACTGGGAGAGCGGGCCGATCTGCTGCATCCACGATATACCTGGACCGGGTTGTCAGATATTGCTTATTCATGTTCTCTACTAGGGCTTTACACGATCGCATTCACGCCCTGACAATACCGCTCCCACATCGGCCGAAATCGAGGCTGGCCGCCCAGATCCCAACTGCGAAGAGTATCAGCGATATCCTGCGATCTGTCGATGGATTACTTACCATTTCAATGTGACATGGCCTTTTTGGACACACTTGGTGTTAAAGCCGATTGTCGGGATGGAGCTGTTGGTCCGGTTAATCAGAGTCGAGCCCAGTCTTAGCCCACTTACTCGATCGTGAACTCCCCGCCCTGCGCAACGCAAATCAGCCAAAATGGACTACACAGAAAGAAAATAGAACACTACGTACCGCCAGGACCCGCAGCAACGAGGACTTGCCGGCGTTTTGCAAGCCGATCATGGTGACGTCCATCTCGGTGGCCCTAGTTCGCAGGCTCTCGTTAGCCAGCTTCAACTCGCTGCGGGGAAGCGGACCGGGGGTGGGTTGGTAGTGCTTCGGGAACCAAATCCAACGCGGGAACGGGCAGGCCCACACTTACCAGAACATCCTCAGAAGCCAGTCATAGATGGTGCGAAAGATCCCGGCCATGGTCAATAAACCAGGCCGATTTTACGGGGAGGGAGTTGGTTGTTGGCTCAGGAGTGGGGAGACCACAAAAAGGAACGGACCCAAAAGAAAGAAGAAAAAAACAAATGGCGAAACAAAAGCAAAAAAGCAAGAGATGAACGAAGTTGGCTGCCCGCAGCGGAAGGTGAGAGACGTGATGTGATGATAGTTAGAAATCAAAGGAAGAAGCGAGGGAGACAAGAACAAGACCAGACGGTGACGAAGTGGCCCAGAGGATGACACCAAGTGGGGTCAGCGTCCGTCTAAGTAATAATAAGAACAGAGACCAAATAATCGAGGAAATTAACCGTCGTACTAGTTAGGAGCACCCTGATCTACAGTGCACGACGCATGACCCACGAGAGAGGGGAGCGCTTCGCAGGGTTCGACCAGTAGTGGCGGAGTAACTAGAGCTGGCGGAGTCAGGCGTTTCGCGGAGCGCGAGGGGGTTGGGTTGAATCCCGTCGCGCGCGAGAGTGGGCGCAGCGGTTGCCTGGAAATGACTCAGGGCACTGGATGTTTCGATGGCATGGAATCAATAATCATGTCTGGCCGGGGCAGGCATCAAGAGCCTCTCAGGATGGATGACGGGATCATGGGTGCCTGAGGCATGGATCTATCTCCACGTGATGATAGCGACCTCGGCTCCACCTTGAAATTTTTCCTCCAAGAAGATCCGAGCATTGCTCACGCAATTGGGATATACACCACACCCTCCACGACAGCTCCTTCGCTGCTCGTGTGATAAACCCCGCCGCCATGGCTCCTGCTGCGACCGACACCCAGTGGTCGGTCGACTACGACACTCTGCGCCGCGAGAATCTCTTCCGCAATCCGCCCACAGACCAGACCGCCTACCCATCACTGGCCGAATCGATTCGACCGCACGTCGATTCGTTCAATGCCCTCTTTGAAGACAGCAAGATCCTCGAGGCGGGTCTGCGGGACATTGGCACCAAGAGTTTTCTCGACGGAGATGCCGAGACGGCTGAGCAAAAGAAGGCCCGGCAAGCGGAAGGCCGCCGACCTCCCAAACGCAACCGCCTGAATGTGCGCGTGCGAGAGATCTTCCTGGATAAACCCACCATCCCGCCAACCAACAAGTTCTCCACCCGCAACCGTAACATCTACCCCTCGGAAACGCGCGAGCGCCATGCGACCTACCGTGGCAAGCTGCGTGCCCGTCTCGAGTATCAGATCAACAATGGGGACTGGATGGAGTCGGTGCGTGAGCTGGGCCAGGTTCCGATTATGCTGAGAGTGAGTGAAACGGTAAATCATCTTGGGGACTAGCTTCTTACCAGTACAATTTTTAGACCAACCGATGCCATCTCGAAAAAGCAACCCCGGAAGAGCTCGTTCGGCACAAGGAGGAGTCCGAAGAGCTGGGCGGCTACTTCATCGTCAACGGTAACGAGAAGTTGATCCGGATGCTGATTGTCGGCAAGCGAAATTTCCCCATGTCGATCGTCCGTAACTCGTTCGTCAAGCGTGGACACTCCTACACCAAATTCGGCGTGCAGATCCGTTCTGTCCGTCCGGACCAGACGTCCCAGACCAATGTTCTGCATTACCTCAACGATGGAAACGTCACCTTCCGTTTCTCCTGGCGCAAAAACGAATTCCTTGTTCCCGCCATGATGATCCTCAAGGCACTGGTCGAGACGAACGATCGTGAAATCTACGAGGGTATTGTTGGCAATGCTTCCTCCAAGGGCTCGAAGAACACCTTCGTCACAGACCGTGTGGAGCTCTTGCTGAGAACCTACCACGCCTACAAGCTCCATACCAAGTCGGACTGCCGGGCGTACCTGGGTGAACGTTTCCGCCCTGTGCTGGGTGTGCCAGCTGACATGCCTGCGGAGGAAGTGGGTGCTGAATTTCTGCGCAAGATCGTCCTGCCGCACCTTGGCAACTACAATGTGACGGAGACTCAAGACTACGACAAGTTCAAGATGATCCTGTTCATGATCCGGAAGCTTTACGCCCTGGTTTCTGGTGACTGCGCTCCGGACAACCCCGATGCGGTTTCTAACCAGGAGGTTCTGCTCGGTGGGTTTTTGTATGGCATGATCTTGAAAGAGCGAATTGAGGAGTGGCTTCGGTCCTTTGGGCCCATCACCCGGGACTGGTGTATTCGGAACAGCGGTGCCAAGTTCACCGATTCGTCGTTCGAACGGGACTTCTTGGCCAAGATTGTCAAACGGTCCAACGAGAACTTGGGCAATGCCCTCGAATATTTCCTGTCTACCGGAAACCTCGTCAGTCCCACTGGTCTTGATCTACAACAGACGTCGGGTTACACGGTTATTGCAGAGAAAATCAACTTCTACCGGTTTATCAGTCACTTCCGCATGATTCACCGTGGTAGCTTCTTCGCGCAGTTGAAGACCACCACCGTCCGCAAACTGCTTCCCGAGAGTTGGGGTTTCCTGTGCCCCGTCCACACCCCTGATGGATCTCCTTGTGGTCTACTAAATCACCTGGCGCACAAGTGTCTGATCTCCACCGGAAATCTGGATGTCTCGCACCTGCCTCGGATTCTGGTTCAACTCGGCGTCCAGTCCGAGTCCTCCGTGGCCCTCGATGAAAGCGTGTCGGTGCAATTGGACGGCCGAATTATCGGCTTCTGTTCTCCGAAGCAGGCTCAGCAGATCGCAGACACCCTCCGCCACTGGAAGGTTGCAGGAACCAACAACATTCCGCGTGAACTGGAGATTGGATATGTCCCCAACTCCAACGGTGGCCAGTATCCCGGTATCTACATGTTCTCCGAAGCGGCTCGCATGCTCCGTCCTGTCAAGTACTTGCCATTGGAGAAGCTGGACTTTGTCGGTCCGTTCGAGCAGCCTTTCATGGATATCGCCTGTGTGCAGTCCGACCTGATCCCGGGCCTGTCGACACATATCGAGTTCACACCGACCAATATTCTCTCCATCGTGGCCAACATGACGCCCTTCTCCGATTACAACCAGTCGCCCCGTAACATGTACCAGTGCCAGATGAGCAAGCAAACGATGGGTACCCCCGGCACATCGATCGCGTACCGTACGGATAACAAGATGTACCGTCTGCAAACCGGTCAGACCCCAATTGTGCGCCCGCCCCTCTACAATGACTACGGTCTGGACAACTTCCCCAACGGAATGAACGCAGTGGTGGCCATCATCTCCTACACGGGCTACGACATGGACGACGCCATGATCATTAACAAGTCCGCGCACGAGCGCGGTTTCGGATACGGCACCGTGTATAAAACCAAGACGCATTCACTCGCCGAAAAGGATTCGCGAAAGAGCCGGTCCAAGCGCGAGATCACCAAGCTGTTTGGCTTCGCGCCAGGCGACCTGATCAAGGATGATGTGCGCCAAACAATTGATGAGGACGGCCTGCCGCACGTGGGCACTCGAGTGAAAGAGGGCAGCAAGATTGCCGCATGGCACAGCGTCCGCTACGACGCCGCGTCGGACTCGTACATCAATGTCGACGGGATCACGCATTTCCTCAAGTACAAAGATGCCGAGGAGGGCTATATCGACAGCATCCGTGTGCTGGGCTCTGAGAACGGCAACGAGCCCTGCCAGTCCATTAGCGTCAAGTATCGCATTCCTCGCAAGCCGATCATCGGTGACAAGTTCTCGTCGCGTCACGGTCAGAAGGGTGTCTGCTCGCAGCTGTGGCCTGCTGTCGATATGCCATTCTCCGAGAGTGGCATTCAGCCAGATCTGATCATCAACCCCCACGCTTTCCCATCTCGTACGTCTTCCCTCTCCCCACCCATGATTAATCCACAACCAGCTTCTAACGGAATTTACCAGGTATGACAATCGCCCAAATGATCGAATCGATGGCCGGCAAAGCCGGCGCTCTGCACGGCCACCCACAAGACTCAACGCCCTTCCAATTCTCCGAAGAAGACACCGCAACCGACTTCTTCGGCCACCAGCTCCGCAAAGCGGGCTACAACTACTACGGCAACGAGCCCCTATACTCGGGCATCACAGGCCGCGAGTTCGCCGCGGACATCTACCTCGGCGTAGTGTACTACCAACGTCTACGTCACATGGTGAACGACAAGTTCCAAGTGCGCACAACGGGTCCCGTCAACGCACTCACGGGCCAACCGGTGAAAGGCCGTGCCAAGGGCGGCGGTATCCGTGTCGGAGAAATGGAGCGCGACTCGCTAATCGCCCACGGCGCGGCTTTCCTCCTCCAAGACCGATTGATGAACTGCTCAGACTCCCAACTTGCATGGATCTGTCGCTCCTGCGGCTCGTTCCTCTCTACCCAGGTTGCTGTCTCGGGCTCCGGCTCGTCACGCGCTCGCGCGGCTGTTAACCCCGGCGCGGCGGCCGCGGCTGCGAAGGTGGCCCCGAATCAGAATACGGTCGCGCAGCAAGCCTCGGGTGGCGGTGCCGGCGGTGCGCTTGGTGGAGTAGCGGGGATTGTTCGCTGTCGTCGCTGCGCGCGCCGCGCGCTGTTTGATGATTCTCGTGCGGAGGTGTGGGAGGACGGTGATGGGTTACGTTATGTGGGCGGTGCTGATGTTACGGTTGTTGCTGTGCCGGGTGTGCTGCGGTACTTGGATGTGGAGTTGGCAGCGATGGGTATTCGGATGAAGTTTTGGGTTGATCATTGATTGATACTAATATCCTCGTGCTGAAAATGTGGAGGACGGGGAGGAGGAAGAGGACCAAAAAGTGGTTGGATTCATGTCATAGATGGCGCAGAGGCTTTTTGTTGTGCTTTTGTACTTTTCATATCCATTTTCTTGTGGCGTATATAGCTTGCAATGCAATGCATTCACAAACTCAGGCCCTTGGCGAGTAAGAGACCGTTCTCCTCCTGGAAAAGCCACTTGAGGGAATGTTCTCTCTATCTGGTTAGGCTCTTGTATATGAACTTGAGTTAGAGCCAGAGAGAATATAATAATACACCTACAGCTTACTTCAACCACAAGGTCTTAAGAGAACCATTCCATTCAATCCTATTCCATCCCCCATAATCCAAACAGATCAAATAATACAAAGCCCGTCCCCTCCTAACCTAGCCACATCTAATCTTCTCACCAAACCACAACCCAACCCGAGCTTACAGCTGCGAGGTAACATTCGAGAACTCACCATGATCCAGCTTCGTCTTCCAGAAGATAGGATTCATATCATCGAAGCCATGGTGCACCCAACCCTCTTCCTTGACATGATAGCAATTGATAAAGCCTCCGGAGTAAGCGTCGCGATGCATAGCGGCCAGGATGGCCCGACGGCCGAGATCCAGCGCCTCCTTCTCCGACAGATCGTAGCGGTAGTTTGCGTCCAGCACGCCGTAGGCGAATGTTTGGCCGGACCCCACGCAGAACATGTTTCCTGGTAGGCGCGTGCCGTCCGAGTCGATATAGTACAAAGCTGGGCCTTCTTGCGGGGTCATCTTTATGAATTTTGAGTTAGTCATTTTTACTTGAAGGAGGGAGGGAATTGATAGGTGTGGCCATACCCCTGCCAGCATCGTTCCCATGCTCAATCCGTACCCCTTGTACGCGTAGGTCAAGTTGGCGAGGATCTTCGAAGCAGCCGCAACAGTGATGCGGCGCTTGTGTCGGATTTCTGGGAGTCTGTATCAGCAATCAAATTCCACAATGGCAGCCCATTTAACAAACATACCGTGGAGAGTACACTGCTGGCTCAAATATCTCAACCAGTATTGGCAATCCTAATTTTTCGGGGCCTTCTGTCAGCAACCAACTTCCCATATCGCCCACAAACACAACACAATAACTCACCGCCGCACCACCGGCCATGGTACCCAGCAGACCAGGTGTGGGCTTGTCCGACGCTTTGTCCTCGCCCCGGCTCAACCGCGACACGGGAATGACCTTCTTGACCGTCTGGCTGGCAATCCAGCTGCCGGCCGTTGCTCGGGAGTCAGTGCACACAATCTGGGAGATGGCATTAGCATGTGCCCGTGGATATAAAGGATACAGCAGTAGAAAGAGAGAGGAGGTAGCGTACAATGCCGCCCTGGAAGCGGAAGGCCAGGGTTGTTGTTCCGTGAGCGAGCTTGATGGGGCAGCTGGGGTTGGAGTGGTCGTCGGTCATGGCGCGCAGGAAGGCAGAGTGCTAATACGAAAAGAATATCAGTACGCGGTTCGTTCAAGTTCATCAATGGGTTGCTGTCTCTCATTGTGGAATTCTTTTAGTCGGCAGGATGATTGGGGAGAGAGGGCGTAGCGGCTCGACTGGACGTCAAATTGGCGACGATGATGACTCCAACCGAATCAAGCCCATCCAGACCCAAAGACTGCTGTCTCCAACGACAGGGAAACTCACATTATCGACGGGAGGTAGGCTGAACTTGAGAGAGAGCGGGGGGAGGCTCTCGGTGAGATCGAGCTGCTCTTGCTCCGAGTAGAACTCATTCTGGTGGCGCGGGCGCGAGTACTGCGCGACTAGCTTGTCCATGGCTGTGTGTGGAGGATGGGATGACAGGGACCGATGAGGGTGAGGAAGAGAAGGAGGATGAATGAAGAGGTGGTGGAGGGATTGGGGGATGGGAGCTTCGACGGAGCTTGGGAGGTTCCGCGTCACTTTGGCGCCTGAGATCACGTGGTGCTGACTTACAGAGAACACACGGACTCAACTGTACAAAAACAACAATTTAATGACTGCACATACAGTACACATATTAAAACAGAACCCATTCCCAATCCCAGCCTGCCAAAGCTCTTGGTTACCAGTCCCATCACACCCAGTCTCCAATCCCGAGAAACAAAACACAAGACAGTGCAACACTACTAACAGTGAAGACATATAGAAAGGCAATTAGAGGAGGAATATTTAGGCAGGAATCGGCTCAGGATTGAGTGCACCGGACCCCGATGCTTCCGCTCTCTTCGCAGTCTTGGTAGAGGTTTCGGCGAAGGAAACGCCCTCCACGTCGCCCGAGCCAGTGGTCAAGCCATCGGAGTCGCGGTCCTGCAAGCCCTCCGCGCCAGTCGCGGTGGCAATGGGCTCCACGGACGGCTGCCACGCACGCATGTCATTCTCGGCATCATCCAGAACCTTGCGCGCGGCGAGCTCGTGCTCATACGCCTGCCGGGAGTCACCGGGCACGACGGGGCTGTCATCGATGAAGTTCAGCAGGCGGCGGGCATGCCGGGCGAGGATCGTCTGCTTCTCGGCGCGCTCGATCACCGCCGCCAGGTGGATGTCAAAGGCTTCCTTGAGCTTTTGGCGGGACTACACCGGGTGATTAGCAAGGGGCAATGCCGGAACTGTGCGATATTAATACGTACAATATTGGACAACTGCGCCTCAGCAACCAAGTTCTGCGCCTCGGCGCGCACAAGCTCGTGCTCCAGCGTCACAAGCCGGGTACTGGTGGGATCCTTGTACTTGAGCTTGGCGATCTCATCGGTGACCTTCTGGCGCTGGTCGCGGGAGGGCTGGACCGAGCTTTCCATATTACGGATCTGCTTCAGGACGCCGCGGTAGTCTTCCAGGTTGGCGGCGAAGACGTCTTCCTGCTCGCCCATCTCAGCCATCATGACGCCCAGTTTGTCGGAGATGTCGGAGATGGCGTCGTCATCGGTCGCCTCGCCCCAGTCGGACAGCTGTGCGGCGATGGAGGTGCGCTCGCGGCCCGCGGCCTCGTAGGCGCCGATGGCGGTGTTCTCGCTCTTCACCAGCCGGCCCATCTTGCGGCTTAGCTCGGGCGCCATGTTGCCCCGCAGCGTAGAGATGTTGAACCGGGGACGGCCATGGCCTTGGTCGCGTCGCGATCGGATGGAGAGTGCGCGGTTCCTTCGGTACAGTTAGTTCTTATTATTATGATGATGATGATGTTAGCAGTACGTACATGGTGGTCGTTTTTCTGCGTAGGGATGTGAGAGGTGCGATGGGAAGTAAAGTAAAAAGCACCTTCCCCAGCAAATTAATGAATGATGGGCAATGACATGTAGAGGAAGTGTCTCTCCGGTGGCTCGTGCGTTGACGTCATGAACGATCGTTGAGATCATGGCCTACGATTGACCGTTTGCGGAGAGGCCGGTGGAGAACTACGCCCATCATCCATCTTTAATCCTAGTGATAGGCAGGTATTTTTATCCTCTAGTCAGTACTTTTACCCGTTCACTTCCGATCATATTGAGTTTTCAATTCTATCCCTCATATCCTAGGTTTCCGGAAGTAAGTTACAAATTTTTTGAAAGATATTAGTTCATAATTTGATCTTTTATTCACCGAGTACATGGATTTGAGTCATTAAATTATTGAGGATGGAGAGCGTGCCTATAATGGGTGAATCACACATACATCGCGGTCGACTGTGAGGGAGGCTCCGAAACCGCCAAAGTGAAAGTAACACAACTTGAGGGATGTTTCACAGCAGCCAACAATTTCAGGGATGGAAGCAGTTCTATAAAGTCACAGTGACAGGTTTTCTGAATTGTGAGAATCTTTGTAAAAGTCTTGCGCAGCGTTGAGCCTATGTACTCAGTGGTCTATAAAAGTATATATCGAATTCAAGCCAGTTGTATATCGGATCAAAGCTGTCGTTCTAAAGCAGGAGGAAGCCCGACCCCGAGTGAACCCAGTCTTTGAAGCTAAATGATATTTGAACGTGCCAAGGCAAGAGCCACACATGTTCCGGCCTTATAGTACATATCAACCGCGATGAAATGCCACACAACCCATATAAACCCCCAGATAGAAGAAAACACAATACACAACACCAGAGAGCAAACTGCATGGCCCGCAGTGCTGCTAATCGCAGAATAAATCAACCCCAAAAAAGCGCCTCATCCATAGCAGCCGTACCTCAACCCATCTAGGACATTTCATCCGCGTCGGGATTGTGCGAGTGCTCATTGTCCGAGGCGTGGAATGCATCCCCAAACGCTGAGTTATCCAGGTCGGGAAGGTCAAGACTATCATTCTGCTCGCTGTATGCGGCGAGCGCATCGCCGGCACTGTCGATGTTGGTGAAGTCGAAGCCCCCGCCGTCCAGACCCGAGTCTCCCGCTGCATGACCTTGGTCTTTATGTTCGTCGTTGACCATCACCCAATCGCCTGCGTCGCCGCCACTGCCCGGAAGCTGGCCGCCGCCTAGATCCATGTCCACATCGCCAGAGATGTCGGCGTCCGTTGCGGCAAACTGGTCGAGCAGGTGAGAATCAGCTTGGTCCATGAGCATGTCGCTGGCCATGGCATCGTCGTCGTCCTTGTGTTCAGGCTCGATCTTCTCTAGCAATCCACCTTTCTCGACGCAGGAGATCTTGGGTTCGGATATGATCTGTTTCTTGTAGGCGCTCTCGACATCCCGGACCACGTCGTCGACCTTGTATTTGGCCTTCTCTTCTATGTACTCCATCTGCGGAGCG
This sequence comes from Penicillium lagena, assembly GCF_028827675.1. Lineage (NCBI taxonomy): Eukaryota > Fungi > Ascomycota > Eurotiomycetes > Eurotiales > Aspergillaceae > Penicillium > Penicillium lagena. Next base: position 823,921 of record NW_026623227.1, on the reverse strand, counting down.
TCTTCCTCGTTGGGTACCACGATACGCCCCTCAAGTCTCCAGACCTCCGCACCTGTCTCGGCCGGATCAGCAGCGGATTCCCGGAGGCGCAATTCGGCCTCCTTGAAGACGGAAGTTTGGTTGAAGCGTTCCATCCGGAGTGCGTGCTGCTTCTTGAGCTTTTCGATCTCCGTGGTCATGTCGGCCACCTTCTTGGCCACGCGATCCGCAAATTCCTCGGCTTTGGCCGGTTCCATCTTAGTTGCCTGCGGTGCGTCACCCGCCTCCTGACCGTCTCCAGTGGAAGTGCCCACGGGGGCATCGAAGAAGCCTGCTGTCAACGACTCCAGCTCTCCTTTCCGACCCAGGCCTAGGGAAACGGGTGTGATCTGCGTGATGGCGTAGGGTGACGAGAATATTTCCTCCATCCACTCGTGATGCTGTTGATACCGCATCTTACTCACTTCGCGTGGCGTCAACAGATCCATCATGTCGCCGGTGGACACATCCTCGTCCTCCATGGCAAAGTCGGCGGTCGCAGCATTCATAGCTGCAGAAGAAGCGCGATGCCCGCGCGGGCCTTTAGCTGCAGTGACACCTGGTCCGACCGCCCCAGGATGCCCGGGCTGTGGGAAGAAGCCTGGCCGTCCAGGAGCAGCATTAGGGTAGCCTGCTTGTGGCTGCGTGAAGCCTTGGGGCGCCATTTGTGGAGGGAAATTGATAGTTGGCCAGTTGTTGCGGTCGTGAAGCATGAAATCCTTGCGGGCAAGTTGGCCCTGGCTTTGGAGGAAGCGTCGCTGGGCCATCATCCCCTGGACTTGTGGCGAGACTGGAATCCGGTTTGCGGGGACATGGTCGTTGGCAGGTGCCCGTGAGTAGTGAACAATCCACAATGATGGGTCCGGCGGAGGCGCGTTGTTGTTGGGGACTTTGGAGGACAGAATACGATAGCGCTTGCGGCAGTGAGCTGCCACGGACTCGTTCGGAGGATGGTATCCGCTGCGGTGAAGGAACATTTCCACAGTCTATAAACATCTCATGTTAGATACTCATCCCCAGTTTGATCGGGGCTAGCGTTGCGTACATAACCGCGGGCTTCAAAGGTGAAGGCTTGCTCGGCATCAGCCCAGACATAGCCGTCGCTGGCGAAGTTGTTGCCAAGATGGGCGAGAGGTTGCCAGGTGAGCATGACGGTACCATCGGCAGGGCCATCCAAGAAGGTCCAATGCATGGGCTGTGATTGACAGACCCGGGGCGCGCTAGTCAGGTACTCCACGGCGGTCTCGGTGGGCATCATATGCATACTGGGAAAGCGGTTACGCGAGACCAGATGCATATGTGGGAGCTGTAATCATGGCGACGGGGTCAGTGAGATCTCCGCGATGTGTCCGATGGTGGTGGTCTTACCAGCTGTCCCGGGATACGAGTCGCCGGGTCGTCCATGGTGGCCAATCCCGTCTGTGGGAGAGGAAATTCAGACAATGGAGTCGCAAAGTCCAGATAGATGACACCAAAGGGTTAGCGAAGATACATCCGATGGAAGGAGGGTGGATCAAGAGTCAACTGGGGAGCTCCTGGCAACGCGACGCGGGAATTTTCGATGGGGGAGCGATGCGCTCCGGGAAGCAGGAGAGACCAGGACTGCAGGACACCTCAGGCATCAATTTCATTCCTCACTCCCAGCATCCACAGCAGCGGGGATTCTATGCTTTTCCTTCGTTCAACCGACACGCTGGACGACGCCTGGCTGCGATCGATCGCAGCGATTATATGTCCAAAATGTCATAGGTAGTCTGATGGATATTTCCTCAGTATAACTAGTTGCGCAACAATAACTAATAGTTCACCAGCCTATCAAACAACCGAGGCCGGTGCCGGCTCCCGGGCCTCTCCCGGGCCTCTTCCGTGGCGCCTACTGTGGGGAACGCATGCGATGACTCCAAAAAGTTGGCTGAAGCTTGCTCCACTCAAGCTCTTCCGCCATTACTCGTTCTCCGGCCTCGATTACCCAGTCCGGGGATGGACCCTAGTCCATTATTTCCAGGTCCCACCGCCAATCGCCGAGCGGCACAATGAATAATGAATGGTCTTGCTCCATCTTTGCGGCCGCCGACATTATTATTCGCCGTGCGCTGCGGACTATTCACGCTAGTTTACCCCGACTCGCTTTTCTTTATTTTCGCTTCCCCCACACGTATAAGTCGGGGTTCTCCCCCTCCCGCCCACAGATCGTATTCATTCCTAGCCGAAATTTATACTCTCTTCCCTTTTCACTCGATACGCCATGGGGTTCTTTGGCAAGTCTGAGCCGTCTGACGACGCAATCCAGAGAGCTCCCGCCGACCAGGATGTCGAGAAGCGAGTCCCCTCCCATGAGGAGGCCGGCCCGAAGCAGCCCTCCGCGGCGATCCCAGCCATCGATCCGGAGGTGGAACGCCGTGTGCTGCGGAAGCTGGATTTGCGCGTCCCGACAATCATGGCCTTTTTCTGTATGATCAACAACCATACCGAAAAACGATCCGTGTTTAACATCTCTTGGAATTTTTAGATCTACTTGCTTTCCTCGACCGAAGCAACGTCGGGTTCGTGTGTCTGCTCCACATAGTGATGGGAGTACTAACCGCTCGGCAGCAATGCAAAAATTGCGGGAATGACGACCGATCTGTCCCTGACGGGAAATCGGTACCCATGGCTCCTGACCATCTTCTACATCTCCTACACTATCTTTGAATTCCAGGCACTCATGTGGAAGATCATGAAACCGCACCAATGGGCGACCATCGTGGTGTTCGGATGGTATGCTCCCCACGTGCCCGCCCCCCGGAAGCGGAAATGTGCAGGACTATCGCTGACACGGTTGGACATGGAATTAGGGGTTTGGTTGCAACGTGCCAAGCGGCAACGGTGAATTGGCAGGGGATGATGGCACTCCGGTTTTTAATGGGTGCATTCGAGGCCGGGTTTGGGCCCGGTGTGCCATACTTGCTGTCGTTCTTCTACAAGCGCCACGAGCTCGGTCTCCGATGCGGCCTGTTTTTGTCCGCCGCGCCACTGGCGAATACTTTCGCAGGAGCGCTGGCCTACGGTATCACTTCTGGGTATCCTGCATTGGCGAAATGGCGGGTGCTGTTCCTGGTGGAGGGGCTTCCCGTTTGCGCCGCGGCCATTCTGGCTTGGTTCTTCGTGCCGGACAGCCCTGCGACAGCCAAGTTCCTCACCGAGGAGGAGAAGCAAGTCGCCCGTGCCCGCGCGCTTCAGAAGACGGGTGAAAGCGAAGAGGAGGGCAAGGTGCAGTGGAAAGAGCTGCTAGAGACCCTTGCGGATCCCAAAGCATGGTTCACCGCGGTAAGTGTTTTCAATCATCGCTATATCACCCACCACGACCACTGATATCTCCTCTGTATAGCTGATGTACTTTAGCTGCAATGTCAGCTTTTCATCTCTGCCTGTGTTCCTGCCGACTATCCTCAACCAAATGGGCTTCACAGCCATTGACGCGCAGGGTCTCACCGCGCCGCCGTTCTTCGCCTCGTTCCTCGTGACGATCGGGACCACCTGGGTGGCGGATCGGATCCAGCAGCGTGGACTCGTGATCGCAACCCTCTCCGCGATGGGTGGTGTGGGGTATGTGCTGCTTGCCGCCTGCAGTTCCGTGGGCGTGCGGTACTTTGGGGTGTTTTTGGCGGCATGTGGAATCTTCCCGGCGATCGCAAATATCCTGCCGTGGGTTACGAGTGAGACACCATCCTCTTCTTTCGTTGAATCTAGGGTGGTTTGGTCCTGACTGACTGGCTTGTAGACAACCAAGGCTCCGATACTCGCCGTGGAGGAGGCATCATCCTGCTCAATGTCATTGGGCAATGCGGCCCCTTCCTGGGCACCAATATCTTCCCCGATGATGAAGGCCCGCGCTATTTCAAGGGCATGTGGATCTGCGCCGCGTTCATGTTCTTCACCAGCTTGCTCGCTCTGTCGCTTCGCACTCTGCTCGTGTGGGAGAACCGCAAGCTCGACAAGAAGTACGGGCCCCGCGTCGAGGCTGACCCGACCAAGGAGGCCGAGATTCCTGTGGGGGTGGAGAATTACGGCGCCGACTATCGGTTTGTGCTGTAAATATTTATTTGTGCTTCGATCTATACCCTTGTCTGCTTGGATTTCATGAAGTGATGATGGGTTATGATGTCAGAGCTAGTATTGGTTGGTACACAATCATGAACATTGTCGCGGCGATGGATCCGGTCCCATTGGTCGTAGACTCTTGTAATCCTCCAATTGTTGGTCTCGCACCCTTTCGTGGTCCACATCTCACCCTTCGCAGCTCACCGAAGACCGGAGAGAGTCGGAGTCGATGATCAATAATACTGAGGTGGGGGACACATAATTCGTATTTAGGGTTGCTCTGCCCCTCTTTCCATTCTGTTTTCCCTCATCCCACTACTTTCCATCTGAATCTACCAACACAAGTAATTATGGCTCCTAACTTGCTCGATCCGAGCTGACCATTATTCCCAGACCCAAAACAAGTACATCTTGCCCCCCTTCCCCTTCCTCCGAAGGACAGGAAGAAGCCATGATGGAACCTCTTTGGCTGGGCATATTATCTCTCAGGGATCAAGGTACTACCTATCTCAGGTAACGTCTGGGCGTGGGCCGGTGTTCGTTCCCGTCTGATTGTTTGTTTCTGACAACACATAACGATGGGTTCGTTCTGAGAATATACGGTCAAAACTTGATCTGGATAATACCAGCGAAAGGATCATGCCTTCCCCTTCTCCTCTTTCCCCTTGTAGCAATGCAGACTAACATAGGTAACAAGTTCCCATAACTTGACTTGATCCCTTGATCATCTTTTTACGGTCAAAATGTCTCCCCCTGCTGCACTCTTCGAGCCTACCACCGCCGCTCCCACCGGCGTCAAGGGCAAGGTCATCGTCCCCGAGACCGTGACCACCACCCTGACCGGCCAGGACCAGAGCAAGCTCCTGGAGCAGTTCGGCGGTAAATGGGACGAGTTCAAGTTCGCCCCAATCCGCGAGAGCCAGGTCTCGCGCGCCATGACCCGGCGCTACTTCCAGGACCTGGATACCTACGCCGAGAGCGATGTTGTCATCGTCGGCGCCGGGTCCTGCGGTCTCAGCACGGCGTACGTGCTCGCTAAGGCGCGGCCGGATCTGAAGATTGCCATTCTGGAGGCCTCGGTCTCGCCTGGTTAGTCCTTGTTTCCTTGTATATATTTCAAGATTGCTCGAGTTCTAACAAGAACACAAAGGTGGCGGTGCCTGGCTAGGCGGCCAGCTCTTCTCGGCCATGGTCCTCCGCCGACCAGCCGACGCCTTCCTAACCGAACTAGGTGTCCCCTTCGAAGAGGAGCCCTCGAACCCGAACTTCGTGGTCGTCAAGCACGCGGCCCTGTTCACCTCGACGCTCCTGTCGAAGGTGCTGTCCTTCCCGAACGTCAAGCTCTTCAACGCCACCTGCGTCGAGGACCTGATCACGCGACCGGACGTCGATGGCTCCATCCGTCTGGCCGGTGTGGTCGTCAACTGGACGCTCGTCACCTTGCACCACGACGACCACTCGTGCATGGATCCCAACACCATCAACGCGCCGATCATCATCAGCACCACGGGCCATGATGGCCCCTTTGGCGCTTTCTGTGCGAAGCGTCTTGTCTCCATGAGCGCCATTGAGAAGCTTGGCGGTATGCGTGGTCTGGATATGAATGCTGCTGAGGATGCTATTGTCAAGAACACCCGTGAGGTCGCCAAGGGTCTTATTATTGGCGGCATGGAGCTGTCGGAGATTGATGGCTTTAACCGCATGGGTCCGACTTTCGGGGCTATGGCTATGAGTGGTGTCAAGGCTGCTGAGGAGGCTTTGCGTGTCTTTGAGACGCGCAAGCGCGAGTGTGCTGAGTAGGTGTTCCAAGATATCATCGGTTGCTATCGTTGTGTCTTACTGGCCTGTTTCACTCCTTACCACTCGATGGCTGCTTGGACTGGAACTTTTCGGCTTAGTTAGTCTCTGAAAAAATCACCCACGCTCATTTAAACTGGCCATCCATCTCAAGAAAGAAGAAAGTAGACTCAACATTATTGATAAATTGTCCAGCGCTACACGACTATAACTATACTACATTCTCTGCTCCATACACCCTAGCAAAGACCCGCCATCATTCAGCCTTGTGTCCCTCGGTCTCACCAGAAAGACGACCAGCGCCTGCACCAGCCTCAGCTTCCATAACCAATCTCTTCGCATTAGCGACCTCCCACTCAAATTCTTTAAGAGCACGTATCTCACTCGACACAAACAGCCCCCCAATCAAGCCGTCGAGAATGCCCGCGCCAAAATTCAGCGTGCTCACCAACACCAACACGAATCCGATGTACGTGCGGCTGCCGACCCACCATACACCGACCATGCATCCGATGGAAACCACGATGGATACCAGGAAGTGCGCGAGACGCCAGCGGCGCTGGCTGCGTTCGCGACGCACATAAACGTGGATCATCTGTGTGATAAGGTCATATGTTTCTGGAGTTAGGGCGGCGTTTGGTGCAAGGGAGATAGACTTTGTTTTGTGGAGAGGTGGCGAAGATGGTTCGGAGGGGGGTATGACTGTGGTAGAGATGGAGGTTTGGTCGATGGAGAGCGAGTGATGACGGCCTCGACGGCGAAGTGGTCGCTCAGCGAGCAGCGGAGCGTGGGATGGCGCTCCGTCATGGCCAGACGAGCAGACTCGACCGACCAGCGCGGGGGCGGAAACTCGGGAGCGTAGCCACCGTCACCAACAAAGATATAGTCTAGTCGTTTGGCGCGCGGGTCAGGAGAATCTTTATCAATGGTGATGTCCTCCCCTTTGTCGAGTTGCTTGCGCATGGCCTTGGACCAACGCCAGGTATTAAAGGCTCCATCGCAGGTTGCGCCGTTCTCGAGCATATTAAACTCGGCCGATGGGATAGGCCGATTGCGGGCCTTCTCGACAGCGTCAATGGCCGCGCCGACGGACGAGTCTGGGTGCAGCTCGCGCCAGACGTCGCGGACGGGGCTCTGGGCGGTGATGAGCCGGTGGGCAAAGGAAGACGGCAGCATGTTGAAGTCGCCCAGGCCAATCACCAGGTGCCCACGTTCAGCGGCGCCACGCATCAGCTTGGAGATCTCCCAGGCCTGCGCCGTACGGTGGCACAGGTACGAGTCGTTGGGCTCGCGCTCATAGGGGGCATGTAGATGCGTGGTGAATACCTCCGCAACATCGGCGGTGCCGTGGCCAAAGCGGATTCTCGCACAAGCCACTCCTTTACCCACAAACCAGTCTCCACGAAAGAAAGCGGTGGGCCGGCCGTTCAATGGGTACGCGTACATGCTGCTTTCCTCGATGGGCCATCGCGACAGAATGGCCAGGCCGGCGCCGAAAATGCCTCCGAAGTAAAATTTGCCGTATGGTAGAACGTGTCGTGTTTGCTGCCGAATGCTCTCGTAGTCCTGCTGCGTCCAGCATTCCTGTAGGCCGACTATCTCAGGCGGCGGACTGGTCAGCGCCAGCTGCCGGCCGATCTCGGATAGTCGTTCATGGCGGTATTTGGCGATGAACTTGAGGCCCCAGCAATTGAGGGTGAGAATGCGTATATGCGTAGGCGTCTCAATGGGTATCGACGAGGAGGCCATCGGGCCTGAATTTTGTACACTTGAAGCTGAAAGAAAGTTGGTCAGTCGATGATGATGATGATGATGAACCCTGGGCTCACCGCCTTCCATTTCTACAAAAATCGCGTTGATCTTGTTCGCCTCGTCGCTCTCCACGCGCTTGCCTCCTGTCTTTGTTTTTCCGATGGAGTCCCGCAATCGCCGTCGGAGCCAGCGCGCTCAATCGCCCATCGAATCCTCGTCCGATGAGTTGGCGGCCGGCTCGGAACACGACGAGGCCGAGCGCCGGCGAGCCAGCTGGACTGCTCAAAAGGTCTTTACGCCGCAGCGATCACACCACCGTAAACGACCATACCAGGAATCTGATAGTCCAGATGAACTTGCAGTCGATGCAGACGACTACTGGCGCAGCTCGCGCCCCGACGAAACCCGCAGTCCGTCGCCTGTGAACCGTCCAGACGAAATCGAAGGCCAGTCGGATGACAATATGGGTGGACGTGCTATGAACAGCGAGGAAGGCCATGCTGAAGACAAAACGTTGGATCGTTCGGCTACACCAGTTCCTCCGCCGCCGCCTCCCAAGCCGGAGCGGCTGAATTACAAGGAGAAGTTTGTGTTGAAGCGGCATCTGCGCGGTGTTTCTGCGGTGCAATTTTCTCCAGATTGTTCTATGATTGCAAGTGGAGGTATGCATTGGTTTGCTTCGAGGTCAATGGAATGTAGCTGATTCAATTACAGGCGCCGACAGGACTGTTAAGGTCTGGGATACGCTGACAGGCAAGCTTCTTTTCAACTTCGAGGGACACTTGGCGGGCGTATCGGCGATTGCTTGGAACCCGGACAATACCCTTGCATCTGGGTCGGACGATAAAACAATTCGTCTGTGGGATGTTTCTACAGTAAGGATTTGTTTCCGTCGGTCTTGTCTCCACACTAATCACATACAGGGCCGAGCACACCCAAGACCCCTCGTTGGCCATCACAACTACGTCTATCAAATCGCCTTTTCCCCCAAGGGCAACATTCTTGTCAGTGGCTCCTACGATGAGGCCGTATTCATATGGGATGTGCGCTCAGGACGGGTCATGAAGTCCCTACCCGCCCACTCCGATCCTGTAAACGGGGTCGATTTCATCCGCGACGGCACCATGGTCGTCTCATGCGCAACAGATGGACTGATCCGTGTCTGGGATACCGCCTCTGGCCAATGTCTCCGCACACTTGTCCACGAAGACAACCCACCAGTGACATGCGTGAAGTTCTCGCCAAATGGCAAGTATGTCCTCGCATGGACACTGGACAACTGCGTGCGGCTATGGGACTACCGCGAAAGCCGCTGTATCAAAACATATCAGGGCCACGTGAACATCAAGTACAGCTTGGGCGGGGGATTTGGCCGGTATGGTCTCCCAGGCGCGATGGAAGATGCATTCGTCGTTAGTGGAAGCGAGGACGGCGCCGTTATCTGTTGGGATCTTGTCAGCAAGAAGATCCTGCAGCGGATCGAGGGGCATACCGATGTCGTGCTGGGTGTGCATACAGGCACGCTGGCGGGGAAACGTCTCATTGTGAGCGCTGGATTGGACAAGACCATTCGCGTATGGGAAGAGGTTTCCGAAGATGACACTGAGATGGCTCGCTCGACGACTAACGGCAACGGAGATTCTCCGGATAACGACGCTGACGGCGACAATGCCATGACAGATGCGCCCCTATCGGCGGCCGCGGCTGATACTCCTATTGACGATGCGATGGAGGCTTGAGGGGGTGTTACGATTTCTCTTTTCGGTGGTTTTTTTTATGCGGAAATACCCTGGTGTTGGGAGTCTTACTGGATGGGGTCTGCATCTTCTGTCGGTGTATTAGGGCATAGGGTTGCGTTATACCAGGCATAATATGGCTGCATTCTGGGATTGAGGCAGTCTCAGACAATCAATTTTGTTTACTACCCTGTTTTTTTCTAAGTCAGCTGGAAGAGCCCCGGCTGTCTGATATCCAGCACGCGTAGCTTTTGAAGAAGAAGCTTTATCATCTATCATCGCCGTCCATTCTCCTTTCCTCACTTATTGTGTGCATCGGTGAGACACCACAGCCTGCTCTTCAACATATCCATACAAGCCTACTAATTCCTGCTCTCTCATTCTCCCACTACCTCAACAATCATCTTACGCTCATCCATCTCCAGGATCCAATCTCTCAATCTCGGTCCAAATCCAGCTACGGCTCACTTACTCTTTCTTCATCTCGACCATTCTTCTTTCTATCAAGTTCGAATCATTTCAATCTTGTTCTCACTCATTTCCAGATCTAAGCGCATTCGACCAGGATTCAGCATCAAGTCGACTCTCCATCAACCCAGCTCTCCTTACTTCTCTCAATTTCTGAATTACCTCACGACTTGCCTGCGCGGATGCTCTGCAACGGATTCGCTCTCAATTCACCGAATACGCCATCTTCATTTCGACCCAACCACCCTCTCTCTATCTCTCTCTCTCTCTCTGATTTCTCTGTTCTACCGGCTTCACTTGCCTTCGGCGCAATCTTCAACCGTGCTGTTCTTGCACTCCGCCTTTCGAAGTAGACTCTTCGACTCGATTCTCAAAACTCCAACTTCAACTCGGCAATTCAGAATGTCGTCCATTCGGAGTTTGCTCAGCATCACCGAAGTGAATGCTGAGAAGAAGGCCAAGTTCTTCGATAAGCTGGCAGAGGCTTTTCGACTTGTGAGAACTGAGGAGCATATGGAAATCATCGAGGAAGTCATCGCCTTGTACAACTTCAAAGAGCAGGCGATCAAGAAACTACCTGGCATTCAGCGGATTTTTGAGGTATGCTGGGATTATTTTTATTGGTGCAAACTGGCTCATTGCATCGAGGGTGCTAAATTTCACGCTGAAAGATGTGAACATTGCCAGATGGTATCTGAGTATTGGAGTTTCTGGAGTATGAAAGAAGAAGCTATGAATAGCAGCGCAACTGCCGATGCCCCTGAGTTGGACCGTGCTCGAGAAAAACTTGTGAACCTTCTTCACGACGAGTACTGAGAGCTGCGCTTGCTACACCCTTGTTCAACCGCCGCCAATGCAGTTCTCTCCGTTTTCCAGTTGTCATGGACATCTCCTTCTCAACTTTCAGCGCTGCCACTCTATCTGCATTTTCTTGTCTTTGCAACTTCGACATTCCAGCACCTTACCGCCTTATTTCCGGTTTAACACTCTGGTTCCTTGTCCTTTTTGCGCTTAGTCTTTAGAAACCGCATGGATCGCGCCAGTTCTTGCCTCTTTTGTCCTTAAAGTTTTTCAAATACAGCAACAGGACATGACGTTCAATAAAATTTCTCTGAGCATGTGGAACATACTCACTCTCAAGTAGAAATACAACCATCCCCATACCGAAAAGTATAGGTTGGTTAGTAACAGGTACGTACCCACACCCACCCCCACACCCAAATTTACGGTTCCACGGGTTAGGCCAGACCAAAGCCTAAAACCCACAAACAAGACCCATCAAGACCCTAATGTAATTAGCACAATCTATAGCTTTAAGGTGGAAAGAAATACAAATTCAGGAGAATTTCTGGATATTTGTTTGAAACTCCGAGACCTGTAATGGAAACTCCGAGTGCTAAAAAATATACACAGAAAATGAACCACAACACCTCACATACAGAGCACATCATATATCTGGTTAAAAAAAAATCAAGAACGGGAAGAGAGATTCGTATGCTCATTTCCACCATTCGGTTTCCTCACATCATCCATATATATCAATAACTCCTCAGAGAACCATTTAGCTCAAGCTCACGCTTACGCAGCACCAACATAAGCCAGGCCAGCGTCGTTGGTGGCGCCATTGGTGAAGAGATAGTTCTCAGCAGTCATGAAGTAGGAGTAGTGAGTGACCTGGTCCTGGCCGTCGAGCCAGGGGAGGACTTTCTTAAGGAAGGCAGCGGTGTTGTTGGCATTAGCGACGCCGTTGACATCAGCGTTGAGCGCAAACTCCGTCAACCAAACCTCGGGCAGGCCGTACTGGGATGCCGTGCTCATAGCCTGCTGGACAAAGGTGGTGAACTCATCAACGGTATCGCCGTACCAGTGCACAGCGAGACCGGAGAGATCGCACCCAGTGCCGCAAACGCCCATGAATTCCTCGAACCAGCTCAGGCCCATGCCCGGAGTCGTGGACGAGGTCACAGCCGGCGAGATCAGCTTGGCGTTACCCTTAAACGGCACGATCTGGGTCAAGTAGGCATTGGCAGCATCGGTGGGTGCCATGCTGGACTGCGAGGGCATGTCCGGCTCGTTGAAACCGAGGATGTACTCGCAGCCACTCTCGAGGAGGGCTGACAAGACAGTGGTCACGGAGCCTAGGTCGCTCGGGCCCCAGATCTGGGGCACGAACTGGACACCGCTGGGGAGGCCGAGCCCGGTGCCAAGCGTGCTGTCCAGCGACCAGTCGTAGGCCCAGGTCACGGCGTTGGCGCCGCCGAGGGAGTTAACCAGCGAGACGTCGTTGTAGGCCGCACCGCGCTTGGATGCCGCGCGCTTGGCGTGCGGCATGGCCATGGCCGAGGTGGCCATCAGGCCGGCCGTAAACCAGTTGCTGAAAGAAGGCATTTTTGTTGTCTTCTGCAATAGCAAAGGTGGTTGAATAAAGCGAGAAAGCCTGTTTCTCAAAGGAGGGTTGTTGAAAGGAAGGGCGACGCTGTCGAAGCAGTCTTGTGGAGATGTATAGAAAGGAGAGACTCCAACTTCCGTGCACGGCACAGGAAGTAGTTAAACGACGAAAGGAATGACTTGGGCCGAGAAGGATGAGAAAAGAGCAGAAAAAAGGGCCGAAGAGAGTGGGAGTTAAATGAGCTAAATGTACAAGCTGGTGGAACTAGCACCAGAACCGCCATTGGCCCTGCCGGGAACAGAAACTGTACTCTTTCGGAGTACCCATAGGTCCCTTGTGCCTGACGTCGAGCGATGAGCGATTGGTTGACCCCTGTCTGATACCTTGCTGCTAGCCCCGATCGGGTTTGGCAGGGCGACGTAACCGTGGGTATTATTAGCCATATGATTGCGTTTGATTGGACAGACTTGCACACGCTGGGGTCGTTCCATGGATTTTGTCAGGGACGTGGGGGTGATTGGTTGGACCAGAATAAATTGACACACCAAGTGTATCGCATCCAGCACTTCCCACAAAGAGTATACACACTAGCAGAGTCTAGACTCAGTACATACAGTCGAAGTGACAAATATGATAGTTACCCAGGTAGTGACTGAACACTACGGACTACTCGCACCTGAGGAACCCGGAACCAAGGCAGACCTGCTGCCAATTTCAATGAGAGCCGATCAGGGGGCCGGCGCCGATTATCATTGCCATCGCCATCTTAACTACGTAAGACTCCCTTGCCTCCTGCATCCTGGCGCCCCACAGCCCATCTCTCTGTGGCTCCGGCAAGCCCATCCGACGGCCGCCATTCGACCCATTAGGCGCTCCTGGAAGACCCCCGCCGTAAGTGGCCCCACTGCTAGGGCTTACACTCGTCCAAATAAGCACCCACTAGTCCATGGTAAGGGGCCAAAGCAGCCAAGATGGCAGTTAGCACGACACCAACACCAATACTCTTCATAGGCAAAGTCGCAGATTGGGGCCGATGGCAAAAACAGTATCTTGTGTGTGGCCACATAATTTAGATGAGATCATCTTCGTGTCATGATGAAGGGCGAAAATGCCAGCCTCAGCAACGGACGGACCCAGATGATTCTCACCGGTGGATGGCTGCTGAAACCACTGGTACCTCTGGTGGGGAGGGGAGGGGGTGGCTACCTATAACCTAGGATTTGAGCCTTGTGCACCTATAGGAAAATGTCCGAGGGGATGCAATCGACAGCCACAAAAGATTTTTCAGGGGTAGTCCCTACCCACTGTGCAGTTAGTTAGTCAGTTAGACTTCGCCGTTATGGCCGGTCGCTGCGGTAGTTGCTAGCACCATGCTCTTTCCGTCGGATAGATGCACGATAATTGATCAATCGAACAATCGGGCTATCCCTTGCAGTGTTACTAGGGAAGTTATGGATGTGTTTCACTCTGGACTGTGTAAACAATCTGTTTAGGACGACCTGTCTCAGAGACAAGATTCGCCAGGGAAATTACGGCTCCAGAATGAGGTTCAAAAAAGTGTGCCTCTTCAATTTACTATCTTTTGTTTGATGGTCCCCTTTTTGTCAGTGTGTGCCTCGTCAGGGAGTATCAACTTCACGAGAGATAAGTGTATAACACCTATGTGGTACCATCTTGGTATTTATCGAGACAACCTTACCTCATGTGTTAGATGAACTGGCTAGGTGGGTGTTTATGATACTATGCTGTACCGAATTTGCCGGGAAGCGACAAAAAAGTTACCTAGGAGTGAATAGCGCTCTGCTGACGGACTTGCGATATCGAAAGCGGAGCGGTTATAATCCACATTCATGTTCCATACATGATCCATGTCATATATCCGTATCTGATCACAAAAGCCTTGATCTTGTCCTTGAAAAGAACATGGAGGATGGAAACAAGCCATTCTGCCGGGCTTTCACAGCCTCACCCACCGTTGTGCCGACCTCTACTAGTGGTTACACATAGGTTACACATAGAACAGAGAGATTGCGATTGGTCCTTGATGCTTGCATACTCAGGTAGCATCCTCAACCTCTCTTCTTTTTGCTTTCGGCGCCTTGTGATATTAAATAACATATCCGTTAGCCGCGGGGTATGTATTCAGTTTTGCTATCCTGACGGAGTCATTTCATTGATTCCCTCCTAGCAGCAGTCGATTCTCCGTTATATTAACCAGTTTGACATGAGTAGTCCGTGCAGACTCGTCCATCTGACTGATCTTGGTGTACTCGGCTCCAGAACTGTTGAGCCCGGGGTCAACCTTCTCGGCACCATGATAGAGCATGGGCAAAATGGACGACTTCCACAAGCCGAGTCGGTGGCGTCGGTTGACTACCACCGTCGCGATCCAAAAAACAAACCCCAGGACGAGTAGCACGGACGGGAAAGTCAACCACTGCCAAGATACTGCGACGAATGTTTGCGAGAGCATAGCCGTGCCGATGGCGGACTCGTTGCTGGTTTCCAAGGCGTACTTCGTGAGAGCTGCAGCCATGTTTGACAACACCGCCCCCAGACCCAGGTCGATGACTCTGTCGAACGCTGCCCCATAATCAGCGCTGTTCTTGCCGCTGGAGGGCTGTACTGTCCACACCGAGCTCTCGTTGACGACATAATCCACACTCGAGTACCCCAAAAACGGAGGGGTAATCAGGTCGGTTGAGAGAGAAATAAATCCGGTCTCGCCATATTCTGTGCTGCTCGTTCGGAGACAGAAGGCGAATTGTTCAGTATCGGCCCAATTTTTCGTGGGTAGCTTAGTCCAATTGAACGGACCAGATCGATTGGTGGGCCTCCAGCAATCAAGGTCATTGAAGTAAGGTTCGTTATTGTTTGGAAGTTTGTGAGTAAATCGCTTCCCGTAGTCAACCGAGGTGACATTGACTAGCGACGTCCCGGAGGAGACAGAAACATTATATGTCTTCAGGCAGAGGGAAAGAATGCATTCCTGGACGCTGCGAATGCGGAGTCCGCGGACCAACTTTGTAATGTTGGTATCGGCTTCGGCTTCGAGTTCGGCATGTGCGAAGACGGCAAGCGGACTTTCAAGTCCCAAGAAAGTCTCGTTAAGCGGACTATTGAGTGCCCACACGACAGCCGTGGGGATATATGTGCCCCTGAATGTATCAAAATATTCAATGGGGACGCTGCCGTTATTTCCGTGGCCGGCGTTTATGAGGCAAAAAATCTCTTGGGGATTGGAGGAGGAGGAAGCCTCTTCATTATCGGCGGAAATGTTAGCGTACGTCCACTGATCGCAGCCATACAGGGAGGCTGAGGCAGTCACATCCTGACATTTGCTGCAAAAGCCAAGGGACTGGAATTCGGGCCAGGTACAGTTCCCGGACGGGCAAGTGGGATCGATGGCAAAATCCGTGTTCCAAAGAGCAGCGTTGAAGTACTCCACGAAGGAGTAGTAATTCGCGTTTTGCGCGAAAGTCCGCGCTTGGGGCATTGTCGCCTGAGCCGTGCTGCTGGGCGTTTGTCGAATTGGGTAGCTCAGGATCTGTTGCACGAAGGGATCTAAAGCCACTGCAAATATGGTGACAATAGCCCCCAGAGAGGCGAGTGAGAGCCCCTGGTGCTGGAGGAGAAGAATCAGAGAGCCCATCGGCCCTCGAGTTGCATCGTCGAAGGCCTGCATATCTGAGACAGGGCGTTCCCTGCGCTGGAACCAGATCCATTTCAATTGGCCAACCGCCGCAGCCACCACGAAAAGCAATGATGATCGGGATGCCGCTGCTAGTAAGGAGACGATTGTGTTGAGCGTCAGTCCATAAGACAGATTGGGGGATGGCTTCTGGTCGCAGATCCTCAGAATGATGATGATGGCCATGAACGATGCGACGCTGAACGTCATGGCGAGGCACTCGAGAAGCCATGTATCATCGAAGGAAGCCCAGCCTCCACAATTAGAGAGAGATAGGCCCTTTCTCTTGATTCCGTCATGATCAGTCCCCGCAGCGAGTAATTGCGATTGAGAATCGCCGCGGTAATACCGGAGACCAGTCAATTTCTTGGCATGCTGCGATCCCGCTGAGGAAGATCCTCGACTGCCGGTAGAGGGCGACTCAACCCAAGGCTCCTGGTTGTAGACCTGAGCTCTCGTTGTATGCTGAGGCTGCTGCTGCTGTTGCGGCGCTGCCAAGTATATAGGATTGATATGAGCCCCCGGAGGAATGGAGGGGAAGTAATTGGGTTTATGAGACTCCATATTTTCATCCATGGATGGAGGCAGCTGATTATTCCTCCATTAGACATACGGACTTATTATGTATTGTCAGCGCCAATCGCTGCGGAGGGGCTTCGCTACTCAGCCTCATGGTGGTGGAAGCGACCGAAGAGGTAAGTCATGAAGCCGGGGGGGGAGTGGTGGATCTGTGCACCCCCCGGCTCGGCCTGTGAGGAGTGCGCTCTAGGCGCGCGCTACCTAGCTAGGCCAAGAAGACCGCTATGACGAAGTTCTCTGACTTCTTCATGCCTGGGCTCACTATATATAGTAGTATCGCGCTTGTCAGACCGCAGTCCCGACACGGCCCCCAGGGCGGGACGTCCCGGCAAGGGACTAGGCTTTTAGCCTAGCGGCCATTAGGGCTTAAACATTCCTACTTAGCAGTTAGTAAATAGGGAGTAGCGAGCTATTTATCAGCTAAGATTTCACTTGTAGTTTATTTCTTCACATGATTGATTGATTTATTTACTCAATTAAATCCTGATGCAGCTTCTCTATGTCTTGTTAGACGCTATGCAGATTTCCACGGCTAAGATATAGGCGGTATGTCCCCGTATGTGGAAATGAGGATACTATAGTGGTGTTCCAAAAGTCTGCAATCCTCTACCTACCACCTAAGCGGATAGAGGGTTTCAGACTTTTGGAACACCACTATACATATTGCATATTGTCACGGACCCACAGGCTGCAATGACAAATGACAAAAAGGGCCACTGATAGCCAACCAAATCGCATGATGAACCTATTTGTCCACCACAAGTGTGAGGGGTGCGCCTAGGCGCGCGCTACCCAGCCAGGCCAAAAAGACCACTCTGACTCTGACTTCTTCATGCCTGGGCCCACTACATACAGTCGTATCGCGCTTTCCAGACCGTAGTCCTGATAAGTCACGTGTGTTTCAGTATACCTGGAGGGCCCCAGGCCTAGAGAAGGAAAACATTTCACCTTTTGATCAGGTTCCGGATCAAAGGGGGGATCAGATCCACCGTCAGATATTATGCTGAGTATATGTGTGAAATAATTTATTATCGTTAGCCTTGGACCAACTGAGGCTTATGGGCGGGTATTCATTGGCCAAGATATTTGCATGTCGGGGAATATACATAGTGAAATGCCTCTCTGTGGATTGAAGGACAAAGACGTATGGCCTAGGTGACCAAGGGTCCATATCAGATCTAAGTTGCTTGTTCTCAAGCCAGTCGTGATTGAGGTCGTCGGATGATTAGCGTCCGTAGTGGCCTTGGCTCAATGATTTCAAGAAAATATTCTCCTGGGAACTGCGCTAGTTCATGCTTTGGAATGCCATTCTTCTAGGTACGTACCATCCGACTCCTAGGTCTGACCCAATAGGTACAGGACTACACACTGTTATCCTTAAAATTAACTCGCCCGGTCTATAGCCCAACTAATGGACCCCACCAACAATAGCCGAACGTGCAATCGACTGACTCGGCTGTGGTCTTCTTCCCCGCATATAAAGACCCTAACGTCACTCCCCCGCATGCTTTTGTATAACCGAGGGCAGCCAACAGTTAAAAGACTTAAAAGGAACTATATCAAGTCGAATTGAAAGTATATAACTACAGCTACAATATCCAGGGATCCAGAGCGTAAACCACTATATATTCACCTCAATCATGTCCTCGGAACAATATCCCGTGCATCACCACGGCATCTATCATAACCTGCCCACCTTCCCCCCATCCACCAAGAACCTCACAGCAATCATAACCGGCGCAAATGGGATCTCCGGCTTCGCAACCCTACGAGCCCTTCTCGACCACCCAGACCGCTGGAGCAAGATCTACACCATCTCGCGCAGTCCTCCTCCGGCGGAGATGCTCAACCTCCTTACACCCTCTCAACAGAGCCGTATCCAACACGTCTCCGCCGACTTCCTACAATCCCCGCAAACAATCGCAGAGTCCTTAAAAGCGTCCGGCGTAACGGCAGACTATATCTTCTTCTACTCCTACCTGCAGCCGCGGCCACCCGCCGGAGCCGCGCCATGGACAAACGCGCAGGAACTAGTCCGGGTGAACACCGCGCTTCTCACCAATTTTCTGTCCGCACTCTCCCTCTGCAAGATCAAACCACACCGCATCGCCCTCCAAACCGGCGCAAAGAACTACGGCGTGCACCTAGGGCGCATCCGCACTCCAGCCATCGAATCAGACCCCCGCGTCACCCTCGAGCCCAACTTTTATTACCCCCAAGAAGACGCTCTGTGGGACTGGTGCGCGCACAATAACGTAGAGTGGAACGTTATCCGGCCGTCGTGGATTATCGGCGCTGTCAAGGCTGCTCAGATGAATGCACTGTATCCATTTGCTGTTTATGCAGCTGTTGCGGCGCATCGCGGGCAGCCGCTGGTTTTTCCGGCAGATTGGTCTGCTTGGTTGATGGAGTCGCATCACGCTACGGCGAGACTGACGGGCTACCTGACTGAGTGGGCGGTGCTGGAGGAGAAGTGTAGGAATGAGGCGTTTAATGCGCAGGACACCAGTCCGTTAAGTTTTGATCGGTTGTGGGAGGAGCTGATAAGGTGGTTCGGGGTTGAGAAGGGTGGTGTTGGGCCAAAGGAGGATGAGAGTGAAATGAATGCTGTTGTTGGAAAGGGCGGCAGTAATAATCCTGCTGGGTGAGTCTTTTTTTTTCCTTTGGTCATTCAGATGAGGCTTGTTTCCTTTTTGCTGACCGCTGACTGCGATGCATGATCTATAGCGGCGGCCCTCCAGTTACACTCAAGTTCTCGTTTACTCTCCAACACTGGGCCAGCCAGCCCGAAAATGCCGCAGCGTGGCGTGAGATCATGGCCGCGAACCCCAGCGTGACAGTAGATCCCTTCCAGGACGTGGAAGGGTATTTCACATTTGGGGATGCTGCTTTTGGGGGTATTGGTCAGTTGTCCATGAATAAAGCACGACGACTGGGCTGGACCGGGTTCGTCGATACGAGGGAGAGTATCTTCGAGATGTATCACGAGATGGAGGGCTTGGGTATGTTGCCACGGACCAAGGTGGATGTGGCGAGACCGTTGGTGTAATTCCAGTGGTTGACGGGTGTCTTCTCTTGATCATATTGTTTTACGTCTCTGCTCTTGGTTTGTGGCGAAACCGTTGGCGTAATTCTGTCTTTCCCTCAACCAGATTGCCTTGTTCCTAGTTAGACTTACATACTGAACCCCTCAACTAGGCCAATCGGAGTGAAGCTCCGGTGTCTTATAGGTAGGGCTGAAGATGAGGTTGAGGTAGCCTTTGGTTTTGCAATAGGCTAAGTGGTTTTGGATAGGTAGGCTATCGAAATATTATAAATTCAAACTGAATACGTATCACTTTAGACTTTACCGGGTTGTATGCTGCAAAATTGCTAGTTGTTACACATTGCCTGCTGCAAAGGAACCTAGACTATGTACACCTGTTGGAACATATCATATCCCAAACCAACCAGCATCGACTCATCCCAGACTTAGACCCTAAATTTCTTCCCCGCCTCCGTAAAACTCATCCCTTTCCGAATCTCTACCGCCATCTTCGCATCCGCATCCGCCTGCTTCGCCATAAGCGGGAGCACCTTCTCCGCCAACTCCTTCGGCAACACAACCACACCGTTCAAATCCCCGATCAGGTAGTCGCCCGGGTTGATGGTCATATCCTGCTCATCTGTTTGCAGTTTGACGGGAACATTGACGTCTACCACTTTGACTAGCTCGTACGGCGGTGCGGTGCCGATGTCGCGAGCGAAGACCTGGAATTGATAGGATATGTTAACGTCAGATTTCTCGTAGCTGATATCACATCCATGGACGACACTAGCAGGGGAATATACGAACCGGGTAGTTAAGCTCGCGCTGTTCCTGCAGATCTCGAAATCGGCCATCAATAACCGATCCCGCGGCTTTGCTTGCCTGTGCCCGTGCCGACATCAACCCCCCATACACGGCATTGGGCGTTTTCGGTGGACAGGACACGAATACCACTGCGCCTTCGGGGATGGAATCGATCTGTCATTGTCACGTCACTTAGCATTCACTGCTTAATTATCTGATGTTTGTCTGGTCCTTGCTTACGTAGTGCGTTGGGTGCTTCGGTGCTGGGTCATCCAGCGGCGCATATTTGACCGTGTATGCGGGGCCGACGATCTTCGTTGCGCCTTCTTGACGCTGAGGCGACCACAAAGTCAGCCCGGATAGGAAGCCTCCGTGTCGGAATTTCAGCTTGCAGAGAGCGTCAGAAACGTCGCATCTTTAGTTGGTGTTGCTTAGTATGTGCGCAGTATGGTTTGGAAAGGAAAATGGCCGAGCGATACTTACGTGGTGTACTGCTGCAACGCCTTGACGATGGGATCTTGAGTGGAGGCCATTTTGCTGGTAGTGGAGAAGTGGGATGATAATGGACGTAGGAGAAGTCTGAACGTGTGCAGCTGCGATGGAATCCTAGAGATGGTTCGAGACAGTAGTGACATCGCACGAGTCAAGAATGAAAAGACCGAGAGCTCCGGTGTAATCAACATCCCCGGGATCTGGAATGCCGCGACAGCTCCTCGGCCGGTGACCGACCGTCCGCGGGGTTCGACCGCGGCGAAATTCCGGGTAAATGGGTGAAAGTGGGCCTTTCAAAAAAAGAAGTGCCGAACGATATAGACAACGAAACAATTCTGGAGACGAAGTTCTCACTTAAACACAAGCACAATGGCGAAACCGACAGTCTACGTGCTCGATCCCTACCACGAAGATGCAATCGCTTGTCTCAAGTCTACCTCGTGGATCGAGCTCATCCTCCCCAATGATCCCCGCAAAGCCGACTGGCACAACCACGCAGATGGGATCATATTGCGATCCGAAACACAACTCCAAGCCGACGACTTCCGCCGCGCCAAGAAGCTGCGCGTTGTCGTGAAGCAAGGGGTAGGCGTCGACAATATCGACCTGAATGCCGCCAAAGAGGCCGGCATCGCGGTGCACAACACCCCCGCGCTGAACAGCGAGTCCGTGGCTGAATTCTCGCTGGCGCTAGCCCTCTCCCTGAGCCGGCGGGTGGCGGAAGTTGATCGCCGTGTGCGCAATGGGGATAGGATTGTGCGCAGCCAGACGCTGGGACTGAGTCTGTTTCGCAAGACTGTGGGAGTGGTCGGGATGGGGAATATTGGGAAAGTGGCGGCTAAGAAATGGATTGGGGCATGTGAGGCAGATGTGATCGGGTTTGATCCTGTTGCACCGGTGAATGTGTGGAATCAGGCGGAGATTCCGCATACCAGAGTCCAGACACTGGACGAGTTGATCACCAAGTCGGATGTGATCACGCTGCATGTTCCGTTGCTCGAGAGCACACGGGGTCTGATTACGGCCCGGGAGCTGGGGATGATGAAGGATCGAGCGATTCTGATCAACGCGGCTAGGGGAGGAATTGTGGATGAGAAGGCCTTGCTGGATGCATTGAAAGAGAAAAGGATTTGGGGCGCTGTCCTGGATGCCATGGAGGTTGAGCCGCCCACGTTGGAGGCATATGGGGATTTTTTGGAACTGGATAATGTGATCATGACACCGCATATTGGGGCATCCACCATCGAGAACCAGAGTAACAGTGGCCTTGCCGTGGTGAAGACATTACTGGCTGTTTTGGAGGGGAAGACTGATGATGTACCGGGGAAGTTAGTCTAGTGTATCTATAAAATGGAACATTCGATAGCTACAAATTTGCTGTATATACTTCAAGTACTATACTTCATGAGTACCATAGATAGAACTACCAACTTCCATACTGTAAATAGAAGTCCGGGTATCCCCGCATGGAAAGATTCTGAACTCCCCGCATACTCCCCCGGAGACTCTCCGGGAGGCAGCGCTGCTGCCGAAATCGGAAGACAGTCTCATGACGCTATATATTTCTCGCTCCAGTTCGCTCTTTCTCTACAATTATCGTGCATATTCCCTCGACTGGCATCACAAAAGAAACAGAAAATGGCCAATCCATCATCTACAATCGTGAACGTTACGCCCTCATCCGCGCACTCTTTTGTGACAGCGGTCCTCTCCAAATACAATGTTCCCTCAGATCGCGCCGACCTGATTGCGGACTCGCTCGTCCTCGCCGATCTTCGTGGTGTTGACACACACGGCATCAATCGACTGGGAGGATACATCGAGCGTATCAAGCACGGTGTACTCGATCCCAACCCCGATCTCAAGTTCGACTTGAAAACACCCGTTATGGCGCTCTTGGACGCAAAGAACACGTTTGGGTTCGTTGCTGCATCCCTCGCTATCGACAAGGGCGTCGAGATGGCGCAGACGTATGGGATGGGCGTCGTGGCTGTCAAACATAGTAATCACTATGGCATGGCGGCAACGTATCTCCTTCGGGCGATCAAGAAGGGTTGTGCAGCTATGGCGTTTACGAATGCATCGCGAAGTATGCCGCCGTGGGGTGCGAAGGAGGCACTTCTTGGGACGAGTCCCTTTGCCGTTGGTGTCCCTGGTGGCGAGGCAGGAGATTTCGTCCTCGACATGTCGCCCAGTGTGGCAGCCAGAGGAAAGATTCGAAAGGCAGCTCGGCGGGGGGAGAAGATCCCGGAAGGGTACGCGCTGGATGCAGAGGGGCGATCTACGACGGATCCAGAGGCTGCATTGGCTGGGGGTGTGGTTTTGCCTATTGGGGGACCTAAGGGGAGTGGGCTGGCGATGATGATGGATATGTTTGGCGGTCTGATGTCCGGAGCTGCATTTGCAGGTGATGTGAATGATCAGTACAAAAATCTGAAGGAGCCGCAGAATGTCGGCCACTGGTTCTTGGTATTTCGCCCGGAGGTCTTTCTGGATGGCGGAATGGAGGACCTGAAGGTGAGAATGGACACGTTGCTGACGAGGGTCCGGGAATGCGATAAGGCTGCTGGAGTGGAGAGAATCTATACCAGTGGAGAGATCGAGGCAGATGTAGAAGTGAAGAGAAGGACAGAGGGCATTCCATATTCGCGAGGGGAAGTCGATGCGCTGCATGCATTAGCGAAGCAGACAGGTGTTGATTTCAAGTTGGAAGAGATGAAATAGATATGTTAAGAAAGAATGTACAGAAATTGTTTTCATGTATTCGAGCAGAGCAGAGTTTTCTAGACTTGCTACTTACGGCCCTGCAAGCCCAAATTAAGTGATGAAGCGGAACATCGGAGCATTGTCCGCCAACTCCGTAACATCCACCGGCAACCCAGGCACAGGTTTGCCGTACATCTTGTCCCGCCGTTTATTGATAGCCTTCAAAGCAAAGTGATTCGCCAGCGCAAACGCCGCCGTGGCTATCGCCAATCCCATACACGCAAAATGTCCCCTCCTGAACTGCGGCCCGTCCGTGCTGGGGTAGAACCAAGTCCCTGCAATGGAGCCTAGATTGCCAATTGCTGTATACAGGCCCATACCAATGGATCGTTTCGTCTCATTGCCGAAGTTGTTTGCAGCCCAGGCGTGTGTGGGCGGGTACGTGGCGTAGACGCAAGCAACGGCAATGCAGACACATGCGTACTTGCCGCCCAGCTTGGACTCAGGCAACGTGGCTAGAAGAGCGTATGCAATTGTTGCAACGCACATTAGAACGGCGATATGTATGCCTCGATCGCGGAAACGGTCGGATGACCAGGACGCGACGAACATGAGACCAAAGGCGCAGGCGTACGGCGGGACGGTCATCAGATTTGCCGTCGTGGCTTCTTTGTACCCCAGGTCTGTATCCAATCTGTCAGTATATCCAAGGAGGTGGCCTCAAGAAATACATACTCGCGACAATAGTAGGCAGAAAGCCGGATATCGAGGCCAGAAGTGCTGCAGTGGGGAGATAGATCGCCGCTTGCACGTACAGCCGCCAGTCGGTAAGCGTCCAAATAACATGTTTCTTTTGAATGGGGCCAGCCTTGTCGAAAGATTCGTTATGGTAACGCGCTTCCGCAATTTCCTGGTTAATGCCGGAGAACCGGGAGTTCTTGAGTGGTCGATCGGGCAACCAGTACATGCAGAACAGCCCGAGACAGAAGCAGGGCAATCCCTCAATGAGGAAAAGCCATTTCCACACAGGTGTGCCACTATCAATGTGGCCGATGCCGAAAGCAATCAGGCCTCCGAATGCTCCGGCAATGGCAGTGGGCCCCAAGAACCAGAAGACACGGACGCCCATTTCAGTCCGATGGTACCACAGAGAAAGGTAGTAGACAATTCCGGTGCCGAAAAGGCCTTCGAAAGTGCCTAGAAAGACTCTGCAGACGAGTTCACCTGCAAGGTTGAAAGCGACATCTTGAAGGAGACTTGCAATGGCCCATCCACAAACACCAAAAGCAATCCACTGCCGAGTATCAACACAGTCCGGAGAAAAAAGATGTCGTTCTTACCTTCGACGGCGAGAAAACACGGTAGCCAAGGCACCCAGGAACTTGGAATAGTACCAGTCCAACATAGAAGATCATCACAACGAGCTGCCATTGAGACGAGGAAAGAGGGGTGATCCCTGCACTAACCCCCTGCGAGGGAGTATTGTGTCCATCATCGAGGCCGTATAGTTTTGCATTGGCAACATTTCCTCGATCCAGGTATTCGAAGAAATACAGAAGGGAGACAACGGGCAAAATGATGCAGTCCAGCTTCCAGAGATACCGTTTTTGGGCTTTGATCCATTCCGGATCATACGGATTCTGGATCTCCTTTGGGATCTCCTCTGCCAATTCGTCATTGGGTTTCTCGATATCTATCATGTTCCGCGCGTTCGCTAGTTCTATATGTTGCACGTCGTCAGTAGTTCCCATGTTAGTACTTCAACCGCACAGTGCTGAGAATGAGATGGACGATGGGTTGCTTATATAGCAAATGACTTCTTGTCCTCGGCTAGTACGGTCCGTCTGTCGAACGCACCCTTTATGATCTTTGATAATAATCTTTACGGGGGCCGAATGCAGCTCAAGCTTCCCCGTATTTCACAAATAACTGGGGTAAATGCCGGGCGGGGATCCCGGCGAACCCCCTCGGCGAGTTCCCGCGGCGAGTATCCGGCGAGGCTCCCGGACGGCAATATTCAGTGGTTGATTTGCTATCATTGACCGATTTCGTATATTATTACTGATTCACGCTACTCAGGGTCAAGCTTTCTCCTCTCATGCTCGAGCGACAAAACAAGATGGGATCGGTATCAGATCTAGACACCTCTCTCCCCGCGGGCGCTTGGGACAGCCACGTCCACGTCGCAGACGAAGTAAGGAAAAGCCCCGACACCTTTTACTGACTTTATTAAAGAATATTCTGCAGGACAACTTTCCTTACCATGCATCACACCCCTACCGTCCCAAAAGAGCCGCGCTGGAGGATCTCCTCGCCTTCCAAACGATCCAAGGGATTAGTCACAACTGTCTCATTGCTTTCTCCGTATACCACACCGATAATTCAATCCTTCTAGACGCACTTCGCCGCTTAAATGGCAAGGGTCGCGCAGTCGCCTGCATCGACCTTGAAAACACCACATGTGATGAACTACAAGAACTACATGACGCCGGAGTCAGGGGAATTCGTCTCAATTTGCGGACAACAGAGACACGGCCTGACAAGGCCGCATTTGCAAAGTTGCTCACACAGGCAGCGGATAGAATCAGACCGTTTGGTTGGGTAATCCAGGTGTACGTATCACTGGATCAGATCGCGGAGTTTGCATCAATTGTACCAGCATTGGGGGTAACCTTTGTGATTGACCACATCGGTCATCCGGAGCCATCGAAGGGACCGCCGAAACTGCAGAATGGATATCAAGAATTCATGGAGCTTCTGAAATCAGGGCTCGTGTACACAAAGCTCAGTGGTGTATACAGGTTCCAGGATTTGCCGGAGCTAGACTCGTATGTGAGAGAGATATTGACAGTCGCTCCGGACAGAGTCGTTTGGGCGAGCGACTGGCCGCATAGTGGTGGTGTTTCGGCGAATCCAGGAGGCGACAGGACCAAGGTACAGGAGTATAGGAAGGTTGACGATCAAGCTTGGGTGGCTAGGTGTAAGAGCTGGTGTCGGCAGGTTGGGGGGGACGACCTGATAAGGAAAATTTGGGTGGATAATCCAAGGAGGTTGTGGCAGTTTCCCGGCGATAACTAGCAATAAGGACTCACAGCTATAAAGAATTTGTTGCGTTATCCATATTTGTACAAATCTGTTAGAAACTCTCCACTTTTCAAAAATCACACTAGCGCCTCTTTGTTTCCTATCCAAGGTACCATTCCCCGGTGGCAGTGTTTATGTGCTGCTCAGGAAAAGAGTCGAGGAATGAAAATGCATCCAGGTCCATACTGCTCGAATGCTGATCTGTCGTAAGGTGATTCGCAACCTCTGGATCAAGATAGGGGAAGGCAGGCAGGTAATTCGCCGGTACTAGGTCTTCTGCTGGCGCATTGTCATTTGTTTGTGCAAATCGTGGAGGTTTAGAGTGCAAGCTATTATTAATGATATCCAGACTCCGTTGAAGTAGAGGGCATGTTTTGGTACCCTGTTTCAGCGCTCGGAGGAAGGTTTGCATCTTGCTGCTTGCTTCGAGGTCACCATTCTTGACATCCTTGATCATGACTGATGCACCAGTGTAGATGCAGTACGCCATCAAGTATGTGATACGGTTGAAACCAAAAGTCTTCTCAAGGAGCAAGAGCATCTTCTCGAGGCTGTCTGCCGCCTTTCTGCAGGCCATATGACGCGTATGGGCCGAGTAGAATGGCCGATGCAGCAATATTATGATTGCGTAGTAGAAGAGGTTCTGGGTGATGATATGCGGCGGAGGACAGAACTCTGGCAATTTTTCTGGATCGTATTTTAGATGTTGTGGCGAATTTTCTCTCCAGTCATCGAGCCTCTCTCTGATTCGCAACGTCTCACTCATATCTGGAGAACCACGACGAGAGTAAAGTTGGAGGATAATGTCATTTAAAATGACGGCGAGTTTGCAGGAGTTTTCGAAGCAAGAAATAGAATGAGCCTTCATAGGCGGATACTCTCCGACAGAGACTCTGCTCAAGTTGAGCATGTCGCCATAGCTTGGAGACCACAGTTCATTTTCGGCGAACGTATCCACTTTCTTTCATCAATATCAATGCGAGGCAAAGCAAGAGCGGAGAAACTCACAGAACTCAGGGCTATGGTCAAAAGGAAGTTCAAGTAACACGGGCGATCTCCCTAGATAGAGACTTAAAGCCTTATCCCAGAAATAGCAACTCCAGAATAGTCGTCTCCGTATCTCCCCGTCTTCTGGGCTGAGATATCCCAATTTCAATACTTTGCCACTATTGTGATGGAGACCTAAATCGCTGACCATTCGGAAAGCCATCCCGCCGTAAAGCCATGCTTGCGACGTGGACCCATAGGCCATCTCCCGAGCACTGAGCTGTAGCAAGGCCTGCACGGTGGGGATCGATGTTGGTTTTTGTATTTCTTGGCCCAGAAGTAAACGTGCCCGACAGATGAGCATTTCGCCTACCTCACCCTCGTGAAAGCGCGCAGCATGTGCGCAGAGCACGGTGAGAAGAAAAGGTGAGTAGTACTGGCCACCGGTTGTCATGTCCCCTACAATTGTCAGATATTCTCCAGAGATGCAGGATCGATCGGATCTTACGCATGAAAGCTGGTCTGTACACCCACATGAACATGGGGGCAATCCAGGACCAATGGACTTGCAGTAAATTGGAAATAATCACACGTGGAATACCGGTCTCAATGGACGCATTGCCATGGGCGAATTCTTCCCAGGATCGATATTCTTCCGCATTCCAGGTCAGTAGCATCCGGATATTTGACTTGGAGGACACCTCATCCTCGGACTGGGAATGTGCAGCCGGTGCATCCAGTGCAGGTGGCTCATAAAGAGCGGATGTGGGACCATAGTATGATATCTATTCCAAATAATAAATGGACATGTTCATAACATAAAACTTCGTGTCAACTTACTTTGCCATTCTCATCAAGACTCAAGTCCGATAGCAACTCTTCTGAGGTAGGCTCTTTGGACATCATCTGGCCTTGGTACTGGGTAGGATTGTTTCTACGTTCTGGCCGTGCTTCTAACGCTGGAGAGGCACTTGGGTTCGCGAAATCCGTCTGCTGTAGGGCTGGTGAAGACCCTGCTTCCAGGGCTTCCTTCAATCTTAGGATCGTTTGTTCTGCCTCTTGAAGCCTGTTGGCCATGGCAATTATCTGCGACATTGGAGGAGGCTTCTCATAACGACACTCATCATGATAGACGTCACAGGTCTTGCAGCTTGGCTGAGTGCCATCGCAACGTGTCTGATCTAGTGAGCAACCAGCGGAGTGTGGACATGCGGTGGACTATCAAATACCTTTCTTGCGCGGCAATTTTCGCAGGTGAGTCCCCGGCGCGTTCGGTTTCCTCGCTCTACTCGCCCTCTTGGTGTTGTGGTGGCCATGCTGCGTGCTGCTTTCGATGCTTGTTCTCCAACTTGGATCACACATCAAGTCATTTAAAGTTGCGCTACAGTTCCTTCTCAAGATTTCTTGATGCATAGGCCAAGGCTCTTAGAGGTTTTGAAGGGTGAAATACCTGACCCGACTTTTAACTTCATGTCCGGTGACATTGGATTAGAGCCATTTAGAAGGCGGTGAATAAAGCCCTAAATATTCCCGACTATACCCGGGCTTCACTCTCAACTTGTACTTCATTGTCTATTAGTGATACGGGATTTTTGCATGTCCCAAACAGAAACAATTAGACCATCTGTGCTGTCGCGTTTCTTGAAATAAGCAACTGCAACGAACCCGCCCGATTTGAGGATTCAGATGGGGCCTAAGGCAATAATCCACGACCCGTCTCATTATCGAGTTCCACAAGGCCTCTTGGTTATGATTAGCTTCGTAGTCCGTTGCTTTTCAAGTCCCGGAACCAAGTGGTTCGCCAGGGGCTTACCGTCTTGGGAAACTTTCACGTTGGAAACTTTCTTGCGTACACTCATGGTTTAAGGATTTGTTTGATTATTTATGAGAGCGAGGAGATGACAGAGGGGATGAAGATGTGAATGTGGAGAGAAGATGAAGAAATACCAGCAGCAGCAAACCTATAAGTAAAGTCGCATAGGCAACAGCAATTAAAATAGAAAGAACGGTCTTTTCAGGAAGGAGCTCCTACTGGTCATAGGTGCTGTAGTGCTGGTCAGTTCGTATTCCCTATCCAACATAGTTCGCGGGATTTAATCAAATTATTTACAGACTGATGTGTGCAGGGTACAAATGAGGCTGTGAAGGGATTATTGCAGCATACTAGCCACTTTTAGTAAGCTTGCAGGGATGTGCTTGACGCATATTTTTTAACCCGAGAGCGCTTACAGGCGTAGTATGTACGTATCTGAGCGTTTCTGGGGCAGGCAATGACAACTTCTCTTAAATAAGTCAGGTTTCCCATGGAGGTACTTGGCTCTTTCAAAAGATATAGGGAAAGCGCCAAAATGTAGGAGAAAGTTATCAAGTATGGAGTGTGAAGTATAATCGCATTAACATGAAGAGATATCGATCTAAAAAACTGCTAGAGCATTTGGAGGGCTTCCCACACCTCCTGGCACATTAAGCGGACAACTCGTTAGCAGGAAAGAGTACTTCTTCTTGCTTGCACACATCCTCGATAACGCCTCAAGATCCCACAGCTCACCAATATTCAAACCGAATAAGCTAAGGAAGTATTGATGCAGAACTAGCCGTCACTTGGTCAACATAAATTCGGAAGAATACATCAAAAAAAGACTTACCCAGATCACCAATGCCTCCCTCCGACTTGTCCTCTCTCATAGGCGGCAGTTGCTCAAATGCAAGAGCATCGCCAGCAACACCAGCAAAATGGTGGTCCCATACCCATCTCGCCGTCTCAGCACATCCTTTGACTCCTACTGCACGACCACCCTTCAATGCTTCCTGTTGCTGCTCAGGCGACATCTCCTGTAGGGCACGTGTATACCCAGATCTGACTATGAGGATATCACCCTGGCGCAGGGATACGCTTTCCCACTTGGCAACAGCATCAAGCTCATCAACAGTGATACCGTGCGCGTCAAAGGGTGAGTATTTGATACCATGTGCATCAGCGTAGGCTTTATAATCGAGTAGAACACCGCGAGCAACTATGCCACCACGGTTGTGCCAGTGGTTCAGAGTCGGTAGACTGGTGTCGACAGTAAACGGAGTAGATGATTGTTCGAGAGTCTGTACACTTGGTCGAACACCATTGTAGCTCAGTTGAGTGTGTTGGTGCGCATAGTGCACCAGACTATCCCATTGACTGGAGCACTGCGTGTTGAAGGTGACTTCGTCATCAAAACCATGTAACCTGTGATGCTCGTCTTCCTTATCCTGAAAGGAAAGTACTTGATGTTGAAGTCCAGCGCGTCCAAATGCTGGTATATGCAGAGCGTTGATCGGCCAGTTTAGCGATACGGACTCGCCGTCTTGGGCTTCACGGAGGGCTGCTTGGACTACTGGTGGGGTGAGAAGGTTGATGCATCCAAGGTGATCCTTTTTGCCGTCTCGGTCGAAGACACCCCAGGCGCAGCCAGATGGCATGCCCTCCATTCCTGGGAGGTCGTCAAAACGGGGAAGGTTGCTGTAGTCGGCGTTGGACATGGTAGAGATTCAATGGGGGGCTTGGTTAATGGAAAGAAGATCGGAAGCTATATTATTTTCTTCTCCTGTCTATTCCTCCTCTATTTCAGTTTCAAGGGTTATTAGGGTTGTGGTCCTCCCCTCTATACTTCACACCCTCGGGCCGACTACAAGCGGAGTGCGGAGAAGAGTGCCGCAAAACAATGAAAGATTAAATCACAAAAAAATAAACACAAAATACACTAGTAACTGCTTGCGTCATGTCTACGCTGATCCCATGGAAAAAGGATCCACGGCTGAAATCTCCTGCATCTGCATCCACGCATTAAACCAAGGGTTCTGTTCCTCCGGCGCCGATCCAACCTCAGTGGAGACCATTGACCTTTGAATAACCGCCTCAATAGTTGCCCATCGATCACAGTCCTGTGGCCATATCTCAGTACCAGGCTGAGAGACCTTCTGTGGCTGCACAGAAATCTGGTTCTCTAGTAAATCATGCCAGAGCTGGCACACCCGATGCACAGACCGGAGCTGCCACCCCGCAAGCTCAAATGAGGTAGATGCATCTTTCACTGCGTCGCAACATACCTCAAGGTCTGCGACGGCAATTGCAAATTCGTCATAGCATCTAGAGGTACACGCTATATAAAGGTGCACCATTGACGCTGTAAACATGGGGTGTATGCCCTGAATGTTAATACGGCGCAGGGTCCAAAGTCGTTTATAGATAGCTATCATACGGGTGATTATCCGCGCAGACTCGACGTATTTGCGACGCGAATCTGGTGCTTGTCCTGTTCGTGGAGGCGTGATGAACGGGTGGTTGGCGAAGATCATGGTTTCGTGAAATTGAGTGTGCATGACCAATACATGTGGTAGATAAATTGCTGAGGTGCTGTTCGGGTCAACGGCTAGCTCAGCTGGAAGGTCATCCAGCCATTTATCTAGCGCACAAGTCACGGCGATGGTGTGCACACGTAGTTGGGAAATGGAGCCCGTGCGCTTGTCATAGCTAGAGAGCATGTTAGCAATAATCGCCTCCAAATGGGCTAGAAGCGTTACAATGTCTTCTGCAGGCGTTCCATGATATAGCACAGTTTCAACTGGTGTTCCCACATCAAAGCCAGTGGATCAACAAAGCGCTGCGGCGGCCGCTTCAGATCTACAGACTCGTCTGTGTATTCCTCCCAGTACTGAGTAATCTGGCTCTCTGCCGGCGACTGGACAGGGATTCGATTCACATCAGCGACTGGCATTGTCAATCGTCCGAGATAATAGCTCCACGCAGTATCGATTACATATGTACCCCAGAACGCAGTGCTGCGCACATTAGCTTCCTGCCTGGACATGTCATTCGACCGAACATAGTGCTCAACATCCAGGTGCAAACCTAGATGATGAGCTAGCTGCGCCGCCATGCTATCATACAACCACCCGCGAGAGTCTCTGCCACGACTGGCTTCGCTACCGCTCATCATTGCTAGGGCTTGCACTGTTGCGATGGTGGGGTTGTCAATGTCGCGCTCCAGCAGTGCCCGCGCGCGCAGGATGAAGAAGTCGTGTAACGAGCCAGGGATCTCGGGTAGGGCTCTGTCGGTGAATAATGCGCCCCAGGAGCACCTTTTTGAAAAGTAAGAGTCAACTCAATAACAGTGACTGGTGATAAAATACTCACATGGCATTAACAAGTAGTTCCGAGTAGCAAGAGGCTACCATCGAGTCTGAGCTCAAGCCGAACTCTGCCTGTCGACGGGCATTCAAAAACGCATTTTGGTTCACTACATTGAAGTAGGGATTCTCCCAGGTGAAGTACAACTTGATCAAATGATCTTCAAATTCTCGAGGGATTGTATGCCCAACGCCAGCTTGTTCCAGCCACGCGTTTGGCATTTGGTCCTGCGCATTCTGATAGAGCTGCGGCTGAAAGGGAATAGCGGTGCGAAGGAAGTGGACATTCGAAGTGGTGCCGAAGTACCTGAGCTGTCCATGCTCCGTAAACTGAAGGGATCCAGTCCGCTTTACGAGAAGCTCGATGTCGGGATCCAACCCCGGAGTCAATGTATTTCCCTGATCGATTCGTTCGATTAGTGCACGTTCACGATCGTCTCTTTCCTCTGCAGGATCATTCAAAAGCGACAGTGCCGACCAGCCGCTAAGGTCTGGCACATTTTCTGGGGAGTCTTGCGGCGCACAATTTGACTGCGGCGGCTGCGATGATGGAACTGGAATGCCATGTTCCGTCAATGTATTTTCCAACAGGCGGATCCGATCCACTAGCTGTGAGACGGCTAGTTTTGATATCCTAATCGGGTCAGCATACCGATCAACTAATATCCCCGAGATTTAACTTGCTTGCGCTTGTCTGGTCGCAGATATGTGCATCTCTGCTGCAGTCGATCACAGCTGGCGCAACTCGGTGATGCGCCGTCGCACCGGACTTTAAGACGGAAACAGTGATCACACGCCGCCGTGACATGTGAAGCCCTGCGCCCAGGCGCAACCATGATGAGTGATTAGGAACTCATGTGCTGAGCGGCTGAATGTTGTTACGGGACGTGCACTTGGTCACTCCCGGGAGTTGGGAAGTGCGGGGGATGTGGAGCGGCCGAGCGGAAAGTATGGCGGAGAAATATAAGTAACAACGAAAACAAGTCAGGATATAGAATCTGGAAATATACGATAGAATAGGCATTACTCTCTCATATGGACTAAACTATCATGCCAAAATCAAGACAACTCCTCGTGGACGGTAACGGGCTTGGCCTCATCCTCCTGCTCGCTCTCGCGAAGTGATCCTTCTCCCGCCTCCCGAAGAGCCTCACGTGCAATCTTCTCACGCTCCTCCTCGGTGGCATTATACCAATGCGAGACAACATTGGCATCGTCGCCGAAAAGGCCGCCAATCTCCTCCAGCGTGCGGCCCTTGGTCTCGGGGAAGAAGAAGTAGATCGCCAAGATATAGAAGAACGATGGGATAATCAGTACAAGATAGAACTTCCATCCAATCGTGTTAAGCGCAACCGGTGCCGCGACAAGAGTAACTTCGGAACCTAGATAGAAGCTGGCGATACCGAAGGCCACGCCTTGGGAGCGGAGGTGGTTGGGGAAAATCTCCGCAACGTAGACGTACTGTGTTGCATCGACGAAGAAACACCACCAGAAGATAAAAAAGAACACGAAGAAAACTCCCCCGCGCAGACCCGCCACGTTGTCTGTGCCGAGATACTGTGCCGTCAGGGCACAGAGGAATATCACTGCCACAGTGCAGCCAATAGAGCCGATGAGCAGACACGTCCGCCGGCCTACGCGGTCGACGTAAAATGCAGTCCAGGTGTTGCCTATGAGCGTGAAGCTAACCCAGCATGCGTTGAGCAGGAGTGGGATTGAGCCTCCCAATCCGAGACTTGCGTAAATGAGGACCCCGTAGTTTGCCATCACGAATACCCCCAGGAACTGGTCGCCCCACATCAGCATGAAGGCCACCATGGCTCGTCGGCGGTTGGCAGCCGTGCGGAAGAGCTCGAATGACCGCGTCGTCATAGCCTTATCGTGAATGAACTGTTTCTCGATCAAGTGGAATTCTTGCTTGGCTCGGGAATCGTTGATATCGTCGGGGGTCCTGTGCAGACGCTTGACAATCTCAAAGGCCTCTTCTCGACGTCCTTGTTGCAGTAGCCAGCGAGGAGAAAACGGGATGAAGGAACTGCCCGCCAGGACGATCAGAGGGAAAGTAATCTGAAACGCCAGTGGGAATCTCCAGGCGAAGGAGGCTGCCGGGTTCTTGGCAGACATGTAATAGCAGGCAAACCCTAACCAGCCAGCTAGGGTATACCCGACAGCGTACATGATGCCAGTAACAGCCACCATGGCGCCGCGGGTCTCTGCTGTCGACACTTCGGCTTGGTAGATGGGTACGATGCATGCAAGGATGGCAGCGCCCAT
Organism: Penicillium lagena; assembly: GCF_028827675.1. NCBI lineage: Eukaryota > Fungi > Ascomycota > Eurotiomycetes > Eurotiales > Aspergillaceae > Penicillium > Penicillium lagena. The sequence goes on along the minus strand of NW_026623227.1, from coordinate 788,876 downwards.
ACCGGCGACAAAGCGGCCCACGAGGAACATGGCCATGTCCACTGCACCAGAGCACAATACACCGCCAACGATGAGCACGACACATCCAGCCTGCATAGTCCGCTTACGACCATAGAAGTCTGCAGCCCAGGCCTGGAAGATGCATCCCACAATTGCGCCCGCCGAATTTATGCCATTGAGGGCTCCGATCATGTTGGTAGTGTGCGCATAACCTGGTTCACCCTGGGCCGCCAGGTTAAAGTAGGTATAGAAATTGGGCTGGCCGACGGTCGACCCGATGATGGCCAGGCCGTAGGCACTGGCAATGGTACCAATGGCCACAAAGACCACGACCCAAAGATTGTAGGCATTTACAACGATCTTGTGTAACATTGTGGTTGAGAGGGAAATAAACAGAACGAAAGAATGACAGACAGGAATAGGAGATGGGCATGACGTATTTAGGGTGCGCAGATTGAGCCATTAGTCTCAGTTCCCCTCGTCTCTCCATAAACTCTGGTATGCACAGAACTCCATGTCTCCGGCCAATCAACCGGAATGATTGGCGTGTTCTTGGTATCTCCAGTTTCACCGCCGGCGCGGAAATCCGGGGCAGAGTGAAAATGCGGGGAAGACACTTAACCTTAAAAAGATGAGGAGATGTGATGTCAGTGCCATGCAACTGCCGAGGCTGACTACTCTGTTTCGCCACGGACTGGAGTTGCTTTCTGGTTGAAAGTTCGTCAGTGCTGAATCCTGCAAATCAACTAAAAGCTACTACGAAGTAATTGGAAGTTGCTTGCTTGAGTGTCATGGGCATTGAATCAAAGAATGACCATAGGTCCATACTGTAAGAAAATATTTAAATCTTCCGGACCATTTAGGCGTACTCTCCTCATATTGCCCGCATGTCATCCTTCGTAAGTCTGTTATTACTCTAAGCAACGTAAAACTACCCCTCTTCTAGTCCCACTTATTTGCCGACCGGAGGATCCACGCGGAGGAAGATCACTTCGTCTGAAGATACCCGTACTAAATAGACGTTCTAGAGATGTAAAGCCTGTCCGGGGAACACAAAATAACGCTATATGCTATTGTATACACGGTACCTGGCATATGTATCGCATGCGCTTTGAAAACTTGTCAACATGAACATCAACAGGCTAAAATTTGAAGGTCGAGAGAAGCGTGTCTTCCAATGAATAGTTACACCAAAAACCTGATGAGCAATAACACAGACCAGGGAGTATTTCTACCCATTTGTGTTCAACTCCCTTCTTCACCTCTTCTATACTCGAATACAGCCAATCACAGTCCAGATAGTCATCCCCAAAAGCAGCAGGCGGTGAGCCCCTAGTGATGTAGTGCTCCTCGATTCCTCCACATTCAAATGCACCTCAGCTCCAACACCCAGGCCAGAACGACCCCAACACCCATCTACAACAATGCTGTCCCGCACCACTCCACGAGCAATACTGCTCTCCAGCTCCATGCGGCCCCTCCGCACAACCACGCTCACACCCACTTCCGCCCTCTCAGCTCTGCTCCCCCGATCCTCCCGCGCCATCCGCCCCAGCTCAGCGACACCACTCCGCGCTAACAGCCGGGCATTGCACGTCTCTGCCGTCAGATGCAAGGGCATCCAGCCCGACTCGTCGGACCCCAAGCCTCCGCCTGTAGCGGGCTCTGCGGCACACGTCACTGAGCCGACGCCTTTGTCGGCGGAGGAGTACCAGGAATACTCGGAGCATTACTTCAACGTGCTCCTTGGGGAGCTGGAGAAGTCTCAAGAGGAGGGCTCAGATGTTGAAGCGGAGTATAGTGTATGTCTTCTTCACTTCAACTTCCTCTCTTTCTCTAGTTCCAAGACGGAGCGGAATATGAAATTGGAGAATCAAGAAAAGCTAACATACCGTAACCACAAACAGGCCGGCGTTCTCAACATAACTGTCCCCGCGATAGGAACCTTCGTGCTGAACAAACAACCGCCCAACAAACAGATCTGGCTCAGCTCGCCCATCTCCGGGCCTAAGCGGTACGACTGGATCGTTGGCGGCGACCGCATGCACGAGAAGCAGGAGTCGCGGCCCTTTATCAGTGGGCAGTGGGTTTATCTGCGCGATGGGTCGAACCTGACGGATCTTTTGAATTCGGAGTTGACGCTGAACTTGCCGGCAGATGTCTATAGTGATAGTGAGTAGGTAGGAGGGGGATGTGGGTGGTGGGGGTGGTGGCTACATGATAATATTGGTGTACAATTGTATTTTTTTGACATCGCTACACTCATACTCATGGATGGGTTGAGAAAGGATTAGCAGACATCATTTCAATCATGTTTAAATAGGTGCAATCTATGACCGACTCGTGCTGTGCGTGGCCCTTGAGAGCCGATAAATATCTATGCGTTATCTTATACAATCACAGTAAGCCTTCTTTATTTCGAGTCACTGTAGCCACCCAACTCGAGACATTGAAACCTGTCTTGCCCGGCTGAGCGAGTCCTCTTGCACAGCTGCGCCCCATTCAAGCAAGCAAGTCTTGAAGCCATGTCCGTAGACGGTGACGTTGCCTGGATAGGCACACATCAGGATGCTAGAGTGTGCAACTTGTCCTGGATATAATATATGATATCGGCCGCGGCGAGGATATAGGCTTTGGATCACGGATTGCCGTTGTTGATGCAGGACCCATCCCATCCCTCCACCATCGACTTTTTCGGGTGCATATACATGCATGTATATGCCACCCTTGACACAGAGAGTACATCATGGGGTGAGGACAGGCGCAACCAAGACTAGCGCCTATCCTGTCCTGTGATGTCTTGGTGTATAAAATCCATCTTTCATATCCTCTGCTCTGTTCATTCACGCCTGGACAGCAACAGCCCCTGCATTCTGCCCACCATCCGGCTTCGGCAGATCCGTCTTGAAAAGAAATGCGATCAGCATTTTCAGGAACATATCCAACCTCCACGGCCGAAAAAAAAACTCACCACATCAAAAATAACCCGAATCATCAAACTGCAGCTCGGACACACGGCTATCTCCTCGCCATCGCGCAGGTCGTCGATCGCGATCTCGAACCGGTCGCCGCAGGGGCAGGGGAAGTGGTAGATTTGCATGGCCGGGTCGAAGGTCATGTCCTCGATTTCGATCTCATCGTAAATGGAGAGCGCGTCGTCGGCCATTTTGGAAGGTGTTTGCTCTGGGGAATAAATGGAATGAAAATGAATGGAGTCTCTCATCTTTCGGTGGCGGCAAAAAGTTTGGCGGTGGTCATGTGACTGCGGAGAGGGATTAGTTAAGCGGTTTGTATAGTTAACGTAAACCACGGGCGAGTGGCCCACACGGGCGAGTGGCCCACCCACTCGCAACCGTACGCATTTAATTCAATATAAGTCAATTACCAACGCCTATTTTACATATGAAATACCCGCATACTAATCAGGGCATTTAGTCCTCCTATGCCCTATTTGCCAGCAATTTGAACACCGCGGTGGCGCACGCTGCTTGGTTGGTTCCGCTGCCGACGAAGGACCTGCTTCGGCAGTGTTTTCCACTTCAACGACTAATTGATCATCCAACATTCGCTGTACATTGTCCTCGCCTGTCATTCCTACTTCACTATCCATCCATTTGCTAGGTTTTGCCTGCTTTTGTTTCGTTTGGTTGACCTGGGAGCGTAGTTTCTCAATCTCGCGTGCCGATATAGCACTCTTATGCATCTCTCTTTCGTATCCTTTGACTAATTGCGCGAAAGCCTGTACAATAGGACTAGGCGGTGAATGCATACGCTGGCGAAGGAGCTTATTGATTGAATGTGCCTGACGACTTAGGTCCTTTGTATGATGAGGTGTATGGGGGACAAAACTGCTACTGTCGCTCCCACTAGTCCCTGGTGGTGATGGTGTATATATATCGGCAAGCAAAATATTTAGCTTGTCTAGCACACGCTGCGCATCTAGCGGAACGAGGCCAGCAGCGGCAAAGCTATTTCGTATAGTAATGCCTTGATATGCTTCATCTCGGGCACGTGGATATGCAGTAAGGAAATCAAGCTTATCAATATGGTTCCGGCCCCAGCGAATCCAGTCCTGGATAAGCTGACCATATGATCGCTTAATAACAGCAAAGCAGCCCACATCGAGAGGTTGTAATAGATGTGAGGAATGCGGTGGCATACATATAGAAACAATATTGTTTTCTATACATAAATCATCAAATGCTGCGGTCATATGGCTTCCATGGCCGTCTAATATTAATAGACGCCATACCCCCTGCGTGCGCTGTGTAGTCAATGGAATAAAATGGTGTTTTAACCATCGTAGACCAATTTCATCAGTAGTCCATCCATTGTCGCTCGTTTCGAGGCGCCAATCGGACGGAAGATCCACGAACCAAGACTGATTATATCGCTTGCCTTTGAAGATGATAGTAGGCGGAAGCGCCCATCCACTTGCATTGACTGTTTCAATAGCAGTGACCCATTCGCGATTACCAGGGCGTACTAACTTGCGCCTACCATAGTATTCCCTGCGTGTAACAACCTTTGAGGTGCTTGTAATACCCATTGCGAAGCCCGTTTCGTCAAAATTATAGATATCCATAGGCAGAATACCATATTGCTCAATAGTGCGTCGGACAGTAGTAAACCAATCCCGAATAACCACTGGATCTTCACATTGAGCGCGCTTATAGTCATAGCCCCTACTAAAGCGCATTGTAAGGTCGTCGTGGCGTTTCATAAAAGTCCCTGACCAATTAACTCCAACTGTTTAGATAGGGTCCTCGCCGCGCTTCGCAAGTAGAATATTTGCCATTTCTCGTATTAGGGCGTGATCGGCAGCAATTCCTCGGTCGTCCATAGAAAGAAGCCATTTCTTTAACGATTCCTCTTCTAATTGGGTCAATTTTGTGTTATTTGCGCGTGTAGTAGGACGATAGGTCTGGCCCGCGAGCCTGTTCCGGAGGGTGGTTCTGGGAATACCAAATCGACGTGCCGCTTCACGAATATTGACAATTTCGTTGTTCTTGTATGCTTGTATTGCGAGTAGGACCCTTCCTTCCTGATTAGAAGAATTAGGGCCCGATATACTGCGTTTTGGTGGCATGGTGGATGGTTGAGGAGAGTAGGAACGCGTCGGAGACGCGATTTGGGGGCAGGTGGGCCACTCGCCCGTGTGGGCCACTCGCCCGTGGTTTACGTTAACTATAGTTACAGGAACTAACACAATCATCACTCTCCCAGCCGTGCAATCTCCATCTTAACCGTTTCCACTTCTCGGGCGAGCACTCCATATCGACGAGCAATCTCCGCAAGAGTCCCGCCATCACCCACAGACTGTGTCCCCGATCCATCAGACACCTCCACATCCCCGTAATCCCGGAGCTCTTCAATCGCCATCACCCGCCGTTCTTCGAGCTGATCGCGCGTTTGGCTGAGGTGATCTCGGTACCGGGTGAGTGCCGCCAGGGCTTCAGGTGTATATATGGTAGCGGCGACTTCGAGCTTAGTGACTCTATCGAAGGTAGAATTAGATTTAGTAGTGCTCCCAACGTCTTTCTCGCGAAGCACGAATGGTGCAGTACATACTCAAGTTTCCCCTCAACCCCCTGCGCAACGGTAGCCAAATGTTCCGCCTTGGCCTTCGTCGCCCGCGCCAAGGCACCATGCTTAACCCGCTCGAGGGTAATAACGGTCCTCTCCAAAACCAGCGTTCGGGTCGCAAGCACATCCGCCGCTGTAGCGGCCATCTGTCGTCTAGCTGTGGGCAACTCGAACAGTTGGATCTGGCGCAACGCGCGCACCCGGTCACGGAGGACATTCGAGACTGGCGGCGCGGAGGCAATGGATGTGCGGACTCGACGGTCGCGGGCTCGTGCGCGCGCGTGGTGGCTTAGATGTGCTGGGGCATGGATGCTTCGTGACAATGAGGTGGGAACTCCTCCTGTTCCTGTTGAGGTTGTTTCTGGGGACGTGGTTGGTTGTGCAGTGGCTAGGTTTCGGAGGTTGTTGACGGATGACGAGAGGAGGGTAGAGAATGAGTGCGTAACGGATGGGATGTATGAGTGGAATGTTTCGATGTCTGGTGCGAGTAGTGAGAGGGCGTCATCGTCATCTTGCTCCTCCGAGTTTTGGGCGCCTTGTTTTTCTTGCTTGGGTCTGTCGGTGTCGATTGCGGCACGCGGTGTCTCAAGGTACAGCGAAATTATGGCGAGATTATCCCGGCACTGAGATATCTCCAGAATTAGCACACGAAAACAAGACACACGGCGCGACAAAGGGTCCATTCCCAGTGACGGACGACGATACTGACCTCATTGGGCAACCCGCTGTCAGGAGCAAACGCCAACTGCCGCAGCATTCGCTTCTTGATCCGCTTCTTTGCATATTGCTTCTGGCATTGTTTCAAGTCCTAACCCGGGTACGACGGTCAGTTCTCTGTTTCTTGTCGTTCTTCCGTGCCCAGTGCGACAAGCCCAAGCTCTACAAAGGCGGGCGTTTGTGGGGGGGGGGGAGGGTGTATGTACCTCTACCGCGCGTTCTCGCTCCGGGAGCGCGCCGTGCGCACGCGTCGAGCCATCGGGATTGAAAAGCGTGGTCGTTAGATTTTCATAGAGCCGCTTGAATAGAGGATTGTGCGCGAGGATCGAGGGATCGCAGGGGGGATCATGGTTGACGGAGCAAGATGTGGACGGGAGAGAGAGCTCCACCGCGGTTGACAATGATCTACGGGCCTCGGGCCTCACCCAAGACTAACTAGATTCTACAGAGATCAGAAAGCCTGCAGTACTCGTACATTTGCATTTCCATATCATCGTAATCATACAGGAGCAGCTGGCCATTCCAGCTCCAATCATTCACTCACTCCCCTTTTTACCCCATCTCCATCTCGGTCGTCTTCAGCGAGTGAACCACACAACAAAAGCCAGTCGTCCCTGCGCCCTCCCATTTTTCATCTTGCGCCAAAATCCGAATCGCAAAATGTACACGCAGGCAATGGGGGAAAGTTCAAAGAGAAAAAGAAAATCCAGTCCATGGAGAAGCCTGGCCATCCAAAAAGCCAGCCCTCGCTGAACCCGAAGGGATTTTCGAGAGAAGCAAAGAGTGCGTATGTACAAGGTGTATTCCTGGTGGTGGAGAAAAAAGATCCAGGGGTGGATCAAAGAGATTCAAAAAAAGAAAAAGAAGAGACGCTCAGAACGCAAATCAGCGCAGCGAGGGCATGCGCAGATGAATTGATCGGTATTGAGCATCTACTCCTCCTCGCTCTCCTCGGAATCTTCGTCTTCGTCATCACTGCTCTCCATGGCTTCGACAGATGGCATGGGGTTGGGAGAACCGCCACCCTGGAAGCGAGACAGGTTGCTTTCGAGCATGTTAATCTGAGCCTCCTGCTCGTACTTGCTCATCGGCTTGTTCTTTTTCGGCTTCGGGGCGGCGAGGTTGCTGGCGGGCGCAGAATCCTCGTCATCCATGATGTGAGGCACGTTCTTCTTCACAAACTTGAGAAGCATCAACAGCACATCATTGGGAAGTTCATCGATATCCAGTTCAATCTCCGCTTCTTGGGTACCCTGAAAAGCAGGTTAGTATGTAAAACAAAGCCGCGAGAAAAAGCTTACCTTCAGAGCAGGAACATTGTTCTGGATGATCTTGAGGGCCTCCTGCATCTTCTTGTCCGGCAGACTACTGATACCGTTGGAGATAATCTGCTTCTCGTGGTAGCTTACCCAGCGAGGCTTGTCAGACTTGGAGCTCTTGATCTTCTTGTCCTTCTTGCCGCTAGGAGCGCTGCTCTTCTTGGAATCCTTCTTGCCCGATTTCTTGCCAGCCTTCTTAGACGAAGGAGGAGTCTTCTTCTTCTTCTGGGTGATCGCTTCGACCTGGCGAGACATCTCCGCAATCTGCTGCTGGAGCAGCGTAAGGCGCTCGTCATCCTCATCGCTCTCGTCTTCTTCCTCATCACTGTCCTCATCGGACGAGTCGGAATGTTGGTAGTGATGCGGCTCGTGGGACTCCAGGTAGCTAGCCTTATGGCTCCATTTCCAGTTGAAAACTTCTTCCAATCGCTGGCCGGCCGCATAGATAATATCACCGGCCATGTTGAACCGGAAGCAGTTCTTCAGCATCTGGCGAATATCGATCTCAAATTCCTTGGCGTTCTCGTACTGGCCAGACCTTAGTTTGTTCTGCACGGTAGACAGATCCATCGGCTTCTTGATCACGCTGTGATAGTTGGGGATGTTCAACGCAACAGGGTCCACGGGCAGATAGAAAGGCGCGGCAATTTCGTAGTACTTCCCCTTGTGCAGTTCATCAAGGACCTCCTGGCAGAACTTCAACTCCCACTGGAACTTCTTCTTCTTCGGTTTGGTGGAATAGGGAAGATCGCGCTTGGGGGGGTGGATCGACCGCTTCGGACGTCCGTCGGGGTTGGAAGAGTCTCGCCGAATGGTGGGCAATCCTTCTGGGCCCAGCGCAAAGGTCGTTCCCCCCTGGGGTGAGGTTGCCTTGGGCGGAGCAACCGGGCCACCGGTAGAGGTCCGCGGCTCCCGACGCGCAGCAGAGGTCTTCTCCGCCACCTTCTTGGGCTTCTTTTCCTCCACCTCGTCAGGCTTGGGAAGATTGGCCATTTGCTTTTCAAATGTCGCCCTCAACTTGTGACCTTCCTGGGTAACGAGGTGGTCCGGACCGTTGAAAGTCTGGGCATTCTGAACCATCAAAGCGACATCGTCAATAACCCCTTGCGGAGACGAATACTCGTTGGCCTTGAGCTTCTTCTCAACCGTTCCCAAGTCCATGGGTTGCTTGATCACATTGGGATAATTCGGGATGTTCAGCGCGACGGGGTCCACAGGCACCTTGTAGAAGCGCGCATCATGCATACGCTTCAGGCTGGTCAGACACTTTGAAATGAACTTCTGCTGCAGCTTGGTGACTCCTGATTCGCCACTGGCCGGAGGAGCCGGCCCGGGGGTTTCGGTCCCCGGAGTCGGCAACTTCGGAGCCTTGGTTTCGGTAGTAGCCGAGTCCTCGCCTTCAACTTTGGTGCGCTTTGCAGCGGGTTCTTCACCACCATCGACTTCGCGTTCTCTGGCGATCTTGGTCGGAGACATGGGCACAGGGGGTGCATCTTTCATCTCCTGATCGGTTTGAAGCGAAGGCAGGACCGGGGGTGTAGAAGACGCTGCCGCAGGGTCATGCGGGCCGGCGGATTTGTTCTCGGCGAAGAGGTGGTGGGGCAGTTCGGTTTTCACGGAGGCAGACATGTCCTGTGGGGTTTCAATGTCCATCTTGTCCGGAGTATCAGCAGCGCCATCGGTCTGAGCAGGTGGCTCACTGCCGGTATTCGCGGGTCCCTGCCTTGACGGAGGAAAAACAACAACATTGTTCGCCGGTGTCTCCGCAGCGGGTGTTGCAGATTCCTGAGTCGGGCCCTGACTGGGCGTAGCCCGGTCCTCTGGGCTTTCTTTCTTCAACTCTGTAGCCGTGGGGGGCTCGATAGAAGGTTCGACAGAAGGCTCGAGGGAAGGCTCGATGGAAGGCTGAGCGGCAGAGGGCGTCTCTGCTGGCACCGACGAAGAAGGGGGTTCACTATCGACGGGTGCCGGCGGAGCAGGAGATTTGGGGGGAGAGGCAGCAGTATTGGTACCATTGGCGATGGCAGTCTCGCCAGGCGTATGGCCATTCACCGCCGTAGGAGTGATCTCAGGCAGGGTCGGGGGAACATCTTGTTTGAGGTCTGAAACCATATTTTGCACGCTGGTAGTCAAAGTCAGCAAATGTTTGCAGAAAGCAGGTGACAGGAAAAAACTGACCTCATGGGCGCCAGGTCGGGCGCAGCGACTCCGGTCGGCGAGGGAGGCAGCTGAGGCTTGTCCTCCTTGACAAGGGGAGGAGCCTCGGGAGGCGGGGTCGCCATGGAGTCGTGTTCCAGTCGGAGAGAGTACAGGGTCTAGGGTGGCACGAAAGGTGGGAGTGTATGGGAGTGATTTTGGAAGCGCGCAACAGAGTCAACTGGATACAGACTTGCGCCCCACGCGCGGAAGCTCAGGCAATGCGGGGAAAGTAGAACTTGGTTGGCGCAGAAGCTTTGAAGGGTTGTAAAGATGGAAGAGATGGGGAAGAATGCAGGAAGAGATGGAGGGAGAGGTGGGGGGAGAGGCGATCGTGAGGGAAGAGAGAAAGATGAGCTGGAAGAAAGTTGGAGAATGCGATGGCAAGGCGACAGAATTTATGGGGCGGTGAGGGAAGTGGTCACGTGGGCGGTGGGTGGTGGATAGAATGGTGAGCCTGCCAAGAAGGAAGGAAGGAGTGAGAGGTGTGGGTGCCTGAGGCCCGGGGTGAGGAACTGGATAAATCAGAAGGCGGGAGGGAGGGTAGGTGAACAATTAATAATAAAAACCCAAAGCACCGAAAAATAAAAAAAAATAAAGGTGGCTGGGGGGGCCGAGTTAAAAGGGGCGTAGACGCGACGCGTCTGTGTTTAGGGCGACGGACAGGGGGGAACCAAGGACACGAAGGGAAAGGGGGGCGGTCAAAGGGCTTAAAAAGACGGAAGCAGAATTCTTCCTCGGAGGGGATGCTAGAATCCTTAAGTACAACAGCCGGAGTGCGCCCCTAGTTCCACCGCTGGCACTAGGCCGCATTCGAGGGTTGGTTATGGCTAATGATTGGTTTGGTCCGATCGCGTTCGCTCGTCCTAGGGGTGTGATTGGTGTGGTTGTGGACGATGTGGACCCGCTGTATCATCGAGGAATACAAATTTTCACTGCTGCTACAGTAGTGTGACCAGCTTGAACCAGCGTGAATATAGATAAATATTAAAGATTCGTTCGAATATATCCTATAATATAAATACATATATACTATATTTATAAATCCATCTGCCGTCTGCGAGGGATACAATCCCTGAATTCATGGTGTCGGCTGACTAACCCTCACAAAAGGCAACCGGAGGACCGGCTCAAAACGTCACCAGCACGTGACGGGGCTGCGTCCGGATCTATACAAACACAGTGCGGCGAGGTGCATGGCATGGCCAATCCCTTGCTGTGGACATGTACATGCGTAAAGATGGATATATATGAATTGATCTGTATGACTGTTTGCTAGATGATTGCATTGCGGTGAATGGTGTTCTTCCCGCTGTGTAGATGAGTCTAACGGTATTGAAAAGAGTATAAAGATAGCATAAAGGTAAATTGGCCAATTACTTGCCAGAGTGTATGTCCATGGAAGTGACATGCTTCTTGATAACTAGCCGTGAAGTCAATCATTGTGTTTCTCTGAAAATATATATTTCGGACATAGATCTCATCCAGCATACTATAGTAAATCAGCACATAAATCCATCACCAGATAAGAACACCATATTGATAGCGCATATCTGCGATAAACGCTATTTCCAGAACCTGTCTAACCCCCCCCCTTATCGAGATCAAATCAACACTAACTGTCCTGCCCATACTCCAACACAGATTTCACATCACGTGATGATAACGTCTATCCACTAACCACATATGGACTAGCGCCTATACGAACATTTTTTGGGCTTTTTTTCACTTCCCGCAGCGACTGCGACTTCCCAAGAGCCCCAGCAACCCCATCTCGTTTACCCGGGGTCGACAATCCAAAGCACGGGATTCCTGTAATTCTAGTTGCTTCTCTGGGGTTCATCTGTCCTTTTCTCCCCCCCCAACACATCCTTCTCAAGCGAAGAAACCCAAAAAAGGACCCAAAAAATGGGCAAGAAGACATCTCGCCCATCTACTAAGATGGGCTCGGCCGCATCGCCTGCCGCCGGTCTCTCACAAGCAACCAGCAAGACCTCTGTGCTGCGGGCTGCGTTCTCTCCATCCCAATACCAATTGGCGCTGTTTGCGTCCGTCATCCAGGGTCTCGATGCGCAGCACATCCGCATCCACGATACCAACACCGGTCGTCTACAGTGCGAGCATGCCTTGAACCCGAAGGAGACTGTCACCTCGCTGGACTGGGGATACTACGGTGGCCAGGGCAAGAACCGCGATCAGTCGAAGAAGAAGCGGAAACGCGGCTCCGACATCAACGGGGTCGACGGCCTGGACCAGGGTGATATCGTCGTTGCGTTTGGCACCAGCTCGTCTGATATTCGCATGTACTCGCCTGTGGAGGACAAGATCGTTGCTACTCTCGCCGGTGCCCATGACAAGGGGATCAAGGATTTCAAGTTCACGGCCGATCGGCCGGGCCAGGAAGGCTGGAGTATTGGCGGCGACAACAAGTTGGTCCAGTGGGATTTGCGCACCGGGAAAAGCATAAGGTACGACATGATACCTGCTATTTTATGGCATAACTAACAGCAAAATTCTCAGAATGATCCATCTCCCTTCATCGGCGCCTTTGACTGCTCTCTCGCGCCCCGTTTCCTCGAACCCGCCCGTCATCTGTGCCTCCCAGAAACCGTACCTAATAGACGCCGAAAAGGCCGACGAGCCTCCCGTTGAGTTCGCCGCGATGCCGAATCAGATCCATTCGATTATCTCGTCATCCACAGAGTCTGTGGGCGCATTCCTTGCGTCGGACGGAGACCGGTACATCAATGTCTTCGATGTTGCCAGCCGGAAGCTGGTGCGGAATCTCGTCGCAGAGCAGGATGTGTCGTCGGTTTCATTATATCCCGAGGGCAAAGTCGCGCTGGAGAAACAGATTCTCGCAGCTGTCACCGACGATGGCACCATAGAGCTCTTCACAAAACCGTTCGTTCAGCCCGCCGCGGCGGCCACCAGTCCCAAGGCTAGCCGGAAGCAGATGACGCAAAGATCAAACGCTTCTCTCAAGGTTACGCATTCTGAGTCCTCCGACGCCTGCGTGCCCGTGGTCGCGGCCTCATTCCAAGGCTCGGACATCGTCGTGGCGTACACCGAGGGTGGCGTGATTCCAGTGTTTGAGCGTATCAAGTTCCTCAACGCTGATACCGAAGAGTTGTTGTTTACTGGCGCAAAGAACGTGGTCAAGAGCAAGTCCAGCTCTGCTGTTGCAGCAGTGACCACGAATGGAGTCAAGGGCGCGGGCGAGAGCCGGGTCGACGAGACCCGCACGGTTGTTGAAGCAGGAAATCTTGTGGATGATGATGTCGAGATGCAAGATTCCCGACAAGATGTCGAGATTGCCGACAGCGAGGAGGACTCGGACGATGCTGACGAGGATACCAAAGCAGTCGCTGTTGAGAAGAAGATCAAGCCCGCGAAGAAGCCAGCCGGTGACGAGGAGGACGTCGAGATGCAAAACGCTCCTGAATCCGAGGAGGAAGATGATGATGAAGAAGTGGGCGCAGAGCCATCCTTCGGCGAGCTCCTGGGTGTCAACACAGGTCAGGAAGTCGACGTCGAAGCCGAGCTAGACGACGACCTCCGCCTCGGCGCATTGGTGCCCGGAAAGCCCAAAGCTGCAGTGCAACAGATCCCATCCGGCATCTCGCTGGCCACCGTGCTCACGCAGTCGCTGAAGACAAACGACAATGGCATGCTCGAATCCTGCTTCCACACTGGGGACACCTCGATCATTCGGACGACGATCCAACGTCTCGACTCCTCGCTTGCCGCGACGCTGCTCCAGAAGCTCGCGGAGCGTCTCTCCTCCCGCCCGGGCCGTTACGGCCACCTTCTCGTGTGGGTGCAGTGGACGTGCGTGGCGCACGGCGGCGCGCTGGCCGCACATCCGGATCTGCTGAAGCGCATGGCGACGCTGTTCAAGGTGATGGACCAGCGCTCATCCAGTCTTCCGTCCCTGCTTCTCCTCAAGGGCAAGCTGGACATGTTGGATGCGCAGCTGGGCCTGCGGCAGTCGCTGCGCAGCGGCGCAGAGGGACTGGATAGCGAGGATGAGGACAACGTTATCTACGTGGAGGGCCAGGATGATGAGGAGGACAGCGAGGTGGAGGCCAAGGTCCCGCGCACGAAGTCGATCCGCGATACGGCCTTCGACGAGGACGAGCCCATGATGAATGGTGTTGCGGATGAGTCTGATGATGACGAGGACGAGGGCAGCGAGGAGGAAGATGAAGATGAGGAAGACGGGCTCCTTGATATCGAGGCTGAAGAGTCTGCCGGCTCATCTGATGCTGAGGAATCGCTCGAGGAGAATGAAGATGATGAAGATGAGGACGCCGAGAGCGCTAGCTCGATGGTTGACTTCATTGCCGACTCGGAGGATGAGATGTCGGAGGATGATGTTGCCGCTGCTGCCCCGCCGCCGCCGTCGAAGAAGCCCAAGACGTCTGCTGGGAAGAAGGGTAAGGCTGGTAGGAAGTAAGCCTAGCCTTGTCCCCTCTCCCTGTGTATCTGGCGAATTTGTTTCTTGTGTGCTTTTGGTTTATAAAAGAGTATCCCATACGTGTGTGCTGTGCATCGGATGGATCTAGATCTGTCTGCATTTCTTTTCTTCAAATTTCCTGTCTGTCTTTTCTTTCTCACTTGTATTCTTCTGGTCATCCAATAGGAGATGGTTGGCAAGTGCCAATCCCAATCAAAGCATATTCTATGTCTCTTCCTAACTTTCTTACTCTACTGTATGTGGGTACCCATTCCTCCTCCTCCCATCCCTAGCTCTAAGCCACAATCCTCCATTCAATCAATCCAAAAGCTCATTCCCCTCACAAGCCCCCTCCGACAAAACCCGATGCTTCGGCACACCCGCCTCCCCCAGGGGAATCTCCAACCCAATCGAGCGATCCTCTGACGGGTAGTCCGTATAATGACCCAGCTTACTCACATCGGGAGTGTCGAGCGCGAGAAGGGCGCTGTTCTTTCCTGCCGAGATACGAGCTGAGGATGTCGAGTTTGGAAGCGTTATGCGGAGTTCGCCTGAGAGGCAGATTACCCATCTGGATTTATTAGTTTGTGAGTTGAGGGATTAGGGAGAAAAGCATGCTGGGTGGGGTGTAAACATACTGGTTAACAGGCGCATTATGAATCCCACCGTCAAACTTCGGCGGCACAACAACATAGCTCGTATTTCCACCTGCAACACCGCCGATGGGACCGAGGGATAGAAATGACGCGCCGTCCGTCCCGGTCACGGTGGAGGTCTCGAAGTCTGGCTCGAGAGCCCAGCATTCTATCGCGGAGCGGCCATGGTGCGCGGTTATGACGGTGACATTTAGTGTTTTGCCTAGTGGGGGTAGTGTAGATGTCGTTCCGGTAGAGGTTGAGTGAGATTTGGCGGCGATGAGGGTGGTGCCCGTCAGCAGAAGGGGGAGGAGGGTGGAGAGGTGCATTTTTTTGTTTTTATGGGGAGAGAATGTATCCTGATAGAGTATGTAGTGAGGAAGAGAAAGGGAAAGAATGAGATATCAGATGGGAGATATCTGGTAGTTACACACTCGGCAGTGACTACTGAGATGATGAAAACTGGAATTCAAAGCTGCTTATGTATGTTTGTACCTCGGAACCTTGACAGCCTTGGAATGCGACGCTAAAATTTGACAACCGAACGGTCAGGGGTGTGCATGGCGCTAGTGGTGGCTAAGACCGGGGATAATCCTGAAGGATTGGTAGGTTTCCGGGCGTGCGTATGAACGTAGGAAACGTCCGAGAAGAATAGTGGGGTGGGATCGACATTATTCTTCGTCACACTACGCGTAACGAGAACTATAAGCAATTACACTAGCTGTCAACGGCTCAGCTCAGTCTTGCGCCGATCATAAGAATAGAGGGGATACAAACAGCAAGCTAACAACGAGCGTGCACGCCTAACGAATGACTTCACTTCCGGATTTCTCGATCCCCTCCAGACCCTCTAGGATATCGCTTCCTCCCAGCAGTCCGCAAGCAGACCCAATGCTCTTTCTGCGCCCACTCCAGACTTCGTGGAACTTGACTGTCTGATCACTGGATGCGACGATGATGCATCCTTCCTCCCTGGTCCCCGTGCACCACATCCCTCCTTCTTTTTCTTTGGGACGGATCCTCAGAGGTCCCGGACAGTACCTGCGGCTCCTCCTGTTCCTGCGTTTGGTGATCGGTGGTACACGCTCTGGCGAGAGTGGAGGATGTAGACTGTCCCAGTCGTCGAGTGTAGCGGAAACATGGGGAGGTGGTCGTCCTGGGTAACTGACTGCCCACAGTGCTCTTCCGCAGTCGTAGCCCGCTCCACGATGCTGTCCGTCCCAGCTGGTCCCGTACGGGCCCCATGGGATCACGGCGACTTGAGCACAGCTTGGCCAGGCGAAGATGGCAATTCGATAGGGGTGTTCGGGCAGTGCGAACCCGAATGTAGCAACGATCTCACGTCGTGTCTGGCTCCAGATCAGACTGGTTACCTGGGCGAACACGTTGATGGTTGCGAGACAAGCTCCCGTTCGGGTATGGTAGAAATGAATGGCTCCGTCGTTGGTGCCTCCGCCTGTTGCGAGTAGCGAGGGTTGCCATGGCGCAAATGCAATTGCCTTGACTGCTGCTGCGTGTTTCAGCCGATGCTTCTGGCTGTTATATGGCACCAGGGTAGCTCGCCCGCTGCCAGGCCATACGGTTTCTGACAGAGACGGTGCTTCAGATGGCGGGCTCGAAAGACTGTTCATCCACAACGGCGGCCAATGATTGAAAAAGTGACGGGTTCTGAATAGCCCTCGTCGTTCGGAGCTTGACGTAATACACTGGAAAATGTTCGGACTGGCTCTCGTGGACTCGATAGATACGGCAGACGAGGGCAATTTCTGCGATGAGATGAGCTCGTTCAACTCGAAGAGAAGGCAGGAATTGTCATTGCCGCCCGTGGCAATGAAAGTGTCATCTGGAGACCAGGCCAGACCGCAGACCTGCTGGGTGTGTGCCGAGATCTTGACGAGTAATGTAATGGACCCTTTCCAGCCCAACTGGTTCTGCAACTCACCATCGGACCAGTCGACTGAGTAGTACCAGACATCCCCAACCTCATCGCCCACCACGAGATCCTCTGCCTCGACTTCCAGATCCTCAAATCTTACTGAAGGTCTGCGCGTAGTTTTGGGCTTGAATGAGACGCAGGTGATGTTGGCAGAATGATTGAGTTCAAAACGGATCTCTGAATCGAAGATGCTCCACAAGGATAATTGGCCTGACTGACGAGCAACCGCCAGGATACTCTTTCGGCCGATCTCAGAAGAAAAAGACAAGGAAGTCACATAATTTGATGGTTCCATATCTCCAAAAGGCGGATGCTCCACCCCGAACCGTTCCGACCAGAGATAGACATGCTGAGCAAGACCGACAGCAAGCACGCCAGAAGTAAAAGAATAAGCGAGAGTCGAGCAATAAAAGTCATTGCGCAGAAACGGTGCATCTAGGATTCGGAATGGTTTAGGCGGGACAACCTCTCCTTTGGTAGGATTTGTAGGCCCTAGCATTGTCCAGCAGTTAGTTGATGCCGCAGAGCAAGCTGCAAATAACGCCATCTCACCCTGTAAGTGACGGTGCTAGATGGTGTATAGATTGACCTAGGTAAGTAATAATTGACACCTCTCTGACACTGCGTAAGACAAAGCGGTCCACTTACAATGACCCCTCTCAACTTTCTTCCAAGCATTGTCCTTCCAGACAAAAGGAGAACAACGCTCATGATGTGAAGACGCCGGACTGGGAGGTGTAGTACGGCCAGCGGATAGCATGCAAGTATCAAGCAGTCGAGACGCCGGGTCAATGTCTAGCGCGAGTGCAAGCCGTGACTCATGCATGTCTCGCTCGTCTGCAATGGTGCTTTGAGGGAGAAAGTTGGCCGCATATATGGGGGCAGTGGTTCCTCTACTCAACACGTTGGGGTGGTCATTGGAGATTGACGTTGATGGAGGTCCCAACACTCCCGAGACTCCTCCAACGCCCCAGACAGCTCCCGCACTGACGTTCCTCGCAGGATCATTTGACACATAGCGGGCTCTCTCTACCGCCGCCGTGTCAGAGACGAGACGAGGCCGTTGATACGGTCTCTGCCAGAGACGAATTGGTCTTTGCGGCCCCGGCACAGTGACGGGACGGCGTGGTCTAAGCGGCAGAAACGGATCATTACCTGGTAGACGCTGCCGCAGCAATTTCTGTTGAGCAGACAGTTGCTGTGGGGGTTTGCTCACACGGTATGAAGTTGAAGGAGGATCGACAAACGCGCGCTTTGGGATGAATCTGTCCGGGGAGGCGGGACCGCCAAAGGTATTCCTTGCTGGGAATCCCGTTGCAGCGTGGCCCCTTTCTGGAGATGCAGTCTTGTTGTCATTGAAACAAGGTGGCGAATTCGCCTGAGCATTGGCTCGAGGCTGTTGGGATAGTGATATCTGAAAACCGGCTGGCGATTCCAAGAGTGGTAAAGTGATTGTGGCAAATTCGGTTAGTTGGACAGGTCCATTGTCTCTGCTAGACTTGGACCGAGAAATGAACAAGAATGAGGTGTTGCGGCTGTCGCCTGCTGCCGAGGATTCCTCGAAAGAGTGACATCGTGTATCTACTACCATGACTGTTGATGGAATTGGTGAGTTGTGAGTGGAATCGACCCACGGAAAGGAGTGTAGGTAGAGCCCAAGGAGAGAATGGGTGATGGGCGAAGTGTCAATGAAAGTTGTTTAGAAGGAAATGAAGAGAGAAAGTACGACAAGAGGCAGAAGAAGCAATGGCGTCACGTGATGCGATCGATGGATTAGGCAGGCGCCAGTCACGGGTCCCTTTCCCTATTTCTTTCCATCATCATCATCCATCCGGTTAGAATGGCAAGCGTAAGGACACCCTCCTCGGTTAGCTTGATCATACTGATGCCGCTGGACAGCATGGCGTGCCGCGCTCAAAACAGACAGAGAGGTCTCAGGAAGCGCGGCAGCAGGAATTGCAGAAAATAGAAAAGTACCAGGACCTGGAACGCCAGGTTCGCCAAAAGGTCTGTCCGGATTGGACATAACAATAATGAGCAGAGACTGACTGCAACATAGGTGGCCGATCATGAATACACAGCCGACACATTGAAGCAGCTCGGGGACCTGCTGGAGAGCAACCCGGAGTACTACACCATCTGGAACTATCGACGGCGAGTGCTGCAACATCAGCTCTCCCAGATAGATGCACCTCAGATGAAGCTACTCGAAAAGGATCTCCTATTTCTGATCCCGCTTCTGAGTAAATTCCCCAAATGTTACTGGATCTGGAATTATCGCCTATGGCTACTGGACGAGGCTCGTCGGTTACTATCACTCCCCGAGGCCCGCAAGATTTGGGAAGGTGAGCTGGTCCTGGTGAGCATGTTTCTGAGCAAGGACCGCCGCAACTTTCACGCCTGGGGGTATCGACGGCTGGTATTCGACACCTTGAAGCAGCTTGCAGACGCGGAGGAGACGCGGACAAGCATGACCCAAAAGGAATTTGAGTATTCGGACAAGAAGATCCGCGAGAATCTGTCCAACTTTTCTGCCTGGCATTACCGGACGAAAATCATCCAGCGGTTGCTGGATGAACAGTCTGCCAGCGATGCCGAGCGGAAGAAGATGCTGGACGACGGTTCGGTCTCCCCCAACCCATTGGTTGTCCGATTACTGATACAGTTTCCCAGAATTGGACTTTGTTCACCAGGCCTTGATTGACCCGCGCGACCAATCTCTCTGGTTCTACCACCAGAACCTCATGTGCGTCTTTGACCCCTCAGTGGCGGAGCGGACCATGGCTCCGAACCTGAGCGTGTCCGACCGGGTGCAGTATCTTCGGAATGAGATCGAGTTCATCGAGGAGATGCTGGACGGGGACGAGGACTGCAAATACATCTACCAAGCCCTGATCGACTGTACCGTTTTAGTGGCCAAAGTGACCGGCACACGGTCGGACTCAGACCGAGATCAGATTCTGAGCTGGCTCTCGGAATTGAAGAAGCTGGATCCATTACGAAAGGGACGCTGGGCGGATTTTGAGCGGAGTCTGAGTTAGTTCGGGGTGGCCTGATCCTGTGTATATAGCTTCTTTGGCCCCTTGTTATGATTATTCGGCCCCCAGAGGATTTGGTCTGGCCATGAAGAAAAAGAAAGTCGTGGAATTTCTGCTCGAATTTAATTTCTTCTTTTCTTCTGATCTTCATCATCATCATCATTATTATTCTTCTTCTTCAGTGTGAACTACCCTCGTATACAATTGGTACTGCTGTCTCGGGTACATTAACTGCTTGTCCACCGCCCGTGCCTGAGTTTCGCCCGACCTGGAATCCAACCTCACACCGTGGCCCATTCCTACCTTCTCCCTTGGAATCTCATCCACATTATCTCCCTTTTTGAATGGGCCGATCGCGGGCCGTTTGTGCTTCTCTTCCTATGGAGTGTTGTGTGTGATTTAACCCAAGACAAACATGTCCGCGCGCAATAGTCATGACTACGCCGGGGTAAGTTGTCTCCCTGTCGGTCTCACGCGACCCGGCAAATGCTGACGGTGCCTCTCAACAGGAGTCCTTCGACGACGCCCGGGAATCGATCGAGAACAATGACACCAACGTGGCCCTCAAGCCCTCGTCGACGCGGTCGTTGACCGACAGTCCCCCTGTCGGCAACATATCGTCGCCGGAAACCACTGAGAAGCCTCCTTTCCCTTCTGAATCGCAGGACGAGAAGAAGAGCGAGGAGGAGGATAGCAAGCAAGAGAAGAAGGATGGTGGTACGGATGCGGATGCAGATAACGACGAGAAACAGGCAGAGGGGGCGACGGCAGATGAGGGCGCCGGTGTCGCGAAAGACGACGACAAGACCGATGATGAGCTACACAAGGTCGATAAGCCAGAGACAAAGGAGACTGAGCAGCCTGACCAGGACACGGTCGAGAAGTCGTCCGTTCACACCCCTCGTCATTCGCTCAACGAGGACAACCCGAATGGCGCGGTAGACCCTGCGCACTCGGAGGAGACCCCTCGCAGACGTACATCGCAGAAATCGCCTTTGTTGACTTCCCATCGCCTCTCCAGCACGTCGTCGCTCGACGAGGTGAATCTGACCAACGAAGCAGCCAACACCAAAGATACGGACTCGCCCCCCCGTGCCTCCCAAGGATGCAAATTTTACGGCTCCCTCCGGCTTCAAAGCGCTGTCGAATAACCTTCCGTCATTATCATGGGGTAGTGCTGCCCCAGCCAACAAGAGTTTACCCATTGCAGCTGCACCACCGCCACCGGCTCGGAAGCTCAGCAGCGGGCCCTTTGCATGGTTCTCTCGAAGCTCAACGGGGAGCAAGGACATCAAATCCCCGCCCCAGAATGCCTTCAGTCGGAGAAACACTGCCGCCTCGGTGTCGACTATCGCCAGCAACGTGGACTCGACCGCTCGGCACGACGGTGAAGATGGTGATACCTCTAGTCTGAGCTCCAAGAAGACTCGGCGTAACAGCCTGAAGGACCAGTTCAAGCTTCTACGGATGCGGGAGGAAGGAATTGCTGTACACGATGAAGAGGGTGGGCTATCAGCTCGTGCCAGCGTCAGCCAGCCTGGAGCCAGTCCTCAAATCATCCCGGAAGAAGGCGAGGAGGGCATACTGGCTACACCAGGGGCATCAGCCCCGGGAGCGACGTCTCCGGGCATGACACCCTCGACTGTCAACCCCGATCTGGCCCCCGGCACGGTTTCTGGAGTTTCTGCCTCGGCGACCGATGCGTCGATGCCTGTGGACTGGGACTTGTGGCAGCAGCTTGTCAATGAAGGACCGCAGGCCCTGGCAGGTTCGGAGGAACTGAACAAGGCCATCAAACGAGGTATTCCGCAGACCGTTCGTGGCGTGATCTGGCAGATTCTTGCAGACTCTCAGCAGATCGACGGGATGGAGGAAACCTACCGGGAACTCGTGGCTCGCGGGACGAACCCAGAGAAAGATCGTCGGACGTCCACCAGCCAGTTGAACGGGTCAGCCGAGAAGGAGTCCACCTCGTCCTCGCGCTCGTCCATTCGCTCTGAACATTCGGGATCCGGGACGCAGTCGACCAGCGTGCCTCCTAGCGCTCCGCCGAGTGTCACCCCCAGCGTTGCCGCCAGCCCTTCCTTGGAAGTGGACCCAGAGAAGTTGGCCAAGGAGCAGGCTGCCAGCGAGAACTCCCGCATCAAGAAAGCAAAGAGTGAGGCGGCTGCTCTCCAGAAACTGGAGAAGGCCATCCGACGAGACCTGGGTGCGCGTACCAGCTACTCCAGATACTTTGTCTCGCAAGGGAACCAGGAGAGTTTGTTCGGACTGTGCAAGGCATATGCCTTGTACGATGAGGCAGTTGGTTATGCCCAGGGCATGAATTTTATTGTTATGCCTCTGTTGTTTAACGTAAGTTGGCGTTGTGCCTCCAGACCGACAGACGGCTAACATTGTGGACCTAGATGGACGAGGTCGAAGCTTTCGCTCTGCTTGTGAAACTGATGAACAAATACGGGCTGCGGGAAATGTTTATCCAAGACATGCCCGGTCTGCACCGCAGCCTATATCAGTTTGAGCGCCTTTTGGAAGATTTGGAGCCTACGTTGTACTGCCACCTGCGGCGCCGCGGTGTTCACCCACAACTATACGCGACACAGTGGTTCCTGACGCTATTCGCCTACCGCTTCCCGTTGCAGCTGGTCCTTCGCATCTATGATCTGATCTTCGAAGAGGGGTTAGAGACCACGATCATCAAGTTCGGCGTGGCGATCATGCGCCGGAACGCGCAGCAACTTCTAATCATGAAGGACATGGGCCCGCTCACCACTTTCCTCAAGGAGCGCCTATTCGACGCATACATCGACAAGCAGCCCTCTCCGTCGTCGATCTTGGAATCCGGCTTCTTCGGCAGCTCGGGTGCTGCCGACAAGGAAGTTTACCGATCCGACCTTCTCGTGCAAGATGCATGCGCCACCCCGCTCACGCCAGAAATGATGGCCGCCTACTCCACCGAGTGGGAGGAGAAAGTGCGCACCGAAAAGGAACACGAGGCTGAGTTGGAGACCCTGCGACATACCGTGACCACCCAGGCAGCTCGAATCCGTCTTCTGGAAGAGCGCGCCGAGGCTTCTGACACGGAGCATGTGCAGCTGGCATCGCAACTGGTACACGTCAAGGTTGAGAACGAAGAATTGCGCGACCTCGACGAGGCGTTGAAGCTGCAGGTTTCTGAGCTGAAGAGTGTGGTGGACAAGCAGCCAGCTGAGGTGGAGGAGAAGCTGCGCACGGAGATGGACCGGATCATGAAGCGGAACATCGAGGTGCAGAATGAGAACCGCGCGATGGAGGAGCAGATGTCCGAGATGGAGAAGGAGTTGGTGGCTACGAAGATGAAGTGGGCGGAGGTAAGCCAGCCAGTTCCCTTGAACAAAAAATGTGTACACATGCTGACGAGTCCATGACAGTTGTGCGAGAACCACGACAATCTCAAACAGAAGTGGAATGACCTTCGCCGGGCTCTCGACTAACCGCTTTATCCTCCTCTTCCATATATGCTAGACCGATGGACCAACGATCTGCGATCTTGTCCATCTTGTCCATTCTGTCCTGCCCGTCGATTGTCCGTGGCCGTGATGATTTCGCCTCTGTTCTTATGATGACCTCCCTGTACCTCAGCCAAGCATGCCACCCGACCTAGAGGCATTGGTGTTTTTTTTTTTTTTTTTTTTTTGTTGCGGTATAGCTACTACAAGCTACGCAACCCCTGTGTACATCACGAAATGAATTGAGTTGAATTGTTCTGCTATTATGATGATTGATCAACATCGAACTCCCTCCCGAATCCCTCCTACATAACAACCCAAGTTTTTGTCCATTCTACCCGATACATAGAATAGACCCCTCGGAGTATTTCCCTCGGGTATCTGGGGAATGTAGAGTAAATTACAAGACGCTCTCAAAATAAGTCGTCAGAACATCCTCCTTCACCGGCCCCGCAACCGCCTTAAGCGCCTTGTGCGCCTCGCACTCATTATCGTAGTACTTCATATCCTCCATCGAAGCGAAAGTCGTCTTGACGCTGAGGTTGAACCCGTGGGTGCGCGGGTCCGGGATCGTGGCGCCGGCGGCCGCGGAGACGATGTAGGGTTTGCCGTCCTGCATTATGTATTACTTCAGTTAGTCATGATAATCAGTGCACTCACTTCACAAGAAATAAATACCTTCGTGGCCGTCTTCGCCATCACCTTGTACTGCTCCAGGACACGGTCCCGGCCCGCCTCGTCGGGGATTTTGAAGAGGGTGATGCGTTCAATGGGTGCCATTTTGGAGGAATGTGTGTGGAAGAATGATGCACGATAGAGACGGGCGAGGCGCATCCTTTAAATAGGGTGCAAGATGTGGGTGTGGATGGCGGTGTTCCGTCGGGTCGCGGGTAGTACGCGGGGCTGGACGGCGCAATTCCGCCGGTCATTGCGTTACGTCAGGCATATCTTATTTAGTTGGGATTATTGAAAACGCAGAATATTCGCCCCTCGGAGAGCCCGAACGCGAGATCCCTATTTGTAAGGATATGTTGGAGGTAAGAACTAAGTAACTAGTGGGGTCCATCTCTATAAATGCATTGGGGGCTCTTTTGAGGCTTAGAAATAGGCTGTCGGGGCTTCGGTAGTTACAGTAGTTAGTCACTTTCGGTGATAGTAGTTAGTAAGCTGATCGCAGAAATTAACTCTCACTAATTATAGTATTTAGTGGAGTTCTATGTAGGCTGCTCTCTACAGACCGAGTCTTTGTCGAGGCAATTGAGCGTACCCCCGACTCCTATCCGTCCCACTCTCATGGTCGTGTTCAAGATCTAACTACTCCGTTTTTTGCAGACCATGCTCTTCTATCTGACCCGCTTTACTTTCATCCGTCAATTCGCTCGCCTCAATCGGGGTTGGAACTGTCTGGTGGCCGTGGCCGTGGACGAGTTCAAGGGCCGGCGGGGTGTAAGACTTGCGAGCGCTGAAGATCCAATTCGAGCCAGCGATGACGATGATAACGCCAAAGGCGACGATGCAGTAATTCATATTGACAGCGTTGGTCGGGCTAGACGTCGGCCAGATAAAGAGGACGGTGGTAAGTAGTGCCCAAGCGACGTCGGCGGCATTGCAGATGTAGCCAATGGCGGTGGGGAGCTTAAAGCTACGGTTCTCGGGGAGCATGCGGCGGCCGCGTAGCATGTTGATTCCCGGGGGGATGGCGTAGGTGATGGTGAAGCAGACGACGGCGGCGGAAACGATGGCGTTGAAGGCGTCGTTGGAGCCGAGGAAAACGAGCGCGAAGACGATGTCCCATGCGAAGCACCAGACGAGTCCCACCACAGGGACGCCGTAGGTTGGGCTCACGCGGGCGAAGTGGCTGCTGAAGGGCATGCCGCCATCGCGCGCGAGGGCGTAGGCCATCCGGGCGCTGGTGGCCATGTCGTCGATGGCACATAGGACGAAGGAGAGAAGGGGAAACATCATGAGGCAGATACTGCCGGCCTTGTTCTGTGTGGCTTGGTAATAGATCTCCAGAAGTGGTTCTGGGGCGCCGATGGCTTTCGGAATATTACTGATCACGGCGAGCACGGCGGCGATGTAGCCAAATCCAGTGATGACCGCCATCCCGATGGCGTAGATAATGAGCCGGGGGCCCTGGGTGGTGGGGTTCGGCATCTCTTCAATCATATGGATGGTGGAATCGTATGCCGTCACGGAGAATGCGCTGGAGACGGCGTTAGCTTACAGTGGTTCTTCCTTGAGGGTAGAAACTTGCCCCTGGAGCAGACCCAGCTGCCAGGCCCAACCACTCGGCCAGCCAGATTTGTTGATAAACCCGCCGAACACAAATTTGGCGCTTTGGAAGTTTGGAGCCGCGCACGCTAGGATGGCAACCAGGCTTGCGACGAAACCCGCCAGGGTAAAGAACATATTGTACTTATTCAAGTGGCTCAGGAAGCGGTTGGCGAACAAGTTGTAGCTAAAGGCAATGACGTCGACGGCAATGTACAGCAGGAGTCTCTGCCACGGCTGTGGGTCAAAGCTTGGTTTTATGAGCTGGGCATAGCTCATGATGATTCCGCTGACCAGCAGGCAGTTGGCTCCGGCCAGACATACCCACGCGGCGAGGTTAATCCAGCCGGTGATGTAGCTGACGGCCCGTCTGGTTGACTTCCAGCTGGCCACGGCCGCCCAGTGGTACTGGCCACCTGCAGTTGGGTAGGCTGACAGGAACTCGGCCAGCGATACCCCACAGCACATGTTGAAGATGCCGGCGATGACAATGCCCCACACCGCGCTGCTGGGCCCGCCAGATGGCAGGGACGCGTTGACCGTGGTGCCAATGGCACACCATGAATTGACGATGGCGAACGCCATGCCAAGCATGGAAATGTTCGAAAAGGAATGACGGTTGAGATCGGATTTGATGCCCATTCGCTCCAGCGAAGCGTCGGCATCGACGTCGGCGTCGGCAGCGGCGGTGGTGTGCCTCTGCCGGACGGTCCCTCCGCTTTCCTCCATTTTCCAGGGGTGATTGAGTTAGTGAGAGAAATTTACGAGTTGGGGAAGGGAATTGACGCAGAAGGAGAGAGTTGAAAAGAGGGTTTGAAAAGAGTGCGCAAAAGGGGAATACTTACACTTTCCCCAGTCTGGCATGAGCCAAATCCCTCGAAACCGGGGTCTTACCGTAACTATACGCCCCCATTGCCAGTCGCTGATTTCGGGATCCTTGAATTTCGTACGGCCTAGTACGTGGGGAAAACAATATCCGGGGACCTAATTGCAAGTCTCACTAATAGTGCTATGGAGATCATACCTCACCTCTCTGTTGGCATTTATGACTACTAACGCCTGTAGCGTCAATGCGGGCTAACTAGTCCCTCAACTATGTGCAATGTTTTCTCGATGGACCTGTAAACCTTTGAGTTGACCCGAAGACTTGTTTCCCTATTCGAGAGTATTGTGTAATATCAAGGCCTACACCTAATTTGGTGGTTCAACTCAATTCAAGGTTCAGAGTTTTCATAGGGGGTAATCAGTGGCTAAAATGGGTTAGGAAGGTGACGCACGTACACTACAGCGATTAAATATATATTTTGGAGTTCTGGTGTGGAAAATGCTAACCGCCTACCATTAATATGCATTAGCAGAGGCTCCCAAAAGGAAAGTCCAGGCCATGTCAATCAATCTAATACGAATTCTTCGTTACTACATTGTAGTAACTAGCGGTAACCGGCGATCATCTGCCATAGAGGGCTGTAATATGAAGAAATGAATTGAGCGACGCAGGGATCGAAATCAAGCACCTTTTAGTGATGTAAGCGGAGGTAAAGATATCATGGAGCTTAGGTTACCATTAGGCCAGCCGCTAACTAAGAGAAGGAAACGACATATTCATCTACTTGTTTCAGAACAATAATAGCCTTAAACTAATAATAAAGTAGGTCCCTATAGGGTGCATCGAGCAAAGCCTGACAAGTTGGGGCGCCATTGTCAAGTGAGATAGACTGGAGTGCACGCTATCGAATTGTATCTGTCAGAATAATGGCCCCCAGGTAATTTATCCAGCTGCCGCATCTGTCCGCTTACCCATCTGGGAAATCCCCACCAGGGAACTGTGCCCCGATGTGGGCAGATCTCACTACGTAGAGTTTTTCCGCTTCTCTACTATAATTATGGACATGATAGGTAGACCAGAATACCATCGTTTTCAATCATTGTCACATGACACTATCTAGTAAATTTACTAGTGAATACCAGAAATCCAGACTCTGACAGTATCTCTTAAAGCTGTCGGCTTTCTCCGCGGTACCTACATATGTAAGTACGGCATTCTAGGGATCAATAGGGAAAGAGAAAGTTAACGAACTCTCCTCATCGGGACTCGATCAGTTCGCATTAGGAACCTCGCCTGCGATAGTGCCAACAAGGCTATGATTACTAGCATTCGCATTTGACTCGCCGTTTATAGAAGAACGCGACCTTAAAGGTTTTTACTAGGCTTTGTCGTAGGGCCAGGACACATTGTAGGGTGTTCAGAGCTTCAGATGCGGCCGGCGGCTCCGTAAATACACGATCCAACCCTCTAGCGACCTGATCAAGGAGAATTCTCGTGAGCGGCATTTTTAGAACTCAGCGCGGTTCCGAGGCACGAGAGTGTGTTGTCACAGACCACAACGGATTGGTGATTGGCCACAACCCCGCCTCTTCAGCTGCATTACCTCCAGTTGTAACAAAAGCTGGATAGAGTCATGGGGTTACTGTAGTTTCTGTATTCGTCGTTCGTTGTGTCTATTAATTAATGCAGATTTCCAGTGATTCGACCTAGAGGACCACTGACCCTTAGCTATGGCTGAACTCTCTATTGCAGCAAGCGTTGCGGGGTTGCTCTCGCTTGGCATTCAAGTCACTGAATCTCTCGTGAAATTTTACACTACATACAAAGAGCAAGACACCGATGTGGCCAGAACGACGGAAAGCCTTGATAATCTTCTGGGTATCTTTCGATCTCTCGATATCGTATTACAGAATCGTCAATTTTCGATCGACGAAAAAGACTTAGTTCAAGAAATCAACCAGGCGATACAGAAATGTGATGGAATAATTGAACAACTTCAATCTGAGTGTGATAGATTTCAACAAGTCTCGGAGGCTAATTTCAAGGGACGAATCCAAACTGCTAAGAATCGTGTGGCATACCCATTCCGAAAAGGCACCCTACAGAACCTTGAGGAGGACATTCGCGAGATACGTGATAATCTATCAATCGCGCTGAATGTACTACAACTCAATGGTCACAAAACAACTCAAAACGAGATTTCGGAGCTTAAATCGCTCCTTGAACGAATGAATGCAAATCATATCTCTTCAACAATTCGTTGTTGGCTTATAGCCCCTGATACAGCCATCAATCATAACGCTGCATGTGCGAAGCGCCATACAGGTACGGGATTATGGTTTATAAATGGCAATCATTATGCAAACTGGTTGTCACAACGCAATTCCTTCCTCTGGATCAATGGTTTTGCAGGATGTGGCAAGTCAATCCTATTCTCAGCTGCAGTTCAACATACATTTCGCAAGAAACAGCATGAGCAGGGGGTAGGAATCGCTTTTTTCTACTTTACCTTCAAAGACGAATCCAAACAAGAAGCATCAGCTATGCTGCGGGCATTATTATTACAGTTATCTGGACAGCTTAGAGATGGTGAAAGGGACCTTGAACAACTGCATGACCGATATAAATCTACAACTCCCCCAACAGAGGTGCTAATTGCCTACCTTGAACGCATGATCCGGAGATTCCACGACGTGTACATTCTACTGGACGCGTTGGATGAGAGCCCTCGAGATAGCCGACGAGAGGACCTTTTGACTATCATAAAGGAGATGCGCAAATGGTCCTTTCCTGGCTTACACCTCTTAGCTACTAGCCGTGATGAGTTTGACATTCGCGAATCTCTAGATCCCCAAGACGATCAGACGATTATCATGAAGAACTCGGAAATTGATAGGGATATCGCCAATTTTATCACTTATCAATTGAATAATGATTCAAGTCTTCGAAAGTGGGAACCACATCATGAGCAAATTCGGAAAGCTTTAGCGGAACGTGCGCAAGGGGTGTAAGTAGAGGGAGACAATATACTGTGAGCTCTGATTTCAACATACTAACTGATCATATATAGATTCCGTTATGTTGAGTGTCAACTTAACGTTCTCAAACAATTGCGCCTTCGGACTAAGCATTGCCTGAACAAATGTCTCTACTCGCTTCCTCATGACCTGGAAGAAACATACGAACGAATTCTATGCGGCATTAATGAGCACTGCGTTGATGACGTACGGCGAATATTGACTATGCTTTGTTTTTCTGCCCGACCGCTCACTGTTGCTGAATTAATTCACGGATACGCAGTTGACCTCGATGAGCCGCCCCATCTTGATCGTGAAGATAGGTGTCTGGTCGACATAGAAAGTCTTTGTGACATTTGTCTTGGGCTGATTGAAATTGCACCGGATGGAGATGAAGGGCAGGATATTCTGACCGTTCATATTTCTCACTTCTCCGTGCAGGAATACCTTCAATCAGACCGAGTCCAGCATTCGAAGGCAGCATTTTTCGCATTACAAGTTGGACCCTCTCATACGGAGATTGCACAAATCTGTCTTGTCTACCTCTTGGAACCTATGCTTTCTAATATAGAAGCAAATGAGGAAAATCTAAAGGAGTTTCCATTGGCTTATTTCGCTGCTAGGAACTGGTTCCACCACTACAAAAACTCCCTGGACGGAAAATATAAAATAAAAAACCTGATCCTAAAGCTATTCAACGACAAGAACGGCTCCTTTCGGACTTGGATAAGGCTACATGATGTGGATCAGTCCTGGCCCAGAGGGGCTACTGATGGTATGGCATCGCCGTTATACTATGCATCCTTGTTAGGACTTGAATGGATCTTACGCGACATGATAGCTATTGCACTAAAAGATTCAAAAAGAATCCTGGATGTTGTAAATTCCAGAGGCGGAATATACGGCAGTGCGCTCCAAGCCGCATCATCTCGAGGTTACGAAAATGTGGTGCGGACTTTGCTAGAACAGGGCGCCGATATCAATGCCCAAGGGGGAAAATATGGTAGTGCCCTCCTGGCTGCATGTTCTAGGGGTCATGAGAAGGTGGTTCAAACGCTAGTTGAGCGGGGTGCTAATAGCAATGGTCAAGGGGGGGGCATACGGCAGTAGTGCACTGCAGGCTGCATGTTCTCGAGGTCATGAAAAGGTGGTGCAGATACTGCTAGAGCAGGGCGCCGATGTCAATGCTCATAGGAGTGGGTACTGCAGTGCGCTCCAAGACGCATCATCTCGGGGTTACGGAAAAGTGGTGCAGGTGCTGTTAGAGCGGGGTGCAAATGTCAATGGTCAAGCGGGAGGAGCATACGGCAGTCCATTGCGGGCTGCATGTTCTCGAGGTCATGAAAAGGTAGTGCAGATACTGCTAGATTACGGCGCCGATATTAATGCCCAAGTGAGAAATACGGCAGTGCTCTCCATGCCGCATCTCGAGTTTACCAATAAGACAGCTCGGATGCGCAGCAAGCGGCATCATCGCGAGTTTACCAAAAAGATGATTCAGAAGCTGCGAGGGCAAGGCGTCGATGTCAATGCTCAAGGGGAAAAATACGGCAGTGCACTACTGGCTGCATGTTCTAGAGGTCATGAAAACGTGGTTCAGATGCTACTAGATCACGGCGCCGATGTTAATGCTCAAGGGGAAGCATACGGCAATGCGCTCCAAGTCGCATCATCTGAAGGTTACGAAACAGTGGTACAGATGCTGCTTGATCACGGTGCCAATATCAATGCCCGGGGGGAAAGTATGGCAATGCGCTCCAAGCCGCATCATTTCAGGGTTGGGAAAAAGTGGTACAGATGCTGCTAGAGCGGGGCGCCGATGTCAATGTCCAAGGGGGGAAATACGGTAGTTCACTACCGGCTGCATGTTGTGGAGGTCATGAAAAAGTGGTACAGATGCTGCTAGATCACGGTGCCGATATCACCCAAGGTGGAGAATATGGCAATGCCCTCCAAGCCGCGTCATCTGAAGGTTACGAAAAAGTGGTGCAGATGCTGGTAAATAATGGTGTGGAAGGACAACGCATCAAGTTGTAGGCAGCCCGCCAAATTGATTGTTGCCCGGACTCATCTTCTTCAGCATAGAGCTTTGCATCCTGCTCATCCAGCATCGTTTTAGTGACTGATTACTTTCCTCTTTTCTCGCCCTTACCTGTTGTGCCTCTAGAGGATTAATCGTCATTTGTATAATGATATATACTCAAACTTTGTTTCTTGCCGCAACAACACAGGTACCCCCATTTAATAGCTGTTTTTCAACCGCCATCCGATCAATATCTAGATCATCATATCGCTTCGTCGGGTCGTGTTGGGTGCGATCGTTTACCGATACAACAATAGGTGTCGTCCGACCTCACTCTTTGTTTACGGGAGACTTTCCATTCAAGTGCATTCTCTAGCTTCCTCCTTGAAATCAATGGCCAGTAAGCATTTAGAGTCAGAGTTATGTCGTCTTCCGTATCCAGCGCCGTGACCCGGTTATTCACCTTGGCTTTCCACTCTATCGCACACTGAATGCAGTTTGCTGGAAGCTCATCACATGGTCTTCTTTATTCCAATTCTGATAGCTGGAAAACCTATGATTTTCTTGCGGGGGCCGGGACAAGATCTCAAGAGCGCTCGGGGGGCAATAGTCTGGTGAAGAACTGAATCCACCTTTTGTAGTTGGGGTGCGACCATGATCTCGCCTGCTGTTCTGCCACCATACCCTCAGTTCCCTCTCCCTCAAAATACTCCATATTGCCGACTGCAACTCCTCGATTCATAACATGGGGCAGAACATCGTGAAAGACGTCAAAAAGGGACTGTACCCGGCGCTTAGGGAGTTCAGGGTCCTCGCGATCGATGTCACCAAGCCCATTAAACTTCCCTGGTAACGCATTCCGCCAGGGAAAACGCCCGAACAATGCTTCCGCTCCCTGCACGATCTGTTTAGGGAATGAGAGTGGATTTCATGATATCGCCGTATGAAATGTCAAGGTTTCTTGATGACTTGGACGATGACCTTGAGGATGACCTTGACCTCGACGATGAATATGGCTTGTATGGACCTGGGGCACCCGGGGGACGGCGGGGGCCCCGGATGCCAGAGCTTTTCGATTTGGATATGCAGCGCGCTTTGCAGGATCCGGACTTTGCGCACCTTCGTCCGCATGCCGAGCGATGATCCTTGAAACCGCTGAGGACGATTGAGACAAGCTTGGAACTAGTTACTACCAGTGTCTGGTTTATAATATACCCATTAATTCTTTACTGTCGGGTTCTGCTAGAGTCTAGAAATGGTAAATGAGATGATCCTAAACCATGCAAATATGTCTATATCATAAAGTCCCCCTGCGCGCCTGCTCCCTCTCAAACGCCTCAAAAAGACTCTTAAAATTGCCCGCCCCGAAACCATCAAATCCTCTCCGCTGGATCACCTCCACAAACACCGTCGGCCGATCCCCAACATGCTTCGCGAAGATCTGGAGCAGGTATCCCCGCTCATCGAAATCAACCAGGACATTCAGCCGCTGTAGCTCGGCCAGGTCGGCATCTAGCGTCCAGGGGACGTGCGAGAGGCGCGCGCGCAGATCCGTATAGTAGGCCGGCGGGACCTGGAGGAATTGTACGCCGCGTGAGCGGAGTCGTGATACGGCGGTAACGATGTCCAGAGTTAGGAAGGCTATGTGTTGTACGCCTGGGCCGTGGTAGTATTCGACGAATCTGGGGAAAGTTAGGTTGATGACGGAGATAGACAAAAGAGAAGGGGAGATAGGTACTCTTGGATTTGGGATTTCTTCTTCCCCGTCGCAGGCTCGTTCATTGGCATCTTGATCGTTTCGTTCGGGGACGCGACCACAATCGAGCGCATTGCCGAGTACTCACTGCACATATCCTTGTCATCCACGGTCCAGTAGCGATGGAAATCGAGACATTCTTCATAACTGCTCTTTCCGTCAGCGTTGAGTTCATGAGCTTGGTCTGCATTCCACCTACTATCGCACCACCTTATCCACACCCCCCAGGGTTGATTCCCCACGCAGTGATCAATCTCCACGAACTCGATCGGCGGTAGGAGGGTGTTGATCGGATCTTCGTCGTCGCCATGGAGAACACGGTACCCCGGCAGGAAGGGCGCTTGGGCGGAGTACTCGTCACGATTCACCAGCGAATGCACCGTGTCGCCGTACGTGCCTATCGTAGCGATCCGGATCGCGCCATGCCCATCAACAACGACGGTCGCCGGCGACGCAATCCCCTCCGCGCCGTGCGTGACAGCCCGCTTCCACACAGCCCCGATATCCCCCTTGATCCGGAACGCGACATCCCGGACCCCGTCTCCGTGGGCCGTTAAATGTGCGTGAATCGTAGCCAGCGCAGCCCTGTCTTCCTCGGTAGCCTTTGATGATAATTGTTGCTCGTCTTTGCTTCTGCCAGGTGCGCACACGGGAGCAGTGAGGACAAACACCGCATCCCCATTCCGAACAACGTAGCTGGTCAAACATGCCGATCCGGTTTCTGGTCCGCGGTAGGCGATCGGACGGAATCCCATGCGAGTGATGTAGTACGAGGCAGCTTGTTTGGCGTTGCCGACCCACCAGTGGATGTGGTCGAAGCCGACGTACTCGGGGCCCAGATTGGAGGGGAACAGGTCATTGTTGTTCTGTGGAGGTGAGATGGGCATGATTCTATTGTGTATTGGGAGTGTCATTGAGCCATGAAAAAAAAGAGAGGTGAGGTGAAGCAGGGAAACATTCTGCAGTGCAGCTCGGGTACTCACGGGGTCTATGAAGTATAAACAGCGCCACATTCCTGCTTTCCATGGAATCCGATTTGGGGGGTGCGATATAGGCTACGAATTTGAGTACAGCTAAGTACCTAGGTAGATAGCACTCAATTTTTTTATAAGATACCTTCCACAGTCACGAACTTATTATATGCATTCTTCTAGTCCAACTGCTTAAACTGTTGTCTCAACCCTTTTCCGCTTGCCCGTCAATTCGAGGCACTCTTGCCAAAACCCAACATTGCGCCCAGCGAATGCCGCTTCGTAGGCGTCAATCCGTGGCCTCTCCCAGATGATATCAACCTCGGAAGGATCTTTCATCCTAGTTCTTTTAGAAAGCTTCCAACCTCCATAAAGTAAGATGCAAATGAAGACCATGGTGTAGTAGGTAAAGAAAGTCCCAACAGACCAGTGTCTCGGAAGGAATGTGGTATAACCATAGCAGCAAACGACAAAAGTCGTACCGCACAAACCGTACCACGCACAAAAAGGTTGCCACCAGCCTTTATAGGGCAATGTATCACGCTTCATCCCTTGGGCCTTCATGGCTCGATAAAAGCCCAAGTATACTAAGCACATACCGAGAAAGCTTTTGTTGATTCGTTAGCTCAAAATATATAAGATATGCGAAGGGAGATCTTACTCTATAAGTTGGGATGCGGTGACAAGATTGACAAGCCTGAGATAAACGAGAGATTAGTGCTTTGGTCTCGAAAACAAACTTGAACAGTCCATCCTACCATGAAATGACAACTGATGCACTATTTCCCAGTGACAATAGAGAAATCAATGTGAAAAGCATTGATATACCAAAACAATAAATCGGAACTCCAGCCTTTGTGCATTTCTGGAGGAATTTTGGTGCATGGCCATCCAGAGAGAGGGAATAGAGTGCTCTAGAGGCGCAGTAAACATAGGAGTTTCCGGCAGAGAATATGCTCGTGATAAGCAGGGCATTGGTGATATGAGGCAGGATAGAGATGCCCATATTCTGCATGGCGATGACATATGGCGATGCGGCTCCGGTCCCTGAGCCAGAAGCTTCTCCGGACAAAATCGCGACTAGGGTTTTATCGTTGTAGGGAATGACGATTCCCACTGCAATAGCGCTTCCGACGAAAAATACCCCAAACCGCCAATACAGCGTCCTGTAGGCAGTTTTGAGGATTTTGCGGGGGTTCGAGACCTCTCCAGCCAAAATGGAGATGTACTCCGGGCCACACATAATTAACTAAAATACTTAGCGAAGCAAAAGGGATTTTCGGTAAGGTTTGGTGGCTCACAGCGGCTCTCCATAGACCAGCAAGAAACCCTTCAAATCTCCCTAACGAGCCTGTCGTGACGAATTCGGCAAATGCTCCCTGATAAATGTCAACTGCTTTGTTACACTTCCATACGTATATATTTTACCGGATCGTTCCAGTAGCGGAAGCCATATGCATCTCGTTGGGGATTGCCACCAACCATTGTGACGAAGGTGAAGCCGAACACGATAAGAATAAGAATAACCTCTTTAAGCATATCAATATCCGTTATGATAAGGCTCGTCAACAAAGAAAATTCGAGAGCTACTTACTTCCAATGGCCAGCCAGAATTCGCTTTCTCCATACTTTCCAACAGCAAATATGTTAATCAGACTACTTCGGAATCAGCCTTGACCTGGGTCATAACCAAGGGCAGTATGTTACCCGTAGAGAAAAATGCATGCCAGACAGATGGCGACGGGGGGCACGTTGTCGCTCCAAAACGTGATAACCAAGTTTAGAGCCGTGATTTCGAATGGGATGATCAGGCCCTGATAGAGAAAAAAGTTCCATCCCATCATAAACCCAAGAGCGTCGTCAACCCAGTGAGTGCCTAATCGAATCCATCCACCGCTGACCGGCATATAGATTGACATTTCAGCCATGCAGTTAATGACCGCCGCAAAGACGGTTCCATATATGAGGAATGCTATGAGCAGACTTCCCGGACCGGCCTGAAGAAGGCCGGTGCCAATAGAGACGAATAGAGCAGTTCCAATGGAACCACCAATTGTCATCATCTGCACCTGACGTGAACTGAGCTTTCGTGCTAGGTGATCAACCGCCTCGGTCGTTCCGGTGGTCTCGCTTTGAGTGTCAGAGGTGTTATCTTCAGATGGATGGACTGCCTGGCCATCTTGCAAAGCCTTTTTCGAGGTATCCATTCTGAAAGGGCATCTATGAGATGATGTAAACAGACAAGAGGGGTATAAACGCAAGGACTGCGTATAGGAATTGGGGAAGTTTGCAGTTAAGATACCTTTATATCTCGAGGGTATCTCCATACGATTTAGTTATCTTACGGTGCTAACCAAGACCGCCTTAGGCAGATTTAAACCTTTGCGCGCGCTTCTATTATCTGAATTAGGGCTAGTGTATACGTCTGACGTAAAATACGGACTGTCTCCTAGCGGCGGCTGTATTTTCAGAATTGGAGTTAGGAGCCGTGCTCGATATAGATGATCCGATGAAGAAGCTAATTGCCTATCTTTTTAATTATCCTGGAGATCTGTGCTATCTATCCTCGACAAGCCCGGAAGGATCTCATCTATGACTAGTTGATAAAAAAGGAGCACAAGTTGAATAATAACATGGTCACCCTAGTAGCATGGTGTCCCCTGTGGTGGAGGTATTGAAGCCTACACTTTGATCCGATCTGCCTTGACCGTGGGCTGCCTGAGACCAAGACAGTTCTAGGGAGGCCCGCAAGCAGGTGAAGTGCTTCATGTGAAAATACTCAGATAGAGAATCAAGGCAAGCTATCAGACACTCTCGTTCGGCCACTTGCTCGGGAATGAGGTCTCTCATAATGATTCCGATGGGCCACAGAAGCGTGCTCTTGAAGCTTAATCCCTGAAGCAGTTCCTGGATCAGGCTTATCCCTTGCGCAGCCAGCTCACTCCGCTGCAACAATTGGTTCTGAACATCACAAGCCATCAAGCTCCTCGGGTTTCCGCTTTCCAAGTGCTGTGCATCCCAAATCTGTTTGTGGAGAAGGAATGCAGTGATGCGGTAGAGATCAGAGAGCATCGAAAGGTTGTCAACCTTTTTACTCCCGGTGTGGATCAAACTACGTGTCTCGTCCCTTCGCAGCCAGTCACTGCTATTGTCGCCGGCTGTCCCCGATATCCTGCTATGACAATCTATCGAACGACCAAGAGGAAAACTTGGTAGCCACGACATATTGCCATCCCAAGAATAAATGTCAGCCTCCGTCACGGTCACATCTGCCGCGCAGATGCGTACCATGAGGCGGGGGTAGTAAAATTTCGAGTCTCTTTCTCCTACTGAAATTAGTGACCAGCCACGTTGGTAGCAGAAATTGAGGAGCAACCCACCACTGTTCTCATAGAAGGTAGAAAACACCTTTGTCCTGAGCTGCATGGCTCGCAGGAGATCGTGATAAGCAAAAAGGCTATGCAGAAAACAGAATGTCCCCGTCATCCGTGAGGACGAGGGTTTCATGAAGCGGGATTGATAGCACGCAACCACTTCCCTGATAAATTGAAAATGTGGCTGCCAGTTTGCCTGGCCCTCGCCTGTAAGTTTCTCATATAGCAAGAGTAACATGCAACTGGCTAGAAGATATAGCAAATCATCCTCGCTCATATTGTCGAGTGGCCGATGAGATGACACAGATGCACTTCGTGTTACCAGCTGCCTGCAACCTACTAAGGCTCGCTGCCGTATTCGAAGCGTTTTGGCCTTGACCTCCACATTCGATTGATCCAGTCCTTGAATACCGCTCAGGGCGAGGAGAGAGTGGAGTACCAGGCTGCTCTTGGCAGCAAGAGGCACAAAGACCGAAAGAAAAGAGTTATCGGGACCAGGAAATGCCGGATACGTGCGAGAGAACCTGTGGATGTAGTGTTCTAGAAGGTGAAACTCCATGGCATCAAGGCCTGGGAAGTCGCTGAAGTGTTGGTGCCACCCAATATTCCATGCAAACATTTCTGTTTCGGATATGGATAGAGGACAGTTATCTTCAGTGCTACGGCCAGAAGGATCATCGGGGGTCGAATCAACGCCAGGGAGAGAGAGCAGTCGAGGTGGTTTATTTTCCGTAGTCGTCCGGCGCTTGGTGCCTTTCTTTGGGCCGCGACTTCTTATGCCTGGTCTTCTTTCATCGGTTTCCCAAATGAGCCGGGGCTGGAAGTCGCAGATCAAACCCAATCGCGTGCATTGCTGGCACGGGAAGTTGACACCGCTGCATTTCTTCTTTCTAGTCACGGATTAGTCCATTGAGTCATCCGCCGAATTGGAAATATTCTTGTAAAGGCTACATACCGTGATCTACATGTCCAGCATCCATTTCTGCTCCGACCTTTTACCTGCCGGCCGTTCAGATCCATGGCAGTTGGAAATTAAGTGCTCAATGAAGCGGCGCGAGATGAGTGTAAGAGCCGTCGTTAAGATGGGGAAGTATGCACCTCGGTAAGTGAAACTTAGGAGATACTAAAGCCAATTTAATAATCTCTGGGCTGCGCAAGAGCGAGGGGTCGGTGGGTGACTGCCTTAGGCTGATCTGACCAGCCAAGGTTATAACTACCCGGGACCGTGGGAAGTCGGTTCCCAAAGTCTTGCGCAGTCCCCCTACGCCCCCACTTCACTAGTCGTAACACCTATACATAATGCAATACCCTAGTGTGGGGAGGATTGCGGATCCAATGGGCGAGTGAGGATTGTGTCTCTTGCTTATCTCGAATATGTATCTGTGCTATCTCTCAGTCTCCTTTAAACACTTAGCGAAATTTGTTAACGCATTCCACAAATTTTTGCTTTATCAAGTCGTAGCTGTGGTCTTTTTGAATCAATTTTCCGGCAATAAAAGTGCCACAGAAGTGGGATGCATCGGCTGAATAGAGTATTGAAGATGCCAGATTCTCCATTTTCACGTTAGCCAATAGTGGCGCATTCGCATCGAGGACACAGGCGTCGAAATCCGCGCCAACAGTGAAAAATCCCGTTTCGAAATTGTTCATCCCGCGGCGCCCAGAAATGATTGCCTTCGTTAGTGCAAACAAACCAGCATCATTGCCGAATGTATTGCGCTTGTGAGATATCAGTCGTTGTCCGTAATCCAGCAGGCGCAATTCCTCTAACGGGTTCAAGCCGATATTACTGTCCGTGCCAATGCTCCAATTGCCACCAAAATCCTGATAATCTCTCAGTGGAAAGAGTCCGTCGCCCAGATTTCCTTCCGTACTCGGACAAAGCACGACGTTCGCATGCGATTTTGCCAGATTTCTGGTCTCTGTCTGTGTCAGGTGGGTCGCATGGACAAGGTGAAACCTTTCATTCAAGTTGATATTCTCGAGCATCCATTCAACTGGCCGTTTGCCCAGGAATGCCTGCGAGTCTTCGACTTCTTTGAGCTGCTCCGAAATGTGTATATGAAAGGGAACGTCGTCGGGCAGCTCGGTTGCGGCGCGTATAATATCCGTCGTTTCGACGCCGCGCATCGAATGAACACCGACTGCGACGTTGGCGTGCTTGTATCTTTGGCATACTTCTGCAGAAGCTTCGAACAGCCGCTTGTAATCGTCGAAGGATTTCGAAATAAACCTCTTTTGCCGTTCATTCGGTTCGACGCCGAAGCTGCCCTTTTGATAAAAGATGGGGATCAGCGTGATTTTGATTCCTGCATTGCGCGCAGCTTTGACAAGCGCTTCGCCCATCTCTGCGAGATTCGTGTATGGTACCCCGTCTTTATCGTGATGTATATAATGAAACTCGGCCACATTTGAATAGCCGTTTCGCACAAGCTCAGTGTAGAACATTTGAGCAATTGTTTCCAAACTCTCGGGGTCGAGTTCGAGGGCCAGCTGGTACATCATTTCGCGCCATGACCAGAAATCATCGTCGCCGGCATGGTTCTCCCCGAGTCCAGCCATCGCATATTGGAAGGCGTGGGAATGCGCATTTTGAAAGGCCGGAAGAGCGTAGCCATTGATAAACTCTGCGCCCACAACGTCTGTTTGTGAAACAGAAGCGATCCTTCCCGCATCATCAATAGAGACGACTGCATTTTCGAGCCAGCCAGAATCCTCCAGAATGGCTTTAAAGCGAAAGGACTTCATCTTACCACTTCATCGACGACTGGCTGCTAACACCGTTCATTGGTCGTTGTTTATATATAAAATTCTGGACTCGCACCGGCATCGGTATTGGGCTAACAAGACGAAGAAAAGTTTACGCTTGTCCTCTATATCGAGCCCAGCTCTAACTCCAATTCTGCAAATACAACCGCCGTTCGGGAGAAAGTCAACAACGCGCGGGCATTGTACGTCATATGTACACGCTAGTCCTAATTGAGATAATAGAAGCGCCTACCCTTGGACAGTTCTGGTTAGCATCGTATAACCCTTCCCCGCGTTGCCAATCTTCCTATCTTTTACGCTAACTAATTCCAACTCTGAAAATACAGCCGCCATTTGACAGAAAGTCGGCAATATTCGGGTATTGCGCGTCACATACTCGGCAATCCCTCTTGAGATAATTGAAGCGCCTGCTAAAGTTTTGAACCACCAGGGTCACTCCACCAGTGTCACTTAGTATTCAAAAACCGGTCTCATCCTTGAAAATCTCTTCGTTTCCATAACACACATTCATACGATCAGCTGTGCTGAAGCAGGCAGTCTCCTCACGATGACGCAAAGTTCGACAGACGAGGATGTACAGCTCACTATCGACAAAGGCATCGAAGAGTTGGATCCTGAACTAAGAGAGCTCAGTATCAAGGTATGTAGGTCAGTTAAAGCCCAAAGAGTCGTTCTAATACAGTCCAGATTCACGAGAATCCGGAACTCGGCTACAGCGAACACAAAGCCCACGACAACGTGGCCGCTTTCCTCACCAGCCAAGGCTTTAAGGTCACCGAACATGCCCACGGACTGGAGACTTCTTTGTCAGCCGAGTATGGCTCTGAGGGGCGCGTGGTCAACTTCAACTGCGAGTATGACGCCCTTCCCGGGATCGGCCATGCCTGCGGCCATAATCTCATCGCCATGGGCTCAATTGCCGGATTCATCGGGACTGTCGCGGCTTTGAAAAAGTACAAAATCCCTGGTCGCGTTCGTCTCCTCGGTACTCCGGCAGAAGAGGGTGGTGGCGGGAAGATCAAACTTCTCAATGCTGGTGCGTACAAAGACGTTGATGCGAGTTTTATGACGCATCCAATGTCCGCCTCAGTCATGAGTACACCAACGGGGTTCTCTAAAGGCATCCCCTTTGGTACTTGTGTTGCCAGCATCAAAGTCAAGGCTACCTTTACTGGTAAGCCGGCGCATGGCGCTTTGATGCCCCACGAGGGCATAAATGCACTCGATGCTGCTGTGATGGCCTACAACGGGATTGGTTTGCTTCGACAGCAAATCAAGCCTTATGAGAGAATAGGTATCGTCATTCTCAAAGGGGGAGAGGCACCGAATGTCATCACGCCACAGAGTGTGTTGAACTATAATCTGAGAAGTAAAACGTTAAAGGAAGCGCGTGAGTTGAATGAGCGGGCCATCCGCTGTTTTGAGGGCGCTGCTATCTCGACTGGGTGCAAGGTCAACATTGAACTGTTGGTATTGTCTTCCGCCCTTCAATCGAGTATACTGACTATTCGCAAGGACCAATGAATATTCCGATCTGAGACCCAACCGTGCTCTTTCTGCTGTGTACCTGGCAGCGATGGACAGGCTCGATATCCCGCAGTATGATAACCTGAACGAGCTAGCACCGTGGCTTGGGTCCTATTCTACAGACATGGGTAATAGCCTTTTCGTTGTCTTTGTTTGATGAAGGCGACTAATGATCGTGCTTAGGAAATGTAACACACGCCTGTCCCGGAATACATCCATGTTACTGGATACCGACCGATGAGGGGGTCGTAAACCACACACCTGAATTCACAGCAGCTGCAAGGACAGAAGAATCTCATCATTTAACCCTTGCTACAAGTAAGGCAATGGCGGCTACAGCCTTCAAAGTTCTGAGTGACGATACTTTTGCCAAGGAGGTACGAAAGGAGTTTGAACATATGATGTGCTAAAAGGCTACGTCTAGTGTTGAAACCGAGTGACATGGTGTGGTTTGGTTGTAAGACAGGGAGGAGCCTGTAAATTAAGTACAGTGGGTTTTAGTAGCAAGGATTAGCCAAGAACATAATGCCCACAACTTCGCATCTAACGATTTCATCGATTGACTCCGATAGCATTTCCCTTTTGGTATGCTTGTTGTTCCTCAAAGGAAGGGAAGAGGCAAAGAGTAGAAAACCATTTACACAGTACAGCATTGCGTGGGTCACGGCGCAGGCATATCCCCTATGACCGGTCATGACCGCAGGTCCCAGTCTTAACACCAACTCCTTCAGTGAGACGACATCGTCTTTTAGATGGTCAGGGGAAGATCGTCAGTCATAGCCGCATATAACAGTACGTATAACCCGCGCCACATTCCTTCCCGTGGAATCTGATTTGGGGGTGACTTTGGCATAGCGGAGCCAGTAGCTGTCGCCGGCCAGTCGTATGTAGTTGGATGTACCAAGATTTCAACCACATCACACATCATTCACGGGCTCCGGTCGACTCTGAAAAACAATCTTAAACCGCACCACCTCGACCACCTCCAGCTCTTCCTGCTCCACGCCAGTGCCCGTCCGCTTCTGCACCACTGCAATGGGCCGTGGCAGCTTCTTCACTTCGCCGGTCATGCGCTGGTACCGCCCAACATAGAGATAAGCGCGCTTCATCCACTTGGTATCCTCGGGTGCGGTGTGGGCTGTGTAGTCCGGGAATATGAGTTTGCCGACGGGGGTTTCGAAGGAGGAATCTGATTCTGATTCTGGCCCTGAGGGTGATGAGGAGGAGTCGTGCGAGTTGGAGTTGGAGTCGGGGAGGGTGGGTAGGTTGATTGTGCCTTGGAGTTCGAGGAGGGCGAGGCCTGTGGGGGTTTGGAGGAGGGGCGGGAGTGGGTTGTGGATTGGCTGTGAGGATGTATTGGAGTAGTTTGGTGTAGGCGCGGAGGGCCTGGGATGGAGGCGTATTGAGGGCATGTTGAAGAGATGATGTGTGGTGGTAATGGTGGTGGTAAAGAAGTGGCAGTGGGAGACGCGTTGAAGTTGGGCGACGCGCGAGCCGCGCGGAGTGGCCGGATTGGGTAATAGTAGACAAAAGAGTAACTACGGCAATTTTGGCTAGGAGCACTCTATAACATTCACAAAATATGTTCCTGACAAACTGCGGGAGCTATCTTGGCCCCGGTATCCATTTCATCTCGCTGGCGCTCCTCTGCGCCTCGCACCACTCTCGTCATCGACCTCATACAAAACGGATTATTTCGAATCAGCTTTCAGAAAAGCGTCCCCAGATCTGTGCTGAGAACCTCTCCGGCACGTTGCTGTGCTGTAACACTCGAGGCCGGTTGGAGAGGGCGCTGGTAGGCGTGACTCTGTCTGTGGTCCAGGCTAGAGTCGACTGGTTGGAACATTCTGGATTTTCTCCAACGCGTGAAGTTCTCGCAGGTGGCTGTGGCTGTGACTGCTCCTGAATTCAGGCGGAAGATGAGATCTGGACAGTCATATCCAGGTTCCAGACATGTTGAAACTACTTGCAGAGTCAGCTCAAGTTCATAGCCAACAAGAAATCAACTCACTTGTTGCTGGACACACAATAAACCCTCAAGACCCATGGCTAGCCTGGTAGCACGTATCCTCCAGAGTCCGCAAACCCTGAATTGCCTCCCCGACTCTGTCCTCCGCCGAGCCCGAGGGCCCTTGCAATTTGCCGTAGCGCAGGTCACTCATATCGCCCACCGACGCAGTCAAGATCTCCAAAAGCTGCGCTGCCTCCGCATCCACACCAGCAATCTCGCGCTCCACATTCGCAGACGCAGCCTCCATCGCAGCCAGGAGGCTAGCCGGTGAGTGATAATCTTCCGGCGCACCAGCACCAGCAGCGGCAGAAGGCTGCCCGAACAGATGTAGGTCGAGATCTGTTTCGCGCTGCTCGTCGGCCTGAGACTCATCGACACCAGCGGCCATGCTGGCCTTGCGCAGTTCCGCGCGCTGCTTCTGGCCTTGCTTCAGCTCGAGGTCGATGTTGGAGTTCACGCGGTCCATGTCTTGCTCGCGCACTTGCTGCAATTCCCGGTACAAGGCCCGGATGTGTGGGTGGGCGCGCAAGCGCTTGGGGAAGAGCTCAGTGAATTTTTGGAGCGTCATTACTGTTGGCAGGGACGCTGGGGAGAGCAGGAAGTTGCTCAGGATGGATTCCTCTGAGGGGGGCGCCATAATGATCGATTGATTGTCTGACTGACTGCCTGGATGACGAGTGATTAAATGAATTACGCGTAGTGGGTAATAATCCAGTATTGTTACTGGAGTGGTGGTGTTGCGACAATAATAGCGACCAGGTGTTTGGGTGAAGAAGAGGCGAGGCCCGCCAATGATCGAGCCAGTCAAGTCAAGGGGGCGCGTCTTTTTGCTTCTCCCGTTCAATCCACGAAAACACCACCTCCCACCAACCCTGCACTCGGCGCTGATTCTCATGTTTAGCGATCTGATCTAGCTCACTGAACCGGTTCTTTTGCTCTGATCTGAACTTGTAT
Organism: Penicillium lagena; assembly: GCF_028827675.1. Taxonomy (NCBI): domain Eukaryota; kingdom Fungi; phylum Ascomycota; class Eurotiomycetes; order Eurotiales; family Aspergillaceae; genus Penicillium; species Penicillium lagena. Next base: position 744,000 of record NW_026623227.1, on the reverse strand, counting down.
TTCCTGCTTGGACGTGGCCCTCGCGGTGCTGGCCATTTCGAGTCTTCCATAACGCCCAACTCTGATATCGCCACTCTTGAGCGCAGTGGTTTCGGAGTCAAGCAAAAGTCTAGCCAGAGTGCGGCGTTCCCAGAGAGAGTGCTCACGCCTTTCGATCTGATTGCGTTGTGCCAGTCCAGCCCAAGTTTGCTCGTCCGAAGAACACGAGGCGAGAGCATCCATCCATCATCTCGACACCCTACCACCTAGCTGGTGTCTGAACCGACTTCATTTTATTTTATTGCTGTCTTGTCAAAATGGCGCCAGCCTATGCATCCATGTACAACAAGGAGGAGAAGGTGCTCTGCTTCCACCATGACATCCTGTACGATGCAAAGATCCTCGACCTGAGACACAAGGACTCCAGCGACCGCAAAAGTCCCTTTGAGTACCTAGTACACTACAAGGGCTGGAAGAACACGTAAGTTTCAACATCTGTTTGAGGAGATTACTCCCTTGCCACCTTTTTGCCTGAGTGGAAGAAACAAACCACACGAATGATGCTTTCATTCCCTTCCCAACCTCCCCTGAAAAGAAAAGAAATGAAAACTACTGCACAGAAATCATCTCAACGAAGATGATCCCCCAAAGGAAGAAACATGCTGACGCTAACGGCCCTTCCTCAGCTGGGACGACTGGGTCCTAGAAGACCGCCTCCGCAAAGCAACAGAAGACAACCGCGAGCTGGCCACCAGTCTCCGGCGCGAAGCTGAGTCCGCTTTGCGCGCAAAGAGCACCAAACCCTCCTCCACCAAGAAGCGTGGCACGTCCGACCAAAGCTCAGCGCGCGACAGCGAAGACCGCGGCTCCGTGCCCGGGCGCGGCACCAAGCGAGCCCGAGACCATGACATTGAAAAGGTATTTTCCTCCTTCCTTGATTTTCTTCCCTGGTGACTTCCCTAAATAAAATTCCGTGCTTACGATGACATACAGGAGGACACGTTCCATACGCGCCCCTCTATCCGCATCATCATGCCGGACAATCTCAAGTCCCTCCTCGTCGACGACTGGGAGCAAGTGACGAAGAACCAGTGCGTCGTCGCCCTGCCGTCCAAGTACCCCGTGCGCACGATCCTGCAGGACTGGTACGACGAGGAACAGCCCAAGCGCAGTTCTTCCGCGGCCGATGAAGACGTCCTCGATGAGGTCGTTGCAGGCATGCAGGAGTATTTCGACAAGTGCCTTGATAAGATTCTGCTGTATCGGTATGAGCGCCCGCAGTACCGCAATCTGCGCAAGAAGTGCGAGGCGGCTACCGGGGAGCTGGCGAATAAGGGGCCTATTGATGTCTATGGTGCGGAGCATTTGATTCGGCTTTTCAGTATGTTTTCTCCTCTCCTCTCCTCTCCTTTATTGTTCTCTCTTCCGTTTCTCTCTGCATAATTGAAGAATTGTCGAAGTAATCATGCTAACGCGGTTTCAGGCACGATGCCCGAACTGATGGCCCAAACAAACATGGACCTCCAATCCACGAATCGTCTGCGCGAGGAAATCTCCAAGCTGGCCATGTGGCTGAGCAGGCACTCGGAGAAGTACTTCTCGACAAACTACGTGCCTGCCGAGAGTACTCATAAATGATGAACGCCCGTTTATGCCAGAGAGAGAGAGGTTCTTGCTCTTGTTCTGGTGACTTTCGGATGCGCTGTTCCCTTGTTCCTTGTTGTTGTTTGGTTTCTTAGCTTGTCGTGTCTTGACTACATGGTTGGTTTGTTTCGTCGGCGGGCGCCATAGGGGAAATTGAGATTGAATTGAGACTCCTATCTACTCTCTGTCTTCTTCATAAACGGTGACAGTTAATTCTCTGCGCGTTTCGTGCCTAATAATCAAGTAAAGCACTGTGCATGCATTCTCTAGTTGGGATATCTGTTAAGTAAAGAAAACAGAAAGAAACACAACCCCATCGTCCCCCTCCCTCGCTACTCATCACTCGCTGTACTCATTCATCCAACTAACCAACCAATACCCCACGCACTCTTTCTCAAGAAACCAACATCCTCGCATCCTCAACCGCAACCCTAGCCCCACGCTTCAACTCCCCCTTCCACTCGGTCTCGCGCCACTTCGCCCAAGCACTCAATCCCTCTGGCGGCTGGATGCTCAGCGTATCGTACCCCTGCTTGATAATGCGATGGACCTCGCGCGGGCTGAGATTCTTCTTTTTGATTGAAGGCAGCGCAACGGGGGTAGGATCGACGTCGGGGTTTGGACTATCAGATGCAGATGCTGGGACAACAGGAGTGGCCGGTGTGGCGGTAGGGTCTGCGCCGCCGTCTGAGTGAAAGAGTAGAGTGTAGAAGTGCGTTGAGACGGAGAGGAGAGTGTCGATTGATGCGAGGCGGGGTTGTGTGTCTGGTGTTGAGACTATTGCAGCAGCTGCTGCATCGGCTGGTTTGGATACGGAAGTATTGGAAGAAGAGGGGGAGTTGAAGACACGGCGGAATTTCGCGAGGATGGGCCCCGTTTCTACGAGCTTGTAAAACAGGTCGTCATAGGAGGCTGGGTCGGGGAGGAAGGTGTCGCCGCCGGAGACGCAGAAGGCGATTAGATCGGCGAGCGAGGTGGTTAGGGTTTGCGTGCGCGGGTTGGTAGAGAGGTCGGCCGCGTAGGTGGTTAGGAAGCGCATGAGGGAGAGTAAAGTGCGCCAGAGCTCCGACCAGTGGTATGTGAGGCGGATTTTGTTCACGGAGAGGTAGGTTAGTAGGCGGAGGGTGATTGCGATAGCATGGCTGGAAGGAAGCACAATTAGTGGAAGTTTGAGTTTCGGGGACACTCGGTTCCTACCTGTAGATGTTGACGTCTAGCCGTCGGCGCAGGTTGTGCGAGATGGTATCGATCATAATATCGAAGATGACTGTGGCGACGACTCGGTCCCCGTTGACAAGCGGTAAGTATGGCTGTCTCTGTCGACATAGCCGCACGCGGCGCTTGCCCTCCTCGCTGCAAATGTGCTTGCAGAGAGTCGGGTCCTCGACGAGGATGCGAAGAGTGAACAGGTTCAGCTCGGCGTAGTGCGAACACCGGACGGAGCGGTATGCGTGTTGCAGAATATAGGAGGACACAGAGAGGAAACTAGACAGAGGAGATTCTTCGTTGCTCTTCTCTGCCGGCAGATGAACGAGATGATACCCGAAGAGCTTGTTCGAGTTGGTGAAGTCGTACGTGGGCAGCAAGATGGCAGCCTCTTGCGCGGGACTGCAGGTTACATATCAGTAATTTGGCCAGAGCATTCAAGGCACGAACACTTACAGCGCCGCAAACATGCCTTTCGCCTCTTCCGCAGTTGGCGGGTTGGCCTTGTCCCGTGCACCGGGAGCCAGGGCGCGCAAGCCGAAGAAGACCAACGTGCTCGTCAAGGTCCAGCCTTCCGGGACATCGTCTTGCACAGCGACATAACCATTTCGCAGACCCGCGCATGCCAGGCCGACCCCCTTGACAATCTTTTGGATGCTGGACTCATTGACAAAGTCATCCAGCCGGAGCTGGTAGGGGTTTTGGAACTCGAACTTGTTGTAGTTCGCCAGCAGCCCGAGCAGAAGAAACGGGTCGAATATTTGCAGATGGGTATCAGATTCATGAACATACTTCATCAATGACGGGAACAGATCTCGGTGCGTGAAATACGAAACGAGACTGGTCTTGTATGCTCCGCTGGTCATTGCAATCGCGGCCTTGATGGCCTTGAGACGGAGGTCAACTGGCAACGGTTAAAACACTGGCGGGTTCAATCGTACAGAGAAACTTACATCCGCCCCCATTACGGATGATCCGGTCTAGGACAGCCACGAATTCGGGGATGACCCGGTCCACTGCATCCAGACCTGCAAGGACGGTGATGACGTCCGAGCTGGGATTGGTGTATTTTTTGCTCAGCACGCTGGTCAAGAAGACCGACAGTGTCTACCAATGGGAGTTAGATTGACGCTGTCCCCCAACGATACATCATACAAATACTCACATCGAGCGCATACGCGTCTGCTGGCGAGACCCCAGATGCTGCCTCGCGCACCGCGCGGGCAAAGAGATTCTGCGTTTGCGCCTGGGCCGTGGGTTAGCGAGAGGACCTGCAATGAATGGAAGCGTACACTACACACCTGTACGCCTAATATGTCGTCCGGGCTCAACGCGTCCAGCAGGGCGTGCAGCCGCGCACGGTCTGGCGGCAAGAGGAAGAATTCCCGCCAGAAGCCCTCAGAGGGCTCACTGTCGTCGGGGGACTGGACGTGTGATCAGATGGGAACAATATGGGGGAGCGGCGGGAGGCGTACCTTGAACAGGTTCTCGTACAGCTGGACGATCTTCGGCTTGAAGATCTCGGGTCTGGCCTGCTGGGTCAAGGGAGAGGCTTCCATGGTGAGTCCTAGGTTGATAGATCGGCAGCGGCCGAGGGATCACCGAAGACACTCTTTTCTTTCCGAGACTTAATAATTCAATGGGGCTCTAGTTCACGATCCATGAATGGATGAAACACGAAGTTCCACCAGCCACTTTGTCAGCGGAACCAGCCACATGTCCTCTTCGGGCGGTGTATGTCTGTCTTCGAGCCTCGATACTATAGCCAAATCTTGATTACTTCGAATTTATCACCGATATGAATCCACCTCTTCGATTCTCCTCGCTCGTTTTCTTCCGTCATCGGGGTTTCCCGCTGTTCCCGTCTGTGTCTGGGCTGACTCCACTGCCGATAGCGCCGGTGCCGCGACTCGATGGCATGGACCGGGGTCTACGGATGAATACAGTTGAAAATATATACCGAGAATCCTTTGTAATCTTGAAGAATCCATGTCCGAATCACACCACCCCGATGTACTGAAATGCCTTTCCCCTGATTGGCTACAAGTCCTGCCACCCGGCTTAGCTAATCGCCCGAGGGAAAGCAGCATCCCAGTTGAACAAAACACATCATTCTTCCAACCCGCTTGACCTTCTTGTCTCCCTCGCCCATACCGGCTCTTTCCCATGTGTCTATAAGCTATTTACCCTGTTCCCACCCTGACCGGATTGACTTCCCCCTGTCCATGCATTTTTGCGCCATGCAGCGTCCAGTGACATCATCCGCCACCCTTCTCCGATGGGCCATCAAGCCCTCGGCACAGCGCACCTCGGTGTTGCGCACCTTCTCCTCCTACGGAAGCGCTCACCAGTCCTCAAAGCGAGATATGCAAACAGCTACCGCGTACCGTCCGCACACCCTGCCCTCCTCTTTCCCGCCGCCGCGCAGCGCGGGCACTCCGGACACCTCCATCTCCGCAGACTTTCCGCCTGAGCGACAGGTCTCGCAGACAGAGACCTCTTCCACTATCAGTCTGCCAGAGGGGGAGGCTCAGAAGTCCAGATCTGCCCCGTCCGCTGCCCCGTCAACTACAACCGCAAACACAGCCAAACCCGCTACCAAGCCTCGGCGACCGCTGCGGGCGAGGAAGGCAGCCATGAAAGTGACACCGCTGGCCATCGAACAACTTCGCAAACTGATGGATTCGCCGGACCCCAAATTCATTCGTGTGGGCGTCAAGAACCGCGGCTGCTCTGGGCTGGCCTATCACCTGGAGTACGTGGAGAAGCCTGGCAAGTTCGACGAGGTGGTCGAGCAGGATGGCGTCAAGGTCTTGATTGATAGCAAGGCCCTGTTCAGTATTATCGGCAGTGAAATGGACTGGCTAGAGGATAAGCTGAGTAGGCGGTTTGTCTTCCGTAACCCTAACATTAGTGAGTTTTCCCTCTCCTTCCACCTCCATGGCTTTTGTGGTTTGAGTTGACTGACTGGAATATTAGAGGAACAATGTGGATGCGGTGAATCCTTCATGGTCTAATTTCAGCACTCTTTGATACATTGGCTATACACTGCATCGCACGGCGTTCTTTTTTATATCATGGGGGTGTTCTCTTTTTTTTGGAACGACCACTCGCTTCGGGTCGAGTACATACACACCATATCCAGTTGATACACTTCTCTATTCTCCACTGTTCTTTCGTTGGGTTACGCGCTTGGGCTTCCTACAGATTTGGTCTTCGGGCTACCATGTCTGTTCTGTTGCTGCGCTGAGATGGATCGCGCATCCGATAGGATCTCTTTTGTGTAGAATAGTCCAATGGACGTTCTTGATGAATATAAATTTGATTCCCTCCAACATTGTCTTGTAAATTGTCCACCTTGAAGGCGTTGTCACATGACGGGGCCCTTCCCGGTAGAGAGGCTTAAACACTTCCCAGTCCATTTCCATCGATCACCTTCCCCCAGAACCAAACCCATTCTCAACCAAACAACCCTTCATGTCTCGAAATTGAACCAACCAAACAAACATGGCCTCCGCCTTCCTCTCCCCGCAACCTAGCGACACCACCACCACCGATCCCCTCCTCGTAACAGTCCGCTTCTCAGCTTCCATCCCAGACCTCCACCTCGACGTCCCCGAACCGGAATCTACCACAGGCGCAGGCCTGAAACAGCTCATCCGCACCAATCTACCACCCTCCCTCTCAGCGCACCGTCTCCGTCTCATCTATGCCGGCCGCGGGCTAGAAGATACAGCCCCGTTAACTTTCTCGCTGAAGCTGCCCCTTTCGCCAAGTCGCAGCCCGCGCCTACCTATCACAGATGACGACGACGATGATGGTGAAGAAGACCACGATGATGGATCTTCTACCGCAAATGGAAAGGGCAAGGGGAAGGGCAAGCAGCCTGTGCGCGATACACGACCTAGATTGTATATCCACTGCTCGATTGGGGATATCGCTCTGACGGACGCGGATCTAGTCGCTGAGGCAGGCATGGCTTCAACGCTGCTCCTACAGCAACGGAAGGATGAAGGTTATGAGAAGACTAGCTCGAATCTTTTCAGATCGCAAACCAAACAACCTCGGCAACATCAACAACAACATCCTGCTACTGCTACTGCTGCTGCAACCACTACGACAACGCCCGCCCCCCGCGGCTTCGACCGCCTCCTCGCCGCAGGCTTTACCCCCGCAGAGGTAACAGCCCTCCGCTCACAATTCCTTGCCGTGCAGTCCGTCTCCCGTACGCCGGACACCATGCCCTCCGGCGAAGAGCTGCGGGATCTAGAGGACAGATGGATGGACGAAGGGTCGACGGCTGCGCAGGCGCAGGCGGGGGTGGTGGGCTTGACGGGGGTGGTGGGGGGATTGGAGGGGATGATGATGGGGGGCTTGGGTCTGGTTCGCGGGGCGCGATGGACGATATGCTTTGGGGAGCGGTGATGGGTTTCTTTTGGCCGGTAGGCTGTGCGATGTGGTTAAGGAGGGAGGAAGGGGTGTGGAGTTGGAGGAAGGGTGTGGCTGTTTTTATTGGGGTTCTTGTGAATGCTGCTTTTGGGGGGATGAGGATTATGAATTGATTTGCTGGTTGAGTTGGGGTTCTGATAGGTGGATGATGGCGTTTTTTTCTTTGGTTTTTGCGAGATACCCCATGATATGTACATACTGTTTGAGATTGTCTGAGATAGAAGGACCCGGGTTGGCCATGGATTCAACGAGTCGGCGTAGCATGACTAGGCCATGGATGCGATCATACATACAATGCAAATATGCGTCTGAATCAAATCCCCCGGAACACGCACGAGTCACGAGTATGTTCCTCAAGGGAGTAATAGAAACAACGACAGCGACATCAGCAGTAACAACAAGAACAACAACAGACAGAAAGAAAGAAAAACTCCAAGAGAAAAGAAACGCCAGCGATTAGTTTCCTTAGTCACCCCTTTCAAACGCTCAATGGAACTTGCTGTAAATAACTGCAACAATAAGAAGCACCAACACCGTAATGATAGTGATAGTGATTATCCGATTGGTAGCCATCCTATACACACCCAACCAAAACCCAGGTCAGCCAGCCCGAAACCAAAAAGCGGAAAAAATAAGGGGCAAGTCATTACCTACGGGCCATGCCCCTCAAAGTCTTAATACTCGTATCAACATATCCCTCCGACTGCTGCAGATTATCCCGGGTATGCTGAATAGTCTGCCGCTGCTGATACAGATCCGCCAGCGTGTTGCGGCCCACATCCTCCGTCTCGAGCGCAATACGCTGGCTCTCCTGCAGCCGGGCCGAGCTGCGCTCTAGCCGGTCGGTGCCAGACAGCAGCTGCTGGCGCTGCTCGAGCTGCTCGTCCGCCGGCTCGTCGGTGTACCGGTCGCCGAAGAGCGCGCGGCGGTCGTCCGAGAGGGATTTCAGCTTGCGCTTCGTCTCGTCTAGATCGCTTGTGTAGTTGCGGAAGCGCATATTGATCTTTGAGCGTGCCGCTGAGGGAATGTTTTGCTTTTCCATGCGCATTTGGTCGAGCTGGAAACGTAGCGTTAGTTGGTATTATTTCCGTCTTCGTCTCTCCCGTTTGACAGACATGAGAGCAGAGAGATAGAGAAGCAGAGAGATAGAGACAGAAAGGATATAAAACTCACCTGCTCCATAGCCTCCTCGAGGACAGCCTCCGCCTGCCGGACGGCGGCCTTCCGCTGCTCTCCGCTCGCCTCGGCGATCTGGTCCAGCTTCTGGTTCAGATCCGCCTGCATCAGCTTCAGCTCGTTCTCGTAGCTGGCGAACAGCTCCGAGCCGGCATCTGTGTCCAGAGGATGCGACATCTTATAGGGTGGTTATTGTATATGTGGTGCGAAATGAGGGAGGTTGCTGCGAGACGGTTGCTGACGCTGGCTTTAAGCAGGCTCCACCCTATCGGTATCTGGGGTGGCGGGTTAAGCTGGTCGGTCCGTTGTGTCCGAGGGCCGGTGGCGCGGTGATACGATCAAAGAACAACAAGTTGGGTACAAGACAGATGGTAGGAATAAGGAGTGACTCTGCGCTGAAGATGGACTGAGTTAGGGTTGGTTGGGGTTGCGGAAAGGAATGAAGGCGATGATGTCGATGCTGCACGTGACTCCGAGGCTGGTTTACTATTCTAGGGCATCGATCTACATATAACTACAAGTTAAAGAGAAAAAAAAAGAGTACATCAGTCGCATTAGCATAACAGAACCGACTCGGAAACAATTCGCCTTTTCAAAAAACAAAACATGGAAGATCCCCCGTGGTATACATGATCATGGAAATCTCTTGAACACCTTATGCCAGGAACTTGCTGCTGTCCTGGCTGACAATCAATGCGCTTCTCTTTGCATCCAAGAACAAATCCTCGCACTCCGCCACATCCGCCTCCTCAATCCCGCCGGGCCGTCCATTGACCCGAGCCAGGATGCTGGCTGGAGTCAACAGCTGCAGCGCATACCGCAGACTGACCTTGCTGCCGTGCTGGGCGACCTTGTCCAGGGCAGGTTCGGTGATGTTCAGACCCTCGGTCTTGGCGCGCAGCCTGATGATAGTCTTGATCTCGTCAGGCGTGTAAGGGTTGGTGGGGATGATGAGAAGGCGCGCAAGCAGATCGGGAGGGATGCCGTGTGCGGCGGTAATGTCGTCCGTGCCACGGATGACCGTGTTGCCGCGGTTGGAGGCGAGAATCACGATCGGGGAAATGCTCTGTTCCAGAGCGCGGTTCAGGTATGTGAAGCACTCGATGTCCAGCATGTGAACCTATACCAGACGGTCAGAGACGAAAATAAAATCTTCAGGAACCAATCCATACCTCGTCGATGAAAAGCACACCCGGCACCAGCTCAGCAACTCCTTGGTCAATGTACCGGTTGACCACTTTGTTGATCTCCTGGCGCAGTTTGTCCGTGATCTCCGTCTTCTTGGGCTTCATCAGCTGGCCCATCATGCTCATCACATCCTGGCCACCCTGCGGCCGGGCATTGGCCATGTCCAGGTCATGGAGTGTCACATCTTGCACAATCTCCTTTTTCTTGTGGACCTCGCCCTTCGGAACGGGCACATACTCCTCCGCTTCCAGGTCGAACTCGGTCGCGTAGGCATCGGACCGTCCCACTCGCTTGCACGCTCCCGTGTTGGCTTCGATATAGATGACATCTCCGACTGTGACGCGCTCCTTTTGGATGGCTTCGTAGATGCTGGGGTCGAGCCGAAGCTTCTTGGTGCCCTTGGCCGACTTCAAGCCGATGATCAAGTGGCTGATCGTACGCCCGTAGCCACCCAACGGATTCTCGGTCTCTTCGGGGGTGAGCTCCGTCACTTCGCCCTCGTACACCTCCTTGGTTTCCCGAACCCGCAAGCCTATTTTTTGTTAGTAGTGTCATGTCTGTTGGCGTCACATTGCATACCGATAGCTCTCCGAAAGTTCTCCATGAGCGCTTCAGTCTTCTTAACCTCTGCCGAGTAGACCTCACTGCCGACGATCGGGCAGAAGGGGACCTTGGTTCCCAATTCCTGTGACACGGCAAGGGCCAGTGCAGTTTTCCCCGTACCGGGGCCACCAGCCAGCAGGACAGCTCGGCCGGCCATCTTCCTTGCCTTGATCAAGTCCACCACGACGCCGCAGGCCTTTTCATCGGTCAGTCATCATGCACACCTCGTGTCAACCTTGTCACCTACCTCACGGGCAGTTCCCTGGCCCACGAATCCGTCGGCGGAAGATTCTGAAGTGCCATCAGGACGCAATCCTAGACCCTTGATGTGAGTGTGTGTTGCCGTCCGGTTCTCGCGCGCATTGCCCTTGACCTCGCTGATCTGGACCATGGTTGGGATGGGGGATGCGACTTTGGAGAGGGAGTCGCTATTGTAGAGAAGAGATGAAAGAGGAATAATCCAGAGGTTGATGTTGGTCCAGAAATTCGCGCGCAAGGGATCTGCAGCAGCACCAAGCCAGCCAAATCCCCAAAGGCGGTCAGCAGCCCCAAATTCTTCCTTCCGTCTTTCAACTCCACCAAACCATGAGAGATAATTGACACCATCATGGCAGTCCCATCAAGACCCGCCATGTCCCTCTCCTCCCTCTCGGCGGCCTTCCGCTGCCTCTCCTTCACGCCCCGACGAGCGTTCTCGACAACCCTTCCCACGCAGACTACCAAACAACTCCCCGAACACATCCCTCCCTACCCCTATGGACCCAATCTCTGGTACAAGCAATCCAACACTGGTCTGTACGGCGGCGCGATGATCCAATTTGGCAACAAGATCTCCAAGGGCCGCAACAAGGGCAAGACGCGACGGTCCTGGAAACCCAACGTCCGCCGGAAGAAGATCTACAGTGATGCATTGGAAGAACACCTCTTTATCAAGGTCACGCGGCGCGCACTGCGTACAATCTACAAGGCCGGCAGCCTGGACAACTATCTGTTGGATGACCGGCCAGCCCGGATTAAGGAAATGGGGATCTTCGGGTGGGAATTGCGGTGGAGGATTATGCAGACGCCCAAGATCCAGGAGCAATTTAAGGAACAGCGGAAAAAATTGGGACTTCCGGAACCGCTGTCGTTGGAGGAGTGGATGAAGTCGAAGGAGGAGGAAATCCAGGAGCAGGTCGACAAGTATATGGATATCAAGGAGCTCACGAAGCCGACGCTAAATGCCAACTCGGTCCGCAGGGAGGACTAGGGATGGGCATACATCCAGGATCAATGGTCCGCCGCTTGTATCATTATCCCGGAAGAGACCTGGCCTTTGTGACATTTTCTTGCATGCGATCTTTCTGGGCTGCATATTCAATCTCTGTGTATTTATACTCCAATGCCATCCATCATCTTATTTCATGCACTGCAAACAAAGCCATTCATCCTATGAACCAGGAAATTTGCATCGAGAACCATGCGCAGGAAGAACAATGAACCGCATGTTGGTTGTGTGTGGCTCGACCTCTGTTTCATAGCTACTGGGTATACCAGGTGTATTACCCTCGCTGCACTCGGGTCGATGCTGCGAACCCCCACAATTCGAACCTCCAATTTGTATTATTATATATTATTATTATTATCATTATTATGGGAATCGTCGATCGATCGCAATTTTGTACTGTCCATGATCTATGCTGTCGTCCAGACTAACGCGAAGCGGCAACCACTGGAATGCGCCGACGGATTCGGATATTGGCCCAGACACGCCCTCCTGCCTTCATCTCGCCTCAACCACTTACTTCCTTACTTTATCTCTCACGTCTGCGCAAGGGCAATCTCTTTACTCTAACCCTTGGCCGTGGGAATTAATCAGTCGCACTAATGATCTGAACGATCCGCGCCTTTCCCTTCGTCGTCCAGCATCGCAGCGCTGGTCTCTGCCCGCCATGCAGTTCGCATTGCCGCCGCGGCGAAGTCCTGCGCCTCCGTACGCTCATACCTCGCGCTTCCCACGATACCGCAGAAAGCAACTCAAAACAGCTGCTGTGTTTGCCTTCGCAGTATTCACAATCCTCTACCTGCTGTCGCATCTTTTTGCCTCGAGCTCTCCGTCTGTGCTTGCGCCGGCCGATACGTCAAGCGTGGTGATCGTCACGGTGATCGACCGCGAACAGCTGAGCGAGAGCTACATTGAAAAAATCGTGGAAAACAGAGAGGACTATGCCAAACGACATGGTAAAAGCCTCCACTCCCTGCCATAATCCCCATTAACTAACCACAACCAACTTCAAAAAAGGCTACGCTACCTTCTTCACCAGCACATCCGACTACGCCGACGCAATAAACGACGCCCCCCAGACCTGGGCCGTCGCGCCGGCCCTCCGCCACGCAATGGCGACATATCCGCACTCGACATACTTCTTCCACCTCAGCCCGCACGCCCTCATCATGAACCCTTCCAAATCCCTCAAGTCCCATCTGCTGGACAAGACCCGCCTCGAGTCGCTGATGCTCAAGGATCTCCCCGTGGTGCCGCCAGATAGCATCATCAAGACGTTCTCGCATCTCAAAGCAAATGACGTGGATCTCATTATGACTCAGGATAGCGAGGATATCAGCCCCGGCAGCTTTGTGCTCCGCCAGGGCGACTTCGCGCGCTTCTTTCTGGATCTCTGGTTTGATCCGCTGTATCGGAGTTATATGTTTGCGAAGGCGGAGACGCATGGTTTGGTATGTCTCCTACTTTGTGTTTTGTGTTGTATCTGGGCTGACGGATTTCACTCCTTTCCTGGACAGGATCATATTGCCCAGTGGCATCCCACCATTCTCGCACGCCTCGCAATGGTCCCTCAGCGCATCCTGAATTCATATAGCAAAGACTCGCCGTCCGCTGGGGCGGATGGCACATATCAAGACGGCGACTTTGTGATTCGGTTCCATCTATGTGAGAACATGCAGGGCCGCGACTGCGAGGATGAGATCGAGCCTTATTATAACCTGTGGCAGAAGAAGGCGAAGAGCGAATAGTAGTCCCTGGCGGCACGCTCTTCTGTATGATTCTATTTTCTGGGACTTTTGGGCGCAAACATGATTGCTAAACCATATAGCGAGGTGTTTTTGTTTTCCTCCTGTGTTGCATACTCGGTTTTCATTGCAAGTAACATCATTGTTCACTGCTTTTATCTATGTAGAAGTACAAGGATTTCTCCATTGTCGGTTCGCTGTTGGCGGATGAATTTCCATTTAGTCAGTGACCCTGATTGAAAAAAGGATCCCGGGACTGTAAGTAGAGGGCCCAAAGCAGACAATCGTCACGGAACGTCCTCTCCTCCATTATTTCCTTCATTGCAACATAGTGATCAACGAGATCAAAGCTGCATCAAATGTAACCCGAGGGACTGCTTAACACAGACCAGGCAGCATGACAAACTTCTTCTTCTTGTACTTGTCACCAAATTCCTTGCGATACCGACGCTCCTTCTTAGCAGCCCAAGCCCACATCTGCGCACCGCCTACAGCAATGAAAAGCAGCACACTCCAGCTCAGCTGGCTAACCAGGAAGACACCGATCCAGGCCATGATCTCAAAGAGGTAGTTCGGGCAGGTAACCAGACTGAACCCAAAGCCGGACGGGATGCCGCGCTCGGTGGTACCCGGACGGCGCAGGTCCCGCAGCACCATGTGGGCATTCAAGTTGGCCAGTTCGCCCACGGCAAAAAGCACGAGACCAGCGTAGGTGAGGGCGGCGTTGGGCGTCTCCGTCGCCGCGCCGGCGTCCGGCCGGAACACCCAGTAGGATATATTGAAGCCCGCGAGGGCCCAGTAGTGCGCACTGTTTTTGAAGATGTTGTGGGCGGGCATGGTGGCGGCGCTGAAGCGGTGCACGAAGATGGTCTCGAACTCGCGCTTCAGGAAGTGGATGGTCAGGAGGAGGCAGGTGAGCTGCTGGAGGCTGGAGGGGTCGGCGAGAGGCTGCGAGAAATTAAAATAGAGGAGCGGGCGCAGTGGGAAGAGGAAAAGAGCCGGGATCACGAGTGGTCCGAGGTATTCGATGATGAACACGGTGCGCCAGGCGATTTGAGGGCCTGAATCACATAGTGTTAGTGGAGCTGGGATCTTTGTGTGGGAAGATACAGCACCATACCGAGGTCCTTGACGTGGATAACGCTCGCATCGCGCAGTCCGGTGTCTTTGATGGTGGTGCCGTTCGAGTTCGGGACCACGGTGCGGTCACTGCCCTTGGTGATGCGCAGTCGGTGTACGGAAGTGCCGGTTACTTCTGCGAGAGCAATGTGAAGTTCTTCGGCGGATCCATTGAGTGGAATCTCGACTTCTTTGGGGAGCTTGCGAATCGGCTTGCCTGTATCCTAGTCAGCTATTTTTGTATGGCGTCGGACTGTGGAGGCTAGCTCAATGGAGAGTCTGGGTGGGTTGCATACCCCGTGGCTCGACGTTGAGCGTGATCTTAGCCGGCGCCATTGCGAATGAAACAGCTGGTGTCCAGTGTAGGGAAGAATGGCTCGGGTAAGGGATGGATGAATTCTCAACCAAATCGTGTTGATCAAATCAACAATTTGAAGACCGAGGCACATGGGCACGTGATGTGGACGCCTGAGGCTGTTATTTTGTATACATTGACACGAAGCACATTCCTGGGCGGACTCTGTCGACCAAGTGAACAATAATGATTGACCTGAAAAAGCACTTTCATGATGTCCGCGACGAGAGTGAATAGGCCAGGCCATCTGGCCGCGCTTTTCCTGACCCGCCCGACACGAGGCACGTTCAATAATAGCAGTCACTCGACCCGGGGCACTCCGGCCATTCATCGAGTAACATCCGGCTTCGCCTCAACTCAGCCAGGTGGCAGCTCGGCACATATTGCTTTCACGGCTAGTGTGGCCGAACACGACGCCAATCACCCCCGCCAATCATCGGCGGCGGCAATCAGGCAGAATGCAAATGTCGTGTTCTTCGAGCATGTTACCGCGCGCAGGATCAACAAACAATTCACTCGCACATGGTTGACGGACGACCTTTGAGACCCGGAGCTGCCTAAATAATCTGCTGATCATCGGGTCTGAGCGGCTGTCAGTCCTCCAATAAAGCGGTCATGAATCATTATTATTACGAGCTGCTCGTTCTTGGAGCCAAATCGACCGGGAACACCCATGACCCGACGCCACAAGCTAAATGCTTTTGCCTCCTGCTGAGCCTACTGATGCACGGTGTGTTCTGGCCAGGAACCTCGGTGAACAAATGAGAGAGTGCATTCTCCTCATGCAGCAGTGGGGGGCGCCTATCGCCTGTTTGTGCCATGCAGTGGGGGTAAATGCAACCAAATTGATGGCGGGGGGTATTCTCCGCGAGCCATTGGCAGCTAAACACGACCCGCCTCGGATGAGGCTTGTCTAGGCATCGTCAATTGGCATATTCAGCTGCGAGAGGGCTATTATTGCTTCGCCGATTGCGGCTTCTGACTCCGCAGTCTGTCAATCAGGGCATATTAAGGTCCCCAGTTTCCTCCAACATGATTTTGCGATGACCGTGTGCCTTCTCCATTCCCAAACACTCATTGCGCTTGTGCCTGAGTCTACGTTGTTGCCCCTGGCAGTTTTTGTCGCTTGAATTGTATTGCACCCCGCGCGGTAAGTGAGTGCTTTCTCCGACGACCGCCATGAGCGTGAACAACCACCACCACCACGGCTTGAGGAGCAAAATCTCCCAGATTGAGCAAGTCGTTTCCGCATCCTTGAAACCTTTGCCCATCGAGACGGGTAATGGGACGTATGTCAAAGAACCGGCTACGACCGGACTAGCAAAGGACCTCGGCCATACCGACCTGAAAGATGTGAAGACTCTGGCTGAGGTCGCCAAGAGTGCTGTGACCGGTGACCCCGTGAATGACAGGGAATACATCATGGAACGAATTATCCAAGTCAGCCAATGCAACATTATTCATAGGGGATTCATATGCTAATTACTTCGCAGCTTGCAGCTGGTCTGCCTTCAACTTCTAAGAACGGCAAGGAGGTAACGGGTACCTTTCTCAATCAACTGTGGAATGATTTACAGCACCCGCCAATCTCGTATGTTCCCTCGGCAAGATTGGGATATTGGATCTAACTTGATATCCAGGTATCTGGGGCGTGACGCCGCCTACCGGAAAGCGGACGGATCCGGAAATGTAAGACCACCTCTACTTGGATTCCAGGAATATCGGCTAACATTCTATACAAGAATGTACTGTGGCCTCAGATCGGAGCTGCAGGGACCCCATACGCGCGGTCTGTTCAGCCAACGACCATGCAAGCTGCTGCCCTTCCAGACCCAGGGACTCTTTTTGACAGTCTTTTGGCCCGGAAAGAGTTCAAAGAGCACCCAAACCAAATATCCAGTGTGCTATTCTATCTTGCGTCCATCATAATTCATGATCTGTTCCAAACAGATCCGACTGACGGGACAAGGTCTTTGACGTCCTCTTACTTGGACTTGTCGCCTCTCTATGGCAACAACCAAGACCAACAGAACAAAGTGAGAACCTTCAAGGACGGAAAGCTGAAGCCCGATTGTTTCTCTTCCAAAAGGGCTCTAGGATTTCCTCCCGGCGTTGGTACTCTTCTCATCATGTTCAATCGCTTTCACAACTACGTGGTGACGAATCTGGCATCTATCAACGAGGGTGGCCGCTTCACCGAACCGGATTCATCAAATATCAAAGCCTATGCCACCTATGACAACGACCTCTTTCAAACAGGAAGACTGGTCACCTGTGGCCTTTATGTCAATATCATCCTGAAGGACTACGTTCGGACCATCCTCAACTTGAATCGGACAGACAGCACCTGGAGCCTAGATCCCCGCATGGAATTGAAGAACGGACTCCTGGAGAAGGCTGCAGGCCAGGCTACTGGAAATCAAGTATCTGCAGAGTTCAATCTTGTTTACCGCTGGCATTCTTGTGTCTCTGCGCGCGACCAGAAGTGGTCTGAGACCATGTATCAGGAGCTCTTTGCTGGTAAAAATCCTAGCCAGATTACCATGCAAGAATTTACCAGGGGTCTCGGACAATGGGAAGCAAAGCTTTCTGCAGACCCCCAAGAACGACCCTTTGCCAATCTGCAGCGCCAAGCGGATGGCTCATTCGACAGTAATGATCTCGTCAAGATTTTCGAGGAAGGTGTGGAGGATGTTGCTGGAGCATTTGGGGCATGCAATGTCCCCGAAGTGTTCAAGACTGTCGAAGTTCTTGGTATCAAACAGGCACGGGCCTGGAACTTGGCTACGCTGAATGAGTTTCGGGCTTTCTTCGACCTAAAGACCTATGACACGTTCGAGGAGATCAACCCTGACCCGTATATTGCTGACCAGCTCCGGCGGTTCTATGATCAGCCCGATCTCGTGGAGCTATACCCGGGTCTCATTGTGGAGGCCGCAAAAGAGCCCATGGTGCCCGGCAGTGGACTTTGCACCAACTACACTATATCACGAGCAATCCTCTCCGACGCTGTCGCTCTGGTCCGTGGTGATCGTTTCTACACCGTTGACTTTACCCCGAAACATCTCACCAACTGGGCATATAACGAGATTCACTGTGATGACTCCATTGACCAGGGTCAGGTTTTTTACAAACTTGCTCTGGCAGCCTTCCCCAATCATTTTCGTGGAAACTCGATTTACGCCCATTTCCCAATGGTTGTGCCGCATGAGAACCAGAAAATTCTCACTAGCCTTGGGATTGCTGGATCATACGACTTTGATCCCCCCAGCTATCTTCCTACGCCCAGGATGATCAATTCGCACGCGGCATGCTCGTCAATCCTCGCAAACCAGGAATCTTTCAAGGTGATTTGGGGAACGAAGATTGAGTTTTTGATGCATCAGAACCGCCACCCGTACGGGGTCGATTTCATGCTGTCCGGAGATCTTCCTCCAAACGCTGCGTCTCGACAGATGATGGGCGCTGCCCTGTACCGCGACAAGTGGGAGTCTGAGGTCAAGTCGTTCTATGAAGAGATTACCTTGAACCTCCTGCAGAGGAATTCTTACAAGGTGGCAGGTGTTAACCAGGTTGATATTGTGAGGGACGTGGCCAACCTCGCACAGGTAAGATTGTTCTTGCCGAGATTTAGATGATTGTTTAATTTGTGTGTTTACAGGTACACTTTTGCGCCTCTGTCTTTTCCCTGTCTTTAAAGACGGACTCAAATCCTCGTGGCATTTTCACGGAGCTCGAGCTGTACCAGATCATGGCAGTGGTGTTCACGAGCATCTTCTATGATGTGGACGTCTCGAAATCATTCCAACTCAATACTGCTGCCCGACAGGTCACGCAACAGCTCGGCGAATTGACCGTCGCCAATGTCGAGCTTGTTAAGAAGGCTGGATTTATTGAATCCCTGATCAATCGCCTTCATCGCCACGATATCCTGAGCGAATATGGTCAGCACATGATTCAACGTCTGCTAGACAGTGGACTATCCCCGCAACAGATTGTGTACACGCATCTTCTGCCTACGGCTGGTGGAATGGTCGCAAACCAGGCTCAGTTATTTTCGCAGTGCCTGGATTATTATCTCGAGCCTGAAGCCGCCGCTCATCTAGCGGAGATCCAACGTCTGTCGAAAGAAAATACACCCGAATCGGACGATCTGCTTCTTCGATAGTGAGTATTTCCTCACAACTTCTTCAGAGCTGCTACTCACTCGATATAGCTTCCTTGAGGGCGCACGGTTGCGGTCGTCCGTGGCCTTGCCGCGAGAAGTCGCAAAGCCGACGGTCATTGAGGACAATGGAGAGAAGGTGATCCTGAAAGCTGGTCAGCAGATCTATTGCAATTTGGTAAGCTATCCTTTCTCAACGTTAGTACTCAATCTTGACCATCTTTTCAGGTTGCCGCCAGTCACGATCCTGTCGCATTCCCCGACCCTGATACCGTCAAGCTTGATCGCCCTCTCGATTCGTATCTTCACTTCGGTTTTGGACCGCACCAATGCCTCGGCATGGATATGTGCAAGACTGCACTCTCCACCATGCTCAGGGTTATCGGGCGCTTGGACAATCTCCGTCGTGCGCCGGGGGCCCAAGGTCAGCTGAAGAAGCTCGCTGGGCCGGGTGGTGTTGCTATGTATATGGACGCTGAGCACAGCTCGTACTCCCCGTTTCCGACGACTATGAAGGTCCAGTGGGATGGGGCCGCCGCTATGTAGGTAGACAGGTGTAAGCTAAGCATAGGTTAACTGTCTCGAGTCTTTTGTTTGGTATTTTTCATGTTAGGTATTGTCTTCATTGGGGCCTAGGGATACGTGAATCTCGTGCCTCCCATGGTCATATATATATACTTTGGACTATACCCAGGTCCGTCGAGTCGCCATTATCACCGGACTACCTAGGTCATTATAACAGGTTTAATTCTATGAGCATCAAACACAATTATACCCTCGTAAAAAATGTATCTCGCTTGTCAATCCTTTGAAGTTGACCCAGGCACCGTTTTCCCAGTGCTGAGGTAAGCCGCGCAGCGGGATTTCCCTCAGAGCCGCCGCTCCGCAAGCTTCAGTTCGATCACCTTCTCTTTCTTCAACCCCTTCCCGTCCTCCTTCCCACTCCTTTTCTCTTTCTGTGTCATTACTTCAGGGGACAACGACCTGCACCGTTTATCCTGACAGTCTGGCATTTTCCTTACCACCCTCAACCCACCCCGAGCTCTCTGTCGCTCTCTCTCACCGACCTCTCCCATCAGACTTTTGAAACGTCATAAGGCCTTCTCGCGCTTTCTCCGCCGGTCTTCACAACATCCCCACTCCACCCTCTCGACCAGACCTTCTCCCGATATCCTTCTCTCTCCTCATGGTTGGCTGCCCGTCTGATTGTCATAATGGGGAGAATTAAGAAGGTGGCCAGCCAGAAACATGAGGCTACAATCGTAATGTTCCCACCTCCACCCAAGTGACCACTCGACTAAAAATTTTCTTTCTTGCTTTAGTCACCTTTTCTGGCAGATTTCATAGCGCGTGCGACGAGCCTGCCCGTCGCAGAGCTTCCTTCCCTTCTGAGCACCTTTCCAAGACTATGGCCCTTCCCGCGAGGTGATCTTTACCACTGGATCAATGTCTTGGACCGTTTCGACGAAATCCTTGCCGAAGTCATTGACCGATACTTCCTCAACACCGGCCCACAGGTTCAGTCCTTCACTAGGAACTTCCTGAATGAGTCACTTGTGAAAGAATCAAGTACAACACCCGCCGAGGGTCCTGAGGCCAGGCTGAACGCGTTGGGCTATGGCCCGGACGGAGACAGGCAGCTGCTGGAAGCCATTCTTGACTTCTCCCGTCTTCTTCTGGAAAAATGTGGCAATCGCAGCTTGTACAACAGCAGTGAACGCCTGGGTGATCTCTTGAACACCACTTCGCTGTCCCTGCTCCAGTCGACTCTGCGGCTCTCCCTGTGCTTGGCTCAACGGTACCACTCGCGTCAACGGGGCGCCCATCAGCAGTCCATGCTGGCGACTCACTACAACATCGATCTGGAGAAACTGCAGAAGATAGCTTCGCCGTTCCCTCGTCCTCTCATTGTCGGCAAAGCACCATTTGCCGCATCCCCTGCCGTCTCCACTAAGGGGAAAGAAAAGACAGCCCAGACAAAACTCAATGCAAACGAGTTGGTCTCTCTTATGCGTGACACCGATGGTTGGGAGGAATGGGGCAACGTTCGTGTGCTCTACTACCCTTCTGGCTCCTCGGAGCAGACAAGAACGACGTCAGCCTTCGGACAGACAGAACATGCCCCATCCACACCGACGCCACTACGCCGAAGTGCAACCCATCCCACTCCCCGCCTGAGTCGTGAGTCGAATATGGACGAGTCTCCGGCTGGAAATACCAATACGGGTGGAAAAGCAGAAGAGTCATCTCGCAGTGGAAAGATCTTGGATCTCCCGCATTCAAAGGTCTCATCCGCAAAGCCGGAGGACATCGTTGCTGCTAACCTGTCACACTTGCCTCTTGAGTCAAAATATGAGCTGCTTCACAAAGTCCGTACTGCACAGGGACTCTCGACTTCAAACGCCACGCGTGAGCAAATCCTTGCCATCAGGATTCTCGCGGTGACCAACTTGGCCTATGTCCTCCCTGAGTCGGCATTCCAACAGAAAGTGCTACAGTATGACATGGAGCAGTCCAAGCGTCTTCAAATAACGTATCAGTTGGCTGAGCTGGTTCACCTTGGAGCTAGCGGCGACCTCAACGTCTCGCGACCGTTGCAAACCCTGGCAATTCAGGCCCTTGATGCGCTGGCGAAACACAAATCTCGTGCCATGGATGTTTGCGCTGCCTTGAGTGTCAATGTCAACCATGGAGTTCTCATGTTCCTGACTCGAAAGGTGGTCAACGAGCTTGCCGCCGACGATGAGAACACGGATGATGCCTATCACGACGAATGGCGTGATGCTTTACTTGCCCTCCTGCGGACGCTTCCAAGCTCAAGCACGCGCACACCGGAGACTCTTGTCTCTGCCGGCTTGATTCCCATGTTTGTCGATATCCTGAACCTTCGAACGCCCAAGGCTCGCCGGGTTTACTCGCGCGTCATGGAGTTCTTGGATACATTTGTTCACGCCGTTCGAGATGCACTGGGCACCCTGACAACTGCGAAAGGATTTGATGCGATGTCTGATCTGATCGATCACGAAACAAAGACCGCGTTCGAGAAGGTCTCGCGCGGCGAAGGGTTCCCTTCTCAATACAAGAATCCGTCGATCGATTATCAGATTCCCTATTTCCAACAGCAGACCCTGCGCTGGATGTTCCGCTTCGTCAATCATATCATGCAGCACAACGGCGGTGGGTTTGATCGGGTGTTGCGCAATCTGATCGACTCGCCTCAGCTGCTGACGTCCTTGCGGCTGGTATTTGAGAATGCCCGGATTTTCGGCTCGCACGTTTGGAGCAATGGCGTCAATATCCTCAGCAGCTTCATTCATAATGAGCCTACAAGTTACGCTGTGATCGCGGAAGCTGGTCTTAGCCGAAGTCTCCTTGCTGCCGTGATGGGTCATGAACTTCAGGCTACCGAGAAGCCGCCAGTCGTCGAACCTGAGACTTCCCAGGCTGAAGGCGAGCCTTTGTCTGAACGACCTGCTGCCGCACCTGCCCCTCAACCAGAGCGAAAGCAGGAAGGCCGAGAGTACAGTATCGCTAGGGCACCGAAGCAGCCTCTTGCTTCTGGCATCATACCCGCAGCTGATGCTCTTGCCTGTATTCCATCGGCATTTGGAGCGATTTGCCTGAACTCCTCTGGCTTGGATCTCTTGCAGACCTCTGATGCGCTCGATAGCTTCTTCGAAATCTTCGAAAATCCAGAACATGTCAAGTGTCTTAAAGATGATCCGACCCTAATTCGCTCACTGGGTACGACGTTCGAAGAACTGGCTCGACACCACCCTCCCCTGAAGACATCCATCATGTCAGCCGTTATTGTCATGGCCGCGCGTGTGGGCTTGCTCTGCAAGGTCAAGGCGTGGGAGCAGGGAATTGGCGCAAAGCTGTGGACCGAAGACTCGCAGGGTACATTCCGTCTCTCCGGCGATGTCTTCTCCCTGTTCCGTGAAATCGGGACAGCTGTTGACAGCCCCGAGGATGATCCTGCGTCAGTCGGCGCTCCGCAGTTGACTGCGAGCGATCTTCCCAACGGTGGGAAGCTTATTGTTGGCGATCTCAGCCACCTCCTTCCAAGTAGGGATCCTGATTTCGAGCCAAAAGACAAGGATGAACATGGGCTTTCGGTCACGGACTACTTATTCCCGGCGACACGGTTCCTAGGAGCTTTCTTCGAGAACCAGCCTACGTGCACGGCATTCATCAACGCTGGAGGCGCGGAGTTCGTCCTGGACTTTGCTACTCTGCAGAGCTTGTCCTTCGACTTCCACAATACCGATGCCAACCAGGAGCTTTCTGTGCTCGTGCATATGCTCGCGGAGACAAAGCCTCATGTTGTGGTGCCATCTCTTGTACACCGCACCCAACTAGCAGTCGACAATCTCTCGACTTTCTGGACTGAATCCAGTGAGTCTGGGTTCTTTACTGCTCTGATCAACCCGGGAGACTCCAAGAAGCCCGCTTCAGTGTCTTCTTCTGCTGCAGTCGACCATGGAACGCTCTTTGCCAAACATCTGAATACCGCGCTCGTCCTCACGGACCTGCTTCGTGAAGTCTTCGCGATGCCGTTGTACCAGACCCGGTCTGTCCAGCAAACATCCATCTTTGGCCAAGTCAACCTTGCCGACAAGTACTGCGCTCTTGTCTCATCGTTGGGTAACCTCCAGGCTGCATGTGTGTGGGAAGAAATTACGATGGAAAGGAACATCCCCGACAAGTGGATGAAGGCCATTCAAGCACCCCCAGCCAAAGATGGACCCCAACCCACTGATTCCTCTGGAGTCGCGGTCCAGGAATCGTCTCAGGACCCAACCGCTCAATCTCGCCAGGAGGGCTCCGGTGCCTCCGGGGATGCACCGGCTCAAACAACACAAGAGTCTCGAAGCGCCGACACACAGAGCGCAGCCTTCAAAAATGCTCAAACGCTCCGTTATCTTTTGAGTGTGCTGCCGGCCTCAATCACCGGCTTTTTCCATAACCTTGGCCTTGGGCTTGTCGGCAAGAGACGAACTGACCCGTACTTGAGGCAGAAGCCGAATGCGAATATGGTTGCAGATGCCATCGCTGAGACTGTTTTTCGACAAATACAATTCAATCCGGCCAATTCGAGTGATAGCCTCAAGCATCGGTTCGCCTACCTCATCGTCACCCTCTCCTCATTTTCGCAACTTCTTTATGAAGGTAAGTTAAAATTTGTCTCTTCGAAAGATTGAGCATATGCTAATCAATTGTCCCCAGTTGCTACAGACCGTCCACACTCGACGTACTTGACCCTGGTTCTTGTCGCCTTCAAAAAGCAGAATGGCCTGAAAGTTCTCAAGGACCTCAGCGAGGTTTTCATGCGTGAAATCAGAGCGCTTCCTCCCCCGGATTCTGTTCCCGACAGTGAGACTGAGATCAAAGGTCGACTTGCTTCTGCTTATGGCGGGATCAAGGTTATCTTGGCGTTGTTCGCGGAACTTGCCTCGGGCAAGAGCATTGTCGAGTCCACTCAAACACAAGCGATGACCAGCCATAATGACCGCGATCGAGATCGCCCCGATCACTTCCAGCCAGGCCAATTCTTGGTGGATCTCCGCATGGAAATTCTGCCTATGGCGCAAAACCTTTGGAACTCGGAATTCGCAACTCAATCTGAAAGTCCGGTTATCAAGTGCTTGGTTGACATTCTGCGTTCATCGCTCGATGGCGAATATGAAACGGGGGCTGCTCACCATTCGGATATGCCTCCTCCTGTCGTTGAAGTGCAGCGCAAACCTTTTGTGGTCAATAAAGACCGAGCGGCTACCCTGGTGGAACGGGGATATCAAGATACCGAACTGAACAAAGAAGCTCTCTATCGCTGCAACAACGTCCTTGTCGCTGCTGAAGAGTACATCAAGGCTCAACAGTGGCTTCGAGCCCCGCCCAGGCTTCCTCCAGCTTCTAACGATATTCAGACTGGATCGGCCGACAATGCCTCTGGCGGGGAGGCCTCGGAAGATGCTGGTGGTGCGGATGCTCCACCGTTCGGAGGTCGCGGGTTCCTGGAAAGCTCGGCTCTCGCCATGCTTCTGGCACAAGCAAGTGGACAACCTGTGGACGAGTCAATGCGCCAAGAAGAGCAAGGAACTGGCGACATGCGGGACGGGCTAGCGCGGGCCCTGGATCATGTTCTCAATGACGATGATGATATGGAGCACGATGAACCCGGCCAGTCACCAAACCAGCGCCAGAACCAAAATTCACAGGGCAACTCCTCGGAACCTACCAATACATCGCAGGCACAGCCGGTGCGTCGTCGCCAGGTCACTACCGTGGAAGAGCTGGATGGGGAAAGGGAGAAAGTCCGTTCGAATCTCATTGAGCGGTGCCTCGACGTTTTGAATGAGCACCACGATGTCTCCTTCGAACTGGCCGACTTGATCTCTTCTGCCATCAAGAAGCATCCCGAGCCTGAAGCTTTCCGGCGAGACATTGGAGAGACCCTAGTCCAGTCTCTTGTCTCTCTACAAATGGAGAACTTCCAAACCGCGGGCAAGAAGATCGCTGCCTATGCGCATATTCTTGCTTTGGTACTCCAGGATCGTGACATGTACAATGCGACCCTGGATGAACTCAAGGATTGCTTCTCGACCTTCCTTGGGTTTATCAAGCTTCCGAAGCCCGAAAAGGCTGCAGATGAGTCCTTGCCCTGGATCGGACAGGTGCTACTTATTCTGGAGAAGCTTCTCTCTGATGATGCCCAACCTCCCCAGATTACCTGGACTCCGCCTAGCCTTGATGACCCTAACACTGGTAACGAGGGTCCGGCGTACCTGAGCGAACCTCTTGTCTCTCTCGACGAGAAAACGCAGCTTTTTGAAGCTCTAGTTGAAATCCTTCCACGAGTGGGCAAGGATGGCAAATTGGCTCTGTCTGTCTGTCGTATTCTTGTCATCCTTACCCGCAACCGCAGCATTGCGGCAAGGTTTGGCGAGAAGCGCAATCTGCAACGCCTCTTCGTCATGGTGAAACAGCTTGCCAGCGCTACCAATGACAAGCTTCAAAGCGCCTTCATGCTGATCCTACGTCACATCGTCGAAGATGAAGCTACTGTCCGACAGATCATGAGGAGTGAGATCGTTGCCAACTTCGAGAACAAAACTTCTCGTCAGATCGACACCACCGGCTACGTGCGACAGATGTACCATCTCGTCCTGAGGGCACCTGAGATTTTCGTCGAGGTTACGAACGAGAAACTGAGACTTTTGCGATACGACACCCACCAGCGTCCTCAAGTCCTCGGCTTGAAGGTTGACAAAGACAAAGACCGCGCGCGGCAACGTAAGGACAAGACTGAGGCTGAAAGCGCTAGCAATGCTGAATCTTCCACAAGCGAGGCTCCTGCGCAAGAGACCAAGGACAAGGGCAAGGCTGCCGAACTCAAGCCCCCGATCGTGGAGAACCCAGATGGAGTCATCCACTACCTGCTTTCTGAACTTCTGTCCTACAAAGACGTGGACGACAAGGAGCCTTCAGCTGAGACGTCTGAACAAACTGCTGGCGAACAGTCGGAACCGCAAACAGATGTCGAGATGGCTATGGATGAACCGACCCCTTCGGTATCCAGTACTCCTGATGCTCAGACTTTGCGTGCACTCACACCCGCACCCATCAAGAAGGGCGAGAAGCCGCCGTTCAGAGCTGAGGAGCATCCGATCTACCTCTATCGATGCTTCCTGCTCCAGTGTCTGACCGAACTCCTATCTTCATACAACCGAACCAAGGTCGAGTTCATCAACTTCTCACGCAAAGCTGATCCTCTGGCTACAACTCCCTCGAAACCGCGCTCAGGCATTCTCAATTACCTGCTGAACGTGCTTGTTCCTGTCGGTACCATGGAGCATGATGAATCTATCGCGTTCAAGAAGCGGAACACGACTTCCACATGGACTATGCAGGTGCTCAGCGCTCTCTGCGCCAAGACTGGCGAGTTTGGTGGTCTTGGTAGGCGTCGTGGCGAGCAACGGCAAAACGAGGAGGACGAGCCTGAGCTCGCTTTCGTTCGTCGGTTCGTGCTGGAGCATGCACTGCGGTCATACAAGGACGCAATTGCGTCGAACGAACCTCTGGATGCCAAGTACTCGAAGCTCATGTGCCTTGCTGACTTGTTCGATAAGATGCTCAGCGGCTACTCCTACTCCAATGAGGCAGGCTTCCCGTCCTCGACTCGGCAGCTCGCGAGGACCATGTTTGAGAAGCACTTCATTCCTACCCTCACTTCCTCCGTTGCCGACATCGACTTGAACTTCCCGTCTTCAAAGCGCGTCATCAAGTACATTCTTCGTCCGCTAAACAAGCTCACACAGACCGCTGTACTCCTCAGCGAAGCCTCAGATATCTCCACACTGGGGGAATCAGATGATGCTGAAATCTCGTCAGCAACCTCCGTCTCCGACATGGAAGATCAACGTGAAGAGACCCCAGATCTTTTCCGTCATTCTACCCTCGGGATGCTAGAGCCTCGTCATGATGAGGAAGAAAGCACCGAAGAGGAATCCGAAGAAGATGACGATGAGATGTATGACGACGAATATGATGACGAGATGGACTACGAGGAAGATGTGGCCGAAGACGACGGTGAAGTTGTCAGCGATGAAGACGAAGACGCAGACATGGGTCCCATCGAAGGTCTTCCTGGTGATTCCGGCATGGATATCGAAGTCGTGATTGACGATGATGACGGCGATGATGACGAGGATGATGATGAAGATCATGATCACTCTGACATGGACGACGATGAAGCCTTTGCTGGAGAAATCACCGGTGACCACGATAACGAAAGCCTTGACGATGGTGAAGATGATGAGTGGGAGAGCGAAGAATTGACCGAAGATGAAGAAGAGGTCGAGATGATGAACCAGTTCCAGGACGAGCTGGCTGATATCAGACACTCGAATCGTCAACATGAAGGTCAGCGCATCGATGACTTGTTCCGTGTGCTCAACGAGGCTGCTGCGGGCGTCGATGATCTCCAAGGGGATAGCCTTGGTGGGGATATCCAGGACGAAATCCTTGATGATCTGAACGAGGACGGAGGTATGTTTACACCGGAAGGGACAGACCTCAGTTGCTAACTCGATTTCCAGATGAAGATGAGATGGATGATGAGTTGGAAGAAGAAATGGATGACTATGATGACGACCAGGGATCTTACGGGGATATGGATGGTAAGGAACGCTTTCGAAGTCTTTTGCTCTAGCTTTACTGATTTCTTGTTAGAAGACGACCTCCTCGAGCCCTGGAGCTGGGACGCCGATGAACCTCCCATGGTGGCACGAAGCCATCATGCTTCCCGTTTCCGCGGTGCCCCTCCGGCGTGGGCTGCTGTTACTGAAATTATGCCTGGACGCCACGGAGGACTTGTTCCAATTCAGCCTTACCACCGTGTCCACCGCACTCAGATCCCCTCGCGCGGCAACGATGACGGAACCAACCCGCTTCTGATGCGACCTGAACGCCCTAGCGAACGGTCAGGCCCGATTGGTCCGCCGGGCAGCGATCCCTTCGCCGACTTTGCTCAATCTTTGGAGCCTCCGGGTACAGGTAATCGGGTTCTTGCCATGGATAGCCCCGTCAGCTTCATGAATGCCATCATGCAGGCCATCGGTGGCCAGGGAGGACAAGGCTTTGGAGTGGTTACCCGCCCTGATGGTATCCACGTCCATGTTGACAGACGAGCCGTTCTGCCCAACCGCGTCCAGGATATTTTCGGTCTTGGTCGAAACCAATCAGGTGTCCCGATGCGCAGCCGTGAAGAACCTCATCACGCCGTCAAGTTCGAGGTGGCGTCAACCAAGTTGCGCTGGCAAGAGGAAGCTCGCATCCTTTTCAGCGCCACGTACGTTGAGAAGACACAGCGTATTGTCAACTCTCTGCTCAAGGTCCTTGTTCCTCCTGCTATCGAAGAAGAAAAGCAACGCCAGAAGCAAGTGGAGGAGGAGCGCAAGCGCCTCCAAGAGGAGAGAGCGGAGAAAGAGCGCCTGGAGCGCATTGCCAGAGAAGAAGAGGAGCGTGAGCGCAAGCGCAAGGAAGAAGAGGAGAATGCCAGACGGCAAGTCGAAAGAGAACAGGAAGAAGCCGAGCACCAGGCTGTTGAGGTCGTTGAGCCCATGGACGATGTGCGATCAACCGAGACCGCTGCTGAACCCGCTGACCAGCCCAAAACGGGTCCCTCCGAGCCAGTTCCTCGCGTCCATACCACCATCCGAGGCCGGCAAGTCGATATTACTGAGTTGGAGATCGATCCCGAATACCTGGAAGCTTTGCCAGAGGAACTCCGAGAAGAGGTCATAATGCAGCAACTTGCTGAGCAGCGATCTCAAGCCGCCGCTGCAGGCGAAGAGCCCACCGAGATCAACCAGGAATTCCTCGAAGCGCTGCCTGCAGAGATTCGTGAGGAACTGCTGCAACAAGAGGCGGCCGATCGGCGCCGACGTGAGCGTGAAAATGCTCGCCGACAAGCTACAGCTGGCGGTGCCTCGGCCCCTGCCGAAGACATGGATGCTGCCAGTTTCCTTGCGACCTTGGATCCTTCATTACGCCAGGCCGTCCTTGTTGATCAACCCGAAGATGTTCTCGCAACGCTGGGACCGGAGTACCTCTCAGAGGCACGGGCCTTGGGTGGTCGTCGTATGCACCAGTTTGGTGACATGGGCATGATGGAACACCGACAAAGACATGAGCCCGCTGAAGGACAGGAGCAGAAGAAATCACAACGTCGCCAGATCGTCCAGATGCTCGACAAAGCTGGTGTCGCCACACTTCTTCGCCTGATGTTCATGCCTCTCCACGGTAACGCCCGCCACCAATTGAACGACATCCTCCACAATGTCTGTGAGAACCGCCAGAACCGCAGTGAGGTCATTAGTCTTCTTTTGTCCATCTTGCAAGATGGTAGCGTTGATTCTTCAGCAATCGAACGGAGCTTTTCTCACCTTTCGCTTCGTGCCAAGGCCCCTGGACCGCAGAAGACTCCACAATCTGTCAAGCGAAACATTTCCTTCCAGACGTCCTCCAGCATCAGCAACGAGGTCACTCCAATTATGGTGGTGCAGCAGTGCTTGGGAACGCTTTCCTTCTTGTCTCAATTCAACCCACACATTGCTTGGTTCTTCCTGACCGAGCATGATTCATCCTCCACCCTCAAGCTGAAGGCCTTGCGCAAGGGCAAGGGCAAAGAAAACAGGGCCAGCAAGTTTGCCCTCAATGCCTTGCTTTCCCTGCTGGATCGGAAGTTGATCATGGAGAGCCCCAATTGCATGGAGCAGCTGTCCAGCCTTCTTAGCAGCATCACGCAGCCGCTTACCGTCCTTCTTCGACGCGAGAAGGAGAAGCAGGAGGAAGACAAAGGCAAGAAGCCCGAGGGAGCTCCAGCCGAAGAGTCTACCGGTCAGCCTGCCGAGCCCGCCGAATCTGGCACTGATACTGCCATGACAGACGCTCCGCTGCCCACTGTTGA
Organism: Penicillium lagena; assembly: GCF_028827675.1. Taxonomy (NCBI): domain Eukaryota; kingdom Fungi; phylum Ascomycota; class Eurotiomycetes; order Eurotiales; family Aspergillaceae; genus Penicillium; species Penicillium lagena. The sequence goes on along the minus strand of NW_026623227.1, from coordinate 713,634 downwards.
AACGGCCGAAGCACAAGAGGATCGGGAGGCTGCAGCGGAAGGGGAGGCGACCAAGAAGGGAGAAGACTCGAAGGAGCCCACTGATGAGGAGAAGCGCAAGAGAAGGACCATTGAGCCTCCCGTTGTTCCTGACCACAACTTCCGACTGGTGGTTCACATCTTGGCCGCTCGAGAGTGTAACGGCAAGACCTTCCGCGACACCCTTTCCACGATCAACAACCTCTCCTCCATTCCGAGCGCGAGGGATGTGATTGGTAACGAGCTTGTTGGTCAAGCGCAGAGCCTCAGCGATACCATTCTGGCAGACCTGGAAGACCTCCTTCCTCATATCCACCAGGCTAAGACTGGCACAGACATGCAAGGGCTGGCTCTGGCCAAGTTTTCTCCAGCCAGCTCTGACCAGGCTAAGCTGCTGCGTATTCTGACGGCGCTTGACTACCTCTTTGACCCAACCCGTGTGGACAAGAATAAGGGCAGCGAACCCGAGGCTGCACCCAAGGAGGATGTTCTCAAGTCGTTGTATGAGAGCGCTACTTTCGGGCCGCTCTGGACTAAACTCAGCGACTGCTTGTCTCTCATTCGCCAGAAGGAGAACATGCTGAACGTGGCTACTATTCTTCTCCCTCTGATCGAGGCATTGATGGTTGTCTGCAAGAACACTACGCTCAAGGACCAGCCGCTTTCTCGCAACAGCCGAGAGCTGTCGGTGAACAGCGCAGCTCCTGCCGACCCGGGCCTCAGCATGGAGAATATTTTCTTCAAGTTCACGGAGGAACACCGCAAGATCCTCAATGAGCTTGTCCGCTCGAACCCTAGGTTGATGAGCGGCACATTCTCCTTGCTGGTCAAGAACCCCAAGGTCCTGGAATTCGATAACAAGCGCAACTACTTCACTCGCCGAGTCCACTCCCGTGGCAGCGAACCTCGCCACCCCCATCCTCCTCTGCAGCTTTCCGTCCGCAGAGACCAAGTGTTCCTTGACTCATTCAAGTCTCTGTACTTCAAGAATGCGGACGAGGTGAAATATGGCAAGCTGAACATCCGTTTCCATGGAGAAGAAGGTGTCGATGCTGGCGGTGTGACTCGAGAATGGTTCCAAGTTCTTGCTCGCGGCATGTTCAACCCCAACTATGCGCTGTTCATCCCCGTGGCTGCTGACCGAACAACCTTCCACCCCAACCGCCTCAGTGGCATCAATGAACAGCACCTGATGTTCTTCAAGTTCATTGGGCGCATCATCGGCAAGGCAATGTATGAGGGCCGTGTCTTGGACTGTCACTTCAGCCGTGCAGTCTACAAGTCTATCCTTGGACGGTCCGTGTCTATCAAGGATATGGAAACTCTCGACCTTGACTACTACAAGTCTCTCCTGTGGATGCTTGAGAACGACATCACAGATATCATCACGGAGACCTTCGCCATTGAGACCGATGCCTTTGGCGAGATACAGGTAATCGACCTAATCCCAGACGGCCGCAACATTCCCGTCACGCAGGAGAACAAGGAGGAGTACGTCCAGCGCGTGGTCGAGTACCGGCTGGTGGAGTCTGTCCGAGAGCAGTTGGACAGCTTCCTGAAAGGCTTTCATGATATCATTCCCCCGGATCTGATCTCGATATTCAACGAGCAAGAGCTGGAGCTTCTGATTTCTGGTCTGCCCGAGATTGACGTTGACGAGTGGAAGAACAATACTGAACTCCACAACTACTCTGCCTCCTCCCCCCAGATCCAGTGGTTCTGGCGTGCTGTCCGCTCCTTCGACAAGGAGGAACGTGCCAAACTCTTGCAGTTCGTCACCGGTACCTCCAAGGTCCCGCTCAACGGCTTCAAGGAGCTCGAGGGCATGAACGGAGTGAGCAAGTTCAACATTCACCGTGACTATGGGAACAAGGATCGCCTTCCCAGCTCGCACACGTGTTTCAACCGTGAGTCTTTCTCAGTCCCGTTTCGTCAGTTGATATAAGAAGCTAATAATTGTTTACAGAGCTTGACCTCCCCGAATATGAAAGTTATGAGGATCTTCGCAATCGGCTGTACACAGCCGTGACTGCTGGCAGCGAGTACTTCGGGTTTGCATAGATGGGGTTCCTTCTGCTGAAGCATTCGATGGCGTTCTTATATCTTTTCATGTGTGGTCTCTGGATTCTTATGATGGATGACTGATTGCTGGTGATGTGTGCCAGCAAAGGAGAGGAAGAGAAGGATTGATGAAAAAGGTGAAGAAGAGATGAGAATGTGGCTCATGACTGGTGATTTGGTTGAAGTGCAGGTCAACTGGAGAACCAGGATTGTGTCACTTGATACTTTTTTTATCACTGCGATTCCCACGGTGTTTTGTGTATTTAGATTGCTGCATGTTTTAATTCCCATTCGGATTTTGTTCAATTCATTATCTGGTACCTCAGTCCATAGAAGTAAAATACAGGGGTCTTTTGTAGGCGCATAATAAACGCGCTATTCCTGGAAGGGAAGGAATATAGCGATTAAGGGCAGGCGGCTGCGGGTAGCACAATAAACGGCGCAATTGTGTCCTCTATACTGTTGATTGAACTTCAATGTTGATTTTAGTAGACGTTGATATTATACTAGGGGTCCACGGTCTATCTCAAAACAACTCTGGATCAGACATTTCCTAATATTCCCAGAATATAGTCCAGATGTCGTTTGCAGATGCTTATCTAATCTGCCAAGGGCGGTGAGCCCCGTCACGGGATCGTCGGCCAAAAAAAGTCACTGCGGGGCGAATGATCGATTTTGCTTGACTGGAGAAGAAGAAGAAGAATAGAAGAAGGAACAAGTGTCTCTCTGCTCCAGTTCATTCCACTGGGATAACTTTCCCACATCCCTACAACTCCCTCTGCTCCTCCCGCCTCACATCCGCCAGAGAGACCTCTCCCGCATCATGTCGTCCAACTCGATCAAGCTCTTGACTGGCAACAGTCACCCCGAGCTAGCCCATCTCGTGGCTGACCGGTATGTGTACTCTACAGAGGAGGCTGAAGAACACAGTGCCTGTCCCGGGAGTGTCGGGGTCGTCAATCAGCTGACAACGGTTTATGAATCAGACTCGGCATCGAGTTGACCAAGATCATGGTCCTGCAATATTCTAACCAAGAGACGAGCGTGACTATCGGTGAGAGTGTGCGAGACGAAGATGGTATGGTGACCCATTCGTGGGAAGAAGAACTATCGCTAATTCTCCTTTTTCCCAGTCTTCATCCTGCAATCCACACGACCCAACGACATCAATGATGGTCTCATGGAGCTGCTTATCATGATCAACGCCTGCAAAACGGCGTCGGCCCGCCGCATCACCGCCGTCATCCCCAATTTCCCCTACGCACGCCAGGATAAGAAGGACAAGAGCCGGGCGCCCATCACGGCGAAGCTCATGGCCAACATGCTCCAAACCGCCGGGTGCAACCATGTCATCACTATGGACCTCCACGCCAGCCAAATCCAGGGCTTCTTCAATGTGCCAGTCGACAACCTGTACGCTGAACCCAGCATGTTGAAATGGATTCGGGAAAATCTGGACGTGAGCAACTGCGTCATCGTCAGTCCGGATGCCGGCGGTGCCAAGCGGTAAGTCTTTTTTTTTTTCAGTTTCTCCCCGAATTAATTGTTCTGTTCCTAACATATGTCTCCAGAGCCACCGGTATCGCCGACCGCCTTGATCTACAATTCGCCCTGATCCACAAGGAGCGCGCGCGTCCGAACGAGGTCTCTCGCATGGTCCTGGTCGGCAACGTGAAGGACAAGGTTGCCATCATCGTCGACGACATGGCCGACACCTGCGGCACGCTGGTCAAGGCCGCCGACACGGTAATGCAACATGGTGCCAAGGAAGTCAACGCCATCGTCGTTCACGGCATTTTGTCCGGCAAGGCCATCGAGAACCTGAACGGCAGCCGTCTCAACCGTCTGGTTGTCACCAACACCGTTCCACATGAGGAGAAGAAGGAGGCTTGCGACAAGATTGAGACTATCGATATCAGCCCCACGCTGGCGGAGGCTTGCCGGCGGACGCATAATGGCGAGTCAGTCAGTTTCTTGTTCTCGCATGCTGTTGCGTAGAACGAGCAACTCCAGTAGCCTGCCTTTTTTATTCCCTGGACAAAATACGATTTTTATGACCTTTTTCGTTTTTTTGGTGTGAACGGGCGCCCCGTTATTGGGGTGTCTTTGATGCTGTCTTGCATGTTTCCCCAACATCTCCTGTCTCCATTACCTACCCTACCGCAGCTGCAATAGTTTATATGCACTGCCCTTATCTCTATATGTAGATCATAACCAGATGCCCTCAATGGTATATTGTATTTTGTCTCTTTCTTGGGTTGCTTTCTGTATTTTCACTTGCATGGACCTTGTGTGCTCAGAGGCTGTGTTCTGGGCGCTGAATTGCTCGTATCACGACCAACAGTGCGGGGTTTGAGAGAGCAGATAATGCGACTGAAGCAAGAGGCCAAGGCACAACTGCGATAGGAAATGTTGACAATCGTAAGATGGCCAACAGACCTCCCGGGGTTGTGCTTCAGTCTACTCAGGTAGCAGCAATAGTTAAGCGGCGAGAGGTGAGCCCGTTCAGAGTTGTTTTTATTGGTCGTCAGGCTTGAGGAGTGTTACGACTGCCTCAGGATTGGGCTGCGTATTCCTTCGCACTCCATCAGGTCAATACAAATCAGACTTGATGTGTATGTGCCGGCGTTGTTGAAAGAAGGCACCTTCAGCTTCTATAGTATCATCCTAACTCGAATGACACCACCACACCGTCTACGAAATCAAACCCCAGAATTATATCATAGCACTCAGATTGAAATTGCATGCACTCCATTCGCAAAAAGGGTTGTCAACAAAAAAAGGTAGGTTCAACACAGATGCATCGCCTCTTTCAAGGCCACGAAACCACCGTAGCATCCTGGAGCCGGGCATCACACAAAAGAAGAACCCCGGGTCTCCTGTCTTCGCCTCTCCTTTTTTCTTTTCTTTTCATCCATGTATGCCTCCCCGTAGCTGGCAAAAACTTTTTCTATTTTAGCACCAGTGAACGTGAAGCATCCCCCATTAATCGACGCCGAAGAAAACCATCACTCGTGGTTGAAGGGGTTTACTTGCGCATCGAGGACGCCCTCCGCTTGCGGAGCTCGTCACGCTTAGCCTTCTCCTCGTGGACACGGTTGGCCAGGAGCTTGGCGTAGTCGTTACTAATCATATGTTAGAAAATATCCGAATAGAGGGAAAGAGGGGTCTTACGCAGCCTCGCGGGCAGCCTCAGCGCGGCGGCGCTTGATGGCGATCCTGTGACGCTTGCGCTGCAGGCGCTGGGGAGTGACCAGACGCTGGATGTTGGGGGCCTTGGTGTAGTCCTTCTTGCCCTCCTTGGAGACAGTGCGGCGGATGACGAACTGGCGGACGTCGTCCTTCTTGTCGAGACCGAAGAAGCGGCGGATCTTGGTGGCACGCTTGGGGCCCAGGCGCTTGGGAACGACGGTGTCGGTCAGGCCGGGGAGCTCGCCCTCGCCCTGCTTGACGATGGCCAGAGCCAGGACGGAAAGGTCCTGGCCGGTGATGCCACCGCGGACGGACTTGCGCTTGCGCTCACCGGTGCGGCGGGGGCGGTAGCAGCTGTGGCCGTCGGCGAGAAGCAGACGGGTACGGGTGGGGAGGAGGACTGTGGGCAATTGTGAGTTTTTGGTTCTGTGTGTGATTGTTGTGGTTAGGAAATTCGAGTCGGGAACGTACCACCCTGCTTCATGGGGAAACCTGTTTGTCGAGAATTCCAGTCAGCCATCTAATTCTGTATTTTTTGCCCAAAATTTTCATCGAAGAGTAGTCGTACCTTGCTTGTCGTTACCACCGGTAATCTTGAACAGGTAGCCCTTGAACTCATCGCCGAGCGAGTCACCGACAACCTAAACCAAATGAGAATCCCAATCAGCCAATGTTCTATTTCGTAGTCATGTCTGTCTTTGTGCGTGTGTGGCAGTGGCATGGTGATATGGATCGGGGTTGGAGGGAATGCTGACTTCGGTGCCCATGCGCTTCTCCATGAAGGGACGGAGCTTGCGCTCATCGTCGACCTCGATGATTTTCTGAGACCCATTGGCCGGGTAGGAGATGTTAAGCTTCATCTTGACGGGGGTTGCGCGGTCAAGACGGTAGCGCGGGTGTTGGTCGACAAGGTGTAGCGGTCGAAGGAGAGAATGCTAGGACTATTTTTTCGGGCCTGCGGGTCACCGTGTTGTGCGAGCCCTGGTCACGTGGGTAGGGCTCTTATGTCAGCGTCGCTTAGATGTGGTGTGGAGTCATGTGACTTTTGTCCGCGATTACCTGGTTTAGTCACAGTTACTGATGCCTCAGGCTGCAAGGTGATATAATCAGCATCCCAGTCTCAAAGTGTTTCTATCGTCCATCTTCTGCCTGTGATAGCCATTGAGACAAGAAGGTATTCGATATCGGCTCTGCTTATTGTTCAAAGGAAGAGAGTATGTATATGCACAGCATGATGACATCACAAGAAGGACTCAATTATCCGAGGTGTATGTATGAACAGTGAGGTACTGGGCCCGCTTGATGGGCATTCTCATGCTAACATTCTATGGGTCAGTATGTTAGATTCTACCAGAAAGTATGTAGATAATGTCTAATGCCATATACATCGTGGTCTCTACTCTGTAGAGTTTCCCTGACATCCCTGATGCCTTAGTTCAGGGATCTTTGAAGGAGTGGCCTTCAGTATATATATATGGCTGCTGACCGTGAACTATCAAACCGATATATCTCATTGAAGTATTGTTCAATAAAAAGTAGCATGAGAGTGAATAGGAAAGTGCATTCACGCTCCGACGCGCGCCATACCTGTTTTCTTATGCTCTATTCGCAACCGCATCTATTATCACTATCTGTTGGCGGACGACGTGAATAAACAACTGCGGGCTTCAGATACCCTGGTTACAATTACCAGACCTTTTTGGACTTTAAGGTTGAAGTATTCTGGTTCAATTCATGGTATATATTCTAGTCTAGTAAAAATAAATTCTCTCTACTAGATTACGATGAACGATTTTCTTGGGCCAAGTTATGTTCTTAGGAACACAATATTTTCTACCAACTCCTTTATCGTCGAACCCCCGGGCAACTGGATGAAGCTATTTCATGATTTATATTTATGCCCTGTGCCCTTGCCTTCAAAGTGGAGCCATGTCCTCGAACCCTGTAGTCTGAACTGGGGAACGCTATTCTAGCCTCACTACCAGTTATTGGCGATTAGACTCTCTTTTGGCTGACTGCACGAATTTTCTCTTGTTAGCCATGTCATGCTAGCCTATAAATCTAGAAGGGACAATCAACATACTATGCCTCAGTTGCACTAACCTGATCCATATCTTGGCAGGCCTCGCTTATTGAAGTAGCCGCCTCGTTGAACTTGGTCAAGTCGGATTGGAAACCGGCCTACCATATTACGGATTAGTAAAGGGCTACTACTCGAGAGCCGAGTCAAGCTCATACAGCTGCCACGCCTTCCAAGTTTGCGCCGACGCTTTCATAATAGGCGGCAGTTTGGCTAAGTTCGCTTAAGGCCTCCGCACAAATGCTGCTCTGTCGTTCCTCCAGTTGGAACGGAGCTGCGGCGACGATGGCACCAGTAGCAGTGAGAATGATTGAGATGAATTTGGTGAGGTACATGATGTACGGTGCAGGGTGTTCGGGGGCTGATAAATGTGATGTAGTACTGCAGCTATGTGTGAAAAGTGCTGTTGGATGATATGGGAAGTAGGGGAATATCAGCCCGTCTTCTTCTCAGCTTTTATAACCTCATCTAATGCCTCAAATCTATTTATATCCAATACTACCTAACTCGAAATCTTATATCCAATACTACTACCATAACTCAAAAATCTAAATAACTCTTTGGACAACTGCGCCAGGCTGAGCTTCCTGGGATTTACCAGCTCTGCCTGCTCAGTGGACGCTCATAAGCAATAGCGGGATCTATTTTAAGTATTTCCAAATAAATCGGAAACGGGGTCCTTAAATCGTGGGGATTGGTAGTGTGGCTGCAGCATATCTCGTATCCGGAGCGCTAGATTGTCTACTCATCCGGCTTGGCTGCTTTGCCTGGAGGCCTTAATTGTCCACAGGCCTGCACTACCCTCAGGGGTCTGCTGATTCCCAAGATTTAATGCTACAGTTACATTCCAGAAGTTGAAGAAAACGAATGATGTTATGCTTGTAAATGGTACTGTGGATGGTGTAAGATTAGTAAGGGTGCCGTGGAGCGATGGTACGAGGGCAGGTATGACAAGGGCTGATAAGCAACCAGGACATGGGGCTGGGATGGGGAAAGACTAGAAGAGTAGTCAAGACCTGGATCAGGCAAGCATCGTGGGCTTTCCAATTTCACCCAGACCTTGTGTTGAAAACAGCCTGGCTTCACTGCTTCAGACCAAGCAAAACAGTTGCGATTCCCTCCTCAAAAGAACTGCGATGCACCCTTAAGTCCTGCGGGGAGCAAACAGCGACAAGTATGCTGCCAAACGACGTCGCCAGATTCTTCTGGACTGCACTGAGGGGCTACAGAATGGTGCCAACTTTGGTCTCCGTAGGCGCATCATGATTATCCGATCTCTGTTCGAGCGTACTGGTCTCCACTTGGACTTTATCACTAGCCATCTGAGTTGCCTCGAATATTGGGCACCTTTGCAGCGCCCGCAGTCAGCAGATCAGAACCGCGAGTCGATGGCCTTTGAGAATATTACCGATACTTCTGAAGACCGCATATCAGATCCCCGAACCATCTTACCGTCTTGTATAGTTATATATGAAACAGGTTCTAATTAGATTGATGGAAAAGCCGCGTTGAAAAGCCACTCCTCAGATGAAACCTTAGCGTTGGTACTCTGCAAAATGCGTGTTATATGTCCATTAGTTGCATGCGCGTCCGCCGAGAAGCGAGAAAAGATCTATCTCTCTATCTCTTCCGTTTCTTCATATTAATTTCTTACTGACCTCTATTTTGGTAGTTTATGAATCTATTAAGGGACATTTCTGACGTTACTCTGTCTTCTGAACCAAAAACCCCAGCTTATGAATGGCTCTCCAGTGCAGGATTCAATGATCCAATTCCAGACTACTGGGCGAGAGGATTTGAAGTGTAAGTTCTACTCCAGGAAAAGAAATATAACAATCGATTAATGACTTTTGAAGGTATCAAGATGAAGAGGCACATCTTCAAATCCACGGGGCCAGCGCTCAGTACAAAAGAATGAGGAAAATGATCGGGCAAGAAGAACTGCTCGCTCCGCTCATCGAACTCCGTATCCTCCAACCATGTGAAATCGGGTTTCTGTTCAAAGAGAAACACTGTATTTTTCAAGACCACACAGGTGGTCAGCAAATTGTTGTCACGGAGTATTCCGCTCGGCGACTTGAATGGGGAAGACAGAACATGCCGACTTCTCTGTACACAGGCCAGGCTGGTGATAGTGAGTGTGGATTACACTGTATGGATATACCACTATATAAGTTACAAAGTCACGAGTAACCGGACAAAGTGCGCCTGAAAACCCCTAATCAGCAGCCTTAAATGTTGCGTGGGATGCATTGACATGGGTATGTGAGATTCCGTTCATCAATTATATGTTGCCCGCCAACTAAACAATACACCACCACAGACTGTTGAAAATACAGCAAAGTTCGAAGTGATAGAAATAAAGTTCTTACAGCTGGTACTAGCGCTGGCGCCAATCTGGTACGCTATTTAAACAATGGTCTATCCCAGCCTACTGATCTTTCGACGTGTGTATGATGCTCTTTTCGGCATATACCCTGCGTTTACGAAGAATTTGATCACATAGTTCCATTGGCACCGCAAAAGGTCCAGACTGCTAAAACATTCCACCACTGATTGGTGATCTTCGAGGACTCGTGGAGAGAGGGCTCAGGAAAGACCTGGACTGACTGGCTGTGTTCAACGGTAAGGACGGTCATCCCCCTCCCCTAGAAGAAACTGCTGGAAACATGCACAGGTGAGTCGTTGTCTGGCCGCCACAGGTTTCATGCCACCAAGAGAATCCCGCGCAGACAACCCGCTCAATGCTCAGGGGCAATTATGTCGGCGGCGTCGTGGATAACAACGAATCAAAAGGATTGAGCTGCTTGACTCAGATGCAACTCCACGATTTCAAGACCCAGTTCCAGCGCTGGCTCGCTGCCGAGTCCCAGCTGCTCATGGGGCTGTCTGAAGAGTCAATCCGCCAGGGCCGAGAACACACCATCTATGTCGTCGGGTTCTGTATCTGGGATATCCGGCGCCTCGTCTCAGAGAGCTACGGCGAGGCAACTAGCTCGGTTGACCGTCACATTACCACGCTCGTGTACCAGCTGGATCTGCTGTATGAGCAACGCAGCTCGGTGCACCTCAAGGCCATTTTGACGCAGACGGTCGACGTGACTTTCCTTCCCGCGCTCAAATCCGTGGTGGGTGATTATTACCAAGACGAAGTGAGTAACCTAGAGCATTGGAACCAGAAGCTGCGTGGAAGGCTGCCGGTTGGGGCCCGGTACCATATACCTCTTAAACACTAATGATTTCATGATGGATCATATTCGAGACGAGACTACCAGCTCTACGTGGTGGGTATCGAGGCAGAGAACGGGTTAGGGAAGGGCCAGGACCCGGAGTGGGAGAATATCGTTGACCTCTGTGTCGAAACCGGAGTGCAGGTCATGATGTCAAAGGTGAAGAAGCCGTGTGAGGACCCTCACAGGTACTTGTTCCGGTCAACCGGCTCCCCTTCCGTACACACTGGGCCATTGCTAACTCTATCCGACAGGAACTAGATGCCCCTTGGTCCATTGGCACACCATATGATGAGCGCAGAATTTTTCCATGCGATTGACGGGCTGTTGGTGAACGAGAAACTACCCAGATGAAGCTGCGGCACAGCCGAGGCGTTTTGCAGTTAGACATTGCCTCAATTAATGCAGAAATATATATACAGAGACTGGATTAGTCCGTACCGAGGATCGTTTGCTCAGTTTCAGCGCCCACGGCTTACTCGTTGCGGCGTGGGTCAGCGTGTTCCAGTTCAGAAGAAAAGTTCGGGATTCTGAAGATTAATAAAAAAAAAAAGGGCACCGTAGCACTGTTATTGATGTAAAACCATCCGGTCTAGAACCTCTCTGACTGAGAACCAGACCAGTTTCGGGAGAGAGCCAGTCGCAACAATACCACCCTCGAGCCTTTTTTGGTTGTTTCACTGCAACGCGAGTCGACACCCGCTTGTGGAGAAGCGATCGACAGGGTGAATGAGATCATCTTTCTCAGATTCCCGCAGTGGAGACGGGTGTCATGTCCGGGCGATCAGAGACATTGGTGGGCATTGCAATCGCTCAGTTTGCCTGACGCGAGGGATGAGTTAGGGCACATGGCAGATGACATTATTCCCGACAGTTTTCCTCCCTCCCTCCCACCCCTCACTATCACCACCAATTAGCCAACGCAGCCAAATTTTTTTTTATCGGACTATTGCTCACTTGTTCCCTTTCAGGCACAGCACCAGTGTTTGCCGCGGCCGTCTTTGTCTCGGCGGGTCAACCCCGGCCAATCACGGCGCGGTCAGCGCGCGAGACAGGCCACGGGTCGCCGCATCCGGAGGACAAAGAAAACAATGATGAGTCGACCACACTTTTTTTCTTTCTTCTACCGTCGTATTACCAAGCCCTGTCTTAACTATGTAACTATTTGCCGAAACACGGGCGACAATCCATGGATAATAATACCCTAGTGACCTCAACACTTAGAGAGAAGCAATCGCAAAGAAAGGTACTGTGCCATAGCCCGGGGGCGTAAAGTTCTTGGTTCAGGGGACTGGAGTTCGGTCACTAGAGTACGCTAGCACTAGTTATAACAAAGCGCTTGACGGCCCCTGTCGCTAAGGGAGTAGTAGTGACTTTTCTGCCTACTCGGTTGGGCCCATTGATGATCTTTTGTCCCATACACGACAGCCACCACGACCAGCAGGGATTAATCTTTTCGGGGCGACAAAAGAAGAAATATAACGAAATAATTGAGCACCAGTCCGTCCAAACGCCTGACCACGCGGAAGCTGGACCGCGCCTATACTGACTGATCCCGGTCTTTACCAGGTTGTTTCTTTGTCTCGCCTGGATATTTGGTATTGGAGGCTCATTTTCTTTGTCTCTCTCTCTCTCTCTATCTTTGGATCACCATTACATACTTGATCTCCCACCCTCTTCTCCTCGTTTCATCTGTCTCTTTCTTTCTTTCCTCTCTTTATTCTCATGGGGGTTGGTGATTATACTTCCGAGCCCGTCCCCTTGTGGCTATCTTTTTTCCTTTGAATGCACCTCCTTGCTCAAACAGGTTTCATTACGTGGATTTGCTCTCTTTCTTTGTTCTTCTCCTCAAGTGGGAAAGAAGAATATTAATAAATGTCTTACGATCGAGTCCTCCCCAACCCTGCTGCTCTCCGCTATGATTCCGCTCAAGTCCCTCTGCCTAGATCGGCGACCAGCAGTCTCCTCGACCACAAGATCATGAACGATGTGCCTAGAGCAAGCCTGCCTGTACAACGGCACCACAGTGACGGTGGCCTAGTTGGAAGGTCTACTTACAGGTATGCCGACGAATCTCATGAAGTGCCGTATGCGCACCAACCGATGTCCTCTATCAGGAGTGTCGAAAAGATTCCCTCGCCAAATGGATCCAAGGCGGGGCCGATGACCAGCATCAAGGAACTGCCCCTTCGCGAGCGGTCCTCGTCGTCCTCGGCGAGCAGCACCAGTCCAGTCAAACAGAAAGACAATACAATCCAATTTTGCCTCTGCCAGCCGGAACCGAAGATCCCCCGGCCTCGTAATGGTGAGTCGATGCTGTCCGCGCCGTTGTCCATTGACCCTGGCAAGTGCTTTTTTGTTTTCTTGATTTTAGCATGTTTCGGCGCCTAATGAGCCTCTGCTAATACCTTTTTAAGCCTTTATCTTGTATCGTCAGCACTATCAGGCTGTAGTTGTGGCCCACAACCCTGGTCTGGCGAACCCGGAGATCTCCAAGATCATCGGGGAGCAGTGGAGATCACTGTCAGAGGAGGAGAAGGCTAAGTGGAAGGCGCTGGCCGAGGTAAGTCATTTACTAGACATTATTTTGCACAGGGCTCATTCTGGTCCAGGAAGAAAAAGCCCGTCATCAGCAGCAATATCCGGACTACCGGTACCAGCCCCGGCGGTATGGCCGGGATGGAAATTCTCGCAATTCTACCTCGGGCATTAGTCACAATCCATCGGGTGCGTCGACGTGCAACCGATGCGGAGGACGTGTCATGAATGCACCGTCGTCTCCAATGACACCGTTTACTCTAGCAAATGGCGCTGGATACCGAGCATCGAGCTTGTCAGGGCCTTCGGCACATCCTAACACACTCGCCCTGCGGAGCTCTCATGGCGGAGAGAATGATACAGCTCCAGAGCCAATCAAAGTCGACCCTGCAGAGGCGCGGGCAACACGCCCCCGTCAATGGGAAGAGAACGGGAGTCGATCATCAGACAACAAACGCCGCCGAGTTTCTCACCAGGCCACCTTCAAGCCTAGTTTGCCATCCCACCGAGACAGAAGCCCTGAACCACCACATCCCATCTCACCATATAGTGCCCGTTCGGAGATGGCACCACCACGCAACATATTCCCCATTCTTCATCCTGAGAGGTCTTATGGGAGTGTGTCAGCTCAGGGACATCCCGATCCTAGCCTGAAGCTCCCGCCGCTGCAAACGACTAGTCTGGCGATGACACCCATGACACCACTCTCACAAGACGGACCGCCCAGCGTTGAGGCTACCGTGATGACAATATCTCCGCTGAACAAAATCAAAGTCCTTGCCAAGATCTCGCCCCCTCTTGTGCCATCCTTCCGCGAGACCAACCCACAAAGCCGAGGTCCCGTGATCGCTGTCGACGGACAAGATCCAGAACTGGTCCAGATCGCCGTGGAGTACCTGGAGCGCCTTCTCAAAAAGGAAGCCAAATATCAGGTTCGCGTCTTCGAGGGGCCTGAGATCCAGGCTCCGCGGCAAGGAGGCCCCGAGGCTGGTCAGATGGGAGATGGGACAGTGGAATACCTCAACACCATTTCCGCGTGGCACCGCATCTCTGATGAGGTGATCAGCTTCGTTAAGTCAACATCATCTGCAGACTCCTCCGATGGTAAATCCACAGCCACAGACGAAGAGTCCACCCATTCGGGCATGTCACCGAAGACCATCATTCCCAAGACCGCCAACATGCAGATCCACTCACCGGCGCATTCGAGCGAGAATGGCTCCGAGGGCAGCGTGATGTCCTCGGGTACGGCGGCTAGCCATCACTCCGCCGTTCCAATCTCCCTGGTCCCGAGATACCAGCTCAGCACGGCGGACGCGTTTGCGTGCTCAATTCCAATCGCCGATTCCTACGCGCCGCTTGACCATTGGCAGTGGATGGCATCCCTGTGGCGCGCATGCGTTGGGCCTGATATCACGGTGTACATCCGCGAGTGCACCCGGGAGGAGCTGGATGGTGTCGGCGGGAACCCGGTTGAGATCCGGCTGCAGGATGCGCGCACGGTCGTGCTGCGGAAGGTGCTTGGCACCGCTAGGGAGCTGGAGGAGAAAGCGCTGAAGCGGGTTGGATTCGAGATTGAAGATTATCTCACGCAGTGATCATATTTGTAACTAGGAGGTTTCTTTGTTTTGTGGTCTGAAAGAATTGGGACTTCTTGTGGCTCCCACGTCTGGTGTTTTTCATTGTTGTTAAGAGAATCAATTAATAATGATCATAAAGGGAATGGAAGCCCGATAGTAGGGCGGTGAGAAACTGCCTCCTTATCTCCGCTTATCAATCTTCGCATTTGTTCCTTGTCAACTATTCTTGCGCCGGCGCCAGACCATCTCTTCCCTGGCATATGGAGCATGCAGGGGCCTGGGGTTCAGACAGGGACCGTCTCTGAGGGGTTGACCAAATGTGAGGCAGCCTCTTCGCCCGCTTCGTCGACGACTTCCTCCGCTTCACCCGGGGTCTCACCACCGATCAAGTCATCGAATTCGACGCCCATTGTTGGCCCCTCACCCGAACTGGACACTTCCCAGCAAGATGAATCATCTGATGATCTTGTTCTGTACATTCCTGTGGGAGTGCTAGGGAAATCTCTGGCCCAGAAAGGTCGATTCCCGGAGTCCGAGATTTCGACACTCGAGAAACACAACTGGATTCGCACCCGCAGTCACAATGATGGAGATTACGTTAGGGTTTACGTTCTCCCCGATGATCTGGCTCGCTCGTTGATCCCTCGCTCGAGTACCAAGCTGAGACACGCTTTGAAGGTTATCATGTCCAGGATTGATCGATCATCTGAAGCATGGGAGGGTCGATCTCCCCTGCACAGTGCAGAGTTGGGGATAAAGGACAGCACTGAAGATGAGTCTCTGTGGTATATCTTCAATACGCTGCAGGATCCCAATCCGCGGTTGGAGGCTATGAAGGAGACACACTCCCAACAGGCCATGGAGGATTTATTGGCAGAGACCATTCCCCCGACGGTGATGGGTCTCAAGACTATTCTTTATACATATCAGCGTCGGTCTGCTGCAACTATGGTGCAACGTGAGGCACAACCATTCCAAACACTCGACCCCCGCTTGCAGGCATGGCGAAGTCCCACTGGACTGGAGTACTACTATGACAAAGAGGATGGAAGCATTGTTCGTGAGCCTAGACTGTACTCTGAGGCTTGTGGTGGTGAGTTTGAGATAGCTAAAAATCCATGATTGTTAATTGACTATCTGTTAGGTATTCTGGCGGAAACTATGGGCTGTGGGAAAACGTTGATCTGTCTTGCCGTCATCCTTGCTACTCGTGGACATTTTCCCAAAGTTCCAATACAGTATCAAGACCATGGGTTTCACCCTGTCAGAGACAAGACAGGTTCTCTTGTTGATATGGCAGCCGCAGCAGCGGGTCGGCTTTCCTTGCCGTGGAAGAGGCATTTCGAGACCCTGAAGCAACAGGGTGTTTTCTTCGACCGCTGCGTCAAGGCGTGCGAGCTACACTGTGGTTCATATGAGATCCCCCCACATCAGACCAGATATCAGGGACGACACAGCACGTCTTATCCTCGACCGCCAGCCAAACGAATTAGACTCTGTACGGGAACTCTCGTGGTCGTTCCGCCCAACTTAGTGGATCACTGGGAGCGAGAGATTACCACGCATACGGAAGGCCTGAAGGTCTTAGTTCTTCGTTCGGGATCTGATGTAACTCCACCAGCAAGTCAACTGTTGGAATTTGATATTGTGCTCTTCTCAAAGACGCGATTCGAGCGAGAGGCTGGCGAGGTTATCAATAATCGACGCCATACATTCATACAAGTTAATTCACCACTAACCGAACTGCATTGGCTCCGGGTCATTGTGGATGAAGGTCACGGAGTGGCTGGTTCCGGCTCCAAAACGAACATGATGCATATGCTTAACCAGTTGCATATTGAGCGTCGGTGGATCATATCCGGCACCCCATCCACAGGACTCTACGGAGTAGAAATCAGTCTCGCTTCACAGGAGGTGAACACCAGCGATACAGAATCTGCCGATGCCGAGGATCTTACTGTTGCTGCACTGCAAGTTCGAAAGAAGACCGGAAACGCAGTCGAAAACGAGCTTAAGGATTTGGATAGGCTTCGGCGCATCGTCATCGAATTCCTTGACTTGAAGCCCTGGTCCAATTCCCGCGCCGACGATCCCGCCGACTGGACCAGATACATAAAACCGATTGGGCCTGATGGTAAGCGGCGCAAATCAACGTCACTTCGCGCGACTCTCCAGAGTTTGGTAGTGCGACATCGGCTTCGAACGATCAATTCTGAAATGACGCTGCCCAAGCTTTACAATAGGGTGGTCTATCTGGAACCGACATTCCATGACAAATTGTCGATCAATCTGTTTCTTTTCGGTCTGGCGGTCAATTCTATCACCTCCGAGCGCCAGGGTCCGGACTATATGTTCAGCAAAAGTAACCGGAACCATCTCACCCAGACCATCAATAACTTGCGGCAGGCTGGGTTCTGGTGGGCGGGCTCAGATGTGAATGTTCAAGACACGGTGGAGCATGCAGTGAAATACTTGAACAAAAAGAATGACAAGCAAGAACCGATAGCCCGAGAAGATGTGGGAAAATTGATGCATGGGATTGAGATCGCCCGTCGAGCAATGAACTCTGGAAGTTGGCATGCCTTTAAGCAATTGCACGAACTCGGGATCTTCGTTGAGAAGTTCCCAGATCACTCTCGAGCCTTGTGGGCGCTTGATTCTGATCGAGCGCACCAAGAGCCAATGCTCATCGGTATCACCCAAGCTCGTCATGCACAACAGTTTGTTGCACAGCATCTTCGATCCAATGACCCCGCTGAAGGTCTCGCGGGCGCTGGTATCAAGGTTCGTCGGGATCTGGAGAAGCGCGACAATGTTACTCGCAAGGGAAAACCTGAGTCAGCGGATGCAGCAGAGACTCAAGGAACATTAACTCAAAGCTCCAAACCACAAAATAGCAAGACCCCAAAGAAGACATTTGAAAACAACATCTTCCGAGAACTGCCTGAAAATTCGCCGCTGAAGCAAACACGTCTTCTTGCCACGGCATCAGCCAAGCTGACATACTTGCTAGACCAAGTGGTGAAACTTCAGGACACAGAAAAAATCATCATTTTCTACGACAATCACAACTCGGCGTATTGGATTGCTGAAGGTCTGGAGCTTCTGGGTGTTGAGTTCCGCATCTACGCGAGCACATTGAAGCCCGAACTTCGCACCGAATACCTCAAGCTATTCCGCGAGTCAGAAAAAGTGCGCGTTCTTCTTATGGACCTGCGGCAAGCGTCGCACGGCCTCCACATCGCACAAGCATCGCGAGTCTTCATTGTCAACCCAATTTGGCAGCCAACCATTGAAAGCCAAGCAATAAAGCGTGCGCATCGAATAGGACAAACACGTCCTGTGTATGTAGAAACTCTCGTGTTGCGGGATACCCTAGAGGACCGAATGCTGCGCCGTCGCAAGGAAATGTCTGAGGCGGAGATGCAACAGGCAGAGAAAAATCTGTTGGATGACAATACAATGAGCGATATCATTCAGAAGGAGTCATTTCTTTCCCTGTCGGACGAGGCTTCCACAGCAGCAGCATACCTCAAGCACCCGACGGGCTTCTTTGATCGGCACCGACTGCCGATCCCAGACGACGAGGCGCATCTGGTGAAACGGACTCTAAAGCGACCCCATCCTGCTCCTATGGAGTCTGATGCAGACCGGGCGCCTCAAAAACGGCCAAATATCAGCTTTGCCGAGAATGTGGAGGTCGTCGAGAGCGCTCCCCTAGTTTCTTCGTCGTGTCCATCGCCGGTTCCTCCACCCACGACAGAACCAGACAATTCAAGGAAAGTAGTTTCATTCTCTGTGACTGACTTGGATGCAGATAGATCTGTGGATTCTTCTTCACCAATTTCGGTGGGAGAGGTGAACAGCCTCAAGAGACGGGTCTCCTTATTTGGGCCATAGTGTTTGTTCTGTTGTTTTGGATTGATCATTTTTGGGACCGGACTGGCTTGGACGAATCATAACAATGGCGCCAAGGCAATTCGATTTATGCTGGACCTATGGATTTCCTCTTCCAGTTAGTTTTAGAATCAGTTTACCATGTGCGGACTGGTGTCTTTGTCTGTATGATGTGTCAACAATTCCAATTCTCAAACACGTACCCCTCCTCTATCTCTAAGAGGCGCTTATTTAGATCATCTTGTAGCCCGGTGGTCAGGATTTGTTCAACCCACATTTTCCATTGAACCAGCAAAGTGCCAATTCAGACTCTGATTCGGATTTACTTCGACCAATTTCATCCCGTTTCTTTTCCGTTCTCTGACCAGAGAGATGGCCAAAGTCCCTATTCCCCCAAACACACCTAATAACAACTTCGAAAGGGTAAAATGACTGCTTTGAGATGCTCGGTAGCACTCAGACTCACCTAAGGTCATTTTCAACTGATGCATGATGTTTCTAAATCCTATCAAAGCCAAAATGGCATTTCGACCATCAGCACGCATATCAAAGGACTTGACAAGACACCAAGAAGCCCTCGTATCAAATGCTTTATCCAAGAAGCAGTGAGCCAAGTCATTTCAATTATTCTATTATAAAGCTAACGTATCTCGTGATTTTAGGGTTCAACCTCAAATAACCTCAAAATTCCGTCAGTATGCCTGGACGACAGGGTTCAACCTTCGTTGACGGTGCTCTTCGAAACCACCAAGTCGGCAATACTCGCCAGTGGCACACCACCCATAATCTCAAACACAGCCACGGTGGCTCCGAACTCCTTACCAATCCAGTTCCGAAGATCGACTGCCATCAGCGAGTCGACTCCATAAGTGGACAGCGGCTTGCTCGGCTCGACGTCCTCCGGCGAAATGGACATGGCGAGCGCCAGTTTGACCGCCAGCGCCTGAAGGACAATCTGGATACGCTCACCTGAGTCCGCGGATTGTCGGAACAGTGTTGCGGGTGAGGCGGCTGGTTGGTCGCGACTAGTTCCGTTTGCGCCCTGGCCGTTTCCACCCTGGCTGGATGATGCGCGTGAGTTGGGGAGATATGAAAATGCGGCCAGAAGAGGCCGGTCAAGAACGGCAGCAATGGGGCGACCCTGCGCGAGACAATCGGCTGGCGTGAGTAAGCCGAAGAGCACCTGGCTGTCGGCTGGCAGCGGCGCTGGGGCAGTTGGGTCACAGCACATGTCTAGCAGGGCGAGCAGCTCAGTCCCATCAACCGGCATCAGGTCGCCAGCCACCTGCCGTCGGTTCTGGTAGGACTCTGTCTCAGCGATAATTCCAACATCGCGCATCCAGCCGATGTCGAATGACAGCGCTTTCTGGCCCTGGGTGACGCGGTAGCGTGCCAGTGCATCTTGAAACGCACAACCTGCCGAGTAGTTGCAACTGGCCATCTGACCGACCACACCCGCGAGAGAGGAGAGCAGGATGAAGAAATCCAGGTCGCTCGGGAGCAGCCGATGGAGGTTCAACGAGGTCTGTACTTTGGACCGCATGGTTAATTCCCACTTCGCGAAGGGCATATTTTGGAAGATGGCATCTTGGAGGACCATTGCCGCGTTGATGCAGCCCTTGATGGGTGGCATGGTTTGTGCGCATTCGTTCAGCATCCGGGAGAGGCTCGCTTCATCTGAGACGTCGCATTGAGGTGCCTTAACAGTAACGCCGCTTTCTTTTAGCTGGGCTATAATCTCCGCAGCAGCTTTGGATTTTGGACCTGATCGAGATGGGATGATCAAGTTCCTGGCTCCTCTATCAGCCATCCATTGTATGATGACTCGGCCAAGACCGCCAGATCCGCCGGCAATCAAATACGTTGCGTTCTCATCAAAGGTCCACGACAACCGCTCTTGAATATATTGCTGTACAAAGAAACAGATATGTCAGTTCATGGGTGTGAATCACTAGGCGTTGCTAGAAGGACCAACTTACCGGGACAACGTCTTCGGGCCCCGCGGTGATCACTATACGACCAACAATCTCCTTGTCTTGAAGTTGTTTGAAGGCTTGGCCGATGTGTGAGACGTTGTAAATTTGCAGCGGCTGCGGATGTTGGATTTCGTCTTTCCCTAGGAGCTGAATCACGCTCTTGAGCAGCTTGGCCAAAACTTTAGGACGGAGCTGTGCCGGATCAACGACTGAGAATGTGATATTTCTGGCAAGCAACCTCAATGGAAGAGCCAAATTGGCCGCCGTATCGGCGCGGCTGACCTGGATGAAGCGACCACCGCGTGCCAGACACTCGCAAGACGCCCGCAGCATGTCCTCTCCCACCAGGGAATTCAAGACGACATCAACGCCATCTCCATGTGTTGCACGTACCACATCTGTTGCAAACAAAGGACTTTTGCTGGAGAAAATGTTGTCTGCGGGTACGCCGAGGATAGTAAGGAGGAACTCTTTTTCTTCGGCTGATGCACTAGTGGCATAGACATGGGCGCCTCGCATCTGAGCTATGCGGATTGCAACTTGTCCCACAGCGCTGGCAGCTAGATGGACGAGGACATTGTCCCCTTCCTCGAGCTGGGAAATGTCAACGAGAGCATGGTAGGCCGTCAGCGCCGGATGGAGAATCGATGTGGCAGCCTCGACCGACAGGTTGTGAGGAATTCTAACGACGCCGGTCTCATGCGCACGAGGGTATTTGCGCATACATCCAACAGATGACATGCAAACACGGTCACCAGGCTGAATCGATGGATCGCAATCACGGCCTACACGTGTCACCACACCCGCACAATCCCCTCCTAGCTGTTCATCTTGCACTCCAGTTCGATCAAGAGCAATCTGGATGTCCCGTTCGCTCAAACCCCACGCTTGTGCTTCAATCTCAACCTCGTGAAGGCCAATGGGGGTCTCGTGATCGGTATCGTGCACGAATTTTAACGAGTCGAGAGACCCCTGAGCACCCACTGAAACCTGCAGGGCCCCTGTTTTGGCCCAGGGCTTGTGCTCCAGCTGTGGCGAGAGAAGCTGTTGAATGGTCTTGTTACCGGTCACATTTTCGACCGCCCTGCCTGTCATGAGAACACCGTTTCGCACGATGTACTCCAGTTCCTCGGAAGACGACGATACAAAGCTGGTCTCGACAATTTTGGCAATATAATGCGCATGTGCCGCTGCATCAGTCTCGCCCTCGATGGCTAGACTCACGATCTGGCTGTCTGATTGTTCGGCGCGGATTGAGCGCAGGAACCCTTGAATGGCGTTGTATTGAGGGGTTTGCGCATCATCTGGGCCCCAAGCTGTTACCCACAGTAGCTTGCTTGCCTGCTTGGTTAAATATTGCTGAGTTGCAAAGTCTTCTTCGGAAAGTGTGGCCAGCAGGGGCTTGTGAATCTCCGCCAGACAAATGACTATGTCATTCTTGGCCGGATCTGCGAGCGTCTGCTGGAGCTGCACTGCAGAAAACGGACAGACACTTGTTGGCAAGACGCGCTGGGGGTCCAGATGGCTGCGTACCAAATTTGCCAGTTGTAGTTGCTGATCGGACTGGTCCTGGTCGACCACCAGGACAAGTTTACCCGAGCTCAGCCTTGTCTCCGGTGTCTTCGGCGCCTCGTTCACGGCGGTAGTCACGATAATGCTCATTGCGTGACACTCTTTACTTTGGTAGTCTCTGATGACCAGATCATTGCCGGAGAAGCCATTGTTGCGAAGGCATATATCCCACAGGGACTCGGGTACAGCTGGGGAATGGGGCCGCCAGTCCTCACGAGCATTCCACCACC
Organism: Penicillium lagena; assembly: GCF_028827675.1. Taxonomy (NCBI): domain Eukaryota; kingdom Fungi; phylum Ascomycota; class Eurotiomycetes; order Eurotiales; family Aspergillaceae; genus Penicillium; species Penicillium lagena. Next base: position 691,260 of record NW_026623227.1, on the reverse strand, counting down.
CAGGGACCAGACCAGTCATAAAGTTGACGGCGACATCATCCGGATTGATGGCCTCAAGCAGCACGAGCCGACCACCCGGCTTCACAGCCTGACGAACATTTCGAATCGCAGCCTCGAGGTCCGTTGTCGCGTGCAGCACACTAGCCGCAATTACCAAGTCATAGGAAGCTGGTTTGAAGCCCTGGGTCTCAATCGCTCGATCCATGTCCAGCGTGTGGAAGGTCAAGCGGCCCTCAGTGTGCAACTGTGGCCAGCGGGTTCTTGCTCGATCTAGAAACACGGGAGAGATATCGGTGTAGCAGTATTCGGCAAAACTGGGCGCCCCAGTTCGTCTCTCACGCTGTTCCAATGCGGCCAAGACCTGCGCCGTCATACCTCCGGTGCCAGCGCCGACCTCGAGGATTTGCATCGCTGGGTTCTCGTGAGCGGCCAGGTCCAGAATACCAGCAAGCCGGCCATCGGCACACATGTCTTCAAAGAGAGAGCCATAAAAGTTATCTGCCAATTTGGAATTGAAGACCACTTCAAGAGGATCGATTTCTCCCGCCAGGATCTCCGGTAGGCGTCGTGCACATTCAGTGAACAGCTTCCAGGTCGGCAGGGCATTTTCAAATTCAGACAGCTGAGCCTCAATCTGCAAATCACTAATGGTGTCTGCTTCCGACTGCTTGGATAGCGGCAGTTTACGGACGTGGAAGTCAAGCCACTCAACGTGCTGGCTTAGGCTCGCGGGAATCTTGGCGCGATCCAGGTCTCTCAGGGTGCGCAAGGCGACGAAATCCAGCGCTGAGCAGAGTTTGGTGTAATTGGTCACCATTGCAGCCTCATCCACGTTGGTGTCGACTGGAAACAAGCGCGATAAGTTGTCGGGGTCGAGCAGGCTCAGCTGCGGCTTCCACTCGATGCTGTATATCAACTTTTTCTCTTTTTCTTCCGCATCCTTCTTTGACACAGTCGCCATCACAGCCTGCTGAACATGGCACAGAACGGTCCCATCCTCGGCAAGAGCATACAGGCTGCCCTGCTCTCCTACTCCACGATCGCGGCGTGCAGCCACATTCGAAGTCGCAAGCCATTGAATGGAGCTATTCTGCGGATACTGCCAGCCGGAAGCCGCAAGCCATGCGTCTTCTAGGCGGACAGGAATGTTGGCTGCCGGCTGCTGGCCTGCGCTGGCCCGCAGTACCATGAAGGCCTGATCCAACACCGCTGGGTGCACCACACTGCTGGTCTCAAATATCGTCTTGTTGACATCGACGCGTCCTAGGGCATTCTTTTCGCCATCCCAGCAGACGTCTTCCAACCGCTTGAATGTCGGTCCGTATTGGAGGCCAATATCAGCTGAGTCGCGGTACAAGCCCCGTGAGTCGAGTGGCCGGCCGCAAGATTCGCTCGCTTGCTTGAATCGGCTTTGTATGACCTCGTCGGTCAGTCCGCTGTGGAGCAGCACCGAGTCTTGATATTCAACTTGGATGCTAGCATCGCAACATTCCGTCCACTTGCCCCGTGAATATGAAAAGATGGCGATGTCGAACTGGGGCGCCTTGTCATTATCTGATCCTTTTACCGGCCTCAGACGAACTTGGGTTTCCGTCCGCTCCTCCCAAGCTTTCGGCACTATAATGGGGTTCATAAAATCTATCTGCTTCACGAGGTAGCCTCGGACCTTGCGATCGGTAGGAACCATCTGCTGGGCTGCCTCAAGGGCCATGATCAACATTCCCGCTGCCGGGTAGAGGACCGTGTCGCTGATCTGACCTAATAGTTAGCACTTAGGCCGACTTTGCTTACTGAGGTTCACGGAGACGCCTACCTTGTGGTCTTCTGTCCACGGAGTGGATTCGATGCTTAGGAAATTCCTCCACCGAGGTTCCAAGGGATTCCAATCAGACGTTCGGACTCCAAGAGTCTCCCCCTGGACTGTCCCTCGCAGTCGAAAGTCCCGAACAATACGCGACTCAGACCAATAGCGATTTGTCCGATCAAAAGGATATTTGGGGCAATCAACAAGAAACGAAGGCCGTGTCTTGGTTGATTGTTGGTTAATTTCCGGGACAGACACCGGGTGACCGAGGCAGAATAGCCGGCCAGCAAGCTCGAGAGTAGTTTGAAATGCTGAATGGGACCGGTGGAGCACACTTTCATATCTGATGTGCTTCTTTCGGTTATCTTCCTGTTGAATTGTGTCGTTCACTGGCCGTTTGAGCGCCGGGTGGGGACCAATCTCGACCAGGTCAGTGATACTTCCTAGCCCAACCTTCAGTGTTGATGACTCCTGCGTGAGCAACTGAACGGCGTCGGCAAACCGAACGGGAGAAACAAGATTGTCGACCCAGTACTGCGCTGTGGCCAAAGTTTCCGGGCGAATACTCTTACCAGACACCGAGGAAACCATAGGAATGAGGACCGCCACTTTACGGTTTTGACGGTCAACGCCCTCGAGGCTACCAACCAGCGACAGATACTCATCAGCTATGGCACGCATTGATGGTGAGTGGTATGCAACTCCAGTCTTGAGCTTCGCAGCGAAAATGCCGTCCTGGTCTGCTTGCGCTTTGATTGCATTGATTGCCTGCTCAGGACCGGACAGTGTGCAGTTGAGGGGACTATTTATGCAGGCTACAGTGACATCACCGGCAACTGCATTTTGAACGCTGCTTAGGTATTCTGGTACCTTACCCTCGGCCACGTTTATCGATAGCATAGCCCCCGGAGAAGTGCTGCTGGAGGCTCTCAGCTTTCCGGTCAGTTGGCCCCGGAAATATGCAACTTTGCACGCTGAAGGTAAAGATAAAGCACCGATAGTATAGCTGGTGTTTTGAAAAATGGTCAGTATTTCAGTTCTCTATTCTGGGACACTATTCTTGAACGGCTTGGAGGCGGTCACTTACGCAGCAGCAATCTCGCCGGATGAGTGTCCAACAACAGCTTTCGGGGTGATACCAAAGCTCTCTAATAAATTCACCAAAGCTATTTGTATAGCCGTAGATAGGGGCTGACTGTATTCGGGTTGGTCAATGTTCTCTTTACAACGGAGCTCATCTAAGCGGACTGGTTAGTCAAACTTTCTGCAATGGATGTTGATTTGAACACCGTTTCGCTTACCGAATATTGACCACTTGCATCCCAGGCTGGCGTAGATGTCATTGATCTGTCTCAGGGTCTCGGCAAACACAGGGTACTGGACCAAATCCCAGCCCATATTGACGTACTGGGCACCCTGGCCCGTGAACACAAAAGCAAGGCCGGTCTCAGTCGAGCTTCGAATTGGCTTGGCTGGAGATAGGGCTTTTTCCTCTTCTTCTTTCGCGACAACTGCGAAGGCCCGCCACAGCATTTTACTTCGCCGCGCGGCTAGCGTGAAGGCTAGACGATCGAGCTTTGTTGGGTCACTAGCTACGCTTTCAGTGTAGAAGGTCTTGTAGCCTTCAATCGTACGTTTCACTGCGTTCTCATCGGCGGCGGTCCATACAAGCAAGCAGGGCAGAGTTGACGCAGCTTCCGTAGCTTTGCTGTTCCCGTTGACAAAGCCGTTGCCATTTACATGGACGGTGTCGTTGGCTGAGACGTCCCCATTCGCATGAGCTGACCCATCGGTGTGTGCGGTTTCATCAACATGGCCGTTTCCATTTACATGAACATACCCGTTGCTCAAGGTGACCATGGCATCTGTCGTAGCACCCTTGACAGAGGCTGTACAGTGATTCCCAGATAGACCACGCTCTTGCATGTAATGAAGGGCATCGTCGAGAATTACGTGCGTGTTGGAGCCTCCGAATCCAAAAGAATTCACAGATACCCGACGCAGGCCCGCTGTTGGCCAAGGTATACTTCGCGACGGGACCTGAACGATAGTCATGTCAGTAATAATGATACGACTACTAACAGTAGCAGATACCTACCTCGGTATGATAGAAATCTACATCAATTGCGGGGTTCACTTTTTCCAAGAGAGCATTGGGCGGGATGATTCCTTTTTCCAGAGTTACTGGTGCGAGAATGAGTACTCCAATGCTCAGAATTGTAGGAAGATAGACAAGGACATACAAATCGATTTGATTAGGCTTGCGAGACCACTCGCCCCTTCCAGATGACCAATATTTGCTTTCACGGAGCCACTGATGATTGATAAGGAGGTTAATTTCCAGTCTCAAGATATTAGTGTGATACGCACACGTAAAGAGGCTCTTCGGCTGATCGACATTTTCGGAAAACCCGTCCAATAGCCCTCATCTCGATCGGATCTCCCACGGGAGTTCCAGTTCCTACATTCCACCTTGTTAAAAGCGTGATAGGCAAATGAGGGCTTCTTTCAACTTACCGTGTGCCTCAACATAACGCGTCTCATGGAGAGGAAGATTAGCCCGTTTGTAAACATGACGAATCAATTCCTCCTGCGATTGAGGGCTCGGCTGCGTGAGTACTGGAGTATGGCCATCCTGGTTCGACCCCGTCGAGCGAATGACGGCGCGAATCATGTCACCGTTCTCTATCGCAGCAGATACGGGCTTAAGGACTAGAGCGAGAGTCCCTTCGCCTCTAGCGTATCCGTTTGCGCGGTGGTCAAAGCTATAAGAGAGGCTGTCGGACGAGAGAAAGTTCTGGCTCGACAGGATCTGAAAATCGGACGGATCAAGGAGCATATTGGCTCCGGTAACGAGGGCCTTTGTGTGGTTAGCAATGCGTAAACGGTATTGTTCGTTAACCACTCAGGCAAGACTCACAGCTGTGGCATCTCCGCTCTGAATGGATTTGCAAGCCATATCAATAGCGGACATACTCCCCGAACAGGCTGTATTGACATGGATGCTGGGTCCACGTAGATCAAAATACCAGCTCACCCGATTAGGAATGACGCATGCGACAGAGCTACCAGTGGCTGCTGTGCGCTCGACATTCTCAGGATCCATGGCACTCATGCGCGCGTAGTCTTCTATCATTGAAGCTGAGAAGACGGCGGTGCGCGAGCCCTTTAGAGTTTCAACCGGTATCCCGGCTGTGATGACCTTTTAGCCTTTTTTTGAATGGTTTCGTGGGTTTCTTGCTCACAGTTCTCGAATGCCCGGTATGATTCCTCCAGTGTCCATCGTTGCAACGGATCCATTGATGCCGCCTTGTCAAATGTTTAGTTTGGCTCTTGCTTCGTTGGCTACTTCAGCTGTGCTTACCTCCTGCGCCGTGACCGAGAAGAATGGGGCATCGAAAGCTCCAATATCCTCGTTGAGAAAATGTGCACCCCGAGTAGGGAACTGCCTGGAGGATGAGCGACCATAGCTGGCATGCAGGGAATGAATTGCAACCATACTTTAATGAGTTTGTGATTCACAAAGGAGTCTGGATTAACACGAGACTCCGGCCAGCCCGTTCTAAGATTTCGTTGCTCCTCGAGAACCGTCCAAAAAGATGTATCATCTTTAACATCTTGTGGAAGCTTGAATGAAAATCCGATAATGGCAATGTCGTCTGGCGTCCACATTCCGTTAGGGTGGGAAATTGATGGGCTCATCGTTCCAGTCGTCAGCAATCGTGAATCGTTAATATTTTAAATTCATCAATCTGAACAATTAACTATTAAGCAGCAGATAATTTCGAATGGGTTCCCCGCCAGATTGCCAGCTTTTGTGTGGCTTGATGTGTGCTGAAAATGCTATACCGCTAGAGTCCAAGCTCCGGCGTCGTTTCCTCGCCAATACAGTTATCATACCCGAGGAATGGCCTCCGCAGGAGTCATGCTCCCGATACCGTGGGTCGTCTGTCTGTCCCCACTATGGGGAATGATGCGCTCCACTAGGCCATCCCATTGCTGGAATCAGTGGCCACCGTGACAGCACTTTGGGTGGATTGACGTTGAAGTCGCTAAGAGGAAATCCTCTGGAAGAATTTGATTGGCGTCGGGGGCGGGAATTGATTGACAGTCGCATATCTTGGAGCACTAGCTGACTCGTCCTTTTGTCTTCCGGTGTCTGATGATTTGTTCTTGTCTTAGCGGGTTGCATTGACCACTCGGAAAGGACTAAATAATAACTTGGGCCCTTTAGGCTATCCATTATCTGACTCTGACAGCCGTTCGTTTTCTTCCGCAACCACTCACGGAGTGGGGCAATAAGGATTAACGCAATGTTTCAGGTTGATTGGCATGACCTACGCCGAAGGATGAGTTTGTCTGATTGCTAGTGTTGCTTCGGGTTCGGTGTTCCCTAACTGTAACATGTGATTCAACCGCGGATAAGGACGGCAAACTACTCAACGATCATGACATCTTATGAGGGGCAACAATAATACGGGAACTCTAATAATAACGATGATATCCACAATTGATACAGGATGACACTAAAAGATTTAGAAAGTTCGCACTAGCTGTACAGCTCACTAGCTCGCTCAATTGTCCTTTCAATGGCTTGTAAGGTTACTGTCAACCCCTCCGTCGTCGACGCGGATCCGGGAACGTGGTGCCCCAGATCATGCCGAACCACTTCGCGCGAGGACTCCGCGCAAATTGAGACCAAGGCCTCCTCATCATCGGGCCACAACTTGTCCAGAGGCGAAAGATGCCGTAGACGACCAAAATTTTTCTCAACTATAACCGCCGTAGGCACATGGATCACCACCCCATCAATGGTTGGGTCAATACAACGCAGGTGCCTGGTACGGACGACATCCGGGTCGAAAGGAACGGCAGCACTAAAGAAGATACCACATTTAAATCCCGCAAAGGAATTCCTGGCGTCTTCAATCAGTAGCAGAGCTGCCATGGTCCCGCCCTCCGAAAATCCCATCACTCCGTCGAACGGCCCGTGGCTGCGGACGTACTCCACTAGTCCCACCACCAGGTCATCGTACTGACCCACGTCGTTCGTGGTGTTCGGGATATACCCAAAGAACTCGTTCGTTACCGCTGCAGCGCCTGCAGTCCTTCAGTTGTGTACCAGCTGGCTGGAACGTCGGTGTGTCACCGCCATCACTGCAGGACATACCTTCACTTGGTGTCGTGGGAACCGCGCCATCGATGAATACAAACTCGTGATCGTCCAACTCCTCTCGAATCCTCGCTAGCGGGGGTCTCAGAAGATGGGGACTCCAACGGTGATCTGGCCGTAAGACCTACCAGTTTGCATCTCAAAAATCTGTCAAGATTAGCTCATAATTAATGATGGGATAGTAAAGTGGCAAATGACGGACCTTGGAGCACGTGCCCCTGCCGTGAAGGCAAAGAAATCTCATCTTGGTGTGCACGATTTTCTATATGCTCTTTGAAACGGGATAATAATAATAATAATAATAATAATAATACTACTACTACTACTACTACATGGCTGAAGTATTTATATGGTACCGAGGGGCCAATTCGGGGTCAATTCGGGACCGGTTTACTCAGAAAGCCACTGTAAGGATGAGCGGGGTTCTTCCAGCGAGTGGACCCCTCCTACAGACCTGGATTATTGTCTTTGGCACGCTATACCTGTGCACATGCCGAATTAACTCCCTAGAAACATACATAAACCTATACAAAATCAACCAAATCGTACAGTTTCTCGGTACTGCACTGCTGTCCAGAGTTTTTATCACCCATGTCCCCCTTCCAATCTACGGGTACACGTACTTGTCCTCCCCATTCGGATTTCGAGGGTCTGACATAACAGCGATGCGAGTGGTACGTGTGATGCCTGCATCCCGTACTCCGCCGTGTAGATACTCCGTAGACTCGGACGACGACTTCAGGTTGTCCAGCTTGTAGTAGGAATTGCCGATCGTGCTTCCCGCCAGCCTGCTGTGGTTGCTCGAGGGGCCGGTCCCCGCGTCCCGCTTTGAAGTGTTCGTTGTCTTCATACCTACCACTCTTTTGATCTTCCGTAAAACCCCGGTATCCTTCAGAATCCGGGGCACACAGGGCACGCAGAGGATGAAGAAACCACAGGTCATTTCGGCGGTCGCCCAGAAGGCCAATGGACCCAGGGTCCAGACGGCGTCTGCGGCTCGACCGTGTGTGATCGTCGTGGATAGTCGGAAAGCGGCCGAAATGCAGGCACTAGGGGTTATTCAATGTGAGTATCGGGATACAACCCCTTGGTGCTGGGCTCAAGACTTACAGCAGACCCAGTCCAAAGATAATCGACACACCCATCCGCTTCTGCAAGGTCATCTTGAGGGACCAGATCACCTGCTGCGGTAACAACAGAATGGCAACATCCGAGATGAGCTGGATACTCGCGGACCCCACTTGCAGTTTGTAGAGATCAAAGCACTTGCTCGTCGCCTGGATGGTAATGTCCCAAATAGCCCGGTGAGGAATACACTGCAGATTCAAGGCAACCACGACGCCGATACCCGACATAATCTGGATGGCAATGACCACCACGCAACCCCACCAGAAGTAACCTTCGGATCGGTGGCCTCGTGGAGCGAACATGCGGCACCATTCGATCAGGATGGCTGCCTTCAACATCGGCAGGGTGATCGAGTAGAAGATGCCGAAGATGAGGACCCACTAGACAGTAGACTGTGAGTCCTGGAACTTTCAAAGGCTTGTACTAATGCAGACTTACATATTCGGTTGGGATCATATCTGCCAATTTAACATTCCACTGATGGACGAAAAAACCAGGTGATTCGACAAACTTGATCTCGGCGTAAATGGCACCCCAAAAGCATCCCTAGAGTTTATCAGCTTCGTACAGCGACATATCCCTACCAATTGGAACATACATAGGCGCAAATGGTCATGACTGTAAAAAGGATCAATAGTCAGTCATGCTTTGAAACAAAGTCTGTATCTACCACATTGGCTGGGAGAGAAAAGTACATACTCTCTTCCACTTGTAGCTTCCTTGCCAACCAAACGCGGGCGTAGGCTCGTAAGAGAAGACATAATGTAGCAACAGCGGCGCAGGCTGTCAACACGCCAATAGCGAGGGGATTGTTATTAGGTGGGTTCGTCAGGTTCGGAACGACACCCGGTGGCGGCGCAAGTGCAGGTCCGTTGAGATCCATTGCAAACTGTGTGACAGATCAATTAATGCAATCAATCTGGAAGTCGTACTTTAGGGCCGGTCCGATTTTATAACAGAGTTGTACCGTTCGAACCATGGGCCAGGCATTTTGCTAGCCAGGGCTCCCAATTGCGATCTTCAGGAGGATTGCGCTCCTAGGTCTAGGCATAACAGATTGTCGGGGGTGATTCTTTTGGTATGAGCCATGGAGAGTTAAGGAGGTGGCGTGTGCAGACCGGGATTCCATTCCATCCGGAACGATAAGTTTGGCTTACTTGCCGGGCGAGTTGGAATCTATAAGATGGTGGAGCCAAACCCGAGGCTGCGGATGTGAAACAGAGCCATTGTTCTGCCAAAATGTAGGTCGAGGCCAACCGTTGATCGGCAGCACATGATTGTATTTTTGCACTGCCATACAAAAAAATGTCCGGATGACGGCACGTCCCGCGGTCCACTCCCCTTGACACCGCGGGATGTACTGTGGATAGGTGGGTCATCCCGCATATTCGCCTAACTGAATAGTCTTAGTGCTAACAGCCGTTAAACTAGCAGCCAGCTTACGAATCCTGATGATAAGTCTGCTAACGCCGTTAGCGTCTTTTAGCATTTACAAGAAGGGAGAGTTCACAAGACCATTGGACTATACCTCGGTGGAAGCGGGTACTCTTCACAATCCTTCGACCGTTGGCCCGTGGTAGGATCAGGTACCTTGTTAGCTTCCCCTGGAACCTGCTTTGAGCCAATTCTTGAGACTGTTCCAGACCCCTGCCCAGCAGTTGCCCGACTTATTTCGCTAAACGTCCGCGGAGCCTTGGACCATGCCATTTTGGACCCCAGCTCGGATGCGCCTCCTTCCGAAAGGATCGGTCTCTTCCCAAAGGGGGCATGAACTGACGGCCAAATTTGGTCCAGCTGTTTAGTCACCAAGCCCAAATCTCAATTGCAAAAGACGGGGCTAAACTATTGCCGTTGATGGAAGGCAGTGGTACCCCGCAACATATTTCCATAAAGCCCTGAGCTGCACGTCGTGCATGCGAGTAGTTCGCCTTACCATCATCCCCTGACATACCCCACTGTACCTCTCGTCCACATCTCATTGCAGTCATGCCTAAACAAGAGGTCTACCACCTTCACCCCTCCGGATGGGAGAATGATCCCGAGGAGGAGCGGTTCAAAGTCTCAACCCTCGACTACTTGTCAGTGATTACCTACAACAACTATGGCCTGTATTTCCGTCTGGACGATGCAGACAAGCCCCGTGCCGCCGAGACCTTAAAGGCCGGTCTTGAGCGGACTCTAAGCCAAGCGCGACATCTCTGCGGCACGATCGAGAAGGACGCTGAGGGAGGCCATTCCTTTGTCAAGAAGAAGGACGGCACCGTCCGCTTCATTGTCCAATGGCTGGACTCCGAAGAAGACAGCAAGGACTATCCGTCCTTCGACGAGCTGGAGAAGGGCCATTTCCGCACTTCTTTGCTAGGCGATCTCAAGAAATGGAGTGTGCCCCCGATGACATACGGAGAGAAGCCCGAAGCTCACCCGGACAACAGCCCCGTGACGGCGTGCTATAAGGCCAACTTTATCCGCGGTGGACTGGTCTTCATCATGCACCATCACCACTACGCCAATGATGTGATGGGATGGGCGGGCCTCGTTCACCAGTTGGCCGAGAACTGCGCCGCAATTGTCAACCAGACGCCCTTCCCCTCCTGGGACACCGGCTGCCTCGACGTGTCCCGCGTCACCAAGGCTGAAGTGCCCGATGAATCGAAAGTTGACGGTCCACCAGCGCCCTTGCGTCACGCTGGCCATCTCCCGTCCCAGATCCTGCTCTTCCACCTCCCCAAGAGCAAAGCGGCAGCGCTGAAGAAGCTCGCATCGCCAACCGATGGTTCCTGGATCTCCACGTACGACGCCTTCTCCGCATTCCTATGGCGCACCATTTCACGTCTGCGCGCCCCACACTTCAAACCAAACCTTTCAGAACCTTTATTCTGGGTAGAGGCCATTGACATGCGACGCCGGATGCATAGTCCCAAGGTTCCGCCGCGGATGCAGCACAACGTTCTGACGGGAGCCTTATCCACCACCGCGCCGGTGGCCCAGCCCACTGCGGCAGATGTGATCTCCGAATGGCCACTAACCAAGCTGGCCTCTTACGTCCGCCAGATGACTAACAGCGTGACGCAAGAGTCGCTGGACCAGCTGCTGGACATGGTGGCCGTGGTGCGCGACAAAACAGCCCTGAATATGCGCATTGACTCGTACCCGCCCATGTCACTCCTCCAGACGGACCATCGCGACGCGAATATCACCAGCGCCAACTTTGGCTTTGCCGCCCCGGCTACTTACCGCCATCTGATCGACCGGTCGACGAACGGTGTGCTCATTATCTACCCGTCTCGCAACCCGTCTCCTGAATCCGATGAGGGCCCGGAGTTCAGTCTCGTGTATGAGAAGGAACTGTCGCAGGAGCTGATTGAGGATCCGGAGTGGTGCCAATACTTTGAATACCGCGGTTTGGAAGCCAATGATGCTCCCCAGGAGTATGACCAAAGCAAAGCAGCAGCTCGTGTACTCGAAGTTGAAGATATGTCGAGTGTAGTCGCCTAGCTACCCTTCCGTTTTAGGTAGACAACCCTCTCTCTCTTTTCCGTAGCAATGAACCAATCACCTTCTCTGAGATCAGAGACTACACGTCATATTAAGGTAGAGATCGGCACAAATATAGATCTGCAACTAGTTTTGCGGGTTGTTCGTCAAAATGGAGTCGGTGGAGGCACATGAGCGCCTCCAGGTGGCCATCTGTCGTCCGAGACCTATACCAGTTGTCTATGGAAATTTTCTTTGGATGGGAGGTGATGATTTTCCGATGTTGTTTACTCGCTGTTAACAGGGGTGGCTAATAAACAGCCGAGTGTCGCGGAGCCAGGGCCTAATTACTTCATCTCGATCGCGATAACTCAATCGATAACTAGCGATAAGTCGAGCTTTATTTTCTCCGCTCCGCCCCCTCTTTCTTCTCCGTTTTCCCATCCCCACCACACTACCACTCTTTGTGCATCCCAGAGGTGCGCAAAGAGAATATCCTCGCAGCTCTAAATAGCCCCAATGGCGTCGCAGCAAGACTGCACCGTCGTCATCGGCATCTCCGGCCCGTCGTCCAGCGGCAAGACCACCCTGGCGCGGCTCTTGCAGCGCATCTTTTGCGGTGTGAGACTGGAGGCCAATGGATCCGATGCAAGTCAGGATGGGCATACAGACGTTGCTACAAATAACAAGGATGGGACTGGGAAGTGCCTGAATACGTTTATCATTCACGAGGATGACTTCTACTACCCGGATGATCAGTACGTCTACCTCTCCCCCGCTTCTCCCACACTTCCCCCAATCCAGGCTACCACTATCAAAGAGATTGCCTATCTTTATCTCCCCCAGTTCTGATTTGGTCCAAAAACTAAAACCAATTCAAATAGAATCCCGTGGACAACCACACCGTCTGGCACAAAAGTCCAAGACTGGGACACCGCCGACGCAATCGACATCGACTTCCTAGCGCAGGCGCTCGCATACGTGCGTTCCAACGGACACCTTCCTCCGCGACTCCAAAGCAAAGAGGACCAGAACGCTGTCATGGATTCCGGGGTGGATGATGCGGTCATTGCGCAACTGAGAGATGAAGTGGAGAGGAGGTTATCAACCAAACTAAAATTGACAACTGCAAGCACGGAAAAGTATGACCAGGGACAAGAAGCAAAAACGACAATTGCCTTTCTCGAGGGATTCCTCCTCTTCAGTCCCCCGCATCCATCACCACCACCTTCATCCCAGCAAAAGGGCACTGACAAAGCGCACCCTCTCCACCCAGTCCACTCCAACATCCATCTATCCCTCTTCCTGCCTTGTTCCTACGACGTCGTCAAGTCAAGACGCGAGGGAAGAACGGGATACGTGACGATCGGACCAGGGCTGGAGCCTCCCGTGACCGGGGACCCAACGCTTCCGAGCACCGGTGCAAATACAGGCACAGATTCTACCGAAGACGCCGAGACAGACAAGATGCACCAGGAGATTGCGACACGATCGCACAAGCCCCTCCAGGACGTGGGAGGAGCGCAAAGCGCCGACGGGAATGCGAATGCGAATGCGAATGCCGCAGTCCCCAATAGCGACAACGAAAAGGAAACGGAAAAGCCAGAAATTGATCTCAACGGCCCAGACGACCGCCCGCCACAGAACTTCTGGACTGATCCGCCGGGCTACGTAGATGATGTAGTCTGGCCACGGTATGTAGAGGATCACGCGTGGTTACTTCTTCCGGAGGAGCAGTATAAGTCTTATAGATCTCAATCTCAATCTCTTGAGACTGAGAAAATGACGACGGCGGAGTTGATTGCACGTGTCGGGGATGGGTCTGCTGTTAGGACGGATGTTGGGGTTGAGGTTGCCCCCGGGTTGGGGACATTGCCTATGTCTGAGGTTGTGAGATGGGCTGTGGATAAGGTGTTGGCGTATTACGGGGCTTGATTTGATTGGAATGTGATGCATTGCAAGGCATACAGAAAGAAGGTTGGAGATACCAGTAGAAGAATAGAAAGAGGAGTGGTTGAAAGAGGATTCGACTTCACTTGCATAAGGACCAGTTGAGACAATCACCTCCACTGCCCGCGATACGAATAACCACCTAGCAAACTCAGAAACTCACGCATGTTGCACAATAGCAGGTTCACTCCAGCCGAAGAAACGGTCGAATCGATCTCGAAGAGTAAACGACTCCGTGGGAACCACCGCCTCCTGCTCATCTTCCTCGTTCAGACCAGCACGGTTAAACTCCTCCGGTTGCTCATTTTGCTCCCACACCATTTTTGGAATCTCCATTCCGGTAACCACGTTCGTATCAGCCAGTGGCACTTTATCTGCCAGTACGCTCTCTACGGGAGATGAGTTGTTGGGTTCACATTCCAACATGTAGAAGCCAATGGTGAGCACCCAACAGACCAAGGTCAAGAACAACAACCACCGCTTTGTAGATTTCCAGATGCAAGACGGCCCCGGTTCGGTCATGCCATCAATGTGTGGCGGTTTGCAAATTGGGCAATCACGGTCCTCGCCATTCGTTGTCTCCTTTTCTTCCCTCTCCTTCTCTGTTGGTTGAAGGGCAGGCTGGTCCACCAGCCCTAAGTGCGCGATAAGGCCCATCTCGGATTTGTTGTCATCAGTGCTTGCAGTGGCCTTGATGCGAGGTAGCCAGGTCGACAGGGCTGTCCGTGACAGTTCGACTGACCATGTCACTAAAAACTTCTCCAAGTCGGAAGACCGACAACGGACCTCAATCGCGGCGAGACCATGTTGACGAAAGCTTGGTTCGGCGCTCAGGTCGATGGTCTGGAGTTCGCTGTCAGACGAGGTCAAGTCGCAAGCATACTCGCCAAGAGGACCTCCGTGCACATAGATAACGAAGCTGCACTGATCGGCGCGGAAAATGCGCTGCACCGGCTCGACCGAGCAGACTGCATTGTATTTGACCAGAAAATTTTCTTTGTTTTTGTCAATAATATCGGCTCGAATCATCTGCTTCACCTTGAAGTCCTTCACATAGCCATAGTAGTCCTTGTCGAAGATCCGCAGGGACACAACAAGATTCAAGGATGTGGCAAACTGAGCCATCAAACAACCCTCAACAAATTGAGCACGTTTGAATGGCGTAGTGCGAAACTCGATTCCCCGGTCAAGCGGCGTGCAAAGGACAATGTAACCATAGTCGCCGGCTCGCAGCCTTGGCAACCCCGAGATCATCAGCGCATTCCAACCCTTCGGCCTTGTCTTTTGGACATGTATCAAGACCTTGATGTGCACTTCATAGATTGCGGGGTTGACTTTCGGTGAGCTTTGCACGTAGAATGTACCGTCAATGAGTACAAGTCGTGGTTGGTCGTTAGATCCGTGAGTATCTGGAGGGACATCAAGTTCGGAAAGAGAGTGTCCCACCAGAGGAATACCTTCATTCCTAGATGATCCTCTGTCAGACTCATAGTCAGGAAGCGAGCTGCTCTGCTTCAGGGATGGGGTGTCGGTGTTCACAACCGTTGAAAGCCTCTCGATCTCAGGCCTGAAAGTTTCCTTCTTAGCGGTGGACGGCAGTTGATCCAAATTCTTTTTGACAAGAGGAACATCGCATTCTTTTGCGAGGGAGTCAATTTGCCCGAAGTGTCGAAAATCAACTTCAAGCACAGGTACAGAATCTCGAGACAGCGGGACATTCTCGGGCTTCACCTCAACGGGCGATTTCAGACTGATTGGGCGTGGAAGCCGGCTGTGCCAGTTCGCATATTTGCTGGGGAATACGATAGACTCATCCGCCACGAGCTTGTGCTTATATCCTTCAGGCTCCCTTTCCGAGTCAGAAATTGAATCAGGTAAGGAAGCCACTGTCGCACTGCGTTTGCGTGGGTTGTAGGGGCTACCTGGAATCATGGCAGTAGCTTGAGATTTAGCATCGTCTTCAGCAGTGATCCAGATTCCTCCAGTGTAGATGGGCTCAAGAAGATCGTGACGAGGGTTCTCGTCCAGGTCCTGGCCGTCAACTTCGCTCTGGTCCTGGCCTCTGTCATTGTCATTGTCATGGTTTTCGTCATGTCCCTCATCCTGAGAGCTTGGCTGCAGTTCGTGGTCATCCACCTCAAAACCCTGCTCCCGAACCTGTTCACAGTCCAAACCACCACATTCTCCCTCCGCCTCATTCATCCCATGAACAACAACACTCCCCTCCCTCGACCTACCCTCCTCGTCCTCCATTTGCTCCAAACCCTCACTCACCTGATCCAGAACCTCGTCGGCGGCCGACATAAAACGCACCCCACTGAGACTCACATTCGTACTAGCAGGCGTAGGCGTCGGCGCGGCGGGTGTAGTTGGTGTAGAAGACAGATGAGGAGAAGGAGGTGTAGCAAGCACAGGCCATGGCCGGGGGAAGGCGTATGAGGACCTCGGACTCTGACCCAGACCGTTTCTCTTATTCTTATTCTCCCGCGTCTGCACGCCTGGCGTCTCGAATGGTATTTCGCTGTTTTGCTCTTGATTGTTGTTGTAGTAGGCATTGGCATTCGATTCATGCTCGCCCAGTTTCCCATCCTCATCATCAATCCCACCCTCACCCTTGAGAACGATGACCGAATACGTGACACGATCGTAAGCCCGCGTGTTCAATATGGGGAGGAGAGCGGTCATGTCGGGTGTGCACCAGATCTGGTCCAACAAGACACAAGAGATAATGAAGTCAGTCAGAGGATACACATATCCAGTAGAGTAGATTGGAGGATAAATTGTCATGCGTACACTTACGTCGACGGCAAATCCCACTTCCACGGCATCGTTAGGGTCGCCGGTCCACTCGCACCAGAGGTCGAGGTTGGTTAGTGGGGTTTGAGTGTAGGACATTGTGAGGCAGGAACAAGGCAGTTGGTAGATAATGACAGGAAAGGATTTGGATCTGACAGGAGAAGAGGGTGGGAAGAAAAAGAAAAGGAAAGGGTGGAAGAGAGGAGAAGAGAGAAAGGGAGAGAACGAAGCATAGAAGTGAAGAGCAATCCCCAAAAAGGAAGGCACCGTTCTTCTTTTCTTTTAGCCCTGAGGCCTGCTTCCCATAACATAACCAGATATTAAAAAGAGACAGCACTCCGAGCAAAGAGAAGTGAACTGCTGCTAGCAGGGGGAAAACCCAGCCACTATGTACAAGAAGAAACGAAAAAAAGGAATAAGAAGAGAGACATCTCTCACACTTTTCTCCAGTACCAAACCCAGAAAGAATAATGCCGCCGCCCTCTTTTTATGTCCTGTTCCTGTGTCCAGCGCCTGTAACAATAAACCTCCGAGAACCCGATTAAACACGAAAAGAGAAGGAAAAAAAACCCAATAACAAAAATAAACCTCTATAAGAAAGAAAGAAAAATGGCCAGGACCGTCGAGGTTGGCCTCCGCAAACGAGCGATGGCATATAAAAACATCCTCTGTCATCTTATTGGGGAGTCCCATTCCCAGACCCCGGGTGGTCAAAGGGTTCTGGGGCACCTTCGTGGGTCATGGGCTGAGAGGGAAGAATCGGCGTGGCTGCTTGGGAGGGCGGATCATAGTACCCTCGCGAGGAACTGCCGTTGGTCCCCTGGGGATAGGTGCGGGTTTGCTGCTGCAGCGGAGGAAGAATGGTAGAGCTAGTAGCGTATCCCGGGCCGGGCCGGTATCCCTGGGCCATCATCGCTCCTGTCGAATCTGGGGTCTGTTTGGGATTGTAAAGCCTTAGCTGGGTTTTTTCTCCCAAAACTCACTGATTTGCAGAGGGGTGCCGTACAGGAGTACCGGGCTGGTTCATGCCCATCAGCTGCCCCACGGTGGCTTGCTGGGGTGTCCGACTTTGCGCGGAGGGATCAGACATCTGCGTCAGGGGGGCTGATGGTTGCAGGCCATAGGGCATCTAGCTAGCGTCAGTAGTTGGTCAACTCAGATAATAAAACCACGAACCCCGTAATCGGCCACTACCTGCCCGGTCTGGTATGGCTGCATCGGTGCCGGGTACGCTCCCGGCTGTCCGTACATGGTAGGCTGGCCATACGCCTCCATTGGACGGCCGTACGTGTCCAGTGGACGAGCCATCCGACTATCTGCCTCAATACCACGCCCATAATCGATAGATGTCCGATGGCGTTTGGGGGGCGGTGCGGCCGCGCCATAATAGTAGTCGCGCGCCGTCGTCTGCGGATACCCTCCTGGAAAGGCCGTTGGAGGCATCTGTACCGATGTGCGATCTGGCGAGCGTGAAGGCAGTGCCTGAGGTGGGTACTCATTTGGTTGGGGATGAGAGCGTTTCCTGTCGAGTCAGTATGGGACACAGACCTCATAGCAACCCTGCACACATACATCATAGTCCGGGGCTCCTTGCGGATCCGTAGTTTGACTCCCTGGTCCGCAAACGACCGGGAGAGGAACGTTGACTCCTTCATGCCGGGAAAGCTCTTGGGAGGAGACACTGGTCGCTTGGTTAGCTTCAGGGCTGTTCCAACACCAAAGAGGGGTGCGTACCGGTAAACCGCTCGGAGATGATGGTCTTCAAGTAGGTCACCTCTTGTCTGATCATGTGTGTTAGTCACTGACTCTATGGCCCGACCGGTGCAACTCACTTGCGCATCTCGAACAAGGTGAATTTCAGACGGAAATTGCCCTCGATCTTGACCGACAGATCCCCAAAGACGAAGAACCCGCCATCTACGAACACGTCAGTAAACCGGTACGACATCAGGCAAGCCAGGACCCGACTGACCACTGTTGTCCACATCCTTCAGCCTATGAAGAGACGATACAAGAGTTCCAGCGAGCGCCGTTGATGGGGCCACGGGCACCGGGCTATCTTCTGTGGCATCGTACAGACTGCAGCACATGAAATAGTACGGGCTTTGCAGGTAGTGCCTGACGCACGATCAGCTTGGACCATTCGTCATGGGGACTCATGCAGGACTCACTGCGCCAAGTAGGTACCCTCCTCTCGCACCCGGAGCTGAACGATCGGGGGAGGATCGATGGGCTTGCGCTCTTGGGGGTCTGGTTAGTCTCCTACAAGGCCAACCCCACCTCCGTCGGAGGGGCAGAGACGATCGAACGTACCTTTCTCCTTGCCCCCAGCCACGCGCGCCCGGTCGGGCTGCTGGCGGATGGTCAACTCAAAGTCAGAACTGGAGTTGGTTAACATTGTCAGTGCGAATCCCTGGACCACTGAGTAAGAGTTGCGACTCTGTCATGCGCCGATCTGCAAGGCGGAGCACACGAACCTCTGGGCTTCACGAGAGAGAGAGGCGTCGGAGAATGTCGATGCACTCATCAAGACGAAGTCGAGGATAGAGAAGAGGAGAGAGTGAGACAATCGCGGGTGAGTGAACCACCAGGCACACGAATGGATCCGAGGAACAGCAGAGGGATTGACAGGGAAATGTGGAAGAGACAGGAATGGGTCCGGCAGTCAGAAGAAAAGGACAGACGGGGTCAGGACCCTGGAGCGAGGCAGAGCGAGTCACACTGTCGTCTTGCGATAGTGGTAGTGGGGGGGGGGGAGGACAGGCAGTAGTTTAGTGGCCCGACTAGATGCTGGTTACCATGGGCAGGCCAGCGATGAAAACGGGACGAAGAGCCAGGATGGTGGTGCGGTCAGAACGCAAGCGGAAAGAGCCAGCCGAGAGCGGAAAGGGTCGTGTTTGTAGATGATGAGATGAGATGATGGTTGTGGGCAGAATTCTCCCGCCCAGAGCCCCGGTGGAGCGCCCGACCGTTGAATCGGAATGGAGGGTGGATGGATGATGCGCACATTCAACCTTAGTTAACCGCGATGCGCGTCTAAGCATCCCAGGGGGCAGATAAGCATGGAGATCCGATCGAGAGCCGCACTAGAGAGTCGGAATCAGTCTTCGGGCTGGTCTGGTCTCCCTCGCCTCCCTCTTCTGATGCTGTTGCCGGCCTGGTCCCTCCGTGCTCTCGCTCTTATGTCATCCCGAGTCCAGCACGGAGTGACGGTTTGCACCCCACCCCCAACCTTGGAACTTGGAAACTCTCCCTGCGCAAACAAACAAAGGAACTCACCCAGTCGGGAATTTCTTGCGTGTCTCCCACCGCGCTCCATAGAAAGGGAGAGGCCAGTCGCTGAGACACCCCCCTAAAGCGACCGCAGCAAACGAGTCCACCCGAGTGCGATCAGGCACCGACGTCCCTTCCCTGCCACCCGTGGCACCCCGCTAGCACCCCGGAGAATCGACCGAGGATGGGGGCCGGCAGCAAGCCAAGACCGTGCGCGCGGATCAAGCTCGTTATCGTTATCGCAACACCGGGCGGGGAGGGCAGGCTTGCCGATTCATGTTGAGGGTGGTGAATGATGAGAGGAAGTGGAAGATAAAGGGAAGCGAAGACAGGCCCAGACAAGCAACGAAAAGAAAAGAGAGGTGTGGGGTGACGCGAATGCAGCGAGAGCTGCAGTGACAGGGTTGATGCGAGTCGATGCGTCACATTGCCTGTGTTCGCTGCACCCCAACAGCCTGATCGGGCGGGCGTTTGCAGATCGGTTCGTCGGGGAAGGGACCGGTTCTACGCGCCAGCCGTGCTGATGGTACTTTTGACCTCGTTGCAGGGACAGGACACATGTGACGGGGCAGTGGTTCTGTCTCCATCGGACAGGGCTCATGCAAGGGTGGTTGATAATCGACCGGGGCTGGCTGATCAGGATCACGGGCCACCCCCAGATCTGCCGATACTGTGCGGCGACATGGTCGGGAATGCGATAGCCGAGGGTTATACAACCGTGTGGACCAACGAGGGGACTGCGGCCTGAGGGAGACCGTCAATCATGCCCATGGTCAACGCTGAGGCCGCCCACGGGACATCCCGCGTGCCGGCCCAGGGCTGTAGATCGAGCTCATCCGCCCGGGATTCGACTCCGGGGCCATTGGAGGGAGCGTTGGTTAGGGCTGCTTGAAGAAAAGTTCGGAGGCAGGCGGAGTAGGAGTAGCGCAGGGGGAAGAGGAAAATCGAATCCTCAGATGATCGCAAACAGGATCGAAAGGATGAAGACAGGAGGGGTGGGGGGTGCAAAGACCAGAGAACAGTAAATGTAGCGTGTAAACGTAGCGTGTAGAGAGAGAGAGAAAAGGAAAAGGGGAAAAAACCCCCAAGAAAATCCCGCTTCACTTCTTCCCCCTCTGAACAGGCTACGTGGGTTAATTCGTTCGTGGTGGTTGGTGGGGGCAACAGGGGAAAAAAGAGGACCAGACAGACTAGACAGACGCATGATGAACTGTTCATTTTCCTAGTTCCAAAATTCCTCGTCTAGCCACGTCAGGGTCGTGAGGGGTTGTTACAGACAATGCTGGGCGCGTGGAACAGAGTGTGATAATATTTATTGTACCTACCGTAGGTATACTACGGTAGGTACAAGAATGACAGCAGCCAAACCGCGGTTCCGCCTGGAACCAGGCGACGCTATGTTTATGCTTAACGTGACCATTCCATGGTTGTTCGTTGCGCTGACAGCTTCTTCCCGCTGGCCCTGGCGTCGCCGATCCTGCCGATCGGGTATTTTCTGGGTGTGGGTTTTTTTTTCTCGATTCAGAATGATTTTGATTCTTCAGGATAATTAATATCGATTAATTGGCGTGTATTGTTGGTAAAATTACTAGGTACTCGACTCTGGGTAGGTCCAGGTGCGTACATGTTCATTATTCTCGTCGTCGATTCTCCGGCGCACACAGACCACCACCACCGTCTCGCGATCGAACAGATCACATCCCACCGAGCTCCGGGCTCGTCGGCTCCTGCACGTCGCCCGGACTGGGCAATTGTACTTTTTGACGGGACATGTAAAGCTTGACACCGCTGCTCACTCACTATGATCAATCCGGTGCTTCGGCAGTAAGGTTAGTTAGAGACATAAACGTGATTCTAACAGACTACTAAGTACATAATCCATCCCCGACAGCACTCAATCCTTAATACTTGTATTTGTAGCTTGTCAATCAAAATGTGTGCAAAATAGACTCGGTATAGCTAGGCCAAAAATGTGCCCGGCGGGGGCCCTACATATCTCTTTCACCTCTGAACGGTGACTTGCGCATTTGACATTGGTTTCTAGGCATATGTATGGGGTGTAATATAATCTAGATAGAGCCAATCTGATCGGCATGAGGAGCTTTTGGAAGGCCAGGGAGATGGGAGAAAAGAGCGAGATCGCGAAGGAAAGGAAAAGAAGATGTGATTTGTATTGACTAAGTGTGCTCCAAAGGGGAAAAGCTATCTATGATTATCGGGGACGTTGGCACCTCAGGCACCCACATCATCACATTCATTTATTCGAAAGGATACACAGTCCGGGGCGCTTGCAGCTCGATTATTATTGGGCTACTCCTGTAATTAATGGTTAGATCAGATACCTCATCGTCGAATCAAAGCGCCACAATCCTGTCTGTGAGATAGGTTTGGGTCTGCAGGAGTACCCATTGTGGAAAGTCCTTCCTTTGTACACTCGTTATAGCAAATAGGAAATGCAAATACATGGTAAAATTAGGGATATCCTTATTTAACAGGCTGAACTTCTATAATAAGTCCTGGTTTCCAGTTGCCATTCAGTTGTCCAAAAACTGTAATACTGGAGACTTTCCATGGCCCTCCGAAGTCATCTTTGTGCTGGATGAGCATAAAAGCGGTTCCTTGAACATTAGGCGTTCTAAGCAAAGCATCGAAGGCAGCAGTGTTAGAAGTAGCGTCGAACGTTTTGAACTTGGATTTGTCTGCGTAGTCCCGCCATTCATGGAAATCTTTTGGCTCTCCAAGTGCTTCCCGTAGAATAGCCACCGTGTCGACATTGGTGATAGAACTTTGTAACACGTATTTCAAGTCGGTGATTGGCTTCTTTTTCTGGGCGCATGACTGCTTCCATTGTAGAAACGTAACATCCGACCATTTCTCAAGCTTGATTAAATGTTCGACAGGGTGAGGACTAGTACTGGATCGAAATGCGGGACTCTCAATGACGTCTGCAATAATGAAACCACTTTGAACATTGAAGAGGTTCGCATAGAGGCCATTAGTTGCCTAAGAGGGTGTTAATTCATGCAAAGTTATATTGTGGCTTGGACTTTGAACACTTACATCGTAGGTCACACCTTCTATTGTCACAGTCTTCGATTGTATCCACTCGATTCTGTCGGTGTAGACTTCGGCTGCGGCTAAATTGATCTTCAAATATTCAAAGACGGCCTCCAGGTACTTGGTAACATCTAGGACGTATGGATCACCGAAGTCACCGAAGTCTACGCCACCACAGTCATCAAATCCTGAAGAAAGCCTCTTCTGAACCCAACCCCATTTAGCCAAATCCCCATATTGAGTGAATTCGCTGGTGCTCAGTATTTTTTCCCTCTTTTGAAGCATCCAGCTGTGTCTTGCGGTGCGGCATTCATTGCACAGTACAGTTGTTTGCCTTGGGCTTCAGCATTTTCCCATGTCAATTGTTTGCCATTGTACTGGTCGCGAGGTTCGAGAACAAGGCGCTCGTCTCCAACTCGAGGCTGACCTAGATCAAGCCTCTGATGCTTCGCAAAATAACCAGATGTTACAAATAATGAAAACGCAATTGACACGAGGACAATGGTCTTCATCCACCGATATGAGACAAGGCGATCCATCCGGACCATTCTGGCGGCCATTTCGGTGGTTGGGGCACAAAAAGAAATAGCCAACGCTAGAGATAGAGCGAGGGACCAGCAAGTGAGAAAAGGATTCTAAGCATCACTGAGGCAGGGGCAGTTTAAAAAGATATAAGTAGGGCAAGGATAAAAGTAATAAGTTTGAATAGGTCCAGTATCACAAGAAGCCATCTAGTTAAGAAAAATTCCCACCAAGACTACTTGTGTCGAATAATATGGAGACTCAGGGGCGATAATAAATGATACATGCTAAAATCCTTCCGGGCGTAGTGATCATCCCATGATGCTCTCAAACTAGCTCAGCGACTACCCCGTACTCCGTAACTAGTGGATCTAAACTCACCGTTTCACCTTTTGGGCCGAATCCTTTGGCGTACTGAATCCATCTGCATACGTAACTCCGTGCCCGAAGCTTAGCTTCTTCTTACCACGAAACGCTCTGAGTTTGCCTGCTAGTCGATAGCTTCCTCTCAGAACTACATACGTATGGAACAGGACGCTAGCATGTGTAATCCCTGTCCGATAGAAATGCAGTGAAAACGAGAGCCAATATGGAAGTGGACGTTTGGCACTTGCGTACGGTACGACATCAAATCGGGGCCGGGTTCCGGAAAAGCACGTTGAAAGTGGACCAACCGCACGGGATGGGATGAATTTTTGACACACGACCAGTTGCTCCAGGTTCCATCATTCCTTGTGGATTCTGGTCGCTGCCGGACGTGATTTTTCTTCCCCTTGTACGTCCCATACAATTTGTGATAGCGAACATTGCTGATTCAAGCAATATATATTATAGTAGAAAGCTTAAAAAGAGTTATCTTTCTTAGATTCACCTCATAGAATCGTTAAAAGAGTGGTGAATCACTACACTCAAATTTTCTTAAGATATCTCTAGTTCGTTCATCAAGCATTGTGAGGCTCGCAAGTAATCTATAATCCAGTAGAGTGGTACATTCTATAACCAACACGGTGAACTTCAATACAGCACATCTATAGGTTCTATATTCAGTTTTTCTATATCTTCGTTTTTATGTATCTTGCCAAGCAGCCCAAATACTGTATTTGCGTATATCTGCGCCTAAGTATTCTTAGATAGAGACTCGCAAGTAGTTGATATATTTCTAAAGCTCATCGCTAGCCCCTAAAACCTAGGAGCCAGCGAGGTATTTATATATAGGCACTGCCTGAAATACCAGAAAAAGATCCTGCTCATTGTACGGCTATACACTTAATCAGACAAAGTAGTGAGTGAGTCCCATTGATTATCAGTTACGTAGGACCAACAAGAAATAGAAATAGAAAAACGCCATAGCTCCTCATGCCCTCGCTCCGTGCTGGACCCAAGCAGAAAGACAGCAGAAAGACAGAGACAGAGAATAGAAGAGAAGAGAAGGATAAAAGCATGCCCTCGATGGGTACTAACTAGCGAGTCGGGTTCCTCCACTGTCCAGGCCAGACCAGACATGCTCAGATAGAGGAATTATAGAAGACAGCTAAATCGCCGTGAAAGAAAAATCACCAAAAAGAGAGAACAAAAACAAAAAACGCCATGTGCCATGTACCATTTCAGCGATGCGTTGCGCCGCCCACAATAATCATGTCTCCATTACGACATCCTCATCCACATCGAAGTCGGCGTCGGCCTCTGCATCGGCATCCGCATCTGCATCAGAGTCAATGCCATTCGAGTCTGCCATCTTGCGGTCGGATTTGCCTTCGTGGCGGGGGTGGCGCTGTGCTCGGTAGCTGGGACCATCACTTGAATCTTCTCCACCAAGGCTTTCCGGTTGACGGAGCGAGATAGCCGGGGTGTGTGTTCGGTGGGTTCGCCTTTTGATCCGTTACGAGTTGGAGTCTGGGGAGATCGGGATGTTGGCTTTGAGGGAGTCTGTGACACTTCGTCCTCCTCCTCTTCTTCCATGTCTTCTTCGATGTGACCGTTCGTCTCGGCGGGCTCGTCGTCCGCGTCGTCGGCACCGCTGATATCTTCTAGGGCCTGCCCGTCTGCATCGGATGTGCCGTCCACAAGTTCCTCGGCATTCGAATCCACTACCGCCTCCTCGAGACCTGCCTCTTCTGCTTCGATGCCATTGACTTGCGTAGGAGTCGCTTCGCCCGAGGGCGAGTCCATAAGCAACGCCCTCCGACCACGACGCATACCAGTGCTAGTGGGAGTCCCCATCGGAAGCTGAGAAGCTCGTCGAGGCGTGTTGCGACCGCTTATGCGGTTGGTCGTGGGCGTCATCGAGTGTCGATTCTTTTTGAAACTACCGAAAGGACGGCCGGGTTTTCGTTTTGCAGGCGGTGGGGCCTGGACGGGGGGCCAGAGCTCGAATCGAGAGGGAGGAATGCCATTGGCGGGATTCGAGAGGACTTCTGAGCTGTCGGGCGAGGAAGACTTGTGCAGACCATCTGCCTGGTCGAAGGCAGTTGTTGAAGGAGGCCCTGCGGGCTCTGCGAAACCAGTTCCATTGGTCCCGTTCACCATCGACACAGAGTCACCGTTGATTTCTGTCTCTTCTTCCTCTTCCTCCTCATCGGGATCCTCTCGGGGCGCAACCGTGTGCATAGGCGCACGATCAAACTGTGATTGGTTGCTGCGGCCCATGATGTATGGAGTCCAGAGTAAGGCGTCAGGGTTGAGTGTTACGTAGCCCTTGCTTTCCCAGCCGTCAATGACTTCCTGGAAATACTTGTGGTCGAGACGGAACGCATAGGTTTTGGTGATGGGGTCTCGCACGAGCGCCCGTAAGCCCTCCAATGCGGACACAAGATCATCTGCTGTCATTCCGGTTCGATCAGACAAATCGGCGATGCTGACCGGGCTTTTCAAGTCACGGAGCTGATAAGACAGGATCAGACGCCAGTAATTCCGGTATGACACCAAGCCCATGTCGGAGAGTGGTTTCTCGGGTGATCCATTCTTGCCTTCGATGCGTGTGAGGAGGTATGAGAAGTCGATGAGAAGGTTGCCGTAGCCTTTGCGCTGATGAATGGGAAGGGTGAGAATGCAGGAGACATTATTTGCCGAGCTTGGTCGTTTCTCTTTGCTAAAGTATCCCACAAAGTGGCAGCCTAGGTCGTCGTACTCGGTCATGACATAGAATAGGAAAGGCTCGACATCATAGTACAATGTCTTTGAACCCAAGAAGAGTTTGGCAAGAAGACACAGGTTTTGACAGTAGACGGGGTTCTTCCGTCCGTCAACCTCAAAGATCGAGATTGAACCGTCCCGGTAAATCTCGTCGCCAGGAGGATTCTTGGCAGGACACTTGAGTTTGTGACGCCAGGCAACATAGTCCGAGTTCATATACTTCAGACAAAATTCGCAGATATAGAGCACACGATTGCGGCTGTACTCTTCCGGGTAAGGTGCGGCGTACCAAGTCTCGATCTCAAAGCCACCAAAGTTGATGTACTTGATCTTCGAGGGAGGACCCGATACTTTCGCCGATGCGGTTGGAGTGGCCTCGCCATTCAGCTCAGCCTCTCGGACTTTCCGCTGCCATTCTTCTTCGGCCTTTTGGCGAGCGATCTCGAATCGTTCACGGTCAAGTTGTGTCGGAAGGGTCTTGGAGGTGTCCTGTTCAGCCTCGGATAGAATGCCGCCATATGGCTTGGACTTGGAATCGTCGATTTCCCGATCGTGGAACGGGGTGAACACGGGGGCGTAAGGTGTGGGGGGAATGGCAGCAAAGTGGGCTTGGGATCCAATAACGGGAGGCGGCTTGGGATTTTTCTTCTTTTTCCGTAGTGGTCGACTGGGGGCACTCAAGACCTTCGACACCTTGTTGTGGTCGAGTCGAAATCCAACCACTAACTTCCCGATCTGTTGAGACACCACACGGAAGGTCTCTCGATCGGCGCCACGAGTGCGCCGGGAACGTACCGGGCGGATTGCTGCAGGGGAGAGTGTGTCGGCGTCGGCGTCGGCGATCTCCTCTCCCTCTGCCAAGACTGGGTCCAGCAGGTCGGGATGATCAGCTCGAAGCGAACTTTGTCGCCGTCTTTTGCGGAGCACGGGAGCATGCTCCTCCTCCACTTCCAAGGATGAAGCTTTCCTCTTTCGCAACGACCGTGAGCTGTTGAGTAAACCATCATTGACATCTGGAGCGTCAAAGATAGAGTGAAACCCTGGGCCTTTGGCTCCACTGTGTGCAGGCAAGAGCTCCTTTGGCAAACTGGGAGCTTTGTGTTGTGTCACCACAGGATCGGGTTCCAGTTTGTTGTAAACACAAGTGGGACATTTCCAGGGATCTGCATCTTAGCGTCTTAGTGGAAGCTACCTTTTACCAAAACAGTTTCACTTTTCACGTACCTTCTTTGTCATGGAATGCATCTTGCTCGCGGGCGCATTGCCGATGGGCTGTTGGGACGCCGAGTTAGTCAAAGCCATAGACAGCAAGCTTTCGCTCCAGAAGGGCACAACTTACAGTGGTCGCCACAAACAGCGCAAGTCAGATATTCCTCATAATCCTCACTGGGATCGTGTTCCTCGTCTTGGTTACAAAATCTGGAAAAAAATGGTCAGCATCGCGCACAATGTCTTTTTTCTCTTCCCACGTACATGCAATTCGCGCGGCTGCGCGTATCTCCATCCGCCTCATCGCGGTCGTTGCTTTCAGCATCCCAGTCTTCCTCGACATCTGACTCCTGATCGCTCGGGTCCGAGTTGGATCCATGGTCACTCCGGTCTTCAAACGCGGGATCGGCATCTGCCTCCGCATCCGCATCCTCACTGTGGTACGATGTGTCCTCATCACGGATTTTCACCGCACCAACCACGTCGGAGTCGGCATTTTCGACGGACGATGCCGACTCTTTGGTTTCGCCGCCCACCTCATCATCCCCGTTTTCCTCCGCGACCTCTCCGGTATAGGCTCGGTGGACCGCATCCTGCAACTGCTGGTCCATCTGATACAGATCTGTCTCCTCCTCACCCTCGGCATCCTGGTCGCTGTAGATGGGGTCAAGTTTGCCCGGATCGTCATCCGCCGGCGGCACGGTCGCCGCCATCGTGGATGTCACCACAGTCGCCAGGGTGTTCAAGAACACTGCTCCCACTGTGTGTATGTGCGTTTCTTTTGCTGCTTCAAGAAGGGGGCAAAACTTGACGGTTACAGAGGCACCCCGCTCACGTCGGCGGTGATGCGGAGGCACATCGGGGAGGCAAACAGGCGTCAGGGGAAGGAACGGGTGTTGTACCCCAGTCGTCGGGAAGTAAAGCGGGTGCTGAATTGAGAGTTCGATGCCCACGGCGCAACTTGGTCGCTGAGCAGGACGCACAGGTGTTAGTCAGAAGGAGGGTGGCTCGAGCATTGGCGAACGCGTATCCTGAGGAACGGGATACTCACCACAACAGCCAGCAGAGGGGCCGAAAGAGATAACGCAGGACAAGACGCGTCGCAGGACAAACGCAATGGTGGTCTTCTGGCAATCGAATCCGCATCGGCGCCCCTTGGGACCTGGTGGTCGTCGCCCAGATTGCTGACTCAGCCTCCGGGCGCTAGGCCCTTTTCGGCTGGCCAGTCACCTGCCGCAATTCCCTCCTTCCATTCATTATTCATTGCTTTGGACGACCTGACCAGGACCTGCCACTCTTCTTCGGCCATTGACCTCTCCCCCTTTCCTCTTCTGCAATCACACAAGATGGGTGTTCCCTTCGAGGCTCTGCTCCCGTACGGGATCATCGTCGGTGTAAGTGTCGTCCACCAGTTCTCCCCCCACGAGCCACTGCTCACTCACCATCCCCCTCGCAGATGTTCACCGCTACCGGCGTTGGCCTCCACTTCGTCAAGCGCTTCGCCAACGATGGCAAGAAGGCCCGCTGGAACCGGGACCTGTGGGATCGGGTAAGTCTCCCCCTCTTGGCTGCGGTCGGCAACGAGTGAACGTGTTGGCTAACCTTTGTACAGCAAAGTAAGTGGCGGCCTATTTCGACGGACTATTGGACTCAATTCGAGATACTAACCATGCGACCACCCGATTAACAGTGATGGAACGAGACCTGCGAATCACGGGAAGCCTTCGAGGCCAGAGCAGCAATCACCAAGCACCCAAGGGCTTCGAAGTCAGCCACCCGTGGAAGGTACGAAAGACATTTGTGGATCTCGGGGGTGGCAGCAATGCTGACGATATACCAGGTCGAGAAGCGGATCTACTAGGTCAAGAATCGCAACGTTGTTTTTTTCCTGTTTTCGCCTGCCTTGTGTCCTTCTTACCTACTATACATATCCACCGCAACTGCTTTAGAAACGAAACGCCGGCTGTACCATACCATGTTCACACCGTCCTTGTTCCCCGTAATCCCTATTTAATCTCCGAGGTCAACCCTCGGATCCCTCGGACCTCATTATCCCGCAGATGCATATCAAAGTACTTCGCCAGGGCCTCAACCCGATCCTGTTCCGAGTGCAGCACCTTCAAAATCTCCGTCTGCCCACGCACCCTACGCTTGACTTCCTTGTCCACCACCATATACTGTCCGATAATCTCCGTGCCACTCTGATCCAGAATCATGCGAATGCAGACAAACACTTGCGTGAACCAGCTCGTGCGCGTCTGGCTGACAGAGAAGTTCATCACCCGGAAATCCTGCGGCAGGAACTCGACGTCCGCGAAGCAGATGTTGGGAATCCAGTTGCTGTCGACGTTGTGTCTTGTCTGGTAGATCCAGACTTTTTGGTCCTTGTCCATGAATTCGGAGAGACTGTCTCGCACCAACCGCATCTCAGATGGTGCGACGCATGTAGCTGTTGCGCCTTCTCGTAGAGGCAATGGAGCTGTGGCACAGTTGTTCCCGAACCCGACATCAACCTGTCCATAGATATACATATCAGCATACGGAGAATCCCTGTCCGAGGCGGAAAGAAAACTCACCATGTACTTCTCTCCATTAATGACCACAATCAAGATCATATGTCCGCTTCCAACAGCTAGTTAGTACCCCATTCAATGCATTCAAGGACAACCTACAGCGACAAATACAACCCATCATCCACCCCTCTAGACGAAGCCGCAGCATGACTCACCCGTCCCCCAGTCGCATACACATGGTATCCCAGGGAGCGGAGGACAACAAAAAAGAGTCCCGAGGTCTCCATGCAATACCCATCCAGTCGCCGCTCCACCATCTTCTCGTAGAGACTGTGGGGATCCAATGAGATGGTGTGGTGCTGCGAATAGTGCAGCCCGGAGTTGCCCCAAGGAATAGCAGCGAGATGGCATCTCTGTAGGTGTGCTAGGGTGTGGAGGGGCTTAGCCTTGATGCCTCCTCGGACTTGTTGTAGCCGATTGCCCTGTATTTCTGTTGGTGCTGCGCGTGGGTATTCGATGCGTTGAAGGTATGACTCCAGCTGGTCGTCGGTGTATGTAGGATGTTGGATGGTCATTTTGTGTATATTGGCAGGAGCAGAGGCTATAGTTAAGACCGACTGTCTATCGCAGGTGTATGTATAATATCTGGTGAATGTATAAGAAGCCAGAGATCAATCGGGTAGAAAGTGCGAGTGCGTACCTATCATCTAATTTATACGGTGCCTGTTTCCCAAGAAAAGCTGGGCAAATGTGATGTCTTATTGCAGAAAAGATTCAACGATAGAGCCCTGTCGCAGCTAAATCTCCAAATTAGATGCGACGGCTGTGGTAAGACAAGTGATATGCGCACGCAGTGCGATATTATTATTATTCCCGGAACAATTCCTTTCTCACCATCGCGATTACCAATACGCCTCCTCCTCCCCCCCACATCGAAGAGTGGATAACTAATGCCCCGCGACTTGGGCTGTTGCTTCAGGTTCCTAGGAATGAGAGGGAGATATGCAGAGAGTGGAATAGGAAATAGCTTGTTTTTCTATATAGAAAAGAAAAAATAATATGATTTTCCGTGGCCATACGCGCCACTATCTACTTCACAGATATTGTATTCTGCAGAGGCTCGGGCCCAAGTGGATCATCATCCTCGGCTATTCACCACAAGGATTGCGATGATGAAACGGCACCCTGCACCCAGTCTACAGGGTCCAGATGAGAAACGACTACATATATGCATTCTTTGAAGTATTCGACATATAATGAACCCGATGGTCCAATTGGATCGATCTGACACTCTAACTACGATACATTGCCGATGATGTATTCCGATCGTCGGACATGTGTTGAAGATCAGCGACGTTCTCGCTTTAAACAGCGCCTGCCGAACCCAACGATGGGGAATGTCGTCATGCTCTCCTAGGTCCCTATCTGCTACACCCGTCGATTGTTCTTGTTCCCCGCTACGAACGACCATGCCGAGTTTGAACGAGGTCCTTCAGACGTTGGTGGAGAACTACTCGGCTTGTGATGTATGCCTGGCATCTACGAATATGAATAGAACAAGCACATTGACTGATCTGCGGGGGTGTCAGATGCTCTGCTCAAGATTCAACATGTCCCTGAGGGCGGAACAGCGCGAGCGGGATACTTGGCTGATCTGGGTGCTTTCTCTCCCCCCCCTCTCTTTGTTTCTCTCAAGAAAACACACCACTCATATAGATACCATTCAGTCCCCTTCTCCCCGTTAGTCGGCCGCAACACAACAGTCCCCAAGATCGCTGCGCCAGCAACAACCTTCAAGTTCGTCGCAAAGGCCTCAACCGTCCCCCCGTTAACAATCGCAACAAACGAAAACCACGGCTTCCCGCCAGGAAAGCACTGGGTCGACTATGCAGGCGACTACGAAGCAGCCCATTCACCGGGATCAGGCTCCATCATAGTCATCGAGCAGCCCGAGGGCCAGCACTGTGCCGTCACCGGTGGGATCATGGCGACGCGGATGAAGGTGCTTGGGATCAAGGCTGCCGTTGTTGGGGGAAGGGTGAGAGATTTGAAAGAGTTGTCAGGGACGGGGTTGCCGGTTTGTTTTGTTTTCTATATCAACCCCGCAATTATATTATGATGAAAGCAAGTGCTGATTTGGTTTGGGGTTATAACTAGGTCTGGGCTCGTGGTACTTCGACTGTTGGCACGAATGCAGAGGCCAAGCCTGCTGCTCGCAATGTGCCTGTTTCCATTGGAGGTGTCACTGTTTCTCCGGTGGGTATTCCACACTCGACTTGGGCTCCTTGAAACGAATTATTAATGTTGACATGTTGTGATAGGGAGATATTGTCTTTTGTGACCCCTTGGAAGGCGTCGTTGTTATTCCCCGCGAGCTGCTTGGTCCGGTCATGGAGATTATGCCGAGGCTGACTCGCATGGATGACAAGGCCAGGGAGGCCGTTGCGCAGGGAATGAGTGTTACCGAAGCCTTCACGACTTTCCGGTCACCATTATAGTGCCCGGATATGATGATTCTTGTATCTTTTTCTTGTATCTATTTACGATTGAACATGTCGTTAAGTAAACGTGAGCAGAGGATATCCAATAGTATATGGTATTCTTATTCAATACACTCAAGAATCTGTGGACATGAGATAAAACAAAAGAAACAAAGTCATATCGCTGTGCAATGTACAATTAGGTTTTGGGGACCCTTAATTTACTCGGCAACCCAGACGGCGGCCATACCCATGCCGGTACCGACACACATGCTGGTCACGCCGATCTTCTTGCTCGTCCGGCTGAGCTCGGTCAGAAGCGTGCTCACCTGCCGGGAACCAGTGCAGCCAAGCGGGTGCCCGAAGGCAATGGCTCCGCCCTTGGGGTTGATCTTCTCCTGGGGTAGGCCGAGCTCGTTTGCACACCACACACACTGCGACGCAAAGGCCTCGTTGATCTCGTAGATATCGACATCCTCCTTAGTGATGCCGGCCTTCTCCAGGGCGATGGGGATAGCCGCCCAAGGACCAACACCCATAAGTAGGGGCTTGACGCCCACGACGCTCGCAGCGACGTACTTGCCAATGATCTTCTGGCCCAGGCGTTCGGCGGTGGACCGCTTCATGAGCAGGACGGCGGCGGCACCGTCGGAGATCTGGGAGGCGTTACCGGCGTGGATGGAGCCATCCTTGGCGAACGCAGGGCGGATCTTGCCCAGCGACTCGGCAGTGATACCCTCGCGGATACCGTCGTCGGCCTTGACGGTGATGGTCTTCTCCTCACCGGACTTGGGGTCGGTCCACTTGACCTCGAGCGGGGCAATCTCCTCGTTGAAAAGGCCGGCCTTCTGGGCCTTGACGGCCTTCTGGTACGAAGCCGCCGCAAAAGCGTCCTGCGATGCACGGGTGATGTTGCGGTCCTTGGCCATGTTCTCTGACAAGACACCCATAGGCACCTTGCAGTTGGCAGCCTCCATGTGGTTCTCGAGCAGGTCCGAGAACTCGGTCACGGCGCCCGGCCCATACTGAGAGGACATGCTCTCAACTCCGGCACCGATGCCGACATCGATCATGCCGGACTTTAGGGCATTGGCAATATCTACAATTGCCTGTAGGCCGCTGGAGCACTGGCGGTTCAGACTCTTCACGGCAGTAGTCTCGGGGAAACCAGCCACGAGAGCAGCGGCGCGGAACTCGGTCGCGCCACCACCGGGAGCGAGGACGGAGCCAACGGCAACATCGTCGACGGCCTTGGGATCGATGCCACTCTTGTCGATGACAGCCTTGAAGACACCGGCCAGCAGGTCGGCGGCGGCGGTGTCCTTGAAGCCACCCTTGCCACCCTTGGTGAGGGCAGTGCGGAGGGCGCAGGTCACGACGATATCATCGGGGTGCTTCTCGGTGAGGGCGGCCGCTCCCTTCTTGCCACCGAAGTGGGAGGAAACCTGGTTGAGACGCTGTTGGGCTGATGATGACCGACGAGTTAGTTCCAAACAGTCGTACTGTCTGTTCAGATTGACGTACCTGAAGACATGACGTCAAGTATCGTAGGATAGTTTATTGGGGTCTCGTGGAGGTGAAGAATCAAAATCGACACAAGGGGGGTAGTGAGAGGAGCAAAGATACACGTCCGGGGAGGTGTCTCTTATAAAATAGTAATCATGGACCGTGGACCCGGTGGTATTTCCCTTTCGATGCTGCTGTTGCGACTGTGAAAATGCCGAGGTCCCCGCATCATCGTTGGTCCGGTGCCCGCGTCACGGGATCCCCGGGAGAGCACATGCGCGGCATGTGAAAGTCGTAGGGTGTGAACAATGACATCAACAAGGATTCAAGTAAAGAGTCGTTGAGAGAAATTCAATGGACAGTATCACTAATAATAGACAGTTTTGTATTTCAATGACTCGCATTATTCGCATATCTGGGGGAACGATTTTTGATTAAATTATGCAGGAAATATAGCTAAACCGTACTGAGTTTCTCGAGAAGATGGAGAAGACTACAAAAGAATAACATCCATCTAGAAAGGAATTCACAAAGTCAGTAAGTTACATAAAAGAATGCGAAGGGTGTTATTTATAGATTCAACCACTAGCTCTAATGCGGGACCACTGGTCTCTCGGGGGATCGGGAACCATTTTTCTCTGTGTATACTACTGCAGGAATGCCGTGCCAAAATGCTATAGGATAGTAATGGATTAATCCAAACTGATTTTAGCCCTACTGGTCTGATCGAACTGAATGGAGATCTATGTGTAGGCATGCTTTCATATGCTCTGACCA
Source organism: Penicillium lagena (assembly GCF_028827675.1). Lineage (NCBI taxonomy): Eukaryota > Fungi > Ascomycota > Eurotiomycetes > Eurotiales > Aspergillaceae > Penicillium > Penicillium lagena. The sequence continues at coordinate 656,466 of NW_026623227.1, read as the reverse complement.
ATGAACACTGATATACCTCTCCACGCTGACCGCTAGCCTACGCTAGAGCAGATAGCCAAAATTGATCTACAGAAAATCCAATTCACCAATTTGAGATCTTTTGTATCATTTTTAGCTGACCCGAACCCTCCTGGTTGACCATCGGTCTTAATGTAGATATCTGCTACCGGCCGGATGTATACAACAACAAAGAGCAGCTGTATCACGCACTGCTTTACTTGATCTCCTATGGATCTTGATTTGATGAAGCTGCAGGCTCATGCGCATTCATGGACGCCTCCTACTTTGTGTAAAAAGAAAAGCAGCATCTATCACAAACTTTAAAGATCCTGGACGACTTCAAGGCCATTGAAACGGGAGGAGTCTCTGAACCATAGATTGAGACAATGAGAACACAGGCGTCTACTAAGATTTTGAGTCAATTGAAAGCCATGGAGCCATTCTGGATGTAAATGAGTATCGTGAGATTTTCTATCAAAGGAGCTCGTCTAAAGTAACTATATTCATGTAATGTTCACCTGATTGTAAAACCACCATCAACTCTGATGTCTGCTCCGTTGATCATACCGCTTGAATCCTATGAGGCTAGTTAGTATGGACAAAACAAATTGTTTCGGACTACAATTGGACACTTACCTGACAAAGGAAGACAACCGCATCGGCGACTTCTTCCGGCAAAGCAAATTTGCCAGTCGGTATTGTTTTCAAAAACGCCTCTCGCACGGATTCTTCTCCCCAGGCCTTCTTTCCTAGAGCCGTCCACGCAACAGTGGGGGACACGGTGTTAGAGGTGATTCCTCGGCTTGCCCACTCAGAGGCCATGCTGCGGGTCAGACCCATAAGCCCTGCCTTTGAAGCACAGTACGCGCCATGCTGGTGAAGCGCAGCATGGGCTGCTTGGGATGAGATACTGACAATCCGGCCTGGAGGTGGAGGGCTGGTTGAAGACTCGGCAACCTTGGATGCCGCAAAATAGAGCCGCGCAAAGGCTTGGGAGCAGAGCATCGGGCCGAGGATGTTGGTGTTAAGATGCTTGACCGTCTCCTCGGGAGGCGTTAATTCCATGTCGCTCAAGGAGACATATCCAGCGGTATTGATAAGAATGCTGGGAAAGGCTCTCTCGGCCAAGGACGAAGATGATGGGACGACCATATCCTTCTCTAAATTGGTGAATGCCGACTGGACGGATTCTGGAGAAGTGATATCGCATTCATACGTGCGGATATCGTCTTTGGTGGCTATTTCACCGTAGGTAGATCCGAGGACCTGGTCTCGGCGTGCAGCTTCAAAAGGTGCATAGAGAATGGCAAGCCGAGTTCCTTGATCCCTTAGTTTCTTGCCTATGCTCGTTCCAAGGCCGCCCAATCCTCCTGGAAGAATTGCAAGCCTGCGAGCGAGTGCCATCTTCTCTTGTTAGGGTGCAATTGTCGACCCCGCTGGCATAACGAGCAAATCTGGGCATGGAAAAAAGACATTTAAGGGAAAGCTGGCTAATGAGGGGCTTATACTCGGGGTAATGATCGGCATATTCCCCAAAACAGTTGAGCCAGTGACGTCATCTCTAGTGCCTTTATCGAGCAACTAAATAGACCAGTCTACGTTTCTAGAGTGGAATATATATAAATCATGTACGATATTTGGTGTAAGGCTTGGTAATATGAGCCACTGTGACAATCCTTCCATTTCGTGGTAGCCGTCGATCTTCCGGGCAAATGCTCGGCATCGAAGTAAGCCTTGACCAACTGCTTAGACGCTCTCAATCCGCTCATCCTTGGTCTCGACCTTTTCGGTGTCGTCAATCTGTGCCAAAATGTCTGCCTGGAATGGCATCTTCCGTGCCACAGCCACAGTATCAAACACGGACTTGGACTGAACAAAGATGTCGTCAATTTCCTCGAGCGTGCGACCTTTGGTCTCGGGGCAGAAAAGATAGAAAGCAACACAGGCAAAAGCGCTAATGCAAGCGTAGATAATATAGTACCGCCACTGGATCGTGTTAAATCCAATTGGTGTCACCTCTGCGATGAGAAAGTTGAAGAGCCAATTTGCCGACGCCGACATAGCGGTGACCTTTGCACGAGTGCGCAACGGCGCGATCTCAGCCGAATATGAGAACGGGACAAGGAACAGTCCGATCGGGAAGCAGAACAGTGCAAGAAAATAGAACAGAAGAGACGCGCCGGCGGCCGACTTGTTACCAAGGTCGGAAGAAAGACCTGCCAAACAGGCCTGTGCGATTGTCATGCCGGCAGCAGCAGCGATGAGCAGAGGGCGACGTCCAACGCGGTCAATGAGCAGAACGGCCACGCCTGCTGCAAGAAATTGCCAGATTTGGAGGCATCCCGTGATGATGCGGGATATCGTACCGGAGTAGTGCAGATCGTTTTGGAAGATGGTGTCGGAATAGAAGGTAATAATGTTAACGCCAGTCATCTGGGCGAGGATATTGACACCAACAGCGATCAGAGTGCGCTGTAAGTGACAATTCTTCGTAAGCGCAAAAGGCGAACTCGAAACCGACAACTCATCAGTCTCGTCCATAAAGAGTGACTGGCGGATGATCTCCAACTCCTGAGCAACACGCTCAGATTCGACAGGCACATCTTCTAAACGGGCTAACACCTCAGCTGCTTCTTCCATTCGACCACTGCGGGCGAGCCAGCGGGGAGATTCCGGCAAAAATGGGATGCACAGCACGACAACGAGCGCAAAAAGTGCCTGAAAAGCAATTGGAAAGCGCCAGCTGACAGAGTTGTTGCTGACATAGTAGAGGCCAAACTCCAGCCATGTAGCGAGGACAATGCCGCCAATTGCAAACCATCCCTCGAGTAGAACCATGCGCCCACGGGCTCCTGCTCCGGATGATTCCGAAACGTACATAGGGATAGTAGCGGTGAATCCACCAACACCCAAACCTGCAGTTATGTTAACCTATCGTGCCGGGACTTAATTGTGGTGCAGACTGTACCAGTAATAACTCTACCGGCGATAAGCTGGCCAAGCGCGAACGGACTCGCCTGAATAATGATGCCAGCCAGAGCAACGCAGCCAGCCAGGAAAATTGTTTTTCGACGCCCAAGTCTATCTCCAAGCCAGGCACAGACCAGGGCGCCAAGAGCGCACCCGACTTCATAGATAGCGACCGTCGTACCTGTCCGAGATTAGAGCCAGAATGAGATTATTTGTTGAAGAACCTACCCTGAATAGTGCTATTGTGGGATTGTTGCGCACCCTTGGTGTTGACGGTGTCAATTTGTGGGAAAACAGCAATGAAAGATCCCAATGTCAACAGTCCATTAGCAACAGCCTGGTCGTAGCCCTGTAGCACAAATCCGACGGCCCCGACAACGCCGATGACGAGGCCAAGCGTCTTCCCGCGAAGCTTGGCGCCAGCCATGCCGATCTCTGCAAATCACGTTCTATGGAATGTCTGTCGGCGGTTTCTAGAACCTTTTCAAGGGAATCGAATTTATGTGTTCCGTGCGGATATAAGATAGAAAAGTGGGAAAAGAAAAATGAAGAAATCAGCAGAAAGCAAACCCCGCGGTGAACACATTTGTGGGGGCCCCATGTTGGAGAAAAAGAGGGAGTCGGAACCTGGCCGACCACGAGCTCGGGCTACACCAGCCCGGGTGGACCACTACTGCGTGGTTTCCAACCGAAAACTCGCCGAATGTCGGCCTGGCCCACAAATCAGAGCCGATTGATTACTTCACTCCGCACCATCTAAGCATTTCTCATCAGGAACGCAACATGAGTCCTAGGACGTAAAAACGGCACAGGTTGTCGTACTAAAGATTTCTCAAGATGTAAGATGGTTTACAGAACTTTGGGTTGTCGTCCATCAAACTTTATGAACTTTGGTGAGAATTTCCTCCCCCGGTGGATTGGTGGGCAAATGTGGGGACTAGGCAGCACCAATCGCTCGCGGAAATATTTCGGAGCAAATGCGAACGAAAATGGTCTCCATACGTGCAGAAGTCATATACCATCCTTCAAGCTGAGTGCTGGTGGCATATACTGGTGGCGCAAAGGAGAAGCATCACGTTCGAGAAAATGCTATCTATCTGGAAAATGATGAATTGTACATTTGTGTATTCAACCGAGTTAGTAGTGTAATAGAGATCTGTATATGCCTATTCCACTTCTGGAGCATTTGTCCACAAGAACACCGACTCGAAAACCGTTTGTCCTGGCATATCATGCAAGATGTCTATCCACGGGAACCTTTTCATTTGATGGCTTAGCTGATTCCAATCATGCAGGCCGCATGCCTCAATGTCGACCCGTAGCCTTGGTATCAGCCAACAATGATCAGCTGGTGTGAAGAGTGATATGGCGCCAATTATAAGAAGCCAAAGGAGTAAAGGAGATGATCTTTCTTCGAGCTTCACAGTCGAAAGACATCTTCGATAAGCATCAGGGAAGCATGCATATCGAGGCTTGACATCTTGCATTCGAAGGAATATGTGTGATGAGAAGGCTAAAAGACCGAGGCGAATGGCTTCATCAACTGAGCTATCATCGAAATTGTCCATGTGAAGGAGGCGGTACATCACTGCGGCCATGACGTTAAGCAAGATTTCTTTGGGGAGCCGGCGATTGTTTTTGGCGGCAGAGTTGATTGCAGAACAGAACCTCATCATTGCTGTCCAGGCCTGTACCAGGGATGGATTGATGTTTAACTTGGCCGGTTCCCAGGATTGCCTATATCCTGATGATTCTTCTACTATCGATGGTGTCAGATCATAAGGTACCAGAGGTTCCAAGTACGGGTCTTGGAAAAACACTGGTGCGGTTCCACAATCAAGTGCTATTGCCAAGTCGCATCTGAGACAAGGTTAGATATCAACAACTAGACAGCGGACGAAGCCCTCGGAGATCCTTACTTTAGCAGTTCGATCATTAATTTTGGGTTATAGCTGAAAGCGTAAATGCCACCTCTCATATCAACTATCCTGCGTAGACCCTCGATATGGTGCTTGGCGGAATTGTGGTTGCCAAAAATATATGCATGGACGGCCAAATTCAGAACCACGAGCACTGTTGAGTCACATATCTTGTAATCTTCATTTTGACCTGACAACCTCTTGCGTAAAAGCCGAAGACTATCAGAATAGTGTACCATCTCTCTGCGCATGGTGGCGGGCGTTTGTTGGCCAGATACCAAAGAAAGGTAAGCCTGGCATAAAAACACCACGGTATGCATATATGCAGTGTCCGAAATCAAAAGGTCAAACCATAATGTGTCGACCTTGTCTTTCTTGTGGAATTCGATGCAGCCTGCCAGAGGGAACATGATTTTCTTCGCCATGAAGCAGACTATGATTCATTCCAGGTAAGAATCATGCCTAAATGAGGACGCGAAAATCCATCGAGGTAGTTTGCTCACATTTTAGCACGTCCTGCATCAACGCTGGTTCGACTGGAGCGGCGAGTCGTGTGAAGGAAAGGTCATTGCCGACTTTCTCAGGGACCTTGGGATATTGCATTTTGATCACCAGTTCTGACGACTCATCTTGGTATATATTGGAGCCTTCCGGATTTGGTAGTGCTGTTGCTTTTGCCTTATGAGTCTTGCCGCGATTCTTGCCCAGCATCACGTATTTTCTGATTAGCTTTCGCTTGTCTGTCTCCGTTTTACCCATACCGTCCATGGAGATAAAGGGCATCTCGGCTATTTGCTGCCTATTAGACCATCGAGATTGGATCTTATTTGGTATTACTTTCAATGGCTTACCATGTCCTCCAGGAGTACCCATGTCTTCGAACGCCGAGGCTTTCTCTGTTAAGACCAGTCTGTACGATTCGGATTCAAGCGGATGACTACTGTCAACGATGTAACTGATTGTATTCCATTCACGGTTAAGTGCGTAAGAGGCAAGGGTTTCAGCTGAATCATAGGCGGTGGAGTGAGGTCAAGGTGAGATTACCAAGATTAGAGCCACTGAGTGGGGCTCAAATTACCCAAAACGGACGGCGCTAATGCAGGAGATTGATGTCCTAATCCGGTATAGCCTGCTGTTCACAACTCTGATTGGCTCAATCCCAGCGTTGGAGAAGAATGAGAGTTCTACATAACTACCAGAAGCAATCATCATTATTGTTTCCATGGTATTCAGTAGTTGATGTTGGCGGGGCTAGGGGTTATCTCAGTCTTAACGCCGGCAGGCTGATCCTTCATCGAGCCAGTAGCCTCTATAAAGAGAGATCTAACCCAACCCCTCTTGTACATTGTTCTTCTGGAAACTAATCACGCCTACTCGACATTTCTCACTACTGGAACTTTCTCCCAGGCAGTAAATTCCTCTTAGGCCAATTTCATGATGCCATCCTCGAAGGAGCTACCACCTTCTACCACTCCATTTTTCCCGAACCAGTTCATCAAGAATCAATTTTGCTCTAAACCCAAGCCCATCCCAGACGCTACAGATCTCTCAGGCAAAGTTGTTATTGTCACAGGCTCAAATAGTGGCCTTGGTCTGGAATGCGCGAGTCAACTCCTCTCCCATAATTTGACCCGACTTATTATGGCGGTTCGTTCAACTCCCAAGGGCGAGAACACAGCAGCGAAGCTACGGAAGCAGTATCCCAATTCCACGATTGATGTTTGGTCTTTGGATATGGCTTCATACGATTCAGTTCAAGCTTTCACAGCTCGGGCCGAGAAAGAGCTATCCCGCCTTGACACTGCCATCCTGAACGCTGGAGTTGCCGCAGGGTCTTTCAAGACTGTGCCTTCTACTGGACATGAAGAGACCGTGCAGGTCAATTATCTTTCGACAATGCTCCTGGCTATTCTCTTACTTCCAGTTCTGAGGAACAAGTCTCCAGTCGGATCGCGGGGGGTTTTGACCATCGTCACGAGCATGCTCTCCATGACTGCCAAATTTGCAAACAAGAACAAGGTTCCGCTTCTCAAATCCTTTGACGATGTGAAGCTCTTCGACTCCCTTGATATATACCCGACGTCGAAATTCCTCGGGCAGTTTTTCATCTGGAAGCTCACGGATTTAGTGTCTGCTGATGATGTGCTGGTGAACCTCGTTGAGCCCGGATTTGTTAAAGGCACGGAGCTGCAACGTGACGCGCCTTCTGCGGTCAAAGTTGGATTGAATTTATTCAAAGCTGCCACCGCTCGATCTGTCAAGATCGGTGCATCAACGTACCTTGACGCAGCGATCACCCAGGAGAGCTCTCACGGGTCCGTTCTAATGAACTGGGAGATTGTTCCGTAAGCTTTCTACCTTTTTACATTCTCGTTTACTTGCTTATTGACTTGTCTAGGTATCCTTCACTCCTGTACACCGAGGAGGGTAAGAAAATCATGGAAAGGCTGTGGGAAGAGACGTTGGAAGAATTCAGCTTCGTTGATGTCAACGCTATCCTTCAATCCCTTTAATATTCATGATGGCCAGGTCCTGGACAATTTCTTTTTTGAAATTATTGAGTTGCAAGCATACATTATATTTACATGCATCTAATTGAATACCTGGTGCCTTGTAGCCTAAAGTTTCACACTTCCTAAGCGGAATTTCACAATACTCGAGACTTGTTCGAGGAGCTACGAATCAGAAAATCCAATCTCAAGTTTCATTTCTTTTTATCAAGGAAAAATCGAAGTTGATTCGTACAAAAGAGAGGCGATATCACAGCAGTAATTCATCCAACAGGTAGATAGTATTCACTTCCGTCAATTCATCAAAAAGACGGGTTGGCATTCACAAGCAATTGCTCGAAATATGCCTGCAGAATATCAGCAAAGGAACATATATGCTACTAATCAAGTTTAACACGAGGTTAAAGACTCACCTGGAACCATGTCCCGGCCTCTGGGGCAGGCTGCAAGGCATCACTGTATCCGCAGTGGGCATCATATCGTGGCGATGTGGTATTCGAAGTACCATCACATTCTCCGCCGGGCTTCACCCAAACGAATGCATCCTCAAGAGGATCGCCAGTGTTCGTCGTGGGGCGAACACCGAAGCCGGTACCAATGACATTGCACCAATCGCCCCAGGCATTTTGCTTAGTGGGCTGTACACCATTCCGTGCTAACCAGAGGTTAGAAAATCCCGATTCTATCAAAAATTATGAAGCTTCGTGGGATTTGCTTACAAGTATCGGTGATGAAATGAGCATTGAACCCTGCGGACGCCAGCAGCGGAGCAAGGGCATTGACGTAGAGCTGTTCATCGCAGTTGGAGTCGCCTGATGTGTATGATGGGCAGGTGCCAATTGTCCAGGCGTTATAGTTAGCAACATTAGTGGCCAACCCACGCACAGCAGCGGGAGACGAAGCGTTCTTGTATACGTTGGCAAAGAGCGTAGCCGCCGGTTGGAGATTAGCTGACCAGCCCAGCCAGCCGGCATGTCCTAGACATATCAAGTCAGCTGATGCCTCCTGCCAAAATGATTAAGGGAAATATTCCTACCAGCATCAATGTACATGGCCACGTTGGGCAAATTCAGCTGGATCAGGGCATAGTTAATGCATTCCAGATAAGCGCTCTCAGCATTGGCGCATTTAGCCACATTGAGATTGGTGACGAGATTGGCGAGACTATCGGGCTCTGGTAAATGTTAGAAGAGAGATTCCAGTCCTCTGTAAATGCGTAGGGCACTAACCAATAACCAGAATAGTCTGCACAGTTGAATATGTGACAAGCTGGGCCCTAATTGCATCAATGTACGCTTTGTAGTTGGCTACTCCGTTGTCAGCAATTGAGTATTCGCCATTACTCGCAAGGGCAGCGCAGTCGCGATCTGGCAAGTCATAGACCACAAAAATTCCTGCAATTGGCGGGCTAGCACCGGCCGCATTCTGTGACTTGATGTCGGCAAGATAGGTACCCATAGTGGGAACCTTGGCAGCCTGGTCGCTATTCAAGGAATTAGTAAAGGCACACCTGGGCAGGAGCAGTTGTCCTACAGCCAAACGAAAGATGGAACTTTAGCCACCGCGCTGGCCTTTGCGACGAGAGAGCTGGTCAGGGACGGAATTGCATCTGTGAAGACCTCGGAGGAGTAGTAAGGGTTGGCATAGAGCTGATAGCCGCTGAACGGATTGCCACTGTTGGAAACCGTCGGGGCTGTAGTGGTAGTACCGGTTTTAGTGGTGGTGGTGGATGCTTTTGTTGTCGTGATACTAGTTGTAGTCGTCAGAGTAGTCTTGGTTGTTGTAATCGTGGTCGTAGTTGTTGCCCCAGTTGCAGAGAGGCATTGTGCATAGTCTTTCCGAGCAATGAGTGCTATATTACAAATAATAGAAGGGTAAGAAAGGACGTACATGGGTTCAAAGTGCTGCAAGTTGCCTGTGCTACGCAGGCGGTTGATCCTGTCCATCCGGTACCGCCGCCTAAAGAAATGATTAACACATTATTCCCAGCAAGAAATGGAATGGGAGTTCGGACATTGGCCCCAGAGAGTCTGTTGGGCATAGACGGCCTGAGTAAGTAGAAAAAGCGCCAGGCCTGAAGTACGCTGCATCTTGACTGAAATTTTTCGTATTGCTAGGTTGCTTTGAACGTTCGTGAATGCAGGGTCAGGAATCTACAAGAAAGACATCCACGAAATTTATATCTCTGTCACCCAAAGTAAGCGGGACACCAGCCCGGATTCCCGATGATGTTAAACAGCAATGCAACAATAGTCGCGGAGCAATATCTCAAAAAGACGCGGGATGTGATGAAAAGGGTCTGCAGGCTAGCTTAGTTCAACGCACCCTGCTTTCTAGACCAAAACTACTATGTCAAAGTTTGCATTAAGTTTGATCCGCCTTTAGGCATAATGATCTGTTTCAACAAATCCAACTGTTTTCCATTTTCGTAACGGACCTTGGCTACTCCCGCAATTCCATGGTTGCATATCTACCCCAGTTTACCAGGGAGGTAGGCCCTATACATCACGGGGAGCCTAAAAGTGGCAAGCGCTTAAGGCCGACACGAGGAATAAGCAGTTCTTCAGCCGGCTGCAGGGTTCATGTCCCTGTATGATAAAGTGGAGCTATATAGCCTAATGATCCGGGTATTAGTGAGATTGATAGCTCATACACATTATTACTAGTATGAGCCTTGGCTTCTCTCCAAAAAGGCAGCAGTGATCATATAATTTGGTAGTTTCACCTAGCAAGCCACCTTGGTTGATTTACAGAACCGGCAGGGGATACAAAATGCGGGCATCACGCTGACTGGCTGCTGCACTTCTGCAGGTCGCGCCCGGCGGACCATCCCCCGAGAAGAACAAATAAACGGAACGGAGAGGATGCCGGCGGCCAAACGGGACGGACTTGTGATCGTTAGAAGTGTCAGGTACAGTTGTCCACAACACTATGCCTGGCGGAACTGTTTGCATTGTTTGCACCCAGTCCCGTAACCTCGGCTTCTTTCTCCACGGCGCCTCCATCTCCTGCTCACAGCACTCCGGGACAGCGATGGCCACAGAACGCTCGTTAGCTGCACTCTTGCGGTCGCTTCAGTCGTCTTCCAACCCGCAAGATGCTACTGCGTAAGTAAGCTGACCACTGCACTAGCCTCTCTACTAACGGTTCATCAGCCTCCTTCCGACAGCTACTAGCTTTCTGTCCCTGCTCGGCAACCCGCTGAACCTGAATCTACTTTCATCGCAGTTACTAAGAGCCCCCGCATTATGGAACCATTCGCTGGATCTACAGACCTGTCGCAAGATCCTCAGCGTCTTTAACACAGCCGCCATCGCCGTCCTGCAGAACGATGCCACCGATGAGCCTCGGGTCCCCTATGGCCGCAATCGCCAGATCGGTCGTGAAGCATGGGCGAAGGCTGTGGTGGACGGAGCGGACGAGAAATCCCCGCGCTGGAGACACATGCTCTTGATTGGTGGCGTCCTGCTTGGGTTCGAGGGCCAGAATAGACGGGGCCTCCCGCGACATATCCGAACGAAGCTTGAATCGGCTCTGGCCACGGCGGCGCAACTCTCTTTGGAGGAGATTAATACTGAGAACGGTGTTGATGGATATTGCATTACCATGGTGCTGAACTATACCTTTGAGCTCCTATCGGATCTAGAGAGGAGCAAACTGGACTACGACCGGTTGCTGCCAGTCATGGTTCGGTCGGCGTTCTTCTCTCCGGAGGGTCTGGAGGGAGGATACTTCCTGGGGGCTATTGACAAGGACGTCGTCGAAGCTCCCGGGAAAAAGTTTCGGTGGTCGGCCAAGTCCCCCACATTCGGTTATGTCTCTGCCATATCCTCGCGCCCCCTTGTCGCAGCATTGGGGCCTCTATCCCGACTAATTTCGCACGCCATCGAGAATACTCGCGACCCCAAACTGATTGCGCAGACTGTGGATTACCTGGCCGACTTTACTCGCACGCTCATGGTGCAGTGGCGCCAGAATAAACTCTCAGAAGTGGACATCGCAGAGGAGATGGACTTCTTGGATGCCGAATCGCGCGAGACCACAATTCCTGCTTTATGGAAAGTTCTGCGGAACTGTTTATATTCGATTGTTATCGCCCTTCGCGCGGTCCTGGGCCGCACCATTAATGATCCGGCCTTGGCTGCTGGCAGTAGTATGTTTTATGACACGATGCTCCTCGATCCAAAACTGACTTTTCTAGGCGCACCATTCCTGTCGATGCAGGCCCTGCATATTCTCCGCAACGTGTACTTTATCTCGTCTCGGCTCGGCCAGAACGCGTCTTCGCAGCAGACGTTTGTGTTTCTGGCTGCCATCGACCTCCTCTCACAGTACCCGGACCTCGCCGAGAACTTTTTGCGAAGTATCAAGCCCAGTGATATTGGGCAGATCCCCGCGCATCCAGTTGAGCGGTGTCTAGATCTGTTCTTTATGAATGTTGCGGAGCATTTCCCAATTGTCTTGTCGCCAGAGTCTAGTGAGGAGCTGCTTCTGTCAGCCGCCTTCCCCTACCTTGCATCCGGAGCGAACCCTCTTCTTCTGGATATCTTCGAAGCCGCTCACAGTGTGGTTCTTGTTGTCTTTGCCATCCCTGGCAACTCGGCATTGGCTGCCAAGCACCTGCCTTTCTATATTGACAACCTCTTTGCCGTGAGTTTCTGCTCTACTAGAGCGCGCGATATACTTACTCTTTGCAGGTATTCCCTCAAAATCTGTCCGCACGACAATTCCGTCTCGCCTTCAAAACCGTCATTCAAGTCACCGCACCACCCTCACCTTTAGCAAACAGCCAACCCCTCCTCCCTTCCATTCTCCTAGATGTCGTTCGCGACCGCGCGATGAACGCGTCGTCAACACCCTTACCGCCCTCATCCCAGTCGAGCACTGTACCTGATCTAGGAAACACACCGACTCTTTCCGAGCAAGCTGTGCTCATCCTAGCATTACTCGACTCTCTGTCTTTCCTGCGTGTCGAAGACCTGGAAGAGTGGCTTCCCCTGGCGGCACAACTCATCAATCAAGTCGCCGATCGAGGCATGCGCCACGTCTGCGTGGATCGTCTTTGGGAAGCTCTGAGCAGTGGCGAGATGGACGTTGATCGCGCACATTGCTGCGTTACCTGGTGGAGTACCCGGGGTGGGCGCGAGCTTGTTCTTTTCGGTGCCGAGTCTGTTTCTGCGCAGGGAGAAGAGAATGGTCCCTACATGAGCGGTGCTGTTGGGGGAATTGCGCCAGAGAGCAAGCTATGATATTATGCTTTGCTTTGCATTCTGTAGATTTTGTACATATACCAAGCCATATATACCAAGCCATATTTACTTTTCATTGACCGGAACACCTATTCTACCCTTCATCTATATGCAATTGCCTCTATCGAATACCAGGGATCCCCACAGGCGTTGTTTTCCGGTACAGAACATACTCTTCCCCAAAGAACCGAACCAAGAAGCTCTCCTCGCGTTGAATCCGACTCGAAAAGAACCTCCACAGCACGACCGCATACCCAACAAAGCAAACCATATTCCCCAGTACAAGCTGCGTCCCGAGCCCCCACCAAAAGAACCCAAAGTAGCTCGGGTGGCGCAGGAACCGATACAACCCCTGTTTCACCAACACATGGCCCTCCTTATGCTCAACCTGAACATGGTGATTGAAGTTGCTCGCAGCTTGCACCATGGCCAGCGTGCGGACCACTTGGCCTATGAGCATGAGAATAAAGCCCAAGGTAAGGGTTGTCGTAGACAAGACGCCCGAAATGATTGAGGTATTCGGCCAGAAAAGATGCGAGAGTAGACACTCCACGAGCGCGGATCCATGCGCGGCATTATACGCCCACCCATTTGACGAGAGAAGAAACGCAGAGACAGTCGCATATCTCGTATTGTATTTCGCTGTGACGAAAAATTCAAGGAAGTGAAAGAGGCTCAGTGCCGAGATAAAGAACGGGGCGCGCCAGAGGGGTGTTGGGTAGACGGTCACCAGGAAGAGGGTCGAGCATGTGGAGAGGCCCAGAGTGACGCCAAGCAGAAATGCACGCAGCGAGATTCCAGACAGGGCCATTTTGCCGGCTGGGTAGTTGGAGGCATGTACGGTGTCTTCATCCTCCGCCGCGGAGCTGGTCTCGGAGGGCAGGGGGGAGAGGGAACCGCGGCGGTGGGTGTGCTGCGGAGGCCGCCAGCCCGGAGCGGAGGGTTGAGAGGTGTTGATGCGCTCGATTGGAAAGGGGAGATTGTGGGATGTGGGCTGGGCACCCGAGGTGGTTGCGGCGGTGGTCATGGTGATGCAGCGATGAAGAGAGAGCGGGAGAAGGATTGGGGAAGGGCAGAGGAAGAGGGATATGAGAAGTGCAAGGAGCGCATCTCTCACCAGCAGCAGCGAGTCGTAAAAGATGGGCGTTCTTTGTTGTAGTCGAAGTGGATAGAACAATCGGCGATAGTCAGATATTGTTTGGGGAGTATTGGAGACACTAAACCTAAATAGGACGTTCACCTCACCATTGATGAGAGTCGATCTATAACTGGTGACGCGCGCGTCGCACGCTGTGGCCATGAAACAGAACGGGCCGAAAACAGAGAAGAGAGTCGAAAGTGATAAAAGGTGGAATACTGAGTCTCGAATCTTGATGAGGGAGTCGGAAAATTATATGCTTTGAGCCAATGATATGCCTGGCACGGTGGATAGCACAATGCGGTGTAATGTGTGATTGGATGAGTACGGACAAAATTGCATCTGCAAAAACTCGAACGGTCTAATAAGTACAGCAATATTCGAAAACAGACTTCCCTGATCTTGAGGGTCATAGCGAGGATCTGTTTGCATGCTGGATGTTTCTGTGGGACCATTAGGAACACTATGTCAAACTATGCATCGTCCCACCTCCACATAATACGTATGCTATGCTGTGGCGGGACTTTACCTCTTATGACCGATTTTATTACCCCGCACCTGAGCTTTTCTGGCAGAATGTAGGATAAAGTGAGAACCCAGACGTGTACAAAATCTGGCGTCTGGCCTAAACCCCCAACGCTTCTGTGGGTATAAATGGTTGAAACCGGATGCTATCATTTTGAATTACAAGTGATTCGGAGAACTAGAAACATGGCCTTATTTCTTATACCCATTGCAGTCCTGTCTCTTATTTGGCTCTACACGAGATGTAAATATTCCAAAGGGCAGCGACTGCCTCCCGGGCCCCGACCGCTTCCGGTGATTGGGAATCTACACCAGGCACCTCAATCCTATCCCTGGAGAGTATATCAAGAGTGGACCAAAAAGTACGGCCCTGTATTTCGCCTTCAGTATGGCCTCAACACTGTCATTATACTCGGAACATATGAAGCCGCTCACGACCTTCTCGATAAACGCAGCAATATCTATAGCTCCCGGCCTCGTTCGGTTATGGGCGGTGAGAATGTCAGCCGGGGTTTACGAACACTCTTGATGCCATACGGGGATCAATGGCGCGCTCATCAGCGCCTACAGGCATCTTACCTGAATATTCGAGTGTCGCAGAGTTACCGTGCCTTGCAAGATATCGAAAGCAAGCAGCTTGTAAATGACATGCTTGTCTCCAACACCAGTTTTTCAGACCTTTTCCATCGATATTCCTCCAGTTTAATCTTTGCACTTGCTTACGGCCGTCGGCTTCCACTAGGAAGTGAAGAAGAAGTCAAGGCCATCGACCAAGTGATGGAGAATTTCCTCTACGCAGCGAGAATTGGAACGTGGGTTGTGGACGCCCTCCCGGCATTGAATTATCTGCCAAAGATCCTTGCGCCATGGAAACGATACGCGGACAGCCTTCACGAATTCGAATCAAAGCTGGCAATCAACAACATGACTCGCGGTCAGCAAACTCCATCTTGGAATTGGTGTAAACAGGTGATAGACATGAAAGAGTCGAACGGAATGTCGACAAAGGAGCTGGCGTACGACATTGGCATAATTTACGAGGCAGGGAGCGACACCACAACCATGGCATTGGAAGTATTTACATTAGCCATGGTCCTTTATCCCGACGTGATGCGAAAAGCACAGCGAGAGATTGACACAGTCATTGAGGGCTATCCCTCTTTCACTGATAAGGATAGTCTGCCTTACGTGGATGCGATTATCAAAGAAGTGCTTCGATGGCGGCCCGTTTCAGCTGGCGGTATCCCTCATGCTGTCATACAAGACGATATATATATGGGCTTCCACATCCCGAAAGGAGCTACAGTTATTGGGAACCACTGGTCTATCCATTTAGACGAGAATGTCTACAAAGACCCCTACGTCTTCAACCCTGATAGGTGGATTGAGGACCCTGCTTTGCCCCTCGCACCCTTCGGCTTCGGACGTCGTATTTGTACAGGGCAGCATATTGCCAAGAACTCGCTTTACATCAATATCACGCGTTTGCTGTGGGCGTTCGACATCGAATGTGCGTATGAGAACGTTGATGGAGTCCAACG
The DNA here is from genome assembly GCF_028827675.1 of Penicillium lagena. Lineage (NCBI taxonomy): Eukaryota > Fungi > Ascomycota > Eurotiomycetes > Eurotiales > Aspergillaceae > Penicillium > Penicillium lagena. The sequence continues at coordinate 640,614 of NW_026623227.1, read as the reverse complement.
GCGATGTGAAGTCGATCCCTTTGCTTTTACTCAGGGGTTTAATTCCCGACCCCAGCCGTTCAAAGCATCTTTTACACCGCGATCTGTGGAGAAAGCCCGCCTTATCAGACATGAATGGGATCATGCGGAAAAAGATATTGATATCATTTTGACATCTATTCGTCAGTCTCAGCAGAAGTCGAGGTAAAGGAGGATGCGGCCTCTATAATAGGAAACAGAATCTAGCTTGTTGGTGTACAACTTGTGATGTAATCGGTTTAACCGAAACTTGAGAGTCGACCACGCTGTTCTGTCTGCAATATGAAAACATAGGGACTATGTATAGAAGATATGTGTACAGGAGAGCACTAGTACGTAATCGCAAGATAAGTCCCCACTTCCAGAACCGCCTGGACTAACACAATTCAGTAATTAACCAAAGCCCAAGCACGCTGCATGCCTACCATGGCTGAAACCACCGAAAAAGAGAAGATGCGGCGCGGCGAGCTCTTCATTGCCTTCTCCCCGGAGCTGCTAGCCGAGCGAGACCGCTGTAAATACGCCTGCATCCGCTTCAACGAGGCGGGCGAGGTATCCCGGCGGCGGTTGGTTGAACTGTGGAGAGAGTGAGTAACGCAGAAATGTGACAGGCATCCTCTCCTTTTATGCCTATTTCATATCTCATGCATAAACATGTACTATACTAACCACAACCCGCAGCATCACCAATGACAAAACACCACTACCACCAGTCCAATCTGACCCCGCTGCCGACGAGGCTCTCTTCCAGAACGAGCCCTGGGTCGAGCCCCCCGTGCGGGTCGATTACGGGTACAATGTAAAACTCGGGGAGGGCTCCTTCGTCAATTCCAACGCGGTCTTCATCGACACCTGCCCCATTACTATCGGCGCGCGAACCATGTTCGGCCCGGGGGTGAATTTGTACTCTGGTACGCATCCCGTTGATCCTGCGCTGCGCAATGGCCTAAAGGGGCCGGAATATGGAAAGCGGATTACGATTGGTGAGGATTGTTGGCTAGGTGGGAATGTGATTGTCTTGCCTGGTGTGACAATTGGAAAGGGGTGCTCGATTGGGGCGGGAAGTGTGGTTACCAAGGTGAGTAAATGCAGTTATATTGGATAATTAGAGTTGAGCTGACGGTGTGATATAACAGGATGTGCCTGCGTTCCATGTTGCAGCTGGGAATCCAGCTAGGATTATTCGCCGGATTGAAACCACGATGACAGAGTAGGGATAGGTATCTACTTTAAATGAAGAAAGACCTATCGACTTCCACATTTCGTAAATCAGGGTATAGTGATGCCTCGAGGGTTGCTGGGGTCTCCTATATTCATGCTCCCACATATATATATCTTGCATGCTGCGTGAGCGGAGTTATAAAATAACCAATTTTGAAGAGCCGAAGGTTACTTTATAGATAATTTTGACTCAGTACCGTGTCCAATGGCCTATTCATGATCTCTATGCTTGTTTGCGCGGCATTTCTCGTTCGTGAGTACATAAATAGCCAACATTGGGCACAGGAGTTCTCCACACCACGTCACCGTCGACGCTCACAACATCTTTTTTTCGCTTTCACTCACTCTTCTCTCTGTTCCTCCCACTATTCCTCATCACTTTTCTCTTTCTTTCTTTCTTTCTTCTCTTTCTCTTTCTTCCCACGCCTTCCCATCCCATCAACTCTCCCTTTCTTCCTCTCCCTTCTTCCCACCCACCACCTCCACGAGGAAAATGTCATGGCTGAAGCCCCGCTAGAGAGCTCTAGCACCCCGCCTAGCGCTACCTCAGAATCAACGCGTCCGGGCGGCCCCATGGAAGAGCAGGACCCTCAGACCCGGAAGCGCCCGCGCCTCGACAGTGGAAGCCGAGTGAGCGAGTCGTTGGCGATCGATGATGAACGCGCCCCGGCCGCGCCTGCCGTCGACATGGATGAGACTCCGGATATCGCGCGCCCTCCTTCCAAAGTCACCATCAACGTCAAATCTCCCACCTCCGACATGCCCTCCGGCACAGACACCCCGATCGAGCAGACTGAGGTCGCGCCGGAGCCTCAGCCCACCCCCCACGACGCGCCCATCTCCATCTCTTCGTCCCCAGATCACACCCCCGAAATCGAAGTTGCCGAGCTGGAGGACATAGGCCAGGACCCCAACATGTCCAACTGGAGGCCGTTGGAGAAGGTATTGCAGGACACCGTCGCGCCCGAGGCCGCCAAGACTCATGGCTCTGTTCCGATGATCAACTGGTTCCCCAGAGTTCGCGAGAATATGGGGCCTCGTGAGAACTTGGGGAAAATTTGCATTATGATTGACAAAGGTGAGAAGGGCGATGACCTCGCTTTGCTACGCATGCTGACCCTGCTGGGTAGGTGACCCGCACGACGCTGGAGTACTGGTCGCTACAAAACATTGGTTGGACGACTGCGCGGGCAATCTGGATCGCTTGACAGCAGAGGTGTTTGCTGAAGATCATGAATTCTGGGAGGAGCTCCCCAGTGTGGTGGAGGCCTTGCTGCGCCGACAGTGAGATAATCATACCCAGGTCCTGGAAAGCTAGCTAACAGGTTTATTAGACAACCAATTCAACTGGACGCTGGGCAAAGCGTTTGGAGTTTCCTGGAAGATTTCTTCGTGGCCTTTGCCCGGATTACTCTTCACCTGCTTCGCCTGGACACGTTAATTCTGAACCGGGTATCCAACGTGACAGATATCCAACTGCCGGACAGCTTGTCACGGCAATACCTACAACCTCTTGCCTGGACGATTCAACTTACCAACATTCCCTTCTTTCGCACTCTGGATCGGCTGCATGATACCGAAGTTGTGGATCTTCTCATCTGCATTAGAAATCGGGTCTCGACAGCTCCGATAGATGCCCCCAGCGCACTGTCCGATTACGTGTCTCTCGTCATTTCACTCCTTCCGAAATACCCACAACTATCAACAATGCTCATCAACATCTTCCTTGTCATTTGCCCTCTAGTGGATCGCACCTTAGAGCGGAAGCAGAATGATGAATCGACTATAGACTTGCCAGTCATGCAAATCCTTTATGAGACAGTGCGCATGATGGACGAAGCATACCGAGAGCATATCACCAAGAAGTCACCATGGCTCACCAGCGAAATGTCGGACCAGTTCCTGCGCTTCTTTTGCCGCAGTTACCTCTCGTTCTGTCATTTCTCTGACGAATATCTTCAGCGTCTGTCAACTGATCTGTCAGTACCTCTTCCGCAGGAAATCACTTCAGAAGAAAGCGGATCGATCATCTGGTGGGCCTGGAGGTTCAGCATTCTCAAAAAACACATCATGGATGGTCGCATGGAGCTTCGAGTCCTTGGCGTGGAAACGATGCAGTCTGATTTGGTTGGGATTTGGCGGCAGCATCTCGCTCAAAACCCAGACGGTGTCTCCTTGCCTTTCATCCAGTACTTGGTTCGCTTCCTGCGCGACAGCAAACTCGTGGACTATATTGTGGGCGTCGATTCTCATCCACAGTTGATCAGCCGCAGCAGTAACATCGTCGGATTCTTGGTCGTAACCTCCTCCTACACAAATGCTGATACGGACATCATCTGGAAGACCGTGACTGAAAGCCAAGACAGCCGAACCATCTCCGAAGTCCTGTCGATGTTGATGCGCACACTGCCCATGCACGCTTCGGCATCCTCTGCCCTGCTTTACGTCTGTGCAAAATTACTTGAATTCCCCTTGGAGCGGTTTGATTCCCGGATCGTTGACTTTTGTCACCACCTGCTGCAGAATGTGCGCGAAAAGCATTTCGAAAAGGGACGCTATGACCTATCCGAGGCCGAACATGTGGATCCCATTCCCTTACGCCTATGCGTGCGCCTTATTCGGGAGAGCGCTGCCGCTACGGATCTTGCCGTGGAGCAAAAGACCATGATGCAGAAGTTCGGCAGTACGCAGCTCAGGGAGTTCATCAAGGCTGGACTTAGCGAAGTTGATAAAATGGAGATGTACGAGCGCTGCATCCAGGATATTGCCGAGATGAACGAATTCACTGCTGGAAGCATCCAGGCGTTGAACGCCCTCGTCCCTATGCCGGGTACACAGGAAATTTGGAAACTGGCAACCGAGTTTGATCTGACACGGCTCGTGATCGCGGAATTTGCCCACATTGTTGGCGAAGGACAGGTCAACTTCGGCGATCCTTTCTCCCATCACGGCTTCATTTCACGCGTGCAGATCCTGTCCCGACTGATTGACATGGCCCCAGATACCATCGATTCAGACCTGGGAAATACCCTTTGGAACGGAATTTTCATGTCCAAAACACTTGATCCCCAAGGCCGCATGGCAGTTTGGGATATGCTGTGCACCGTCACCGGTCGCACTGGCAAACCGAACACGTTCGTCGAGCGATGTATCCAGGAATACTTACCAGCACTGCTCCCCGAGGATTACTCACCAGAAGTGTTGGCTTTCGCCAAACAATCGATTCACTACGATGTCCGATTCAATCCTCCTCCCATCGCTGATGAGAATGAGGTCGTGACGATTCCTGGTATGGAGCGGGTCTGGCAGTTCATTCTAACCGCACCCTCTGGCTCCATTGAAACCGAGGCAACCAACTACGCGATTGAAGTCTACCTGGATCACAACATCATTCGCCGGTCGCCACGCTCAGCCGTGGAGGCAACCCATATTTCCATCGTCGAGCGTTGTGTTGACCAGCTCAAATCGGCTGCTGCAATCCTGAAGTCCTCGAGCAGCCATTCCACCATTAGCGATGGCACCATGGAGATAGACAGCTCGCAGGGAGGCATTGGAGCGCAGGAGCTTGGATTTAGACGCTCACTGCTTTTTCTGCGGCAACTGCTGCACGGATTGAGGACTCGTCCGCAATACAGCCCCCGACAACGCTCGCCGCCCCGCCTGCCCGACCGACCCCTCAAAGGCGACTCCGTTGATATTTCCTATCAATGGTTCGATGGTGCCAATAGATCTGGTGTCAACATCTTGCAGATTGGTGACCTCTCCACGGCGACGGAACTCGTCGAGCGGCTCACTCACCTCACCGGCTTCTCCAAGTTTGCCGCCATCTGCGGTGGACATAACGTGGAGCTACTCAAGGACCCACGAGCTCTTGTGAAGGATCTAAACTTTCTATCTGGGCTCCTTATTCTTCGCAAAATCCCAGAGGCCCCGGAACTGGCCCGAGGCGGAAGACGCCAGCCTCTTACCTCCGTTGATGCGGAGGTGCTCAAGCATTTTGATGAACTTTACGATCTTCTCGATCTTAAAGATGATCTGGCCCACGAGGTAAGAACTGGTCTATTGCCGTGACTTCTTGTTTTGGTGCTGACATTTGCAGATCTATGATTTCCTTGTTGTTTTTCCTCCACAGGATCGAGTTCGCGAGCTTGTCAGGTCCGAGTCTCGAAGCGACAAGGACCTGTTTCCTCTCGAGAAACCGTTCAATGCTCTCTACTCTATGAATACCCTGTCAGCGTGCTTGCGCGAAGAATCGGTAGAGGTTTCGCCTAACCCAACCTTCGTTGCCCATAGCATTCAGGTCCTGGTGTCGTTCCTGGCTGGTGATGGGCTTTTGGAATCTCTCGCCGCAAATTCTACGAGGTTCTTCCTCGTTACCAGTGCGCTTGAGTGCCTTGTGGTCGCTCTCCCTGTCTATCACCCGGCCAGTGATGAGGACAGCTTGGTCCAAGATCCCGCCTTGTTAGTACAGCGGCTTGTCGACCTCATTGACATTGGCCGTCATACTTCCTCTAGCACCATTCCTGGTATCAATATCCAGCGATTGATATGCAACTCGTTCGGGGTCTTGATCGAAGGCTCCTTGAGCGACCAGAAGTTCTGGAGCGCTGTCAAGCAACATGTGAAGTTCGACGAGCTCCTATGCTCTCTTCTGCTGGAGGAATGTCGTCAGCCAATTCGACATGAGATCGCAGAGCGGATTAAGATGACCTGTAGTCCTTCGAAGTCGTTCAAGCAGTCCGCCAAATTGACGACTGAAGATCCGCAAAACCCATCGCCCCTTGATAAGCCTGCTCGGATTGATATGCTTGCTATTATTTGGAGTGCTTTTGTCCAGGACATACCAAAGACCACGGAGCATGCCTCTCAGTCGGCAGAGTTCTTCAGGACTGCTCTCTGGGTGCTTCAATCTGTCGCTGAGAAATCACCCCGGGATTTGATATTCGGTGACTATGTCAAGCAGTGGAGTGAGATCATGCTGAGCCATCGTACCGAAGAGGTTTGTTTTTTTTTCCCCGACAGATTGATACCCCCATTAGCTGACCTGTCAAAAGTTCGTTGGACGTGAGCCCGTCGATGATCTGATCCTCGGGTTTGCTCATTTGCTTGAACTTTGCCTCGACCTGGCTGATTCTGCCCAGGCCAGAATGGACACTGCGTGAGTTTTTATTGACCCTAATACCTTGTATTTGTACTCATTTGTCCTTTCCAGTGATCTCGCTGAGAAAATCCTTGCCACTTACCTCTTCCCGGACTTGTCGGAGGAATCGTCGGAACCCATCGTCCCACAAGCTCCTGTTATGCATAATCTCACTCGCCAGAAGCTCTACAACATCATCAACCTTCTCTGCAAACGGAATGACGATGTTTATGCGAATGTTTTGGACCAATTGGAAGCTATTGTCCCACGAGGTAAGTCACGGTCTCTCTGACTCCAGTCTCTTTGTGCGCTAACCATCCCTATTTTTCACAGACTACACCTACGTCTCAAGCACGGCTCTTGATCGATCGAAAATGCTTCGAGCACCGGAGGGTTACGCTGGTCTCAAGAATCTCTCGAATACTTGTTATTTGAATTCCTTGATGACACAGCTGTTCATGAATGTCGAATTCCGAGAGTTCATCCTGGGACTCCAACCCGCAGACCCCGGCTCGTCACAAAAGTTGCTCTACGAGACCCAGAGACTCTTTTCATGGATGCAAGAGACATGGATGAAGAGCTTGGAACCACAGGAATTTGTGGACAGCATTCGGACTTACGACAACGAGGCTATTGATGTCACTATCCAGATGGATGTTGACGAGTTTTACAACCTTCTCTTCGACCGCTGGGAGGCTCAAGTTCTTGATCTCGAAGACAAGAAGAAGTTCCGCTCCTTCTATGGGGGCCAGCTGGTTCAGCAGATCAAGTCCAAGGAATGTGAGCACATATCGGAGAGATTGGAGCCGTTCTCGGCTATTCAGTGTGACATCAAGGGCAAGACGAGTCTCGAGGAGAGCTTGCAGGCTTATGTTGAGGGTGAGGTCATGCAGGGGGGTGAGTAAAGCAAACTGGGATCGTGCCTGGAAACCTTATGCTAAGAATCTGAACCAGACAACAAGTATTCTTGCACTTCCTGCGGACGGCATGTTGATGCTGTCAAGCGGTAAGGAGAGAAATTCTTTGTTCATCGACATTGTATGTGCTGATTCGTACACAGTGCCTGCCTGAAAGAAGTCCCCGACAATCTCATCTTCCATCTCAAGCGGTTTGACTTTGATATGGTGACCATGATGCGAAGCAAGATCAACGATGAATTCCAATTCCCTCATCGCATTGACATGGCCCCATTCAAAGTGGAATACCTTTCCGACTCGAACGCCTCTATTGAGCCGGACGTCTTTGAATTAGTCGGTGTTCTCGTTCATACCGGCACAGCTGAATCTGGTCATTATTACTCCTACATGCGTGAGCGACCAACGGCCAGTAGCGTGCCATCATGGGTTGAATTCAATGACTCCGACGTCAGCAGGTTTGACCCGGCAGCGATCGCCGACCAATGCTTTGGCGGCCAAAGCGAATCTCACTCTGTCAATGGTGTTCGGCTCAACAAGGTCTGGAACGCCTACATGCTGTTTTATCAGCGCGTGTCAACAATGGAGCAATCCAACGCCATCTTCAGGTCGTCAAAGGGCAATGTCCCTGCCCACGTGCCTATTCCCACCGTGTTTGGAAATCATATCGCCATCGAAAACGAGCTCCATGTTCGAAGCTACTGCCTCCTGGACCCCTATTACACCTTTTTCGTCCAACAGCTATTGCGACGCTTGGACACTGTAGCTCTCACCACAAATCGAGATAAGGTCATTGGACTGGCCGTCGATGTCGGCATGGATACACTCGAGCAGCTGGTGGCGCGGACGAAGGATGCCATGGGACTGGAGAACCTCTTTACGGAGATCTTTCAAATCCTCGGCCGGACCCCGTACGCCGCCTATCGGGTGTTGGATTGGGTGTGTGGACGGCCCACTTCCATCCGCAATCTCATCCTTAGGGGCCTTCATTCTGAAGTTCGGGTCAAGGGATCTATGCTTGTCGTTGGTGCTCTGAAGCAACTTCACACGACATCCAATGATTCCGAACTTGATGAGAGCGACCAAAAGATGTGGCGCTCGCGCTTCGAATATGCTTTCGATCAAGTTGCTGAAATGCTAGACAATTTGTGGCCAGCCCTCCAAAGCGCGCCGCGGCCATGGGATGACTACCATGAGTTCCTCAACATGCTCACTGAATTTGGTCCATGGGCCATGAGAGTTCTGCTAGACAAGGGTATCTTCATGAGATGCCTCGAGATAATCTGGCTCGAAGGGGAAGACCGCAAGAGACTGAGGGGTCACTATTCGACTTACTGCAGATTGCTTGAGAAAGGTCGTCGATTCTCCCACCGAAAGCTTCTAGACCTGTGCTCCCTCTTTTTCAAGAGAATTGACCTCACTCTTCCACCGACTATGGAGGATGAGGATCGAATTATGTCAGCTGACGGCAGGTTCTCCGTAAACCTGACCGAGAGTTCCTTCATCAAGTCTTTGGATAAGGACGGATCTCTCATACTCCTGACCAAAATCATCACACATCACCACTGGGTGAATACCCAAGCTTGTCGGAACATTGTTTCTCTCTTCCTCGAGGCAGAACCCGAGGCGGGCCTTCTGGGTCCTATTTGCCAGACACTGGAGGCTGGTTTGAGAGTGTCACCCGCGGATCTCTGTACGCCATTCCTAGATTCGACAATCCTGTTTTGCAGACGTGCCCCAGACGAAGAGCGAATCATCGCCATGATCGACTTCGTCGCCAAGGGAGTGGAGACTATCAACAACAGTGGAGGCTTGGAACACTTGGAATTCTTCACCCATCTGTGCCGCCTATCGAACGAGCGTGCCAACCTGGACCACAATAACTTCACTCAGCTGTCCATGGAAAAGATCCCGGACTGGGCCCCCACTCTCCTGATTGATAAGGACAGAAATGTGCGGCACGCGACAATCAGCGCTCTGAGCACTTTGCTTTTCAGCGACACCGATGAGGCCAACGATGAATACCAGGCTCGGTGTGCTACCATTGCTCGCGAATTGATGACTGCTTGCGTGAACAGGATCGACAAGTCGTTTCTCCATAGTGACGTTCAGACCGTTGAGTCAAGGATTGTGGAGGCAGTCATCCAGGTCATTAACCACTGCTTGGAGACCTTCTACGATGAGAGCAAAGAGGAGGACAAGAAGGTTATCCAGGAGGCTACTGGTAAGAAGCCCTTTCATCCATGCCCATTCCTTGCATAGCTAGCTACTAACAGTTTTTTCCCCAGCCGCGGTAGTATTCCTCGAGCGAATGACTGTTGATGCCCCCGAAGAACTGGTTTCTGGTATGTTCACCTCACGTAGCTTCAATTTCCCTGTCTAACAATTTCTTTTTGCAAATGTTCCAGAATCTGATCTGCCTTCTGCAGAGGAGTGGGAAAACAACTCTCCTTTGGGTAGCGACTCGGAAGAAGTAGGACTCGTGGGAACGCCTTAAGCCAACCCTTCTTGAGAATCCTTGTCCCTTATGTGCCGCCCATACACGAAGCAACGACTTTACGATTACACACACCAACAACCTTTTCTCTCTGCACATGATGATTGATTCTTTGTTTCCTTTTGAGAAGTTTTCGCATCGCAACCTTGAATGTTCCTCCGGTCCGCGACGTACCATCCCCCCTCTCCTGACTTTTGCGCTGTTGCTATTGTGCTGCATAGACCCGGCGTTTTCAAATCCTTTACCGGTTCGAGATGGGCTGACACCCTCGGTAATATGGTGTACTAGATTTTTCTCCTATCCTGTCCTGTCCTGTAGTCCGCCTTGCTCGTGAATGAGCAATTGACCTCTTTTTGTGCTTTTGATTCATTCAAATGGAATCCTCGCTGTTGGAGTGTTAATGAGGTGGGCTCATTCTTTCTTTTTGCGCGTTGATTTCGATATCTTGCCTTACTTATCTTTCGTGGGGTTGTTTGTGTTGTGTTTTTGGGCGGATGAAATGGATGGGTTGAGATAGGTAGATTTTGCTTGCTCGAATGGAATGCAGGGGACTGGGAATTATTCCCCTTTTCATTCTCCCTTTCTAGGATTTACTATAGACTAAAGCAACGATGCTGGAATACTTCTGTCGCTACGTCTTGTCTATGGAACACTATGTCGAAGCCGCAGGCGTGTCTACTTGTAGAGGTTGAATATTTGGCTGTTTATTTACTTTGAAGGACGGCGAAGAAGAAAAGCACAGTTTTATAATATTGTACAAGTTCCTCTAGATATACCGACTGCCCTCATTACCCCAGGCGCCAGCGCCAATGCTTCCAGTTTTGTTTTGGTGTCTTCTTACCCTGCTTTACCAAAGCATGCCACGTTGGCGGGTTCGGTCCCTTAGACGTCTTCAAACTCATCCTCGTCCTCATCGGATTCCTCTTCATTGTTCACTGCGGGCTCTACCTGCGCGTCGGGGTCAGGTTTGATCTCAGGGTCGGTCGTGAGCTCGGATTCAACCTTGATCCTCTTCGCGGTGGGCCCGTCATCGGCAGGCGTGGAGGGTGTGTCGACAGACGACTGAGGCGCGCTGACGCTCGACGCCGTATCATGTTCGCGTTTGATACCAGCAACACCAGGTGTAGACGAATTGGGGACGCTGGTAGGACCACCACCGGCTGTGGCAGGAGTACCTGGTCCACTTGGTCCAGATACGCCACCTACATCCTCGAACTCGTCCTCGTCATCCGAGTCATCTTCACTGCTAGCATCTTCTTGCTCCTGCAATTCCTTTTCGCGTTCCATAGCGGCATAGTACGCGGCAACCTTGTCGTCAAGGGCATCCAGACTGGGTTTCTGATCTTCGTCGCTGAGGTCAGGCTTAATGGAGAGACCTTTCCCAATCTGAGCCCCAGCACCTCCAGGCACGGCGTTATTGACGGTAGAATGTGTGTGCCACACCGGAAGCGCGTTTTGTTTCTCCACCGCAGCCTTGCGAGCGGCTTCTTCGGCCTGCTCCGCCGCGCTCTTCTCCTCGCTCGAGGTAAGCGAGATCTCCAATGCCGCCGCGTCCGTCTTGATGTGACCGCGTGTAAGATCCTGCTGCTTAGTCGCAACGGGAACCACCGCGCGCGTTGGGTGCGTGGCTTGGTTCCGGGGCACCTCTACCTTATGATCCCAGGCCGTGTCAAAGTCATTCGGCGGAATCTCGACGGAGTCGATCTGCTTCAGCAGTTTGAGCATGTTGTCCAGCTGCGCCATCAGCTTGCTGTTCTTCTCGTGGCCGGTGCGGTCGATGCCCTCGACGCCCTTGACATCCTCCGTCCGCTCTAGGGTGGCGCCGCACTCCTGGCACTCGAATCCTTCTTCCGATACAAGGCTAAGGACATCCAACTCGGTCCATTCGGCTCCGCATCGGATACATATGTACTCCTTGCGTTCTTCGCTCGGTGTGTACTGTGCCTTGATTGTTGACGTCAACTTGGACACCTTATACTTGATCGCGTCGATGACGGGGTGGAGCGGGATGTAGTAGTAATCACGGTTGACGGGGCGAGTTGAACCATCACGAATCTCGGCACGCGTGCTCCTGTGTGACACGAAGAAGTCCAAAATCAGCTTATATTCAGACATGCATCGGACCAAACACATACACTGCGAGTAAACGGTCCTCTCGCAGTCGCGCACACAGCTTGCGAAGGTCCTTCTGTTGCATGCCCATCAAGAAAGCGAGATCTTCGGCGTGGAGACTGCAGCAGGTCAGGTCAGCCAGAAGCTAAGCATCCATCGGGGCGCATCGTACACCGAGTGCAGGAAGAGCGCGTCCACAACCAGGATGTGGCGTGTTTCATAGAAGGCGCGCACCACGCTCCGGATGAGCGTATTGGCGAGATCCATGGCTGCTGTGAGGGCGGAGTGAAAGCTGTCGCGCGCAGCGATCGATTTGAGCGCAAGGCGTCAGGTCGCGCGAGTTAGACGGCGGACCAGACGGGCATGCTTCGGAAGTGCGGACCGAAACTAGCTGTAGGCAGTTGGCTTTTTAGGCTGGACGCCCGGGTTGGTGAAGAAGGAGAGAAGGGCCGGGGTGCAGTGAATGAAAGAGGCTCTCCATGGGACAAAAGATGGACACGGCTAGTCACATGCTCATTACTGCCTGAGGCAGAAATATGCTCATTACGACCTAGCGTCAAATCGACCATGGAAAATGTTCTGCTACGGCTTCGTTTTGCTCCTCGACTCTTTTCATGCCCTCCTCGTTCTTTTTGCCGCGGAGTCTGACAGGGATTTTCCGCAGACGCAAAACCCCATTGGCTTACCGGTCTTCCTTTACATTTGCCCGCCACAACAATCTTCTCTTCCCCCGGCGCACGTTTCTACTCAAGACAACACCTCGCGCCGAGCTATCAGACATCCTCTCACAAACGCAATGGCCGATAACAAAGGAAGCGGAGGCCGCGCTGGTGGAGGCCGTAAGAAGCGAGATATGGGCCGGGCAGAATGGAGGTATGCTGCGTGGAGTTCACACCTCGACCTCCGCAGTACTAACTAACCACGAGACAGTCGGTCGATGACAGACAAGCGAGCGCGCCTTGATGAGAAAGAAGAAGTCAAACGCCGGAAAATCGAGAATGGCGAAGAGGTCCAGACTCCGATCTATGCGACGCAGTTTTCCAAAGAGGAGATTGAGAACGAGGAGCGGAGACCGAAAAAGAAGGTCGCGCTGTTGATGGGATACTCCGGGACAGGATACGCTGGGATGCAGATGTATGGCTATTCAATCAGTGCATTGTGCAAAACGCTGACGTTACTGTTATAGGAACGACTCACAAAAGACTATTGAGGGTGATCTTTTTACGGCCTTGGTTGCCGCCGGCGCCATCTCGAAAGCCAATGCTTCGGACCCGAAGAAGTCGTCCTTTGTGCGTTGTGCACGCACTGACAAAGGTGTACATGCGGCAGGAAATGTCGTGTCTCTGAAGATGATCGTTGAAGATCCGGACATCGTCCAGAAGATCAATGACAAGCTCAGCCCCCAGATTCGTGTTTGGGGCCTCGAGATCACTGCCAAGAGTTTCAGCTGCTACCAGATGTGTGATTCCCGTGTATATGAGTATTTGCTGCCGAGCCACTGTCTGCTCCCGCCACATCCCAGCACGTACCTTGGAAGGAAGATTGTGGAGCTTGCTGAGCAAGCCGGCAACCTGGATGAAGTCAAGGCTCGACAAGAGGACGCTGCAGGATTTTGGGAGGATGTCGATGAAAAGCACATCAAGCCTATATTGGAGAATGTCCCGGAGGATGTGCGCAATATTGTGCAAAAGGCTCTTTACTTCGATGACAATCAAGATACGGAGCTGGAGAGAGACGCTGAAATGACAGATAGCCCTGCAGACGCGCAACCCTCCCAACAGGAATCTGCTACCGAAAAGTCATCCGAGACTCCTCAGGACCAACCCTACCGGGTGGATCCCCGTGAACGACTCATCAAAGATACCATCAAGGCCGTCAAAGCGGCTTATACAACGGCAAAACGCACTTACCGAGTACCGGCTTCCCGTGTCGCGCGCCTCCAAGACTGCCTGAGTCGTTATGAGGGCACTTCGAACTTTCACAACTACACCATTCAAAAAACATACAGTGACCCATCCGCCAAACGATACATCAAGTCATTCAAAGCGAATCCGACGCCGATCATCATCAATGGCACTGAATGGCTCAGTCTCAAAGTCCACGGCCAGAGTTTCATGATGCACCAGATCCGCAAAATGGTGGCAATGGCCGCCCTGGTCACTCGTTGCGGCTGCGTCCCTGACCGCATTAAGGAAACCTATGGGCCCGACCGCGTTGCCATCCCCAAGGCACCGGGCCTGGGACTTTTGCTGGAGCGCCCTGTTTTTGGTGCCTACAATGCGAAGGCTGCAGGGCTCTCTAGGAGCCCAATTGACTTCGAGAAATTTTCTAAGGAGATGAACGAGTTCAAACAGCGAGAGATCTACGACCGGATATTCCGGGAGGAGGAGCAGCAAAATGCGTATGCGACCCCCGTATTCATTTGTGAGGAATTATTTCTAACTTGGTGCCTGTAGATTCGGCTCTTTCTTCAACCACATTGATCATTACCCTCAGGGGTACTTTCTCTATGTCACCTCCGGTGGAATCCCGGCTGCTCGACTCGCTGCGGCACCGTCTGCCGATTCGAACAGCTCAGCCCCGTCTAGATCACTCAAAAAGGGCAAGTCTCAGTGGAAGGCGCTCGCTGCTATTGAGTCCGCGTCCGAGGGTGAAGGGGAACTTCCGGATGGCGGCGAAGAAGGGAATTGATATCTTTAGAGCCCAAACCTTGTACGATTTAGACATATCCACTGTTACGAAATGAGAAAAGTGTCTCTATTCCGTCATCAATCGCAATTTGCATGTCCAATCGACTTCAATAACAATCCCATAAGGCTGCTTCAAAAGGCTTCCTGTTCACGGGCGTGATAGGCTCCCCAACCCCCTTTGGACTTCACCATCCACACCCACAACTACAAGAATATTCTTCAACGCGTATGGAAAGTGCCACCACCGTTATGTGTAGTCAGAAGAGGTGTGAAGCTATAACGAATTTATAACACAAAATCACAGGTAGGATCCCTTATTCTGCACTGAAAGCTGTCGCTAAAGCATTAGCCAGCCTTCGTGTCCGTTTTTGCAGCTTCGAGATGAGCCATCTAGTCACGCCGTAGTTAGTTAATATGTAGTTCCACAAGGAGAATCTAGAATATCCTCCAAAACCCTGGTCAAAAGGAAACGGCGGGACCTGATGATGCCGATCAACCACATATCAGGTCGGAGGTCGGCCCCAAGAGCACCGAGCCCCGCATATATGAAGCGGGACGAATTTCTTCCATATAAAGGGTCCGTTAAAATGGGTTCACTCGCAATAGGCTGCGCAAGATTTATCTTTCTCACGGTAATATAGCAGCAGTCAACTTGGTGCAAAAAGTCTTCTAAAGTACTTTTCCATCGAACGCAATGTCTGCCACGTCATCGACTACTATCATCGCTCTTTCCAACGTCCGGGTCTTTGATGGACAAAAGATTCAAGAGCCTAGCACCGTCATCATTGATGGTGAATTGATTGGTAATCCTGATGCCGTTCCGACTGAAACCGTTGATGCGCATGGATCGATCCTTCTTCCTGGATTGATTGACTGCCATATCCATTTGACTGGCCCGAAGGACCTCTCACAAATGGCAAGATATGGTGTGACGACCGCACTGGATATGGCGACCTGGCCGGCTGATCTTCTCAACTCTCTTCGTGGTCGAAACGGGGTGACCGATATTAGGGGCTGCGGGCTTGCTGCCACAGCTCCTGGAAGCGCCCACAGCCATATTCCAACAATACCTAAAGAGGCATTGGTTTCGAATACTGCGGAAGCCGAACGTTTCGTGGAAAAGCAAGTGGCTGAAGGCGCTGATTACATCAAAGTCGTGGCTGATATTCCTGGTCCCAGCCAAGAATGCCTGAATGCTTTGGTCGAGTCAGCGCATCGCCACCAGAAACTCGTCATTGCCCATGCCGTGACGACAATGGCTACCCAAATGGCTCAAATTGCGGGCGCGGATGCTATAACCCATGCTCCTCTTAATGGGGTCATGAGCGACGCGGAGGTTAGCCAAATGCTAGAAGAGAAGCGAATCAGCATTCCAACATTGACAATGATGAAGGGATGCGCTGCGAAAAAGGCAGGGGCATATAGAAACGCTAAAGATACAGTCTCCACTCTTCATCGTGCTGGAGTTCCAGTGCTTGCTGGCACCGATGCAAATATGGCCCCGGGTGTGCCCTTTAATGTTATTCACGGAATCAGCTTGCACGAGGAGCTGGAGCTTCTAGTTGAAGCTGGCCTTTCAACAACTGAAGCTCTTTGCGCGGCCACTCATCTGCCTGCAAAACATTTTGGCTTACAGGACCGGGGCGTCATTGAGCCTGGTCGCCGAGCAGATCTTGTTCTCGTCAAAGGAAATCCTGTCGCGGATATAAAAGCGACGCGGCACATTGAAAGGGTCTGGATTGCTGGTCAGGAGTTTAAGCAAAAAATTGAATGACCTTAGAAAGAAGACAATAGCTCATTTTTCACTATGCTCTTAATTTCTGATTTGACATTGTTCTTAACGGGTCGAGTTCTAGCGTGAAACAACATCGGGTTCAGTCATGGGCCCACATTTCTTATTTAACCTCATACAACCGAATTTGGCCAACTCATTGAAATACTTGCATAATTGAAAGCACCTGCAGCCCAAAATTTCTTTGTAAAAACCCCATGGAATGGATAAGATACGCACCTCGACACCATCCCCAGACCCATCCGGTAGATCTGTCAAGAAACCCGGGAAAATCTGCGAAGAGGTCAGAGTTCTGCGTGTCTACTAGAATAGTACGCGGGGACTGCGCAAGGTCCGATGGGAGTGGTTGAGTATCAAGCATATGCATCGGGACTAGCGATGGGCTCTTTTGCATTTTGTCTGGCTGTCTTCTTGGACCAGCCTTTGCGATCCAAGGCATCGCCGATCGTGGAATTTGGTATGTATATGTGCAATTCATCCGGCAAGAAAGTTTCCATCCAATGAAGGTATAAACTCAGCGTTTCAAGTAGACTGGCACACAAAACAGCGATATTGGAAATCAGATATACAAACATCGTCGTTACACGAATTAATTTCTAACCCTTACCATGAAACACGTTAATCCAAATAAGGCGTAGTCGGTAGATCCTCCGTTTCCTAGAATAGACATCGTATTTTACATGACGATGGCGAGACCTTTGCATAATATATTTTACACGAAAGTGCTATGCAATTGCTGCCTTGCGTGCCCTTATCGAAGCTGACACCCCTGACGCTGGCGTCCGTGTGTGGAGATAAGGCCGCGGTCAAGCTACTGCTCGCCACGGAGAGTGTCAACCCGAACTCCCTTACGGACTCTGATAGACGGACGCCCTTATCGTGGGCCGTAAGATATAGCATGACTACTTTGAGCCGCCTAAAGGGTACAATTATTAAATGACGATCGGGGTACATTGTCAACTACGTAGTCAGCAAATCAATCTGGATCCCTGGATACCGTCGCAAGAATTCTGGAGGCTTAGATCTTCACTATGCTGGCTTGACGCTTTCCCACTTCATATTACTTGACTGTCATTTTCTTTCTTGACTTAGCCATGCCCAGTTATACATCCGGAACACAACTCTACTTCATCAGGACAAAGAAAGACACCAACAATCAAAGTTCGAACTATTTATTCAAGGAGAGACCGGTGGTCATTGCTCTGTATGAGCTATCTGCAGCTCGCCAAATGTAAGAGACGCATTCGACACATCGAGACCAGATCGACGTGCAATAAGAAAGGCATCAACAAGCGCCAAGGACTCATTTATGCGTCGAAATCACGACTCACGAGCAATTCCGCCGCGCCAGTTAGTCTCGTCCAAGTATATGCCTGGTAGAGGTTGGTAGTCAGCTATTTGCCGTTGACAAATCGAAGCATAAGAGTCACTACCCAGGGAAAAATATTCATATGTATCTGCGTTCTTAGATTTCATTGGATTTCGAGATAAAAGAAGGCACTTGATGAGCCCGTATGCGTAATCTTGAGCTACCAAATTAATTAGCATCAGCTTTCAGGGAGGAAGGCAAGGAAACAAACTCGACAACTTCGCATGCGTGATCTCGTGTAGCTGAATTAATGGCTGGATCAACGGCTGAATCAATGGCTGGATCAATGGCTGGATCAATGGCTGGATCGATGGCTGAATTGATGGCTGGATCGATGGCTGAATTGATGGCTGAATCGATGGCTGAATTAGCTGAATCGATAGTTGAATTGATGGCTGAATTAATAGCTGAATCGATAGCTGAATTGATGGCTGAATCGATAGCTGAATCCCTAAGTCTAGGCAGCTTTGTAATCATATTCAATACCATAGACGCTGTAGGGCTAAGGCCAGGGAATCGAAACATCTCCATAATACCCCAGAGGCGACTAGTCCAGGTAAATGTCCAAATATAGCCATGCTCTGCCAGTGCAAAGATTTTGTATCCCTGGGGAATAGGCTTATTAGGCATTTTGATTGTATGCTTCGTACGATTAAAGCAACGAATCATAGTCTCATCAATAGAAATATTTGAACCTGGATAGTAGTAATTTCGAGCTGCTCTTTCAAATTCAGAAGCTAGAGGCTCTACTTTATACCACCATTGCTTAGTCGCCTTTTGGTCATCCTCTGTACCTAGCCTAGATATATGTAAGAAGCGTTTAATCTGCTCAAATCGCTTCTGAGCCATATAGCGTCTAGGAAGGTGTAGAGGTCCATTATCCTCATCTTGGCTCCAATAGTCATCAAACGTCGGGGATTGATGAATGCCCATATAGATAAGGATCCCAAAAAGACCTATATTCTATTAGTATTAATAGACTAGATATTGATAGACCAGACTAGGTATTAATAGACTAGCCTTGATTTCTAAAGGGGTGGTATCCTTCCATGCGCGGCAGGTAGGCGATTGATGTTCAGATTGTTTTTGCTGCGCATATTCGTTGGTAGATTGGGCAATATATTCGAACATTTCTTCGCTTATAAAGAGAGAGAATAGCGCATATGGGCTATCAATATTCAGACTACTTGGGAGCTGTAGTCGTGGGGCCTCAAAGCTAGGATATAGAGGTTGAAGTCGAGCATTAAGCGCCTCTTGGGAGGGTAATTCAGCAATAATTTCATTAAGCTTCCGCTTAGTGCCTAATAAATCTCTAGAATTAGTATAATACTAGCCCCTAAGCCTAATAATATAAGGTAAATACCTTTTGCCATACTGAATTTAAGGATTGTAGAACTAAAGGTGAGAGTAGGGAGTAGTTTCAAAGAGAAACTAATTAACTACGCGTAGTTAGAATAACTACTACGCGTTGATAATTAAGCAAAGTAGTGGAGCCCTTCTAGCTAATGAGAGCTCATAAATTTTAGTATTATGTCTAATTGGTTAGAAAAATACACTAATTGAAACCACGCTAATTGTGCTGGCGCGGACGGTGAAGGGGATAGGTGGTGACACCGATTTCCGGATCAACTGTATACATTAACCAGACTCTTCGTCGTTCGTTGTCTTCTGGCCGTCATCTTCCATCATTCTCTGGACTCTCTGGGGCACCACTTCCCTCTCAAAATCTTCTTGAAATATGCCCCCATGCTTCTGAGCCATATGATCATATATGTCGCCAGGAATGACTTTGGCACAGAAAAAGCACCACTCTGTGCCGCACATGGGACAACTCATATGGCCACACCCAGAAATCTTCTCAGTAATGACTTTGCATCGGGGACATGGCGCGAGATTCCGTATCCTGCGCTCCTCTTCCTTCTGGTTGGCCAAGTCTCGCTGATGCTCCACCGCTTCAGCCAGGTGAATATTCCTCTCCAATCGCGCAATGGCGAATAATTCCTCTGCTGTCCGTCGTTCTTCCTCCAATCGCTGTCGTTCAAGCTCTTGTACACATTCGTAGCATGACCAGTTGGATAGTTGGGGTGTTCCTCTTGCGCAGGTTCGCTGCATATACTCCTTTGCGGAGGCACATTCCTGACACCAGGCATAGATCGAAGTGCCCTTGTCGCGTACCGCATCAGCCAGCCCTCTGACCCCCTGGATGCCCATTCCATACTTGGCAAGCGTGCGAGGCGTGGGGTATCGGCGGCAGAACGGACATGCAAGGGCAGCGGTGTTGATAACAGAGCCAGGTGCATTCTGGCCGTACCATCCTGCTAAGCAGGTGGTACAAATTCGCTGAAGGCACCCATGTCGGCCACAAGCGGGGTTCAGTGTACCGGGATGGAATGTTGAGAAACATAGCGAACAGTCAATCTGGATTGTCTTGCGCCCAATAACCATCTCATGGATAATGGATGCCAACTCAGTTGCGTTATGGATGCGCTTTTCTCGGTGAGTGAGGGTTGCTTTGCCGGATGGGAAGAGCTTTATCCGAGAAAGGAAGCTAATAGTTCCCACATTGGAGACCGTAGAGAATAGCGAATGATTCTTGAACAACTCTGCGATCGAATTCTGTGTGTCGTGGATAAGCCAGGAGAAGGTGTTCTCCATGGAGATTGCCCGTGCGGTCGTTTCCAGGCCTGTAATCGTGTTATGGCCTGATATACAGGGGGGCAGATGAACTCTGTTTCGTGAAACGAAGAAGGTCTATATTCTTTAGGCCAAATCATCCGGTTAGAGCACTTCTTGCACTCGACGACAGGTGCGGTGCCTTGCTGGGTTCTGCAATAGTGACACTTTGCTCGGACATTTAGTGCGTCGACATTATACACAATGTACTGTGCTCTGCAAGAGACAATACCACACTCGACCCATGTTGCTTCAGAGACACGGTCGATGTCCCGGGAGACACCAGTGGATATATATTTTTCCTTCTCTTTCTGGGTAGCATAGTCTGTAGCCAGGCAAATACCGCACTTGCTACTCTTTCCCATTACTGTGACAGATCGGATGTATTGACAAGATCGGCATGTCGTCAAAGGTCCGACGGGCGCACTTGACTTCTGTGGAGTCCATGGAACACGGGCCGTCAGGGGAGCATCGAGATTCAGTTCCAAGATCTTGAAGGCAACCAGTTGCTCAAAAAGCTTACGATCGGTTTTCTTCAAAAGTCGAACAGGCTTCTTAATCGCCTCCTGGTCTTGCAGCATTGACGCTGAGTCCACCTGCCATGTTTGATATCCTTCGTCGGCATCCACGAGAAGGGTCAAACAGCCCATGTTCCAGTTCTCGGGCACAGAGATGTCGTTCCACCTGTCCTTGAACACAAGCATCTCGCTTGCAGCAATGCCAGTGAAGTGAGCGACTCCAATTCGTATACTTAGGGCGGCAACGAGAGCAGCCGGACGACCTGATAGTCTGGTACCTGGGACAATAAGATGGAAAAGAACCTTCCAAAACTGACGGCCATATTTCTCTGAAGCCAGGGCCAGCGGAATTCTTGGCACCTGCTCAGTGGATGCTGCTGCAACGTGCTCCGGCATCTCGCTCGCGGATCCAGCAAATGTCAGTTGGGTTAGAACGCGGCCGACACGCCGCAGAATGGGAGCGTTGCAGGATCGACCGATTTCAAGCAGGTCAGCTCTTGTCAATGCTGAGATTGGTTCATCTCCATCTTCGCTAGTGCTGGAGAATCGTAGCGTAGGATCCAGAAACACGCAAGGAAACTGTTCTGTTTCATGAACAGCGTTGATGATAGTTAATATTTCTTCCGCGTAGTCGTAAGAATTCTCAAGCCACGCCTTCATTTGAGCCCGCTCCTCTGAATTTTGAATTTTGTCGACATGTTGGCTGAATGCAAGGACAATTTCATCACGTCGAGGATAGGTTCTATCGCTGCACAATGCTCTCCACATAGTTCCGAACACAGGATTGAGTGCTATAGTTCGGACATCTTCTCGGATTATGCTCATCAATTGCTTAACCGCTCGCTCCTTGTATCGTGCATCCGTCTTCCACCGCTCTGCAAAATTCATGACTGGAATTTCCTTCTTGGGAAGGTGCTTTTTCATGACCTCTCCAGTCATTCCAATGCTTGTGAGGTTCTCAGACAAGGTCTTACACGGAGAAAATGCCAGAAAAGGACTTGCAGCATGTTCGTACTCTTGGCCAATTTGCTTGATACCGCTGACAGAGATGTAGCGCGACAGCTCCGCAGAGACTGTCTCCGAGCCCAGCTCTTTGCTGGCTCCTGAGACGGGGGGCTTTTTCCACGCCCATCCAATTCAAAAGAATGTCGACAGTCACCTTTGAGATATTTGCAGGACGATTGTCATTGAGATGAACACAAGCACCGCCCGTTAAAGTGGCTAGGAAGTTATAGTACGCGGCACAGTATTGCGGCATGTCTGACGGGAGAATCGCGAAGACCTGGGCGTGTTTCGGTCCACTGCGTAGAGCATTACATCCAGCTATCCAGTTCAGGAAGATAGATCCGCTGCCGGAATAAGATTCTTTCCGAGACAATAGTTGTCTTTCTGACTTCGCATTATTGCTTAGGACCGCAGCGGGTTCATCCATGTGCGGAGGCGCATCGGTATAAAGCAGAATTATAGTGGTCGCTTCGGATCGCATCACCTCGTATGCCTTGGCGAGGGCAGTCTTGACAGCCTCCGGATAGTCGCCGCCACCTTGAGCATGGAGGCCTCTCGCGAGGCTGACAAGATCGGGTTCCTGGTCAGTGCCTTCTGTTGCATCCTGATGCAGCCACCCAGACCATTCCAGTAAATTGCTATCTCCATAATCGCGATATGCAAGAAGGCCAGTACGTGAAAAACATTCTGTGAGCGCGGACACTGAGATGATCTGAGGAAGCGAGGTTTTGAGCGAGTGGAGATAGTTGGACATGGACGCGGTTGCGTCCGCGATAATTAAGAGGTCATACTCCTTCATTTCCGGTACTGTCATTCTCTGGCTGATTGCTTCAGACTTGACGCTTTGGAGTTCCTTTCTTTGAGCCTGGAGTAGGTTAGCCTTCCTTTTGTATCTGTAGGAACTCCCCCCGCAGCAAAGCCATGTTGACTCATGGTAGCCTCGTCTCTCATGTGATAGATAACACGTTGGAAATTGCGGCTCAAGACTAGGTACTCCGTGCGAGCTGTCCAATAAATATCCATTGCTTTATAGCTATTGTGGAGCAGCCATACAAGTGCACACCTAGAATGGATTCGTGAGTCAACTTGGATGGTAACCGAGCCGCATGGAAGTAGTCGGTCACCATAATCGGCTTAGCGCGTTATATCGATCTCTGTTCAGAGCGCCACAGGATCTTGGAGCAGTTAGTAAATGAACATAAATTGATGGAAATGGTATTTCATTCTTCTCACTCCAACCATTTGGGGCGAATAATTAAGAGAGATGATCTTCTTATTATCTATGTAAAATGCGCTAGTCCTAATATGGTATGATCATCGATCGACCGCTTCCTAGAATAGAATCTGTTTTTTACATGACCTGCAATAGTGTGGGAGTGGTATGAATTAGTAAAACTGCTGGAGGAGCGAGATGATGTGAGCATGTCATTGTTGGCATTCGACCCCTGCCATTCACCATACTCTTTGACGGCTACGTCCCAAGGACCAGGAATCTTAAGTGCTTTCACGTAATCTCGGAACTTTGCTACCTTAGGCATGCGGTGGGCGCCTAACTGCACCCATTTTCTCCTTTGGGACGCCGACTCCTTACATAGTCATTCCCGCTCAACTCACATGATTTTCATATAAAGCCAGGAGAACTATCTCCTATCTGCTTGCAGAAACAAAGCAACTTCTTCCACCTCGGACAATGTGGCGGGTTACATTATTTTTCAGAAATCTTTACCTCCGAATTGCTGTGACCTTTCTGCGGGTCGTCTTCAAATTAACACGTCCTGCATCGGTTGCAAAGCATGTTCATACCACCCTGCGTATTTCAAGTCGAGACGCCGGCAGAACCATCACGGCCCATCTATACAAGAGAGATACCCCAACTCCATCTGTTCCACAGCCGGCTTTGATCAATTTCCATGGAAGCGGGATGATTTTTCCTGCTTTTGGCTCGGACGATGAGTTTTGTCACCACGTCTGTCAAAACACAGACTACGCAGTGATCGATGTCCAGTATCGGCTGTCTCCCGAAAATCCGTTCCCAGCTGCTGTGAACGATGTTGAAGATGTTATCCGGTGGGTCTTAGGACAGCCGGATAAATATGATCTGACTCGACTGAGTGCTTCGGGCTTCAGTGCTGGAGGGAATCTTGCCCTCGTTGCTGCTGGTGTCCTACTGCCTCAAGATACTTTTCGCTCAGTTCTTGCTTTCTATCCCGGAGTGGATCTAGCAAAGAACCCCGCTGAAAAGATCGCACCTGATACGTCTGGAAAGGCGATTCCTCCTCGGATAGCACGTTTTTTTAACAATTGTTATATCCCTGTGGATGTCGATGCGCGGGATCCTCGTATTTCGCCCCTTTATGCAGATCCCACACGATTCCCTACTAGACTTTTGATGATAACTGCTGGTCGTGACAATTTGGCACCAGAGGCTGAAGAGCTTGTCTCTCGTGTTAAAAAGCAAGCCGATCATCATGTCGTCTTTCAGAGAATGGAGAATTGTGATCACGGCTGGGATAAATCTGTGAATGCAGGGCCTATACAAGAAGAGGCCAAAAGAAGGGCTTACTCGATGGCGATTGACATGTTGAGAGATTGAATGCCCCTTGTGAGAATTTTCCTTTGGGTAATTGGAGTTAGGGGGAAGTACATAGAATGTATGTAAATACTATAATCTAAACACTGCCAACTCCCTACATATTCGAAGCAAATTCATCGTAGACACACGTCACATCTGATCATCTGCTCTGAGCACCCTGAGTGCTCAGAGAGTGCTCGGTGAGCACATAGTTTAATCGTGTTCCCTGACGCAAGGATGATTACGATTCTGGTAAAAAGCGCCCGGAAAATGGCGTCTAAGGTAACCATTTTCTGCGCCCGGTTTACCGTCACCTAGCGTTGTGGTGTAATAATGGTGACGGTAAGGCTACCATCTCGGGAAGCGATCGGCTCTGAGATCCTGGGGTGAGCAGCGGGCGCTTCCTGAGCACTCTGTGTTACGATTCTCCCTTCCGCTTCGCGATTTAGCGCCCTGACTTAAGTCAGGCTTGTGGATAGGAGTGACCGTAGCCCAATAGGAACGCGGTCTTCTTCCCAACTGACACACTTTAGACTCCTGACCTGTGGTCTATCAAGGAGAAGGCATTTCAACACATATATACATCCATAGTAAAAGGAGGTTGTCAAACAGGGAGAACAGAAGAAAGAAATGAATCCACCGAATCCTTTGTTTTGGTTTAGACCTCGCCACGACCCTGAGTTATGACCCGCCAAGACAATTTTCTACTGTAAATCGTCCTACATAGGAAACTTCTTCATTATTGTACACACATTTATGAAAATAAGGGTCGATATCAGGGTTGTAGGGCGTAGGGTCCGACGCTCAGGGTCAGAATTCAGGGTCGTGGCAAGGTCTAATTTGGTTTGTATTCGTAAGCTAAGATCTCAATTATAGCATTCAATGTAAAAAGTCTGAATCTCATCATCTATTCTAGAGATTTGTGAACTGGGTCAAGAAATCCTGCATAGTTATCCGCTGATCCTGCTGGCAAAAGACATTTGAAAGAAGTTTTCGCTTATTCTCAGGTAGGTCCTCGTCGTACCGTACTTCCAAGATATGCTCAGCTTGTTCCGGCGAGATATTCACTTCCTTATTCGGAAGCTGTACCAGGAAGGCCCAAGTGGTGGCTTGCTCCTTTATATCCATATTCGGAAAGGCCATAAACAAATAGAGGATTCCCATGGCAAAAACGTCTCCTTTCTGAAGAAGGTATGGAACCATTCTAACTTTTTCTGTGCGAGGAAGTTTGATGGTTAGCACAGATTCTAATTAACCCAATGATAGAAGTTATAAGGGACAGAAAGCTCACCCGGTGGAGTGAATAACAGCGAGCCTATAGAGTAATCCGTTGATGTCTCAATTGAAGTAGCCGAAGTAGCCATATCGAAATCAATGGCTTTCCATTGCTGCCCATCAAGCATAAAGTTCTCTGGTTTGATATCACGGTGAGCAACCTCAGCTTTGGACACGGAGACCATGATTTCCAACAGCTGCTTGAAAACCAGATCTACTTCAGCCCAGACGTCGGCTGCTGACATGGTTCGCGACTTTGTACCGAGGGCCTTGATCCATTTAGACAGGTCACCCCCCCTTAATTAGAGGCATAACTGAAAAAGCCGGGCCGTAGTCTGCTCCTTTTCTCCTCGGAATCCAGAAAGAACCATAAGGTTGCAGGATACCGGGGCCGTTTATCTTTTGTCGGAGGCGGTCGCCTCTCAGCATACCTTGTGCATCCTTTGTCGTTTTTTTGACCGCAACCGTCTCACTCCTTCCTGTATCGCGATGCATTTCTCCATCGAGAATGTCCCCATATCCCCCGCTCCCGATTTCGTCGTCAAATAGCTCCACCTTCCACTCCTGACAGGATTGAGAATTAGTGTCGTCTAGATCCGGAGAGAACGCATATATTTTTTCTCCATTTGAACCGACACTTTCCCCCTGAGGAAACTGTTGGAGATCTGGCGTAGGCTTAGAAAGGCCGGCCAGGTAATTTTTATAGTTGTTGTATATGTCCCAAGTGTAGAAACCTGTGGGCCAGATACCTCGACGTTCTAAGTAGTTGACCGAGTCGAGGGGTTTGCCAGTTGCCGGTGCAGAAGAGGTATACGATATCAAGAAGAAAGTGGCGCTGAGAACCGCCCAGGAAAGTTTGCTGAAGAGCATCTTGGGGTGCTTGTTCAAATAGCTGCTAATGGAAGAACGAAAAGACTTTGAGCTGCACGGCAAGGCAAATTCCAAGCAGCAGCAATAAGAAGGGTTATGAAGTCCGCCCCTGATTCTTCGTTCTTTCAGTCCAAATACATAGTACCAGGTAGCCCTCGCGAAAGGTCCACCTCCGACCCTCTAGGAACAAGGCCGCCCCATTTTACGGGAAGAGAATGAACTTCCTTTAGAGGGGTCCGAAAAACAATACCCTAGAGTGAGAAACATCCAATCTACTGGACAAAACAATACTTTACAACCATGTGGGCCTTGTTGTCCATGTAAGTAAGTTCCCTAGCTTGCGAATCTACTTTTTTTAGCACGAGTGGAAGAACTTAAGAAGTCTGTTTCTAGCACCACTGATCCTGTACCCTGAAGGGAAGGGGGGCGCCGATAAGGAACCAATCATAAAGCGTCCCTGAATCGTGCCACGCAGATCTCACCTGAAAACAATCACACTAACCTACATATTTACCCTTGTAGAACTAGTTTTTTAAGGTCTAGCTTTAGCTACAACAAGCAGTTTCCTTTCTTCTTATAGACTTCAGTCCTCAAGAGGCACTACTCTACATAAGATGATCACGGTAAGCTTACAATCGACTCTTTAGCGCAGGCATTTGAGATTCTATAATAAACTGACCGCTGGGAGGGAGTCTTCTTTTGCTTGTCTTGGCAAAGGATGGGGTTTTTATGTTCCTTGCTTTCAGGGGGGATTCGGTTTCATTACGTTTTCGGCCCCGTGTCTTCCTTCTGGTTGACCGGGAGCCCTAACTACAAACCAGGACAACCTTTAAATAACATGAAAGGAGTCAGGAAGCCAGTCGCACTACAAGCCAGTCTGTGTTGGTTTTCCACATGGATATATCGCCAATATGCTTTGGCTATATATCCTTTTTCATCTTTGGAGCCTTGCTGCTTTAGTTCGAGGCTTTACAATACCCAAACCTAAAGTCCAAATCTACGAGTATTACCTTGTCACTTTCACACTATCCACTGGTCTCAACTAACATGCAAATATTTACCTATAGCCTTTTCGCTGAGCTCAGACCTTCCAACTCCGTCCCTCCCTCCCTCTATTCCTCCAAAAACAATCAGATTAATCGATTTTACCAGTATCAAAATCTTGATAGTTTTCCATTTCATCACCTTAGCAACCATGGAAGTGTTTGTTTACATTTGACTATCCTTTAAACATATCTCAATTCTCTATTTCATCTCGGAAACAAAGTCCAGAATGTTGAATTCGATTACCTTAGGAATGATTGCGTCACCAATTGGGTCAGTCCGATGAAAGCGAACTATTAGCACTATCCTCCGACTTGGAGCCAAGTACTCGGAATGTACTCAGAGTGTGCTTAGAGAGCATACAGTTCAATCCTAACTATCATATGAGTTATGAATGACTAATATTCAGTAAAAAGGGCGCCAAAAATTTTTACATTGCACGCCATTCTCGGCGCCCGATTTACCGTCACCTAGCGTTTTGGTGTAGTACAGGCAGTAGTTTAGGAGAGAAGATCAAAATAGGTTAGATGGTATTATATAAGCACTTTCCGCGATCTACTGGATGCCGTTCCAAAACGGGGCAAGGGCCACCTGCCCCTGTCCCCATCCGCCAAGCCTCTTTTGGCAAGCCCGTCGCTGGGAGTCGTGTCTGTTGCAATTGAACGCGTCAACCCAGCTCTTTCCTCTGCAGCATCAAGGCGAGTAATTCGTCAAGTTTGCTGACGAGGTCCTATCGCCCGTCTTTTTATCCTCGCTTCCTGTTGTCTTTGATTTGAAGTCACAGACCTGCGGTCTCGATTGTCGCCTTTGTTTCTTGCGAAGTCGAACGCCCTTCTCTTATCGAGCAGCCTCCCTACAGATTTTTTCTACCCTTTGTTTATCCCCGTCATCCTGTGGGATAGCCAACCTCGAGCCTTTCGTTTCGGACCTTTCGATGATACGACGAAACCACAATGTCGAACAAGAAGAACGAGGATCTCGAGATGAGCGGGATGGATGAGAAAGAGTTTGGTGAGCGGGACAGCTTCCTGATGAAGCCTGCGCCCCATCACCGGGCTCGCGTCGATAGCGGCATGGGTAGCATTCTCTCCCAACTCGAGAACAGTCCCGGTGCTGCTGCTCTGGCCTACTGCGTCTCCTCGATCAGCATGACAGTCGTGAACAAGTATGTCGTTTCGGGTTCGTCCTGGAACTTGAACTTCCTTTATCTGGCAATTCAGGTATGCGCTGCGACACTCTGGACCCCATCAAGACTCTGTAGCTGACACCTATTCGATAGGCCGTTATTTGCACTGCTGCAATTCTAGTCTTGAAACAGATGGGTTTGATCCCTAACCTCGCTGCCTTGGAAAGCAGCAAGGCCAAGAGATGTATGTCTGCGACAGCCACCTGACGCTCGTGCAATTCCCGGCCGTGCTAACACCGAATCAGGGCTCCCCGTGTCTGTGTTCTTCGTCGGCATGATCTACACTAGCACAAGGTCTCTTCAATTTCTATCTGTTCCGGTATACACTATCTTTAAGAACTTAACCATCGTCGTCATCGCCTATGGTGAAGTCCTCTGGTTTGGCGGCAATGTCACCCCGCTGCTTCTGCTGTCGTTCGGCTTCATGGTGCTCAGCTCCGTCGTTGCTGCGTGGGCTGATATTCAGGCTGCTCTCAATGGCGTTGGGCACTCGAGTGAGACTGCCGCCGCTATCTCAACCTTGAACGCTGGGTACGCGTGGATGGGGCTTAACGTCTTCTGCACTGCCTCATACGTCCTGGGCACACGCAAGTTCATCACTTCGCTGAACTTTAAGGACTGGGACAGTAAGTTTTTCTTGATTAACTACCAGGCTTTGCAAACTAAAACTGACCGGAATCGACCAGCCATGTTCTATAACAACATGCTCTCCCTCCCGATCATGATCATCTGCTCCTTGGTCACCGAGGATTGGTCTTCGGCCAACCTGGCTAAGAACTTCCCTGCCGAGTCGCGCAACAACCTCATGATTGGCATGCTGTATTCTGGCCTGGGTGCCATCTTCATCTCGTACTCGTCTGCTTGGTGCATTCGCAAGACTTCGTCGACTACGTACTCGTTCATCGGTTATCTAAATAAGCTCCCGCTCGCCATCAGCGGCATCGTCTTTTTCGATGCTCCCATCACGTTTGGTAGCGTCTCGGCTATCCTCCTGGGATTCTTCAGCGGCCTTGTCTACGGTTATGGCAAAATGAAGCAGAAGGAGCAGTCCAAGCAGATCCTCCCTACCTCCCAACCGACCATGAGCGCCAGCTCTCAGAGCCAGAAGGATGCATCCAACTCATAAACCAATACCGGGCGGGCTACTCGAGGTGGAGGGAATCATGGTTGTTTCGGCCTCCTGCCTCCTCTGGCTGAAGCCCAAAAAGGGTGGAAGGGGGGTTTCCAAGCGAAAAGTTCGTCAAGAGGAAGCGGAGGGTAGCACTGCTAAGCAATCTCTCCGAGACGTCTTTGAAAAGTCTGCGATGCGTGGAATAGCTTCCTTGGAGATGAGCGCCTGGACTCCACCTACCTGGCCATGATGGCGGACATCGTCCCCTCCATGCCCGACACGCTCTTGCGCAACGGCGGCTTATACGACGCGCACGCCCTGTGGGAGAAGATAGAGCTATGGGCAGAGAATCCCCGCCGTAATGACTAACACGATCGTCGAGGCCATGCAATCAGCAACGTTCCAACGTCACCGTCACTATGGACATTGAGTTTAAGCTAAGGCTCCCCATGGACGGACAGCGCTCGACATTCATAGGGGCCGCCACCAAGATGTTGCAGAACGGAAGAATGGATCTCGATGTCATTATGTGCGTTCTAGATAGGCAAAGTGGATCTTGGTGCTGTAGAATACCTTCTTAATTAATTGTCCTTGTAATTAATATAATTACCTCATGTTCATGTCATCATTCGTGCCTGGAAGGCTATGGCGGGACTGCTCTGTCATGTACACATGCAGGGAGCACGACCCTATAATACTGCTCATGCATGGCAATACTATCCCCTGGTTAAACGAGCGATCTACTGGGTTTGCCTTCTGCCTCCAGGGGCTGCAATCCACAGGTCGACGTCAATTCCAACACACAGGATTGTGAACTTTGTTTGATTCCTTGCTTCAGTCTCCTCGGAACTTTAATTGTCGATCGTTTGTAAGACTCCGACACCAGATACGGGGTAACAACAATCAGGGTTCACCTTTAACCACGGTTTGGCAAGTATGCCATTTTTCATAGTTTGGGTCTCGCCAGTTTAATGTTAGTTTCCATTTTGGGTTTAGGATTCCTAGAGAGTTCACTAACTACTGATACGATCACCCATGAGACCGGTAGATCCTGCGATCATCCAGAGGACATGCGTGGGCCGAGATACAAATTGAGCTTACGGTATCGCTCTGGGACGTTTGGGGTTACTGCAACCTATACATAACTTGAACTCAAATTCGAGGTGGCTTAGTACTGGTAATGGCACCATGGTCAAGAAGCATTCGGACAACCTCTTTATGGTACCAAGCTGATGCGGCTCTAACTGCACTGCCATAGAATCCCCCCTTGGCATTCACATCGGCACCATGATCGAGAAGAATTTGAACCACATATTTGTGGCCTGCGCTTGATGCGGCTTGAAGTGCATTGTCATAGCTTCCCCCTTTGCATTCACGTCGGCACCTTGATCGAGAAGTATTTGGACCACCTCTTTGTTGCCTGTAGCGGATGCGGCTTGGAGTGCATTGCCATAGAACCCCCCTTTGCATTCACATCGGCACCATGATCAAGAAGTATTTGAGCCACCTCCTTATGATCTTTAGCTAATGCGGCTTGAAGTGCATTGCTGTAGTATCCACCCAGAGCATTCACATTGGCACCATGATTGAGAAGTAATTGGACTACCTCTTTGTGGCCTTTTGCGGATGCAGTGTGAAGCGCATTGCCATCCTCTCCACCCTGTGCATTCGCATTGGCACCCTGATCAAGAAGTATTTTGACCAGCTCATTATAGCCTCTATCGGATGCGGCGTAAAGTGCATTGCCATAGTATCCACCCTTAGCGTTCACATCGGCACCTTGATCGAGAAGTATTTGAACTACCTCTTTGTAGCCATGAGCTGATGCGGCTTGAAGTGCATTCCCGAAGCCATGGCCCAGGGTGTTGACGTTCACATCGGCACCGTGATCGAGAAGTAATTGGACTACCTCTTTGTGGCCTTCAGCTGATGCGGCTTGGAGTACACTACCATTCGTTCCATCTTGTACATTCACGTCGGCACCATGATCAAGAAGTATTTGGACTACTTCATCATAGCCTGCAACTGATGCGGCGTAAAGTGCATTGCCAAAGTATCCACCCTGGGCGTTCACATCGGCACCTTTATCAAGAAGTATTTCGACCACCTCTTTGTAGCCTCTAGCTGATGCCGGGTAGAGTGCATCTAGGGCATTCGCATCGGCACCGTGATCGAGAAGCATTTGAACAACTTCTCTATGGCCTCTTGCTGATGCAGCGTAAGGTGTATTGCCATAGTATCCACCTACGGCATTCACATCGGCACCATGATCGAGAAGTATTTGGACCACCTCTTTGTGGCCTTTAGCGGACGCGGATTGAAGTGGATTGCCATACTTTCCACCCATGGCATTAACTATGTCTGGTAGACTGGAAGACCTTGTGTAAGTTGCTAGAATGCTCTTCAGAGTCGCTTCCAGCCCCAAAATAGATGCGTAGTATATAGGCGATGCCATGTCATCCATTCCTCTGTTAAAACTGACGTAGTTTTCCAGTGGATGATCGATATCATAAAACCTGACCCAGTTCACGAAGGAATTCCTCTCGTTTTGGAAGATCCTCAATATCAAGCTTTCAGCTTTTGACTTTCCCTCTTGAGAAACTCGATAATAGTGGTACCAATGCGCGGCAGCGAAGTGCGCAAGTGGGAAGTCTCGAACCTTCTTCTCGTCCAAGACTCCATCCGATAGTCTCGGGTCCAGAAGATAGACAAGACAGATTTGAGTCATCTCTGTGTTTGCAGTGATACTGTGAATAGCGAATCTTTCCGCTTTCTGTTGGCGGATTCGGTCGGACTGAAGATACTCTTGGATAGAGAAATGCGCGATACGGACGACCGAAATCGGGTCTCCATCATCAATTTTGATTGCCACGATCTCTATAAGTCCAAGGCAAATATCCACGAGATCATCGTGCTCGTAGGACCGGCCATCACGGTCGAGATATGGTGGTTCACTAAGTTCCACCGCATGAGCGTCGATTAATTCTTCAACAGTGTGAGGACGGGTGGAGACACAGAGAATTGTTAATATACGTCGTACATCCTCAACATATGTTTCATCGATGCTACAAAGCATACGTTCGTACGTTTCATCCAGATCACGAGGTAATGATCGTAGACATTCGTCAAGTTGATTCCGGTTTCGCGCCCGGCGAAAAGCATTTAGCTGGCATTCCACATATCTGAACCTAGATATAAATTGCTATTAGAATATCAGGATATACCCTCTATTTTTAGAATACTTACACGCCCTGGGCGCCCTGTGTTAATTTAGTTTGAATTTCGCTATAGCGTACTTTCCACCTCTGGAGCTTAGGGTCGTTTTCGAGCTGATAAGAAACAAAACCTGCAATGTCCCTATCAATTCCTGAATTCTTCATCGATATATCATGGTTAGAAGAAGGGTTTAAAGATCGTCGAATGTCAGACTGTTCACGACTTGTCACTAAGAGATGAGTAGTAGGTATGCTCCAATCTCGTATCGCCTCTATTGCTCTTAAAACCCCTTCCCTGCCGTTGTCTTGCGGGCACTCGTCTAATGCATCGAGGAGAATATAGCTATCTTGGAATCTCTCAAGGAATTTTCGAAGAGTTTGGAGTAGGGCTTCCACTGAAGGGGTAGATGACTTAGACAATAAGCGGAGCTGTTCGAGCTCCTTTTCGCCATCTTGGAGCTGGACCGATAGTTGTAACAATAGTGCACGTAACATGCCTTGCTCATCTTGCTTCGAGTCATCGGTAAAGGAGAAGTAGAAAAATGCTATTCCAACCTTATTCCTATGCTTTGTCTCACGGAATGTAGTTTGTATTGCAACGGAGCAGAGAACCGACTTGCCACACCCTGCGAACCCATTGAGCCAGAGAAAAGAGCTCCGTTCTTGTAGCCAATTTGCAAATTGATAGCTGTTAATAAACCATAGGCCAGTGTCTGGATGGTGTTTTTTAGAAATAGCGTTATGGTTCACAGATGGATCGGGTGCCTGAAGCCACGAACGAATCGTAATAGAAATTTGACTTGATTTTGTCCGCTCGAGAAGAGATCTGACTGTTGATATTTCATCCTCTATCCGATTATGGTTTTTGAACTGGAGAACGTTTAGGGCGAACGACAAATTTTCCCGGATCTCGCCAATGTCCTCTTCGATCTTCTGTATAGTGCTTTTTCGGAATGGATAGGCGGCACGACGCCCAGCGACTTGAAAACGGCCCTTCAAACCGGTGATCGTCGCGTCAGCTGAGAACTTCTGGCACTCCGCCTGGAGCTCTTCGATGATTTCATGGCATCTGTTTGTGGCCTTGCGGACTTCTTGAAGAAGCCCCTCTGCGTTGGGCTGGGATTGGCGTTGCTGGATTGCAATCCCCAAAGACCGAAATGCGCTCTGGAGATTTTCGATATTTTGGGCGATTTTTGCAATATCTTTGTCTTGGCTTTTATAGACCGAATAAAAATCGACCAGGGTTTGCGTAACTTGAATCCCAAGTGAGAGGAATCCAGCGATCCCAGCTGCGATCGACAGCGGATCACTCATGACAATAGTCAGTGGCTTTCTAGAAATGGCAACCTGGCTTGGAAATTAAGGATTTTCAACGATGTATTGAACATAAAGATACGAGTGTCGGGAGATGGAGAAAAGGATGAGCTTCCGCCTCACTCACTGCGGGGGAAGCTGACAAGATGGTTCCTCCTAATGTTGGCCTGGCCCTGTTCCCATAGTAGAATAGTGTGGCTTGGCATTCTACTTCGTGAGCGAGTTCCTGTCTTAACCTCTCTCTGCCTTTCTAACCTCTGGGAGATGCATCAGCCTAAAGGTAGGAAGAAAAATTATTAGCTCGACAGGAGCTAGGCCAGCAAACGAGGACCGCTATTTCATCCAGATGCATTGCTAGCGGGCGAGACGGAGTGGTAAGAAAGAAGGAGATCGATCATGATTGAGCGACTCACCACGCTTTTATACTGTCGAGAGCGCAGGTCATGAGGCTGTAGCGGGGCGGGCGATCCCGTTGAGTACAACACTAAACTCCACACAATACAGTCCCGGAACTAGTTTGGGGCCGGCGCCAAACCCGCGACGGGGAGCTGGTAGAAATACCGCTGGCGGCCCTAATGGAAAATGATCGCCCCCTAAAAGTCGGGTCCTTACGCGAATAGTCTCATTTGTTATCTAGGCTCTTCGGAACAATTTCACGTAAGGATAAGGCGCGGGACACGTAGACATTCTTCGGTCGATTCCGGTAAGAGC
The DNA here is from genome assembly GCF_028827675.1 of Penicillium lagena. Taxonomy (NCBI): domain Eukaryota; kingdom Fungi; phylum Ascomycota; class Eurotiomycetes; order Eurotiales; family Aspergillaceae; genus Penicillium; species Penicillium lagena. The sequence continues at coordinate 605,367 of NW_026623227.1, read as the reverse complement.
TCAGTTCATGGACCCGAGCCTCGATTCTGTTCTCCGAAAATACCCATCTTTCGAATATATATTCCACATTCATTGACCCTTCTCTTCTTGCTTTCAGCAATGCGTTTTCTCCTCCTCGGCTTGAACCTTCTCGCTTCCTTCGCTTCCGCGGCGGCAGGAGTGATCGCAACCGTCAACCCAGCCGCTCTCTCCGGATCGATCCAGGTGACCAACGGCGAGCGTTTCTACCAGCGCATGTATACCGCGCGCACAATACCACTCGAGCTATTGGCTGGCCTCCTCCCTTACTATTTTGACGGGCCGTTGGTATCGCTGGTGATTGGGGCTTCTGCTGTTATCCAAGCAGCGGACATTGCGATTGGTCTTGGCAAGGATGACTTCAAAATGATTTCGGGCGCCTTGATTGCAACTATTATCCATTCTTCGTGCGCCCTGTTGATCCGTTGAGATGAAAAGTTCTGGGTCATTTTTGAGGACTGTTGGTTCTCCGCAATCTCGTGCCCCCGGCACCTTCCAATTGCGGTATCTTTCATATTAGTTGAGGTGATGAACTGGCGCTTGAGATTTGGTTCGAGGGTAGTCAAATTTGATCAGCTAGTCTCTTCCTGGTGGAATGGCGCATTCTAATGTGCTCCGTAAATGGTCACACTCAACTCATATACTTCCGATCTCCTCCACACCGCGATCATTGAGAGTTCAACCAAACAATAATTTCTCGCCTCATCAGAATGGAACCCCACCTTCCTAATGTGGACCCCGACTGTATATACATAGTGCCTGCTCTGAGAAGGCCAAGTCAGGTCAAGGACCTACAGAGAGTCATATTGCGCTATAATAGAATGAAATGTTGAAAAAAAAGTTGTAATTCCGGTAGCGGTTAGCATCGGTGCAAGAGTGGCTTACCTGAGCTTGTTAGGCATCTCCCGATGTACTTTGGTGACTCTTGATAACTCCCCCGCACTACGCAGGATCACCAAAAGTCAGGTACACAATCTGGCTGGGAGTATTTAGACTATCATTCATCGACCCATACCTTGAACCCGAGACTCATCTCGTATTGGGTGAGTCACATGGTGTAAGCTAGGAACGCCACAGATAAACCATCTTCCGAGGAAGCGAATCCGAACTCCGACTTATAAACTACCGTACCTCCCCCAGTTATTCTCAATCCACCCAGATATATCCACCTACCATATCCACGACTCAAGTCTACCAACCAGCGCAATGGATCCTTTCCCTTTAGAACCTTATCGCTCCGCACGTCTCCTCTACCGTGCCCCAGAGGATAACGCCGAGGACGATGCATTTTTCATGGCTCTCTACAACGACCCGTCAGTCGGGTCTATGGCATCGCACGCTCTCCATCGTCCCATGAGCATCCAGGAACGGAAAGATCTAAGAAAAACGATTGAAAACATGATGTTCATGTCTGTTATGATATGCATCATCCCAGACGACAAGGACAAGGAACCCGAGACGATTGGGGTGATCTCGCTGAAATCTCAGCCGCCCGTATTCGTTCATAACCGAACACATGAGTTCGGGATTACTATAGCGAAGCAGTACCAGGGGAAGGGGTACGGGCCAGAGGCTATCTCGTGGTTGCTTGATTGGTCTTTTTTGACGGCAGGGTTACATCGTGTGGAACTGACGGTGTTTGAATGGAATGAGAGGGCAAGGAAGGTATATGAGAAGATTGGTTTTGTACCTGAGGGTCGGCGGAGGCAGTGTTTGTGGAAAGCGGGGAGATGGTGGGATTGCATTCACATGGGGATTTTATCGGACGAGTGGGAAGCGAAGAAGAAGTCTACCAGCTCTTAGATATGGCGAGGATTGAAGGTCACCGAGACTGTATTGTACATCCACGAGGAGATCATGAAGACTTGGCAATGTCATGCCAAAAGCCATGATAAGCATAGTCTACTCAGTTATTAATTTATTGCTTGCTCTACACGCTATTGGTGCTATCTCCTTGCAAATTGGTCTACCGTAGCCACTGGGATACTTCGAGCGACCAATTGTTTTTTGTTCCCTCTTTATTGCACAAGCCACAATTGACGCTGACTGAAAATGGCTTGGCCTCTAAAACACACTCACCCTTGTGGCTGTGGTGAGACAGTGGGACGCGCTAAGCAACATAGCCACACCGTGTTGAGATAGATCGGCCCCTAGACCCTCTTAATTTAGATCGAAGGTTCCGCCTGTCACATCGTCTGGGGCTGAAATTGACTACAGTACCACTTTGTTGTTATAGCACCTAGAGATGCTGGTTAAGCCTTTGGTGCATCCTGGAGGGCTAGAAACCCTGGAGAGACATTCCATAAAGCCACACGCCCTCAGCGACTCACCCACATATCATTGTTATTGTCAGTTGTTGTGTTTCAAAACCCACATCATTATTAACTACCCCTGAGACAAAATGACGTCGTCTTATATTGATTTGTCCCTGGATCGCCCAAATAAAATCTATGCGCCCACGATGTAATCACCGGGACCCGTCAAGGGCTGGGATCCATCATCCGGAAACTTCGAGTCTGCCGCAGGACATCCCTTGCCGCCATCTATGACCATAGCTCCTAGGACCTGCTGGCAGCCCGAGGTCCGAGCGCTGGGTCTGGCGTTATTAAATACTCCGTCGCTGTGATCGAGTCTAATGTGAATAAAGGCTCCTATAAGATCGAAGAGCTCGATTCGGTCGAGAAAGGCGTGCATATCACGATGCATCGCCCTTTCAAAGATGAATGGGCACAGATACAGACCAGGGGCATTTTCTCGGGCCAAATGAAAATCATCAGCAAGCGGCTCACCCCTCATTTGGGAACACAGCTTAATGGACAAGCTCCGAATGGATTCTGACCCTACTATGGGTGTGAGCACCCAGGTCACGGCGCCCAGAGTGGTTTACGCGGGCGGCGAGATGGCTTTGTCGATCCGCGTGCAACTGATCCCTCTCGTTGGCGGAATCCATGCAAGTTTTCCCTGCCGCTACTCACCTCGGGGCGCGTCGACATGCGCCTGCCGACACGATGTATGTGCGCAACACACCGCCGGTCATCCGGGCTATCGAGAACAAGCACGAGTGCCCCTCCAACCCGGAGAGCGGACATTCACAGGCCGTCAATCATATCTTCGAGCCGACGGCCGATGGGAAGGCGTACGAGGACAGCAGATGCCAGGTTGAATTCGTCATCCCGGCTTCCTGCAACCCGACCGTCAAGACGTGGATTCTCCGGAGAAAGTGGGTGATCTCGGCAGAGACAGGGTTCCGATTGCTCAGGCAGCAATGGAAGGCGAATTGCCGGGGTCCATTGGTCATTGTGGTGAAGCCTAGCCATCTTGCCGGCAAGGAGGACCCGAACTGGATCGCTCTAGCCAGCTTGTTCCAGGTGCAGGACAACGGTCCCAATGGAGTCGAGCCAGCTGCTATGTATGTTGCCACCAATCCGATCGCCCAGGGACCGCAGGGGTTTGTGTGGTGAGATTTTCCCCTTTGCTTTTCTTTTTTCGTTACCAGCGATGCGATACCCATGGATGAGGGCTGGAAATTCCACGTGATCCCTTCTAGAATTATTCTGTCCATTCCAGGGGCAAATAAGAACACAAGCCACAAATAATTGACAATGAATAAACTATTGGTAGACCCTCACTCCCAAAATAGTATAGTTACTACATCTTAAGTACTAACGTACTAACTGATCCAACACCCTCACTCCAGGCACAACGACGCGGCCTGGATCCACAGTGACCCACCGACCCCTGTCTCAGTGGCGTAAGTCTAGATTTTGGCGCGGTCCCCTTTTAAACGTGTCTGTCCTTGTGGCTTGTTTTCTTCTCTCCTTCCACTCTCCCAATTTCTCATCACTCGCTCTTTTTTATTTTTTAAAACCCCTTTCACAACACTCTTTTGTCTTCTTCTTTCTCTGTACTTTCTTTCATTGTCATCATGCATTTCACCAGCCTTTTGGCCCTCGCCCTATCGCTGGGCTCGTCTCAGGCCGCCCTCCAGGGGTTCAACTACGGTAGCACCAACGGCGATGGCAGCAGCCGCACCCAGTCGCAGTTCCAGGACCTGTTCAACACCGCCAAGAACCTCGTCGGCACCTCGGGATTCAACAGCGCCCGCCTGTACACCATGATCCAGGGTGGCACCACCAACGACCCCATCTCGGCCATTCCCGCCGCCATCGCGTCAGACACCACCCTGCTCCTGGGTCTCTGGACCTCCGGCGGCAACACGGACAACGAACTGGCTGCGCTGAAGTCTGCCATCAGCCAGTACGGCGAGCAGTTCACCAAGTTGGTGGTTGGTATCTCGGTCGGCAGTGAGGATCTCTACCGCAACTCGCCCACCGGAGAGTTGTCCGACGCCGGCCCCGGTGTCCAGCCCGACGAGCTGGTCGACTACATCAACCAGGTCCGCTCCCTGATCAAGGGTACCGGCCTCAGCGGCGCCCCCATCGGCCACGTCGACACCTGGACTTCCTGGGTCAACAGCTCCAACTCTGCCGTGAACGACGCAGTTGACTGGCTCGGCTTCGACGGCTACCCATTCTTCCAGAACACCATGGCCAACTCGATCGACGATGGCCTGTCGCTGTTCAACGATGCTGTTGCCAAGACCAAGTCCGCTGCTGGTGGCAAGGAGGTCTGGATCACGGAGACCGGCTGGCCCGTCAGCGGCACGACCGAGAACCAGGGTGTCGCCTCCATCGCCAATGCCAAGCAGTACTGGGACCAGGTCGGCTGCCCTCTGTTCGGCAAGACCAACACCTACTGGTACACCCTGCAGGACGCCGACGCCTCGGCCACACCCAACCCCAGCTTCGGCATCGTCGGCACCACCCTGAGCACCAAGCCTCTGTTCGACTTGACCTGCCCCAAGGGCTCCACCTCCTCGTCTGCCGGCTCTTCCTCCAGCTCCTCCACGACCGCCTCCTCCTCGTCGTCGTCTGGAAACAGCTCTTCCTCATCTGGCGGCAGCTCTTCCTCATCTGGCAGCAGCTCTTCCCCCGGCTCGACCACCTCCACCGGTAGCAGCTCCGGCTCCTCCTCCAGCGCCAGCGGTGGCAAGGGCTCCAGCTCTGCCGGTGCCACCTCCACCAAGGCCTCCGGCTCCGGCTCCGCCACCTCCGGCTCTCCGTCGCCTACTACGACCCCTAACGCTGCCACCCGCGCCTCCGGCTCGGCCTTTGGCATGATCGTTGCGGGCATCGCGCTCGCCATGTTGGCTTAAGCGTTTTGATTTTTTGGGATCTGGAGTGACTAGGATAAGCTGTTATCAAGATTGGATTTCGGGACTGTCTTCTCTGTACAATTTCACACTCATTTATCTCTGTCTAGATTAGAATTAAGGGTTTCTGATCGCGGATATACATACTTCCTACTGTAAAAGTTAAGACTCGTCAATACAATATAACAATGCAGGAACATGCGCCAAGAGCCCGGGTACATCATTATTAGTATGCTTAATTCCTGGAGCTCCTCACATCTCATCTTTCGGGGAGATTTTCGGATAGTTTAAGTGAGGGTGAGGAATTGCTATCGCATTGTATCAGAGTGCCAATGATATCTTCGACTTTGATCCCTTCCGAATTCAATACCTCTGGCGTTTAACCGTATATATATTGCCATCTCTAAGTCATCCGATGCAATTTTCTTCTTCGCTCCCCCACACAATTAAATCAAGCTCAATTGCAAATTCTTCTCTCTCAAACACAAACCATGCCCTCGCCATCAAATAATTCCTCTTCCAACATCTCCGCAGAGACCGAGACCCATGCCCTAAACGTTGAATCCGAGTGGAGGAAATAGGTATCCTATGTCTCCCCAACCCCATGAATCCCAAACGAAAGAGCCTCATGGATCGCATTTTCGATAGTCTTCGTATGAGCCCCCACAACCTCCGTGATCTTCAGCCCATCCCTGAAAAGAAGAATCGTCGGGATGGCGCTGATGCCAAGCTCCTGCGCAACGTCATCGACAGCGTCCACATTCATCTTATAGAATCGGACGTCGGAGAACTTCTCGCTAAAGTCTTCCATCACCGGCTCGATGACTTCGCAAGGTTTGCACGATTTTGCCCAACTGTCGAGAACCACTACGTTGCCGTCAGTGGATAGGGCCTCGTGGAAGTCTTGCATTCTAAGCGGTGGGTTGTCAGTTAGCGGGATGTCCGGGATATACTTTGGGATAAGGAAGGACGTACGAGCTGATTTCTTTGACTGGCATGGTGGATATAGACAGAATGCAGTAATTGAGGAAGGGCTGATGACGATGAAGTGAGAGAAAGAAGATCAGTGAGAGGTTTTGTAGTACATTCCCTAGCTATGTAACCAGATGGCATCACAAATCCTGTGAAAGTATCGTAGAGTCGATGACGCAACCAAGCGAGAGACAGGAAGCAATACAAGCACAAGCTCAAAGTAACCTCCTCTGGAGGTCAGGGTTTGATTTCTATATTTATGAGCACCTATCTATCTATCTAGGGAATATGAGACCACTGCCTCCGACATCAGAATTGGTTTTTTCCACATAGTTGTCTAGTCACATGACAAGGCCTTATCAAGGATTGGGCGGCGTTGCGCGGAGACCATGGATGGCCATTTATTTGTAACTAGTTAGCCACCCAGAGTAATGATAAGTAACTGCCTTCTAGTAAAGGTTATTACGATTCCAGAAGGCCAATTACTGCAAAAATTTGATCATATCCGTGCCCGATATCTGTTAAATATATCTGTACACCAGCATTTTCTATTGCATATGCATAGCCGGAACGCAAGGATGTGCCACTAATTGTTAATTAAGTGGTCGCTACTCCGACAAGGCTGCTTACTAGCTAAATCCGTAGCTAGGATCCGTGGGCACATGTATGATAACTGTGTTGAGTAGATGAAATACCATATCGTTCGAAAGACCAAGCAAAAGTCCACGCATGTCCATACCCAATTCCCTCCATTCTGCTTATCGTAGACGCAGTGGATCCTCTCAAGTAATAGATATTTCTCCGGTCTGGGCAATCTCGGTGGTCGAGCCCTCTTCCCCGCAAAGAGAAGGGTGGATCGGCGTAGAGCACTCGGTCACACTCCGATAAATCGCTCCCAGCGTCCAGTTTGACTGCTGGCAAATACCCTAAGAGGGCAAGTCTGCCATTTATAGTTGCGCTTAGGAGGTTTCCCCCCCTATCACCCCCACGCATATTCGGTTCGAAATTACAGCGCGCTGCCCACGCTACGTGTGGGTCATCTTATCTTCTCCAATTGTTTATCTCAGACCCCTAGGACATATGAATGCTACAGGTCGCTGATTCCTCCTTAAAGCTCTTTCCACAATTATACGAAAACAGCCACGGTAGCAAAGCTTACTTAGGAGATGGCGGATGATATTGTCAACACCACAGTGCCTAGCACCCAGCCCTATGATGTTGAAAAGGCCAAAGACGGAGCAGATGCTCCTGAAATGGCAGAAGTGAAAGATCTAAGGTTCGATCGGAGCATTCAGGTCATTTTCTCTTTTATTTCTGACTTGTCAACACAGAAAAGGACTGCAGCAGCGCCACATTCAGATGATCGCATTAGCAGGCACAATTGGAACGGGGCTTTTCCTTGGCTCCGGACGAGCGTTAGCCAATGCCGGGCCAGCAGGTATTGTGTACGTTTCTTCTCATACACGTCTGAACAAATTCTAATCTATCCGCAGCATGGGATATACGATAATGGGGATATTGATCTCGGGGGTAACGCTCTCCATCGGAGAATTGAGCGCTCTTGTTCCTCTTAGTGGAGGTGTTATCCGACCTGCTGCTTATTTTGTGGACCCTGCTTTCTCCTTTGCGCAAGGTTGGAACGTCACATATCAGTATCTCATCTCCATCCCCGCTGAGATCTCTGCGGCCGCAGTGATCATACAGTTCTGGGTGACTATCAACAACGCGATTTGGGTGACGGTTTTCAGCGCAATTCTCTTTGCCACCAACATTTTTCTTGTTCGCATCTACGGAGAAGTGGAATTCACACTTGCCATTTTGAAAGTCTGTCTGATTGTCGGCATGAATATTATGGTACTAGACCCATCTCGAAATTCATTGATAATGGTATGTTAACATTTCCAGGGCCTTGTACTCACCGCAGGAGGCGGCCCCGATCACCAAGTTATTGGCTTCAAATATTGGCACGACCCTGGTCCTTTTGTTCAGTATCTCGGCTTTCCAGGAGCATTGGGCCATTTTATGGGATTCTGGACTGTCTTCGCCAACGCCGCGTATGCCTATTCCTCGGTCGAGACAATCTCCATGGCCGCAGCAGAGACACATGCGCCGAGAAGAAATATTCCTAGAGCCGCTAAAAGAGTCTTCGTCCGAGTCGCACTGTTCTATAGTATTTTCAACCTCCATCCTTTCCAAATTCCGGTATCTAACATGCCTCAGTCATATCTGTCTTCGTGATTACCCTGCTCGTCCCCTCTAACGACAAAATGCTCCTAAGAAGCACCGGAACAGCAGCCCAATCACCATTCCTTATCGCCGCAAGCCGCTCAAATGTGAAGGTAGTACCTCACATCATCAATGCAATCGTATTGACCAGCGCATGGAGCTCAGGAAACTCAAGTGTGTCTCCGTCCAACTATCTAGGACATACTAACAATATGCAGCTCTCCTCAGCGGTTCCCGCATTCTCTACGGCCTAGCTCGGGAAGGTCAAGCTCCGCGCTTCCTAGCCCGCACCAACCGCTGGGGCGTACCGTACATGGGCGTCCTCGGAATCGGAATGTGGATGGCCCTAGGCTACATGTCCGTCAGCGCCACGGCCGCAACGGTGTTCACGTGGCTTCAGGATCTAGTGGCGTGTGCACAAATCATGAGTTGGTTGGTTATCTGCACTACGTATCTACGCTTCTACTACGCCATGAAGAAGCAGGGTATTTCTCGAACTAGACTACCATGGAAAGCGCCCTTGCAACCGTATGCGGCGTGGATGACCCTGATTTCGCTTTCCATTATTCTGTTGACGGGTGGTTATACCACTTTTATTCATGGGCAGTAAGTTTGTCTCACTCTCGATCTTACGGGCGAGGTCATCTTCGGATTTGGATAAAATGCGAGAAACTAACCGGTTTGTCACAGCTGGTCAACTGAGACGTTCATCTCTGCCTATCTTGACATTGGTATTTTCGCTGCTCTCTACTTCGGATATAAGATCTGGTATCGTACCGAGATTGTCTCTTTGGAGGAATCGCCCGTTGCGAGGTTTGTGGAGATTGCAGAGAACGATCCAGATCCGCCAGAGGGTCCCAAGTCCTGGTGGTCAAGGATCAACATCTTGTGGAGTTAGTGAATCTTGGGGTATTACATGTGAACATTTTTGTACAGATATTAAGGCAGTGTCTAATGTCATGAGTCCAAAATAAAGCTAGATTGACTTCTCACATTACTGCCGCCATAACCATTGAGCAACTACAGTAATGAATTCCGAACATTATCAATATACGTGGAACACATGTGTGTCGAAGTCTATGTCATAAAGGTACCAGAAGGGCGAACGGGAAAATTAGGGAATGAATTGTGATACACAGTTGAGTGGTAACACGCGCTGTTCGAAGCTGGTTTGATGCGGATATTATTGGCAAGGATAGGATTATTGTTCAGGGTGGGCTGGGAGAGAGTAATCAACGGTTGGGAGATGTTTGGAGTTCTCGTGAGTTTTGTCGACATGGTACAAACAGACTACGATAGATGCAGGATATAGGATAAGGAAAAGGAAATAACTCAATTATCAACTGACGAAGGAAAGAAGAGTAAGGCATATGTAGCATTAACGTACAACAGGAAGCTCAAGGGTCATGAGAAGATCATCTGTCCTGGGTTTGGGGTCATACACTTGTCGTAGCACCCATGGAACAGACACATTCCCTCGTCTGCTTTGAGCAGGTCTTGAAACAGAAAAGAAACACTCTGCAAAAAGGAAAGTAGAACAAAAGGAACAGGAAGCATGATACACCAACGCCTTGAGAAAAAAGAAATCAAATTTGGAAAGCGGGATCAGTGTGATGAACATCCCAGAAGGGAATGAAAGTTCAGGCATGGTATGGTAACAACTTGACATCATGGACAGAAGAAACGAATGGGGGCTTTGAAATGCCATTAGGAGCACAGACACATATTAGAAGATTAGAGAGCGAGTCTTCTGGTGCCGGGAGTCCATGCCGCGAACCTCAGGCTGCGAGAAGGTGTGTTTGTGTCGTGGACGAGGAGACTGGGGCGCCTGCGCCGCCGTTCCTTTGAGAGCTGGAGCTGCTGTCATAGGCCGCTTCGCAATGGGCGAAGGCGGGCCAGGAGGTGCAGCCGGTCGATCGGTGGTAGTCTGACGTCTCGGCTTCAGCATACTGCGCTCACGTTTGAGAACTAAATCTGCCCAAGCCTTGACTGCTCCGTTGCCAGAAGAGCCTTTGCCAACAACTTCAGACATGACTCGCAACCATCCCTCCTTATCTGCGGCATTGTCGGCGTAGAAGTCAATCACCTCGCCGTTACCGAAGCGGATGCGAAAGCCCTCTTCAACAAACATGTAACCCTCCTCTTCTTCGGCAAAGGCGGACTTGCGGCGACCACCACCCTTGGTGCTGGTTTGTTTCTGGGTAAGGGAAGATCGGTCATCAATCAATTTGGCCGCCTTGGCGAGGTTGATTGTTGCGCGTGGCTGACGCGTAGTCTCGTGGTAGGCCGTCAATTTAGAACCCTGAAGCTTAAAGAGGCGACGACGCCAGAACGGACAATCACCGCCTTGCTGAGAAAGGAAGCCTTCCCAAGTGCGCGCTGCTACACTCTCTGCATCACGCATCTCACGAATGCAGGCATTCATACTCTTGGGCATGTCCTCATCCTTCATGCCCTTAGGTTTGGGGACAAACAGCAACTGCAGCTCAAGTTTCCCAATCTTGTAAGGTGGACGACGCTGGGAATTGACGCTGGTGGCACTCTTCTTGCTCTTGACGCTGCTGGGAGTCTCCTCGACAGCCCATTCGTTAAAGCAAGCCACATCCACAGTGTAAGGCCGACCAAAGGCATACTGCTCATGGTCGCTCAATGAGACATATGCGCGGCCGAAACTTCCATCACGGGAAACGAGGTTTCGAAGTCGTTCGTAAACCGGAGCGTTGACGTCCTTGGCCTTCTGCTGAGACTGCTGCTTCAAGTCAAGCTGTTCCTTGCGACGGCGCGGGGAAGCAAACACACGACTGAGGGCCGAGCCCTTCTGACGAGAGGGCGATGATGCAGCACTCTCCTGAGTCTGGAACTTGCTCTCGTCGAGCTTCATTTGCAAGGTCAATTGGAACTCAAGATCATTCTGCACCATGAGCTCAAACTCTTGTCCAATAGGAGCAGACTTGCCCAACTCCAACCATGCAGTGGTTACACAGTGTAAGCCATTGTCTAGAGTAAGTGCGAAATGGGATCGTTCGCCTTGCATCAATGTCAGTGGTTGGTCTAGTCAATAGAAAAGGATATTCTTACCTCGCGGGAGTGGGAGGTCCAGGTACTTGATACCGACAACCTTGACAAAGAGGCGGCCTCTTTCTTCACCTTCTTCGAAAATTTCATTCAGCTGAGGCTCGGTCTCCTCAATAGGGGTGGTTGCCTCCTGAACATTGCTCTGTTGGCCTGGGAGCGGCGGTGCAGGTCCGGAAGGAACAGGCTTCTTCTTGGGGATACCCGCTGGGGTCTTCACACTAGGACGACGCATCCGTCCATTCCAAGGCTCCGTGGTCCAAGTCTGCTGGCTGGCCTTGCGGGGGAAGATCCCGCAGACTGTGTGCCGCGAGGATCGACGGGGGCAGGTTCAGCAGGGATGGCTGGCTCTTCATTGCGACTGCTCGCAATAATAACCTTCGTGTTCTGGCGCATCAGGTATCCTCTCTGTTTGGGACGGGGAGTGTTAGCAAACGCTTGGGAAAAGAGTGAGTTATTGTTCCGAGAAGAATCCTGGGGGTCTTCCGGGGGAGGGAGTCGCGGTTCATGAATAGAAATCTGGGAAAGAGCGAGTTCAAACGCCACCTTTTGGGATTCAATAACGCGGTCAAATTCTTTGTCGAGACCGGAACCAAGACTCTCTTCCTGAATGCTGAACGGGATATCCAGCTTCATCAAGCTCGGCTGTCGTTGAATCAAATTGGTTGGCAAGGCCAGCTGCGGTGCAAGAGAACCAGAATCGCCAACAGTCTCATCTGACTTGCCTGACCCGTTCAACGTTTGCTTGGTGAGCTGCGACATGGTATCATGCTGGCCACTAATTTTGCGGCGGGTGGCAGCCATCGATTCCATATCCGCCGGAGTCAGCGAAGGTCGGACCTTGAGACCAGCACCAGGAGCCCGGACGGTTGCAACCGGCTCAGGGACCGCCTCATCAGACGAACTCTCATCCTTCTCCTCTTCATCATCCTCGTCCTCTACGGGATGACGAATGACGGAGTCGGGAGTTCCAGGCTCGGAGACCTGCTCCTCCTGTTGCTCTGGGGTAGCGGGACGAACTCCCAGTGACTCTCGAATAGAAGCCATGTCCAAGGGTCTAGCTTCACCCTTCTCCGACAGGTCTTTCAGTCCCGCGCTCGACTGCGCAGCAGTCTCCGTCTGCTCCTCAGGCACCGGTGTGGTGTGACCAGAGCCAGTGCCGTCACTTCCTGCAGCATCGTGAAGAGAGTAACTGCTGTCTTCGTCATATTGAGCTCGGGTATCCTTGGAAGACAGACTGTTGTCCGAAAGATGCTCGTAGTAATCGGTAATCGCATAGAGATCGTGTTCGTGCTCCTCCTCCTTGACGATCACACTGCCGCTATCATCATCGTCGTCATTTTCCAGTGAAGGAATGGGCACGTCAGGGTCGTAGTGATCGTAATGGTGAGGACTAGAGGCCATATCCGAGACATCATCCTCCTCGTCATCCTCCTCGCAGCTCTCGTTCTTGCGGATGTGTCTCAGAATGGAGTCACGAGAGATTCGGGGAGGTGAGAAGAGGTGGTCCTGAGATTCATCAGCCTCCTTCTTGTCGAAACCTTTCGCGAGGCCGGAGGGTCTCAGTCGCGATTCGCGTAGGGCCGCGTTTTCTTTATCGTCATCATCTGCCTCATCCTCTTGGAGCATCATAAGACGCAGGCGTTCTTCAAGAGACATGCGGCCACCGAAGTCTGACTTGCTGTAGGAAGCTGGTGAAGGAGGTGCCGGCAGGATGCGCTGGGCACCACTGCCCAATTCAAAAGCAGCAGCCAGTCTGCTGGGCGAAGCCGGACCAGAGCCAGAAAGACGGTTGACAGAGGGCAAGGGCGGCAGAGGGCGTGGATCACCATTGGAGTCAAGAGACTCGACTCGTTCATGCTGAGCCGACTCTCGTTCCGGGTGGGTGTTTGTGCTACGACCCTCGACGTGTTCAATGAAGGGATCTCCATCTTCTCCGTCATTTGCGGGGCTCATGAAGCGCCAGTCATCTGGATGCACGACCGGAGTCTTCTCAATGTCTTCCAAAGAAGCGTCGAAGCTATCCTCGTGCTCGACTGATGACTCGTGCTCGAAGCTGATATCTTCATCGTCCTCGGAATCGTAGCTGTTCTCACGAGAGCCAGACGCGACAGAGGATGGATCTGGGGTGGTCATTTCATATTCGTTGACCTGTGGAGGTGCAACGTCAAACGTCACACTCTTAGCATGACGATGACCGATGCTGTCAAACTCCGACCAGATGTCGCTCTGAGGGTCAAAGCCCTTGCCGTACCGGCTTCCCTTGGACAGGGAGGACTTGCCCGGAGAAGGTTGGTCTTTGCTGGGAGAAGGTGGGCGAGGCGTGTGAGTCACAGGGCTATCGTCGTGTTGCGATTTGGCCATGCTGACGAGGCTCTCCCGCTGGGGGGAGCGCTCGGCAGCCCAGGGCCGATGTGGCACCGACGCTTGGGTTGGATCGTATTCTTGGCCACTCTCGCGGAACATGTTGTGGTTCTTAACCCGCGAAACGCGCTTGAGGTCCTCCAGGGAGGGCCGCTTGGACGGGAAGTACGAGCCTTCCGGGTCATAAGGGTTTCGGTTTTCGCTGCCCTTGTTGTAGGGACTAGGAGAGTCGCGACCTTTCCAGAAAAGGCGCGAGGAAGAGGAATTGTTCAAGGGAGACCCATCGTACGCAGTCGATTCACCGCTGGGTGTCTGCTTGCGAAGTCAGCCGTTTGTTTATCGTGCGATGTTGGTGGGGGTGTCGCGTTACCTTTGAGACTTGATTCCAGCTGGGTGAGTTACGTCGCTGCGCCATCGGGCTCACTTCAGAGAGTGGCCGTTGGCCCGCTCCAAGACCCATGGCTGATGTTGAGTGCGTATGGAAACCAGGGCGCGGAGGTGATGAGCAAGAAAACAAACGGTGAAAAGGAATATCTGCCATTGCGTCAATACAGAGCTTCAACCAGTGACGGCGGTAGGTCGAGTAATGCCATCCGTGTCAAAACAAACATACCTTTTCGTTCAGGCGGCGTGGGAGTTGTTCGCAGACGAGGTGCTGTACATTCGTTGCGAAAGCGTCCAAGGGAGTGTCGATCGAAGCAAGAATGCCAGTGCGTCAACACGCCGTCCAAGGGTCAGACAGTGCAATAATTTATGGAAATCTGACGCAGGGACGAAGGGATGGAAGGGATGACAACACGAGCAGGGGAGAGACAAGAAGCAGATCGGGGATGGATCTTGATTATGGATAGTGTTGTGGTAGATACCATGGATCGGAGAGTGGGTTTGTTACTGTTTGGGGGCCCGGGAGTCGCTGGGGCAACGACAGGCGGGGGGTGACTCAGCGGATCACGTGTGTTTGGCGGGTGATCGGGGCTAGACCCAGAATCGACTAGCGTCAGGGAATGGGTTCTGGCTCGTTCGTTTTTTTCTCGTTGATCATCTCATAGTCACTCACTCCTCGTCCATTCTTCAATCCGGCAGAATAATGCCTCTGCCCATTCGTTCCTCCGTCTGTCTTTTATGTCGAACACGCACGGCCATCTCCCCTTCTCCCTCGGTCCTTCCGACATCATGGCAGGCCACGCGATCTATGGCCACCCTCCGAACGCGCCGCAAGGCATCTCGAATGGCTCTGTCTCCTAATGCCGGAAGGAGCTCATTGAAAAGTACAAAGCCTGATAGAGATTGGAGAGGCCCCTTTTCGGGCATGAACCAAACGACGCCCCCCCGCGTTGGAGGCGCTGCACCACGCGCCAGGTCTGCAGCCGCGCAGAAGCGATCCGGAGAAGACGACAAATCCGACCAGAAGAAGGAAAGCCCGCTGTACAAGGCATTAAAAATGCAGACAATGCTGGCGCCAATAGGATATGGCCGCCGGACGGCAATCAAGTCCAAGATTGCAAGCATCACCAGCTTCGATAATTTCCCCTTATTGCCCGCGGTGCGACAGTCGATTTTCTCCCAGGCGCTTCCGGGTATCGCCGATGCCACTCCGACGCCGATCCAACGTCTTGCCATACCACAACTCCTGGACGAGGGATCTGGACACAAGAAGAAAGCAAAGAAGGTGGAGGCTGGCGAGCCTCAGTACGACCAGTATCTTCTCGCGGCAGAAACGGGCTCGGGAAAGACGTTGGCCTACCTGCTTCCGGTAGTGGATGCGGCCAAGCGCGGCGAAATACGCGACCAGGAAGAGGAGAAGGTGATTGAGGAACAAAAGGCCAAAGAGCGAGAGGAAAGGCTGAAGAACCGCACATTCGATTTGGAGCCGGAGGAAGCGCCGATGACTGATGCTGGTCGTCCCCGAGTCATCATCTTGGTTCCTACATCGGAGCTGGTGGCCCAGGTTGGATCGACGGTCAAGGCTCTCGCCCATACAGTCAAGTACCGGTCTGGCATGATCGCTTCAAACCTCAGTCCGCGTCGGATCAAGAACACGCTCTTCCACCCGAGTGGAATTGACATTCTAGTTTCGACACCGCATCTTCTGTCGTCTATTGCCAAGACGAACCCCTACGTCCTCAGTCGTGTCAGCCACCTGGTCCTCGACGAAGCGGATTCCCTGATGGACAAATCCTTCCGACCAACTACCACCGAGATCATCGACAAGGTCGCCCCGTCTCTCAAGAAATTGATCTTTTGCTCGGCCACCATCCCCCGCAGTCTCGACTCTCAGCTTCGCAAACTCTACCCGGACATTAGACGGTTGACAACTCCCAAACTACACGCCATCCCGCGCCGCGTACAGCTGGGCGTGGTGGATATCGAAAAAGACCCGTACCGCGGACACCGCAATCTCGCCTGCGCGGATGTGATCTGGTCGATCGGTAAATCCGGTCCCGAGGAGTCTGCAGGTCAGCTGGAGCGATACATGGAGCCGCGCGTGAAGAAGATCATCGTGTTTGTCAATGAGCGCGAGGAAGCCGAAGAAGTAGCACAGTTCCTTCAGTCCAAGGGTATCGATGCGGTGTCATTATCCCGGGATTCCAGCTCTCGCAAACACGAAGAAATCCTGGCCGAGTTCACCGACGTCGCTACTCCCCCAACCTCTGAGGAGATCCTGCTGGCCAACAAGCGCCGCAAGCAAGATAAGGCTATCCCCTTTGTCCTGGAGAAAGAGGACCGGCCCACCCGCCGTCTGCCCGACACCAAGGTCCTGGTGACCACCGATATCGCCTCGCGCGGTATCGACACTTTGGCCGTGAGGACCGTCGTCCTTTATCATGTGCCGCACACAACGATCGACTTCATCCACCGGCTCGGCCGACTCGGCCGTATGGGCAAGCGCGGTCGTGGTATTGTGCTTGTCGGCAAGAAGGACCGCAAGGACGTGGTCCGTGAAGTGCGCGAGGGCATGTTCCGCGGCCAAGCACTGATCTGATCTGGTCTAATCTTGCATTTTGTATAACTACTATCAAAACTATTTGTATCATAAATGGCGTTGGTTTTCAGGTTGGAAAAACGAACTAAATACCCGATGGCCTAGGCGATGTGTACGATATATAGGCGCTGGCATGTATATACTTGATTCTACTCCCATCCCACATCCATCTTGCTTCTCTCCTCAATGGAGGGAATATTGTATTGCTTAAACTACATAGGGATGTCCTTCGCAACACTCCTCCAAAACTCACACCTCTTCTTCAACTGCACAATCTCCACATTTTCAAACCCGTCCTCAACAATCACAAACTCCTTCCCCGTCTCCTGCAGCTCCGGCACCCCGGGCTCAGAGGAATTGGTCAACTTATGTGCGTTGGGATCGCCTGTTTGAAAGAAGCTGGCGAATGCACCGGCGTAGCCGTCGTACACCAGCGGGTTTGTCTCTTGGATAGAGTTGATGGTGTCCCACTGTATTTTTGTTAGTTAATCACGGTCGCGAAAAATGAAAGTATGTGAAAAAGAAGGAGAAGAAGAAGCAAAACAAACCCAGATGGTATCACTCCCATGCGTAGCAGGCGGAATGGTATATTCCCCCACGTACCCCCTTCTCGTCGCCGCAGACGCAACCCAATACGCCGGGCAAGAGAGCACGACATCCCTATAAACCAAGCCAGCACGAATATACGTCGAGTTATACTGCGAGATAGTCTCCGAGCTCCCGACAGGCGGATAATGAACAGACTCGACAGCCCGAATCTGCCTTGCAGACAACCCAGGCAAGAATCCGTCCACCCAGTCCCGGAAACTAGCCACGGAGGAATTATACCCCTCCTCTGAAACGGTACTCTCCAGGCCCGGTGGAATAAAATTCTGTCCCTCGTGCGTGTTATACATCCCCCAGACAAACTCCGTATTGAGGGAGTTGCTGGATACAGCAACGGAGAGTGTATCAACCAAGAACTCGCCGTCGATAACAGGAGCCCAGGTATACGAGCTCGTCGTGTATGTATTATCCGCATCAATAATCAAGCTTGCATTACGCAGACTCTGCACATCAATAGACTTCAAACACTCCAGCGTCTCAATCTCATGATCTGAGTCCGCACAACCCGTCAGATTAGCAAGCTGGTCGTAAAGCTCTTCCGCCTGCGGCGCATCATATCGGTACGTCTTCGGCCAAAAGGGCGATGAGGCCAGCGCCTTGGAGAAAAGTTTCGGCTGGCCGTGCCGTCCGTTCGCCAGCACTTGCGCGACAACGGAACCTCCGCCCGCGGACTGGCCCCATATCGTTACGTTGCCCGGGTCGCCGCCGAAATGGGTGATGTGCTGCTGCACCCATTTTAGAGCGTATTGCTGGTCCAGGAGTCCCGGGTTTAGATCTGAGTCTGGGGAGTTCTTGATTGATTTACCTGGGAGGAAACCGAAGGCGTTTACGCGGTAGTTCGGGTATATGACGATGTAGTCATTGAGCGTGCTCACGTTCAGCACTGGGTATGAAGAGGGAGGCATATCAAACGAGGCAGTGCCCTCGATGAAAGCCCCGCCATAAAACACAACCAGTACTGGACGGCGCGGATTCGTTGCTTGGTTATAGGGACGCGAGAACAGGCCCAGGTACAGACAGTCTTCGGAGCCATTGACCGTGCGCTGCGGACACATGTTAAAGTCCTGGTCTGTGTTATACACGCCAGAGATATGCTGCGGCGGCTGCGGCGCCCGGAAGCGGTTCCTCCCCGTTGGCGGCGAAGCGAAGGGGATCTTGCGGAAATATGAGAGGTTATAGGTCGAGTCATAGTTTCCTTGGAAGGAGCCGTAGTCCAGATGGACGAGCAGGTAGTCAGTGTCGGATACTGAGCTAGCGCGGACTCCTATCAAAATTAGTAGAAGTAGGTAGAGCACAGAAGGCTCCGAGAAGCCCGTTGTTGCGATGGGCAGCTTCATGATTGAACTTTAGTCTGTGTTCTGGGTGATGATCCGCTATAGTTATATCTTCTGCGACATCTTACGGACGGAAAAACACCTACGCAGGCGATCTGCACGGGGCTATCGAGGTAGCCAATTCAACCTCGCTAAGGATCGAGGATGGTGTTCATTGGTGCAGTTTTTGTTGCTGCTTGTGGCGAAATGCGGGGAGGAACAGACGGGGATGTTCGGGCTGCATTGTCCCGGTCGAGATATAGTACTTCGAGTGAGAGGTTCCAAGCTTTGACTATTGTAGATGTGCGCAAAATAGTTGGCTAACTCTACAGGCAAGAACAAAATCCGGTAAATCATAGTCCAGAAACAAAACACCTCCCATGATCCAGATCATCGACCTATCCCAATGCATATCCAAACATTCCCGAAAAAAGTACATCATGTATGTCCATCCAAACGAGCACGGCACACGCGATAAAACCTGCTTCCTCGAACTTACATCGTCATTCGGAGTGCCCGGGCTCGCTGCTGACTAGACCGAGTAGGCCGGCGGCGCTCATCATTCGCATCACTGGCTTCTGTCTCGGTGCGAGCGTCAGTGCCGTCTGGGGTGGGCGTAATCCCAAAGCTAACGCCGCGGCCCCTGCGGCTCACACCCTTCTCGTCATCGTGTCTGATGAACCGGTTGACCTCGCGGTGGTCCATGATACGCTCCTCATCATCCCACGCACCCTCCTTCTCGGTCTTGGGCCACTGGAACCCGTACAGTTTGGAATGCCGTTCGCAGCGAGGGCACTCGCGCCGTCTCTGGTATGAATTCGACTGCAAGAACCAGACATTGCATGTATAACAGTCGATCCAGCGGTCATACTTCTGTGCGAGTAGTCTGGATGTCCTAGTGTAGTCACCCGGTACCCGGGCGACTGGCACCTCCGTTTCGACGGAGGAGACGATGAAGCGCCTCTTGCGGTAGGTGCGCTTTTTAACGGCTTTTTCCATGTTATCATTCTCGCCGTCAACCGGGGTCTCAGTTGTTTCAATCACTTCCTCGGTCTTGATGGCGGGGGTCTCGTCAACGGACGTTGGCGTGGTGGAGGTCGATGATCGGTGAGACTCGGCGGGTCCAGGGGAGCCGGGAGACTCGCAATCAGTGGTTGTAACCTCCAAGACGGGTTCAATAGAGATGGCTTGATCCGGAAGCTTGATCTCCTCGCACAGCTTCGAGACCTGGTATTCGCCCTGGGCCGGTGTGGCAGGAGTATCGTCGACAGAGACAGAAGTAGGTACTGTCACTGGTGTTGCATCTGGTTCAGTAGCCTGCTCCGAAGAGATCTCTGGAGCAAGCACTGTTACCAGTGTCGTGTCTGGTTCCGTAGCCAGCTCCGAAACAGAGATCTCTTCGCGGAGCTTAGAGACTTGACGCTGAAACTTGGCCTTCTTGAGCGGGGTCGAGCAGCCTGAGGATGTGACATCCGAGTCCAACGAGTCACGTCTGCGCTTTCTTCCGGACAGTGGAACATCCGCTGCCTCATCGATGGAGGCCGGTGTGGATTCTTTGCTGGTGCAGTCCGAGTCCACCTGTGGTGACCAACCATTGCGACAAGCACGTTCGCATGTAGAGCATAGACATTCACAATTGTCAATTCCAAAGTAATCATCGCCGTAGGAGACCGTAATCTCTTCGCCGACAGCAATATTCCGCGTAGCCACAACCGACATGCCTTCATTACCCCTTGTCACCAGGCGTCCGTTGGCATCGCAGTCATGATTCGCAAACCGCGCAGGGCCCAAAAAGAACGACGGGGTTTTGCGCCGACTCGACATGACAATGCTGAAATCCTTACGCGTCAAGCCGAGGTCCAGCTCCTCTTCCCGGGTCATGGGCACCAAGGTTCCAGCGAGGAATCTGATCTCTTCATTCTTCTTGATCGGCTTACGCGCACCGATAGCCGCCTCATGCTCGGTGATGGTGTAGCGATTGGTGGTGGTGACCTCGAATGGACAATCCGGGTGGTAGATCTGGATGTATTTGCGGATGTGTCGACGGAACCACTCCTTCTCGCGTGGGGTGGGCAGGCTGTTCATGTATTTCTTCAAGCCGGACATGTCGAGCAGTTTGCGCTCGGCTTGCGGGATATCCTTGGCGACGACGACATCGTGGAGAAGGATGTGCGCGACATCGTCGTCGTGGATACCGCGAGCTGGGCTGTACTTGGTGCGGTTCTTGCGCGTGTTGGTCCAAAAGGCGGCCTGTGGAGAGAGAGGAGAGGGGTCAGCGCGATTTGCGACAAGTGGTGAAGGGGCGAGCAAGAGACACTTACGCGATCGACCAGGGCATCCGTTGCGACGTCGTCGTAGCTGGCCAGCTTGGCCAAGGTCAGACGTTCGCGGCAGGGCACGGCAGGACTGGATCGCGCCTTCGGAGGCATCGTGAGTGGAGGGAGTGAATTACCGTCCAATGTGCTGTGGGAGGGTGGAAGAACGCGGAGTCCGGGATGCCAGGGAGAGAGGGTAGAGGGGCCAAGAATGGGTCGGGTGAGTGGAGAATGAGTGGATGGAAGTATGAGCCAAAAAGAATAGGGTAGTAGGAGTCAATCAAGTGCCTCCCTCCCCCAAGTGGTAGGCTGAGCGAAAGAAGAGGGAAGATGCGGTTAGTCGCCGTTTCAGAAATTGAAATAGGAGGTTGTTTCGTCCCGCGCCCGACTCGAGGCTGTGTCGGAGGCTGTCTATAAAACGAAGGATCGCACTGGACAATAACAACAATCAAGAACAATGCCTCCAGTGGCTCATCTGGGAGAGTCTATGAGACTCGATGGCACGCTACAGGCAAGTCATGGTTGAATGTACGGGTGAATGCACCGGGAACAATCACCAGGGATGACAAGCCTAGAATTGCAATCAATTCGGATTTTTTTACATAGATTTTAGGATCAATTCTCTCCCTCTATATCGCGTGAGAGATTTCCTCTCACGCTCTTGCGCAAACAGCAATCTAACAGATCGTGTATCGTCGCAGTCATCAGAATACGCTGCTCAAATCATCGTTCACAAAGGGCTACAAGTCCGATGGTGATAGTTATAATCAAACGCCGACAGAATTCCGACGAGCTGAACCACCGTGGCAAGCACCACCAAGACACGAAACACCTGGTGGGAAGCTCTAAGGATATCGAATTTTCCAGGGCGCAAAGATTCTGGGATGCGCGTCTATGCCAGTTCATCATCATTGTCATACACTGGGTAGATATTAGCACAGCACTAGGACTTTAACTCCCGAAACGATTAACCAGCACAAGCGCTATCACGGCAACACAGCTTGCTTTTATGGCTGAATTCCAGAACCCAGTCTCCTCAATGGGCCTCGATGCTTGTCTTGCATAGGCGCGTTTTTCGCCTACAGCTACCGACGGGTACATGTTAGATGTGTGAGCACACTAGCGAGTAGAGAACAACGACGTGCTCTCTTTACGAGACCAGCATTGGTTTTAGTTTGGAGAGAGAAAAAGACAATAGGTGGGTGATGCGTTGAGTGAGTAGGGAAGGTGGTGGTAAAATCATCTTCGAAGATATATATCGAGATGGACTCCGCCCATCCCCCTGACAAACCTCTTGCAACTCCCACAGAATTGATCTATAAGCCAGATCATCCTTATCATTCTTGTTATTATTGACTGAACTATCCACAATCACTCCTTGATCCTTACGTAGGTACTCTTCACCATCTCTTCTACTCCGTCTTGGCACCGGCCCGGAACAACCCACCCTCCGAGCGCAAATTACGGTGATGCTCGACGGAACCCTCAACTTTCCCCGGAGGATTGAGCACACACAATGATTCAACTAAAGGTGAGCCAACCGACAATCTCCTACCCCTGAACCCGCTGACACACTGCGCGCAGACATTACTAAATTGCATCGACAACTCCGGCGCCTCGGTGGTCGAATGCGTGAATGTCCTGAAGAAGAAGCGGCCAGCGACAATCGGTGAGTCCCACCCCCTCCCGGAGGGACATGAGATGATCTCCAATACCGTCTCAAAGACAGAGAGTGCTGATACAGGGTGTGTTGTCCAGGTGATCGGATAGTCGTCGTTGTTCAAAAACAACGAGCCGCGGGATCCGAATCGAGCACGACCACCGCGCTGGCGAATAAGGTCCGGCGAGGCGATATTCGGCATGCAGTCGTCGTGCGCGTGCGCAAGGAATCCCAACGGCCTGACGGGAGTGTGGTTAAGTTTGGGGATAATGCTTGTGTGCTGGTGAATAAGGCAGGCGATCCCATTGGGACGCGCATGAACGGTTAGTAACTACCTTTGGTCGTGTCACGGTGTGAAAAAGGTCTGATTTTTTCTCTAGGAATCGTGGGTCAGGAACTGCGCGGCAAGCAGTGGTCGAAGATCTTGTCGTTGGCGCCGATGCATGTGTAATATCTACAGAAGCGGGAGTTTTTTTGTTGTTTGAATTATGTATCAATAGCATTTCCATTTCGCCATTTCTATCAAATCTTATTTGAAGAAAATCCAGCCGCTAAACTCCGAGTACATGCTTTGTGAAACAGTCGGAAAAAAAAATCAAAGGGTATCGAGGGAAGTCGTGAGAGATAAAGCATCAGACGAAGACGTTACCGCATGCGCAGCAGACATAGTAGAGTTTCTTGACAAATCAAGAGTCAGCGCAAATTCGTCCTTGCGGGTCAGATACAATGATCACTCACCATTCCGGTTTCCGCAGATCGCTGCTGCGACTGGAAAAAGACCGCTTCGTTTTCACCGCAGCTCGGGCAGAGCTTGTTGGCTCGGGGGAGCTGCCGTCGAGTAAAAAGTCACGCGTTAGCCAAGAG
The DNA here is from genome assembly GCF_028827675.1 of Penicillium lagena. NCBI lineage: Eukaryota > Fungi > Ascomycota > Eurotiomycetes > Eurotiales > Aspergillaceae > Penicillium > Penicillium lagena. The sequence continues at coordinate 581,762 of NW_026623227.1, read as the reverse complement.
TGAATCTTTCCAGAGAGAACAGAACGCAATGAACGAAAAGCACGCAAATCATCCAGCGCTTTCCGGGACATCTCATCTCCCTCTAGAATTCCAGGCCGTCGCTGCTTTGTTCTTCCTCCCCAACCACGTCGCAGATAAAACAAGTAATCTGTTCACCGCATAGGGTACAAAATCCCGGGAGACAAACCGTCGGATCAGATCCCACATCCTGGGTTACGCCAGCCGTGTCGCCGACTTGGCTGGTCAGATTGTTTTGGTAGACGCAATAGGAGCTGGCGGGCTCGCCGACGTGGCAGGTGCGACAGGTGAACATCAGCTGGTTGGTGGCGCGGTCTTCTTTCGGGTAGAGCAAGTTGGAGCTGTTTTCACAGATTAGCAGATGAAGACCAGGGTAGAAGGGGAGAGGCGTAGCTACCATTCGCGACAGAATCGGAAGTGGATTTGGTCGGACGGTTTGGCGTCGCCACCGGCGGAGGGGGAGGGGCTGGCAGACATATTGTATTTTGGGGAGCTCGAATAGTCTGGATATCCAGGGTGAATCAGGACGTGGACGAAGTTGAGTCGAGCAAGCGGCGTGGAAGAAGGCAGAAGACTTCGAGTGTTTGGTTTGTTTGTGCTGTTTGCAGTGTTTGTCGGGCGCATCATCCCCGCAGTGGCAGAGCTGAACTCCATACATTCAAGTTGTGCTTCACATAGCAGTGATTCGACCTTGCTTCTCTATACAGTCATCATGGTAGGGTTCATTTGATTGCTGACCCTTCTACAATCACTAACAAAGACTGCAGGCCGACTCGGGTCTTCCAACAGGATGGGAAGTTCGACACTCGAACTCCAAGAACCTCCCTTACTACTTCAACCCGGCCACCAAGGAGTCCCGCTGGGAACCTCCCGCCGACACCGATACTGAGAAGCTGAAGGTATATATGGCGCAGCACCACACACCCGCCGCGCGCCCGGATGCTTCGGGACAAGGCGAGGGCAAGATCCGCTGCAGCCACCTGCTCATCAAGCACCGCGACAGCAGACGCCCCAGCAGCTGGCGCGAGGCGGAGATTACCCGGTCGAAGGAAGAGGCTATTGAGATTCTCAAGGGCCACGAGCAGCGCATTCAGTCTGGTGAGACTAGCTTGGGGGACCTTGCCGTGTCGGAGTCGGATTGTAGTAGTGCGCGGAAGAAGGGTGATCTGTACGTTTTTTGTTTTCTGGCGTGTCGATCTTAATGCTAACTACTTGGAAGCGGCTTTTTTGGCCGTGGCGAGATGCAGAAGGAGTTTGAAAATGCCGCTTTTGCGCTGCAGCCGGGCCAGGTTAGCGGGATCGTGGAGACTGCGTCGGGAGTCCACCTTATTGAACGGTATGCCTGGACCTTTCCCTCGTGTTATGTTAGTCGCTAATGAATGGGATACAGCGTCCAGTAACTCTGGGCCCATTTCCGGCTAGAGGGATCGTGGATGGTGCACTTAATCCTTTTCTAACTTGGTTATGCTGTTGGTTTCTATCTTGGACTAGTGTGGATAAAAAAATGACAAATATTCTATCTATCAATATGTTGTCTCGGCGTGAAACAAGAGTGGATGTTGGTATAGACTCCCTTCAGGGCATAAGGGGATCGGCTGTCGACAACAAAGAACCATGTTGGTGAGTGGCCGACCATGTCTGATACTGACGGTATCTATTGAGAGCTGCAGTGAATATCCGGTTGCTGGTGATATAATGCAAGCCCACCACATCTCTTCTGCTCCTCCAACCCATACACACTCTCTACCTCCAAGCCTCCATCCTCTCCCACCTTTCTCTCCTCCCCAGCCCTCTCACATCATCTCCCTCACCATGGGCGGCTCCCTCGAAGCCCTCCGTCGCAAGCGCTCCCTGACCCGAATCCATCACTCAGACTCGTCCATCTTCAACTACATTTACGAAGCAGGTGCCTTCAAACTGCCAACCTGGCTCCAAGTTCCCCCCGAGCTGCAAGATTCCCACGACAAACTGCACAAAGCCGCCATCGGCGCCCTCGCCGGCATGCACTCCTTAATGACCCTGCGTGAGCAGCGCTACTCCGCCATGTGCCCGGAGACAATGGGCCTCATCTACCACGTGCACGCCAACTCGATGAAACGCCTCCTTGAATGGAAAGAAGACTGGAACCCGGCTAACTGCACCCTCGCGCCCTCACCCAAGATCCCGCGCGACTCCATCAAGTTCTGCGTCGACGCGCTGAGCTACTCTGGGTTCACGACCAAGTACGTCAATGCTGTGCAGGAGTTTATTCGCGGCCCCTATCGCCTCTACTGTGAGAAGAAGACCCAGATCGAGTATCTGGCTGCCCGCCTGATGAGCCATGATTCCTATTACATGGAGTGGCGCCGTTGGTGGGAGTCAACTTTTGCAGTGGAGATGTGCAAGTGGGAAGGTTGTATTGAGGGACTGGTTATTCCAACCTGGGAGGAGATGATTGATGAGGTCTCTCTGCTGATTGTGGATCGAGTGGAGGATGCGGATGAGTTGGCCAGTTCGTTCTATGTTAGTAGCCCGAATTCCGTTAGTCCGCTGTGACGACGCGTGTGCTCTGCGGCATCCTTGCACATCACAGTTTCTTCTAAGTGGTGAACGTGATTATTTCAAACACTTGACCGAATTCAGGGCGTTGAGGGTGGAGTACATGGAGGGATAGGAGTTCATGGGCATTACTGAGATGCTACGATACTTGCCGATATGCAATTGACATAATCCTTCAAAGTGCTCTTCGCTCAAGTATCTACAGCATCACCCTTTAGACTTGGCTACTATGAACACACAAGCCAACACTGGTCTAAGGATAGGGGTTGAATCCTACACATCCTGCAGTTAGAGTTCTTGCATCAAATCTATGGACTTTATTACTTTGTTTGTCTGACTAGAACCACCGTAGAACCTTTCTAGAATGAGTCTATCTTCAACAGCATTGTCAGATCTTGAGGATGAATAAGTTCACATGTATCTATAACCCTAGTTCATCAAAAAGGAGGACAAAGATGGATTGACATTGTCTTGATTGAGTACAACAAAGCAAGAAACAGACCAGGACACTCTAGAATATTTCTCTACCGTCTTGTTCCTGAGGTTATTTGGTCCACCTCACTGAAATTAGGGATGGATAGATAATTAAGATTGGAACTGAGACTGACTGACTTAATGAACAAAGATCTTATTCCCAAATATAATCACCCTATGATCCCAAAAAGCCTCCAATGATTGACCCATATCCCCCAATTTTTCATTTCTATATCATATGCCTAAAATGCTAGCCATTCTCAAAATGTGCATCTTCTGGACCCGCAAATACACCTTATGCGGCTGCCTTTGGGACACAGAATGTTTCATCTGCTCCAGAGATGTATATTGCTGGGGTCGTCGAATAATCCAACTCCAAGATACACTGCACACATGCAAGGAGTGTTGGAGACGAGGGGATAAGAGAATGCACCCAGAGCACCCATTATCATCATCATCATCATCATCACCTTCCCCTTCTTCGCACGAACTACTCATCCCATCAAGACCCTCCACACCACCCCTCATCTTCAACCTCAAGTCAGACCCAACAGCTTCAGGTGTGGACTTACACCCCGTGCCTGCGTTCTTGCTTTCAAGCCAGTATAACTGCGATCTATCGCGGGTGTGTGATGCCGTGGATATGCGCACCGTGAAGCGGGATTATCGCGCGAGGAGGCAGAGAACGGATTGGTATTTGCTTGAGGGTGAGTGGACCAAGGCCCTTTTTCTTTGGCCTTTACACAGTACTTTGTTTGAGGAAATACTAATACATCTGTTAAAAAAAGACATGACTGGTGAGTATCTTGGTCCCGAAGAGTCGGGGTCAAAATCCAAGATTGCGGCGGAAGAAGAGTCTCAGAGTGAGGTCGAAGAGAGGGTGGTGACAACTTCTGGTTGATTTGGTGGCATGCAATAAATAACTAATGATTGAAGGGAACCCTGGTTGGTATGTCTTGTTCTCCTGTAGCTAACTATCGCAAATCCACATAATTGTACACACCGCACAAAATCAATAGAATCATACTCCAATAATGGGAAGGTCCAAATGGGTTATTTTCTCGTGGCTGATTCGTCCTTGATGAGATGGATAAGCTCGGGATAGCGGCGCGTTCTCTTCTAAGGGTGACGGTGTCCGGATTCAGATCCAGCCTTCTGTCCTTCGACGCCGCGTTTCGAGCACAGTCGACCGTTTCTATTCCGATGCGCCTTAAAAACTCGTGTTCAGTCGTTCCAAGCGCAACGTGATGGCGTCAATAACAGCAGACCTAGGAATATAGTAAGACAACTGAATAATCTAGGAGACACGACTACAACTCACTCTCGCTCAACCATTCTCATCGCATCCGCAACTCTGGCCCGTTGAAGTCGCTGCGGGACCTTGGGTTGCGCGCTGCCGGGGGAAGACGGGCTGCCGGGCTCAGCAGGAGAGGGTGCCTTAGCTAAGACGGCCTTTGTTGTAGCCACAAGGTCGACGGCGAGTTGTTTAACCTGTGCACGAAATTAGTCTGGTCCTGAAATCGAAAGGAGGAAAGGGACATACGGTTTCCAGGCGATGTGCCAGGTGTTGCTCTTGGTTTTCCTCGTCTTCTGGCGCTTCGTCGGTGAGAGATTGAGACAAAGTTTCCACTTCTGCAATCCACGACTTCTCCTTCTCGCTAAGAGGGCGGCCACCGGAATTCAGAACCTTCTTCCGCAGATTATCGTAGCGCTGGATCAGGTAGCTCTGCTTGTCCTTCGCTGCCTGCAAACGTCTATCGAGAGCTTCTCCGTTCCGGGTTCCTTCTTTGTGTCGCCCGTCTTCCCCGACCTCACTCGTGACACCCTTGATACGCTCGGCAACATCTGACAACTGCTTCAGTTGATCGTGCATTTCTCCCTGTAGTCGCTCGCAACGACGGAACAGATCTGACGCAGCTCGTTCCAGGGCGTTGGTGTGGGCTGACAGTAACCGATGCGCGGCCGCGACAAGGTCCAGTGTCGCCGGAGAGAGACGGACTTGTTCTTTGAGAGTATGGCGCTGGCGGTGCGGGACGTTTTTTTCGATGAAGGCTTCCAGCGGAGATTGTGCGTACAGAACGGCAGGTACCTGGTACGGTGGTCGCTGCGGAGCTAGAGCTGGTGAGTGTGGTAGCGGCGGCTTGTGGTCGTAGAGGCGATTTTCCACCGCCAAAGAATCCTCTGGGGCATCCATGGCAGCAGCATACGGCTGTGATGGATGGTGGGTGATCAATAGGTAGCCGAGATCGAAATCGTAGAAGACTAGGGATGCGGCAAGATGGTCTTGCGGGGAGACGATGTCGGTTTCCAAGACGCGCAAGATCTGTTGCCTTTGGGCCACAGTCCCATCACAAAGAACCTGCAGCCGGAAAGCTGAGCCCGCTGGGTCCTCTGCCTGCAACTCGGTTTCAAGCCTCTGCACCCAAGAGGACAGAGAGAAAGACACCACATTGGTCGCAGTCGTGACGAAGAAAGAGTAGCGAGAGTGAGCGTCGCGGGTGAAAGTGGGCCAGGTGTTGGAATTCCCTTTAACCGTATCCAACGATTCCACTAAGACCAGGTCGGAAGGTTCGGACAGAGGCGCTCGGAACGCGTTCTTTTTGGCCTTGGGAAGCCACTGGCCTTCAACACCGTCGAGTTCCAGACAGATATGGATACGTCCACTCCCACTGGAAAGACAAATAGTCGTCGCTGAGAGCTTGTCTTGATCATTTGCTTCGACCGCCAACTCCTCTTCCTCGCCCATCATAAGGTCATCGACATTCAGCCTGGCAGCAATGACAAGGATATCACAGAGATCGAGATCGTCAACCTCGTCCCCTGTATCGAAACGGAAAGGTCCTTGCAACCGCGGAATGGCACTTGGATTCATCGGACGACTGAAGACATCCGCCCCCTGGATAGCCCCCGACCCAGCAGAAAGCGGATCCAAAGATTCTTGACCATCGATCTCCTGTAGCCATTCATACTGTTGCCGACATGCAGCCAATTGCTCCTCCATATCCTCAGGGCCCTCCTCGAGGGCAGCCAGTTTCGGCACAATGGCAGCCGAGAGAGATGGAATGGTGGCGGACGGAGCTTGCCATTTGGACGGCAGCAGAGGGCACAGCGCGTAGAGATCGCCCGGCCGCATGGCCACCCAGAGAGTCATAGGAGCCCAAGCATCCTCCTTGTCGCTCCCATTGCCCGCAAAACAAGCGGACGCAGCCTCCATATCAATAATGTCAGCAGAGAACCCTTTGTTCTTGCCAAATCCAGAAGGCGCAAAGTCCTGATCAGACGAGGTTCCATCGACGAGTTTGCGCAAGTCAACTGCCAGGGTAGGTTGATCGAAAGACCAGTGGTTGTTGCGGTCCAGCTCCCACACACGCACGGCAGCATCTGCCGTCACCGTGATGATGCATCCTCCAACGTTGCTGTGTAGCCCGAGGGGGTGCCAGATTGCCGATACTACGGGGGCTTCGGGGATGACATGGGTGGTAGGACCCAGTTGGTACGTCTTCAGCCGGATCGACGTAGTGTCTGTTGAGGAGAGATGCGAGGAGTCGGGAAGGACGGAGATATGGACGGTGTGCTCGGTGACCACTGCGAGAAAGGCCCCGTTCGGAGAAGGAATCAGCTGCTTGATGTGGCCGTAGACAGGCACTGCTAGAACCTGTACCTTGTTGTCAGCCAGTGAGTCGCATTATAGGTAGTCAAAATGCTCACCCTGTAGGGCGGGGCCTCGGCATTCTTCTCTGCTGCGCTCTTCTTCTGTCGCGTCTGGTGCTGCCATTGATCCTTCAACCGCGCCAGGTTCGACCAGCGAATCTCATTGTCAACCACGACAAACACTTCATTGCCTCGTTTCGCGATCGTTCGGGTCGGGCCATCTGCCACCGCGGGCTTGACCACCTGCAGAGCCTGAGCCGGGCTCTTGACCGAGCTGCTGGTGAACAGGCTTGCGCCAGGCGATGGCCAGCACAGCCAGGCGGGCGCGTAACTCGTGACCTTGGGCATGAAGCAGGAGCAAGGAAACACCGATGAGAGGAATGTAATATTGTCCCGAGTCGGACTCAGAACATTGCTGTAGTCGTAGTTGTTGTTGTTGTTGGGTAGAAAGAAGCCAGGCGGAAGAAAGTAACGAAGTGGATTGGCGCGCTAACACTGAAAAGAAAGCTCCCTTCCTTTCTGCCGCCTGCCTTCGTCAACCACCACAACTTCCACCATGAGCTTGCTGGCAGTCAATACAGTCGACCGGCTGGATCGGCCGAGTGCCTACTATATTGGAAAGGTGAGTCAAGGTGCTAACGTCGATTGGTTGACTTGCGCTAATGTGATTGCCGCGACAGAATAAGAGACGCCGACACGAAGAGGAACAGCGCCAGCACGACCCAGTGGACAAGCTGAAGGATGCGACTACGCTCTACGTTGGCAACCTGTATGTCTGATGATTGCGCCCGAAAAAAGGCAGAGACTAACGGATCTAGGTCATTCTACACCACCGAGGAACAGATCCACGAGCTCTTTGCCAAGTAAGGATTGTGCCATTTCCAACCAACCGGCGCTGTTCTAATCAGTTCGATAGATGCGGCGAGATCAAGCGGTTGGTGATGGGGCTCGATCGGTTCAACAAGACGCCGTGCGGGTTCTGCTTCGTCGAGTACTACACCCACCAGGATGCACTGGATTGTCTGAAGTACGTGGGCGGGACTAAGCTGGATGAGCGGATCATCCGCGCAGATTTGGATCCTGGCTTTGAGGAAGGGCGGCAATACGGGTGAGTTTCCCCCCAAGTTACACGTCTCCTGGTCTGACTCGATGGCAGTCGCGGCAAGTCGGGCGGCCAGGTTCGCGACGAGTACCGCGAGGAATACGACCCCGGCCGTGGTGGATACGGCCGAGCCTACGATGAGCAGCGCCGGCGCGAGGAAGAGGAGTACGGCATGGGGAGGTAGGTTGGCTGGTTTGGGACTCGGCGCAGACATGGCGTTTTGTTATGAACCTATAATTGTGAAAATCAAACAGGCTATTCATCTCTATTTACCAAAAAATCCCCTATTTACAATGATCTATGGAGTTCTATTGTCTCTGTTGCACGGCTGCTTGCACCTGGCGCAGCCACCACGCATGGATTCGGGCGTCCCCGGTCAACTCAGGGTGGAAGCTGGTGCCCAACACATTGCCCTGGCGTACTGCCACGACATCGCCGATTTCTGTGTCGGGGTTGACGTCTCGCCCCTGAGTGGCGATGCGGGCTGCCTGTCCAGACAAGGTGGCGAGCACCTCGACGCGGTCGGCCGTTGCTGCTTGAGCGACCGAGTCCTTGGCCTGTCTGGACGGAGCCACGACAGTCTCTTCTCGCTTCTCCTCTTCAACCTGAATGCCTTCATGGCTGGGCAGAATTCTCTCCACCACGGGGGCACGAATAAACACAGCGGCGAAGGGCGCAGCATCCGCGCCCAGGAAGGGTAGGTCCAGCGGGGCCTGGAAGCTTTCAGTCTGTCGGCCGAAGTGATTGCGGTCCACTCGAACATCCAGCCCTCCGATCAACTCTTGGCCACCTTTCTTGGTGCGGTTGGCCGACTCGGCCAGGAGGATCAGCCCGGCACAGGTGCCCCAGGTGGGTTTGCGATGCACCCTGCAAGCCCTTATTAGACACTACCCCGAAGCAAAACAGGGAAAGCGACTCACTTGACAAAGTCTCTCAATGGCTCCAAGAGATTCGACCGCGCCGCCACCAGAGACATGGTGGTGCTCTCACCTCCGGGGAGCACCAGGGCCTCGCATCGTTGCAGCTCGGGTGGCGTGCGCACTTCAATGAACTCCCATGTGGACGAGGGGATTTGCTCGGCTGCCCTTTTCAGCAGCTGTATATGCTCGTAGAATGCGCCCTGCAAGGCGAGGACTCCGACTGTGATGCTCATTGCATTGCCTAGCAAGAACGATGTCTTCAGTGCGCGATGACTCTTTTTTATCTATAGGTCATGTGATGCGTAACTTCCCGAGGAGAAGCTCACCGCCCGGCAGACCCAGGCACGTGTAGATAAGCAGTGCGATAAGACCTCCCCGGTTGACGGACTGGATGACTTGTTGTGTTCCAGTATGAGAATGCCAACATGGACACCGGAGAGAGAGATAGCCAGGAAGAGCCTCATCCCTCTCTACTGGGGTATCCCACCCTAGTTCGGTGGTACATCGACACACGCTCCCTCCCCCACCAAACCCTTCCACTCCTCGAAACCCTCCGCCGGGACGACCAAGACTCCGTGACAAAGTACATGCAATGGCCCGACAAGCACATGTCGCTGGCCTCCCAGCTCCTCAAGTACTATCTCATTCACCGAGCAACCCACCTTCCCTGGAACAAAGTCGTCATCCATAGAACACCTCTGCCTGAGAATCGTCCTTGTTTCCATGCGAACCTTCTCGGTCCGCTTGTCAAGGAGGTCGAGTTTAATGTCAGCCATCAGGCTTCGTTGACTATGCTAGCGGGGACTATCGTTTACAACAATGATGATGACAGTTCGCATCTGCATCTATCACCGGCCTCCTCTCATCAACCTCCCCCTCACCCTCAACCCAAACCCCAGATTGGAATCGACGTAACATGCACCAACGAACCCCGCCGCCGTAACAACACCCCCCAAAACCTGCGCGACCTGTCCGAGTTCGTAGACATCTTTGCAGAGGTTTTCGCAGCCACCGAAGTGCAAGCGATGAAAAACCCGCGCCTGACACTCTCAAAAGCGAACTCTCTCAACCGCGGCCTGACTTTTGATTCGTCGTCGGAGCAGAGTCTCGCTCAATACGGCCTTCGGCTCTTCTACTCCTTCTGGGCTTTGAAAGAGGCTTTCGTCAAAATGACCGGCGATGCGCTTTTATTTCCTCATTTGCGCGAGTTGGAGTTCAGTGACGTTATTCCCCCAGATCCAGTCCCGGTGTCACACTCTGGACATCATATATCTTCAACTACAAAGTCATCGGATTACCGTTGGAGCCAGCCCTACAAAAGCACGAGAATTTCCTTGCACGGCAAACCAGTCACAAATGTCCGCATCCACCTACTCGCCTTTGAAGAAGATTATATCGTCGCAACAATAGGTCGCGGCGCCCACGTCGGACCTATACCTGCATCCGCAGAAACCGGAAACGGAACCGAAAATGAGCACCCCCTTCTACCAAAGGAGGAGGGCGTGAGAATAGATCCGATTGAGGTATCTGCGACGAGGAAGATTGGTGATGCTGACCCATGGCATAAGGGACGGGTGCTCGAGGATTCATGGCTGCCTGTACAGGAGGTGGATATTGAGCGTGATATACGGTCCTGTGCAGAGGGGCGCTGTGGCCATTCTGGTTCAGTTGCTTTATAGCCTGTACTGTGCGCTTGGATTTATCTAGATTTTATTTATTTACTTATTGATGTAATCTTGGTGACGGTAAGAATACCCCCTTCGGTAGCGATCGGCTCTGAGATGACGGGTGAGCCGCTCCCTGAGCGCTCGGAGCTGGCCCTGAGTTGCTCACTGAGCAGACTAAGAGCTCACCACGTTGCTTACCCCTGACCAGCCCCTCCAGTTCTCATCGTGCCCTAGACCTTCGGCTGTTCCGATCCCAACCGCTCTGCTACCTATTAGTTTTCCTAGGAGTCCAGGCCAAGATGATGTTTTCCCCTATCATGAGTGACTTCACCTCATTGGACCTTCCTAGTGAAAACCCCGATTTTCTTATGTTTACCCCAAAAAACTGACCAGACTCGCCGCCGAAACAACGCCCCCAAAAACCCGCAGTGTTCTCTTTGAGCTTCTACAATTGCTTTCAATTTATTACCGCTCAAGAATACAGAGATGGGGCTATGTTCCCCGGGGTCGCAAATATTTAGAAAGCCTTCATTAAACGTCAACATATCTAAAGTATAATTAGTCCTTTTAAATATCAAATATAGCACGGCAACCCGTGGTACGTGGTACACTTTCAGCACTGTCGACGTCACAGTGGCAATGACTAAGCTCTACGTTGAGACAATAACTGACTACAAGTCGCGAAACCTCAAATCGATTCAGATCAGAAACTCCAGGATCTTTCAATTTTGCAACATTCTCTAGCGCACTACTGCCTATGTCAGTTACCATTAGCAGTGGTAATCCTCTGTTCTTGGTCAACTATGCCACCCAGATCCTTTGTTTCATTATTGTGACGCCATTAGTGTTTCTCCGAATTTTCATTCGATGGAGAGTAATACGGGTGCTGGGTTACGATGACGGTAAGAAAGCTACTGAAAAAAGCAATTTACATATTGACTAATTTTGATAGTTGCTTGTTTTCTCGGATGGGTATGGCGCAACTTCCTCCAGACCAGATATGATCGACTAACGGTCCCACATGATCAGGCCTTATTCATGGGGTATTGCGCCAATGCTTTAATATGTACGTTTGACCTAAATTTGGGTTTCTCAAATTTTAGAATCGGGTTAACCTTCTATAATTTGCAGATGGGTTCGCGGGGGGAACCAAGCCACCCGCTGAACTAAGTCTCCATGATTTTGAACAATGCCTCAAGGCAAGAAAAATCAATCTTTAACCCTTGAATTTATAAGATATCTGGATCACTAACGGGATCTACAGATCGCCTACGTTGCTACAGCGCTATATTCACCGACGGCGCTCTTTGTTAAATCCAGTCTGATCTATATCTTGATAAGGGTCTTCCATCCCCACCACGTTGGAGTAATTTCCATGTACTGTCTTCTTGGCGTGGTTGTCTGCTACTATTTTATCATTATGTTTGTCAAGATCTTCACCTGCGTTCCAGTCTCAGCCTATTGGGATTTATCCGAAAGAGTCCATGCGACTTGTCGGAGACAGTCTAGCATTATCATCGCAGATTCGACCGTCGACTTTGTGGCAGACGTTGCAATTCTCGCATTTCCAGTGGCTTTGACCTGGTCACTGCAAATGCCAATCCGAAAAAAGGTCAGAGTGGTATGCATTCTAGGGCTTGGAGGCGTGGCCGTTGGGTTCAGTCTCTTGCGGCTTGTGATTGGAATTCATGAGAGGGATAACCGCCATAATACGGTAGCTTTTACGAGATCCATACTGACAGGGTAAGCTAGGCAATTTCTTCCTGTTGGAGGTAAAGCTAAGCTCTTCACAGAAACGCAGAATTGGGCATTGGGCTCATCTGCGCCTGTCTTCCAGCTCTCACAGCTTTCGCCGCTCATAATCGAGAAAAGTCGTCCGCCAGTCGTCAAAATAAAAGGTCCCAATCATCGTCTAATGCGTTTGAAGGAAGCCAATTAATGCAAAACCTGCCGACTGGCTCTGCGGGCCCAGACTCGGCAGGCCCAACTGATCCGTTGGCTGGCCCGTAGCGTTCACTCACCATATGCGAGGGTAGCAGTACGATAAAATTGGGCTCGTTGGCCCAGTTTTAGGATACTGCATTCCCAAGTTATGTTCGACGACCGTTATTCCCTTCCTTCGCTGACGGCATCTTATGAATGAAAGGCTCGGCGTTTGATATAATGGGTCAGATGTTTTAGCGTAGCGTCCATGAATGTTTTTGAAGTATACCAATACCAAGGGAAATTGATCAGTCGCGAGCTTACTGCCTTGTTGACGTACTCTTGGGGATTTAAATCGTTCTCTATCGATTCACCACTCTCAACTCTGTAATCTCGCAGACTGAACTTTAAGGCTCGGTCTGCAGCCTCCTATTTATGCTAAAATATATACAATTCGGAGCGGCGAATTAAAGCATTGAGTACTGGGAATCCCGAAGAAAGTCGGGAAGACAAGAGTGGGGGTAGTGTATGCCTTCTCCAGTAGAGTAAGGTAGGTAAGGGATATGGAATAATACTGGATCGTACCAGTGGCAGGAAGGGATAGAGGGAATATATATACCGAGGTGGAAAGGAGGGGAGAAAGCGTGTGTTTCCCGATTGAAGAGTGGAATGCGACCTCAGTTCTGCAGCTGCTGTACGAGATAGCGCTTTGCAGATATATGGTCCAGCATGTAGATGGATACTGCTGTTCCATAGAAGACAGGACAATAGTAGTTCCTCTCTTTTTCTTATGCGGTGTGGATCGCGATAGTGCTGCCCTCGCGGATTAGATTTCGACAGCGGTAGAGACGGCCGCGCCGCGAGCAGCATTGATCTTCTCCTTGTTGGCGTGGGCCATCTCCACCAGGGTGCTAAGCATGGACTCGCGCGTCGACAGGGTCAAGCTATCGACATCGGCCGCGGTGAGATCCTTGGTCTGGATAGGAGGCAGAACTAATATAAATCTGATTAGCGATAAACCCTGGCAGGCATACCGGAACACAACACACCTTTGATCTTGATCGTCCCCGCCTCGAACCGTCCCATACGGGGTGATAGCACATGCGCGTAGTTCTCCGTCACAATCGGCACGATGGGCACGCCCGCTTTGACAGCCAGGTGGAAGGCGCCCTTCTTAAAGGGCAGCAGCGTCGGCTCGTCGGAATAGCTCCTCGTCCCCTCGGGGAAAATAAACACGCTCTGGCGATGCGTGTTCATCTCCTCGACGGCGCCATCAAAAGCCTTCATTGCCGTTTCACGGTTTGCGCGATCAATAAACACCGTGCGCGAGAGAGTCATGAACCAGCCTAGGAAGGGGATATTCTTCAGCGATTTCTTGGCCGTGACGCTGCAGTACGGTGGGAAGATGTATCCGAGCATCAGCACATCCAGCTCCGACTGGTGGTTTCCGAGAAAGACGGCGGGGCGCGTAGAGAGGTGTTCCTGGCCCTCGACGATCTCGAACTTCACACCGGTCGTGTACCGCATGACGAACTTGAAGCTGCGCGCTGTGGCCCATTGTGAGACACGGCCGTAGCCGAACAGACGGAGGACGATTGACGCGAGTACGCCGTAGGCGGCGCATAGGAGGAGGGAGCCGTAGGCGGCTAAACAGCGGGCGAGGAAGGCGGCTTTGGGCACTTTTTGGCCCAGTGCGAAGAGAGAGAGGGTCACGACAATGAATGAGCCGATGCCTCGTAGGATATACGAGCAAATTGACATGGTGGTGGGACTTTGCGACTGTACTGTACGGAAGGTCGGTGGTCAGTCTGGGAAACATATCCCGGTAGGGTGTGGGGTTCATACTCGAAAATCACCGGAGAGGGAGACAGTTGTTGCCGAGTCTAGGGAGCAACGCAGAAGAGAAAAAGTAGATAAGCGAAAGCACAGAGTGTAAACCACTCAAGAAGACACGGCTATGACCAGGAGTAGAGGGGATATGGACGTCGAGGCAAACAGTGGGAGATGTTCGGGGAAGAAAGCCGGTGGCTTTTTTCTGCCCCGACCCACCGCCATCAGCTGACCCTGGCAGGTGACGGCATCAAAAAGGGAACCGTACAGAGGGAAACACAGATAGTAAGGATGACCGATTATGCTATATGCCCAAGGCAGTCCATCATCATCATGTGTAAGCGCGCCCACGCTAATGTACAAAGCTCAACACCCTCCGTGCCGATGCAGACCGGATTTTCTAAGCAAAACGCAGAAATAAACAAGCAACAAAAACAACTCCCCGCAATGCTGATGTGCAATCGAAACGCCAGGGTATGGTGAGCCGGGGGACCAAAAACAGAAAGAACAAAAAGGACAGACACGGGGTCTAAGCCATGTCGTCATCTTCCATCTCTTCATCATCCAAGGATTCCATTGCGTCTTTAATATACTGTTGAGCCTATGGAGAAGGGGGGTTAGCGAGAAGGAAACCACAGAAGAAAAAGGAAAATACCTTCGGATCCAAATTCATGGCGGTCGTGAAGTGCTTGATTGCATTGGCCTTGTCCTTGAGCATTTTGTACAGTTTGCCGAGCAGGTAATGCACGTTCGCCTCATCGGGCGCGATGTCCTTGAGGATCGTCAGCTCCTGCAGAGCATACTTGTACTCTTGCAGCTTCATGAGTACGCGGGCTTTGCGGAATCGAGCCAACACCGACTGCGGTGCGAGTGAGCACGCCCGACTGTAGTGGATCAGGGCGCCTTGCGAGTTACTCATCTTCTCGAGAACCAACCCGATGCAGCAGATGAGCACTGCGTTTGTCGGGTTGATGCTGGCAGCGTTGCGGAAATGTTGCTCGGCAAAGTCAAGTTTGCCCATCTTGTCGTACACCGTGCCAAGTCCGTACCATGCGTTGTAGTGCCGGCTATCTACGTTGATTCCGTGCCGGTAGGCATCAAGAGCCTTGTCGTATTCTTCATTGGCAACATACTCGTGTCCCTGGAGAGTGAACGCGTAGGCGAACTCCGGGTCTAGCATCGTGGCTCGCTTGAAACATTTCAGAGCCTGGTCGTGATCCCGCTGGTGGGAGAATGAGTTGCCGATGGCGCACCACGCTTGTGGTGACAGCCGGTCCGACTCCAGCAACTGATGCGCCAAGTAAGCCAGCTCAACATCACTTTTCAGATGCCACAGCACAGTCGAATAGATTTCCATGTCCTCGTGCCGGGAGGGCGCCACGATCTGGACTCGAGAGAAATACTTGGCAGCCTCGGCATACATGGCCTGCTCAAAGTACGCTCGACCAAGCTGAGACAAAACCCAAGGCGTTTCACGTTGACCCTGGGAGAGCGAACCAAAGTGCTGGATCGCATCTGGGCATTTGTACCTGCTCAAAGCGAAATAGCCAGAGGCAAGTTTGTTGAAAAGCCCCAGGAGCCAATTCAAGGCCTCAATATCCTTGGATTTCTCGGAATTTCTGGGCAAAGGTGGGACGGGTGGCACCGACGTTAGGCGATTGTCCTTGCCATCGGCATCTGTGGCCTCCATGGGTTTCCGGTTGCCGCTCACGACGCGGCCAACAGTCGAAGTGGTCCCAGGACGGCTCCTTGAGCTGATACCCCGGATCTTTTTCATTTCCCGCCCATCTCTTCCGGCTAGTGTGGTGTTGGAGAGTTTGCTCGTGGTAGGTTTGATTTGATTGAACAATCGCACGCTCCGGCGTTGTGGAGCTCCGGGTTCCGTTGGTTGTTGAGCTTGAGGGTGAGCCACCTGGCCAGAGACTGTACGTTTGCGATCTGCCATTCTGGGTGCAGGCGGAGGTTCACGTTCGGCAGGTTGATCGTCTGGTTCAATTCGAGTTTTGGGCCGTGGGCGGATGCCCGTTGGCCGCATTTTTGGTGGAGGATTTACGGGATGGTCCATGTTGAGAGTTTGGATTGTGCGGTTCTTCCTAGCCGGAGCCAGTGGGGGTTCCCATGCAGACTCTGGGTCGGTGACTCCATTCGCAATGCGGAACTCCTCAGATCCACTGCTCTGGGGGGTCTGAGCTCCCTCATGGATGACAGGTTGCGCAACAGCTGCAACACTAACGGAGCTGCCATTCAGTTTCTCCCAAAGAGCGGAACTTCCAAAAGTGGTCTCGGAATCGACCCGAGATGTAGGAACCATAAAAGGGTCGGCACTGGGGTTGCTGGCTGTTTGCACGGAAAACGGACCTTCTCCTGGTGCGGGATGATCCGATGAGGTATCCTTTTCCTCCGGGGACGACGACGATATAATGGCGAGGAGCTCCGGGCTGAGGTTGTAGATATTAGGAACACGGATATTGACGCCTGGCACAAGATTAGTAGACAATCGGGTCGGTAAAAAGAGGTCAACGTACCCGTCTCACACAGCCCGAGGAAAGCATCCCACATGAACGGATTGAGTTTCAGAGCTTCCACATAGCAATCCACCGCCTTGTTCAAGTCTTTATGAGCATGCCATAGCTTTCCGAGTAAAGAGAAGACCGCCGCCGCGTCCGGTAGATGTTGTCGGTGTGTTTCACTGTGTTTATCTAGTTGAGCTGGTGTATTAGCAGTGGGCAACAAAACAGAGACGTCAAAAACCTACTCCAGTGGTTTTTTGAGCCCCAGAGGCTTTTGCTGCGTTCCAGTGCCGTGATGCCGTCGATGTATTTGCCCAAATCCAGACACGCCTGAGCGTAAACATATGCACAGCCTGCATGCAGGCCCCGTGAGCCAGAGCTCTGGCTGCACTCCAAGGCGGCCTTGACTTCGCCACCGAGAAGATGGCAGAGGGAAAGGAGGTACTGGGCCTCGAAGGATCGCGGTTCATAGGCATGAAGACGTCCAGCAAGGAAGAGAGCGTTTCGGATCAGGTTGTTGTCGAGGTGGTAGTAGATGAGGTGCCGCAACTGGCCGGCGACGTGCCCTGTCGCGAGGGCCATGATGGGGCGGGAAGCGAGGGAGACAGGCGAGGCGACGAAGGGTCAAAGTGATCCGGAAGCTCGAATAAGCTGACCGGAGGTTGTGTCCACGGCGGGTCAGTCCAGACAGCGCTTCCAGGCCCTGTGTTTCTGGGAAGCGCTACGACACGCGGGGAGGAAGCAACGACGCGATGGGGGAGATCGGGGCAGCGGAAGCAGACAATCCATCAACACCTGCAAGACACCTTTGAGATACCTCCCCAAAATTTGTGTGAAGACTCTGCAGACGGGGAGGGGATCCACCGATCTTGATCGGGCTGTGGACAGTCACGGAGGAATGTAAGTAGACTGGAACCGGAAATAATGGGTCCCACAGGGTTCAGAGCGAGAGCAAGAAAGAGAAAAGAAAAGAGAAACCTCCGGCAAAACACAGTCCTCGCCTAGCCAGCCAGAGACATTGCTGCCAGTGTGTTGGAGGGCAGAAGGGCGCGGGTGATAGACTGCGTGTCGGTATTATTATGATGGGGTTGCGTTCGTGCCGGATGGAGCTGGCACGGCGGGTGGTTCTGCCGGGCGGTGAGTGTTGTGGAGGGCAACGAGCGGATCAACTGGAACTACAAGACCGTCCTCAACGACCTGCTGTCACCATGGCCCAGGTATGGTTTTGCGTGGAATCATAACCAAAGAACTTGCTAACCCCCAGCAGAAAGCAGCAAAAACCTTGGCCACCCGCAATTCGGCGCGCCTCCTCCAAACCCACCTCATCTCTGCCGTGCTGCACACGTTCTTCCTGCTCGCGCTATGGTTCTTCAACCGCTATTCCCTGAAACCATACCTGATCCTGGGCATTCTCCCCAATCTGGCTCTTGAAGTTGCCCTCGATTACATTGGCCGACCCCGGTACCATGCAGATGGCTCTCTGCGCACCGCTGGTGCAGACCTCAGTGCCTCGGGACTGACGGAGTACCTGTGGGATGTGGTCTACTGGACGTGGATCTGCATGTGCACGGTTCTGATTATTGGAAATCGGGGCTGGTGGTTTGCCATTGTGATTCCGCTGTACTCGGTGTATGCGGTGTATACCACTTTCATGGGTGTGAAGCAGGGCTTTGCGGGGATGGCTGGTGGTGGCGGTGACAAGGAAGAGGGTTCTGTGGAAGCGAAGAGCAAGCGGGAGTTGAAGAAGGAGAAGAGGGGGCCTCGGTATAAGACACGGTAGAGTGGGATGTAAACAGAGGAGTGATGTCTGGATGAAAGGGTCTGCTGTACAGCAAGAAATCCGCAGTTCCTGCACCTCACCGGGCGAGCGGAGCTGGAGAACCTGAATTATTCTGATGAGATGGCTTCCGCAGCTCCTCCCGGCTCCTTGAGTATACAAAGATCACCTTGTGTATGAGGCAGGTCTGCATGACTACACTCCATTTCTTCCTAACACAGTCAGACAATCAAAGGACCATTTCTCATTATGTACCCAGGCAATGCCCTCCCTCCCTACTACACAGAAACAATCACCACAGGGAAAAAGAACCCGAAACCGAAAATACACTCACTGCCTGTGAGAGAAACGAAACGACAAGGAAGCAGGAGAGAGTACATAGAGAGAACCAGACAGGGGAAAAAAGGCAAGATGATCGAAAATCACAAACACTGTGCATGTGCAAATCATGAATATAGTCGGCCACTATATCGTGGGCAAACCGGATGGGGAATCAATCCCGAAAGAGAGAGGGGCCATCCGATCTCATCTTGGGATGGTGGGAGGATGGGGAGATGGGTTGAGGGCAGCAGGGTGATAAAAACACAAGTTAGGTTGGGTGACAAGACAAATGAAGAAACAGAAAATGAAAAAGGGCTGCACTGCCTGCTTGCTCGTCTGTGCAGGTTAAATTCCCAATTACAATTCATCCTTGCCCGTTTCGGCGGCATCCTCGCCCCGGAGGCTACTGGTCATGTCGTCCACATGCGACGAGGCCGTTTCGGCTGCGTCAGACATAGCACTTGTTGCGCTGGAAGCGAGTTCGTGCAGCCGGAGCTTGGCGCTCTGGAGTGCTGAAGAAAGGTCATCGACTGCTCCGGTGTCATCGCCGGAGATAGCGGCTTCATATTTAAGTCGGATGGTCTTGATCGCGTCCCGGGCGATCTGCATGTATTCGGGCTCTTGGCTGTAGATGGCGCTGCTGGCGCTGGCGGATACCGCGGCGTACGCATCAGCTGCTGCTTCCGTCGCCTGCTCGAATGAACCCTTCGGGGTGCCGTAGATACCGGCACTAATGGCTCCAGCGGCCGCATGGGCTTGTTGATTCACGTTGTCAACGACATCCTCGACGGTAGGCACCTCGCTCGCGATAGAAGCAGCGGCTGAAGACACGGATTCATAAGCTTCTGAAATGTAGCTCGAGGCAGAGGACACGGCAGCGGCTGGGTAAGGGGTTTCGTAGGCAGCGTGCAGCCTGCTCATCACACTCTCGGTGAAAGAAGGTTGCTTGCCAATAACGAGCTCAGACACCAGCTCCTGGACAGCTTCGAACTGCGCCAGGCGGTCATTCACCACCTGCTGGAGATACGGCGGGGGAGTGCCGTAGACTTGTTCGCTGGCCTTGGAGACCAGGCTTTCCCAGTTGTCGGATGCTCGGCTGGCAAGCGCCTCCATGGTGCCGGTCGGGGTTCCGTAGATAGCGGAGCTGGCAGACGCAGAAGCCATGGACAACGTGGCCGAAGCGGCAGAGAGGGCAGCCTTGTACCGAGACGTTGCCTCGTTGACAATACTCCGTGCTTTGCTATCGTCTGCCTCGGAGACGAGAGAGCTTGCAGACGCCAAGACGGCGGAGAGACTGGCAGAGGCCAGCGAGGATGCGTGCTCATATTGGGATCCGGCCTCTTCAATAATACCTTGGAACCTGGGGGCAGGAGTGGGTGTAGGAGTGCCATAAACTGCTTGAGAGGCAGTAGAAATGAAGACACTGTAGTGATCATGCGCTAGCCCGACTGCCTCGTAGTAGCGGCGCTGGGCGTCCAGCACATAGGGGAAGACACCGGCAGCTTCCGTTGTAGTCGCCGGCTGTCGGATCTGAGCCACATGCACCGAAGCCGAACTAAGACCCTCACTCAACCGCGACGACGCAATGGACGAGATGTGAGCCAAAGGAGCAATCACCGAGCTTGCTTTGTCGTCGACTTGGCTGGCCCAGCTTTCCCATCGGTCTTGGTCGTCATCATCCAGAATGGGGTCTTGTTGAGATCCCACATCAGCGGCGGCAACTCCCCAAGAAGGCACACTGGAGAAAGTTTTGTGGTGCTCGCCAGCTTCGTCAGACACGACGGACTGATGTGGGATCTCGTCCTCGATGTCGAAGTCAGAGGCTTCATCCGTGTTGTCGGAAACATCTTCGTCGGCGGTAGGTTCGGGGCTCTCGGACTCGAGCACAATATCCTCCACATCTTCAGAAGCAGTCGCAGCGTTATCCGAATGAGACTCAGAAGTGTCGTCGAGGTCACCTTCAGCATTCTCTTCAGACTCTTCTTCGGTCTCCTCAACACGCTGTGGTCGCGGTGGCGGGGGTTCAGTCCTTGTGTCAAAGTTGTCGCTGACCTCGCGAGCAGCCATCTTCCACTGGCCGACATCCTTGAGTCTGACCAGTTCCTTGGCTGTCTGTTCCGCGATTTCCATTGCATGGTCCAGAATCTCGTTCGCCACCGACTTGGCCTCAGCCACCGACTTGTGGTGGACGCCAACCTCGCGGATTTCATTCCGCCAGTCCTCCAGTTGTGCCTTGAGCGCATGGTACTTTGTCCAATCCGCGTAGGTCACGCTGTCCATCCACGCCCAGCGGGTACCGATCTCCTGCAATCCGAGATCACGAATGCTGTCAAGAACATCCAGGGTCGAATTGACCGCGGAGGAAACGCGCCGCATGAGCTCATCATCAAATCCGAGGTACCATTGACGGAGTGCATGGGCGCGGTCTCTAACGGAGATGGCTGACTGCCGGATATCACCAACAAGCTGCTCAAGAGCGGCTTCTTCAGCTTCTGGCGCTTCTTCCTCCGGCAAGGACTCTACCATCTCATTGATGTGCTGTTTGAGCGAGGAGACCCGTTCGCTGGAGACGGTTTCAAGCGCCGTTGACAGGCTTTCACCATGACCTTTCACGCTGCTAGCAATGAGGGCAGATACAATTGTGTCGATGCGCTCTTCAAGGTCCTCAATGCCTTTATCAGCCGCGGCGGCAAACTTGCTTTGCCACCGTTGAAGATCAGAGTCGATTCGCTCGCGATCTTGCTGTGCTTGCTCGGTAGGCGACAGTGTAGGGGCAGGGGGCGGCGGTGGTTGAACTTCGAGGGTGGCTGTTGAAGTCGTGGTGGTGGTGGTGCTCGATGTGCGTTCCGTTTCCTCCGACACGGGAACTGTTGAGACGGGCTGCTCGGAGAAACTGCTGTCCATGTCCTCCACCACAGCACGCAGTCTCTTGCCCTCTCGATAGCTCGCCAGGCGCTGTCCAATCTTGACAAGTTGGGGCTCAACCTGTTCGGAATAGAGGCCTGTGACACGAGGCCACAAGGAGCTGTTGGCAAAGTAGACCACCGACGACCAGGTATACTGCACACCAGGCATTACATGAGTGGCCAGAATATCCTGACCGGTGGCGTATGTCTTCCCAATGAAGGGTTTGGACTGGGTGTAGAAGGGCACGAAGTGGTCCCAGTAAACGGTGGAGGCCGCGGCGTTTGCTTTCTGGTAGTATGGCGACACCACATTCAGACCCTGCTGGACATACGGGTCCACTTGAGCCATGTAGAGCCCATTCGCCTTATCCTGAGCCGTCTGCACGACCGGCATCACCTGGGTTCTCCATTGCTGCGCGCCAAAGTCCTGCACATGTCCCAGTGCAGGTGCGCCGTAGCGGTCGTAGCCCAGCTTAGCCACGCCCGACGCTGGCACATACAGCCGCTCGTGGACCACTTCCACGTACGGCCATGCCTGGTCCATGTACGGCGCCGCATACGTGTTGTAATAGGGCGTGACATAGGGCTCCACATGCGAACGTGCGATCAAGTAGGGCTTGCAGACCCGAGGCGACGACTCGTCCAGCTGTGAGAGATCTGACGGACATCGTAGAAATGGGGTCAGCAGCGTGTACCAGATGCAGAGCCTAATCGAGTCCGACGGTCAGTTTGAGAGAACAGATAGGGACTTGATCCGACAGATACTCACCGGACCACCAGGCCGATCGTCCAGCGTAACGGACTCTTGCTCTTTTGGACCCTCTGCGCGGGTTTGGCCCCGCCCTCTGGCGCATGGCCGTTCTCTGTTGCTGCTGGCATGATGGTTGTTGAGCGCCCGAGACAGACCTCTCAGGATCAACCCGGCACAGTGAGTGTCGGAGCACGTGAAACTGAGCTTATTGTTTCATCCGGGGAAGAGAGTGCGATGGTCCCACTGGGTTGGGCTATGTGGTGAGCGAGAGCTGGAGCTTGGAACCTATGTTTTTGGTGGTCGAAGGAAAAGGACTGGGAATGTCTCGCGTCGTTCGGGCGCTAGCACTGGTCTTTGCGCGCGGGCCGCGGTCGGTCGGAGGATCAGATGTGAAGAGTAGATGAAAGAGAGAGAAATCGGCCAGTCGTTAGCCGACAGCAGCCCCTACTACCTCGTCGCTTAGGCAGGTCCTAGGTCCTTACACTGGATAAACTGGAAAAGGACTATGGTTTCTCTAGGCTGGCGTCAGTCCATCGGTGAGGTCATCGCGCACCGAAAGGAGGCCCGTCTGGTAATTACACGATTACCATGTGATTCCGTCGATGCAGGGTGGTAATATGGTCCGAAGTGGTAATTTGGCTGAGTCAGCCCTACAACATCTGGCGCCACTGCCTGATTGGGAACCTGCGCCTTGCGAGCAAACAGCCTGTCGTGAGTGTGTGCATCGCTCTCACTTCTTGCAATGGAGCACTGACCTAACTCCACCGATCATAGAGCTGAATTCACTACCCCCTCCCGTTCCCCGCCCTCCCCGGCTTCGTCAATATTTCCCTTCACGCTTGGCTGGGACCATGCTGATCCACTGAGAGAGGTCCCGTTGGATTGGCGCCACCACGATGGACATGGCCGACAGCCAGGGCCGCCGCCTTGCGGTCTCGGCTGGGTTTCCTGACCTGATGAACGACCCAGCCTACGATCCACGGGACAAGGGCATGGAGGACCAGGACACCTGCCGCATCTGCCATGGCGAAGCCACCGAGGAAGAGCCGTTGTTCTACCCGTGCAAGTGCAGTGGCAGCATCAAATTCGTGCACCAACTGTGCCTGGTCGAATGGCTATCACATTCCCAGAAGAAACACTGCGAGCTCTGCAAAACGCCCTTCCGTTTCACCAAGCTCTACGACCCGAATATGCCCCAGAGCCTACCGGCCCCTCTTTTCCTGCGACAGGCCTTTATCCAGAGCTTTCGGACCCTTGTGACGTGGCTACGCTTCCTCCTCGTGGCATTTGTGTGGCTGGCGTGGCTGCCGTGGTCGATGCGTGCGATCTGGCGAGCGCTGTTCTGGCTTGCTGATGGCCGCTGGTCAGGCACTGAGACTGGTCAGCGCCAGGTGATGCGAACTTTCCAGGATGGCGCTACTCAATTGATCACATACGCTGTCAATGAGATCCTTACCGACTCCGCCGGATCAACATACACGACCAAGTACGCGGGAACGTCGACCATCACCCATGCCGCATCATCTGCTGCTAGCGCTGTCCCCCAAGCGCAGTCATCTATGCCGAGTGTCACCGCAGGCGAGCCTTTCATGCTCACCATAATCAAAAAAATCATTCCCGCCCTACTCATACCTGGTTTCACCTCGACCGGAGGCCAAGGCGATTCTAGCTCAGGTAACGCAACAACCAACCTGGTCAAACCTCGACATCCATCTTGGCTCTCGGATGTGAAATTCCTGAATTCCTTGACTCCTTACCCTACCATCAACAACATGATCATCGACACCCTGGAAGGCCAATTGATCACGCTGCTCGTGGTGGTTGCATTCATCCTACTCTTCCTCATCCGCGAGTGGGTTGTCCAACAGCAGCCCATGGCGAACATTGCAGATGGAGAGCGCGAGGCCGCTGTCAACCTGATTGCTAACAACCGCCCTGAGGATGAACAGGACGCAGAAGGGATTCCCCGACCCCTGTTCGGTCAACACGCCGAAAACCATGTAAATCAAGAACATGGCGTTCACGGCCATGACCCAGATGACGACGCCCGCGCGCATTCTCCGGCCCCCTCATGGAGTGATGCAGAGAGTGATTCCAATGCCTCGTCTGCAGCTCATTCTGAAGGTGATCCGTTCGGTGCCCGTGTCCCTGACTCTCGTCCGGGTTCTCACACTGGGCGAGTAAGTCACGTCCGAGAGATTTATGCCCGAGCCAACGGCAATCGTGATGAAATGTTTCGAATTCTTCAGGAGGAAGGTCTAGAGGATGAGCTGGGCTGGCTCGTGGACGCGCTGACACCAACACCACTGACCCAGGCATCACCGCTGGCTGGACAGCCATCGTTTCAAGCGGCAGAGTCTAGCACTCGTGCACCTGAAAATGTCGACAATGAACACGCAGAGCCGTCTGGTCCCTCCAACAGTGACAATACTGGCCCGACGCAGCCCACCGATGCTCACGACGACCAGCAACCGGTCACCAATAACGAAGCAGCCGCTGCAAACACCTCAGCTACCGAGAACCGCGAGACAGATACTCCTCACCATCCACAGGGGGCTGTGGAGCGGCTCTTTGATTGGTTCTGGGGGGATATTACTCCGGTCAATCATGATGCATTAGAACCAGTGCCGGAAGATGACGAACAGATCGTCCAAGACCCAGCATTGGAGGATCCCTTTGTGCCCCTGCAACCCCGCGCCGAAGACGCACAGGCCGACGGTGACATTGCGGCCGCTGGAGACGCTGGTATGGATGCCAATGATATGGATGCCATCGAAGGCGACGATTTCGAAGGCATCATGGACCTCATTGGCATGCAAGGTCCCATCTTCGGGCTGTTGCAAAACGGTGTCTTCTGTGCGCTTCTGATAGCCTTCACTGTAGCCCTGGGAATCTGGCTGCCGTACCTGTGGGGTAAGATCGCTCTCGTTCTCCTGGCCAATCCCGTGGAGCTTGTCATCGGCGTTCCCATGACCGCTATCACCGTGGTCGCGGACATTGCCCTCGACACACTGATTGGCAGTCTGGGCTACCTGATGTACGGGCTGAGTTTTGCGCTGAGTCCTTTCGGTGCCGTTATCCCCATTGGAAAATGGATTCCTCGAGGCAAATCAATCACGAGTGCATCGCTTTCTCTGATCGACGCCAGCAGCAACCGCTTGCACAATGTCGTCAAGTCTTTCCTCATGTTTCACCAGACTGATATCCCCATGTTTTCTATTCTTTCACACCAAGCGCTCAGGCTTCATCAAGCCCGCATGTCTGCGGTATTCCAATCGGGTTTGACCTTCATCAAGTTTATTGTGCATGATCTTCCTCTTCGCCTTGCCACTCTCGGATTTTCGGGTTCATTCTCATTCAACTCGAATATGTCTCAGTCTAAGGAGGTTATTGGGCTAGCATGGCAACAGCTCAGCAATCTCACAAAATCTTCCATATCTCGCACAAGTTTCATGAATGGAGATGTGGCCAAGACAGCTGCGGCTACAATACCCGTTGATTATGACTTGGCTGTATGGGACACCAAAGACCGCATCATTGCCATCTTGATGGGCTATCTACTTGCCAGCATCATGGGACTCCTCTATCTTCGGATTACGGGATTCTTGTCCGGGGCGAGTCGCGGCCAGCGGATTGAAGGCATATTCGCTGAGATTCTCCTACAAGCAGGGGGCGTCATGAAAGTCATTCTCATCATCGGGATAGAGATGATTGTCTTCCCTCTCTACTGCGGCACGCTTCTAGATGTTGCTCTGCTGCCCCTTTTCTCCAGTGCCACAATCGCATCCCGCATCGCCTTTACTGCCCGATCCCCGCTCACCTCCCTTTTCGTGCACTGGTTCATTGGGACTTGCTATATGTTTCACTTCGCGCTATTTGTCTCCATGTGCCGAAAGATTCTGCGGAGCGGTGTTCTTTGTAAGTACATGATGCAATATTCTTAAAGCTGTGCTGACAGTTTCATCCACAGATTTCATTCGTGATCCGGATGATCCAACATTTCATCCCATTCGTGATGTCCTCGAGCGCAGCATTACTACTCAACTACGCAAGATCGGGTTTAGTGCCTTAGTTTACGGTGCTTTGGTGATCGTCTTCCTCGGCGGGGTTGTATGGGGCCTGCATTTTGCTGTCGACGGCGTCCTTCCCCTCAATTGGTCTTCTAGTGCTCCGATGCTTGAATTCCCGGTCGATCTCCTGTTCTACAATTTTGTCCTGCCACTGGCAGTCCGGTCACTCAAGCCGTCCGACGGACTGCACGATCTGTATGACTGGTGGTTCCACAAGTGCGCCCATTTCTTGCGTCTCAGCAACTTCTTTTTCCCTGAGAGACACCTGGAAGAAGAGGGCCATCATGTCCGGCGGTCATGGTGGGGTGTCTTAGTAGGACGCAAGGGCGACTGGGAAAACCCCGTCATCGGCGAGGATCAGCGAGCCGTGGCCGAACAAGAAAATCGCGACGCTTACTTTGTGCGGGATGGCAGATACGTTCGAGCTCCTGCTTCCGATCAGGTCCGTATTCCCAAGGGGACACGGGTGTTCGTGGAGGTGACCGAAGAGAATGAACGGGTCGATGGCAAGCCTGACCCGGACGATGGGCTTCATGGCCGGTCCAGCAACTCGTTCACCCGAGTTTACATTCCGCCATTTTTCCGGACTCGCGTTGCTGCCTTTATTCTTTTGATCTGGCTGTTCGCCGCCACCACCGGGGTAGGCATCACCATTATCCCGTTGGTCATTGGCCGCAAGATCATCTCATCCTGCGTGTCGAACCCGGTACCCGTGAACGACGTCTATGCCTTCTCCTGCGGCCTGTGTGTGGCGGGAGGAGTTGCCTACATCGCCTTCCACTGTCGCACCATCCTTGGCCTGCTCCGCGAGCAGGCGGCGACATTACTTCACAACCCTCGACAGGTTGGACAGGCCCTTGCCGCTGTGACGGCCGATGCCGCGCGGCTCCTTTACATCGCAGCCGTGTTTGTCGTTCTCCTCCCGTCTCTATTTGCGCTCCTCAGCGAGCTGTATCTTCTCATCCCGATGCACACGTTCTTCGACGGTGGCCACTCCCATGTCGTCCACCTCGTCCAAGACTGGACCCTCGGCGTGCTTTACGTCCAAATGGCCATCAAGCTGACCCTATGGCATCCCCACTCCTGGGCGGCCGCCATCCTCAACGGCATTTTCCATGACTGTTGGTTCCGACCGAATGTCACCTTGGCCACCCGCGCCCTGGTCCTCCCAGTCATTCTCTTCACTGTGGTCGCAACGGCCCTGCCTCTATCGGTGGGCTTCTGCGTGCGGTGGGCCATGTTCACCTCCCGCCCTGAGCTCCCGTCGGACATCTACCGGTACGCGTACCCAGCCACGCTGCTCCTGGGTCTAGCTCTGTGGACCGTGCATCTGGTCCGGCGCCAAGTGGCTCTCTGGCGCATCGACATCCGCGACGATGTCTACCTCATCGGGGAGCGCCTGCACAACTTCAGCGAGAAGCGGGCGCGGGATGTCGGTGTATCGCGGCGGGTGATCACCGAGTGACGGAATGGATAGAAGCGCATTTTCCTTTGAATTTCTTATTTCTGTAGCCCCCCACCCTGGGGCATTATTCTCATGGTCTGCATGTACACTCTTCCATCATTGAACTAGTTAATGCCTGTGGCTGTGTGCATTCTTACCTAAGCCCAGATTGCGGCTGCCTGCCACGTGACCCACTCGATGACCCGCAGAGTATTGTGTGATTGGTTAGGCAACAGCGTTAGATTATCCGTTATCGCCATCAGGCACCCACATCTGCTCTGCTTTCTACTTGCCTTCAGCATTCATCTCCTCCCCGCAATGGGTTGCTAATTCTTCTTCGCGAGATCCCCTCCCTCCCCGAATACAGTCCCTTCCCGCATCGCCCACCATAATGTCCGTCCTCCGCCATGGAGGAGGCGGCTTCCTCCAGCGGCGTCTCACGAAGCTGTACACCGATACCAAGACCTCCTGCGAGAGCGTCACGACTGCCTCCAAAGCCCTCGACGACCCGGAGCTCGTTGCCTTACACCAGAGTTTCCAGAAACAAAGAGATCGGCTGCTGGCCTGGGGCCTGGACTGGAGCGACGCCAGCGCCGCCCAGCCGAATGACATCGACGAGTCGCTGACAGCTGCGGGCTTTAGTGATGTGGTAGAGAGCGTCATGTCTTCCATTCAGGATCTGCTCAACGAGGCAGAACGAGTGCAGCACATCGAAACAGCGCCGGTTATTCTGTCCTCGAAGGAAAGCAAGGTCGACTCCAAGGACGCTCTCAGCAGCCTGCCCCTCAAAACCCAGTGGACCGACGCCGATATCAGCCGCTCGAAGACGATCCTGAGCGACCTGACGGCCTGCATTGATACTCTCTACGACCTTTCTCGCTCGCGCCGTACAATGGCCTCGAGTATGTCCTCAAGTCGCGTGAGCGCTGCCGCGCGTCGGACGCGGAATCCTGCCTCCCCCTACGCCTCTTCACATGGCTCGTTCTCGGAATTAAAGGAGAAATCCGCCCAAATACTCGATCCCTTCTCATATCCCCCAACTTCAGCCCCTCTGCGCGATGCCACCAACCCGTTCGTGCCGTCGAAGGATCTCGTCATTGATCAATCCGCATTGCAACTCTTCGGTGCCGCCCAGGATCCCAGTCCCCCACCATATGAGGCCGTTGCCGCATCGTCGAACTCGCGCGCCATTGGTCGCCTGAAGGCTTCGGCAGTGCCGTCTCTCCAATTCAGCAAGGAATCGCATGTCTCCGTGTTGGTTGAGTTCATGCCCATGATGGCACAAAACCAGACAGACTCCAAGAGTTCTCGGATAGAAAAGCTGCAGCAGTCGGTGGAACAGCTGCTGCAAAATGCTCGCGTGGCCCACTTAGGACTGCTGCGGTTTTTGGGGTACACCGTTGACCGGCCCAACGCTCGCTATGCGTTTCTCTATCAGATGCCTGTCGACTATTTCCCATTTCTTCAAAACCCAAGCGATTTACTGAGGGAGTTGAAACCCAAGCCCCTCGTGGCGCTTCTGCCGTCCGCAGAGGATTATCGTGAAAAACGAGTGCCTAATCTGGAGACTCGATTCCGCCTGGCGTATGATCTCTTGATGTCAGCTCTGCATATGAGAAGCCAGAACGCCGTGCATGGAAATATCAACAGCAGCAATGTGATCTTCTTCCCTGGCCGCATCGATGCCAACAACGACGAGAGTGGTCTCGCCCCTGATCTTCGTCGACCATACCTCACCACCCCAGCACGCTTCTCTGGCGATGGACCGACCCCCGAGCCCCTTGCTACGGCTATGTACCGCCATCCCGAGGACAAGAGGTCGCTGGAAGATGATGGCGCTTGGGCCTATGATCTCTATTCCCTTGGCTTGGTTCTGTTGGAAATTGGACTGTGGGCGCCCATTGGTCGCCTGTGGAAGATGAAGTACGATCGCTCTTGGTTCAAGCACCGCGTTGAGGACCTCTATGTCAAGAAGCTTGGCCCCAAGTGCGGCAGTGCCTACCTCCAGGCTGTGCAACTGTGTCTTGATGCGCCCAACTTTCATCTTTCCACCCAAGGCATGAGCGACCTCCAACTCCGAATTCCTCAAATATATCACTACCCAGTTCTCGATTTGTCCGAGCCCGACGGGACATTTGCCTTCTCGATGAACTTCCTCTATACTATCTGCAAGATCATGTGGTCATGCTCCCAGATTGATATATTCTCAGCGCCTCGTCCCGAGGAACTGAATGACTATCTCCCGCTTGCGCTCGTTCCAACCCCCGAGCCTGCTGTGCCCGAAAAGACGAGCCTGTACCAACCTTCTGCGCATTTGGACAAGCAGCTTCCCACTATACCCGCAGATGACTGGAGTAGCGCGGTCACAGTCGAGAAGACTCCGACCGACGCGCTGAAGAAGAAGCGTACCGTTAGGCGACTCCCAGACCTCGATATCCCCGACGACCATCTCCAGGAATGGAACTTCCAAATGATGCCCCGATTGAGCCGGCTTCTACAGAAGATCTTGAAGGAGTCTAGTGAATCGTGTGGCGCGACCCTTATGATGACTGGCGAGTCTCCCGAGACGGCTCGAACAACCATTTGCGTAACTTGCGCCAGTGTGAAGAAAGTTCGGTCTGCGTTGAAGAAACATTTCCCTCTGGGACGGGATGATTGGGACTTGATCGTTCTCCGGGGAGACATTGAACGATCCAAGGTTCCCAAGAAGCGCCGGAGGCCGGCCAAGACCCGCCCCAATGGGTCGAACGAAACGCCCTTTCGTCAGCGGGAACTCAATCCCTGCTACCAGCAACGGCCTCTCTGTGGTGCATCGATCGGCGCCTTTCAAAATGAAGAACACCTGCCCCCGGTTTCTTACGGCGGTGCTGTCCTTGTGGATGGCCTACCGTACGGCCTGACGGTCCATCATATGCTCGAGGCCCCCAGTGACGATGAAGACGATAATAGTGCCGACGATCCATCTCGATCAGCTGCCAACAGGTCTCGCGATTCCTCTGGTATTTCGCACCCGGATTTTATACACACTTATGTTGAAGACGACCGACCGGAAACGAAGCTAGAGCTTGAAATCTCGGACTTTGAAGACGATGACGACGCGTCTCTGTCGCAAAGTCTTGATGCCAGCTACGACGAGTTCTGGCTTTCGGACGAGGATTCATCGGACGAAGAGTCGGTCGAAGGCGAGGACAACGACGATGATGACACAGCATCGATTGGCGACACGGCCGGCATTGAACCTGGCGAAGAGCCTCGTCTCCTTGTCACACAACCCGCCATTGACGACGTACACGAAGACTTCTTCCCGTCCATCGAAGACCGCGACGATGAACATCTCGCATCCCATTCGTTGGGCTATGTACACGCTTCCTCCGGCGTTCGACGCTGGACGCGGAAAGGCCTCAAGCATGAAATCGACTGGGCTCTTATCAAAGTCGACGATGCACGCATGGATCCCCGCAACATCATCCTCGACAATCGTCCGGGCTCGATGACGCATTCTCAGCCTATATTTCTCAACCAAGTAGCCCGCATGGAGGATCTAGGCGGCCTGTATGTTCACTGCTGCGGACGGACAAGCGGGCTGCAGACGGGCAAGATATCTAAGGCGATGACCCTGGTCAAATTGCATGGCCGACACTCCTTTTCGACGAGCTTTTGCGTCAATGGGAACTTTGGAGGTAAGAGACTCACCGAGACGGGCACATGTTTATGTCTCTACGATTCTTAATTAGATACCCTTTTTGTTTCTTTTTCTTTGTTGTCATGATTGATTCCCCGTCTTGTCCTCATGCCTCCTCCATTCCTTCCTTTAACGCGATAACCCGTTAAGAAAACATACCTGTTGACTTCATCGCTCGTTCGTATCGAGTAAATGGAGATGCTAACATACTATCTACCCAGCCCCCGGCGACTCCGGCGCATGGGTCTTCGACAGATCAACCGGCCGAGTCTGCGGCCACGTCCTCGCTTGGTCCGAAAAGAGCAACACCACCTACATCACACCGATGGAGGTGACCTTCGACGACATCGTACGCACGCTAAAGGCCTCGGCTATCTCTCTTCCCGGCGCCCCCGTCCGCTCTACCGCGTTCGCCGGCTCGCAGCCGCCGCTGTCAGCAGCTCAGTACCAGCAGCACGCCCGCTACCAAGCCCAGCATTTACCCGATGAGTTTAATCGACTGGCTCTGTCACCTCACCCGGCCCAAGGCCAAGGCCATCCCATGCCTTCTCCGCCTCACCACCACCAGGGCATAGGTTATGCCCGCCCTCCGCCTCCCCCACCGCCTCCACCGAATCCGCATGGCCCCTTGTATCGTCGTCCTGTGCCTATGCCGCCGTTGCTTACTGGACCGAGGAATATTGAACGGCAGCTTGCTTAGGCTTGGGCAGGCTTGTGGGGAGGGATTTTTGTTACGAATATGAGTGTGTTGTTTTCTTTGCAAAAAAAGAATTTGCAATTGGTTTCAATTGATATGATATGATATGATATGATGTGCGTGGATCATGATTGATTTGATTGCGATGCGATGCGATTACATATATAAATACATATACCCGGAAACTCGGCGTGGCATGACTTGTTATTGATGCAATTTGTGTTTCTTGTCTCTGTCTTCTACTTTTTTCGTGCAATTTTGGATAATATTTCAAATCATCTCTAGTCTTCCTGTCCGGATGAATAGTTGGCTATCGTAGATTTGTACATCACACAAAACCCCCCTCCTCTCGCATAACCGGCCACCCCCTGAGCATTCCCACTGGTCGCATGAACTTGTCAGGTATTGTGATGAATTCTCGATCGGAATTTGCAAACGCATTTCGCCTAGCGTGGATGGCCTGCCCTGTCGATCAGGGACCTGTTCATAGGGAAGTGGGTCAACTCTGTAACCGACATAGGCTGATAAGCTCAATTACCACGTACAGGCCCTCCATTGCACCGAACAAAGCCTGAAGTTTCAACATATGCAGTAGTTGCGCCTGGTCCGCTTTATCTAGCTTTCGTTAATTTTAATCCCGCCAGGGTCTTGTTGAGGGCACAGCCCGGGGTATAGCCCTAGCACAACCCCATGTCAAAGATCTACGTCCTCTTTGGGAAGGAGATCGAAAAAACGAGATTGGAATAGCCCATTGTTCAAGCAGTTCCGTTGTCCCTCGAATGGATCTGCAATGCGTAATCCACGGTTGTTTTACTTGGGGTTGTAGATCGTTTCTGGTGTCAGTCATTGATGATTTGCCCAAGTGCAACAACAAGCACAGTTGAAGGCAACCCTAACGTTAAATCCAATATATTGGTAATCTTGGAGTTATGTGAACAGGGTTGTTATTTGGTGTCTTACTTAGGGATCCGCCACTGGCAATACAAACCGAACTCGCATTGCATACAATATCACAAATGTGCATATTAATAGTTCGAGGATGATCGGCCGCGAGATTCCAAGCTATTGTCCTGTCATCTCATCATAGGTAAAACACCCATAAATTCTAAAGACACCCGTTGCCTACAGCCTCCATCTCAAGTTCCGCAAGGATCAAAAAATCTCCACAAAATCTCTCTCTTGACCTACGTTCCAAGTTCAAATTTACGTTCCTTCGTCCAAGATGAAGACTTCCCAAGTTCTCGGTCTCCTTGCAGCTCTCTCCCACTCAGCCTTCAGCCTCTACAAATCGGGAACCTACCAAATCGGCTCCGCCGCCCTTAGTTCCTCTCTGGTCCTTTCCAGGACTATGGACAAGGAGTCTGATTCCATCCTTTTCGAAGACAACGCCCACGACGACAACACCCAGGTCTGGAACGCCACCGCAAGCAATGAGTTGCCAGAATACTTTTATATCTACGACCTTTCTAACAGGTTTATCAACTGTGGTACTGAGGAAGGAACGACTTGCTTTCTGAGCCATGATTCTCAGTTCTACAGGCCCGAGCTTGTTGGTGACAACAAGTATGAGCTCGTTGAGCAGGAATCTGGTTACTTTTTGCGTGTCAATGAGGATCGTCAGCTGCAACTTGCCAAGTGGGATCAGAGTCCGAATGAGCAGTTCGTTTTTGTTGAGATCCAGGAATAGAAATAGAAGAGAATGATGGTGGAATGGAATTTTTATCGAGGAACTACATAGGAGGGGGGCAGTTAATAATAGGCAGAAAGGAACTCAAATGTTGGACGTTTTCCGGGAGCTAGTATTTCATTTGTGCCCTATGAAGACTTCACAGAAGGTTCTGATATGTAACCAGTATCATTTTAGCATTGGAGACATGTAGTGATTTTCCATACCATAGCTTCTGCCTAGCTTAACTCTTAACTCGTCCCTTTGTGCTATGTCCAATCCCTAGGTAGTTTCAATTCGCTCCCCTGCAGTCTTTTAACATACATCCAACAGGTTTGTATGCAGTCTTGTCGGGATGAGCCTATGTTTACTTTCCTCTAAATTACTGGGACGGCGAAAGTGACCATTTTCGCCACCAGTATACTGTCAGGTAGCATTGTAGTACATACTTGAATCGATTGTTATTATTAACAACTCCTAGAAGAAAAAAATGTATAATACTTGTTTCCAAACAGACAGACAACAGGGAAAAAAGAACTCAAAAACACCGTGCATTCTGGATGACGCAAACAACATAATTCATAAGACAGAGAGTGAATAAAAGAAAAATGAACAGGGAAGAGAAGAGAGCAGAAGTATGAACCACTATCTCATCCATCCTCTATCCAGAGCCGAGGTACTTCAGAACAGCCTCGCGCTCCTCAACAGGCAACATGCTCAGCACCTGCTGCACACCACGCAGACCGCCCTCCTTGTTTCCGATCAATAGCTGTGCCACGTCAGAGGCGACGCCCTCTGTTCGCAGAGCCTCAACCTTCGTCTGGACGAGCTTCTTGTTCTCCTCATACCACACCGCAACCTTGTGGTCATCGTGCTCGAGTTCTTTATCGAGCAGACCAGTCCAGGCGTGCAGCGTGCGCAGATGGGTCGCGCGAGCAGACGACGCCTCCTGGGGTCCGGGTTGGGCGCTGCTACCAGAGGAGGGAATCGCGCCCGAGGCACCGTTGCGGGTAGCGACGGGCGAGGATGATGCCGCCATCATGCGCTTGACGATGAGCTCCTCGCTCAGACGGCGGCGGAGACGCCAGTAGAAGAAGCGACGGGAATTTTGCCAGCGGAGGGGCTGGCGGATCGTGTTCTTGGCTTGCATGCGGCCGGCGCGGTCGTGCAGGTCGGCGAATTGGAGTGCGATCTGGAGGTACACCGGCAGAAGCTGCTCCTCGCGCTGTGCCATCTTGGTCTTGACGATTGACAGCTGGTCCTTGCTGAGAGATGAGTCCTCCAAGGACCGGCGCAGCTCGCCGTAGGTAGCATCCAGACGGGCCATCGTGTCGAGCTGCTTGTCGCGACGGTACTTGAGACCCACGATGCCCTCGGGCTCGAGGACACCGCCGCGGGCGTCTTCGTCGGCGTACATTTCCATCTGGTCCGGGTTGATGGTGGGATCGATCACGACCTAGGGAATAACGTTAGTAAAGTAAAATATAGAAAAAGACGAGAAGAACTTACCCATGATCCACCACGGAGCTCGCCGAACGGAGGGATATAGACGAAAATGGGCTGTTCGTATTTGACCAGGGCGTCGACAATGTAGGAGCCGTACTTGAGCACCTCGTTGTACATGTCGCGCTGACCACCAGAGAAACCTCTCCAGTTGGCGAGGATCATAACAGGAAGCTGCTCGCCATTGTTGAAGTCACGCAGAGCCTGGGCGGTCTTGTACGCCGAGTTGGGATACCAGACGCCACCGGCCTCGGTGGTGATCATCTCCATGGAGTCGGGGTTGGCAGGGTCGGCCGGGGTGACGTTCTCCACTGAGCGCGTCTCGACCGCAATCACACCGATGGGGATACCGCCGAGGCGGGCGCGACCAACAACCACAGTCCGGGCCCAGCCACCGAGAGCTTCCTCGAAAGAGTCTCGGTCGAACAGACCGGGAAGAAATCCGTCGGCGTCTTCCTTGCCGTTGATGAGCCAGCGCACATCGTAGGTCTGCTTGGCAGGAGGGTAATAGGCCACATCGCGGTCCCAGTCATCGGCCCAGGGGCGTATGGGGATCGGAGAGTTCTTCTTGTCGGGAACGAAGGACATCCACTCGACAATCTTCTGCACACCCTCGAAGTCATCGTTGGCAGTCATGTGCGACACGCCATTCTTGTACATGATCTGCGTGCCACCGAGCTGCAGGTTGGAGGTGTACACCTCGCGACCCAATAGCTTGTTGATAGCCGGGGCACCGGTCAGGATGATCGGTTGGCCCTCGACCTGGATGGCTCTCTGGCCCAGACGGACCAGGTACGCACCAATACCGACGGAGCGGCAAGTCACCAGAGTAATGGTGAAAATGTCCTCGTAGGCCTTGGAGGTGGCGCCCGCAATCAGACCAGATCCCTTCAGACACTCAACACCCAAGCCTTCGCGAGCACCAATGATAGTGGTGATCTTGTGGCGCTCCTCGCCATTTTCGTTGATGAGCTCGGTGATGACCTCCTTCTTCTTGCTGGCATCGAAGCGCTTCTTGACCTCGGGGGTGAGGTACAGGTACTTGAATCCAGCCTCTGGCTTCGCGGGGTCGTTCCAGGCAACAGAGAAGTAGGGGATCAGTTCGTCGGCAAGACCAATGCGAGCACCGGAGTTGGCAGACAGGTAGATACGCGGGATGCCAAGCTTGCGAGCCAGTTCTGTGCACTTGTGGAAGAATTTGTCTTCCTGGGGACCGAACGTACCAGTCTGGAAGGTGATGTCGTTGGCAACGATGATGAACCGCCGGCCACGGGGGTACTCGGGGGTCCGGGCCGTGACGAGCCATCCGACCATACCGTGGGCGTTGGTACCGGGCTCACGGGACACCTCAACTAGATTATCCGTGTCATCCAGGACGAGCTCATTGTAGTCAATGCACTCGCCAACTGGAGGCCGCTTGTCGGCAAGCGACGGGATCTTCTCAGCGACCTTGGTCCAGCTGTTCTGGAAAGCCTGGCGGAAAAGCTCAGGGAAATCGTACACGTACTGAGTTCCCATGATGTGAGCCTTGTATCGCTTGGGCTGCAGCCACTCCTTGGTTGGGTAGGGCGTGGTGACAGGCCGCATGTGCATGGAGCCGAGCTTGTTGGTGCCGCCGATGCTCTGGAAGACCCACTCGCCCTTCTCGGACTTGCGCTCAATGTACAGCTCAACCTGAATGATGAATCCATAGGTGTTGGTGATGATCACACGCAGCGGGTAGGGCATCCCTGTGGACGGGTCAGTGCAAAGGATACGGATCTCAGCACCGGTGATGCGAAGGCGCCACAGACGGCGGCCGAAGCGGTCAAGGAATCCAGCCAGCGCTTGCTCAACATCGATGGGCTGCAGATTGAACACAGGCGAGAAGTTAATGAAGATGTGGTTTAGATCGGAGTTGTTGTTGCCGATAATCTCCAATGCAGCCAGAATGTCATTCATCAATCGATCGGCTTCCGAGATTAGGTATTCTGCAGTAGGAATATCATCACGCAGGCGACCGGGGCGCACCACCGCACGAACAAAGTAACGCTTATCAACGGCCTTGTCATTCTCGGGACCCTTGCCAATCGCCTCGTAGACGTGAAGATTGCGGTTCTCGGTGAAGACAGGCTTGATGTTGAATTTGGACAGGCGAGTCAGCTCCAGTTGGAAGGCCGTGGCGGGCTCATTGTGGCGGATGCTCTCATCTTCCAGGTAGCTGGGGCCGCGGAAGGTGAAGTAGCCAGGGTAGAAACCGTTGCGTCCACAGATGAAGGTGACACGGCGGATGCGGCGAGCGAGCAGCTCCTCCTTGGTGTCAGCCAGCAGCTGCTGCATTTGAGCAACGATCTGCGAGTCATCCTGGTCCTCAACGTCACGAATGGCGATGTTGAGGACGCCAGTGAGGTCGCTGTCAGATTCCACCTTGGAAGACGGGCGGCGCTTGCCCTCCAGGTTGGCCAGCAGACTATGTTCACTGGGACGTTTGGCCTTAGAGCCGGCGCGAGGGAAGGCTTCCAATGCCTTGGAAAGATACTCTTCCGCATCCTCTAGGTACTGCACAGGGATGATAACACCCTTGCGGACAGGATCACCAGCTGGGTCATTGAGGTTGGACATATCACTAAACGAGCCGATGCGCTTGTAAGGGTTCGATTCGGCAGTGGGTGTACCAGGGGCTGAAGGCTGGGTCGACGAGACGGGGCCAAACTCGGGCTGACCCACCCTGCTGAGAGTGAATTCCCAGGTCAAAAAAGGCGGCTCGGCCGAAGCGCTGTAGTCAATGCCCTTGAGAGTGTAGGCACGATAGGCACGGCGCACGTAGACCTCCAAGGCAGCGAGAGTGACCCAAGGATCCTGGTGAACGAAGAAACGTGGAAGAACATCGAAGACGGTGTACTTGGAATCGACGACCTCCTTCAGAACTTGGAAATCAGGTTCACGGTGGTCCCATCCAGTCTCACCGTAGCGGGACTCGACGACCGACGATCGCAGAATGTGCTCCATTTGGGACAGGCGTTCCTCCAGGGATGGCAGCGCACACTGAATGAGGACCTCACGAGCCTTGAGGGTAACTTTGGCCGCGGAGCGCGAGTCCAGCTCAGTCAGCTTCTGCAAAATAGCCTTGAAGTGCTTGCCAACATTGCCAATGTTGGGCTGGTTCGGACGGTACATATCTAAAATGGCAAGGACGAGGTTGTTCTTCGATCCGATGCGGCTATGAGAAAGGACGGTGTGGGTAACGCTGGTGATGTCGTCCTTGTTCTCCTCACGGAGCTTCAGAATGACGTCCTCATCGCGGACGTTACGCGTGCAGAACAACTTCTCGACATCGTAGTACTGCTCCAGCAAACCAATGAAGACATTGTACTCGTTAGTCTTGAGGCCATCCATGTACTTGTTGATGACCTGCACCAGAGGGAGAAGAGTGGTCTTCAGGATCTCCGCGTCGGCCGGGTTCACATTATCCTCAATGAAGCGCATAATGGTCTTCTGAAGCTGCTTGGCGGGAAATTCGGCTTTGCGAACCTTGGCGCGGTCGACCACGTTCTGCAGCTGGGCATCCAGCTTCTGGGGCATGCGTGAGTGCAGTGCTGAAGACTGCGCATTCCACTCTCCGTAGGGAAGCTCGGGGTTGCGAAGCACCTCCACCAATTGATTCAGAGTGCTGCCCATGATCACCTGGTTATCGAAACCACGAAGAATGTTTTCCAGAATGCTGTGCAGAAGGAAGAAACGCTGAGGGGGCTTGTTACCGACCACCTGAGGCGGGCCGATATCAGGAAGCTGACCGGTGAAGGGTTGAGCGTGCTTGACACGCGAGGGATCATCCAGAGCAAGAATACCGAGAATATCACCGGCCTCCAGGGTGGCACCAGGCTGCTTGATGAGCTGAACGATGCCATCCTCCTGGGCAATAAGGGGCATGTACATCTTCATGACTTCAACCTCGGCGTAAGGCTGGCCAGCACGGACATGCTCTCCATTCTCCACAGTGAACTTGACCAGCTTACCAGGCGAGGGAGAGCGGAGCTGGGTCGGATCATTCTCCTGCTCCAGCAGGCAAGTCTTTCCATCTACGCTCAGGCGAGTTGCCGCGGGCTCTTCCTTCCAGTAAACGTTGTGACTGCGGCCGTCCAAAAGGACCAATAGACCACCGTCAGCCAGAGCACGGACACCGACCGAACACTTGGAACCGTTGATGAACAGGTGGTAGCTGTCTAAGCTGGCGCGGGTCGCGGTGAACTTGTAGCGAGATCCTTCATAGATGAAATCCACAGGGAAAACGGTCTTCAGGACGTCCTTGGAGGAGACCTGGCCCTTCTCAAGACCTTTGCGGTACTCTTCCACGCCGGCCTCGCTGGCAAGGTGTGCCTTGGTAACAGCACCGCAAACAACCGCCACAATCGGGTCGGGTCGCTCGGCCGTCAGCTTGTTGGAGATCAGCTGGTCCAACCATCCGGTGGTGATGGTGTTTTCCTCGAATGCAGGGGTCTCCAGAAGTTTGATCAGGTACTCGACGGTTGTGCGGAAGTCACCGCGAATACTCAGTTCTTTCAAGGCAACAACCATGTGCTTGCGCGAGGCAGATCGATTCTCACCATAGGCGAAAATGTGACCGAACTGACTGTCAGAGAAACTATGGATACCACCGGAGGTACCGACAGAGAAGTAACCCCAAACATTGGACGAACTGCGGAAGTTCAGCTCGTGCATGGTGCCGCTAGACGGCTTGAAGCCCTCGCCGGGATCTTCAGAGGTGATACGGCAGGCAGTGGTGTGGCCCTTGGGCTGCGGGCGGCGCTGGACCTTGAAGCTCTCCTCGCTGGAGAAGTCGAAGTCAATGTTGGAGGAGGTGTTGGGGTCAACGCCGTAGAGGAGACGAATGTCGCGAATGCGGTGCAGGGGAATACCCATGGCAATCTGGAGCTGGGCAGCGGGCAGGTTGACACCAGACACCATCTCGGTGGTAGGGTGCTCGACTTGGAGACGGGGATTCAGCTCGAGGAAGTAAAACTTGTCGTCGGCGTGCGAGTACAGGTACTCGACAGTACCGGCAGAGACATAGCCGACCAGCCTGCCCAGGCTGACGGCGGCGCGCTCCATAGCCTGGAACGTGATAGGTTTGGCGATGGTGACAGGCGCCTCCTCGATAATCTTCTGATGACGGCGCTGAACGGAGCAGTCACGGCCAAAAAGAGAGATGTTATTGCCATACTGATCGGCCAGCAGCTGGACCTCCAAATGCCGAGCGTTGCCAGCGAGCTTCATGATGAAGATGGGCGATCCGGGAATCTCGTTCGCGGCAGCGTTGTACAGGGAGATGAATTCTGCCTCATTTTCGACCTTACGAATACCCTTGCCACCACCACCTTCGGAGGCCTTGACCATAACGGGGAAGCCGATCTGTTTGGCCTTCTCGAGACCCTCCTCGGGGGAATAGGTGCAGCCCTGGCTGTACACGTCGTCTTCCACCGTCACGATACCATTGCTGTCGACCTTGACTGCGTCGACACCTGTTCCGGACCAGGGAATACAGGGCACACCGGCGTGCTGTGCGACAATGGTGGAAGAAATTTTGTCTCCCAGCGAGCGCATGGCGGAGGCAGGTGGGCCGATGAAGATAATCTTCTTGGGCGACGCCGCCAAAGACTCCGGTAACCGCGGGTTTTCCGAAGCGTGACCCCTGCGAATTGAATAAGCCTAGGTTTTTTTTCTCTCAAAACTCATATGCTTACCATCCAGCCCACACGGCGTGGACGTCCATCCGCTCCGCGACATCGACGATCAGCTCGACGTTGGCATAGTTATTATTATTCGTTCCACCGGGAACTTCCACGTATTGGTCCGCCATACGAATGTAGTCGGCGTTGGCGTGCAGATCCTCGGGAGTGGCCATCACAGTGAACTGGATGGCGCGCTCGTTGCCGAAGGTTTCGTAGGCCCATTTCCGCACTGATCGAATCTCCTTGACAGCGGCGATACCGTTGTTCGCGATCAGGACCTGTCCGAGGCAAGAGGATTAGTCAATGTGCTTCGTTGTAGATCAAGTTTGCTACTCACGGAAGTGATGACGGAGTGGCCATCGCTGCTAGCGACAAAGTCCTTCACACTGCTCGGCGGCGCAACCTCGAGACTGTTACCGCCGATGAAATGTGAGGGGATGTCGGCGTGGCCATTTGCTGGCGTGTTGCCATTTGCTGGCGTGTTGCCGTTTGTGACGGCCATGATGCACGACTAAGCTTCAGTGCTCCGTTCCCATGCAGGATCAGGATCCCCCGATGCTTCGGCGCAATGGGAGTTTGACAGCGCTGTTGTTGGGGGAGGAAAGGGGGAGAGGTGTGTCCGCAGTAATATACAAGAGGGAATTGGCGGACTGGGCCCGGGCTGTCACGGACAGGAATTAGAGAGGGAGATATTCTGGGAAGACCGAAAGTGATGGTTAGCACGCGAAAAAGCACGGCGAGTGTTGAGCGGAGAAAAAAAAGGCGCGGGCCAAAAGCGGAATGTGTCCGAACTCGATCGCAAACGGGCAAAGGGTTGCAACAGCTGGGCCACTCACCGAAGAAGGGGGAAGGATAATGGTAGAATTACAGAGCGGACAGGAAGACCCGAAGAAAAAGAGAGAGAAAATTGATGAGGATGATTTTCACCGGGTGGAGCAGTCCCAACTGGGGTGGAAGTACCGATGCATAGTAAATTGTACGGGGCGGTACCTGGCCCCTGCGACAGGCACGCTTTTCCCCAACTCCCTTTGTTGGGCCCCACTGGCTCTGTCCCACCATTTTCACTTGTTGCCCGAGAAGGTCGTCGGGACAGTGATGACGACGGTTTTTTTTTATTTCTTATATGATGGTGTCGTTCGTAGTGCTCCGGAGAGGGCGATGTTATTCTGCTACACCTCATGGACCTACGGTGGACTCGGTCTCCCTGGATTCTTGCGATCCCGATCGTCCTCCGATCTTCTTGCGGATCGGCCTGGCCGTTTTGACAAGCGGGCCGAGAACTGTGTTGATTCGGAGCGGCAGCAACATCTCACACGAGCAGATTGAATATTATTTTCAATCTATCGATCGCCCATTGGGTCTCTAGACAAACCCTAGGTACGAATTGAACCATCTATCCTCACTCTTGTGGCTCATGACGTGCTCGGGGTACCCGGCAACCCTGGACAGCCTCGATCATTATGAGGGGGCCAAAGTGAGACAGCCGCCTCTGTTCATCATAAGGATAAACTCCGAAGATTTGCATGGTGGTTCAGTGGCCTCTGAAATCGTTTTGTCGAACATGTTGAGATTCCCGCTTCCGGTAGGGGATCGCTTTTTACAGACATGGAAGGCCGGAAGGCCTCCTATTGGTTGCCACCGTCGCGAGCTTTTCGGGACCCACTATGGTAGACGATGTAACTACGACGGAATACTTGGTTACATGAAGATGAAACTATACAGTTGAACATCTGCTTAGGATCATCATCACTCCGCCATCCCATAGCGATGCTTAGGCAGCCACGACTGAGCATAGTCAACCGCACTGGGCAAGGAGAACAACCGCGCGGACGCACCACCTATGGTCCCTTTGACGCCGGGTCTCTCTCGCTCAAAGTCTAGCCCCAGTTGGTCAAACCCATCATCCGAGAGCGCTGTATCCTGAATAGTCACCCACTCTCGACCATGAGGAGTACAAACCGCAAACGAAACATCCTCCTGTGTAGTCGAGACACGATATTCCGCCAA
Organism: Penicillium lagena; assembly: GCF_028827675.1. Lineage (NCBI taxonomy): Eukaryota > Fungi > Ascomycota > Eurotiomycetes > Eurotiales > Aspergillaceae > Penicillium > Penicillium lagena. The sequence goes on along the minus strand of NW_026623227.1, from coordinate 538,597 downwards.
ATGAAACGCCGTGCACTGTTGAAAGCCCACACCGAGCAACAAGATCCGCGCATTAGCTGCCTCCAATCGGGCGAGGGGACTCTCTTCCCCTAGAAGACAATCAACCGCATGATCGGCCACTAACTCAGCAGCCTTGCACCCCACAGCCGCGAACGAAGTCTGCGGATGCGCACTCCGAACAGCACCAGGCCAAGTTCGGACCGTCTCTGCAATAGCGCCCATTCTCCACGTGTGCGTAGTCCGTGCATCGTAGCCAGGCATTGTGTCGCGGATCGTGGCGTGCCATTCTTCTGGCACGGCGGGGTTCTGCCATTTCCCGGGGTCGGAGTTGTCTCCTGAATGTGCGGGGACTACTAATGTGCCTGTGTCGCTGAGGGTGTCGAGTAGGGCGTGGATAACGGTCTCGGCGCCACCGCTGACCCAGCCCAAGGAGCTTAGGGAGGAGTGGAGGAGGATAATTTCGCCTTTTTTGATGCCTAGAGTGCGGAGGTCGTTGGCTAGGCTCTGGCGCGTGCAGAGCGGATCTTTGACTAGGAGAGCTTTCATGTTTTTTTATCACAGTGAGATACGAAATGATGTCAAGGTCTGAATACTGAATGTATACTAGCTGGGCTAAACCTAATTCAGACCCCGAGTTCATACGCTTGTATGCCTTGTGGCCTGGGGCACGAATGTCCACTCCGCAGGTTCGAAGAATCTATCACCGCTTTTTCTGGTCTTAGGCACCTTATGAATTGGACGAAAATTGAAGCAGGCGGGCAATTGACACTATGGTGGCTCACAGCGCGGGCTTAGCTTGATTCAACAACCGACAAAAATTTCTCTAATTCCCCGGCAACCCCGCCATATTCTGTGGTGAATATATATTTCTCTGAGATCACCTCCTTCGATATTCTATAACTCCAACTCATTGTTATCACTCGAAGGAGCTAGTCTAAAAATAATATTCATGGCTAGCCCCATTTATCTTGGCGTTGTCGGTCCGTTGCTTCTCATATCTCGAAATTTTCAATGCTATGGCTAACGGCACGTAAAAGGTGTTGGCGGCGTGGGCAGTGCCTTTCTCGAACAGCTTGGACGACTTCCCAATGCACCCAAGCTCATTCTGCTCTCTCGCTCATCACAAACCCTGTTGTCTCCGAAGCAAGATGATTCGCCAAGCATCCCTGCCACTGACTGGACAACTGCCGCGGCAACGCCTTCGCTCATCAAGACTGGCCACGCTCTCTCGCCAAAAGCAATGGCCGAGTACCTCGCGTCTGCTCCAGGCCGTGCTATTCTCGTGGATACTACAACCGACCTCATTCTGGCACAGGCGTACCCTATTTTCTTGAAGAAGGGCATATCCGTGGTGACACCTAATAAAAAAGGATTCTCCTCGAACGTTTCGCTATGGCACGACATTTTCGCTTCGGCGGCACAGGGACATGCGCTTGTGTACCACCAAGCCACGGTGGGCGGAAGCCTCCCGGTGTTGTCAACACTCCGAGATCTAATAGCGACGGGTGATGAAATTATTCGGATCGAAGGTGTGCTGTCCGGGTCACTCTCGCTCTTATTTGACCAATTTATGCCTGCGCATGGTAGCTCAGATGGGCAGTGGAGCACTCTCGTGGCACATGCCAGGGAAATAGGACACACGGAGCCGGATCCGCGCGATGATTTGAACGGCATGGATTTTGCGCGGAAGCTGACGATCCTCGCGCGGGTCCTTGGTCTGGACGTTGCGAGCCCGGATTCTTTCCCTGTTGAGTCGCTGATTCCCGTGGAGCTGGCGTCGCTGCCATCTGCTGCAGACTTTATGGACCAGCTACCTAGGTTTGATGTTCAGATGGACAGTTTGAAAGATAAGGCTCGGAAGCAGGGTAAGGTTGTGCGGTATGTTGGCAGCATTGATGTACCCACCAAGGCCATCAAGGTGGGCCTAAAGCACTTTAGCAAGGACAACCCTATCGCCAATCTTAAGGGGAGCCAGATTATTAGCATATATACTAAGCGCTACGGTGATACTCCACTGATTCTCAAAGGTGGCGGTGGAGGCGGCGAAATCACGGCTATGGCTGTCATGGCTGACTTGCTTAAAGTAATGGAGAGGCTGAACTAGATGAGTAGTGAAGGGAGATTTGAATGAAGAATCAGTTCTATTATATCTCGATTAACTCTTTTCTATTGATTCAGAGCCAACTAAGAAACGCTGTTTTTTTGGGACCTGGGAAAGTAGAAGCAATTATTTTCAAGCATTGGAAATAGCTGCATTTTCTCTGATGATCTTCCGCACTCTATTAGCATTTGGCCAGACAGACTCGTCAGCCTCGGGTAATAACACTTCCCTAATGTTTTTTGGAGCCTTGGCAATGCTTTTTATTGATAAGCTTGGCCGCAATAATCACCGGTTTATGCAAAGAATTGACGTGCACAGCGTGAAGAGGTAAGATACGAACTTCAATCTATGAAGAGATGAACAAAAAATAATTCATAATTCAAAATTCAAAAGAAAAGGAACCGCAAAACGTAAACCATAAAACACATAGTCGACTCTTCGTGAATGCACTTTTATAGCATGAGGGAAAACAGAGGTGCGATCAAGATTGGCCAGAGGTTAACGGAGATGCTCACAGATGAAGCCATATTAGTGTGACCTGCTGGAGGGTTAACTGGTACCTCAATGGTGGGGCTGGGCTGGCTTGTGCTCGTCATGGTCGATGCTACAGGTGGAGTTCCAGTCCAAAACACCTGAGTGAAAGTGGACGAGCTTCCAACCACGAGTATATCAGTAAAAGGTCTATCAGACGAGATGACGGCTCCAGGTTGTGAAACGGCGACGGTAGGGGCCGAAGATCCGCACCGATTGCAAATGGTCAAAGTTGAAGTCGTGGTAGCCTTGGAGACAGTGCTGTATGTTGACGTGACTGTGGTTAAGTCTGAGGTAATAGTGGCAGTGACAGTGCTTGTAGTAAGCGTCTCGTATGTCACAACAGTAGTCGTAGATTCCTGCGGCACCGGGGTGACAATTGGCTCAGGAGCAGGCGTAGTTTCCTGGTGCACCGAGGTGACGGTAGGCTCAGGAACAGGCGTAGTTTCCTGGTGCACCGAGGTGACGATAGTCTCAGGAACAGGCTCAGTTTCCTGGTGCACCGAGGTGACGATATGCTCAGAAACAGGCGTAGTTTCCTGGAAAACTGAGGTGACGATAGACTCAGGAGCAGGCGTAGTCTCAGAGGGAGGAGCGGTAGGGTTACTACTGGTTTGCAGGGTGATGGGAACCCCAACGGTTGAGGTAACGGTGATAGTGGAGAGTGTGCTGTAGGTTGAAGTGATCGTGCTTGAATCCGAGGTAATGGTGGAAGTCATCGGACAGATCGTGGTGGTGGTGTAAGTCAGTACAGTGGCAGTCGACCCTTGGTCCGCAGAGGAGACTGAAGTTGAAGTAGTAGATGATCTGGGAAGGCTGGTTGGTGTGGATGTCGTCAACACCGAATAAGACGGACTAGTGGAGGAAGTCACGAGCGAGGCAGACGCGGAGGGCGTCCACGGAGGGCTCACAGTCGACGTGGATTGCGAAGTACTGCACGAAGTGGACATCGAAGGCGTTGGAGTTGAGTCGACGGATGGAGGGGGCGACGAGTCTGTTGACCTTGAGGCAACGGGTGGAGAGACTTTCAGTGTTTCAACGCCACTCCATGATAGTATTTCAGCACCCTTCCAGGACACTTTTTCAACAGAGCTCTGGGACTTAAACTGTGAGCATAACTATACTTTCTTGAACAAAACCACGCAGGACATACAGCATTGCTACCTTGGGCAACTGTCAAAAGCGACACCACCGCAACTAAAGCAGTGAACTTCATGTTGATATGTTGCTGTTCAGCCGAAAGAAAACAATCAAAATGAATAGAAGGTATAGAGTCGGGCTAAGGGCGATTTATTGACAGTGTTGCTTCCGGACTGCAATATCAAAATTCCTACGAAATGCCCAAAGCGAATAGATGTAGGACTGCAATAAGATGAGAAACGCGCTGTCGTGATTGCAAGCAAAATTAATCGTAGAAAGCCGTATTCAAAAAGAAAAACCCGAAGACCGCAATTTCAACCAGTGTAATTACCTTTTCTATTTATCTGAGAGGGAGCATGTGTGCTTTAAAAGAGCCATTGATGCCGATACTTCAAACCTAGGGACGGGGTACTTGTGTGGATGTGGAATAGTGCAGGAACTACGCCCTAGATCCGATCCCACAGGATTACCAGCCACCAACAGACCCTTGGCCCGCCTACCGCATCCGGCCCGAGCTTATGTAGTCAGTCGGATTTAGGGCCAGTTAGGGTTGGGGCTGAAAGAATTTAAATTTAGACACGAGGAAAATCATTAGGTGACCCCGGCCCCTGATTCCGTTTCATCTCCATCGATCTCTCTACGTACTATTGCCGTCGTGGTTAAGAATTCTGTCGCTGTTTCACCTATGCGCTGACTTCTCTACAAAGTCAGACACATGGCGATTTTATTCGTCTCATTTTGATACACTCTCTAGCACAAGAGGCCCACGTCTGCATAGCTTGAGTGATAAAACAGGCGGCCTAGCTATTTTGATGCTCAATGCCTCTCGCTCCCCAAGATACCACCTAATGAGTGTTCAATGATGATCCCATGGCAAAGTTGGCCGCATCATGGCCCCTAGTAGATAACGATCCTGAGTGCCACCAACACGGCAAGCTCCAAAGCGAAGCTGCACTAAGAACTTGGCCCCCAGGAACCATTGAGCTAGAGCTTAGGTCCCTTGGCTCAAACCCATAGCGCCCGCACCAAGAAGGCGATGCGTGATATCTTACCTCGAAACGAACGACATCTCTGGGGATATTTGTCCAAGTCGTTCCTGTTTATAAATATAGCACATTGCTGGTGCCCGAAGTGTCAGTGTCGGAGAGCCTATTGCGGACCTCCAAATAGCTTCAATAACTCTCTTTTGGAAAAGGTCATCCCCACACCTCTCTGGCTTGGAGTCGACGCGAGGAATTGAATAGCCAAACATGCGAAATTGGCAAAAAGGGATCTTCGAGTTCGTTAAACAGACGTATCCCAAGGGGATAAAAAGTACCATGCAAGATAGAACACAACTTTAATATATTTGTATACAATTTGCCTGTCAAATTGTTCTCGTCTTTTTTATTTAGCCAGAGTCGGTATCCTCGTGTTGCATTGGCAGAGGCCAACGCCACCACTCAATTTCGTAACCCTCAAAATTAACTGGACATCCTGCAAAGCTGGGCAGATCTCTGATCAACCAGCAGCATATTTGAGAGCTATTCTTCAATTGCCGACTCAGACATTTCTCTGGCGTGTCGGATTCACGTTGTTTTCGATATAAATCCTATACATCAGTTCCTAGCAAGGGACTCACCACACAGCAAAAAGAGATTGTTAAGGCTACAATCCCGGCCCTTCAAGAACATGGAAGGGCGGCCTGCCACCATACAGTTCCAGCCAATTTGTTAGCGTGCGCCACTACGTTCCCGAGCTAGGTTCATGCCAGCCCCGGCAGTACATTCTGTCTGACGTCCCGAGCGGGGACCACTTCCGGATCCCTGTCAAAGGTGAATTTGCTGCCGATTCAAAGTGAGCCGGGCGCATTTCGAACGTCCTTCATGAGTCTCTTCCCGAAGGCGCTTAGTTGGATGTGAGCATGGCATTCAGTGACTTCGTGCTTGATATCAATGCCAACACCCCGCCAGTCCTACTTAGCGGTGATGTGGGACTTACGGTTATGATGTCCATGCCGAAGAGCATCGTTAATCAGCAAGGCCAGTCGCGACAAATCATGTTTGTCCATGCGGCGCGCGATGGCCATGTTCACGCCATGAAGCATGATCTGGTGGGGATTGTTGCTGAAAATTCGTCGCCGCTTGGTGTTCAATGAAGATGCCACAGAAAATTATATGCAAGGCCTGGACTATGATTATATAGAACGTGTGGACTTGGGTAAATTCAAAGATTAGGTCCTTCTTCCGGACACGGACTACTATTTCTGCGGGCTCTAGCCCTTTATGAAGGCTTAGAGCCAGAGTTTGGAGGCCTTGGGAGTTAAACCAGACCGCATTCACATGGAGGGTTCTGGCTCTCCACATAACCGAATCAGCGACTTCAATGAAGGAGACACCTAAGGACGTGGTTCAGCTAATCAATATGAGAGTTTGCTCGATGTGAAGCAATAGACAACCAAAAAATCTTGGATTGATGAAGTGAAAGACATTACGAGTGAGTTTATTCACATCCATAGGTTCTTTCTCTTGATATACAATGTAGCTTCGAATCGATTCTGCAACTGGCCTTGCCCATGAGGAACATAGTGAAAGCGAGTGGATCTAATATTTAACCTCACCAGATCCGGTACCAATCTGAGGTCCGACGCCTTCCGACGCAGCCCAATGTCCAAAGTGCACAGGCACGTCTCCAATATCCGCCATCTTGTCTTCAAGCAGCTCAGTCATTTCTTTGACGACATCAGTATACTTGGGGTCGTTGTAGCAGTTGAACAGCTCGAGCGGGTCTTCCTGGCAATCGAATAGCTCCCACTCTTTGTGGTCATCGGCAGGCCCTGTGCCCTCAATGCCCAAGCCGTCATTATACCAGTAGATCAGCTTGTAGCGCTTGTTCCTGATTCCGTAGTGGGCATAGCAGCCGTGGACCATATCATTATGCATCCAGTACCGGTGGTACGCAACCTGCTGCCATCTCTCAGGGGTTGTCCCTTGGAGCAGACTCTTGAAGGTCACTCCCTGCATGTAGCTAGGAACTCTCAACCCAGCGAGGTCGAGGAACGTAGGTGCAAAGTCCACGTTGCAAACTATGTCGTCGCAAACAGTGCCGGGCTTGATCAAGTTGGGGTACTTGATCAGGAATGGCATCTGGAAACTCTCTTCATACATAAAGCGCTTGTCAAACCAGCCATGTTCACCGAGGAAGAACCCTTGGTCGCTAGTATAGATCACAACGGTGTTGTCAGCGAGACCTTCATCTTCAAGGTACTGAAGCATGCGGCCCATGTTGTCATCGATGCTTTGAATGGTGCGGAGATATCGCTGCATGTAGCGCTGGAATTTGAATTCGGTAAGTTCAGTGTGACTCTTGAAAGTGAACACAGTCCCATCTTCCTTATCGATGAGTTTGAGTTTGGTGATATCCTCTGGTGCTTTGATTTTGCGGTCTGTGAAGAACCAAGTGTTTGTCATCTTCTCCCCAAGACCATGCTTAGATCCGCCGTCAGGCTGGACCAAGCCCAAGTCATAGTAAGTGAGGTCGTCGCTGACACGCATTTTTGCAACCTTGGCCGCGCGAGCACGGTTCTTGTAGTCATCGGTAAAAGTGTCAGGCAAGCGGATCGGGTCCTTGTAGAGCTCTTTGTGTTTGTCATCGCACTCCCAGCTGCGGTGGGGTGCCTTGTGCTGGCACATCACGAAGAAGGGCTTGTCCGGGTCTTCCTGACGGGTTTTCTTAATGAATTCCAAGCTCAAGTCGGTGATGATATCGGTGGCATAACCCGGACGGTTGGCCATACCAGTCTTGGTGATGAAAGCCGGGTCCCAGTATTCACCCTGACCAGGGATGACCGCCCAGTCGTCGAACCCAGACGGTTCATGGGCCCTGCCCTCTCCCATGTGCCATTTCCCATACATGGCTGTGGCATAACCGCCAGTCCGCATCGATTTGGCCACATTAGGAAGCCGGCTGTTGATTGCACTGTCCAGCGTCATCACGTCGTTGACATGGTTATGTTGACCGGTGAGAATCGCCGCTCGAGATGGAGTGCAGATGCTGTTAGTCACATAGCAGTGGTTAAAAAGCATGCCCTCTTTGGCCAACCGGTCAAGGTGTGGCGTGTTGTTAATTCCCGCGCCATATGCTGAGATGGCTTTGGCGGCATGGTCGTCCGCCATGACGAAGAGGATGTTGGGGCGTTTTGGTGATGCCATGTTGGCGAAAAGAGACGAACGCTAAATTCTGATAAGTGAATCGAAATCAATGTAGAGGGTCGGTGTGAGAAAGCAGAAAACGAAGTGTTACTTCTGAGGTGGATGAATTTTCGAGGTCCCCCACCTTGCGTCAGTCGGGATATGCGCTGTATTTCATAGCTAAGGTGGGCTTGGTCTGAACCAATGTTGCCCGAGAAAAGAGATTGCAACCAGCCCACTACAGTGGAGTAGGGACCAAGGGTCAATTCCTGATTACACAGCCCCAATTGCTACTGAAGCCAATGGTTTGCATCCAGATACGGGATACAGCAATGCGGCACACCCCGCACGAGGTGAGCGGGCGGGTCCCGGAGCCCGGACTCCGGGCAGGCCTCTCGGCTCCATGAGTTCTTGACATTTTTCTTGGTATGGGTCGTTGCTTTATCAATTTGCGGAAATTGAGTGGAAATAAAAACATAGTGGTGATAGAATTGGCATCATCTTAAACAAGGCGTTGGATACGTATATAGAGTCCTAGGAAACAGAAGAACTTAATGACCTTAATACCGGTAGTCCGATCATTTACTTTTTGCTGGTCTATTTCGAAGAGAACATTTGCGCGCTCACATTATTATTTGATCTCACAGAACGCCCTGTACATTTCGAAGTCTTCATTATCGCTCTGGGCTTCAAGAGCACACTCCGCTGCAGCACCAACAAAAAAGACGTAGCCTTCTTGAACATCCATGGTTATGGAGCCAACGGTAATACTGCCTTCTCCGCTTGTACAAATTATAATGCTTGGACCGTTCATATGGTGGTATGTCGCTGCAGCACCTTGACCTTTAAGGACAGAGCGCGCAACGGCAAACTCGTCAATAGGAGGATCATAGATGGTGATAAAAGAACCATTACTGGCTGCCTTTTCATTCAGAGCAGCCTCGAGATATTGAGCTGGCTTCATAACTTGTTCCTCGATTGGTGCGTAGTTGTAGGTCAACATATCGACCAACGTTGGCACATCCTTGAAGCGTGCTGTAAATCCTGCACGGACGACATTGTCCGATGTCGCCATACACTCAACAATATCCCCTGATATATAAGCGTGGATATCGTCCGCCTGAAGGTATAATGCCCCGCCGGGAGGCAAGGTGACAAAGTTGGTGAAGAACAGTACGAACAGGCCATGATCGGGCCCAAACTGCCCATAAAGTCGAACAATCAACTCAGATAAAACCGCACCTGAAGTTGAAGTCACCCCACCTCCAGCAAAGCTATCGCCTTCAATCTTCGCCGATTCGACTAAGGCCTTCGAGGCAGATGCAATAGATGACTGTGATGAATTCATTAACTTGCTAAAAGCCCTGTGTAGGGCCTGTTTGTCTGCTTCCCTAGCATCATGGATCATGTTCTTGTCGTACATGGCGGCGGCTGTTTGGAAATAACTTGATTCGTCCTCCCCAACAAGGGCTCTGAGTGTCGGTACTTGCTCGAGGAAGTGGGTAATTTCATCCAACGGCCTGAAGCCGCAGAGGGCCTCGAAGGGAGTCACGGCAATCGCCATCTCGGGCTTGTGATTTTCATCAGGATAGTTGATTGGATCACAGGCGTGCAACTGCTTGGCTAGTATTTTGTCGGGATGGGCTTGTATTGAAAGCGCATCCTGGATTGACAAAATCTTGAACAAGAATGGAAGCTCGCGGCCATATTGGGCTACGATAGATGGTGACAGAAGACTGTCTTCCTCTTTGATAATTTGGAGAAGCGTCTGAGAAGTGGAAACATCATAAGACGGGTTTGAAGGGTGAGTGCCCATCCATAGCTAGCGAATTTAGGCTGGGATAAGCCTCGGGTCCATGAAAGCAACAATCTGGTATTCACGAACCTCTGCGTATGGTTGTTCAGGCTTGATCGAGAAAGCAGCAGTAGCAGCAGCATATCTAGCCGCACATGAGTCGTTTCCCTTCTTCCCCCAGGCATATGAGTTCACTCCACATCGGAGCCGCAAGAGTGGTCCATGCATAGTCAAGTAGATGGGGGGACGCGAATGCAGTTGTAATTGCTGGCTGATGTCGGAGCCTTCGAATATTGTACTGTTTAAAATGCTCCTGGTATTGAAGTAAGGATGATTGGTGGCCAGAAAAAAAAAAAGTAATGATTAACGCTCGGGTTAGCGATTCATCCATCACATAGTATCGGGCCCATCAGAGGCGCTCTATGCAGCCGGGTGTCGGAGTCCGGACCCCGCAGCGAAGTGGAGCATTTCCCTTCGAGGACTTTTCTACCCGGAAACACCGTCCGTCCCCCCGTTACGAGACAACACCATGTGAATTGAGATGTGAGCATGGCATCACAACATGCCAGTCCGGAGCTAGAGCCCAAGGAGGCTAAGGTGAGGGAGACCCCGTACTTTCTGCTGTTATTGAGTCCTAAGTCCTCCAGGTTTTTACCTCGCATGATCCAGCATGCGACCAGGTATGTTCATGCAGGTGCTCTAAGGAAATTTTTGTGTACCTGACAATTTCTAAGTGTAGGGTCAGGAAAATTGGATGCGGTCGGGAACTGCCGTCTTGCTCCAACTGTGTTAAAGCAAAGATCAAGTGTGAAAGGTCAAACAAAGGGAAAAAGCCTAACCAAACCAACAAACTGTACGTTATCTCTTGTATAATATGTAAGGCCTTGGAAGATTGACAGATATTAAAAAAGGGTCAATGACCTCGAACAAGTTGGCAACCGCCTCGGTGACTTGGAAAAGAATGTCAGCCTCATTCATCACCGACTGGATGAGTTTTTCCGAGGTCTGCCTCCCCAGCAGCACAATAACCCAACAAATAGTGGCGAGAAGCATCGCTATCTGGATACACCGATACCGCTATCGTCTGTGGTTATTCCATCAAGTCCGTCTGGTAGCCAGGATGTAGCTGTGCTGGACCAAATTGCTCACCATGGCAAAGGCACCAATCGTCTTATGGGGACCAGTGCTTTGATATCTCTCTTTGAAGATGCGGACGATAAGATCGATTTGCATCTAGATGCAATGAGACCGAAAGCCTCCCTACGAGATATCCTCGGCCGTAAGAGGCCACAGGAGCAATCATCGCCACAGCCTCCGCTGGACGCCTTTTTGGCTTTCAAGTCTAATATTTATCATGGACTTTCGCTTTCAACGTTCACATCTCAAGTGGACCTTTCCAGTGATGGAAACCCCCTGCTTCTTCCTCCGAAAAGATTGTTGGACCCCATTTTCGAACCCTACTTTCGACATATCTCGTCTGTTGTGCCAATCATGGGACGACAGCCGTGCCTCAATGCCATTAAGGAACAATACTCACCAGAAGTGACAGCTGAGAAGGTGGAACCTGCATGGGTTATATTGTTCAACTACATGATTTTGTTTTGCTTTGTGGGACGATACATGCCTCTAGATCGGCCAAGTAGTGATGTCGACGTCGTCTCTATCACACATTTTGAGAAGCCGTTCATTATTAATATTCGACGGTCATTTTCCGTTATACACCAACTACTTACGCCAAAGCTGGTGAATGTTCAAGCGCTATTGGCCCTGGTAAGTTTACAATCTTATGGAAAATATACTTTGAGTTCACTATTGACTAGGTGGCCAGACGTTGATCTCGCAAAAGTATTTCTCGGAACACGTCACGCAATATTTGCTTAACCAAACTTGCTTCGTAGCTAAAGCAATGGGTTTGCACGAGGAGAGATATGGCATTGCAGATTTGACTACGGAAGATATCGACGACCGGCGCCGAGTATTCAGCTGCTTGTTCATCGTCGACAAGGATGTGTCAATGCTACTTGGAACACCACCCAATCTTCACAATCACGACTGTGATGTTGCCTATCCACTATACGCAACATACGATTATCGGCTCCGCCTTGATTATAGTCTCATTGTCGGCAAAGTATACGGCAAGCTTTACTCTCCAGCAGCCACACGTGGTTCTCTAGAAAGTTTAGAGTACAACGTGGATGAGCTTCTTGGAGACCTTGACATCTTTCAACGTGCTATAGATAATGTCTCCCAGAATGAGACGGACTCCATGCATCATCGTGCCTGGCAGTTCTTGCGGCTGGAACAAAAACATTTTGTCCATCATGCACGGCTTATGGTGTTACGGCGGAGCAGTCAACCTTCTAAATATGCGCGACGCCTATTAGAAGCAAGGCAGTGCATTCGAACGATTTCCAAAATCCGTGCTGCCCGAACGACTGTTGGTGGCTTTATGGTTCTGCGACGGTAAGAAACCACAATTCGAGTTATTCTTGGATTCTCGATATTCTGACTCGAAAACAGTCCGTTCCAATGGCGCCCTTTTGTGGCATTTTTTGAGATCCTTCCAACTATATTCACATATCCACTTGCGGGCCAGAATTTGGACGATCTTGAACGCTTAAAAGAGCTAGTCAGTATGTTGCGATTCGTGACTTCAGCAGATGATCCGTCCTCGTACTGTGGCAAGCTCCTTCGCATAGCAGGAGGATGCATCGAGATCACGGAAGAGTTTGTTCAGCAATGTCTACAGCACCAAAACTCGACATCACCAGCTCGTCCGCTGGAGGCACATAGTAACCTACAGAAAAAACGCAAAGCTAGCCCTACGGCGTGGTTCGGTGATGTTCGTGCCAGACAGGTTCCGAGCCCTTCGGCTCCCAGTTACCGACCCGGTGAGCTAGGCCTTTCCAACTCGGTAGACACAACAGAATTTACCAGCATGAGTTATAATTCATTTGGTGGCAATGGTTTGCAAGATATGTTCCCGGGCTGGCCCCAGGCAGGCTCCTTGCCCTTCCTCGACGAGGAGCTCTTTTGGGGCGATGGTGAAGATGTCTTTGGCTCTCAGCATGGGATATCGCCAATATTTGAGGACAGCAATCAGTTCATTGGGGAACAATAGCTTGTAGAATGATATCTAATAAGATTAAGAAAAATGTTCTGTAGCAACATTGAAGACAAAAAAAAAATCGAATTCGTCCTTTCAATGGAAGGGCCCTGACTATGCTTTACAAAGCTTTCATATCAGAAATTGCATCATATAGAAGTTTCTAGTTCGGTGTAATGTGGTCCAGTTGATATAGTGGTTCCAGACGAGCGGACTTGTCAAAAAGACAGTAACGGCGCACAAAGTAAGGTACCACCTTGGTGAATTGGTAGCGTATAAAAGTTCCAGTGGGAACACCGAAAACATAATCAAGTTCTTCCAGGGTGCGCTTCTTGGTCTCAGGGAGGAAGCAGAAAATGAGACAGAAGCATAGGACGTTGAGACCAGCATAGAAGCCGAAAGCGCCCTCGATGGTAAAAGCGGCCTCTATACGGAAGAAGGTTAGTGACAAAACAAACCCCCAAAAATTGATGCTGGCGACGGCCCAGCTCATGCCCACCTCCCGATGCGACAAAGGGAAAACCTCAGCACTATACGTAAAAGGCACCGGTCCCGCTCCGGGGGAATAGCAGATAGCAAATAGATAGATGAAGAGAGCAATAAGACCCAGGTGCGCCTTGCTGTCTTCGGGGGTGAAAAAGCACATGGCTGTTCCAATCAGGGTTATTGTCATCAGAGGGAATGTCACTAGCAGCAGGCTTCGTCGACCGAATTGGTCAATTAATTTCACCGCTGGGAAAGCAAAAACAAAATTTATCGCCCCAAACCCAAAGGAAAACAGTAGAGCGGCTAGAGTACTGGCGCCAGCTGAGCTGAATATGGAGGAGCTATAGTAGCTGATGATATTGACACCACACATCTGTTCAGTAGAGTTTTGATCAGTTAGCTGCTTGCGTACTTTTACTCGTTGTGAAGGGAAAACCCACTTGCTGGGACATCATGACGACAAAAGAGGCTACCACCGCCCGGCGGTTGCGCGGTATTGTGAACAGCTCAGTGAATCGCTTGAAGTAGTTACTTGTCCGGTTCACGAGCGAAGCCTCCATTTGCAACTGAGAGTGCATATAGTAGAGGTCACGCGCGGCTTGCAACGGTGTCTTCCGTAGTCTGCAGAGCGAAGCATACGCGTCTTTTGCCCGGCCCTTTTTCATGTACCAGCGAGGTGACTCGGGGCAAAAGTATATCTATTTCATTGAGGTGGGATTAGATCCAAATACCCCATCGTTCGGCGCAAGAAACATACAAACAAAGCCAATGGCACCGCTGGAACAAAGGCCGAGGCCAGCTGGAGTCTCCAGGCGATTGTACCCACGTGGTAAAAAATCAGGTTGGTAGCGAACCCCAGCATAATACCCAAACCTGTGTATAGCTGCCACGACATGACCAAGCCGCCACGAATGTAAGCAGGTGAGTTTTCAGCGGCGAAAACTGGGATGATAGAGGCTTTACAACCCCAACCGACGCCCAACAAGAGACGGCAGAGAAACAATTCCGGCCAGCTTTGAGTAAAGGCCTGACACAGAACTGGGACCATGCAGAATATTGCGGAAAAAAGGATGGTGCCTCGTCGCCCGACGTAGTGATTGATGGGATCTGACAACCAACACCCGCAAAAGGACGCGCCAATGTGTGGTGCGCCGTTGACGAGGCCTAGGAGCCATTCGTTTCTTTGGTAGTTGGGTGTGCCTGTTGTGGGATCGATACCAAACTCTTGTGGGAATGAGAGATTGGCACCGTTGGCGCCTGTCTGGTCCCAGCCCCTAGAAGATAAGTACTTGTAAAAAGCCGGTAATCGCCTGGAGGAAAATAAGTAGCTTACTGCACGGCAGCCCCAATTGAACACAGGACGATGGTTAGATAAAGTTGTTTTGTCTGAGACCATTTGTGTGTCTTTTCACGGCGCAAGGTCTGGCGGTCTTCTTCGACCAGGTCATTGAGTGTTTCGAAATCATCACTTTGGGCAATAAGTGCCCCCTTTTTAAGCAGTGAAAGTGCATCTTCGAGATCGTTTTCGCGTGAAAATAGTTCAACCTCTTCAAGGAGCTGTACCTTGCTCAAATGAGCCAAAGGGTTTCGAATCCTGTTCAACTGTGTCAGTTTCCGAGTTGGGCTGGGCATTACGTGTCTGTTACGTTCTACTCACTTTGCTGAGACATTGTGGTTAAGGTCGACATGCTCCTCTCCCTTGGGGTCATTCTCGGGAGCATGATGTCGATCAGTTTGTTCAATGTGGCCGACAGCCATCTTCGGCTCATGCTCTGTGTCCATGAGAAAATCAATAAGTTCGAGGGAGTAGGATACAAGAAAAGTATAAGGAGCAAGGCTCGGCGTAGCAGGACAAATGAATTGATTATCGGATCTCGACGGTCCGCAGCCCACGGCCTTCACGCTCCGGACGTATGTTTTTTGTTACCCTAGTAAAATCCTTCGGCTATTATGCCGTGAGAGATCTAGTTTTGGAGTATCCATAGGACAGCCGCAGTTTAGTGGGTCCTCATTGCGGGGCCCCAGATGAGTTTTCCACGCCCGGAGCCCGGAGCCCGGAGCCGAGGAGCTATCCCTTGGTATACGGGTAGATCATGTGTTTTCGTGGCCCTCAAGGACCCAGAGACCCGATCCTTTAGCCATAGCTATGGTCCCTGGCATTTATCAACAGAGACCCCGATATCGTGTTTCTGGTTCCATTGTAGGTCGAAAGGCTCATGTCACCGGACGGCAAGCCGGATATGACCATGCCGGCATTCAACGTCCTTTTCGTTGGTGCCGGTGGGATTGTCTTTGGCAACGACTGGGTGCGCTGGAATCACAGCACCCACCTGGAGCGCATCCTGGGTGATCGTTTACGCGTCGTGGGCATTGTTGACCCTAACTCTGATCGCTTCGAGTGGGTGATGAACCGTAAGCGGATTTCATCCGCCAAAGGTTGCTATGCAGATACACGCCATTATACTAGCATCGAGCAGGCAGCATATCAAATAAATGCCTTTGATGAGGACACAAAGGAAGGCCCCGTTCATCTCATCATGCTGGCAACGCCGCCAGAATTCCGCGGGTCCATGTCGCCGGGGCGCAACCTTGAGGCTCAGCTCGTTGCCGCATTTGGCGGTGGACCGGCTATCTTTGCCGAGAAACCTGTAACTATCGGGTCCGCAGACGGTGCATATGCCGTAGCCCAACATCTGAGCAGATCTGGCAATCTTGTGGGCGTGGGCTATATGCTACGATACCTTAAGGTAGTCCAGAAGGTCGTCCAGCTCATCCGTGACAACAACCTCACTGTCATGAGTGTATCTGCGCGTTATGTGACAGCGTACTCGAAGATGCGCAAAGCGGACTGGTGGGACAAGTCAAAACAGGGCGGGCCAATTGTTGAGCAGGCCACGCACTTTTGTGATTTGTGTCGCTACCTTGGTGGTGAGGTTATTTTGGATTCTGTTCAGGCGACAGCATTGGAGCACAATGAGCCCGCCGGCAAGTTGAGCCACTTCACGGACGCTATTGATGAGAGTAAGATCTCTGTCGAGAATAGAATCCCCAGGGCCACGACTGCCATTTGGTGAGCTCACAATCCGTTTCGATCCCCTTGGATAGTAAACTAACATGTGGTAATAGGAAGTATAAAACTGGAGCCATTGGGACTCTGAGCCATATTGTGGCTTTACACGGGGTTGTGTACTCCAACGAAATTGTTGTGATAGCCGACGGGTATCAGATGCGACTCGTTGACTTGTACGGCGTTCCGAAGCTTTTCGTGAGGTAATGTTGGCTTTGTTTGGGTAATATCTTTTTCGAGTCATGTTATGCTAATTATATCCGAAAGGTATCCGTACGACGAACAAGAAGTCGAGCATTATTATCCTGAAGATGACCCCTTCTACAATGAGCTTGCCGCAATTTGCAATTCCCAGGATCGGAAGGCAAATAGCCAATCAAAGTCTACCCTAGAAGGAATCAAGGAAGATGCACTTCTTCCAAACCGAATCTTATCTTCCTTTGAAGATGCGACGAAGACCTACGAGTTTACTTGGGCAATCAGACTGGAAAGCGAAAATAAATAACATGTCTTAGGTGCTTGGACATTGTATACATCCTCTTCAGAAATAGAAACTGCTAATGGAGCTTCCTGAGCCGTTCTTTTGGGCAAAAGTCGACTGCGAGCCGCTTGGTGTGGTCGTAGACGATGCCGAGAGATAGCGTCTCAGCTAGAGGGAGCTGCTTTGCTTCAAGTAGGAGATTAGATCTAAATTTAACTGTTAGTTCTCACATATATACGTTGTTATGGAATTGAGGGATGCCTGACATCTCGATGTTGGATTATCTGGATATTTCAAAGCTTTAGTTATTAGAGAGAAATCAAGGGGGAGCTGATTAATCAAAACAAAGAGTGACGTTAACGATCCCAGGAAGTGGGGTTGTAGGTGAGCGTGGTTCCAGGAAGTACGAATGCCGTTAACCAGCCCATAAGCCCCTGAATCACATGAATGGTTTTTTCTTGCATTCATTAATATTCAACGATACCATAGCCGTGCCCGTATTTCTACTATGGCGCTATCGATTCCCAAAACTACCAAACAGTGGACTGTCGTAGGCCACGATGGGCTGGAATCACTCAAATACAGCGAGAAACCTATCCCTGAACTTGGCGATAACCAGGTCCTAGTCAAGAGTATGTTTCCTGCTAAATTCTCTCAAAACGAGGTTATCCTGGATACACAGTCCACTCACTGAATACAATCTATGAATAGTACAAGGAGCCTCCATCAATGTTTGTCCAATCCATATGCGAATCCATTCAGTATTCAGTATAGACTAATCACATCTTTAGTTTCGAGACATACTTATCCCACAGGGGAAATACCCCTTCGATCTCAAGCCCGATGTAGTCGCCGGCTCAGACGGAGCGGGGACCGTCCTGGCCGTCGGCAAACACGTTACTCGGTTCCAGCCCGGCGACAAAGTCGTCACTATAATCAACCAGCATCATCTGGCAGGGCCGATGAATGCTCTCTCACTGAAATCCGGACTGGGCGGGTCCCTTGACGGGACGTTCCGCTCTGTCGGAGCATTCGACGAACAAGGGCTCGTGGCCATGCCAGAGAGCTTGAGCTTCATTGAAGCGGCGACGCTCAGTTGTGCGGGGCTAACTGCTTGGAATGCGCTCTTTGGTTTGCCGGGGAAGCAGCTCATGCCGGGACAATGGGTCCTGACTCAGGGGACCGGTGGAGTGAGTATCTTTGCG
The DNA here is from genome assembly GCF_028827675.1 of Penicillium lagena. Taxonomy (NCBI): domain Eukaryota; kingdom Fungi; phylum Ascomycota; class Eurotiomycetes; order Eurotiales; family Aspergillaceae; genus Penicillium; species Penicillium lagena. The sequence goes on along the minus strand of NW_026623227.1, from coordinate 520,516 downwards.
ATCCAATTCGCTAAAGCGATCGGTGCGAGAGTCATTGCTACAACGAGCTCGGCCGAGAAGGCGAAACTGCTTGAACGCCTTGGTGCGGATCATATAATCAACTATCGCGAGACATCTGATTGGGGTGCTGTCGCTAAGAAGTTAACCGGCGGGAACGGCGTTGATATTGTGGTTGAAGTCGGTGGCCCGACTACATTAAACCAAAGCATGGCCAGTGTGAAACTCGAGGGCCTCATCAGCACCATTGGCTTTGTCGGTGGCGAGAGCAAGGAGCCCATGCCAAGCCTGCTGGATACCTGGCTCAATCTTTTTACGACTCGCGGTGTGGGGGTTGGCAATCGCCTTCAGATGGAGGAGATGTGTCGAGCTATAGAAGCTTCACCGGATAAGCTTCGTCCGGTTGTTGATCCAAAGGTCTTTACGTTGGATCAGCTTAAGGAGGCTTATGAGTATTTGGAATCGGGCAAGCATCAGGGGAAGATTTGTATCGAGATTGCCTAAATTTACCTACCACCCGGATAGTCAATCAGGAAATTACGGGATGAATATGATCATAACATCATGGGTATTATTGTCGCACGCCCCGCAAGGCGAAAAAAAAACGAAATGTAAGACGCTGAGACACAGCTTAGGACAGCCCCGGAATCTACCCGAAGCCACATCATCAACAGGATCAAAGGGGACAAAACATGACAAACACCAGTCGAAACTGGACAACTGTACAGGATAATGCATGAATGGGGGAATAATGGGTAAATGCTCATAACCAGGTATCTAAACGCACTCAAAATAAAGATACGCTTCCCGTCAATCAAACTGGGGAGAACATAAGTAGAGAACGAAAAATCAACGGAATAAGATGACGGTGAACGGAAAACCTTCCTCGCGATTCACAATTGACCATAATGTCGAATGTCCAAGCCCCCCAACGCCTTCTTGAAACGAAAAATGGAACACCAATTTAATAGGTCTCGCCCAATTCTTCAACCTGAGTCTTTGGTTTTGGGGGCGGCATGGTCCCGGACCCAATACTGGTCTTGAAGCTTCGTGGAGTGGGAATCCCGGATGCACCGCTGGTGGTGCGCTTCTTTAGGCCGTTCGGGGTGGCAGGAATGGACGGCCTGCGAGTGTCCTGAGCCGGGCGAGATGTAGGAGTAGAAAAGTCGTTATCCTCCTCGATGTGAGTCATGCCTCCAAGAGCCGCATGGTTACTGAGTGACGATCGAGGTCGTCGACTCTCCGTGGTTGGGTTCGTTGAATAATGACCTAAGGGCGTACGGGCACCGGGTCGGCTCGATCGACTTTCAGGCCGAGCGGGTGGAGCGGTCGGGATTCCAGAGGTGCTCTGACTGAAAGAACTGCGACTGGAGAAACTGGTTCGGCTGCTGGGGCGGCTGTCACCTTGGGTGCGAGCCCCAAATGACTGGCGACTGTGAGGGATGTATGAAGGCGTGCTTTCAGTGTCTCGAATCGAGGAGCCGTAGCTACTGCCGCTTATCCGTTTACGGGAGGTTCTCCGAACGGTCACAGTGGATGGGACTGGGCTATCACCAACAACAGATCCTGCACGAGATCCGGCACGAGGTGATCCGCGAGAAGAACTGTCTGAAGGCGCTGGAAGTCGTGACTTGGCCGATTGAACTCGTTCCTCGAGCTTTTGCATCTTGCCGATCAGCCCACGGATTTGATACAAAGACCCAGAGTTGGGAAGTCCAGATGGGCGAGCAAGGCTCGACCTCGACAGGCTGCTGCGAGGGTTGAAGGTTGGTGTAGAGCGGCCATTGCTGTAGGCGAGAGATGGGGTTCGGGAGTGAGTTGTGCGCGGCGCAGTCCGAGAATTGTAGAGAGATCTAGAAGTGATTGGTTCTGCTCCTGCCGCTCTCGAACGAGGGAAGCTTGGGGTGGCGTTGATCGACTTGCGCAGACTGGCAGATGACTCTGAGATAGGCGGCGACGGTGGGGTTGCGGCTGTCGATGCCAGGGACGGTTTGGCCGGTGGTGTAGCGAAGACGGGTGAAGAGGTCGCCGTACCAGCAGGCGAGCGATCAAAGATTTCCAGGGTGTGGGGAGTGGACGGGCTGCGGTACAAGGGGGCCGGCTTCCGACGACGTACACCGTTGGATTCGGCATGTCGAAGCCTGTCCTGTACAATCTCGGCTTCGATTTTGAGATCGGAGAGTTCGTCGCGGAGACGCTGGTTCTCTATGCGTAGACTTTCACGCTCTTGCTCTCCAGTCTTGATTTCCTCCTCGAGCATCACTCCGCGCTCGATAGCCACATTGTATTTGGACTCCATATCCTCCAGCGACGAGGTCGTGTTCCGGGCTTGACGTTCGAAATCATCGTTGGCAACCTCGATGTCACGCAGCTTCAAATGCATCGTGCGGTTGGTATCGCGCAGCGTGGTTATTTCCTTCTGCAGGTTGTTCAGGGCCGAGTTACCCTCGGACTTGGACTGCTTGTACTTGGCCTGACGACAGTGAGCTCCAGCCCAAATCCATACGATGTGTCCAAAAGCATACCTTCCACTCGTCGACCTCATATCGAAGGCCATCAACCTTTTCTTGCAGCTGTCGCTCCCGCTTCTCCGAAGCCTCGATGTCCTTTTCCAACTCCGCCTCCAGCTCCCGGCTGGAGGTTTGGAAATCGGCTAGTTCCGACTCTAGCTGCTCATATTGAGCCTTGTAGTGCGCGACCTCATCTCTGTAGAAGCTGCTGCTGTGTTTGTGTTCGGGGGGCGAGTCGTCGGCGGCCGGCATCTTCCCGCGTTAGGCACCGGGCGGGCCGCAACGAAGATGACCGGACAACAGAAGGTATAAAGATGAAGCAAAAACCAAGCAGAAGTGGTAGACAAGCTGTCGGATGCTTAGGACAGCGTGTCGCCGGGGCGCATGTGGTTGCGTGGGTGGTCGAGTCAACAACCGTGCGTTGTTGATAAGAGCCCCTCGCCGGGGGGCGGTGACGCAGGTGGGCGTGATTGCGACCGTCAACTCCTCACCGAAAGAGAGAGAGAAGAGCCGGAGCAAACACAGGCGACGTAGATACCGAGTGTCGTCTTCCAAAGAGGGGGGAAGGGCAACTTACCTGGGGGGAAGAATGGTGGTGAAGGGGAAGTGTTGTGTGTCGCAAAGCAGATTGATGATTAGATCGGCCGGGGCTTGTTTTGGCGGTCGTCAGGGGGGCCGAGTGCGCTAGCCCGATTGGGGGGTAATACAGTGTGGTACATCAGTCGGTCTATAGACCGGTCTCATTATTGAGTAGATTCGACCTCTCTCTTTTGATATTATGTGTGCTCCATCTGCGTATTTGCTTAATTCGGATTCTTGATCAACAATAGACGACAGCAAGTTTCGTACTTCCTGCCTGTCAACAAAGTCCCCCAACTACCACCGTCCAATACCCACAAAGCAGCCCTGGCAAGAAACATAATCAAATGACATCGAAATACGATAATCGGAATCATAAACAAATACTAAACTGTACACATAACAAAACGCATTGGTGTCAGGGCCCATGTCCTTCGAGGCTCAGAGAGGCACAGCTCGGTCTACGCACGCACTTCCCCTACGACCACGACCCTCCAGTCAGGACCGAGAGCGAGTGAGTACTGGAACCAATGTTGGCTTTGCAGCTTGTGGAAACCGATCTCGGGAATCTCGGGAATGTTTGGTTTGATCAAATACTAGTCGACAAGATCCCAAATCTCTTTCCTGTAATTAGAAGCTTTCCACTCTTGCATCCAGGGTGTACTTCGCTTGAATCTATGGAGCGACTATATGATTTGTGAGTTGTTTCCGAAACAAATATCAGAGGGAAAGAGAGAAATAATAGCAAGGATTAGAAAAAATCGTATCTTATGGGTTGTCAGTTGAATACCGTTTCCTCGCGCAGTGCGCTATTGACAATTAGATACAGCTAATTTCTGTTTTCTGGCTACCTTACTACTATCTTACAAGTATTTTGGATTCATTCATTTGGTCTCTTACTTCCAACCAATGTCATTATTATTGCGTTGGTGAAGTGCTCATCATATCTACTTATGCCACTACTTGCAAGGATTGAATACCCGCAATCGGTCACCTGATCTTTCATGCTGCCTCAGGCACTGCATCGCCCAGCCGCCCCGATCGCCGCCGCGCCTGATCGTGATCCATTCATCGGATCTCATCCGTTGCCCCTGTCCGGAAGAGGTGAGTTATCCATTTCTGCCTGGCCCTGGCCTGATTGATCTACCCTACGGATCATACCCATCATCATATTTACCCACCTTCCTTTGCTATTCCCACGCACTGCTTCCCTGGGTGATCGTCAGCCCCATTGCTTCCACGCACTTGTTTATCCTCTCTTTCCCGCAACTACACTACTCTCGAGCTTCCCACTCTCTCCACATTGCCTCGGCAAGAGATCGGGCCCTCCGAGCATGCTGTGACGACCGTGCTCACACCCGGAACAGACACACTGGTCTCGCCATGGCCGACCCCACCGATCTAAACCTGGACGCGCCGAGCGACCTTCAGGATATTCCTGAACTAGCTATGCAACTGCTGCCCCCTCCTGAAGGAACATATCCCGATAAGTCAGTGTTTTGTTTCTATCACTAAATGAAATAATATCACCCGCTAACCATCTCCGCATCTTCCAGGTCCTCGCTGCTGGCAGCAGTCCAAGAGCACGGCAAAACCCACGGATACAATGTCGTCGTCAAATCATCGAGCACCCCAACAGAGAAGAAGCCCGGTCGGACGGCCAAGGTGTGGCTCCGCTGCGATCGCGGGGGCCACTATCGTCCTCGGAACGGCCTGACAGAGGAGACACGGAAACGGAGGCGCACGTCGCGGCTCATGGACTGCCCCTTCATGCTGGTCGCAGCTGGGTCTCCCGGCATCTGGACGTTGACCGTTCTCAACCCAACGCATAACCATGGCCCCGTTATTGAGAAGTCCCGGCAAGTACCGCATCACAAGGTCCGGAAAGGTCAGCTGCCGGCTATCCCATATGACTGGCCACATGACGCGACCTTCACTCCGTACACGACGGCGCTCGTTATTATTGACATGCAGAAAGATTGTACGTATGATATGGCCTTGTGGACGTACACTGCTAATGACGTTCAAAAACAGTCTGTTCGCCGGGCGGGTATATGGAGTACCAAGGCTATGATATCTCGGCCGCGCAATCTTTGATCCCCAAATTACAACAACTGTTGGTCTCCTTCCGGTCTGGAGGCTTCCCAGTCTATCATACCCGCGAAGGTCGGTCACATTCTATTATCTATGGTGCATCACTAATCATCTTCCAGGCCATCGACCCGACCTGTCCACTCTCTCGAGCAGAGAATCGTACCGTTCTCGCAACAATGCCTCGGGCCTTGGTATTGGCTCTCCCGGTCCTTTGGGCCGTCTACTCATTCGCGGTGAAATGGGCCACGATACTGTGGATGAACTGTATCCTCTGCCCGGGGAACCGGTGATCGATAAACCAGGTCGCGGCGCCTTCGCCCACACAGACTTTGAGCTCCTCCTTCGGAACAAGGGTATCAAGAACCTGGTTATCGCGGGCGTGACAACCGATGTCTGCGTTTCCACAACCATGCGCGAAGCCAACGACCGTGGCTTTGACTGTGTCGTCGTTGAAGACGGCACTGCTGCCAGCGAGCCCTCGCTGCACGTCGGCACAATCGAGTCGGTGAAGATGGAAGGCGGCATCTTCGGTGCAGTCGCCAAACTGGACGATATCGTGCATGCCGTCGACAGTTTCAAGGCTATCACGATGAAGAAGCTTGCTCCTCAGATGGGGGTCTGAGCTTTGGTTTTTTTTTCTTTGCATTTATTTTTTCTTGTTCAGCGGTATTCAGCGGATTAGTTCAGCTCGCAGGTCGCAGGGAATTTGGGATGGACAGGCCAGGACTACGGCGTTTTATTTTTCTGTCTGGACAGGGACTTGAAGAGCGTTTTCTTCTTGGTGGACTTAGCGCGCACAGGGATTTCGGTTGAACTTGATACTCTTATCAGCTATGATTAAACTCGGTGTTCAAAAATATAGCTGTTTCTTACACTTGGATCCACAAGCTTCTTTCTTCTCTTAGTTGGGTATTTACGGATGCAGAGTGTACGTGCCAGTGTCTTGTCTGAAAGGGTCGACAGCCACAAGCAATGCCAACAGATAAAACAAGCCCCCTCCCAACGCCACGCTAGAACAGCAAAAAAGACAAAACAAAGGAATGCTGATGCTCATAACCCACCACCCACAGAAGAGAATTAACTATAACCACTTCTTCCCCGCCGCAGTAACCCGTCCCCTAAAAACGGGACTCTGAATCTCCATCCCCTGTTTATAGAACGGACTCATAGCAGTCTTAACGTAGCTTTCGTAGACTTCATTCATGAACTGACGCACAGCCTCCTCCGTCTGCGGGGAGGTCGGGTTGGCCGCGACGGAATTGGACGAAGCGCGCGTGGCGGAGCCGGACGCGTTGAGGAGTGATGATGAGCCAGTTGTGGTGCTCGAGGAGGGGAGTTGGGGTGGTTGGTGCAGGAGTAGAAAGCGGGTGCCACTGGGCGTTAGGAAGGCCGATATGTATGCTGCGGCTGGGGGGTAGGTGTCGATGTGTTTTAGGTACCTTTTCGTGGGGGTTAGTTTTAGGTTGATGGAGGGTAGGCGGTCACGTTGGTGTGGATTATTATGAGGATAGGGTGAGAGGTGGGTGTAGACATAGTGGAATGGGGAAGAGGTAGAACTCACATCCCCCCATTCGTCCATTGAGCTTCCTCAACAATATCCAGGCTCGAGTGGATGATGAACTGGTTCATGTACTGCGCCGTGTCTGGGAAGCGGAATCGCGCAATGCCATCGCCTCCGCCTTTGGAGGTGCCAAAGGCAATATTGAAAAGGGGTTTGTCGGTGGGGGAGAGGATGGTGAAGTAGTATGACATGTTGGTGGGTTGAAGTAGAGAGAAAGTCGCGGGTGTGCGGGAGGATGGAGGCTGTGGTTGTTTAGTATAGGAGAGTCACGTGGTGGGCGATGCGATAAGCGTCTATTAACACAGGTTCGGATCGTTACAGTGGTTCGTGAACTACACACGGGTTTGTGTCTGCACCACTTGGATTTCAAACTTTGCTACCAATAATGGGGTATTCCTAAATCGGTCCAAAGCTAAGGCCTCAAATGTGAGCTGACCTCATCATCCCAGGGTATCCTGACATGAATGCCAACCTGACCTACTACCTTGCAAAGTAGGTTGGAAAGAAAGTGCTCGAGCAGACCGTCCAAACCGAGCGTTTGAGGACCACCTTTAAATCCAATCATTTTAACAGCTCCGTCTACATGACACTTCAACATGGTTTCATCATGGATGAACAACTAGCGATCGTCAGTGTTGTTACATACATATTCACAGGAGATGCCTAACCTCATCATAGGCCAGCATTATCGCCTTTGCAACAGTCGAGTCACTATAGACCGGTGTCTCCGTTGAGATCGCGTCTCTCAATGACTGCAGACTTTTGAGCTTATATTGAACCCCTAGCCGGGTGAAGAATTGTTTTTGCTGGTCTTGATTTTGGTGATTATAGCTCGCAGATAAACCGCGGCATGACGCAAGAAACAACATATCCAGAAGACTTGCTTCTGCTAGCGCATGCGGTACCCATATCCTTGTCATGCGTTGGGAAAAATCAATCGCGAGCTCGGAGCAGCGCATTAGGGGAATTATAGCCGTTACATCTTTGGGGATTGTTATCTCTGCAGCGGAGCTGGTGCTTCAGTCAAACATACAGTGATCAAACAGCATTTGCTCGAAGGGCTTCAAGGGCCTTGCGAAACTGGTGAATGGGTCTTTTCGGGAAGCCGGAAGTACAGTTGTGACCTCGATTGGCCTGCTTATTCTGCGCTTTGCATCATCCAACTCTTCGCGCCTCTTCTGAGCCTGGTATTGTGAAGTCCGGAGGCGCCGCTCTTGCGCGTGCGCAGAGCGTGCAGCGTGCGAACGAGCAACTCTCCGCTGTAAGGTGGTTGGTGTGCTAGCTTCGGGAGCTGTGATAATAAATTGTAATTCCCGCGATGGCATGGTGGGCAATATCTCTGCTACTCGCACATTATCAATTTTCTCAGGGAAGAGGTAAGCACATCCACTGCTGATAAAGCGTGGACTAACCGTGGGGGCTGTTTGAACTTTCGCCAAGAATTGCGCCTCCCAAATACGGTATAGCTCAATTCTGGGATGTCAGGAACGAACTTCATCGCCTCATTTACTATGGCATGGACAAAACCAATCCTCCAGAATAACGGAATCTAGGAGCTTAAATCCGTCTGAGGTTTCTGTCTGGACACGGCTACCTGGTCATAATCCTTAATTAGACCGAACTAGCTTGGACAGCTACAACCCGCCAAGACTGACGCCTACCAACTACAGGGCAGATTAGCGATCGAAAAGGGGCGTTTGGTGTCTGCTAGAAATAATGCATCGGAGTTAATATGGATTCCTTTGTAATCCAGTTGCACTGACCTGTTCCTCAATCTATATAAACAGCCAGCATCTCCCAGCCTTATTCACATCAAGAACCTCCAGCTAACAAACTCGGCTACTATGAGTGGAACAGTTATCATCACTGGAGCCAATGGCTCCTTGGCCCTTGGCTTTGTTGACTCCTTCCTATCAAAATATCCTCTCCATACATTGGTAGCCACTGTTCGAAACGCATCTCCAGAAAAGGACCCCAACACCGCCAAGCTTCTGAGCTTAGTGTCCAAGTACCCAGAAGCTAAGGTCCACCTGGAAGCACTCGACCTCGGCAATCTAGCTGCTGTTCGTTCCTTCGCTGAAAAGCTATCCCTTCAGATCTCTTCAAAGGAGCTTCCGGGCATCGCAGCGATTGTCTGCAATGCTGGCACATGGTCGCTTGAGTCAGGGCAGAAGTTTACGTCGGATGATTATGAGGCTACCTTCCAAGTCTGTCATCTATCTCATTATCTGCTAGTCCTGAAGCTGCTCGGTAGCATAGACACCACATCTGGACGCATCGTTATGCTCGGCTCCATCACTCATTATGCCGATAAACCGAATCCCTTATCTTCGCTTGGACCATGCTTCCCTGACGACTTTGAAGAGCTGGTCAAACCAGCGTCGGACCCACCGAACCTGGTCCATGACAGAGGTTTCCAGAGATACGCAACTGCTAAACTTGCAAACGTGACATTTGCCAACGACCTCAACAAACGACTCCAGAAGGTATGTATGAGCTGGCTGTGGGCATTCAAAAACAATTGACTCACATATTCCACCAGGATCCCAAGTTATCAAAGATAACCGTAACAGCTATGGACCCCGGCGGTCTTCCCTCATCAAGGGCTCAAGCAGGGCAGAAGAGATCTGCCAGGATTTTGATGGCGACGCTCAACACCCTCATGCCAGTCCTCAAGCATTGCACGACAGCATTCCGCACAACGGAAGATGCTGGACGAGACCTGGCCGCTGTGAGTGTGGACCCGGCATTTCAGGGTAAGAGGGGTTACTACGTCGGCCTGAGGGCGGACACTGCAGCGCCAGTTAGTCAAGATGCTGGTATGCAGAAAAAGCTCTGGGAGGGGTGCTGGAGGTGGGCAGGTCTTACACCCGCGGAGACTGTTCTTCAGAATATCTCCTAAAGTTCACATGCTTGAAGGGTTATTCCGTTGTGAGGTAATTTAGCTCTAGATTTTTGTTTCTAATGTATTCTGAGAAGTGCCTGTGATGACTGAATAATGTGTACGGAGATCTCTCCTAAAATTATGACTGTACCTCTCCCTAACCGCGCCAAATAAGTCGTCGACAAACGCAAAATACCATCGACGCACCCGTCCTCAATGCACGTGTACACGTAGGCGAGGATGGAGAGGATGAAGAATGGTGAATGTCGGGTTTTATGACACGTTAATTAAATTTCAGCAGTAATTAAGCGACATCATAGCTCACCATTCTATGCTCGAAAATATATATTTCAACAATCTTGCTCTCAACGCCTAGCTTGCACATGAACTGTCTTTTCACAACAGCTATTTTCACATAGTAACCTTTCCAATATGGAAATAAACAATGTTGAAAGAAATTACAAAGGGAGAATTAACTCGCATAAGAAACAGCGTCACAGAGTCACGTGATCGTTTTTGCGTTATCACCGATCGTCTGCCGGAGCTTTTCAACTTCATCAACGCAATCGCAATCCCCTGCCGAGGTCGCCACACCACTTGACCCTTTTTGACAGTCGCTTTTGGGTTGACTTCAGCTTTGAGTGTAGCCATCGGGGCAGGCTCGCCCAACATGCCACCGAAACTCCCCTACGGATTGAATCTGCCGAACAAGAAGCTGTCGGGCCCGAACCCAGGCAACGCCCTAGGACAGAAGCGGAAGAAAGCCATATTTGATGATGATTCTGGCGACGAAGACCAGCCGAACGATGATGGCGCCGTGGAAGTGTCCACAATCGGAGGATTCGAGGCACCAGCTCCAAAACCAAAACCTCCCTCCACCGCCGGGCCGCCGCCGAAACGGAAATTGCAATTAGGAAGTGGCAGCAAGCCAAGCATCAAACCGCTGAGCAAGAACTCTATATTTGCGAACGATGAGGACGAGGACGAGGCAAAAGACAAAGAACGCCAGGAAGGAGTTACCATGGGACTGAATCAATCCCAGTCGAAGAAGGCAGCCAGTACGAAACAAGACTTTACGAACCTATCTACTCTGCGCAGTAGTCGGAAACATGCCGAGGAGGCTGAGGAACTGGATCCATCGATTTACTCCTACGATGCGGTGTACGACAGCTTACATGCCAAACCGAACAAGACCGCCACGGCGAATAAGAGCGAAGTTCCGAAATATATGGACAATTTGCTCCGCAGCGCAGAAGTTCGGAAGCGCGACCAACTACGCGCGCGTGACCGGCAATTGGCCAAGGAGCGCGAGGCCGAGGGCGACGAGTTCGCCGACAAGGAGAAGTTTGTGACGGCTGCCTACAAGGCACAGCAAGCCGAACTGCGGAAGATTGAAGAAGAAGAGGCGCGTCGTGAGAAAGAAGAGGAGGAGCGGCGGAAACAGAACGGCAACGCTGGCATGGTTGGGTTCTACCGGGATATGCTTTCCCGAGGGGAAGAGCAGCACAAAGAGGTTGTCAAAGCGGCAGAAGAAGCCGCCAAACGCGTCAAAGAGGGCGAGATTCCTGGAGAGACCGACCAAGAACCCGCGGAGAAGACAGAGGACCAGAAAGCCGCGGAGCTCAATGCTCGCGGAGCTCATATTGTCGTCAACGAAGAAGGCCAAGTGGTTGACAAACGACAACTGCTATCAGCAGGCTTGAACGTTGCGCCAAAACCCAAAGCACCGGTGGGTGCTGCTGCACAAGCTTCTCGGCCTGTCGCCACGCGACCTGGTGTCAATGCTGGTTTCCAGGCCGGTCGTGCAGGTCAGCGCGCTCGCCAGACAGAAATGGTTGCCCAACAGCTTGAGGAGCGTGCCCGACAAGAGGAAGAAGCGGAGGCTGCACGACAGAAGGAAATCGCCGACCGCAGCCGCAGCAAAAAGACGGAAGGCGATGTGTCTAGCGCAAAGGAGCGGTACTTGGCACGAAAGCGGGAGCGCGAGGAGGCCGCTGCCAAGACGAAAAGGGGCAGTTGAATGCATTTTTATAGGCGTTGCATCTACAAGGGCTTTGGGGATATCCTGTACACTACTGGGCCGGGAGTTGTGGATTATTATCATTGTTGTTCATAGTTCTGGTGATGCTATCACGTGACACGCCACGGTCCACTCCGCTGACATAATCTCACCTGACCGATTAACTAAGGACTGGATCACATGACTCTGAGTCATCCGGCTCGCTAAGCGGCCCCACAACTCGCACTCCTCAATTTTTGCACCGTCGAGCCGTTCAGTTCAGCCCATCTCCATCACCACACCTCCATCTCCTTTTCGAAGTCCATCGCCAGCTTCAGTCATCCAACATGGGTAAGGTTCACGGCTCTCTCGCCCGTGCCGGTAAGGTCAAGTCGGCCACTCCTAAGGCAAGTGCCCCTGCCCCCCCCTGCTCTCGAAGTTTGCCACAGTCTCCTTTCAACCGTGTTCCTCATCATCAACCGCCCTGCTAACACGGCTACTGAATACAGGTCGAGCCCCAGGAGAAGAAGAAGACCCCCAAGGGCCGCGCCTACAAGCGCATCTTGTACACCCGCCGTTTCGTTAACGTGACCATGACCGGTGGCAAGCGCAAGGTACATACACCCCAACCCACCACATGATTCGGGAGGATCTACGAAACACACACTGTGCCAAAAAAATCGAGACACAAAGACGCTGACCCATTCATTAAATTAGATGAACCCCAACCCCGGCACTTAAACGGATCGCACCCACAAACCCAAACACCCTGAGCCGCGCACTCGGCGTCGAGTTTCTACGGTATTGAAACAAATATTCGCAAGACCCGACGACGACTCTACACGGCCGCAATCAAACGACGGCATACCAGCTACGGCTGGCTACTTGTACGGATGATATCATGCTTCGTGTTCTTTATTTTCGCGTTTTTTTAAACTTGCTTGGCAATGGATTCGGTTTACCGGGGGGTGGAAAATTCAGGCATAAGACATCTACCTGTGGTGGCCTGATGGGTGGAAAGTGAGAGAGGCTCGGAGGCTTACTGCTCATGGATATGACGGCGGGCTTTGCGAGCTGGGTGGACTTCAGGGGCTGAGCTGAGGACGGTCGGTTAAGTTTATTCGACTCGTACATAGGCTGTTCCGTGCATTGCATTTCCAATCTAGGAATGGAGTCTTCATTTTTCATCCGCTATCTACGTTTTCGGTATCGTAGTTGTGGGAGTCTGCCTCGCACAAGGTGAAACAGGCTCTGAGGGCATATGCTTAGTATCTGCCCTTATATGGCATTGTATATGCTCTGGTGATTTCTATCTTTATGGCTTGCAGGAAGCCAATGGAAAAGAGCAGGTTTTATATCACTCCTGCCCTTCAAAGTTGGTGAGATGTAGAAGCAAGTCTGGAAAGACTGCCATTGATCGTTCCAAACAAACAGACCTCAAAACACAACTCTACATGACTCAATATAGGAATATAGGATCTAAACTCAGAAACAGTATGAACTGTACTCTATAACTTCAAAGACATTGAAACCTTCACTCCTCTTGATGTCATGACATAAACGGCGGTAACCAACCCGAAAGTTAGTTGGACGGCATCCCTCACCTCACGACCAGAAGGAGGAGTAAACCATAAGACATGATCTCACCAATTTCCCGTCAGTCGGGCTCTCCGGGATAATGATCTCACTTGTTCATGGCATCCATGGGTCGAGCCCTTCCTGTAGGGTTATCGATCAGATGACTAAGCCCGATCAAGTCCATTGCAATGATGTCCACGACCTTATTCTCGATTGCAGGCAATACCTCGGGGAATATATAGACGTCATAGGGAGTGTAGTTTACTAAGTTCCAGTAGTAGAAGTAAGTACTTTTGCTTGCATTGAGTTTAAAGGATGCCGATTGTTTCCTGGCATGGATGGGGGTTACCCCACAGTTTGGAGCTGTCGTCTTCCCTCAGTACGAAAGTATGGAAAGGTTCATTGTGATGGCGGTACGAGAGCAAGCCAATTGATTGAAGCTAGCAACAGGACTGGATATACAGAGCATTTTCCACCCCACAGTATATACCCAATGTTCCAGCTCTAGACATAACTACCATGAGCTAGAGTAGAGACGGGAGAAAACAGTGACGAAGCCTTAAAGTTTATATCGAGACATCAGCTGTTCGGTTGATCCACTGTTCGGCCAGCCTTTTTTGGTTGAGCATCATCGACTTCACCATTTTCTTGGGCCGATGACATCGCGTCCCGCTTTGCTCTGTCTTGCTCTATGAGATTCGTTCTTGGCAATTGAGATTAAGCAGGCATTGAATGGTACACCCTCGCAAACAGGAATTGTTCTTTTCACAGCGCGTCGGATTTGGTCGTAATACCTGTGTCTCTGAAGGAATCCCATGATGCAATGGTAGGCAAAGAACCCTCTGCCTGCTATTTAGCCTTTTCCATGCCTCTTTTTCTCTTCCCCCTTCTCTTTGCAACCATCCATGACATAACAACAGAACTTAAGGACCAATATATTGTATATTATTTTCGATTTATCTTTATACCCATATCCCTTTTCACCAATCTTTGATACCCACGTCCAAGTGTCTTATCACCATGTCCGCAAACACCGAGAAGAACACCGAGAGCGCCGGATCCAAGCTTATGAAAAAGCTGAGCCACAAAAAGTCCCCTAGCAAGGAGGACAGCAACAAAAGCGGATCCGGCAAGGATATCCTTGACAGAGCAGGATCCATCAGAGAGCAAGTCAGCCACGGAAAATATGGCGCTGCCGCCCATGAAATGTTTGGCAAGGGACAGTCCAGTGCAAGCGCTCCCAGCAAAGCTGAGACAGAAGGAGCTATGAGAGAGCAGCAAGGCGGCCGTGAAAACTATGAAGGCACTGCTCAACAAATCTCTGCCCAAGGACAGTCCAGTGCGAATCCTTCCAGCCAAGCAGAGCAGACCGGCGAGGGCATGGGTGCCAGCAACCCCCAAGATAAAGCAGAGGAAGCTGGTCGGCGACTCTTCGGCACAAACCCACCCAGCCAGGAGTTCACCGGACAGCAGCAAACTGGTGGTGGGTTGTGGAATGGAAGTGGCGGCCAGGAGAAAAAGGATGGCTTGTGGAGTGGAGGTGATTCCAGCAGCAAGAAAGAAAACAAAGGCTGGATCGAAGGGTCTGGCAGACGCCCGTCACGAGTATCCGAAAACTACGATATCAAAAGAGGTCCAATCACTCCGGGATACTATTTGGGCAAGAGAGACTCCACAGGGAGGACATCGCAGGGAGAGGCAGGAGCAGGAGCAGGAGGTAGCGGTGGCGGCAGCCGCAGCAAAGACGTCTTCAGTACTGGACAAACAGCTTCAGGAAGCCTCAACCAGGCGAAAACTGATAACCAGGCGAATGTCGGTCAAATTCGTTTCAGCGACGCAAGCATGGACGACGAACTTGCCGAGCAAGGCCATATCAGCTCCGATGTTTTCGGTGGTGGATCTGCCGGCAAAGGCATTTCCGAACAATCCGGTACCAGCAAGGGCATCGCAAACAAAAGAACCACCGATCAGTCCAATGCGAACCGAGGTGTTTCTGGAATGGGCACGGGCAGCCAAGCGACTTCCAGCCAAAAAGGAGCCACCGTGGGCTCCAACACGAAAGCGGATACTAGTCAAGGTTACTCCGGCACGAACATGCCCCAAGGTATCTATACTGGCGACGGTGCTAGCCAGGGCACTCCCAACAAAAATGCCACCAAGAACATGGGGTATTTTAGAACAGACAGAAGCCAAGATGTTTCAGACAAGGACGACCTCGGCCAAAACATCCCCAGGAAAGATGTTCCCGTCGGTGACTACAGCCAAGAAGGCACCAGTCAAGGAACCAAGGACGTTTCCAACACAAGTTATTCCGGCACGGACATGACCAAGGATGTGTCTAGGAAGGAAACCACCGAAGCCACCTCCAGCAACTACGGCACCAGCCGGAACATCCAGGGAATGTCCACCAAAGGAAACACTACCGGAAGCTACTCTGACTCATATGCCACTCAAAACACCTCGAGCAAACTCTCTGGTATCAGCCAAGACTACTCCACCCCAGGGTATACTGGTCAAGGCTCTTCCAGCCAAGACGTGGCCGCAGGCATCTCCCCACTTTCTGGCGCAAGTAAAGACCAATTCAGCCAGACTAGCACTCGCCAATCTACCCTCAATCAAGGACACCTTGAACAGCAGGTCTTCAGTCCTGATACTCGAGGTGGAGGTGTTAGCCAAACTGGAGGCACGGGCCGAGCTAGAGGTATGACCAATGCTAGAGCTATGGCCCAAGATAGTGGCATGAGCCAAAGTGCTTTCAGCAGTGGCAAAGAAACCACAGAAAAACGAGCTCGAGATATTACAACCGGACAGACAACCGAAACGCATGCCACCCAAAGTGGAGCTGCCGGGAGTAAAGGTCTCGACCAGGGCTTTGGCCGGGGAGGTGTCAGAACAGATGGACTCGGCTCTGGAGGAACCAATATTATGGCCGGTGGAAAAATTGCTCGCGGAGACTCAACCATTCGTGGAAGCAGCTACAAGGTGACCGTGCTGCAAGAAAAGATCCAGACCGTCTCTCAGAAGTGCAAGACTCAGCTCGGTCTGTCCGCCAATGAAATCAGCCAGCGCAGTCCCAAGGTGGACATGCTCTTCGACGTTGTCGCTGCTGAGCGTCTGAGATGGATGCCCCGCGATGGTAGCAGACTCGATTGCAGTCTGAGATGGGCCTCCCGGCTGGCATATGCTGTTGATGCGCTTCGCGAATCGGTTGGATTGTTTGCGCCTGGCGCCAACGAGGCGGCGATGCTGATCTGGGGATTTTGTATTCTGCTTCTGGAGGTGAGTTAAGCATAACCGGGTTTCATGAGAATATATACTAACTGCACTGACTAGTCTGACATTGATAACACGGATATCTTCGAGAGCGTTTTCGGTAGATACGGCCGTGTAGCTGTCGGAATTCATCTGCTCTTGCAGTACCAGAGTGCCTACAAATCCCCGGAACTGCAACCTGAAGCGGCCGCAGCGTTTGCTGATCTGTTGGAAATGGTTTGCAACACTTCCGGCAGCTGTATTGAAGGATTCAAGAGCAAGGAGCCAAATCAGATTATCTCGCGCAATGTTGACGGAGCGTTCGTCACCTACGCTCGCCGATATTCCACACACTGGAACTGTATCGTTGAGTCCAGCACCTCGAAGGTTGTTGACCAAAGCTCCAAAATCTACGCCAGTCCCGAACTGGGAAGTCTCCGTCAATTCTTAAGTGTGCAGGATCGTCCCCTCCAATTCATCCTGGAGGCTCGCTCCCACGCCCTTGCCGAGGGCTCTTTCGAATGGTTTAATAATGCCCTCTATGACTTCACTGTGGGAAGTTCCCCCATGATGCTGGTCACTGGCGGGCCTGGTTCCGGAAAAAGTGCTCTTGCACAGTGGACCGTGGACCGGCTCCAGGAGTCAGCCGAGCACGATAATTGGAATGTTATTCCGTACACAATCAGTGAGGCTAGACACAATTTTCCATGATGTCGTATGCTAATCTATTCCAGGGGCCGATATTCCTGTTGCAACCCTGCCTTTGCGCATCTTGAAGGGAATCTTGCACCAGATGTTAGATCACTGTGTCAGTGATCAACATACCCAGGAAGCAATCCTTGTTGAAGTCGCAAAAGCGGCACAGGGAGCATTGGATGGAGGCACTGAAATGGACGTCGACGAAGGCCTTTGGAAGGGAATCCGCACCGGCTTGAGGTCAAATATCCAATACATGTTTGTGGTTGACGGCCTCGACCAAATTAAAGGTGGCGAGAAAGAGGCCCTTGCATGCCTTGAGCAATTCCATGAGGTTTTGACCGAGCAGAGCGCTGGATCGAAGATGATTGCTTTCAGCCGACCTCTCAGCTCGAAGATGCCTGGTTTGGGTGTTCAACAGTTCAACATTCAGCCTTCTCAGACCCAGACTGACATGAGTGCTTACGTGCGCAAAATGCTTTTTTCCGAGTCGCAGTTTGATACCTTTAAGGACGACCAGCTTGATTCAGCTGTGGCGGCCATTGTCAATCGCTCTCAAGGCTCTTTCAGCTGGGCTGAGATGGCTGTCGTGTATGCTCGGCAGCAGAGGACTTTGAGCCACGCGGTTTCCTCTGTCCATACTCTTCCGCAGTCCATGACCGAGTTTCTTGACTTCCATCTCAAGAACCTCGACTTCAACCAGCATGAGACACGATGCATCATGTCCTGGCTTGCAGCCTCAGAGAGACCGTTGCTTGTTGAAGAAGTTGATGAGTTGCTGAAGGTCGATGCCAAAGGTTCCGGTTTCAAACCTCGTCATTCCAGTAGTGACATTTCATTCAATTCGATGGCTCCGCTGGTTATGACACGCGATGGCGTTGTCTCTTTTGCCCATACTTGCATTCGTGACCATGTCATAACTCAGGCAAGATCTCTCAGTACGAGGTCAGGGCTCAATCTTAAGGAGGCACATTACGATCTTCTTGCCAGGTGTCTCGCCTGGGTGCAGTTGAGTGTTCGTGAGGAAGCCGACCTGTCCATAGACAAGCTGAGCATGGAGGAACGCAACCGACTCTTCGACAAATATGTCATCCTGGAGTACACGGCACGATACTGGCTATCACATCTCTTGTCCTCGCCTCTGATAACTGACGAGGGAGAATTCCAGTTCAGCAACGACTTCAAAAGGCTACTTCCTGCAACAGTCCTCTTTGCTCGTCTTGAGTTAACATGCAAAGAATCGCAGTTTACTCGATCCAGCGTTCTTGAACTGTATCGACTGGCAACTGATATTCGTCGCATTGTCTTGGGAGAGAAGTCCCCGGCATTCCTTCAGAGCCTGATCCTCAGTGCGCGAGTGTCCAAGCTGGCGCATTCTGATTATGCTGATGAGCACTGTTACGAAGCATGGAGACTTAGCCAGGAGCTCTTGGGCCAATCTGATGCAACTACCTTGACCTGCACTGAGATGATGACCCAGTCATTCAGCGAAAAGGTCACGATTACTTCTCAGCAGGAAGACATCATGAAGTACTTGATCCTGACTGATTCCGAAATCACTGGAGTGGATTTCAATCAGCGCTTGCGATACCTCGGAATGGTTGTCCGCATGTACAAGTCTCGTGGTGATAACGACTCTGCTCTTCTCATCTCCAAGCAGTTCTACCAACAGATTCTTCAGAAGTATGGCAGCAACTCGAGTCAATCCTCCGAAGCAGCTGAGTTCTTGACCGAACAATTCTCCACCACTGGAAGCGATGAGATGAGCAGGGATATTGCAAGAACCAAGTACGACAACATGGTCCGGACAATGGAAATCACCGACGAGCGCCGCATCAAGTACTCTCTGTACATGGCTCAGATGTACGAGCAGCACGGCGATGTCCTCCAGGCACAGACTATTCTGTCAAGCCTTTGGGCCGGTCTCAATTCTTGTGACATTGATTCTGTTGACATGATGGACAAGAAAGCCAACGTCGCCCTAGTCTACTATCAGTTCCTGCGTCGTCAAGGCTACGATGACGAGGCAGAGGTCATCATCCGCGAACTGGTGGCAGATCTGGAAATTACTGGTGTACACTCTCCAGAAATGATGCAGAGAGTGCAGATGCTCCGAGCCGAGACTCGCGAGATGCACCTGTACAGCTTGGATCAGTCCTTGGCTGTTCTCATGTGGCGCTACTACAAGGAGAACAACTTGGAGTACACGACAGAAGCAAAGAGCCTGGCATTGTCGCTCGCCGAGAGTATGGCAAATACCGTCTCCATTGAGGATGCGTCTTCTTTGTCCACCCGGGACCGCAAGCTGCTCGTTGAGCTGTTGGACTCCATCACCTCGTCTCCAAGCAATCTGTCGGTTGGTACTTTGATCTTGTGTCACAATCTCGCCAGTATATACATTCGCGAGGAAGACTGGGTCGCCGCCAGTGACTGTGCCATGGCCGTCTTGCAGCATGTTTGGCCATCAGTTGAGCGTCCATCGTCTTACCACAAGTTCTCCACCGAGCTAGCGCCACCTGTTGCCGACATTGCTTTGATCCTGGCTTACTGCCATTTCCGCAGGCTTCATCTGGGACAAGCCACAGTTGTGTACGAAAATGCGTTTGGTTCTTTGATCTCCTCGGACACAGTCCCGGTGGCCTCTGTGCTGGCCGTGGCGAAGGCTGTCGTTGAATTCTACGAGACCTCCTTCCAGTTCGAAAAGGCGCTCACTCTTCTTCATACCGTGAGTAACTTCCTGACTGCTCGCCTTGGAGGAACGCACAAGCACACAATCGAGAATATGTATCTGGAAGCTGGCCTCGCAACTCGACTCGAGATGAACAACGAAGCCAAGAGCGCCTATCAGCGCATCTACCAGACCACCATGCATAACAACAAGATTTCTCCAGAGGGCATAGAAGCCGCTCTTGCGCTCATCGGCCTCTATGAGAAGGAAATGCAGTGGAATTCTGCGCTGGACATCTACAGACATCTGTGGCCGACTCTCGTTGTTGAGGATGGCATGCGCCCGTCTGATCCCCTGCAAGAGGAGGCTCTTCTGGAGAAGACATATTTGGGATACATGTCCATTCTCACCTCTCGCACAAAGTCTACCGACTTTTCTGAGCCGTACCAGGTGGCCTCCGAATATGTCAAAACTTGCCGAAATGTCTACGGTCCCACGCACCAGAAGACACTCAATGCAACTCTGCTCTTCGCCGAGCTGTGTGAGACCAATGATGCCTACATTGACCAGGCCATCTCGCTGTACAAGCAGCCTCTACAGACGAACGAATGGGTGCCTTCTTCCCAGTCCGCCAAGGGTCTTGATCAGATGACGCAGCCGCTGCCCATTACCCTCAAGCACAAGATGGCACAACTCTTTGTACGGAAGCATGATTCATCCAATGAGGCTCGCTCTCTCTACACGGAGGAGTACCAGCTCGCCAAAAAGACCCAGGGGCTGTTTTCCACCACTACGCTATCCTGGCTGCGCGAGCTTGCTTTAGCCCATGCTCGCCAGGGCACCGCGACCGGAACCCAACAGGGCGTTGCCATCCTACACACCTACGTGACTGATGTCTTGCACGCCGGCGGCGACGTCGAAATGATGGACGACTGGGCTCGCAAGGTTGCTGCTATCTACCTGGAGTGTGGTTTTATTGACGACGGCAGCGCCATGCTCGACGAGCTGCGCCAACGCGTGATGTCCGGATCCGATACCTCGGCCATGACACTCGGTGACCGGCATGACGCCGTCTTTGTGGCTGCTTTTGAAGAAGTATTTGGCCGACGTGCCACCTCGGTTCAAATCATGACTGAGATGGCGCGCGAAGTGCAGACTCAGCAGACCTTTTCCAGGAACCTCTCTGGTCATGACTTCATTCCGACGTTGGCCTCGGGCGATCGTCTGGCCCGTCTACAAATGCAGCAGAAGCGCACGCGTGCTTCCATGGACACGCGCAGCAGGCTGTACGACTACTTCTGCAGCAACTTGTCTGCTACAGACGTCGCAGGCAAAGAAGTTGTGCAGCAATTCTACCGTATCTGTCTGCAGGAAGTTCACGGTGACAACTATAACATCAACATCCTTCGCAAGACCACTGACCTAGTTCGCGATTTGTGCAACTCCTCTCGTTTCGAGGATGCCAGTACACTTACCGGGGTGCTACACTCTTTCCTACATTTAACCGACGGTCTTAATGACCACGAGAGCATCATGACGGCCACCAAGTTGTGCTTGTACTTGAGCGGCCACAATGCCACCAAGTGCGAGGATGAGAAGACATTCCACGACATGTCTATCAAGTCCAAGCAGCTGCTTCAGGAGATCATGGATTCATCGAAGACCATTGGTATTGAGATAATTGATCTTCCATTCCCGGAGCTCAACGACATTATCACTCTGCTAGGCGAGTACGAGATGTTCGACGATCTGGAAGCAATCCTTACCCAGCTCTGGACTTCGCGCATTGTCCAGAGGACCTGGACACCTGACGTCGTGGTTTGGATTGGGCGACGTCTTGTGGAGACCCGCTTCTGTCGCGGTGCTGTCGATTCTGCAATCCAACTCTGTCGCGACATTTGCTACAATCTGCGCCAGGTCTGGGGCTGCTGCGACGGCGTGACCTTGGAAATGACCAAATTGCTGTCCGCTCTTTTCACTGCCTCTGAAAACCACCAGTCCGCAGTCACTTTGCATGAGGGTGTGCTATATGATCTGATCAATGACTCCGAGGCAAAGGATCACCCTCGTGCCGCCGACACTGCGTCCCAGCATATGGAGCTCCTCCGCCGCGCGCAGAGCCGCATGGGGTCGGCAGACGAAAATCCCGCAAGAGCTGCGGCACATGCCGATCTATTTACGCAAGTGGTCGATCGTTTCGGACTCGAGTCAGAGCAAATCAAGGGTGTGGGTGAAGCCCACGGCGGCGACCAGTTTGGCATGTGGTCTCGACCCAGACGCTTCTCCTTGGATGTTGAAGACCTGGATGATCAAAGTCAAGGCCAGATGCACCACAATCATTTGCGAGAGTCAAGTAGTACGGGTCTTCTGAATGGTGCCGGTGCTCCTAGGAGAATCTCGGTGCAGGCTCTGTAAATGGGCTTCTATCGTTTGGATGGATGTACGTGAAACTGTCAAATATTTGATTCTGTTGGCGTTGGTCTTGTATTAGTATATGAAGATACAAGGAATGAAAAGGACAAATTGTACTTGTAATATGTGATTCTATTATCATCTCGTGATCTGAAGTATTGTCGAAAACAGAAGGTGCGGCTTATTGTTCGCAAGTTTCTTGGGACTGGTTGATACGGATCGTTCAGTTCCTTGTGACTCTGCTGAATTGCTACGAGCGTGAATATTCTCTGCTTGGCTAAAGATCAGTCTACATAGGGGTTAGTGGTTTGTGCAGTCGGTGACTATGATCTCAGACTTTGGGATTTATATGGGCAAGGGCTTGGGGATTGTCTCTCTGGCAACGCTCATTGGAGCTCCAGCCAATGGTGTTCTTTGTGACCATTATGGGTTCTTACAGGTGTCGATATTTAGCGGCATGATTTACATACGTGGGTGCATTGCCTTTACGAGCAAAGTGACTACGCCTCAAGGACAGAAGGGAAAGGTGTGATGGATTGGGACCTTTTAGCAATTGTAGTCATATCTCCACTTCACTAACTAGACAATACAAGAATTTCTTTTGCAAAACTAGTATACTCTATTGACCATTTGAACTGCCCCAGAAAGCAAAATGTCAAGGCCAGAACAGTCTTTCGTTTGTTCCCCAGTGGATTGGCCGCTTGCATCACAAACCCAGGGTTCATACTTGGCAGGTGACAACATTATCGCCACCGACAGCCAAAGCTCAGGAAGAGCAACACAGATGATGTCACGAACTACGATGAGGGAATTTCAATAAAACCATTAATAGGGAGAGAGATTTCCCGAGTGTTGGCACTTACAAAAAGCGGTGTTTTAGCTCTTATCGTCAATCCACCCAAGCTAAATCCAGCACCATCCACCGGATTCAACACAACCAACCACAATGAAGAGCATGCGATCGCTCACATCTATACTCCAAACAGGGACTGTTTCAAGAACACATTTTCAATTGAAACCCTCCCAAGCAAGAGCTTACACCCAGGTCTTCCACGCCCCCAAGCTCTCAGTAGACCCAGAGACGTCAGAGAGACAAGCCCTCAACCCAGAAAGATACGAGACCTGCAAATCAGGGACAGACGACGAAGTCGCGCAGCACAAATCACCCTACGATCCGTCCAGCACAACGCCAGAGAGCGAACACAGGGCTCTGGAAGATGAGTATAGACTCGAAGGCGACGTGACCCACGACCCGCTGTTTATCAGCCCCGCCAACAGGGAAGTCAGTCTGATTCTCGATCCGATGGTTGGCGGCGCGGTGCATAATGCACAGTCGCTGGGGAGTGTGCGTGGGTGGACGAATAAGCATAGGACTGTGCTGAGGCGGACGGTGCCGTTTGAGTTTAGGGGGTATGAGAAGGTTGTTTGGAATATGAGGAAGAAGTCTTTGCAGAGGTATGTATGATGCGTGGAAGGGATGTTCTTTGCGAGATGGGCTAATTTGAGCTATATTGTATAGTCCGACGGACAAGGGTGGCCCTGTAGTGTAATCCATATAATTGGACATTGCAGTCAATCTAGGATACAATACAACAGATCTTGAACCCCCATTTGAAGTTTGTGAGGACGAGTAAGAGGATACTATAGACGTACTAACTGACAGGTGAAGTATATCGGGACAACTCCATTTTTAGCGCACTATATGAAATGATGAATAGGAACCACAGGCATAACTCCTATGGAATCCCAGATGCCTAACCCACAGATTGAAGACAAGCCAGTGCCCAGCTACTCGAACCCCAGACTTGAAAAAACAGTGCCCTGAGACCAAAAGTGCCGGTTCAACAAACCAGCTCGCTCTCCGCCTCATCGCAGTGCTGTACATATACGCTCCACACAAAAATAAGCCTCAACCCATCTTCACTGCCTCGCCCACCACATCGGACCATCATCAACGCGAGCTCACTAATCTAATGAAAATGACCGAAACCCCGATATCTCCGACGTTTCCGCCGCGCGAGACACCAAAATAATTCCTTTTCTTAAAAAAAAATCTTTTAAGGCGTCCTCGGCAAAGCTTAGCGCCATTTACTTTCCCCTAAGCGATGACTCGCAGGGTGGGTAGTTGCCACGATGGACGAGCCCGAGCGCCAGCCGAGCGACCGCAGCCGTCAAAGCCCGCGCTCGAACACGACGCGGCGTGCCGGGATTTGTTGGTGCGTGCATGTACATGTACATGCAGCCCAACAGCGGCAACGGCGGGGAGCTAAGACCACCGTGCGTGGTCGTGGCGGGCGGGAAGGATGATGATACCTATTTCTGAGGAGAGCTGAAAAGGAATAATAAGGGGTTGAAGCGATATTTGGGGCCAAATAGGGAGACTACTATTGTCTGTATTGCTATGTATTAATTCTGATTTACCACTCCATATTACTCGGTAGAGACTGACTCAGAGTGCTGCTGCCATATACGTACGAGGCGGCAAATAGGCAAATAAATGAAGTCCAAACCTCTCACGAATTATTATTACTCGTCCTGAGCAAAAGCCCCACCCCCCCCTCGAAATTATCCCCGCGGGGATCTCCAATCGTGTCCTCGTGTTAGGGTTGCAAAGGCGTCCAATCAGAAACGGAGTAGAGGCGTAGGACTGGTATCCGTGCCAGCCGAGAAAGAAAAAAAAAAAATTTGGTTCGGTTCTTTGTTTCAGTTGTGGTGTGAAGGAATGTAGCTTCTTCTTCCTTTCCATGTAACCATCCCAAACGACGGACCCTCCTTCCATAGCCAGGCCACAGAAGAGGAACAAACCTGGATTGTTGCTCGGCTACACTACGCTAATTAAATTAGTACCAGGGTCTGGTCGCGTTCGGTCAGGGTCTGTGGCGGTCAAAGCGGGCGACGCTAAGGCAGACTAGGGGCTGAGTTTATACAGGGCCCCGAGTGTGGAGGCCTTACTCTTCCCACGGATAGTGCGCCACGCTAAAATAGCCGGACAATGAAAGGATCGAGTAAAAAATGTTTCACCGCATGTGATGTGACATACTACAATACTACTACTAGGCCTGTTTCAGGTCTGGGGATGCATGTCTCGGCGCGCGGGGTTTACGGAAACAATTGTCAGTGCAAAGCAGAAGTTCGATTCGGAAATTCGGATACACATAGACGCGTAGAAGCGTAGAAGTTAAGATACACAATAGAAGGTATCGAGATATTAGGATGATGGACGACAGGAACGAAAGAAGGGCAAAAAAAGATACCACATCTGTCGTTGCCGTATCACATCACAGAACCAAAGCCACCAAGAGGGGTAACAATCTATTCGACCTGCGTGGTAGTAGCAGTCTCTTTCTCGGGCTCGGCAGCAACGTCCTTGGTGTCGTGAACGACGGGCTCGTGGGCCTCCTCGGCCAGACCCAGCTTGTCGGCGACGATCTCGCCCTGCTCGAGCTTGCGGACGTGCTGGAACTGCACCTCAGTCTTCCAGGCACGCAGACCGGGGGTGGTGAACATGCTCTCAACCTCCTCCAGGGTCTTGCCGGCAGTCTCGGGGAAGAGGAAGAAGACGTGGACGGTCATGGCGAAGCAGAAGACGCCGAAGACAATGTAGGTCTTCCACTGGATGTTCTCAAAGGCCGGGGGCACGAAGTAGGACAGAGCGAAGTTGAAGATCCAGTTGGACGCGGTCGACACGGCGACGGCCTTGCCACGCAGGCGCAGCGGGAACAGCTCAGGGGGGTAGATCCAGCTAACGGGTCCCCAGGTGGGCGCGTACGAGGCCACGAACAGGTAGGTGCAGGCAATGATACCCTTGGCGGCGTGGGGGGCCTTGGACATATCCCACGATTCCTCCTGGACGTGGCTCACGCCGCCGGGGGGAGCGGGCTTGCCGTAGGAGGCCATCATACCGGCGTTGGCGAACATGAAGATCATCATGAGAGTCGAGCCAACCAGCAGCGGGGTGCGACGGCCCCAGCGGTCAATGAAGACCAGGGCGAAGATGGTCATCACGACGTTGATCACGTACTGAATGGACGAGGCGACCAGGTTGGCGTTACCGGTGAGACCGGCCATACCGAAGACGTAGGTAATGTACAGCATCATGACGTTCATACCAGTGAGCTGGGACCAGATCTGAGTGAACATGCCGACGTGGGTGCGGAAGATCATGTCGCCCTTGAAGAGATCGAGGTAGCTGACGTTGGAGTTGGCCCGCTCGAACTCGACCATCTCGCGAATCTCAGCCAACTCGGTCTGCACGAAGGGAGCGTTCTTGTCACCCTTGGCGTGGACGAGAGCCAGCACCTCGTGGGCCTCCTCCCAGCGGTCCTGCTTGGCCAACCAACGAGGAGACTCGGGCAGGAAGAAGACAGCACCGAAGAGCATGACGGCGGGGATCATCTGCAGACCCCAGGGGGTACGCCAGGCGGCATTGCCCGCTAGGAAGCTGCAGCCGTACGAGACGTAGAACATGATCAGGATACCCCAGGTGATAGCCCACTGCTGGGACCCGACGACGGTACCACGCTTGGAGGGCTGGGCCAACTCGGCGACGTAGACAGGGACCTGGGCAGAGAGAATACCGACAGAGAGACCGTTGATGAAACGGCCGGCGACGAGCTGACCGATGTTCATAGAGGAGCAGACGATGGCGCTTCCGACGCACCAGATGAGAGAGCCAGATTGGATGGAGCGCTTACGGCCGATCCAGTCGGTCAGGATACCGGAGATCAGAGCGCCAACGAACGAGCCACCGGGCATGGCGGCGGAGATACCACCCTGGTTGGACGAGGTCGGGCCACCACAGTTGCCCTGGTCATCATGGCCGGTCTGGTTGAAGAAACACTTGTATTGTTGAGTGCCAAGACTGGAGGTTGGGAGGTGGAAAGTCAGAAGTGTATCCACCAGGAGGTTAAAAGCGCCAATGACTTACATGGCGGACATGGAGGCGATGTCGAAACCAAACAGTGCGCCGCCGACGACGGCCACCGTGGTGATGACATAGATGTTGCCGATGGTGTAGCCCATGATGGCAGATTGGGGAGGAGAAGGAAAGGGAAAGGGGAAAGAAGGAAAGTGGGTGAAGAAAAAAGAAAAGGAGAAGGACAAGAGGGAAAGAAAGGAGCAGATATATAGAAACAACAAACTCTCCACGTTTGCGGAGAAAACACGCTAACCCACCCCCGGCCTGGCGCCTGCACTGAGTTTGCGCCAACACGAAGGCCAAGGCTCTCCTAGCTTGGGCTTCCGCCAATACTTTACAGGTCCATGCGGCCTGTTCCGTCTGGCGGCACGCCACATGGTTGCATCGGGCTAAGAGCCAGCCGGCCATTTGTCCCTTTGGAGACAGCGAGCCATTGGTTCCGGCCCGGACTGGCCGAGTGTCGAGGGGACCCAGAATACGACTCTAGGATGGATGTCCCTTAATAATAATTCCTGCGCTATACTCTATCCTCCTTACCCCTACTCGGCGATCCGCGAGTGCAGAAACTGCTCTCCCTCCCGATATTTGACCGGCACCGGTAGGGTTAGCGCCAGCCGCTAAGTCGGTGATATTTCTCCCGATTTCCGGGAGGGGGTTTTGTTTTTCAGTCTTGGTCTTGTTTCCTAAATTAATTTTCCGAGCTGGAGGCAGAACAAGGTCGGTGGCTGGGTGCGGTATGACCAAACCCGCGCCGGTGTGCATCCCGACTGGCTATAGAGTCCTGCGAGGCTCACTTACTGCACGCCCGACAGCTACAATTCGTACCAACCGCTGAACAGGAGGAGTCACCGGCTGTCAAAATGACCCGATCACGGGAGCGCATGGACCCAGATCCGGATCGTACAGCATTCCTACCCCTAAACTCCGCATCCCGATTTGGGTCAGTGGGCCTCGACCACATGGAATCCATGCTGGTATGTACTGTACAGTATACGGATCATACCGATCAAATGGATCTCCCTTGCGTCGTGGGCTGAGTGTGTCGTGTGAGGTATCGAACACTTATTCTCGGGCTGTATTCTCTGCTCGGACCGACTTGGCTCGGTGAGATGATGTCTGCTCTTCCGAGACAGTTGGGTCAATTACAAGGGTAATTCCAGTCTCTCGGCAAGGACGGAGGGGACGGCCAGACTCGGCCAAAGTTAGTTGTCTGTGGGTACTATGGAGTCCTCTCCATTATTTGCTAAATCGTTTAGTCTAGTTATAACTACAATCCCCGTAGTCTAGATCCCTCGTGTTCCCGATGATTCATGCGTTCGGCACGCACTAACTAATTTAGCGTAACATCCCGAGACAAAGAAAGACACCAACGTTAGTTCTCGGCTACCTCCGAGTACATGTGGTCATGACTTTCGCGCCGTTCAGGAGCCGACCCGACAAGTCCAAATGCGTCGATGCGGGGACGGGATTACTGGATTCGGCGACGCCAGATTTGGAGTGGGGTGAGGTTCTGGTGATGACCATGAACAGTAAATGGTCTTCACTACGCTACTCAGCAAGAAGGGAATGATCATCTTAATAGTAGTCTCCATAATCGTCGTCACCGTCTCTCTCTCCCTGGCAAACATGCTCTTCCTATCCATGGATCTCCCAATTCCGGTCAAGGTCAAGGAGCCCACAGATCCGGAGGATAGACTTTGTGAGAATATGCACAGGTGGGTGCTAGGTGATGAAACGATGAGTATGCGTTTCTGGAGAGATACTTCTCGATCCGCTGGGTCCGGATCCCAATGAGAAGGCCGTTGTTGTGTGGCGATGATCCTGATGGTGATGGTGATGGTGCACCAGAGAGGAGAGGAATTCGGGTTCTATGTACGACGACCAGGGCTGCGAATCGGAGTGGTGTGGGGTGGGATAAAATAAGAATGCATTTAGTATGGAGGAGCGGTGTCGCGCTATTGAAGGTCTAGGAGGCGTGTTCTATGCTAGTCGGATTTCCCGAATTTGTATTTGGATCTGGATTTTCAGTCTACACTGGTAGAAAGAAGTTGAGGTGGGCGATTTGCTGACTATCTATCGGGATAGGGTGTTGTTTTTGCTTCTTTCGCCTGGTAGTGATATAGAGATAGGCGGTATAGATCGTCGATATCACTAGCTAGCTGTGCAGAGGCAGAAATGAAACAAAAGGCACGAACGTTAATTCTCGGCTAACTCCGACTCCATGTGGTCATGACTTTCGCGCCGTTATGATCCGTCCCGAGAAATGCCAAATGCGGCGATGCGGGGATTACCAGATGCGGCCATGACAGATCTGGGGGTGGGGCTTTGGGGCTCTGGTCATGGAATACGGGGAATGCCGGTTATCGTGAAAGACGAGGGTCAATCATTTTCGCGCGTCAGAGACTTTAACTTTCGTTGAGTTACATAGGGCTAGCTAACGGATTAGGTGCAAGCGCATGCCCATCCGGTTATGGGAATAATGATAGGTATTCATAATTCATAGACTGTACCAACGATCCATGCATGCAATCAATCCCAGACAGTTCGTTGTTCTGTTCAAGGCAACCAGTATGTCCTGGCGCCTTTGCGCCACGCAGAGAATAAACAGACTCCAAACATCCAACCCTCTTTTTTTGTTAGTGGTGTATGTGCATGTGCCAATATAGAATGAATAAACACCGCAATGCAACAATCCCTCTCGTATATCCAATCCAATCCAGGTCCATTCATGCCGTCAACGCAAAGCTCAAACCCATGAGGCCCATTCCCGCTACGGCAAAGCCAATCCCCATACCCCGGTGGTGCGTCAGACCAAGTCCCTCGCTGAACAGCTGCAGCGCAACGGATGTCATCACCCCGGCTGTGGCGGCGAACATCCCACCATATACGCCCCATGAAGGGTCCGTGCCATCGTGGCCGTTGTGGCGTCCCGAGCTCCAGATCCACAATGCAGCCAAACCCGCACCGGCGGGTTGGCTGATTCCGCCCAGTAGGCTGGACCAGAACATTGCTTTCCAGCGCGAGCTGAGTGCTAGATACAATGGGAGCGCCATGGCAAATCCCTCGGTGATGTTGTGCATGAAAAGGGCTAGGAACACGGTGAGGCCGAGTGTGGGATTGGCGTGGTTGGTGGCGTAGGTGATAAAGCCCTCGGGGAGTTTGTGGAGGGCGATGGCGAGGGATGTTTGTAGACCAATGGATAAGAATGCGTTCTGTGGGACGTGGTGGTGATGCGGATTACCAGTTCCAGGCTTCAAAGGTGCGTGATCGTGCCCTTCGTGATTTGCATGCGAGTGATCAACATGCTCCGAGTACACGTCTTGAGTCCGAGACGATGAGGACGAACTAGCCGGCACCGAGTGATGCGCCGATACTGTGTGTCCTGTGTTCGGCGCCGAATCTGGATGTGTCTCACCAGAGTCAAGCTGCACAGCAATACTCTGATGATGCGGTGGCAAACCGGGGCGGCCAATCTCACTCGGTGCGATCACGGGCGGGAGAATCTTGGTGCACTCGCGGCCACAGGTCTGAGAAAACCCGTAGCAGGGTCCGTTCTCGTCACACAGAGGCTTGACACCGCCCATGAGCGAACTGAACCGCCGTGTGACCATCGCCCGCAAGGACTCCTTGGACGCCGTGTCAGACACCCGCCAATCGTCGGGATTGGGCCGCTGCACGACGGCCGGTGTCGACTTGGACGACCGAGGCTCTGGGGGTCGCAGCAGAGGCGTGTGTTCGGTATCCCCGTGCGGGTGGTGGCCGTATCCTGGGCCGTTACCGCGTTCGGGATCGGTCTCCGGCTCATCGTGGGTATGGGCGCAGTCGACGACATGGGATGGAATGAAGCGATGGATGAAACCCGACACTATGCGGATGACAATAATTCCCGCGAGAAATAACCCCGTCAGGAGGTAGGCGGCGGTGGAGGAGGAGAAGCCGGCGCGCGCGAGATATTCCTTGGAGGTGGGGAGCATGCTGTACAGGGAGGTGAAGAGCTAACGCGGGTTAGTTGGCTGGAGAATAAGGGAAAACAACTGCAGACGCACCATCACACCCGCGCTTAGACATAGTGACGCCGCCAGGAAGTTGTTGCTGTTGGCGATCTGGAAGCTCTTGTAGTGGGTGAGGCGGCGCAGCACCAGGTCAACGCAGATGACGGTCGAGCCGAGGACACAAGCTGGGAATGAAGTTGTTAGGACAGGTCTGGGGCAGGAAGGACTTCACACTCACCGATCCCCGACACAGCGCTCATCACCCAGCCCCGGAGGTCGTTCGAAGCAGCCATGGCGGGAGTGGCAGGAGGCAAGAACGCGAAAACCGTGATGTCAGCCGGAAAGAAGAATCAGCGGTCAAGTCCAGGCACTCTCAACTCACAACGCCACAATAAAAATATTACAAGCGAGATAGGATAAGTGATTTTGACATGATACTATGTGCATATATATATATCTTCCATCGGGCAGACCACCGCGTTATCGTCCCCAAGGTTCTCACTCGTCTTACCCTCGACCCCAGATATGGCCCGGTCGGTAATCGATCGAAATAATCGAATGATATCCATCCTAGTCTACGTGGTACCGATGAAGGGACTCCAGATAACCGTAATTAAGCATCCGATCTACACTGCAACGGACCTGCCATTCACAGTTAGTCCCGTCGGGCTCCTAATTCGGACAACGCCCCCTCTCGCCGGTCAATAAAGACGGAATTTCGCAGTCTCGCGAAATCCGTTAACTACCAGCCATGACCTTCGCTTCGCTCGGTGACTTGTATTTACCACCATCGCAATGATCTCCCTCCACCCCGTCTCCGTCGACGACTTCCCCACCCTCGCCCGCATCCACGACGAGGCCTTCGCCAACGATGCCCTCATGCATCTGATGTACGGGTTACCGGAGCGGAACCCCAATCTCGAACAAGATCTGCGAGACTGGTTTCTCGGCAGCACAACTGCACGGTTCGTCAAGGCCGTCGACGACTCCACGGGTAACGTTCTGGGTTGGGCATGCTGGAGTCTGTACCTCGACGGCGACACGCATGCCGCCGACGAAGCCGCGGCGGCGGAGCGACACAAAACGGCCCCCGACGTCGCGATTAGTCCGGCGCTCTTCTTTGATTTCCATCGCGCGGTTGCCGCGAGACGACGGAAGTGGGTTACGGGGAAGCCGGCTAGCAGTACGTGAACTTGGCACGCCTTGAGGGTTCCTACCGTGCGTGCTGATACTCACCTGCTCCAGTCCTCCAGATTCTCGTCGTTGACCCCAAGTTCCAGGGTTGCGGTGCCGGCTCGGCCCTGGTTCGGGCTGGGCTGGAAGAGGCCGATCGCCATCATGTGCCGGCGTGGTTGGAGGCATCGTCAGCTGGGCTGGCGTTGTACCAGAAGTGCGGGTTCCGCGATGTTGGCGAGCCGATTGACTTTGATTTGAGCGAGTATGGGGGGCAGGGTGGTGACCGGGTGGTGTGTATGTTGTCCGCGAAGCCCGTGTAGAGCCAACCTCTCTCGTCTCCGTACGTCGTAACTCTATCTATGTACGTGTTGGATGATCATCAGCTGGTCTGTCGTGACACCAATCATGTCCGCCTGCCCACCGCAGCTGACCCGCTGATTGGCCCGTGACTTGTTTGATTTTCCTTTTCGGTGCCTGACTTTCTCTCGGTTTTTCTCTTTCTTCTTCAACCTCTCTCCCTCTCCTTTTAAAGGCCCCTTGGGTCTCCTCTCTCCTCTCCCATACTCGCCATGTCCAAAGCAACCTTGGCCGTTATCGCCGCCGCCAGCGCTGCCACTGGCGCCGGCATAACCGCGATGCTCTACTCCTCCAAACCTCGTCAGCAGCAGCAGCAGCAGCAGCAACAACAACAGCTCCCCTCTCCTCCCACCGGCGCCGTCAAAGTTCCAGTTCCAGCAGGCACACCCACCCCAACGCTCGCCGCTAAAGTGGCTGCCGCCGCCGCCGGCCCTGTCGACCCCTCCGGGATCTTCCAATATGGCTTCCCCGGCCCCGTTGCCGACGAGCTCTCCTCCCTCCCCGTGACTGGCGCCTTCGACCGCCGCACCCGCAACCCAGCCTGGGTCGCCGAGCACATCACGCTGCAGTCGCTGGCCATCAAGAACGCCGACCGGCGCCACAGCTCCTTTGTCGAGGACGAGACCCTCCCGCCCAAGTTCCGCGCCAAGCTGGCGGACTATTTTCGTTCGGGCTATGACCGCGGCCACCAGGTCCCGGCCGCGGACGCGAAGTGGTCCCAGGCGGCGATGGATGATACCTTCGCGCTGAGCAATATGTGCCCCCAGGTCGGAGAGGGCTTCAACCGCGACTACTGGGCGCACTTTGAGGACTTCTGTCGCAATCTCACTAAACGATACCCCTCTGTTCGCATCGTCACCGGCCCACTGTATCTGCCACACCGCGACCCGGATGGGAAGTGGCGCGTCAACTACGAGGTTATCGGCAACCCGCCCAATGTCGCGGTGCCGACCCACTTCTACAAGGTCATCTATGCGGAGGATGGCTCGCTATCTCCCGACAGCAAGGTCGCGCTGGGCGCGTTCGTCTTGCCCAATGCGCGCATTCCCAACGAGAAGCGGCTGTCCGACTTTGAGGTTCCGCTGGAAGCCGTGGAGCGCGCGTCGGGCTTGGAGTTTGCCAACACGCTCGACCTTAGCCGCCGGCGCCGTCTGTGTCAGGAGGTGCGCTGCGAGATTGTGGTGCGCGAATTCAACAACGCTAAGAAAGCAGCTTCGTAATGCACGAGAAGAAAGGATTGTGCGATCTTCTACTTTTGTATATCTATTAGGGCATTCGCGGATTTTATGCATGGCCGGGCGTTGGATGATGACTTACTTGAGCAGTCATCATCATCATTAGCATCATCACATCAAACAGTTGACTTTTATCTTGGCATCTAACATTGAAAAGCGACCCCCGTCTTCGTAGCCACATTGCCTCCTCCGCCTGCAAATCCAGTGCCCTCCGAGCAAACTGCCACCAAACCGGGAAGAACTCCACCATCTTTCTCCTTGTCCTTCTTCTTGGACTTCTTCTTCTCGCCGTTTTGCTCTGGATTACGAGGCGTGATATCCGTCTCGCAGACATAACACAACATCCGCCCGTGCAACGCAGCCGAGCGAGCTTGTTCTTCTTTGGAAGCGTGCGGATCCGGTGTGTCGTGGAGAGTCATGAACTTCGTTACGCAGGGTGAGCAGATGATGTGACCGCAGGGCTTGGTGACTGTCATTATTATTTATCCCGTTAGTATTGACATGATACGAGCAAAAAATAGCCGAGGGAGGGAACATACGCATCGCTTTAAGCCCGTTGCTCAAATTCTTCTTACAGCTCGGACACACGCGCGAGACGGTCCCATCGGCGCCGGTTTCTTCTGTGAAATGCACGTCCACTAGCGATTTGAGCGAGTAGCTATGCCGATTAGACTCCGTGGAGGCGGGACAGATGGGCGTCAGCTTGACTGCTTTTTGGGCGGTGATTTCATTGGGATCCGTGCCCGGGGTGAGGGATGGGACCCAGAAGGAGGGTAGAGCGGATTTGTTCAAGGACTATGAAGCCGAGTTAGTATTCAAGTCCGCGAAAGCCCAGAAGAATAGATAGAAGTACCTTCTCCCGCTTCAATTCCTTCTTCAACCTCTCCTTTTCGTCCTCTGCATACCGCGCCATCTCCTTCTCATTCAGCTCAAACACCCTCTTCCTTTTCCCCATCAATCTCCACCTCTCTGGCCTTAAATTTCGCCATAGCTTCCTCCGTCTCACTCCCCTCCGCCTTCCGCTTCTTCCCAGCCTGATTTCCACCGCCACTACCTTCCAGCCCCATAGAAACAAGCTCAAACTGAGCTAACTCCCTCCTCCTCGCCTCCTCAAGCTCCCCCTCCTCCCCCTCTGCCAGCCTCTTCCGCGCATCATCGCGCTGTCGTTCAAGCCGCTTGATCTCCTGCCGCTGCGCGAGAAGGTCATTGATTGCGCACTCACGACAGAACAGGTCTCCGTTCGTAGCACAGGCCACCACCGGCGCGCGCGCGGGTTGGAGACACAGTCGGCATGACGCGAAGGGGAGGAAGCTGTCGCGGCCGATTACGCCGCGCTTTGTGCCCCATGTTGAGCGCAGTAGGCCGCGTTCGTAGGAGGTAAAGTGAGGGAGGGAGGTGTTGCGCTTTGAGTGCGCCATGATTTTTAATTTTCGGATCTGTTGAAGTTGGAGTAACTTGGCGTAATGATTGATGTGAAGGTTGGGGAGATAAGATGGATGACATAATCAGCATTGGCTCTTTTTGCCCTAACAAGTGGACGCGATGCCATGTTGCGATAGCCCCCATTGATTAAGGTTATATAATTCATCTTTTTTGCTCTCACGAATGAACGCTTAAGGCACCTTAGAAGATAAATACTTATATAAATCGCCCTTGATTGATTACAAAAAGTGGACACGGCACCAAATAGGGACACAGGTATTAGCATGGATTGTATTAGTTGCATACCCGGTGGTATGCGACTAACCCGAGGGGGTATGCAACTAACATCATCATTTACCATCGTGCTGTGTGGACCTGATTTGGACCCTTTTATAAAAATAGTACTAGCGTGGAAGGGCGAAAGACGAACAATCTTAAAGCAGATATCTAAGCCCGGGCGGGGCGTAAACCAGTACACATAGTATATAGATGGGAATATTGGGGGGCCGTATGAATGTTGACTAAAACACAGAGCGGTAGTATATCCTCCAGGGGGGATTTATGACTATTCCCCTGGAGATCGGGAAGTTAGCATAGGTTTATCAGCGCTCAGGTTGGCCCAGGCCCAACTTAACTCAACCTACGAATGGGTTGGGCATTGCGCCTAGTTCTACCCCAAAATGGACCGTGAACGCCTAAACGGGCCACAAACGATACAAACATGCCTAGGTCCCGTGACTACATTATTTAGTTACCTGAGTTAGTTAGTTAGTTACGCCTTGTCAGTTACGTTATCATTTACTCCTGCTTATCTAACGTGGGAGGCCGGGATCAACAAGCAACCGTGGCCCTTTTTACACTCGTCATGACAATATTGCGTTGAGAAACCTCGAATCAAAATTGAAAATGCTTTCCTTTTTACTTCTGCCCCAAGAAATCCGAGAGTACATCATTGAACATGTCTTATGTGTCTGTCATACACCACCGACCTATCCATCGAAGTCAGGCAGAATCGACTTCCATGATATTAGTTATAAGGCCTGGCGCAGTAGGACCAAAATCTATCATGAACAACGCAGCACGCACTGCCCATCGAATTGTCTTCCTCTTCTTTTGACCAGTCGCCAAATGCATGACGAAACCCAATCCGTCCTCAATCGCAAGAAATCAAAACTCATATATATTCTGGATATCTCCGTCTTAAACGACTACGACCTGTTTCCGACATGGATATCCGTGCCATATCTCACGAATCGCGTTTATTCGCTGTATACAGATGTGCGCCTTTTCGGCAGTATTATCCCGTCTAAGATAGCTAAACGCCTCCGGGGAGATGGGGGCGCCTCGGATTCCACTGGAGCTTCTATGCCCTGCTTGAACGCTTTCTCCGCTATGGGCCCGTGGACGAAAAGAAGAAAAAGCCCAATCCGGATCTTATCGGGAATCAAATTTCCGACGAAATCGAATACCCCCTTTTTAGAAGGGAGAGTTTGAATTTCGACGATCGCGATATAACCGTCGAGATCCTTACTCTTGATTTCCAGTCAGCCGAGCCTATGCTTCCATTTCCCCCAGACAATATTAGCTACAACGCATGGCAAGGTCAACATTTCCGCGACTTGATCTTTGACGAAACCGATAATCCGATCGAGCTCGAGAGGTATCGGACGCGACCAGAGTGGCTCGCGAAATATCTTTTGTCGCAGATTCATGGTCTTCTGACTATGTCTTACCACTTTGCGTCGTATGGGAAAATTCTCTATGAGCGGGTTGGAACCATCCGTATCCTCTCGCCAGAAGGAGTGACTGAAATCGACCTCGCCACTGAACTAGCTGCGCTACGCTTTACTAACCAGCAAGACACCTTTGGCGATGTGTGGCATACAGACCGCCTTTCTACGTTCTGGAAGTGGAAAAAGCAGACGCTGGTTCGTAGACAGGAGCTAGGCTTTCCGGTTTTGTGGCCTCAGGATCCGGAATTGGAAGGTTTGATGTGAGCTTTGTCTTGCGAGCCACCTCTCAAAGCAGAGTAATTCTAAAAAGAGTCAATTTACTTTCCTTACAAGCCTACCTTTCATAGCATATGCGTGGCTTCGAAGGCTGTTAACACTTGTCATGGGTCGCCTAAAGAAACGACCCGAGGGCAGATGCACGTTTGGCAATATCGGTAGGCATCGTGGAATAGGAGTGTAGGCGGGAACCGTGGCGGGGGGGGGAAGATTCAATAGCATCAGGGGAAGGGTTACGGCTGCTAGTGACTGACTCTGTATCATCTTACAATAAAATTTAGAGTCGGACCGAACCTAAATAGTTGCAACTCTGTTTTTGAGTTCAGTGACGCGGGAGAGCGGGATCTAAATTATGAACACGAATATATGAGCATTTTGAGGCTGGTCGTCTCGGTGTCGAAAATCTGACCCTCGACCCTCGACTCTTTTAGGTAAGACTTCAAGGTATATAACTATCGGTCTAAATAGGTAATTTTCTTATACATCATGGTTTATACACTTTCACATACTTGAAGGTCCTTGGTGGGTCGCGCGTATAGACCCTCAGATCCTCCCCAGCCAGGTCTAGACCGCAATGGGTCGAGCCGAGTGTAGCAGTGTCAGCACTAATGATGTGGCAGGCTCATCATGTAAGGCTGAGAAGCATCTAAGGATCGGGTGTCCTTGTTTCTGATATTATTATTGGGAGACTTGATTTATTGCTTATTCGGGGGTCCACGTAGAGGCAGGAATCCACAAACATCGGACGCTCAGCGCCACCACATCAGATATTTTGTCCTCTTCCCCCCTTTTTTTCCCAGAGAGAAAATTCATTCCTGAAGCCACAAGTAAACACTCTCGAGGTCTAGAAATTTCCATCTGTTCAGCAATGATGACTGCACCGATCATGCTAAGCTTGGTAGTGCTTTGCTGTGTCCCTATTGCCTTTGCAAAGAACACTCGGTTCATAAATTTCTTCCCAGCCTACCGGAGGTTTTTTATCCAGACCCGCGATGGCCCATGTGCCGCAAAATTTGCCCTACAACAGGCCGGGACTGACGTCTGTTGGAGTCTCTTAAATTGCATGCTAGAAAATACAAGTGAGGTGATACAAGCCGACACAGCAAGTGGAATCGTCGCCTTAGGACTAACACCAACAATTCTTACATTCCTCGGTTCAGGCA
Source organism: Penicillium lagena (assembly GCF_028827675.1). Taxonomy (NCBI): domain Eukaryota; kingdom Fungi; phylum Ascomycota; class Eurotiomycetes; order Eurotiales; family Aspergillaceae; genus Penicillium; species Penicillium lagena. The sequence goes on along the minus strand of NW_026623227.1, from coordinate 482,014 downwards.
CAGCAGAGACCAGTCTTCTGGCGCGACGCCGACCGCTACTCGCGCTTCTCATAGCATCCGGCTCTCCAGCAGTCAGTCCTCTCCCTACATTCGTTTACCCAAACCCAATAGAGGAGCTGAAAGCGAGAGACAACCACCTTGCTATAATGCATTTCTCCCCGATACAAGCGATCTTTGTATCGATTCTGGAATATGTCCTTGTTATGGGGGCTATCGCGAACGTGTACACAACGGCTTTCTACATGGGTTCTTGGACTATCAACACAATCAGCTGTGGCGATAATTGGTATCCCCTTAGTTGGGCGGTTACTACACTTATCATTCACATTTTCGGTTCATGGTGTCTAGCACTACGAGTGAATACGACTAAGAAGAATAAAGGCAGCCGGAACCAGGCGGAGAGATGGTTTTGTCGGTGGATCAGACATGAAATTACACCCTGTATCACGCATGAGAAACTGGAATTGACTTGGAAACCGGAGAGCTATTTGTTTGTCGCGATATCTTGGTGGACTTCTTTGCTTACAGTGGTGCATCTCATATGGGGAACGGTTGTATTCAGTTCTATTCAATTTATAGGTGAGACTTACTCTACACGGAATTCTAACTACAATTTTGTGCTCACGACCTTCAGGATATATGGATTGCATTCCGCTTATTGCGAGGTTCATGGGCTCCGCCGTGATCTGTCGCGCAATTTTGATGTTTGAGCTCGCTGGCATGCGAAATGCCCTTCAGTTTGAGAGCTCACGCGAGGAATACTCTCTAGTGTGAGTGACGCCCGCTGCGTTTCTCAATTCATGATATCTAACGTTTTGTATGGCCCTTCAGAACACGCCCTTGAACGCATTGTCGAGACAGACACTCTACTACCATTTTTTGTATAATCTAATCGTTCTTGGAGAATATTTTTACATGAGATGTCGTTCTATACAAGAAGCAATCAACGATAAACTTAATCTACCTTAACAGGTTGCTGGAAGGGTTTGTCGAGATGTAAGGCTCCGAAGTGGAGCATGATGAGGTTCCTTAGGATGGCCGGTTGGAAGCTGCTTATGTATATATGCATGAACGCGAGATTAAGCAGCGTAGTTGAGACCTATCACCTACAAGTACTAAGAACCTCCTTGTCTACAGCACTTCCATTAATGTAGGCAGCCCCCCTAAGTGAAATGTAACTAGGCCGCATTGCTTACACATGGAAATACTTCGCCCGTCTCGGATATCGCAATTTCTATCTCGGACCCATTAGGTAACCCTGAGAGGAAATATTTGAAAGAGGAGGCCAATTCTCGGCACCAGAGCGATCTACGGACCTGGGTTAGGTAGTTAAAGTCTATATATTTTCACTAATATACACCTGAACGAACACCTTGGATTAATGAAAGCTAGTGTCTTCCAAATTTAGTTCGTGAATTCGAAGAATTACTTCATCCAGACCGGCAGTGTGCACAGACTAGCGACGCAACGGACCAATAGGGAGGGACGCCGTAAAGCCTGCATGCAAATCACCAACTAACTCACTTAATGTAACTGAAGACGTTCGTACGAACGTGTCACGGGTACCGTTCTAATACTCATTCAGGATGAGCATAGGGTACTAATAATCACTCTCTCAAATAGATCAAGACGATTAAGACGCCTCGGACGGTACTCAATCTCAAACCGATGCCGACAGGTCGGCGATGGAGTTCTCGACTGCGTGGAATTGCCTGGCCAATCACAAGTGTAGGAAGGACGACTAGTCTATGGGGATCCAGGAAATATACTCCCACCCACGAGGCAAAACAGGGATATTCTAGATAACTAAATTCTAGGGTATGTGTCAGCATTTTGTAAACGTCGAGGAAATGGTCGAGAATGCTCACCCAAATCTCCGTTGAAGGCGTCCATAAAGGATCGAGGATTGATGAGGGCCATTTGGGGGCCACAACTCGTAAGACCGGCAGCGCAGTATTTAATTTAGAGAGGGCCAAATACGCCCAGAACGGTGTTCCGCAGCATCCCTGCTGATCTGAATATAATGCCCAAGGATGTTTATTTGGGGGCTTCTTCAGGCGTGGTAATAGCGGTTACAGTCCAATTGCAAAGACGGGAGACATGTCTGATCGAAGGTGCCGATCAGCGGCCTTGAAGGATCAACGTTGTCACAGAGGGGGCATAATCACCGGCCCCAAGGATTCGTTCTGCATTTATTGTGGACCATCCTCAAAAATGTCCCGGCGGTTTTGCGGGCCGCCACAAGTCACTGCTACCATTCAAGGCCGTCATTGATCCATGCGGTCAGTGGCGGTTTCGGCCTATAACCGACATGGCTAAGTCGCGAACGGGCCATTCTCGAAGCTATTGCTTATGCAGGACAACAGGATTGACAATCAGTCCCATGACAATGGGTTTTGTCAAGACTCAACTACGAACTGAATCAATAATGAGTTTGAAAGGATCGAAGCCAAGTTTGTCGGGATTGACTACTGCGGGAACCACATACGTAGAGTGGTCAACGGCACAGGAACGCACTCAGGGGGATTCACTTAGTACATTGAGGGTGTTTTCATATCAGGCTCCTCCCCCACCATCTCTCCAACACCTCCATTCATACCATACATTCTCGTTAAAATAACATCATGTCCAGTATAGTTGGAATGGCACCGCCGCCACCGGGCGTGACACCCACATTTCATAACGAGTATCCATGGCTATACAATGCCAACGTCACTATTATTATCTTCGGGTTGACAATCAGCTGTATATGTCTTGGGCTGCGAGCGTGGACACGAGTCTACTTGCTACGCAAGTTTGGCTTGGATGATGGTGAGGCAGTCTTTTTTTTGGCTCGCCAGAATCTTGCTGACAATTGTTTTTTTTTAAACAGCGTCAATTATTATGGCATGGGTAAGCATTGTGAGTGATTATAACTATGGCCGCCCTGCTCACATCGAACAATAGCTGTTCTCCATCGGAACACAGATGACATCCTTGCGTACGTGGTTGATAAAGTTTGTGGCATTGCTTCAGCACGAGCTGACAAAACCTTCGTCAATAGTATCATTCACATATGGCGGAGTCGGCAGTCATATGTGGAACGTGACGAGAAAAACATATGGGTCATATGAAAAGGTGTCTAGAGATTATTTCTTGTCACCTACGCTACTAGATGAATACTGACATTATCTTTTTCTAGTATCTCCTATCCACATCTATTCTTTACGTGCCCGCGCTCGCATTAGCGAAAATCAGTCTTATCATCCTTTACCACCGGATTATGAAAAAGCAAAAGATTTACGTGATGGCACTACATGTTATCACGGCCGTCGTGATGGGATACAGTATTGCAATTATCTTCGCCTTGATCCTTGCATGCCACCCCGTCAGCAGGAACTGGGATTCGAATGTCGATGGAATTTGCGTCAACCGCACGGCTCTATACATCGCCACCGCTGTGACCAACATTGTCACTGATCTAGCGCTCATCACACTCCCTATCCCGCTCGTGCTTCGTCTCAACATGCCCCGCTCTCAAAAGGTTTACCTTTTCCTTATGTTCGTCATTGGTTGCGCGTACGTGGTTTCTATATTCCCAGATACAGAAAAGATGAGTCACTAACAATGATTTAGAACTGTCATCACGAGTATCCTGCGCATGGTTACCTTGGTGGACTTTCTCCACGCCAAAGACGTGACTTACAAGCTGGCTTGGCCCGAATTGTGGATGTAAGAGTGTCCCCTCCGTATGCTTCAGCCTTCCACAGAAAAACCTAATTCCTATTCCCTGTCAGCAATGTCGAAGCCAATCTCATCATAATCTGCCCCTGCTTACCTATCCTGCGCCCATTCATGCGCCACTACATCCCCGGCTGGGGTGATGATGAGACTGCCACCGGCAATCCTTACCTGGATAACACCTACACAGATTCCCAGAACAAGTGGAAGACTGCCTATGGTCAGAATGACGAAATTGCCCTAGCGGACAACGTGGACAGCGTTCGCAGTGAGTCGCGGATGGTCAAGTCGAGCCAGTAGAATGCGCCAGATGCGAGCCAGTGAGAATAACTAGCTATGAACTTTCTTTAACCCGGCCTAGCATATGCCCCTTATGGGTCGGCGAATGTTTGAAATTTTACCTACGGAAGTATTATTCAAAATTAGCTTTTAATATGTTAAACATGTAACAAAACCAAACTTTCTAAGGAAGTATTTTCTTAGATCTAGTAGGTCTCATAGACTTTATAGAGGCCGAGCTACTTTCGTCTGGAGATGACTATGTGCCTACGCTTACTTAGATAGAGTATGACAAGAATATATGCAAACACAATGGCTTTATCTGGCAGGCTATGCTTCATTCCAAGTACACAATTCAATATGCAGGTCGTAGCAGGGTCATCGCGACACGGTTCTCTCTCCCTCCCTCCCTCTCCCTCCCTCCCTCCCTCTCTCTCTCTCTCTCTCTCTCTCTCTCTCTCTCTCTCTCATACACACATACTCGATACACCCGAAATTCACCAGACAGAAAGAAAAAAAAGTCGAAACAGGGGTATAATAGTCGTTAAACACAGATCGAAAACAAGAAGCTGGCAGGCTATACAGGAGAGTGAAAGATTTGACACGAGTCAATCATGCGCCCACGGCTTGCTCTCTCAGGTTCTCCTGGGACGGCGGGTCCACGGGTCGTTCGCCCAGGGAAGTGGACGATGCCGACGGTGAGCGGTCGTCCCCTGGGGCTGCGAGATGGCCGTTGTGCATAGAAGCTCGCTTTGATGATGGCTGTCGTTGATCGGGGGCGGAGTCCGGGGCAGCACTACTGATCACGGAGGATCGCCGATCCCGGTCTTCTTCAGTGACTTCTTCAGGGGCATCCTTGAAATCTACCAGCTCGTCGGAACGCATACTCAGTCCAGTCGTGGTGCTCGCACTGTGAACAGAGTGAGGACGGCCACTTGCGTGCAGGTCCGAAGTGATGGATTCGCCGCCACTGCCCATCACAGCAGGGTCCGAAGCTCGCGGTTCATCGGAAGGAGTGGGCTTGCGGAGTTTGAGGCGATCCTCTGCAGGCATATTCTGCCACTCAGACCCAAAGGTGACAACAGAGGCTTTCTTGCCGTGGACAGTAAAGCTGGGCGTCTTGCGTGACAGGCCCTCGCCGTTGTGGGGAATCTGATCGTCATCAACAGGCCCGATGCTAGAGACAGATCCACGATTCTTCCTATGGCGAGAGGTGTGTGAATGATGCGAGTCGCGTAACGTGCGGTGCAGACTGCGACGCGCGCGGCTTGGTTTACTGTCACTCTGGGAAACCTCGGATGACTCATCAGGTTTGTTGTCGGCGCCAGTATCGCTTTCAGCGACGGCGTGCTTGCGCGTAGAGGGTGAATTGCCCAAGCCCAGTAAGCCTGCTTCCCTCAGAAGACGCTCCTCGTCATCATCAAAGCTGACCGGGGCTGTCAATTTGGAGGCACGAGATCCAAGACTGGCACCATCAAATTTGCTACCACGACTCAAAATCGACGCTTCGCGCTGCAGTTGGCTCGCTGCCGTGTCGACTGAATATGACTTGGAGCGGTCAGGCGGCGCCCCGCTAGAGAGACGTCGTCCTGGGCGAGCAAAATCGGCCGAAGCGGTAGACGTGGGAAGGCTGGGACGGCGTATTTGATCAAAAGAGATCTGTGCATGAAGTTCAGCGGGTCTATCAGCAGTTTCCGCAGCAGGCTGCTCGGCCGTGTCATGGCTGGAAACTGTGTGCACAATGCTAGGGGCTTGTTGATCTGCACTAGGTCCTGAGGTGACCGAAGGGCCTGATACCGAAGCCAAGTGGATAGGAATATGAGTCGATATCTGATCCGTTACTGACTCAGCAGTACCTTCCACCACGCTCTCATCTTCTCCCAGATCCCGCAGGAGAACCGCCCGGTAGCATTTATTGCGCCAAATATCCTGTCGGACCCACTTCACTTTCGCCGCCATACGTCCAGCTGCCAAGATGACGCTTTCCCTGGCGCGGGCATGAACGGGTGTGAGCACTTGGAGATGTCGGGCGTTCCGCAAAAGGTCATCCAATTGCTTCTGCGAAATGAACAGTTTTTCGTTCGTCTCACGAATCTTCTGCGCCATCAAGTGCCGGCGCGCGGTGATGAATTCAGCGACAACATCAGTGTCAATACTCGGAGACGCGGGCTCATTGTCCGCTGACTGATGGGACCTTTGCGACGAAATCGACCCAGCTCGCTGAGTCTTGCGGTAGCGCTGACCTTCGTAATTGGTATCAATCATGCCCTTGGTACGCACACCAGTGGTTCGGAATGCCGCTGCATAGTTCAGTTTCGCCATCCAATCGTTCATCTCAGATTCCGAGGTGGTCAAGAAAACCTCCTCCAGTGCATTGTGCCGAAAGAAACTGAATGCGTATTTGTGCTTCTTGTAGGCCGAGTCAAAAAGAGCAACGGCATCATTCGTCGACATGATGGCATCCGGCTTGAATTCAGACAGTGGAGGTTTGAAAACAAGAGTTCCCTTGCGTCCGTTTTTCACGTAGCCTTCATGCTGTGCCATGAGGTTTCGTACCCAATTCACGTTGCGGAAGAAGTAGAGCTGAGAGAAGGTCAGCACCGCACCCCATTCAGCCCACGGTGAGCGGGCTCTCTTTTTTTTGGGATCCTTTCGCCAAATCAACCCGACCTTGGCCACCTTGATGTCCACCAAACCTGGATTGGCCTCGGCCGGGTTGTTCAGGCTGGATTGCATGAATGCGTCGGGTCGCGAGCGAAGAGATATGATCTGTAGAATACCAGACTTGGTAAATGCCTCGTGAAGATCTTCCATATCAGGCGCCCCTGCGGTGCCGAAATGGTCGTACGTATCGTCCAAGCTCATGACGTCTTTCAGACTTGGCCGTAAAGTCTCGAGTTTTCCATCCAGGATAAGAGCATAGGGGTCGACGGGCTCCCGTGAAATCTTCGACAAGTGCTCTGAGCTGGTACTCTTGAACAAGGCTCGACGCGGCTTCAACTGTTGGCGATCACGCAGGTTGACATCTTCGACGTGAATGAAAGGTGTGTATAAAATATTCTCGTAGAAACACTCCAGAATTTCCTCGGCAATTCCTTCTCCACGGGTGTTTTTCACATAATCGGGCTTTTGCATCTTTCGCTTATTGTTCTTGTTGAAAACGTCGGTATGGAGGATCAAAATTGAGAATGCAATGAAGTATGCTTGATCTAGGAGACTGTCAGTTTAGTCGACAACTTCAACTACACACGAAAGGGCCATACCGGGGGTCGCAAAAATGCCCGGATTACACTCGTGGTATCGGTCCGCAAATGCTTGGAGGAAGCGATCAATCTGCTGGGTTTCTTTCGGCAAGTCAACCTCCATCAAGAGCTTGCGAATGGCCATGTCGATGGGATCCCCGAAATAAGCAAATCCTCGCATATACTTCCGTAAAGCAACCTTGAAGAAGTCTTCGTCTGATTGAGCGAGAATACCTCCAACCATACCACGAGGAAGATTTTCCTCTAACCTAGTCAGGTAAGTAGCGGGAGTATCGCCTTCTTCCCGTTCGGGACACGGGGGAAGTTCGCGGGCAAGAGACAAGGAGGCGGGTTTCGACGTTGGTGTGGCCGAACCTCCCAGGGCGGGAGATCCATTGCGAGGTATCGGGGGCTCTGAATTTTGCCTCATTCGCTGAGAGAAGTTGAACATATCTCCGAAGCTCTTACGCCCGCTGGTCGAGGTCGAGGTGCGTCCCGAAGACGCCAAGTATGGGGCCTGAGACGAATCGTCCTGGTTCTCGGCCAGTGATCCCATGGTGGACGATCTTCCACGACCGTTCTTTGGAATTCGACCAGATGCAGATGGATTAGACCGCACAGAGCGGGCAGAAGTGGTCGAGTCCTGCCTTAATAGTGCGGGCGGACCCGATGACGACAGTCCAACTGATGAACGAGACGGTGAAGGTAGAGGAGAGACCCGGTCCTGGTCATCCGAGTGGCCAGATGCCGGGGTCTCAGCTGGAGGGATTTTGGGGCCATCATTTCTCAACTCCGTCGGGGGCGGCAATTTGGCAGGCAGGGGGAAGAGAGGACTGCGATTGCGTTTCAAGCGTGGAAGCCGAAATCGTTTGCCGCCAGCTGCAGCCAAATTATCCAGAGGCGAATTGGTCCGAGATGCGGCGTGATCGGCATAGCTGTGATCTGACCGTGACGATTCGGAGAATCGAGGGTCGGTGACCGACGACCGGTGGGAGTCCGGGAAGGCTTCTCGGCCTCCGCTTCGCAGTGATGTTGTTGAGAGCCGCCCGGGCTCCTCGGAGACGATCTGAGAGGTGGACAGGTTGGAATCGGCAATTTGCGAATCGGTCGACCCCTGGCCTTTGTGGTGGGGTGTCACGCTCGATTGTTCCGGTTGGGTTCGGGACAACTCCTCCATCGACCGTTTCCTTAAATTGGATAGAAGCGTGGATTTATGGCGTTGTTTGATAGGTTGGTCCAACTCATTGCTGGTTGGCGCGGTGGTGATGATCTTCGGTGGAGGGAGCGAGGGGACTGGAGGTGTGTCCTCCTCGGCCTTCGCGTAGGACTTGGAGAGCTGGGGATCGGATGAATGGCGGAGTCTCATGAAGCTGAAGCGATTTCTTCGCAAGCTAGGTGTATCCCCTACCGATGGGCCCGCGAAGTTCGTCTGGGCCACGTCGCCCACCGGGCCATCCTCTGGTATTGACAGGTCGGCATTTCCGTCCGGCTGCTCAGGTGGGTTCAGGCGAGGGATTGATTCGGAGTATCGGGGCTCGACAGTCGGCGGACCAGGACGAGGCAGCTGCTCACTGTGACGGCCGGGGGAGTGGGCTTGGAGGTCGAGGACGCTGTGTCTCTTGGAGCCGTCGGACGCGCCGAGTCGCAGGCCTTTCCAATGCATGGTGGACGGAAAGGGTCCCAGAAGCAAGCGCAGACAAACCCATGCGCAGCCGAGAGAAGGGAAGAGGGATGGATGGGCGGGCTAGGAACCGATTTAGTTGGACATGGCCAGATTCGCGGTCAGACCGGGAGGGAGATGTGGAGGTCGTCGTCAGCGAAAAGGGGAACGGCGGGAAGGGGAAGACGAAGGGGGTCTGGGCCACTCAGGAGCGCCACCAATGAATGAGAAAATCAGAGAAATGGCCACAAGAAGAAAAAAGAGAGACGGCGATCGTGGGGCAGAGCAGAGACCCTTGCGTCAGTCTGTTGGTCGAGAACAATCAAGTCCAGTCCAGTCAAGCGGGTGCCTGGCCTGGCTACTACTCGCAAGCAATGTACCCAACCAACTGACGTCGTCCACTCCTCCCTCTTCTTCCTCTCCCACTCACTCCCTCACGTCCTTTCTTTCTCCCTTCCCCTAACCATGCATGTATTGAATTCGTTTCTCTTGCTCTTCTTCTGCACGCTCCTTCCTCTCGTCTCTGCGGTCCCTGCTGGATCCAGCATTACTCCACCGCCGCCCCTCCAGCCCGTGCAGCTGTCGGGCCAGCCATCTGACCCACGCCGGCCATGGACCCGACTGCGCGACTGGCTGGTGGAATCCGTCTGGGGCATCAAACAGACCTGTCCGAAAAATGCACCGCCGCCGTCTAACATTCATTCCCGCTACGGTAGTGATGTCGTCCTCCGATTTCACTTGCGCCAGGCAGACGAGGCAGAGGCACTTGCCGAGGCATCTCAGGTTCTCTTGTTGGACGTCTGGGCCATAACGTCGGAATTTGTGGACATTCGACTGGCCGAGGAAATGGTACGGCTGGGATGTGAACACGGAAAAACATCTCGCTAACGATTTTGTGATTGGAATAGATCCCCTCTTTGCTCGAGCTGCTGCCGCGCTCTCTTCGTTCCGCCTACCACCCCCTCATGGACGATCTGGCAGATATGATCTACGCTACATACCCTTCAAACCCCCATGCGGGACTCGACCTGGAGCAAGGAATCATTCAAGGAGGAAAACGAACGGCCGCGGTGGGGGACGTCTTCTTCGGGGATTACCAACCGCTTTCCGTCATTGTGCAATGGATGCGCCTGATGGCGTCGATGTTCTCATCGCATGCCCGTCTGACGAGCGTGGGATTTTCCTACGAGGGGCGTGACATTCCTGCCTTGCGACTTGGAGTGGCTCCCCATGATGAATATTCTAACCCACGCAAGACGATCGTCATTGTTGGCGGCACCCATGCGCGGGAATGGATCAGCACCTCCACTGTCACCTACATTGCGTACAATATGATCACTCAATATCACGACTCCCCGGCAGTTACGCGACTTTTAAATGAATACGACTGGGTGTTAATTCCCACGCTCAACCCGGATGGCTATGTCTACTCGTGGGAATCAGATCGTCTCTGGCGTAAGAATCGCCAGCCCACAGGTCTGCCACTCTGCCCAGGCGTTGATCTTGACCGTGCCTGGGACTATGAATGGGATGGCGAGTCGACCCGCTCCAATCCATGCTCCGAGAACTACGCGGGCGCGGAACCATTTGAAGCACTGGAGTCCCAGCGTCTGGCGCAGTGGGCCCGGAACGAGACAGACAGCGGCCGTGCTGATATTGTTGGATTCCTGGACCTGCACTCCTACTCTCAGCAGATTCTCTACCCCTACTCATACACCTGCTCGTCCATTCCCCCCACCCTGGAGAGTCTGCAAGAACTCGCACTAGGCCTGGCCAAGGCCATCCGTCAAACATCAAGAGAGTCATACTCTGTTACCTCCGCCTGTGAGGGCATTCTTCGCTCAGACACAACGTCGGGTGTGAGTTCTGGCGGCAGCGCCCTCGACTGGTTCTATCACCAGTTGCACGCCACCTACTCGTACCAGATCAAGTTACGCGATCGTGGCAGCTATGGCTTTCTCCTGCCGTCGGAGTACATTGTCCCCACGGGCAAAGAGATTTTCAATGCTGTTCTGACGTTTGGCAAGTTTGTCTGGGGTGATGAGGCTTCGCCTCCAGATCCTGGGTATGGCACAGCAGAGCAGAAGCCTCTGGGCTGATGAACCGTTTTGAGAATGTATTTTGCATATTTCTTCATTGGCGTTTGGGGGTTTTATGTCATCCTTGCTCCGATCTGACGCCATTCTTGTACATCTAGCTGTCGATCTTGAAGATCTTATGAATTGTTATGCTCATGCAGGCCTTAATGTGATACGATTATGATATATCCATGGGTGCTAGTTGTTGCACTCTGTGTAGACCTCTGGAAGTAACGGCGTAGACAGTCCTGTGAAAAGAAGACATATATAAGCTATTTGGCCAGTATGCCGGCAGAGGCTTTCGGACTAAAATATCTGTCTACTACGACCGGACAGAAACAAAATTGTCTCTCCGCGCCACCATGAAACCAACTGGAAAGGAAAACCGAAACATAAACAATTATCCAACATCATCTCATCAGAAGAGACGAAAAATCTCTGTGTAAAACCTGGCCTCGAGATTTCTAAAAGCCAATCAATCAAGCAGTCTTGAATTTAGCCGGTCCAGACCACAGCCGCAACCTCTTCCCATAGACTTGCAGGATAATGATAATGATAAATCCAAAGCTGAGAATGCCAGTCATAGTACCGAACTGGCGAACCGAGCCTTGTTTCTGCTCCCACTCGATCATAAAGTACGAAACAATGAACCCGCCAAGCGTGCGGCCGACGTTAACCCATGCGGCAACTTCACCACTCGCCTCCGGGTACGAATCAAGCACGTATGCGTTGATTCCCACCGTGACAATCATGATGCCGAACACATACAAGCCCCAGCCCAGCGCGGTGAGCATGTAGTGCCAGTGGTTCTGCAGCGCGTAGCCCATCACCAGCAGCCCGGCGATCATAAATGGACTGGCCGCCCAGACGGCGAAGAGGCGAGCTTCGGGCTCGAGACGGCCTTGATTTCTCTTTGTGTAGATCTTTGCAATTAGGTCATGTAGCCAGTGGCCGATTACTTCGCCGAGAATTGCTGCGACGATGGGCGTGAAATAGAAGAATCCTAGGAATATTAGCATCGTTCATTCTCTCATGGGCATCTTCTTGTTCACGAACCAATTTGTTTGCTCTGAAAGCCGTAAATCGGTGGCAGCATCAGCGAGAGCGTCGTGTTGATACCAACCACCCACTCAAAGACCAGCAAATAGAAGAAGCATGAGAGGGCGACCACTGGCTTGGCAATGATAATCAATGGCCGCATGACGGCATCCTTTACTGAGTTTTCGATATACCCTGTACGCCATTGCTGAATTCCCAGCATGCGCTGCCAGCGTGGACCGCTGGGAATTAGGTCTGGCTTGGGGTTCTTGCGGTCATAGTATGTCTCTTCGGCGAAGAAGATGATTGCCAGCAGGCACAGGCCCGTGATAGCGGTGAGCAAACCGAAGGCTACACGCCAGGTCTGGCTTGTGAGGATGAAGGCTGAGAACATGGGACCCATGTACGGTGAGAGAATAACGAATCCAGACCAGATGTTGATTTTGCGGGCGTGTTCGTGGAAGAAAAATATGTCTTTGATGAACATGAGACCACCCTAGAGATCAATTAGCTGCTAGATCGAACAGAGAGGACATTTCGTAGTACTGACACCCTGCATTACTGTCGAGAACATGCCATTCAAGATACGGGCAGCCTGCAGATCAGTCAGTATAGCTTCTTTTTCTTTCAAAGATAACTTCCACTCATACCATAAATGAATTAAAGCTCTGTGCCGCCGTACACCAGATCGCCGTCGCCAGTGCCAATACCGTCCACCAGAACAGAACGGGATAACGACCAAAATACGCTGCTAATGCGACGACAATAGGACTGGCAGCGCCAAGCATAAAGACATTGCCTACTTGCGAATGGTTGACTGTAGTCGGCAAAATCCCCCATTCAGCAGCCTGCACATTCAGGGTCACCGCGCCGGTTGCGCTTCCAAAGTCGGGCAGAAAAGCCGTGCATGAAATCACAATAAGAACGAGATGCTTTTTGTATTGCGACCAGTTCAATGGGTCGTAGGGCGAGTCGCTGGGCTGGGGGATGAGAATCGTCTGTCCGTCGGTTGTTGTCTTGAGCTCTCGGCGGGTTTGCGCGTCCTGGGCATTGAGAACATAGCCTTCGCGCTCGCCTTTTTGCTCGAGGTCTATTGAGCTGTCGCTTTGGTTAGAGCCCAGGCCAACTGGCTCTGGTTTTTCGAGACTCATAGCGGCAGTGTAGAACGCCGGAATTGGGGTTGAAAATGAGGAGCAACCTGAGGAGGAGAAGGAAGAGAGTGTTTTTCAACAGTCACACCGAGAGCGAATTCTTTAAAAGGACAAGGGGAAGAACGAGTGTTCGAAAGGAGACGACAGTTGGCTAAGGCTTCCCGCCGAGGTACACGCAAGGGTACCAGTCGACCGGGGAGGAGATGAATAAAAGCCGAAACGACTTGCAGTAGTAGAGTTCGGAGTTGGCGATCATCAATTTTGCCGGAAATCGACTACGTAGCAATGCAAGAATGGTCGCTAGGATTGCGAACCAGCCCATGATCGCGCTTCGTGCATCCTCTTAAGGCATGGTAGTTCCGGCCCAAACTCAATGTTTTGCCGTGTGGAGAGGGGGATTGGCTTATTCGAGACAACAGTGCAATGGGCCGTGGAGACTGACCTTGGTCCACTCTGGTTGTGACTGGAGGAGGACTGGGGCAATGACCCCCCGCGATGCCGATCTGTAGTCCGACATTTGCCCTATGGTGGGTGCGCAACGTTCGTCTGGGGTTTCTCCGTATAACTACCTTTAGCAAATACAGTATTTCTCGTACCTGCCAGGCAATTCAACAGAGATGTTGACAGTAGCAAGTTCTGTCCAGCCAATGCTCCTAGTGGTCGCGGATCAAGCATGTACTTATTTACTGTACCGACTTCATACGCCGGGTGATGGGTGGCGCTCACTTTTATTGCCCGCGCCGGGGGCGTCTGTTGTCCCTGGATCAGACACACACGTTCCATAGAGCCTCAGACAAGTGCATAGAAAATAATGGTCCAGGTCCGAATGACATAACCATAGTGCGGTGCCGGGATACCAGGCTGAGTCGGGGGCCATGCTACCATTGGCCTTCCATTCACAATTGGGCCAGGGCTACGCTTCCTGCACGATAAGACATGCCTCGAGTCGACTTCCATGTGGACTGAATGAACGAATCTATGGTCGCATTGGAAATAACGATGTCCTCATTTCCGACTTATTGTGTTGGCATGACCGCAAGGATCTAGGGGCATGCAGATAGCCGACGCGTGGTTATAAATCGTGCACAATCATGAATGAGGCATGGTGGTAGTCAGTCAGTTTGCATAGAACCAGCTCTGCTGGTCAAAGGGGTACTCGGCAGATAATACTAGCATCGAGTACCGCGCAAAGATCGAGTGTGGGGAGCCTTGCAGAGACTGCCAAGGAATCCATATCCAGATGGGTGCGTGGGTTGACGATCACCTGGGAGCGGAGCCATGATTTATTTTCATGAAGTCCTCTTAGTGATGTAACTAGTAACGTTTAACCTCTCCCAAGGTTAGCGAATCAGAGTGTGCCTTACTGGTCAATATAGAAAAGAACATATGAGAACCATAACCACTAGATTAATGGGCCATGGTCTGTTTGACCGCGATTTTGAACACATTGAACAAACATTAACTATTGAAGACCTGATTAGATCATATCCACAGGCTCGGTCTGGGGTCAATCTGAAGAATCAGTCCCACTACTCCGAACTCATCAAGCATACGTTCATTGACAAATTTCAAAAATTCAATCATCATAAATAAGTACTATTTGAAGGTACACAAGTCATCACGAACGCCCTTTTAGACCAACGGCCCACCACACTAGAAGAGCCACGAAACGAAAGTACGATATAACCAATGCGATTGGGCATGCTTTTCTCCGTGGGCCTCCCTCCTGGCAAGGTACTCAGCCTCTTCACGGTCAATCTCCGCCCTTCCTGTCCACAAATCAGCTTTTTCCGGCTTGACACCCTCGCACCTAGTGGCCAGCTTATAACCAAAGATGAGAATCAAGTAAAGCGGAATTCCAAGATATGCGGTGATAAAAGTTTTGTAGTCAAAGTTTCCCCACTTCGCGTTGTGAGTGAACACATCGTAGTTTTTGGTCAAGGAGATCAGGATGCAAAATGCGAGAGCGCCATACGAACCAGCCATCCCAAGCGGTGCCGCATACGCAAGGCTGCTTCGCGGGACGTTCTGGGCCTTGCGCGCCCGCACAAAGCAAATGTGCGTGACCAGGATTGAAATCCAGGTTAGGAGGCCGAAGATTGTAACTAGGTCGACGAAGTATCCAAAAACATCTTTCGAGTTGCTCGACACGTTCATATATGCTAGCAGTGAGACAAGTGAAGATATTGATAGTGCAAACACAGGAACGCCGCGGCGATCGGTCCGTGCGAAAAATGATGGCGCTTTGCCCTCTCGTGCGAGACCGTAGATCGTGCGCGTTGCAATATATAAGTCCGAATTGGCGGCAGAGAAAACAAAGACCAGAATACAAGCGTTCAGAATATGCGGAAGAGCTGGAATACTAGCCAACTCGATGGCAACCACGAAAGGCGACGCGGCTGCAGAACTGTCCGCATTTACCGCGAAGGCAAGTTTCTTCGAGTTGAACGGGACCAAAGTGCCCACAAGGAACACGGTCAGGACGTAAAAAACCAAGATACGATAGAAGGTCAGTTTGATCGCACGTGGAATTGTTCGCCGAGGGTTTTGTGCTTCGCCAACCGTGACTCCAACCAGCTCCGTGCCGAGATAGGCAAAGACAGCATTAACCATCGAGGACCAAAAAGCGAAGAAACGTCCAGCGGCTCCATCAGCGATATAGGTATTGAATGCGCCGGGGTCGTTCCAATACCGGAACCCCTTGCGATCATGGTCCGGTCCGCCGCCGAGCATGAGGACTAACGATAGCAGAATAATCCCGAGAATCACAATAATTTTGAACGAGGACAGCCAGAACTCAAATTCGCCGAAAAACCGCACACCGAAGTAATTGATGCTGACGATCAGGACCAAGAAAATCGTGATCCACACACCGGGATTGACTTTTTCTGCTGGGAGCCAATACTGAATAACCAACGCGCCGGCAGTGAGCTGATTCGGAGTAGTAATGATATACTTGAACCAATATCTGACAGAGCAATGTAAGCACAGAGTTCGCATTTGACAGGAAAGAAATGTCACCTACGTGTATCCTAGAGCAAACCCGAGAGCAGGATCGCAAAATCTGACAGCGTAACCGGTAAAGCCAGAAGGCAGTGGTAGCCATGTAGCCATTTCTCCAAGGGCGCACATCACCAAGTAGACGATGAACCCAACCCACGCATAAGAAATTAAGATTGAAGCGGGCTGAAAGGTCAGCAAGATTGGTCATGGCTTGGTTAATCGAAAAACTGACTCCTGATCTATAGAGAACGTTAGTTAACTTGACTGTTTTCGGCATATATGATGTATGCGAAGCTTACTTTGCAAGTGCATCTCCCGTTCCAATAATCAACCCAGTGCCGATGGCACCGCCGATAGCTAGCCGACGTTAGTTGGCTCTTTCTACATATTTATGCTCAGAATCCAACATACCAATCATGGTGATATGCCGGGCCTTGAGGGCCCGATGGAGCTCAACATGGTTATGATCAAGTAGTCCACCTTCTTCGGCCTCCATAAATCCCCCGTCGTGGTGTTCATTTGCCACGAAATTCTCCGATGTCAAGCCCTCCTCCCGCAGGTTCCAAACGGACATGGTGGCTGCAGCCCTGCGCTGTATGCAGCACTATTGATGCGGAACAGATCACAGGCAAATTGTTTCACTCTGGAGCTGTCTTTTCGACAGCAAACAAGGCAAATTTTGAAAAGCGGGAGATTTGGGGGTCAAAATGACACGGGCCAGCCTAGAGTTTCCTATAGAGTTCTGGATAGCGACGCGATTGCCTGGAAGTGGCGATAGGCCACAGAAGCCTGAATGGTAGCGGAACGCCGATGCAAGAGTAAATTGAGTCAAGAAACAAACGGGGCGCGGTCGACATAAGAACCCCCAGATAAGGGGACTGGAGACTGCCAAGCCATCTCGGTTTGAGTCTACGGGGCTTACAGAGCGGAAAGTAGTTAGTGGCCATTGATCTTGACCAAAGTTTCAAACCGAAGAGGGGCTTGGAACGACACGCCTACTGAGTATGCCCAAGCGTCCCCGTCGAGTATGGCTATGCAGCGCCACGTGAGCCTCCCTCACAGCCATGTTCGTATTGGACAGGGGTAGAACTGCAAGATATAAAATCAATACAACCTTATGGCCACAGTAAAACAGGGGTGAAATCCGTATCGGTTCCTTCTTGGAGCCCTTCTTGGACCGTCTTGATAACGAATAATATCGCACAATCACGCAACTGCCAAGACATTGATAGCGCAACAGGTATTACAGACGTATCCACATTGGCCGTGTGGGGATGGATTAAACTTGCTTTACATTAGTAGACATTCTAGAAACAATGCAGATCAGAGCTCTTGATGGAGACCATGATGACTGTGGAAAGCATCCCGGAGACACAATACAAATCGGGCATCGCACTCTCAGTTGTAAGACAAAGGGCGTAGGCGGAACTTAAGACTCCAAGAGATCGACATCAACCCTGGTCGGGTAGGTCATGCTCTGGCTTCTTGTTCGGCCTACCGCCAAGTCGACCAAGACGGGATGACACTTGGCAGAGAATGCTTGCTCCGGAGAGGGTTGGGCATTGCACGTCCGCCTACTTCGAGTGATCAAATATATATATGGTACAGGTTTCTCTTGATCAGGTGCCGAGAAGATACATTGAGCATGAGCTGCATTATGCACTATACGATGGTTTTGCCGTTATTAGAAATCGTTCTCGTGGCCACACAGGTTCTGTACAGAGGCGGCATCCTGTCCGGGACCCGATGATTGACCAGCTCAAGTTTGACCATCTTCCGATTGTTTTTTGAGCACCCCCATGAAGAACTCTACAGGCTGTAGCTGGAATTTATCAACAGCAAACGTGAAACAAGCTTACATCTACAGATATCGATGACTTCTTTTTGAGACAGCCACTGCGATTTTTCATTCCAGCTGACAATGTGTAAGCAGTGCGGAATGGGGCCGTGCCTCTGCCCACGCCAAGAAAGCTGATTCCACATCAATCACCAAGTAGATGTGACGCACAATAATCTTGCGCGGTTTTTAAAAGCTTTGTTATAAATGTCAGCATGCGACATATGTTCCAGGAGAAACAATAACTTCAATTTTCTTCTCACCGAACACTTTGTCTTCCGATCAGCACATACACAGTCCACTATGGAATCCCTCACTGTCAACACATCTTCAGCTACAGCCATATATACATCTATTACTCGTCCAGAAGAGCAAAGAAATAAACCGTTGGTATTTTTCATTCACTACTGGGGTGGCTCTTCCTCTACATGGCACAAACTTACATCACCATACTCCTCGGATTCTATAAGCACCACTTATCCAACGGTTGCTGTCGACCTCAGAGGCTGGGGCAAATCAACTGGCCCAGTAGCGGATAACGGATCTGCCTATTCGATCTCTGCGTTGGCATCGGATATTCGTTCGGTCCTAGAACAACTCCAAGCAGATGAAAAAAACGAAGATTTGTTTAAAAATGGCTTGGTATTTGTTGGTCATTCGATGGGAGCAAAGGTAGCTCTTGCAACTCTCAGCCTCCTGCCCGCTGAGCTTTTGAACAAAGTCAAGGGACTGGTGTTAGCCGCCCCAGCACCACCCACGGCCTTGAATCTGCCTTCTGAAATGAAGGACCAGCAGCTATCGGCGTATAAAACGCGGGAATCTGTACTATGGACAGTTCGGAATGTCCTTGCAAATACTGACAAGCTGAGTGAGCCAGACGTGAAGTTGGTGGTGGAGAACAGTCTTTGCGGTAATCAGTTTGCCAAAAGTTCCTGGCCTACGTATGGCATGGGAGAAGATATTTCAATTGGATTGAGAAAGACTCTTAAGATATTGAAAGACGTTGGACTACTAGCCAGCATTATCGTTGGCGAATTGGACGTTGTTGAACCAGAGGAGCGAGTCAAAGCTGAAGTTGGTCAGTTCCTCATTGAGTCTGGGTTGGGAGTCGCGATAAAGTCCGCCAAAGATGTGAAACATCTGATACCCCTGGAAGACCCTTTAAGCATTGCCCAAGAAATTCGGAGGTTTTAGGACATGTATCACGGCAGATAATGACAAGCACTTCCCGAGAAGAATACCTGTCCTAATGAGCACTTTTAAGTTACATACAGGCCTTGATCTTGAGTGATACACTGTCGTTGGTTAAAATATATAGGATAGAGCGATGATGGAGAAGGTATGTCATCGATACCTGTGCGACTCTCAATCGGGGCGTGGAGATTCTGTAGAACACCACTTGTAAATAGTAGATGCTTCATCGATGACTCCGAGGATGATCTGTCATATTATGTTGAACAATTAATAACCAAGCTAGCTTCCCAAGAAGTCTACTGGGAGTTCAGAAGTTATATTTGCTTATGTTGGTGACTGACTGAACTGTGGCTCTGCTGCTTCCCTTAGATTTTCTGTGCTGTTCAGACTGGGAAAAACGAAAATGAAATGGCGATCTGGAAATTTGCTGTAGATGACGTGGCGACCAGCTAGAGCCAACAGCTCTTTGTTGGTAGTCACTGACAGGTCGAAAAGAATGAGCGGGTAAGCATTGGATGTTGTCAACAGCCGCGCGGTCTGACATGCAATGTGGGAAAGCAAAGGAACCAAAGCGTCCGCTGTCGTCTTCGAGCTCAGGTGCCATGCGGTCGTCACCTCAAGACCCAAAGAGTCGGGCTGTCAAGCCCCCTACTTGGGAGACACTGTGGGCCTATCGAGTTAGCCAACATCGCCATAATCCCGTATAGCCGGTGATAGCGTTGCTGATGCGATGAGTTGGTGGCACTTTGCTCAGCAGCTCGCAGCTCATTGACTGGATCCTTCACCGTTCTTGGACTAGTTATGTGCCAACGTGCCCTAGCTTGCAGGATCTCGTACAGCAGAAGAAAATGATTGGTGGATGTGACACGAGGTGCGCCGCGGCGGTTACGGGTATTTTGGTCGCGCTGATCGCTGCAGCGCTTCCTCGATCGTGACGAGATGATTGGCCACTGCTTCGCGAAGTTTGCTAACATTAGCAACAGAAAAATGTAGCTAATTTAAGTCAACTAGCGAGATTTCTAAGTTAAGATACCGGATTAGGTGCGGGGAAGGGGCTTCGTGACTATGAGGCTCGCATGGTATATGAAACCCGACAGTCCAGAGTTGCCTCGTCTGGTCTTTCTCAGGGCAATTCAATTCATCTTCTTGTATCTTACGTTTTTTTTCTTCATTCAGTATATACCCCTATCTAGCCAAAAGTTATTCTTCATCTCACCATGGGCGTCATCCGATTGCCTCGCCCAATGGGCATATATGTCCCAAGTTCTCCACGAACACTCACCAACGACATGATCTCGCCGCCACTCTCTCCTGAATTCAGCTTCGACTCTGACGCTGTCATCCCCTCCCTCCTGCCAGCCCTTGAATACGTATCCTCTAAGCTGCAACAAAAGATGATGCATGTCACACTCCTCGTTGGCCGTGGCAAACCCTATCCCACCGGGGAGCCGTCCGATCTCATGATCATTCCAGTCACATCCCTCGACTCTCCGTCGTGGAGAATACTGGAACGGGCCATCGCCAGGGCAGCAAAGAAGTTTTCCCTGGGCCAGAGCTGGACCGACGCGCTGAACCGCAGCCAGTATGAACGCCAGGCCAATGAGTATCTCATGGAACAGTCCATCCTCCAGAATGAGGTCGTGTTTAGCCAAGAGGGCTTGACCCTGCTCAATATGGACCGCATTTACACCTTCAAACGCCGGCTCTGTATCTTCTCTAACCGCCCTTTCTCCCGTACCGATGACCAATCCATCAACTCTTGCGTGACATTGCTGCACCGTATCATCACCGACTTCCAAGGCCGTCCCTTCAGCAAGGCATTTTTCCACCGTGTCTATGAGCAGCTGGATGTCCGCGACGACCTTCTCACCCAGGTCGCCAGTGCCTACAGGACCGTCCACAAGCAGGATGCTATCATTCTTCCTCCTCAGGCCAAGGCCGAACACTCTCAGGCTCGGAAAGAACACTCTCGGAAGTCGCCGATTCGCCCTGTTCGTGTGCGAAGACAACCGCCACCGGCTAAGTCCAGTATGTCGACTAAGCGTGGTCCCAAGACTCCACTGTCCGCCTCGGATGTTACCCCCATCACTCGGAATGAATGGAACATCCTTGTGAGCACGGACATTCGGCAGCTGCAGCCCACTGTCACCAAGTGGACGCCTTCGCCAACAGTATTTGCTGTGGCGTGAAATCTATAACTGTCAATGATTTTCTCAACTCGATCCGACAAACGGATTCGATCAAAGACCAAATAAGTTTCCCAGTGAGCAATGCCTCTAGTGAACTGCCCAAGGAATACCCTTGTTAGCTGCCGGATTGCAACCCTATCTGCAGGAGGCACGAAATCCGATCTTCAAGATCAGCCGCTGGCCGACACTATTGTTGATGTTAGACCCGCTGGGTTCGCCGAACCAATAATGAGGACCGGTCAGTCACAGAGAGCGAAACTCAACCACCTCATTTGGCGGTGCACGAAAATTAGTTTGCCGAGCGCCGACTAGCCGCCACTCTGTGGACTGTGGGCTCAAAAAAATCTCTCCCAGTCCAATCGTGAACATGGACTCAAAGCATGTGGATAATTTCATTTGTAACATTACATAGCAATAGCTAATGAATACTATCTTTCTCACTATCGGCGCCTTCCGCTGCCCCGCGATGTCACGTGGGACGATATCACAATGACCACAACATGATTCTTTTCCCTTGGTTTTCGTAGATGTTAACTGAGTGCGTCGTGGGGTTTCTTCCGCCTCTGCAGACAGCACCCCAGCTTGCATTATTGCCTCGCTTCAGGATCATTCATTGCAGGTTGCCAACAGGATCGAAAGTGCGCTCAAAAAGATCTTGGTAGCACTAGGACGGCGGCCGATAAGACTAATGAGTATTTTTCATCGACTTATCGGACCTGCGAACTGGTCGAGGTTTATAACGTAAACCACTTTCCCCACCATCCTTTTTTTGGCCCGCATCTGACATATCTGCTGTTTATTCGCCCTCTTCCCCCTCCGTCTGGGGAAGTATTCAATACAGCACTATCAATCATCTCACTAAGGGAAAGAAAGAGCCCGAGGAGGTTCGCGTTGGCTCGACAGTGACACTTCGACAATGCCTTCGGCCGTCGACGAATCGGTAGAGACTCACAGACTAGATGGCGACCGAAAATGGAGTCTGCAACCACTTATACGTCATGCGGAGCATTCTCACAGCCGGATGCCGGGGATTAGAAGAATTCCACTTCGAGCGATTGGTATCATCTTGTTCATTGCCTTCCTGAATATGGTTGTATGGATTGCTGCTGCAATCGTGTTGGTATGATTGAAATATAGGTCCACCCACTTGTTGGAATCGAGAGCTAACTCTTTCATCCAGCACTATCATCCGTATGTTTATTCTACGCACGCCCAGATAGTTCATTTGGTTGTGATGTCTTTTGAATTACTCTGCTAATACTTGATCCGCCAGGTCATTGGTGTCTACCGCTGTTCTAGCCTATACACTTGGTTTGAGACATGCATTCGATGCAGACCACATATCTGTATCTATGCCCTTCCTGTACGCGGTCCGATAATTCTAACGAAAGAGTAAACAGGCCATTGATCTAATGACCCGACGCCTACTCGCCACTGGCCAAAGACCTGTTACAGTGGGGACATTTTTCTCATTGGGCCATTCGACGTAAGCCTTGGTTTTTCAAACTGGAATATGACTCCATCTAACTATCAGCTAGGATTGTCATAATCACATCTATTGTTGTGGCAGCCACGGCAGCTGCGGTATCATCGAGATTCGGTAGCTTCAGCACTATTGGCGGAATCATTGGCAGCTCTGTCAGTGCGGTCTTCTTGATTCTGCTTGGCTTGATGAATGGGTACATATTGTACAAACTCATCAAACAGATGCAAAAGGTTTTCAGCCTGCCAGTGGGGAATGAAGATGAAGCATGGAAGATTGAAGGAGGTGGGATCCTCTTTTCAATTTTAAAGAAAATGTTCAAATTGATTGACCGGTAAGCGGAGGCATCTAACTAATTCATTAGACACCTTTGAATAATTTTCTTCTGTAGGCCCTGGAAGATGTACCCATTGGGAATTCTTTTCGGACTTGGGTTTGATACCTCGTCTGAAATTGCATTACTCGGTATCTCGTCGATTGAAGCAGCAAAGGGAACTTCCTTTTGGGTGATTCTAATTCTCCCAGCTCTGTTCACTGGTAAGCCATATTATTTTCTTTCAAAAAATATCGGTCACCTATCCTGATGCATGACAGCGGGAATGTGTTTGCTAGACACAACAGACGGCGCCCTCATGTTCTCGCTCTACATTCAACCCTCGGCCAACTTCCTGCCACCCAAACCTCCCAATACCACATCGGACGCGACCTCTACCACTAGTGACGGCGAGGAACTGCCGCAATCGCACGACAACCACCGAGATCCCATCGCCTTTCTCTACTACTCGATTGTCCTAACTTCATTGACTGTTATGGTGGCCATCGTGATTGGAGTCATTCAACTTCTCACAATGATTTTGAATGTGACGCATGCCAAAGGCAAGTTCTGGGATGGTGTCCAAACAGCAGGGGATTATTACGATGTCATTGGTGGGTCTATTTGTGGCTGTTTTATCATATTCGGCGGTTTCAGCGTTCTGCTCTATAAACCATGGCGACGATGGATGACTCGGCGGCATGGCCGGAGTGTGGTTATTGATGAAGAAGAGTATCGGGACGATGCTCTGGGCGGTGGGGAACCGGTCTGTGAGGTCTTTGATGGGTCATCTGAAGAAGAGCAGCAATGCCCGACTGAAACTGCTGGTAAAGGGACTGTCTCTCAGGTTGCGGTGAAGCCCACGGGTGAGCCGCGACTCGAGGATGAGATCGTCTAGCTGGAGTCTAGCTGGATGTGGTGATCGGAATTATATGAGGCATTTGATAACGTTTACGAAGCAGAAACCTTAGAGAAGTTTAATCTGGAACATTTGAAGAAGAGTTAGGATCTTTCATTCGGTATTCTCCATCGATCAATAAGGAATTCGTGCCTCAGGCAGAAACACAACGTGACGTCAAGCAGGGAGCGCGAATCTGCCTCATCATATCTCCAACTACACAACTACACAACTACACCCCTGCTCCGCATTCTGACTATGATTTTCTTTTATCCATTGCATTTACTTCTTTTTGATACCCTTTCATCGCCATGCCCATGATCACCACTCGATGTAAGAGGGCAAGGCATAGAAATCGGTAACCCTGGTTTCCTCAATGCACATATAACTCGATAAACTTACGTTTTGATCCGGTATATTTGCACATATCCTTTATATATTGCTTTTTATATGCGTATGACCAGGAGGCCTCAGCTGGATCAAGCTCTGACACAGTATGCCGGATCCCTTATTTGCAAGTTCATCTCCGCCAGAGGCAAGTACAGAAATCGACCAGCTGGACATATTTTCGTCGATCCCGCCGGTCTTTATTCTGCCTACTCATTTGTCATTGGACGGATTGCATGATGTTGAAAGCCGGCTCGTCAGCCACGGGGGCAATATCACCTATGACATCGCTGAAGCGGGGTTGATTCTGGGGAGAATCGGCCAGAAAAAACGGGCCGCATTGGAGCTGCGCTCGCGCGGTATCTGGACCGAGGACATTTCGGAATCTTTGCCCGCAGATGATGCCAGTTTGAAAGATTCTCAGCCGCCTCTTAAACGAAGGCGAACAGAGCATTATGACAGAGCCGGGGATGCCGAAAGCGATCTCGTCGATCTCAGCACCGAGTCCGAGTCCGGGTCCGAAAAAGAGAGAGTGCAAAACCGAAATCGTCCTCTAAGACATCTACTTCCCACGGCTAATGATCAAAAAAGCTCAGTTAACGTGATCAAGCTTGAATGGCTTGACAGCTCTATCAAGGCCGGGAAACCCTTGCCGAAAGAGCCATATATGGTTTACCAAGGTCGAAAGAGGACAGTGTCTACTGTTCCTGCGGAAGCGGAAAATCATTTAGGTGCCGCAAGACAAGCATCAAGGCAAATAATTAAGCGCGCCAAAGGAGACGCTGCGCTGCAATCACCGCCAGTTTCCTCTGGTAGATTCGGTGTTCGGCGCTCGAAAGAGGCATTTGACAGAGGATCTTCTTCTCAAAGACAACCCCCAACTTTATACCGTCAGACAACCTCTGAGCACGACGAACCCACGCCACCACCACCTGTTCCAGATTGGGTGCGCGACCAGGTTCTATACGCATGCCTGCGCTCTGCGCCCCTGCACCCCACAAACGAGAAATTCATTTCACAACTCGAAAAGATCCGCCGCATTCGAGAGCTCACTCTTGATGATATTGGAGTGCGGGCGTATAGTACGTCAATTGCCGCACTCGCCTCGTATCCCCACCCTATTCATAGACCAAACGATATCATCGCCTTGCCCGGTTGCGATGTGAAGATTGCGAACCTCTTTGCCGAGTTTCAGCAGCATGGTGGTGGCAGTCATACCGAAGATAATGGAACGGTTTCTGCCGCAGATGCTCTCGACACGGATCCGGCGTTGCGCGTTTTGCACACTTTCTATAAGATTTGGGGCGTTGGTGCCAAAACTGCACGAGAGTTCTATTATCACCGGGGCTGGCGCGATCTCGATGATATTGTCGAACACGGCTGGGATTCTCTTTCTCGTGTGCAGCAAATAGGAGTCAAATTTTACGACGAATTTCTGGCCGGTGTTTCTCGCCCTGAATCGGAAAGCATTGTTGCTGTCATCCGCCGGCATGCAAATCTTGTTCGCCCCGATGCCGGTAATGATATTGACTGTATTATTGTCGGTGGATATCGTCGAGGAAAAGTCATCAGTGGTGACGTGGATATCATGATAACTCACCGCGATGATGCGGTAACGCGAAATCTCGTCGTTGATATCGTTGCCAGTCTCGAGAAGGAGCACTACGTCACCCACACTCTCGCCTTGAACCTCACTTCCTCGCACCGCGAGCAGCAGACCATTCCCTTTCGCGGCGATAGTTCCGGAAAACAGTTTGACAGCCTCGACAAGGCCTTAGTGGTCTGGCAAGACCCGCACTTCGACATCGGAGACGTCGATATCGACAAGAGCACTCTACGCAAAAAGAACCCAAACCCTCATCGTCGGGTGGATATTATCATCTCGCCCTGGCGCACTGTCGGTTGCGCCGTGCTTGGCTGGTCCGGCGACACGACTTTCCAGCGGGATCTACGCCGCTATGCAAAGAAGGCCCATGCATGGAAGTTTGACTCGAGTGGTGTTCGAGAGCGAACATCTGGCGGTCAGGTTGTTGATCTTGAGCGTGGAGGAGAAACTTGGCAGGAAAGGGAGAGGTTGGTGATGGAGGGATTGGGAGTTGGATGGAGGCCGCCGGAGGAGCGATGCACACGGTAGATAATAGCTTGGGTGGAAAGATCAATCTAGCGTGACGCAAATCTGAACTCCGCCGACTTCATAGATCTATATGGTACATTACTTTGCTAAAATATAGTCGGATAGCATCCAGTGAGCCCACCTTTATTCTCATGTTCCTCACGACAAATCAATCGTTCCTATCGCCGTACGCGAAGCAGCAGCCAAATTACGGAGTGCTATCGTTCCGAGTGGGTACGATAAAACGCCTAATTAGTGCGTATCAGGATCTGGACGCGTCACAGTGGGAACGCGTCTGCGACGCTGACGATCATCACAATCCGTGAATCATGTATTTCTCCGCCTTTCATCCCCGAATAGAAACCCCATGATCCCATCCTTCCCTAAGTGCATACTTCATCCTACGTATACATTTTCCTGTCGTCTTATGCCGGTATGCCTCCCAAGCGCAAGTCATCGGACAATGCGGACGCCCAGCCCAAACGGTCCAAGGTCGGAGGTGTGACTACGGAGAAGGAGTCCCGTTGGTCCAAAGTCTCGTGCTCTGGTAACATCTACGAGGGTTACAAGAGAAGCACGAGCAATGCTCCCGATGCGTACGCGTGGGAATGTCAGTGTAAAGCGCCATTCGAAGAGCTTGACGATAACGAGGAAGAGCCTGCATCCGATGAGGAAGATGAGGATGAAGTAGAAGTCAGTGGCCATAATCAATGGCTTATTTAATTCCCGTGCTGACCCCAACCAGGACACTTGTGACGACGGCAAGACCTGTCTCTGCGGAAAATCCGCCGCGGAACATCCCGACCACCCCTGGGTCTTCACCTTTGCAGGACGGCACAAATTCTTCTCGTCAATGCTCCAACTGAGCCTCCGTAACCCGGACTGCTTTGACATGTATGTATACAACGATTCCTACGGCTGGGGTATTATGGAGGTCGTGGAGAATGTGCTTGTGGATTTCAAAGAAGCCGAGGGCAATTGGAAAGAGCAGTGGGCTATGTGCGAGGCCACTGCCATGCTTTGGCTACGTCGTGATCTGATGCCGATGTACATGTGAGTCGTTCCCTTTCCGATTCGCATCTAATCTACCAGTTGGGGGATTTTCCTAATGCAATTCAATGATACAGGGTCCCCGAGGGCGACCACGTTAACCAGCTCTGTGGCCTGACTGGAATCATGTTCCTATCCATGCTGGCCACTTTGGACCGTAATGGCCTCTTGAAGCAAGATTCCGAGGTCAAGAATCTCGGCACGGTCATGGGACTGTACATCCGACTTGGATTTGACGATAATTGGCATTTCGAGGATCTCAACACTCGCGTGTTTGCCTATGCGACCAAGAAAAACATTAAACTTCGTGGTCTCTCGAAACTACAGAGCCGTGTTGATGGTTTGCAGGCAGAGGCCGACAGGATCTCGCTTCCTGCATCTGGGGCCAAAAAAAATGATCCCTGGGGTTGGCAAAAGCTCTTGAAGAACTACGAGGATTACAGCGAAGCCATACCGTGGTACGCGATCAAGCCGAACAAGATGGGTGGTGATGGCTGCGACATCACGACCTGGCCTAGCGCGACGCGCAAGAAGCACTGTTTTGATAAGAAAGATCCTCTGAGTAAGAAAGAGATGGATGCAATCAAGCAGGGCATGATCATACAGATGATATAAATCCTGCTTTCTTGACCTCG
Organism: Penicillium lagena; assembly: GCF_028827675.1. Taxonomy (NCBI): domain Eukaryota; kingdom Fungi; phylum Ascomycota; class Eurotiomycetes; order Eurotiales; family Aspergillaceae; genus Penicillium; species Penicillium lagena. The sequence continues at coordinate 453,744 of NW_026623227.1, read as the reverse complement.
CTAACTATTGTACCAACCCTGTCATTATACTCCTTTTGTCTTTTTTACTGCGATCCAATTTTGTAGACTTTATTCTATTGCACATTTCTGTATTACGCCGAATCAATTCAAACGAGAAGCTCCGGTCGGACTGCCCTAAACTGTGCGTGTATCCGGGCCTTTCATGAAGTGTTTCATAGATACTATCTGCCTAGTAACTGCCTCAAGTTATCCTACGGCTTCTTGTCCCGCGGAAGCGCTTTTCCCAAGTCCATCACGCTCACAGTAACACCATTGTCTTCTCCACTGAGGACACCAGCCCCATTAATCAACAAAAATTGAGGGTCTTGCGCGAAGATCCTAAGAGATCGGGTATAACTCGTACCCTCTGGCGTGGGGACCTCTGTCCACTCGCCATCTCCCAATGCCTGATTGACGAAGACGGAGCTGAAAGTCCCACAGCTGACGATAATTGTTCCATCAGGTCCCCCGTAAGGCGTCCAGGTTACATAAGGCGAGCTTGCGGGCTGAGTACCATCGCTCACCACTATACGCTGACCTTCTACTTCGCCAAACGTCTCAGGGTTCTTGGACAAGCGGAAATACACAGGAAAGCTGTAGTCGGAGGTGTTGAAGAAAGAGCCATACTCATAGGTCATAATCCATAGGCCATTAGGAAGCTGGAGTTTTCAGTTAAGTGTAGCAAAGAGCACTTAGAAGACATACCTGAGCTACAGTTGTCATACCGGGGCGATCGGTATATGTCGGGTATACACTGAATGATTGCATACCGGTCAGTCAAGAGGGTTGGCATAGCTTTTATGGACACCACATACGCGTCATCCACCACAGCGCCCCAATGCTTCAGGTCAGTCGAAACTTGATGGACCAATTTCTGACCATGAGTTGCGTTGGCTCTCTGGTCGGAGTAATAGCAAATCAATTTGCCCTCACTATTATGCAATCAGCGAAAGTTCCTGAATAGACAGAGGTCCACACGAACTGAGCAAGCAAAAACGGCTCCCAAATCGGTGTCAAGCCATTATCAGGCTCCGCCTCCCCGCCAGAAGCCACGCGGCTAACGTATTCCCAGTTCAAGCCTTGGTCATGTGAGGCGTATAAATCAATTTGAGTGTAAGAAAGATTTGTCGGAATGCTATTCCCAGCAAGCAGCAAGGTACCAGCTGGAAAGTCTCCAATTCTCTCAGGAAGATAGTACAGGAAAGGCTGATACCGCAGACCCCAGTCATTGGCCTGATCGTGGACCTGCGAGAACTCACGCCAGGTCTTGCCGCTGTCCGAGGATTTGTAGATGGGAAAGTAGACCAGCGGGGGCTCGGGGGAGTAGTTCTCCCAAGTAGCAAGTAGATCACCATTGGGCAACTCTACATTGCGAGCGTACAGAGTACGAGGGATGTTGTAGTCTGAGGGGGGATCGAATATCGTAATGTTGGTCAAGGGCTCCGGCTGAGGTCGCCGAATCGACGACCCAAATGCCAATGGCATCAGAGCGAAAAAACTTAAGAACTGCATTTGGTCAAATATTTGCTACCGTCCAATTTCCTACGGTGGCTCATGCCTTATTATATGCATAGTAGTCCTGTGCAATTGACATGAGCTAGTAGAATTTCATCCCGCCGGAGTTGAGCCAAAAATGGCATGGCGCCTCGACGGCATGCTTTACTCGCAAGCGGAAAAACTTTAACTTCAGAGGCAAAGAAGGTATTGCCGAAATGGAGCCTGGAACTGTTTGTGGGCTGAGAATGAATGTGGATGAAATCTTCCCCCCGGAGAAATGCTCTCTAGAGAGCTGAAAAGAGTAAACGCCATCTCCGCACTGAAAGCCGAGCTTTAGCGCAGAAAGTACTGAGGCATCGATAATAACATGATTCAAATTGCTATTATGTTCATCAAATTTCCACCCCAAGGTATTGGGCTGTATTATATTGCCCGCTGGTTTCCAGAATTAGGATGCTTGCCAGCTCTCTGGAATTTCTTTGCTAGTTTGCTTATGCTTGAATGTACCGGGTCAGTTCGACATTTTTTGTTCCTTCTCCCCCGCAATTCTCTCCATTTCTGTGTTTTACTTTCCTCGTCTAGGGTAATATGTCAGAAGCGCCTCACCACAGGGAGACCCTCAATCCGACGAGGTCAACACCGCCGAAGAGGGTTCGACAGCTGGCAGGCACAGTCACTGTCACAGTCCGGGTGAACGGCCTGCAATGATCGCTAACCGATCACACTAGTCTCGCGCTGGCATCTCCCTGCAAGAAATATCTGGCACAGCGAATGGAAAACGAGTGAAATAAATGTACAAGGAACTTACTGGCACGTCCTGGGGTCGATCGCATCAAGTTGAACCCAATGGTAAAATACCCTCAGTTTGCTTCTAAATGTCTATAGGCCTTTTTTCACCTTCAGTCCAAAGCAAAGATGACGTATATGATACCTGCATAAATCGGCTTCGAGAAGAATATACGATGCGTCCCCGCCTATGCACCCGGGGACCGAGGCAGGCGATCTCGATCATGAGCTTTAATTTTTCACCTGCCACGCCCAACATTATCTAGACTGGGCCCGAACAGTCTATGTTGATTCGTCCAATGTCCATTTCCTAGCGATTGCGGCTGGCTGTGTCTCCACAGACCCCGAGTGGCGCTAGGGAGAATGTTGGGGTTGGCGATCAGGAGTTCACATGCCATGGTCGGTGCCGAGCAGTGGGGGCCGACCCAGGAATAATAATATAAGGAACTGTGTATGCCTGTATAGGTGCATGTCGCAACTACATCACCTGGGGATATTGAAAAACAAAATGGCAACCCAGACCACAACCATACGCAATCCTGCGGACTCGATGGTGTCCACCTGGCGCCACGACCGATCTCAGTGGACCATCTGGCATTGGATGGTGGAATTGTTTGGCCTGAACCTCGTCGCTCTCGATAAGCAAGTGCCAATCTTTTCCAAAAAGCAGAAAATACCAGCTGTGCGAGAATGGTCTCTTCATATATGGATTCTACTGCACGCCGCCGTCCCGCTCATCCTTCATCACGCCTACACCACCTATACCGGCCAGAACCTAGGCCTTATTGGCGCATTTGCCTTATACTCAACGGCATTTAAGGTGAATGGAATACACGAAGTGAATATCATGCGCCGCCTAGGTCAAGTCTACGGCTTTTTGGATGGTGACAAGCATGCACGGGACGAGATCCCTGATACTGGGGTTGGCAAGGTTATGCGAGAACTGATCTCGACATCGACGTTTCGCATGATCATGTCTATCTACCTTACCTACCAACCGAATGAGGCACCAGAGACTCTCAGATGGCGATGGCTTCCTTTAGAGATCGGCCTGTACAGCATCACGGTCGATTTCTGGTTCTACTGGTATCACCGCATGATGCACTCGACCGGCTCTCTGTGGAAGTTCCACCGTCGACACCACTTGACGAAGCATCCCAACCCGCTACTCTCTGCGTACGCCGACCATGAGCAGGAGTTTATGGATATAACAGGCATTCCATTGATGGCGTTTGTCACATTGAAGGTCCTTGGGCTGCCTATGGGATTTTATGAGTGGTGGGTCTGCTATCAGTATATTGCCTTTTCGGAGATCATTGGACACAGTGGCCTTCGAATCCATGGTGGTGCGCCCTCCACTGTGAACTGGATTCTAGAGATATTCGACGCAGAGCTAGTTATTGAAGACCACGATCTCCATCACCGCTACGGGTGGAGAAAGAGCCACAATTATGGCAAGCAAACCCGTCTTTGGGACCGAATATTCGGTACCTGCCATGACCGCATCGAAAGCGTGAAAGAGAACGTCGATTACTCGAACCGCGTCACAATGCCACTCCTTTGAATTTTCGCACTGGTGGAGCTTGAATATGGAAACAAATAATGTTGTTATGACATAAAGATATACTGAATAGAAACGCTGTTGAGGTATAATGTCTTTGGCTATTGAACACGTAGACCAATATTCCATGTTTTCTAATTTTTCAAACATAAAATAGCCAAATGAGAAAGCCCTAGAAGCAACTACTATAAACAAAGTACTGTCTTACGATAATTGTCGCACGCGAATAATCCGCTTAAGTCTTCTATTGAATTTCCAATATCTGACCATAAAGCATCAGAACGAATTATATAGTGCCTACAGCGTCTCCATCACGTCCCATGCTCATAGGCACTCCTCGCCCTCAATTTCGGCCCAAACCAATAAAATAACCAAGGAATGGGTGCCATAACCAGCGCTGCAAATCCAAGCACACTAGTCGCCCAACCAACACCAAGCGTCTCATACATCTGCGTCACAAAAAGTGGAAATGCGGCTGACAGCGTATACCGTGACAAAGATGAGGCGCCACTAGCCGACGCGCCGTACTTCGATCCGTATACGTCAAGCATGTAAAAGTTGCATGGGACGTAGATGAGAATACTCCCCAGAAGGGCGACGCCCTCGGCGATAACGGGGCTGATCCAGTGGATTGATGGCCTTGCTGTCCAGCCGAACCAAAATAGGGCTATTGGGAGGACGAGGCTCCCATATAGTGCTGTGTAGAGTCTTTCTTCTGGAGCGTAATTTGCGGAATGTCTTTGCCTGAGGCTCTTTTTTCTTTGTAGGATCATATCGACTGAGATGAGGATAAACGGTGCGACTATACAACCCGCCACTAGACCGAGGAAAGACAAGCCCTGGGCACTAAGCGAGAAACCGTACACTGTGCGAAACACCCAGGGACTAGCGACGACAAAAGTGTACAGCAGTGCAAACTGGAATCCCGTGTAGAGGCAGATGAATCCGACTAATGGCTCCGTCGCTAGCATATGAAACGGTCGGATGACAGTAGATGTGATGAACTTCCGGAACAGCTGGACGGCACTACCAGACTCACGCGGACCCTCAACACCGAGCTTCTTCGCTTTCCGCTCGAGAATGATAGTCTTGTATGACTCGCGCAGGAAGAGAGCAGGTGGATGAACAACCACTGCGATGATAAGAACCACCCACGAGGTCCAACGCCACCCCTTTTGCTCAACGGCGAACCCACCGATCAGCGGACCGATGGCACTCCCGATGAACGGGATGGTGTAATACGCGGCCAGGGCATAGACTCTTCGCGAAGGGGCCGTGAAGTCTGCAATAGTAGCCGCTGCAACAGAGACGCCGGGGGCAGCAAAGAGGCCAGCTAGGAAGCGGCAGATGATCAGCGAGGCGATATTCTGCGACAAACCCGCGCCCAGCATGAAGATGTCAAATATTGGCACGGTGAGCAGGTACACGAACTTGCGACCGAATGTCTCTGAGCATGGGGATGATATCATAGGCCCGAATGCTAGCCCCAAAGAGTATGCCGAGAGCGGCAGCAATGATACCGTTGTTGAGACGTTGAATTCATGTTGGACTTGTTCGTGGCCTGGTGCGTAGATTGATGCTCCAAGTGTTGTGTTGAAGCCGATACAGCAGATAATTACTGTGGATGCGGTCTTGCGCAGGAAAGACCAGTTGCGCGGGTTGCTCTGGTCCGCTTCTCCGTCCCAATCGTGAATTTGGATGCTGCGTGTGTTGGGCGGTGCTTCATCGGGGGATATCCGGGTATCTGCATGCATTTTACACACAGCGATACAACTTTTGACTTGCAGGAACCAATTTAACCTAAGAACAAGCCTTTAATCAAGCATGGTGGTTGAGGTCGGGAAGATACAAAGTCCACCGAGAGAAGACCGAGGAATTGGCCCCATTGAGATAGATCCGCGTTTTAGCCGAGTGCCAAGCTCGGGGAAACGAGAGGATGCCGACTACTCTATACGATTGAAGATGGCAATGAGGAAAGATCATGTTCATAATTCCGCTGCAACATACAAGATACAAACACAAAGTTAAAAAAAAAAAAAAGGGTATGTCACAGCCCTTCAAAGCAAAGGCACAAGTATGAAAACAATGTAGAGGAAGAGGAAAGAAACATGGTACAAAAAAAGTTAGGACATGGCGCTCAAACAAAAACTCTTAGTGGTTCAAACCCCAGCAACAATGCAAATATACCGGAGCAAGGCGCTCGCGGCCGATTCAATCAGAAAGCCCGGGAACTAACCATCTCACCGTACCGGCCACGGCCCTGCGTGGTGTCGTAAGCGTTGACAAGACGCATCTGGCCGCCGTCGTCGGCTTGGGAGAAAGCGTAGCCGCGCTGCTTGCGCATGCGTTGTACTTGGCGAACCTTGCGGATAGCCTTTTGGAACTGCTCCATGCGAGGACGGTAGTCCTGGACGTTGTACTTCTGGATCTCCTGGACATGGTGGTACGCCTGGGGATAGTGCATGCGCTTGGCGTACTTCCAGGCATAGTCACGCAGAAGACACAAGCAAGGTAGAGCGATGGCCATGAGGTAGAAGACGGGAGTCTTGAAAAGGACAGGGATAGTGCCGTAGTACTCGGTAGAGAAACCAACCGCGGGGGCAGCAAAACCATACGCCGGAAGGAAAATGAGCCAAATAACCATGGAACCTGGGATGGCGATAAAGGTGTACTTGGTCCAGATGTTGGTGATGAGCGCAGCTTTGCCGAGGACAGTGGCGAGGGCAGCGGTGTATAGAGCTTCGCCCCAAACCCAGTGGCCAGCGGTCGTCCCATTGGCCAACGGGAGATCCCAGTAGAAGATCAGCTCAGAGACAATGTAGAGGACAAGAGAATGGAAAAATCCGTTCAAAATCCAAGCCCAGAAACTGTGTTTGCGGAAGAACGTTCCCTTCTGGCCGAGCTGATACAGCTGGGGATAGCGGTCTAACAAACGAGCCGAAATATACTGATCGAAGATACCCATGGCGAAGGGAGGCAAAACGGTGAAGAGAACATTGTAGAAGGACAGCGTCCACGACTCGTAGATGACTTCTCCGGAGAATGTGTTTTGAAAGGAGTACTGCGATCAAGTTAGACATGGCACATAAAACACCTTGGGACGTTCCCCGACTTACCCAGAACTGTGTCATGTATAGCGCAATGTTCTTGTAGAACGAGTACAAAATCACTCGACTGATGCGGGAATAGCTCCATGCTCCGTGCACCAGAAGCAGTTTGCGCAAGAATCGGAATTGTGCAATGGCCACATCGGCTGATCGTGCAGCTTGGAGACCCTCAACGCCGCTAATGCCGACACCAACATGCGCTGCCTGGATCATAGACACGTCGTTTGCACCGTCACCAATGGCCAGGAGCAGAGACTTCAGATGCCGCTTCACAAGCTTGACAACCAATGCTTTTTGAAGCGGGGAAACACGACTAAAAACAGTGTTAAAATGCAACGCGTAGGAACGGACAGAGAGAGCTTACCAGCACACCACGGCCTTGCACTGCACCGCCAAATCCAAGAATAACTTCTCCATGTCCTTCTCCAGAGCAAATGTCAAAGACTTTCCATCAATAACCAAAGCCAACGTTTCCAGATCACCGGATAACGCCTGGCTCTTAACGGCCTCGAGTTTGTTCACCAAATTGGACCGCGTATCCTCCGCACAGTCCTCATTGATAATAAGGAGAGTCATGTCTTCCGAGATAAGTTTGCAGGACATGCCAATGTTGATGGCCGTTTCCTGTCGGTCACCGGTCAGGACCCAGACCTTGATACCGGCCGTCTGGAGGGTGTGGATCGTGTCGGGCACTCCATCCTGAAGACGATCTTCAATAGCGGTCGCACCGAGAAGATAGAAATCCTTCTCAATGAGTTCCGCTGCTTTGTCGAGTTCGTCGGCACGGTTGCCACTCACAGTAGTGGCAGCCTTGTCAAAGATCTGCCACCACTGCTGGAACTCAGCCTCGGAGATCTCGCGCATGGCCAGACATAGCGTCCGGAGACCTTCCGATGCATACTCTTCCAGATGCTGAAGCGTGGCTTCCACAGTGGGATTGTCAGGATGCAGCCGCTCCATGATGACCGTGTCGGCCCCCTTGCAGTAAATGCGGACCTTTCCGTCTGGGCAGCGGAAAATGGTAGACATTCGCTTCCGGGTAGAGTTGAACTCGCACACAGCAAGCAGCTCGTACTCTTGCTCCTGGCCGTCGGCTGCGAAAATAACCGATCTAGGCTTTCGGTTCGTGAAGCGATAGCCCAACAAGGCAGCTCCATCCACCAGGGCACCTTCATCAGGGGAAGCGGCCTGGTACTTGATCTCATTTGGGTCGCTGGTGGAGCGTTCGGGAATGACAGTGTGGCAAGTAGCCAAAAGAGTGAGGAACTGTTGGATGGCATTCTGGGACGGATGCGAGTGCAGATTCGATCGAAGTGTCTTGAAGTCGAAAACGCCAACCTCGGCGCCATCATCAACAGTAGCTCGGCGGTCTTCCGATACGTCATCTCCATATTGGATACCAGCGATTGTACATTGCTTAAACTCCATCATATTGCAAGTCAGGGTGCCTGTCTTGTCAGAGAAGATGTATTCAATCTGACCAAGCTCTTCAACCAAAGACGAGGTGCGACAAGTGGCGGGTGTGTCCGTCTTGTCGTAGTAGATGTCCAAATCAGAGTTAATCAGGAACGCGTGGAAGTACTTGACGATTTCAATCGTCACGAAAAGAGAGATCGGAACCAAATTGGAGTAAAGAACCCAGTAGGTGAAGATGTCCATGAAGAACTGTTTCACCACGTTGGTTGATCCGTAGTCGAGGTACCAAAGCTTGTTGGCTTTCGTTCGACGGATGATAAGATCACCAACGGAACTGATGACACTGAGGGCGATGAGAATGGCAACAAGCATCAAAATCTGGACGTTAACCATTCGCTCCACGGCGGTTCGCTTGATCGGTGTTGCTGTCGCATTGCGCATGAGTTTCGTCTCATGACCGGTAAAGACGACGATGCCATGGATCCACGGAGTATTGCGCAGAGTTGCCCCACGAAGCAGAAGCTGGTCGGGTGCCAAGGGCAATTCCTTCTCACCCCCACCAGCATGCATGGTCAAAGTCGCCTCGTAGGTGTATAGGCTGCTGTTGGGCTGCTCTGAACGAACACGCCCGCTCAAGCGACTCAGGTCAGTGGGATTAACCAGATGTGCGGTTTCTGGGATTGCTTGTTTGATTTTCAGGTTTGTCTCGCCGTCCAGATTTGCTGTTTCGATATAGCATAAGCCTTCGGGCTCAGACGACGCGAGCAACACCAAATCGGCCGGAAAAGGCTGTTCGGACTCGACTCGGACCACATCTCCCACTGCGACATCCACCCATTTTGTGTCATGAAACGCGGAGCCCTTCAGCACTTGAGTCTTGGAATAGTTGAGTCCTCGGTCGGACACCCGCCGCTTATAATCTTCCACCAACTCTTTGATTGCCGAGACCAACAAGACAATACCCAGCGGGACAATGGTCGTGAATTTGTTCGTTGGCGACACATTTGGAATCTGCTGCAGGATAGCCGTGAAAAGGAAGAACAGATTGGCGTATTTTGAGAATTGTTCGAAGAGGAACTTGGGGATAAAGGTGACGATGTTGTACTTGGAGGTTGACACGTAATTGCTAACGAATTTGTGCACGGCGTTTGCGGGAGGGTTATTCAAGGTAATGATGCGAGGGCCCAGAGTCGACGGATCGACCTTCCGTCGACCAAAGCCGAATTTGAAGTCGGACGCGCGGAATTTCCTTCGTTCACTTGTTGTCTCGGCAGCGCTGTCGACCGTTGGCTGTCGAGCTGCTCCCGCTTCTGTCAATGGGAGGTCCATCTCCGAGTACTGCTGCGGCCCCATGCCAAGCATGTGTTTTGCTTTGCCCATGAGTCCACCGCCAAGACCCAAGATGCTGTTGCGCTCATTTGCCTGGCGAACGCGGTGCGAGCCCACAATCCGGTCCTCATCTGCGTCGAGATCATAGTAGCCCGAGCGCGTGCTAAATTCGTCCGAGTACCGCTGGTAGTTTCCTAAACCTGATGTCTGGGAGTACGTCCGGTCCATTGATGCTCCAGAGTAAGGGTCGTTGAGGTGCATTCCAGGTTGGGCGGGAGGGTGTGCCGCGCTGTCGCCTCGAGGCGGATAAGCTCCGGCATGCTGTGGACGATTTCCAACAAAGTTATCGTAAGATACGGAGGGGCGTGGTTGGGAGTATGGTTGGTCGGAGTCGTCAATGTTGTACTGTTGTAAGAGGTGTTCATCGTTCACTGGCGGGCGCTGGCCGGAGCTGTACATGGGACCTGAGTCCTCCAGCTGCAGCAGGTCACCATCGCGGCCAGCGGATGGATGTGACCCGGGGGGCCTACCGCTGGCCATGATGGGGAGGGGGAGCGAACACGCTCACTGGGGTAGCGCGGCGGAGCAATGCCCCTGAGGCATTGATCGAGGAGATGGGGAGGTGGATCAACGAAGCGCGAGGAAGGGATCAGTTCACAAGGGATAAACGCGGAGAATAGGGAAAAAGGAGGTAGGGGGAGACAGAAACAAGTAATAAGCGGGAGGTGGAAAAAAAGCGGGAGAGGTTGCGATGGCGTGGCTGACCGAAGGCAGCAGTATGGAGCTCTGGGCGAGGCGGGCGGTGAGTGCTGCTGCAGTATGTATGGAGAAAAGGATGTCTAGCAGGGATTCTATTTGGTATCTTTCTTCATAGTGTTGTGGTTTTTGACTACTGTCCAAGCACTGTGATCCAAGGTTAGTTTGATTCAAGATCACTTTGTTGTGCTTACAGGGGTGTCTATCCTGAGACACCAACTGCCACTAACTCCCGCTAAGGATAGCGTCGATCCGGCCAACACATCAACCAGATACAGTGCTATGAGCAGGAGTATTATTACTACGCAAGGAAAGATTTAGAGAAAAGCCTAACTAGGAAGAAAAGGAATACTAAAGAAATATTTATCATTAAGAAAAGAATGCGAAACTCCAGTCCCGATCATCAAGATTCTATTCATACAAAAGGGTCGTTCGGTGATACCTCGCGGTCATTCTCTGCCTTGGCCTCCTCGGCCATGCCCTTCTTCGCCCGCTTAGCCAGGTCCGCTTGCAGCACCTTGTCGACAAGGGCGTTGATCTCCTTGACTTTTTCCAGCGCCACATTCGACTTATTCACCACAAATAGCGCGTCAATCGGGTCGCCCGCAAACTTGGAGAGAAAGCAGACATCGCCGGCATTATTGATTCCAATCACCAGCTCGCCCTCCGACGCCTGTTCCTCTTTCCGCGTGGCATCCAGAATCACTGTTTTGCCCTCGTCGAAGCTGTGAAACGTTGTCGACAGCGGCTTCTGTGTGATATTCAAGGCCACGGGGACTCGCTCTTCCACCCCGTAGACCACCACCTGTCCATCCTTCACCACGGCATCAGGACGTCGGAAATGTTGGAGACCTGCCATGACGCCGATGCAAGCTGCATCGGTCAGATTACCGTCAAAATCGAGGACATGCACGTCTGCCCGAATGCTCCAGCAGCTCACGCCCTGGATGATGCAGAGGGATTCGGTGTCAAGCGCATTGGAATGGCGGATCACTCGGTCGAGGATATGAGAGACGTATGCTTCGAGGTCATTGGAACTGCATGAGCGGCATTTCGTTAGATAATGGCCGATAAGACTTGTGTCAATTGGCATACCGTCCATTCTCCCAGGCTGGTGAGCCCATCGCCGATAGCTCGAGTGAAATATTGAAGAGACCGTCGAAGGGCCGGTCGTCGCGCGGTTTGGTAACTTCAGCAGAGATGCGCACGACAATGCTATCATCTAATCAGTATCGCCAAAAAAAAATTGGTACCAGACCAACAAAAGAGGGAGGCACTCACCTGGTCTTGCCCAACCGCAGCTTGACATGGCCATACTCATTGCCAAAGGAAACGCTCAACGGGCGGATCTGGTCCAGCCCTCGGCCATCCAGACGGACATTCTGGTGCAGCGCATCAAGAATGAAGTCACGCTCTGCCACCGACAGAGGGGCCTCCTTGGACATGATTGCAGAAGCGCGGGGGACCAAGAGGATTTGCGATGCGCTTTTTGCCTGGCTGGAACAAGGCGGTGAGCGAAAAGTGTTTGAAGCCTGAGGCATACCAGGGCAAATGCGGTCGGGCGGGCGATCATCTTGACCTTTTGACCGGAAGATACACTTCTCACCTCCCATTCACTCGTCCACAATGACTACAGGTATGCTTCCCTTGAATTGGTTTATGTTTCTTGCTAACTCTGTCCAGCTCACAGACCGACCTTCGATCCCGTATGACCCGCAAGCCCACCCCAAATTCGCGACGGATAACTAACAGCCACAGGCGCAAGGGAAAGAGGCCCTCCGAGGCCCAGCCTACCACCAGCGACTCCTCCCAGCACACACACACCTGAAAGTCCGGTACGTACAAGACAGATATGGGACAAGACAAGTGCTAAATGTGGCCAGTCAACCCGGACAAGGTGGCGACGCCGATCCGCAAGCCCGTGATCTTCGCGCAGAACTGCTCCAAGCCGAGGCGGCGCACTTTGCTAAGAAAAACGGTGTTCCCGTTGACGAGCCTGTTGTTGCTGAATCTGCCGCCCCAAAGCGGCAGCTGGAAGGCGCGCCCGGAAATGGCGCCGACGGTGACGCAGAGGAAGATCCGGAGGCAAAACGAAGACGCATTTTAGAGGAGACAAGAGACATTGATGCAGATTCTGACGGGTCGGAAGACGATAGCAGCGAGGAGGAGAGGTATGGTCCGCGCAATATACAATAAAAGAGCGTTACTAACCCCAGCAGTGATGACGACGAAGATGAGGCGGCAGAGCTGATGCGCGAGCTGGAGAAGATCAAGAAAGAGCGGCTGGAGCAAAAAGAGAAAGAGGTATGGCTCTTTCTCTTAGAGGTTCGAGACGATATGCTAACAGATGTCCAGGAACGCGAGCGGGCAGTCGAAGAAGAAGAGCAACGAGAAGTCGAGATTGCTCGCGGCAATCCGCTGCTCAACACGCAGGACTTCAACATGAAGCGGCGGTGGGACGACGACGTGGTGTTCAAGAACCAGGCTCGAGGCACGGAGGGCAAGGATGGCAAGGAATTTGTCAATGATCTGCTTCGTTCCGACTTCCACAAGCGCTTTATGGTATGTACTGCTGACGGTCGGCTCTCTGGGATTGTACTAACTGAGCATCTAGGGTAAATACGTTCGATAGATGTTTCTTCGGGGCAGGAGGATTTGGTTGGTAGTAGTTAAAGACTTTCAATGAATACCCCATCCAACAATGACCACAAACTATATATCACTCCCTAAGGAAACCCTTAAATTACTTAACTTTTCCCAGTCTTGGATGTATATTTCTCGTCGAGGACGCATAGCCCCAAGCTGATCACCGTTTTGTTATGAACTATCCATGACATTAAGCCCGTCGCTAGTGACAGAAATACTCGTACTAAACGTAATATTTGGTTATGCTTGAGCTCAGTTCTTCTATGTTGTTCGGGCTTTTCTTCATCCCCCACCTGCCCCATATTGCCCAGGGCCACCGCCCTCCGCCTTATCAAGGCGATCTTCCGACCTCCGACTCCTCAACCTCACCATGGAGTCCCAACCAAGCGCAAAAGCCCTGCAAAGTGAGTCTTGCTCTGCGCACAGTTCTCGAACTCCGTGTCCGCTAACACAATCTCGGTCTAGGCCGCATCAATGCCGATATCTCGCAACTGCTCCAACGGTTCGAGAATATCATGGCAACAGCTACAGTAAGTCCATTCCGCTCTGCACCTGGAGGCTACTAACCCAATCTCAGGTCGACAACCCAAGCTACACCTCCACCGCCGTGGAAACATACCAGCTAGATGTAGAGTCCACTGCATTGGTAAGGCCGCCCTCTCCAACCACTCTGAGCTCCAAACAGTTACCTCTCTTTCTTCTTTTCTAATTAACTGAAAACACTAACATGCCATGGCCCATCCAGATCCGTGCTGCAGAAGACATCCTCGCCCTCACCCGCACCATGAAAGAAACCTGGCTCTTTGGCAAACTGAATACACTGGGCGAAGACGAGCGTGACGTGCAGCGGAGAGAAAAGCTGGAGAAGGATGTACTTGCCGTGCAAAAGGCTGTTGAGGAGGGTGGGTTATTGAAGCCGTCGTCTGAGTAGCGTACTTGCATACAGGGTGCGGTGGTGGTCTGCTTTTTGGGTCTTATTGCATGGGCAGGGTGTTTGGTGTTGGGATTTGGCGTTACAGCAACACGGATATAGATGGTATGGAGGGACATGTGAATCATTGCCTCTTTGTTCCATGCAGCCAGTGCATCAGGGATCGCATGTCGCCCTCTCTGGATTTGCGGCTCACCTATACTTCCTTCCGTTTGTGGAGCTCCCCCGACCGCGTATTTCGACGGTCTCGCGCCGGTGTCTCCCCGATACAATCAATTCCCGCCAATCATCAACGCCCACCGCCATATCACCTCATGTCCGGGTGCAAGCCGCTGGGGAGGTTTGGCCCGCGGCAGTGGTAGTTTCGTATCCCCAAATATTCCCGCAGCCTGCCAAGGACGGTGGCTGCCGTGTTCCTATTTCGACTGGCTCTTGGTGCCTCGAATACGAGGATCTGCGCATCCAGCTACCAGATTTGGAGAAATGAGGAATCGAGACTGCAGGAAGCGGCTCGCGATGGATTAGTCTTATAAGAAAAGGAGGGCGCGCCCGTGGTCTTCGTTTGCGTTGTGTGATTGTCCCCTTGTCCATCCAAACCACACTCTCTCCTCACTTCATTCGATAAACCACCACAAAATGAAGTGGCCGACTCTTCTTCCTCTGGCAATCTCCACACTCTCTCTGCTCCCTTCTACAGGGGCATGGAAAATCACATGGACCGACGCCGACAATAAAGAGCACAGCCAATCCGGCCAGGGCCCTAGCGACTGCATCGTGATTGATAACCCCAAGGGCCATCTCTTCAAGATCGACTCCCAGGGCGAATCGGGTATCAACATGCTTCTCTTCACGAACAACAAGTGCTCCGGTGAGGCAGCAGGCATGGCGACCGAGTCGTTCTCTAAGGAATCTTCCGAGGCTCTGCACGGATTCAAGGTCGTGAGTCTTTCGTCAACGACAACGTCCGCAACTACCACGACCGAGACATCCGTCAGCGGCGTTGCGACGACCTCCTCAACGACTCTGGCGAGTCAGACTGCCTCCACGAGGAGCAGCGGTGGCAGCGGATCGACAACAATTCAGACGACAGCTGCGACAAGCCCAGCTACGACAGGTCCAGCTGCAACAACGATCTCTGAGACTTCGAGCGGCGCGTCTTCCCCGACTTCGAGTGCAGCGAGTACAAGCACGTCTAATGCGGCAGTTCAACTGGCGGGTCCGAACGGGGATGCTATGAAGGGACTCGTGGGTAGTATCTTTGGGTTGGCGATGGTACAATGGATGATCTAGATAGGAAGGTATGCAGACGTCCAAGTACCTGGTTCAGGATCTCCTATCTCACAACGATACCCCCGTTTGCTTTTCTGCTTGTGGAAAAGGTGTCAGCCAGCAGTGGATCAACACTGTTTCGCCCGTTTAAAAGAAGGTATACCCATGTCATTATCGGATATCGGATGTTAAGGGTGATGTCAAGCGGTTGAGTTAATTTGAATGAGGTATCAATCTTGTCAATAAGACGACATGGAATGAACTGTAGTAGCCAATATCAATGACTACCGACTCACGTATATCAAGCGAGCTCTATCTTGTTTTAAAGTGCAGCGACTCCCACTGACATGCCACTATCATTTGATTATCTCAAGACCCATATGAGAGAAAATTGCAGCGACCCAGAGCCAGGACGGCACACAGGCAGGGAAGGAAACTAGAACACCCACTTGGACAGGTCTTCTCGGTCCTTGCTACCACCATCGGCGATATCGAGGCCCCACCGCTCCCAAATATGGTGCATAGGCTCCTCTTCCATATTCTCACACTCCACACCGTGTTTCCCAATCGGGTTCAACTGACGGCTTTCTACACCCATAGACATGTAATTTCTAGAAAAGTAATCTCTGAAGGTATGTATTCCAAAGTACCACTTTAATAAACCGTTAGATTCATGGCCGCTATTATGTTTTACTAGAAAATAGGGGTGTGATTCATTCCTTGACGGTGATGCAGGATATAGATCTTATCAACGCCGATAAGTCGCACAGCTCCGATAAACAAACCCTTCCCACGTCTGCCTTCACCACACCACCACCAAACACCAAACGCCCAAGATGCCACCTCCCGCCCAGCACACCCTTCCCCTAACCCTAATAGTGGCCACGACCCCCGTCCGACTGCCACCAACACCCTCCACATCCACAAATGGCAATGGCACACCGTCCCAAACAACCCGCCTCGGCATCGGCCACAAAGGCACCCTCCCCTGGCCGCGCATAAAAGCAGACATGAACTTCTTCGCACGCGTGACATCGCGCCCGCCCGCGCCGGGAACCACCAACGCCATCATCATGGGCCGCAAGACGTACGATTCAGTCCCGGCGCATCTGCGCCCGCTTGCGAAGAGGATCAATGTCGTTATCACCCGGGACAAGTCTGGGGCTGTGGCGGAGGGGGTCATGCGGGAGCTGGAGATTAGGAGGGGGAAGATTGCTGCTAAGGCTGCTGCTGCTGCTGCTGCTGCTGCTTCTGGTGGTGCTGCTGCTGCTGCTGCTTCTGGTGGTGCTGCTGGAGCAGAGGGGTCTACGGGCCAAGCAGATACGGAAACGAAGCCTGCGAAGAAACCAGAAGAACCAATTACCGACGCAATCGTCACCCGCAGTCTCGACGACGCCCTCACCGAATTACAAAAACACTACGGAACTAGCGGCCGCCTAGGCAAAATCTATATAATCGGCGGCGCGGAGATCTACGCGTCAGCCTTGGCGAGACCATCCTCCTCCGCAGCATCAACGGAACTATCACGCAGACCGATCAGGGTGGTGATGACGAATGTGGCCCGTAAACGCACTGCAGATGAAGAAGACCAAGAAGCATCGTCGTCGTTCGACTGCGATACGTTCTTCCCTGTGGATGAGCTGAGCGTGCAGAATGGGTGGCGGACTGCTTCGAAGGACGAGGTCTCGGAGTGGGTTGGAGAGGAGGTTAGTGGGGAATGGAAGGAGGATGGAGAGGTGGAGATTCAGATGGTTGGGTTTGAGAGAGTCTGAGATATACTCTAGCGTCTCTAATTAGAATCCTTCTGGATGTTATGATATACGGTTAGTGGAGTGAAGTAGTTCATTGCCAGTGTGCTCAATTGGAGATGAAATGCGAGTCATTCCAAAGGAGATGAGATGCAAACGTCGCGCCGTACGAATTCCAAATTCCAAAATCAAATCCAACTCAAGTCCGTCAAGTCCAATCACATCACTCGTACCAAGAATGTGTACAGTGCAAAAGCTATTGTCCAGTCTCGAGTAGACAAGGGAAAAAAATATGCAGTGCAATGCAATGCTAGAAACAACAAAAATTCCCCAAAACGCCCGGAGATGCGGTTCGTTCGTGTCGAGAACCGTATATATAACTTGATGATTGCCCTTCCGGGTCTATTCATTCTCTTTCATGAATTTCACAAATGCTTTCTTATGCACGAGGCCGGCATATTGCCCGTCCCGGAGGACGCACAGGTAGCGCAGCCCCAGTTTGGTGAAACATTGGTAGACCAAGTCAATGGGGGAGTGGATGTCAAGGGAAATAGGTGCCTGAATGACGGTGATTGTTAGGACAGAAATTCCCGCGAGAGAGAGAGAGAGAAAGGGGGGGGGGGGGGAGAAAGAGAAAAAGACTTACAGGGTCAATATATCTGGTGAAATCCACCCGGGTAGCCTCCTCTTCATTCTCACTATCATAGATAGCCGCCGTGGCATCAATAGCCATGCAGCAGATTGTACCCTCTTCGTCATCGCCGAGGGTATCGAGCGCATACTCCAAATCCGGGGCAGGGATTAAGCCAGCTAGAACACCGTCACGCAGGATCGGAAGTCCGCCGTCAAGCTCGCCGGCCATGAGCAGGTGTTCCAGTTTCGAGCGGAGCTCCGTCGCAGCCACGAATGGCGAGTTGGAGATGTCGATCATTCGGCTCCGACGGGCTGGCCGGACGATATCACCCAGCTCGGCGTCCGAGAGGGGTTGGAGCTTGCTGTCGAGGAAGGGGTAGGAGTTCATATCCGTTAGGAAGTCCTATTGATCATCAATGACTGTTCCGACAGTGAGGGAGGCAGAGGGAAATTACATATATGCTCTTCGGCTCAATAGCATCCGCCGTCCACTTGGCGCATAGGATGGCCAGCGAGAACGGCAGAACATGATCCAGACTCCCCGTCAGCTCGAACAGAATCACGGCCAGCGTGACGGAGAGTCGCGTTACACCGCACATGGTCGCACCCGCAGCGACCATGGCGTACACGCCCGGCACGATGCAGGACTCAGTGCCCGTGCCGGCAGGACACGATTCGAATAAGAAGGAGGTGGGGTGCCGCAGGGCCAGGTACTGTACGACATGTCCAATGATGCGGCCCATCAGACCGCCAACAACCATAGACGGGACGTAGATTCCGGCAGGAACCTTGATGCCAAAGGTCACGATTGTCAGGAGACTCTTGATGACAAAGGCTACCAGGAGGTACTTGATGATTTCGAGAATGCCTTCTTCGCGAGGACACAGTCCAGTGATCTCCACGGCTTCCTCGTTACAGGGACTGGCCAGTTCGAACAGAAGCTCGGTGACGGACAGTTTGGTGTAGCGATTCCAAAAGCTCACCAGGCCGGTCAACAGCGCCACCAAAATCACTTCCAGCATGGGCCACCGCCGGATGATGGGAATTCGACGGAAAGATTTGGCCCAGAGACTCGAGGCTTTGATGAACAGTGCGCCAACCGCACCGCCAAGTACCCCCAGAAAGATGAAGAGGAATATCTCGAAGATCTCCCAGTCAGACAAGTATCTGACCTGAAAGAGGACGATCTTGCCCGTGTCATAGGGGTTGAGGAATTTCAGCGACAGCGCTGCTGCAATGCAGCAGAAGAAGGTGCGGAACAGTGTTTTCGGAGGGAAGTAGTAGCTGACTTCCTCCAGACTGAACAAGACGCCGCCAATCGGTGCCCCAAAAGCCACCGCAACACCACTAGCCGCACTTGCACTTAACACCTCACGACGCTTGCCGTCGTTTTGGTTGTACTTGGCGAACAACCGACAGCAGATATTCCCCACGCAGGTGGCAATGTGAACGTATGGACCTTCTTTCCCCAGGCTGAGGCCCGATGCCACACTGAAAATCAAGGCGACGGTCTTGACAACGAGGGTCTTCCAGCCCAAGTATCCATGAAGAACGAAGCCGCTGTTGATCACTTTCACTTCGGCCACTCCACTCCCCGCCGCAGAGTAGTAGGTCATGGCGGGCCGCGACGGAACGTTGGGAAGTGTTCCATGCGGACTCGTCTGGGAGATGGGAGAACCAGAGAGCTGCGTGAGATCGCCTCCGGTCTTGGTACCACGAGAATCGGCCCCCAAATTCTCATCCAGGGTTGTCAACGACACCGAAGAGGGCACGACAGTCTTGGTGAGCAATGTGAGGGCACAGGATATGACGGAAAGCACCAACACCCATAGAACGAACATGCCAAAGTTCACCCATTGATTATCGGGTCCAACCGGTCTAAAGATGGAGGACCATGACTTCCACGAACAATATTCCACATCTTTGCAGCAGTTATTCCGGCTCGAAAACCAGTGCCTCGTGCAGAACCCTTCTTTCAGGTCAAACACCAACTCTTCCGTTACGTCCACAAAGTAAGCGATGGCCGCAGTGATGCATCCAATCAAGGCAACCAGAATCCACCCTTGGACACCATCGAATGCCGAGAGCAGTCTGCCCCGGATGTCTTTCCGTTGTCGGAGCTGACGCAGACGCGCGCCATCGGCGATACTGTCATGCACCCAGTCCGTGGAGGTGAACTGGTCATACCACGTGCGCTCATCCAGAAACGACGAAGCCGTCAAACCATCTTTCGTGGACGGGGGAGCACTGGGCGTCCTGCTTTCCTCTCCAAAGCTTTCCCGCCGACTGAATCGTTGGCCCTGCGAGCTCGTGCGGCTGTGGTTGGCTCGGCGGAGACTCCCTGCGGCCAGGAGATGGCGTAGCGAGTCCGGGCCGGCGATGCCAGAGGTGCTGGTGTAGGAGCGTCGCGGCACTCTCCGGCTGCCTTGACTGGACCCCAGCAGGCTGGTGGTCTCTGTGATCTCGAGGGGCGGCTCCAGGGATTGGTAGCCGGTGTGTGGTTCGGAGAGGTAGCTCTGGGTGCGGCGGTAGGCAGTTGGGGATGGCGGTGCGGTGCGATTGGTCGGGGTTCGTTCCAGGTCCGGCTCAGGGTCGCTTCGCGAATCCGAAATCATCGGTGGAACAGAGCGAGGCATGTCGTCGGGGTCAAGCAGCGGGGACCCCTTTATGGTGGTGGTAGGTGTTGATTGATGGTGCCTGGCAGATCCAAGAGCTGCAGGCCGTTCTCGATCTCGGTCATATTATCCCAGAGTTGTGTATAGGTGTAGGAAGAAGGAAGTGGAGGGGCGTGGAAGTTGACTAACGGGCGATCGACGGGGAACCGCGTCAGGTGAGAGGATGACCCACCGAGGATCAGATGGATCTGTCACTGGGCATGGAGGTAACTAGTACACAGACGAAGTGACCCCCATGGTGTGGCCGGAGAGGTATTTTGGTGCCCCGCGCTTCCCGCCGGTGGCCTGACAGAGTGCCGTAACGAAATGATTCGATGAGTCGCGACAGTGTATCCACTGAAGGAGGAGAACATGCCTAACTGAGACATTCATGAGGGATCAGTGAGACCATCGGGAAGGATCATCATGGCCTCGGATCATATTAATCAATCCAGCGTGGTTTAATTCGGTCCAGGGGTCGGTGTATAGATAGCATAGGTGCTCGGATCATCGATCGGTCGCTCGGCAGATGCATGCAGGACTGACAGCTAACGGGATCATATAAGCTTATCTCCTGTGATAGTAGAACGGTGCTCTTGGTTCTTTCTTGTTGGTGGATAAATGCTTGATCCACCTTCCCGTTCCTACGGCTCGATCACTCACTCCCCCACATCTTCTGCCCATCCACCGTTCTCTCTCTCTCTCTCTCTCTCTCGCCAGGACAACCACCACCCGCCCAACATGACATCCATTGGAACTCCCCAGGCCAGCGAGGACGATGCCGCGAAGCCCTACGACCAGTTCATCCTGTTCGGGGACTCGATCACCCAGATGGCCTGCAACCAGGACAATGGCTTTGCGTGGCATGCCGCCCTGCAAGAAGGTCAGTCTGACCATTGATAGTGAAGACCGCTAGTTAACACCCTCCCAGCATATAGTCGCAAGCTCGACGTGGTCAACCGAGGACTGGCGTAAGCATACGCGATGCCCACCGACCGCTCCCACGCTGACATCCAGCAGAGGTTACACCACCGCCCACGCCATCAAGATCTTCCACAAATTCTTCCCATCGCCACAGACAGCTAACGTGCGGTTGATGGTGCGCATCGATCTCTTCGAACCAAAATTGGATTTTAGTTTAACCTTTTTCATGCCAGACCATCTTCTTCGGCGCTAACGACGCCTGTGTCTCCGGACGAGACCAGCATGTCCCGCTGGACCAGTACAAGGAGAACCTGAAGAAGATCATCGAACACCCCGCCACAAAGGCCCAGAACCCCCGGGTGATCCTGCTGACGCCGCCGCCCGTCAATGAGTACCAACTGGAAGGCTTTGATGCCTCCAAGGACATCCCGCACCCCAGCCGAACCGCAGCCCACACCAGGCTCTATGCTGCCGCGGCGCGTGAAGTCGGGGCCGAGCTCGGCGTTCCGGTGGCTGATCTGTGGACTGCGTTTATGAAGACGACGGGTTGGCGGGATGGAGAACCCTTGATTGGATCGCGGGACGCGCCGAATAACGCGAAGTTGGAGTCATTATTTACGGATGGTACGTTGACCGGAGTGTGGCCCTTTTAATAGTTTGCTAATGGGTAACTCTGTTCAGGACTGCATCTCACTCCGAACGGGTACCGCATTGTTCACGACGCGGTGATGCAGGCCATTGTGGGAAATTGGCCCGACCAGGACCCGGAGGTGCTGCCGATGGTGTTTCCCTCGTGGTTGGATGCCCCCAAATAATCGTTTAAGATCAGCATATAAACATAAACATAGAGGAATCCCGGCGTATACTTGTAGTATCCCCAGCGTCATCGTTAGTGGAGAGCGGTCTAGAGCGGATCGGCCACAGCTCCGCATTATTCTTCTTATCGTCTTGCCGGCACAAACACCATCTACACCCTCCACACCATCCACAACACACCACTTCTGCCTTCCCACCTACGACCATCCCTTCTCTTCTTTTCTCTGCTCGCTGCGCCACACTTTTATTCTCTTCTTCCTTCAAATCTACCACGACCACCAACACTTATCACCTTCGCCCTCCCCTTCCTCCCACTCCGCCCTCCACCTCTGCCACCCCTCACCCACCAAGCTTCACCAGCTGTTAAATACACCCTGAACTCACCGGTGCATGCCTTGATCTGACCTGCCAGAGCCTCCATCTACACAATCCGGGTGGACGGCCGCTGGGCCGTTCCAGATCGAAGGAGGGAGGGGATCGTTGTGCCTAGACGAGACCGTGGGTGAAAGGAGTTTTGGTCGGGAAATCACAGTCTCGCGGTTGTCCATCGCCACAACTCTGCAACCAACTCGGTGGCGATGGATGCACAGTACCCCTTTGCTTCCCGTGACGACATCTGGCGTGTCCTGGACGAGCTCAAGGAGCTCCACGAAGCACAGTACGAGCAGGCTGAACGCATCGCACGCCTGGAGCGACGCAGAGACGAGGATGCGCGCATGAAAAGTGTCTGGGGTCCTTTGTCGCCGTTTCCGAGCTCCGTGGCCGGTCCCATTCCTACAGGTAGGTGACATTATATAGTCCTCTGATCCATCCTAACTGACGACCCTTTCTTTCCGCTGCAGAGCCCGCCTTTCACTCCCCCCCGGACGCTTTCAAGGGATTCGACCAAGGTCAGCACGGCATGGGGAGCTCAGCGGTGGGCCTGGATGGCGACGATGAGCCCCGGCGGGGCGCATCGAGGGCCAATAGTGTGCGGTTTGATGAGAGCGCTATTCACGGGTACTACGGGCAGGCCAACCGGTCCAGCACTGAGCTGCCCCTACGGACTGGTAGCGGGCTGGGAAGTCATCCGCTGACTGAGCGGTCTCTTTCTCACCGGTCTGATGGAAGACAGAGCTCATCGGGACACTCTCATCACTCGGCACGTACCAACAGTCTGGGACTGGAGACGACCAGCAGAATGATGGGGTCATCCTTCAGCAGCTCGCCACTGATCCCCCCCCTCCGGGCTTGTTTCTGCTGGGACCGGCACCTTGCATCATTCGGTGCTGGCTGACCACGACCTTCTCGAATGATTCTCTCCTGTATGCGGCCGTCTGTTCAGGGTCCTACGGTTCATCTTTGGGGACGGCGATGATCCGCAAGTTCGGCTTGGAGGATCTCGTTATGCACGAAGGTGACCAGCCATTCATCAAGCTTCCACTGTACCTCCCCGAAGCCAGTGTGCACCAGTCTTCGTCACGCCCTGGCAGTCCTACGCCCCAGCTTCCTTCGTTGAACATTCGGTTTTCGGTTAGCGAGACAGAGGCCAGCGACGACTGCATTCAGATCATCCTGGGGAGTGATGTGCTGCGGTCCCACAATGCAGATATTCTCTTCTCACAGGACAAGATCGTCATGGTTGACGAAGACCACAACAGGATTTCTATCCCGATTGTACGCCCTGAGAAAGACTCCATGTTCAAGTCGCTGGCCACTGTTCGTCTCCAGGCAGGACCACACGCCAGTAACGAGCGCAGTTCCAACCAGGTGATTGACAAACCTACAACCACTTTCCCTAAACAAAGCACGTCTGCACCCGCTTCGGCTCGCGTCTCAGTTAGCGAAGCCGACGAAGCCCGCAGACCCCGCCTGCCAGACCCCGAGCCTGTCGAGACGCCACCCACATCAGCCACATCCACCGAGTCCGCTTCTACCGTGCCGCCAACCAAGCAGGAAAACGCCGGAGCCGGCATCTGGGGCTCCTGGCGCCGTGATTCAAAGCTCGACCCCAACGCCGCCGCCGCCGCAGCAGGGAAAGCATCCCGAGGCCGAACGATGAAAGTCCTCCGTCCAAGCAAGCCTCCCAACCGCCCAAGCTCAAGCTCAACTTCCACCCCAACTAGCGCAACCATAGACCACGCCGAAGGCTCAGTTGACCACCTGCCGACTGACTCGACGCGTCCTGCACCGCAAGCCGGCGACGAGAATCGCTCCAGCAAGTCCTTCGCGACGAATCCCGTCGGAGGCGCCTCGGCGTTTGGATGGCTTAATTCGGGTCACGCAGCGGATCGCACGGCGAATGCGAAATCCTAGAAGATTATTTCCTTTTCTAGGTGTGCATGCTGGATGGAAGTGGTGATGGGGTCGTATGAATCAGACGATGGCGCTTTAGGGGTTTGTTTTTTTCTGTTGTCCCTGGTTTGGGGGACGGGACGGTGTTGTATTCGTTTTCTATTTTCTTTCGTCTGCTCTCTGATCCTTTTGCCTTCTTTAGCCCATATGAGATGAGACATATGCTACGTATGATAGCCATAATTTCACCATGATTTTTGAGTGAGTGGTTGTCATTATTGTAGGCATCTCCTAGTTCTATTTCCCTGTGGTAGGTGCATAGTTCGCAGAGGCTGTTCGAAAGATGTTCGTAGCCTCGGCTTTTAATAAGGATCATTTACCAGATCTATATAAACTCTCCTATGGTGGCCACGACAAGCCCCGCCAATCGGGCTAGGCGACAGAGAGGAAACATATTCTAAGTGCTCTATCAGGTTACGTTTAGCTGAGGTAAGAATGTATATTCTCATCGTCCGCCCCGTCCCACCTAATGTCCAAAAAAAAATCACGTCCCATTTTCTACGTAGTCCAACCAGACTATCCATATCCACTGAGTATAAAAAATGGCGGACATGGAAGTAGATAGACCTTTCAAATCTTCGAAAAAACACCCAGTGCAGACTTGGTGTCCTCCTTGGTCTCCTTCACCAACCCACTCACAGTCCGGAATTGCTCATGCTGCGCATCCCCCATAATCTCAAACAGCACACCCTCACTACTGGTCACAATCGCGCCCGCATCCCTCAGTCGAGCAAGAGCGATACCTCTTTCCTCGGGATTTATACTGCTAACCCCATCCACCAGGACATAAACCCTGTGCCCGCGTTCCAGCAGATCGAGGGTCGTCTGCGTGACGCAGATGTGCGTCTCGATGCCGACGATGATAGCGTCTATTTTGGGACTGTTCTTGGCCGGGAGGAGAGCGTCGACTTCGGGGGTGATCATTGAGAAGAGGGTCTTGTCGGCGTCCGCGCGGATGTGCGGCCCGCTGAGATGGCGCTGGAGCTCGGGGACCGTGTTACCGAGCTTTGCGCGGTTTTGAGTTGTCGCGAACACGGGAATCTGGAGAGCAGATGCTGCGCGGAGCATTTTGTCTGCTGTTGCGACCCTATTTTGGCACACATTCAGTCAGGGAATCCTCGAGGCGTCAGGGACGGTTGGGGTCAGAAGTACATCTTGGGGAACTCGTAGATCCCGTTGCGGAATTTCTCCTGGATGTCGCAGACACTACATGGATGGCATATCAGTCTCTGGGGATGGCCAGGCGTCCTCCAGCACAGAAAGCCGTGAGAACGAGAGGTGGTGGACCACATACAATAATGCCGGATTCCCTGTAGTAGTCAGCGCTTGTGTGTTTCAAACCGGGCAGGAGTCTTACGGATCCGACACGCGCGTGAGACAGCAGCCATTTTGAGTGGAGAGATGAGATTGGTCGCTGTGCTGTGATGTATGTGAAGTTGAAGAGAAGACGTCGGAGAATGCGGGGATAATCGGAGAATGCCGCGGGGAAGTATAGAGCCTTAGTCAGAAAAAAGTAGTTCACTAACTATACGAAAAGTGGACAGGAACAACATGATATTGGAATTAGGATAATGAGTTATGTTGGTGATCAATTTAGTAGCAGGACTTGCGTGTTGGATGGACAGCATAAATCGAAGGATAGAGTTCTCGTTCGTGCTCACTGTTTACTTCCTCTGCTTTCTGCACGTATCTTTCGATCACTACTCACGTTTCTCTTCTTCACCTTTTTACTGCACCTCCTTTCTTCCACTTATTTGAGCTTACTGTTCTTGACATTTATCTCCATCATCCCATGCTTCATCCACTTTATCCAAAACCCCTTCTCAGCACTGACTGCAAGATGAACACCATCGACGTCTCAGGCAACCCGCAGTTCGTGAAAGATATGACCAAGCAGAGATCAGTCTTTCAGGCTGACCGGTCTCAGAAGGGCCAGCAGCCTCGAGGAGGAAAGCCCCGAGCCGAACTGATTGTGGACTTTATGTTCCATCTCGCTATCAGCAACAACCAGCCCGGCTTTAATCTGCGAACCTCTTTTGTCCCTCTTGCTTATCCTCCATGCACCTCTCCCGTGGGCGACTTGAAGCAGATCATGATCGGGGATCTTCTTCTTGAAACTCGTCACCGCGGCAGCTACATCATTCTCAGAACAGTCACCCCTCCGCATCGAATGACTGCCATCATGGCTATTGTAGAAGACGAGCAAGATAATGTCGTCAGATTCCAGATGTATCACCAGGACAAAACTGAAAAGGTTCTTGAGGAAGGGACTGTCATGATTCTGAAAGAACCTTACTTGAAAGTTTCAGCGACTGATGGGGGCTATGCAATTCGTGTGGATCATCTCTCGGACGTGATCTATCTCCCCAAGCATGACGAGCGGATTCCTAATTGCTGGCAGCCGAGACTTGTAGAGATTATCACTTCTGCTAGCAAGTGGAAGGAAGTAGGGAATGGTTATTTCTACGAAGCCAAATTTCGCGAGGCTCTAGATTGGTAAGTCTCCAACGCCCTTGTTGCGTGAACAAAGACTAACCACATTGACAGCTACTCTGAAGCCCTCAACTGCTCACCCAAGGTACAGGAAGAACAGGCGCTCCGGCTCAATCGCGCTCTTTGCTTCCTCAAGACCAGCCAGTTTGATTCTGCACTCGCTGAGCTCAAACCAATGAAATCAGCGGCACTGCCTACCGAAAAGGCTTTACTCCGGCACGCCCAAGCTCTCTACTGTCTCCAAAAGCACCGCGAGTGCTGCAAAACGCTCACGGTCATTCGAAAGGAATATCCCGAGAATGAAACTGCCAAGGACATGTTCACCCGCGCTATCGAGCGAGTTGCAGAGCAGGAAAAGGGAAGGTACCGATTCAAGCTCATGCAAGCGGAAGCGAGCAAGCTTCGTCCACCGCACCTTGACCATGCCACATACGTTGGCCCGGTTGTTATCAAGCCCTGTGATCAGGGGGGACGTGGTCTATTTACCACCCAGGCAGTCAAAGCTGGAGATCTTCTTCTCTGCGAAAAGGCCCTCGCGCATGCGTTTATTGACGAGGAGCCTGCGCTCGGGAGCGTGGATATCACTGTGCTGATCAATGCTGAAACAAATACTGTGACCATGGGAGGACAGACGGATCTCATTACCATGGTTATCCAGAAGCTTCACCGAAACCCGTCGCTGGCGCCGGTGATCAAGGATCTTTATCATGGATCGTACAAACAGTCGATGTTTCTCACATTGATGGCATGCCGGTGGTTGACACGTAAGAAATCCCCGGAGATGCTCACGCCATACTGACATACATCAGATTTCTGGTTGAACGTGCCGTGTCCTACAACTGCTTCGGCTGCTGCCTCTCCTCCCGGGAATACCACATGCGATTCGAGCTGATCATCGACAATCTCGACCCGGACAAGGCCTTCCACTCCTGCGGTCTCTGGCCTTTGGCATCTTCTATGAACCATTCCTGCAACAGCAACGCCGACCACTCCTACATCGGGGACATGATGATCGTTCGTGCCAGCAAGAATATCCCACCCAACACCGAGATCACACTCATGTACCAGACGCCCAGCCCAGACAGCAACCGCGAACTCCAGAAGCGGCTCCGCCACTGGGGCTTCCAGTGCAACTGCGTCATCTGCAAGGACTTCCAGTCCACGAAGAAGAGCGTCCTCGCCAAGCGCAAGAGACTGCGAAATGAGCTGTACAGGTGCTTCAAAGCTACTGACGGTATGCCTCGCAAGCGAATCGACCTGCCCAAAATCGAGACCATCATCTCTGCTATGACGGAGACGTACGCCTGCCCGCCTACTGAAGTCCCACGCTTGTTCATGTGGGCGCCGCTGCTGTGCCTGGCGCAGAAGTATGCCGACACTTGCCAGCCGGCGAAGGCTATTACGGCGGCGCTAAAGACTTTCGAATGCCTGGGCTATGTCATTGAAGGTGGGAAGTTGCCTCGCAAGCCTGGCACACCGTTGGTTGTTAAGCAATGGGGATACATGGCTGATACCCTTGTTCAGTGCTGGGGCATTCTTTGGCGCGCTTATTCTGTGCTTGCGCCGGAGCTTTTGGCGCAGGTTGATCAGAATGCCAGGCTCACGTACAGGGTTTGTGTTGGCGAGGATGAGACCTACGAGCAGACTTATGGGACGCATACGATTTGATTGGAATGTCTTTTGGGAACTCTGGGCGACTTTATGGCGTGAGCAGGACGGTGGGATTTGATTCTGATAGGGAGTTGGCAAGCCCTTCCGTGTGAACTAGGCTCTGTGTGATTATCTTGAATACAATCTTGTTGGAATATGATATCGGCCTTGATGTAATATTCTTTGTGAGCTTAGGCGCGCAGGAGTTTGTTAGACAACCGTGCGGTCATCGCGTGGAAGATGTCAACTCTGATCAACTATCTAGTGCTCGGGATGAAATTCAGGGAGCGAGCATGAATTAGGGCCTGGTTAGTATGGGAATAATTTTATAGACTCCAGGAGGTTATTAGGTTGGACAAGGCATATGGGTGGATCTGAGTTGTAGGTAGGGAATGCGTGATTAAAAAAATTGATTGCTTGATGATTGTGCTCTTATTTTTGGCCATTAAATGAATATATAGAAAGAACAAGTTTAGTCCGAGCGATTACGATTCACTCATATATTTGAAACTACTGACATGTACATTGACTGACCAACCATCTAAACCTTCACCTCACGCACCTTTGCCCGGCCTACAAACCAGCTATCATCTCCCTTGGCAGCTGCAGTGCGGAGAGCATGCAGCTCGTCAAGGAAAGCCGGCACAAAACTGCCTGGTCCTCGAACGTACTCCTTAGAAGCGGCGTTCTCAGCTGCAATCTCGTACATAAGAATACCTGATAACACGGCGAGGAGCTTGTCGGACCGGTGGGATGTCAGGAAACAGCCGGAGATGGTACCGATGGCACATCCGGTCTGGTAGATTGTCAATTAGTCTTTGTTTGGGGAGAAAAGAGAGAGAAAGAGGTCTTGAACGTACGCCGGTCACTTGGCCTAGGAGCGGGTGGCCATTCTCCACGGCGATCACCCTCTCCCCATCGCTCAGATAGTCAGTGGCTCCAGTAATAAGAACGACATTACCTGGGGTTGAGTTAGAATAAGTGCTGGGAATGGTATGAAGTTCACTTACGCTCCCGCCGAGCCAGATCCCGAGCCAGCATCGCTTTTTGCTGGTTGTCAAGGGTGCTCGGCCCACTGTCCACACCACGCTGTTGGACCGCACTGCTTCCCCAGATTTGTCGAATTTCGCCCTCATTACCCTTGATCAAATCGAAGTAGCCACCCCGCATCAAGTCGACTACGGCTTTGCGCCGAATATGAGTCGCTGCTGCACCGACTGGATCATAGATCACCGGGTTGCCTCGTTGGTTGTATGCCCTGATTGCCTTTAGATAATTGGAGACGCTCTCGTTTGTCAGCGTTCCCATATTGATGAGAAGTGCGCCATCGAACTGGCATAGATCCGTGGCTTCGTCGCCATATGGTGCCATAATTGGAGATGCGCCGCTGAGAGGAAAGTCAGCGGGTGCAGCGGTAGTGGAGGAAGTATATATTACTCACATGGAGAGAGCAACGTTTGCCACGAAATTGGCCACTACGAAGTTGATCATGCTGTGAACGAGCGGGTGCACTTCCACCATTTTTTGAACGATATGCGGTACCTCCTTCAGCAACGCCTCTGCCTCATTTGCACGCGGGGCATTTGGGGCCAGTGCAAACGGGGCGGGAGTTTTGATCAGCTTGGCGAACTGCTCGGCCGCGGCCTTGGGGTCGTCGGCTGCCATGATAGCACTGACGATGGCGACACCATCAAGGCCCTTCTTGGGCGAGTGCGATTGATACATTACCCGCTGCACGTTGGAATGGTTGATGCCGCCGATGGAGACGGTGCCCACCGAGGGCGAGTCGCTGATGGCATTCAGAATTGCCTGTGTTCCTGCAGTTCCGATCACAGACTTAGTGTTCGTTTTACTATAGGCGATAATCAGTAACCGTTGGATATCCAAGGTTGGTACACATACGTTGGCGTTGCGAACATGGTCCCAACCCCGAGATAATCGGCACCATCGGCGACAGCCTTCTTGGCCTCCTCGATGGACGACGTACTAATTCCAATGATCGCATTCGGAGGAAGAAGTTTCTTTGCGTCCTCGAAATCTGGATTCAGGTGTCAGTATGTTATACACACTTTCAAGGTCAATGGCCACGCACTCATATCATCCTGACCGAGATGAACGCCCTCGGCGCCAATTGCCACCGCCACATCGACCCGGTCATTGATCAGAAGAGGCACCCCATACTTCTGGGTGATGGAATGGAGCTTTCTGGCGGTTTCGACCTGCACTCCCGTGTCGCTGATTTTGTCTCGGTACTGGACCACCGTCACGCCTGGACCCCACATCAGCTGGGATTCCTTTGTCGGAAAGAAACAACCCGATCTCCTCACCTCCTTTGAGAGCCTCCTCCACGACCGTGCACAGATCCCGTCCCTTGAGGATCGCCGCGGTCGAGTCTGTGACCAGATAGAGAGACAGATCCAACGGCATGGTGTGGATTGCCGGTTGATATCGGGAAGAGATACCGATGGTGGGGGCACACAGAGAACGACCGTGCTCGGATTACTGTGCGTGGGCCAGAGCTGCAACGACTTAGAGGTAACAGTGTGAGTTCTTAGACAATTAGAACGAAAGAGCGAGTGTGTGAAATGCTGGAAAGTCCATACAAAGGATGGTCGAAGCGAGCCAGGGCTATCCTCCCGCCGGTGGAGCCAGACACGGTTTGATCTCGTCGGAATGCAGAACAGAGAGGACGACGCAGTTGGAAAGGAACAGGATCTTTCTCCAGGCACTCACGACTGACCATCCCCGTGTCCGAGTCACCAATAATCATATAGTCCCCCCCGAATCATACTGATTTCGCACCAAACACGTTGGAGCCCCAAACCCGTGCCCGCTTAGCTAAGCACATTGCCGGCCGCTTAAAAATCCTTTCCCTTCCACCTGCCCTTCTTTCTCTTTTCTGTTCCCACTTCCCCATTCACCACTCCCAGGCTCATCATCTGTGACGCCTTTTCCATCGCCCTTTGACTGCGTTAACTGTCTCGCACAGTTAGCACTTCACATTCCCCATCACTGACTGTTTCGGCGTCGCCATCATCACTTCCATCAACCACCGTCCGCCACCGGGTTTCCGACTGTTGACTCGGATTCCCTCTGCTGCATCCACGCTCGATCTCACCTGCCAGAGACAGCCACCCCGAGAGACATCTGTTGCCGACTTGTCTATGTATTCGTCCTCCGTCCAAAATTTCGAACATCACCTGCCGCCTAAGCTGCAATCGTTTCGCTCGCCGCCGAAACCTTGCAGTATACATCTCCGTTCTTGTGGCTGAACCCTTGAGGCTGCCCGTTTTCGTTGTGACCTCTCCTTGAGACCAACCGCCCCCAAATCATACAGCCAAAAGCAAAAAAAGAAACTCGACCCGCATGTCTTGTTTCGTCAACAACTTTACAGCCCAAATCCCCTCTCGCTTCCTATCCCGCAAGCCTATCGTTCTCTTCTCGTGAATTTAACTTTCAACCGTCACCATGGCCACCATCAACATTCGTCGGGATGTCACCGATCCCTTCTACCGCTACAAAATGGAGCGCCTGCAATCCAAGATTGAGGGCAAGGGCAATGGTATCAAAACCGTCATTGTCAACTTGAACTCGGTCGCCCAATCCCTCAGCCGACCCGCTTCGTACGTGATCAAGTACTTCGGATTCGAACTCGGTGCTCAGGCCAATGCCAAGCCGACTGATGACCGTTGGATCATCAACGGTGCACACGACGCCCCCAAGCTTCAAGATTACCTGGATGGGTTCATCTCCAAGTATGTACTGTGCAAGAAGTGCAAGAACCCCGAGACCGACGTCATCATCAAGGACGACAAGATCACGCTTGATTGCAAGGCCTGTGGTCAGCGCACCGACGTGGATCCTCGTCTGAAGCTGAGCACTTTCATCGTTCGGAACAACCCCAAGGGAGGGAAGAAAGACAAGAAAGACAAGAAGGCCCGCCGGGAGCGCAACAAGGAGAAATCCACAGCGAACGGAGACAACGATGCCAGCCCGGGTGATAGTAATCATTCCGAGAATGGCGACGAGAACGGAGACTTAGCCCCGGACGCCGACAGTGATGATGAGCTCACTCGCCGCATCAAGTCCGAGGCCAAGGCCATCGAAGCGGATAGCGAGATTGAGGACGATAAATGGGCCGTCGACTTCTCCGAGGAGGCTGTCAAGGCCCGCGCCAGGGACCTTCCATCGGATCTCAAGCGTGCCCTCGTACTGGAAGACGGCGATGACGAAGAGGGAGAAGGCAGCTCGCCCTATGAACAGCTGGGAAGCTGGATCATAAGTACCGCTGAGGAGAATGGCGGTGTGACCAAGGTCAGCGATGTGGACATTTACAAGAAGGCCAAGGAGCTGGGCATCGAGACCAAGCACAAGACTGTCGCTGTTCTGGCCCAGAGTGTGTTCGACGAGAAGATTGTCAAGCAAATCGAGGATCGCGCTCTCTTGCTGAAGAAGATGATCACTTCTGAGCGCCACGAGAAGGCCTTCCTCGGCGGTACTGAGCGCTTCGTCGGCCAGGACCACCCAGCCCTGATCAGCCAGGTGCCCGCTATTCTGCTCGGCTACTATCAGAACGACCTTGTGTCTGAGGAAACCCTCAAGTCATGGGGTGCCAAGGCCAGCAAGAAGTACGTCGACAGCGCTACCAGCAAGAAGGTCCGCAAGGCCGCCCAACCTTTCCTGGAATGGCTGGAGAATGCCGAGAGCGAGGTTGACAGCGAGGAGGATGACGAGTAGAGGGACTGGCAGTTCGAGCTCGAGTCGTTCGACTTCCACGATGCCGATGCCACCAATCTTCCTTATCGCGCAGAATGGTCCATTTCATGGCTGCAGCACCCGTTACATATTCGGACTGGCCCGACTCGATGCATATTCATCCTTCTCTTCATGTTACCGTATCTCAATTTGTTCGTTGACTTTGCTTGCTGTTCTGCTGTTTTTGTTGCCACTACGCTCGTTTTATACATCTTGGCTTGACAAATTTTCGGGTTATATCCTGGTTCTACGCCAGTCTAACTCGGACTATAGCCAATTTAGATAGTTATCTTAGCTAGCTGACAAATCGCCACTCCTTTTGCTGAATTTCTCCCTCTATCATGACATCCCGTAGCGTGAAAAGACCATTTCCATTGTCATGGACGGTAATTCTAGAATCTAAAATACGCCGACTGCAAACGAAACCTTCTCTCCAAAAACCTCCACCGAAAGCCCGTGGCTCGCACCGCTTCCCACAGACACCCGATCTCGAGTAGTCCATCCACCGCGCTGTTTATAGCGATGTTGCGCAAACAGAAACCATGTCAAATCCGCATTCCAGGCCTCCATAGTTTGAATGGCACCCTCCACAGACTGGAGAAGCACAGGATCCTCAGTCTCAGCAGTCTGCTGACCCTGTCGCGTGGAATCGAAGTAATACTCTGCCCCGGCAAACAGCACGATCCACGAAACTACAAATTCGCAGATCTGGTCTCCCACCGCGACGGGTAAACGAACGTATGCGAGTACGGTTAGGAATAATGACAGCAATGCACGCCATACGGTATGGTGTGGTGTGAAGGCTCGGGGACCGGTTGTTCCACCACTTGCGCTTGCAGGAGCGAGGGAGAGGGATGAGAACAGTGCTGTGCTCAATTCTAGAGTAGTCTCGGTAGATGAGGGAAGTGTGCCGCTCCGCTGCTGCTGCTGCTGCTTCTGATGCCGTGCCCGCCGCTCATTCGCCGCTTCAGCATCCTGGCGCACTTTCTCCCACACGCGTCGGTACAAACGCTCCCAGCGTGGGAACTCGGGTTCAATGCGCGAGCCCATGAAATCGCCTGCACCTTTGGCCATTGCTTCAATGACCGAGCAGGCCGCGGTGATGACGAATGTTTCTTCTTGAAAATCATGCTGTTCTGGCTGTGATGTGTTGTCGGTGGCCAAGGTGCGTGGGATGAGGGTCTTTGAGGAGGAGGAGGAGTTGGTTAATGATGACGGGAAAATGATTCGCGTGGCGACTGAGTTCCAGAGGTCGTTGATGAGAGGCAAAAAACTATTTTCGTTTTGTGCGAGAACGGGGAGCACGTCGATGAGCATTGAGAGGAGAGAGCGTCGGAGGTATGGCGATGGGGAGGAGAGGTGTGATGGGATCGATTTGACGATGTGGAGAAGGAGGTTGTGTGTTTTGCTCAATGGCTTTTCGCTGTCTTCGGGCTCTTTTGGTGGTGGTAATGGTTCGTCGGACTCGGCTTGCTGCAGAAGCTCTTCCACAGACTCTGGCTCCTTCGGTGGCTGTTTGTAGGTTTCCGACCAGGGCTGCTTTGGATGTGAGATTTTTCCCTCCGAGTCGGCCAGCTCTTCTTCAGCGTGCTTTGCGCGCTTGGCGTTCCTGTCGCCAATGTCCCTGGCAATAGTAGAGACAGACAGCCGCTGGTACAAGGGCTTGCGACGATTGTAGGGGCTGTTATCTTTGCGGTCATCGATAGTCAACAGGGACTGCTTCTTGGCCCCCTCTTCAACTATGCTGCCCAATGTCTTGAACATCATCTCCACAAGCTTTGGATAACCATGGTAGAGATCCAGGATTCCGAATATTGAGTCGACCAGGTCATCCAGATACGGAACAAGTCGCCCACCACACAGTTTGACCATCATGAACAGAACCTGTGGCGGGTATGGCGACACATCAAACGTGTTAAGCTTGAGGGCCACCGAGTTAACTAGATAATCCACATTCTCGATGATCATTGAACTTGTGTCTGCATAGTTGCACGCAGTCGTCAAAACGTTCAAGCAGGTCATGGCATGCCGTTGGAGATTGGAGTTGCTGGATGCGAGCAGTTGTAGTGTTGGATATAAAGCATCCATGAGCTCAGGCCGGAATACTTCCCCGAGTTGCTGAGCCTGGAGGGCAATGGCCTCTAGTGCTAGCGCTGATATACGCCAGTCTTGAGATGCATCGGCTGACTGTTCGTTCAATATTGTTAGAGAGGTGTAATACAGCTCTTCTATCATACTAGAGCGTGCAGACAGTGAGAGTGGCTGCTCCACATGATCAAGAGAGACAAAGTCGTCAAATCCAGCCGAAAAGTGCGAATTATCTCTTAAGAATGTCAAGGACAGCCAGAATGGAGCAATAATGGATTCATCGGATAAAGCATGCACGCGATTGACGATTGACCTTGTTATATCGCTCCCAGACCCCGAACTGTTGAGCCTGATGATCATCGAGCGTAGGTCTTTCAAAGTTTGTTGCTGGCTCGTGTGACCCATCAATACAGGTGGGAAGCTTTTATTTTCGCCGCCAAGTTGAAGTACCTCAAGGCTGAGATCACTCGGCGACGCCAAAGGTTGCAGGGAATTGTTGCTCTTGATCGCCGCCGCAACACTGTCGCATAACCCCGAAGCCAGGCTACTGGTGAGCAAGTCTGATCCTGACTGAACCTGGGATAAGACTTGAAAGGCTGTGGAGATTTGTCGAACTCCCCATTGTTTCGCTGTTTCATCGTTGCTATGCATGATCCGAGGGAAAGAAGTCAGCCACGTGTGGAGTGATTCTTTGAGGGACTCCAGCACAGGTGGATAGACCGTCGCCAGGTGGACCAGTGTCGTGAATGCTTTATTGGGCGACTGGTCCTCCTGGTCCGCCAGAACCACAACCGTTTGCACCATCAAGGAGATGGCGTCGTCAAGGGTAGCCTGACACTCCTCAATGACCATCAAGCAGAGATTCAATAAAGCGGCTTGCACTTCGGGACGTTCATGACGTCGGACCTGAATGACATTTGCTAATGCCAGTTTGATTTGTGTCGTCGTTGCTTTCAACCAAGACTCATCTAGAACCAGCTTATCATCGTCTGGCGGGATTGAGACGACGCTTTTCGTGGCGGTGGCAACACGGTCATTGAGCACGGCCCGAACCAATTCCGTAAAAATGTCCAGACATGTCTGGAGCAGCTTATACGATCGTCGAGCTTGTGTGGTTGGTTTGAGCACTTTCGTCAGTGCTGAAACAGTACGTGGCATAATACTGGCCAGCACGACGCGATCCGTAATGCGAGTATAAAGAGCGTGCAGGGCTGTGGCAGCTGCCACGCAGACCTCATCCGATCTCTCATCCACCAGACCCTCGAGTAAGATATAAACCGTTTGATCAACAACCGTAGCTGTCCCAATTTCATGGAAAATCGTCTGCTCCGCCACCGGGCCCTCCAGCACATTAAATATCGTCCTCAGACAATCAAACCCGGCAACAGCTAACTCCTCTGATGCTTTTGGTTTTAGAGGTTCCTTCCCATCACCTTGGGTTGGCGAACCTCCAATTATAAGCGTTAACAGTATGATCAACTGCTTGCCTAGTGCTGGAGACAGGCGCTGCTTCCAGCCATCGGCCACCAAGATTTGCAAACAATTCACTGCGGATTCCAGACATCGTGCAGATAACCTCTTCGTATCGTTGAAAATGTGAGTTAGCGGAAAGAAGGCGTACTCTGCTAATTTTTCGTCGAGGGCATTCTTTGCAGCGAGTTGCTTCAGAACGTTGTGTACCGGTTCGACGGCCCGGAGCACCTCCGCTGCTGTGGCTTGATTTCCGCGAAATTTGAGGCCTATAGAGCTGAGTTCGACGCATGGTTCACGCAACTATAGAGAGATTAGAATCCAAGGCTGTGATGATTTGATCGCATCGTAGAATCGCACACCTTGCCGAAGGTTTCCTGGCGCTGAGTGTTGTCCATGGCAACTGGACTCAAGCGCCTGACGGCGATGCAGGTAAATCACTTTTGGCAAACTCCGCCAGCCCACGTTATAAGTCCAGTAATTTGCAAGCCAAGAAAAACATGATCGTGGCTGTTGTGCAAGTTGTTGGTGTGAGAGAGACAGACGTCGATAAACTCGACCGCCGACTCGTTTGTCCCGGCAGTTGAAAGCGGTGGGTAAGGCGGTTCCCCAATTTAGCAAGATAATTAGTCGCGTCAGGTTCGCGTTGCAAGCAAGAACCACGCCCGTTTCTGCCTGGACCAGCGGGTGGACCTTGGACATTCTGTTGATTTCCTCCGCATGCTGACCTGACTGATTGACTGACCTGCTCGCGACTTGCTTATGCGCGCCATCCACAGCTTAGAGCTCGCCGCGCTGATCTCTCCGTCGCGCTCCAGACTGACGGGACAAGGAACCCGATATATCCTCCGCGCAGCCTCGCAGAGTCAAACTGTATCCTCGTTCTCATACTTGGCGGCCTCAAAATCATCATACATCCTATCATCTGATTTGGGACCGCAGCAACATCTACGAACAATGGCAGACGATAAAAGCGGGAAACAAGCTACTCTGGG
Source organism: Penicillium lagena (assembly GCF_028827675.1). Lineage (NCBI taxonomy): Eukaryota > Fungi > Ascomycota > Eurotiomycetes > Eurotiales > Aspergillaceae > Penicillium > Penicillium lagena. The sequence goes on along the minus strand of NW_026623227.1, from coordinate 415,886 downwards.
GTATGTGCGCGACGGCCAGATGACTCTTGGGTGCGTCGATGTTGCTCCATGGCGGGAGGCGCCCAATAGTTTGGATTTGTTTCTGCCACCTCTTATAACTTTGCTAACGTGCTTTCTGCCATTTCCAGACGGTTCTTTGGATCCAACGCCAACCCGAACCAGGCCCCGAAAAAGCAGACCACTTTGTCATTTGGTGGGAAACGGCATAGACCGAGTGGCGATGCAGACAACGAGACGCTTGACGATAAGCAAGAGAATGGGGTTGACTCCATCGGCCCTAACGGAGCGGAGCAAGTAAAGAGTCTGAAGCGAGAGAAGAGTGCAGATGCAGAAAACAGCGATGGAGATGACGTCCAGCCCGTCAAACGACGACGTAAAGCTGCTGGAGATCGCTCTCCTGCTCCAAACCCAAAATTATCTCCCGCAGTAGGATCGAAATCTCCACGGGCGAAAGCGGAGGCATCATCACCACCTCCTGTACTGAAGAAAGCGTCCGGGGAGGAGACTCCTGAACAAGAAGAACAGTTATTGAAGGTGGACGAAGAGGACCAACAATCGACCAGTGAAGAGGAAGAAGAGGCGAAACCTGAATTGAAAAAGAAAGCGATTGAAAAGGTACAAGCCACACTGAAGGGAAGTGGGAAAGACCCATACCCAGACTGGAAGCCAGGCGAACCTGTCCCGTATGCAGCATTGTGCACGACCTTCTCCCTCGTCGAGATGACCACGAAACGGTTGATAATTTCGGCGCACTGTTCCTTGTTTCTCCAGCAGGTTCTGCGCCTGACGCCTCAAGATCTCCTTCCAACCGTTCAACTCATGATCAACAAGCTCGCAGCCGATTATGCTGGAATTGAGTTGGGGATTGGTGAATCACTGATCATGAAAGCGATTGGCGAGAGTACCGGCCGCAGCCTCTCTGTGATCAAGAGTGACCAGCATGAAATCGGAGACCTTGGATTGGTAGCAGCTAAGAGCCGGTCTAACCAGCCAACAATGTTCAAACCAAAGCCATTGACGGTGAGAGGAGTGCACGAGGGACTACTCGGAATTGCCAAAGTTCAAGGTCATGGCTCTCAAGATAAGAAAATCTCGGGAATCAAGAAACTAATGTCTGCTGCTGATGTCGCCACCGCGGGCAAAGGGAGTAAAGGAGTGGACATCACCAAGGACAAAGGCGGTCCCAGTGAAGCAAAATTCATCGTTCGCTTCTTGGAGGGCAAACTGAGATTGGGACTCGCAGAGAAGACCGTGCTTGTTGCTCTTTCCCAAGCTGTGATGGCCCATGAAGCAGCAGTCAAGGGCGAGAAGACTCCGTCTGCAGAGAAGATGGCTGAAGGCGAAGCTGTTCTCAAGACCGTATACAGCGAACTGCCTTCCTACGAAGTCATCATTCCTGCTATCCTAGAACATGGTCTGTTCCAACTGCCCGAAGTATGCAAACTGCAACCGGGAATTCCTCTCAAGCCAATGCTTGCGAAACCCACCAAGTCCATCACTGAGGTACTTGATCGGTTCGAAGGAAAGGAGTTTACCTGCGAATACAAGTACGATGGCGAACGTGCCCAAATTCACTACGTCGCACCCGACTCGATTCACCAATATCCCGGAGCCACGGCCACTCTCCAGAAGGACGCCAAAGGCCTCTGTGCGATTTTCTCTCGCAATTCCGAGGACCTATCTAAGAAGTATCCTGACGTTCTTGGCAGGCTCGACGGCTGGATCAAAAATGACGTCAAGAGCTTCGTTCTCGATTGCGAGACAGTCGCATGGGATACTGTCAACAAGAAAGTACTCCCCTTCCAGCAGCTGATGACCCGTAAACGGAAGGATGTGAAGGCGGAAGATGTAAAAGTCAAGGTGTGCATCTTTGCATTTGATCTGCTTTTCTGCAATGGAGAGGTGAGTTTTCCATCTGTTGTTTTTGTTTCCCTGCTGACCACAACATAGCCCTGCGTCAAGAAATCGCTTCGTGAGCGAAGAGAGCTCATGCACGAATGTTTCCAGCCCGTCGAGGGCGAGTTCCAGTTCGCTCAATTCGGCAACAGCAATGTTCTGGACGAGATTCAAAATCTACTTGAAGAGAGTGTCAAAGCCTCATGCGAAGGGCTGATGGTGAAGATGTTGGATACGGCAGAAAGTGGTTACGAACCCAGCAAACGAAGTCGCAACTGGCTGAAGGTAGGTTCTTTAGGTCTTCGTATCTTCCAGTCACTGACTTGGTTATAGGTCAAGAAAGATTATCTCGCCGGAGTCGGTGACTCCCTCGACCTTGTGGTCCTTGGTGCATACTACGGCCGTGGTAAACGAACCTCGGTCTACGGAGCCTTTCTTCTTGCCGCTTATAACCCCAACACTGAGAAGTACGAGACCATCTGCAACATCGGCACTGGCTTTTCCGAAGCGCGTCTCGAAGAGCTCCACAAAGAGCTTCTGCCCATGGTCATCGACCGGCCGAAACCCTTTTACTCGCATTCCAATGTCCCCAAGGACCAGCCAGATGTCTGGTTTGAGCCAAGACTGGTGTGGGAAGTCAAGACTGCAGACTTGACTCTCAGTCCACGCTACAAGGCTGCCGCTGATGAGTTTGAAGGGACTACCGGCGGTGGGAAAGGTGTTTCTCTCCGGTTTCCTCGCTTTATCAAGTCCCGCGAGGACAAGAAGCCGGAGCAGGCGACCACAACCCGCGCTGTGGCGGAGATGTATCGAAAGCAGGAGGCAGTAGCGAAGGAGACTGCGGGCAAGGGAGGTGTGGATGATGATTTCGAGTACTAAGACGGGAAATGTGTACGAGGTTTGGGTATTCTATCAAATTCATTGCACTTGTTCCATACATAGTCGGTAAACTCACTCTAGTTGCAAGTTATCCTGGGCTTTGGGTTGAACGTATTGCTCAATCCCAAAAAGGTAATCAATAATGGGAGGCTTCAAGCTTGGCACTAGACCCCATCACGAGATTCTTTGTTCGAAACGCGAGGCCAGCCTGAGCTATCGAGACCCTTGCCCTGACTGATAAGAGCTGAAATCCGTGCTGCTAGACTCTCGCCTCCCGTCAGGAATGTAGCACGCGCCCTTGATCTGGAAGCTGCGACCCGCGAGTCGATGTCTGCTACCGCCAACAATCCGCCGGCGCGCGCATTGCGTTATATTCCAAGTTTCAAGCACAATCACACACTATCATCGAGGACTTTTCGAGATTTCATCTTCAGTGCATCTGTGTTTATCGGGGTATGCATGTATCTGGTCGCCAACATGCGCGCAACACTCGAATGGCTCGCCTTCGGATCGGCGGTGGTTTTGGCTGGTGCACTCACTCCGGAGTCTGTCCTGATAATGCTCTCGTTCTTAATTCATGCTAATTTAAAGTCCTTAGAGAGTTGATCGCAGCTCCACGGCGAGGTGAAGCACTCCCTAATCCAGCAGGCGTGAGTCTTCATCCTTCCCTACAGGCTTATACAATCTGTCTAACCATTATCCAGGAGATCGCACTTTTCGAAACATCCCAGTACTCATTCAAAACCCATTCCTCAACGAAAGGGTGGAGTATTATGGATCTGGATACTGGGAGTATCTCGGTTCTTACCGAAGACAGCAATATCGCAGAGATGACCTGGCTAGGGTCGACTCCTTCCGGAGTGCTGTACATCAACGACACTAACACCGAAATCCCTGGGGGTGTTGAACTATGGATTGCGGAAACGTCTGATTTCATCAACTCGTGAGTTTGCTTTCCTCAAAGTCCGATCACCTCCTAATCTCAAATAGTCGGTACAAGGCTGCGTCTCTACCGGCATCGTTTTCGGGGCTGAAGACCGCTGTCGCGGAATCGGGAGATATTCATTTTCTTGTCCATGGACAGTCTTATTCTAACGGCACCGCGTACAACGAGAAGTTGGTGACAGCTTCTCTCAGCTCAGCTCGCATCTACGATAGCATCTACGTGAGGCATTGGGATACCTGGCTTACTCCGACTTTCAACGCCGTATTTTCGGGGGCTTTGAGAAGGACGGACAGCAGGCAACGGGCGACACCACATTACCGCATGCGGGAATCTCTCAAAAATCTGGTCGCGGGTGTCAAGAACCTTGAATCTCCGTCTCCCCCATTCGGCGGCTCGTCTGACTATGATATTTCTCCTAACGGAAAATTGGTTGCTTTCAAGAGTAAAGCTCCGGAGCTACCGCGTGCCAATTATACAGCCTCATACATCTACCTCACTTCTCACGATGGCTCTCATAATCCAGTTGCAATCAATGGACCGCATAGTCCATACCAACCGGCCGGTATTCGAGGGGATTCCAGTGGTCCTGCATTCTCTCCAGACAGCAGTCAGCTTGCATACTTTCAAATGGAAGACATTTCCTACGAGTCGGATCATCGCACGCTTTATGTGTACACCATTGGCTCGCAGGAGACTATTCCTAGTGTCGTCAGGGACTGGGATCGTTCCCCGGACGCAGTCAAATGGACGAGAGATGGTCAGAGCCTCATTGTCAGGTGTGAAGATAAGGCTCGGAGCCACTTGTTTCACGTACCTGTTGATGCACCTGATAGTTTTGTTCCACACAGATTGACAGAGAATGAGTGGGTATCTGCATACTACATGCTGCCTGACGGGGATATGCTGGTAACTGGATCAACCATTTGGAATTCTTGGAAAGTCTTTAGAACGGACCAAGGATCCGGTTTCCCAAAGCTGCTATTCCTGGCAAACGAAGTCGACCCTGCCCTTCGGGGGCTCAGTGCGGCCGATGTGGATGAGTTTTACTTCAAAGGAAGCTGGACTGATGTAAGGCTGTTTATGTCCAGATTGTGTACCACCACTGATTATCTAACAGATTCATTCTTGGATTATATATCCGGCAAACTTCGACAAGACGAGGTCTTACCCACTACTGCTTTTCGTTCATGGTGGCCCACAAGGCTCCTGGGGAAATTCCTGGAGCACGCGATGGAACTACAAGGTCTTCGCGGACCAGGGTTATGTGGTGGTTGCACCCAACCCAACGGGCAGCTCAGGGTTTGGGGACAAGCTAACCGATATGATTCAAAACAACTGGGGTGAGTGAATCCGCTTTATCACCAATACAGTCTAACCATACGTAGGGGGCTATCCCTATGAAGATCTGGTAAGATGTTGGGAGTATGTCCGCGATAACTTCGAGTTTGTCGACACCGATCATGGTGTAGCCGCAGGTGCTAGCTACGGGGGGTTCATGATCAATTGGATCCAAGGAAATCCGCTAGGCCGGAAGTTCAAAGCACTGGTCACCCACGACGGAACGTTTGTAGCAGATGCTAAGATTTCGACTGAGGAGTTATGGTTTATGGAACATGACGTGAGTTTTCTTCTTGCCTTTCTTTATACCTGGCTGCGTCTATTGCCTTACACTCTATCAAGTTTAATGGCACCTTCTGGGCAAACCGATACAACTATCGACGATGGGATCCATCTGCTCCAGAGCACATTCTGCAATTCAGCACGCCCCATCTGATCATCCACAGCTCAAAGGATTACCGGCTTCCTGTAGCTGAGGGTCTTAGTCTGTTCAATGTTTTGCAAGAGCGTGGCGTACCCAGTCGTCTACTCAATTTCCCGGATGAGAACCATTGGTAGGTCTATAGTCTCGTCCAAAAATGTGTCACTAAAAACGGTGCTAACAAAAGGGGCATCATCTAGGGTAACCGACCCTGAGAATAGTCTTGTATGGCACCAGCAGGTTCTTGGCTGGCTGAATAGGTACTCAGGCTTGGAGGAAAGCAATCCTTCTGCCGTCAGTCTCGATGATACTGTTGTTCCGGTCGTGAATTACAATCCTTAGAAAGGGTGACTCTGAAACAAGCTTGGGGGTTTATTTTTCAATGTTAGTTCTCGACAGCCCAGTCTGATTATCAATGTGCATACTCGATATTAGTGAACTGGGCGGTTAGGGCTTCCGTTTGTACTTGATTTTCGTTCTTGTCAATTTCTCATAGACTATAGATAGATCTCGTTGGCTTTTATTCGGTTTTTCAGGCCCCGCGCTTTTAGTTATCCTCCAGTCCTGATGTTGGCGCTCGACTTCAACAATTGTTTCCCCCATTTAAACTGGCGACTAAAACGACGCCGAAAATGGCTCCCCTCTGCAGCTAAATCTTATTGCTCTATCTATTCCATTGGTATCAAAACTATAGTAGTACAGTGGTACAGCTCTGATTGAACGCAAAATGCTGATGTGGCAGGCGCCTAGAAGTTTCTCCATCACCTAGAACCGGACTCGAGCTCAAAGGAGTGTAGATTGTGTATAGTGAGAATCATTTTTATTAACACTTAGCTATGATTTACTGGCCGTTGATGATCGCATTCCAATCTGACAAAAACGGAATCTCCGGCATCAATAGATCCAAAGATTCAGAAACTCTTTGGTCAGGATCAGTAATGTATTCGTGACCCCACTCGGGGAGGATGGATGTATCATGATCTGCTACTGTCGTGCTGGTGGGCCGCGGAATTTCGGCATCTGGAAGAAGCTGGGAAGTAAAATATTCCCCTCCACTGCTGGACAGCTGAACCCGGTTATCTGCGGTGGCCGCAGATAACTGGGCATCCTGTCCCGAGGACCCAGCTTGATGTCGAAGAATCTTGAGAAACTTCCAAATCCTGCCGTGCCCATGCTCATCAGGGCTGGCCACCGGATGACCCTGATGATTCGTTCCGCGAGGGAAAAGCCCTTCAACCAAAGCCCAGGCACGATCTGCCTTGAACCCACAAGGGCTATTACGGAGGCAGCGCAGAACGTAGGCCAAGGCGTACCATTGCGTGTACATGCTGAAGAACCATTTGAACCTCCAAGCAAGACCCTCTTTCAACAACACATGACTGCTTTCCAGCCCGTCACAGGCCAACTTGAAAGACAACCTGAGCACGTCGGGAGTCGCATCATTCTGCGCCTCGTTTTGCTTTCGCATGCAAATCTCCTCTCGTAGTTGCAATACGAACTCCATTTTCTTACAGGCAGTGGTGACATGTTGAATTGCAATGCGCTGTAGATCAGTCGGTGTTTCAAACCCAGGTGAAATACCATATTTAGCTGACAGATATTGGCCAGGGTCTTGAATCACTTTCCGCTTTTCTCTAATATCAAGAAGAGTATCTGCGGAATGCTGCGGTTGAGTGTCAAGGATCGGATGTATCACCCGACACGACTCAGTTTGGATCAGAAAAAAAGACATTTCCGTCCAACCATCAGACTCCGCTGGAAAGTGTGTCATATCTGGATATATTTGATTGTCATTCAAATTCAAGGGAAGCCGTAGTTCCTGGTTCGCGAGATCAACCGTGGGCTGAAACCCTTGATCCTCTGGGGCACGAGAGTCAAGCACACATAGATGCCACCAAAGACGAAGGCGCATCTCTGTCTCAAAAGGCCTTAGTTTGAGAGAGGTACCGTCTCGGTGTAGGCTAATCGATTGGGCGAGCCGGATTACTAGCCCAGTGAGGACCCATACTCTACGACCAAGTTCATGAGCCCGTAAGCAGGTCTGGAGAGATCGTGGTCAGTTAGATAAACCAACCAAGTAGTAATACATGATCGATTTTAGGGCTAGCCTCGGTACTCACCACATAAATTGCGAGAGCCTGTAAGCCCGCTATTTCAGGTCGACTCATGAAATCGGGTGTCACGAGAAGTCGGTCCAAGGCAGTCTGGTAGCGTTTCAAAAGGACCGATTTCTCCCACGGTAGGTCAATAGGCTCGTCACTATCATCATGACAAAGGGCCGTGACGGCGGCGTAATAGATGGCAAATGTCAACGCCACCGTTGACGGTTGTGCAGATCTGGGGTCCAGAATCGTTGCCACAACAGCAGACTGTACTGTCGGTATATGCAAGATTTTAAGGACAGGATCGACCGATTTGACGTACACATCCCATAACCGGAGGGCTAGTTGGGAATCAGGATAGAAATCCAATGGCTCGGAGTCCCTGTCTAGAGGAGCATAAGCACCCGGCTGCGTAGGAGGTCTGTGGTACGCTGTTGTATTCACCCGAAGGTGCGAAGGCGCTGCTTCCGAGCCAATAGATTCCTGGTAAATGCGTCATATATTAGCTTTTTCGGGTTATGTATGGTCTCTTCGTAGAGGGAAGAAAAATCGGAACAGCCTTAAAAATCAATCTAGGCTTACCTCTTGTAGCAATGGCTCGATATCAGAGTTGTTCAATAATATCTCCCATGTTGATTTGTTTGGGGGTCTGTTGGATGGACGCTGACTAGCAGTTTCAATTGCATTGACACTTGCACTAGGTCGAGCCTGGATTTGAATTTCGGACTCGGCACGACCACCACCATCATCGACTGCAGATCCCGTAGTGGCTTCGCTACTCTCAGCAAAACGTGAGAGCAAGATTTCCAGTCGTTTCAGACAGTTGGTGATGTCTCGAAGAGTAGGGGTTTTTGTGCCGAGTCTGGGTCCCTCGTGGGATACACGCAGGTCATACCATACCTCGAACAATTGGTGCAAGGCACTTCACGGTCACAGCGGACCTTTCGCTGATGACAGCCTTCACAGGACCGCGCCCCTGGTCTGTAAGTCCGTGGGACCGATATCCGGGATGGGCGTGCTGTCTCATCGTCATCGGCGGAGGAGGCAGACCGTTTTGGAGCTCTAACCATGGCAAATTGATGTTCGATACTATTCACTGCTCAGAAACCGGGGGCAAAAAAGGAGTTTGATTCTAGCAGGACAATGTTGGAGACCATGCTGTCAGCGGGCTTCTCGGCTTCTCGGAACCGAGATGTCCGAACTGAGGTGGAGTGGGTCGGTTCAGTCGCATTCTTACACTCGCACATCTCGCTCTCAGCGATACCGTAGTCGGCCCAAGACGGCCAGGTTGGCATTCTGTACCCTATTGCGTGCCATACCCGTAACTAGTCCATCACAAGAACAAGCCGCCTTGGGTCTCGACCGCGCCTGCTCCGTCCATGACCATCATGGCGCTCTCTGCCTTGCGTTGAATGCTGTGGCAGATCAGGACTTGGAGCATCTTTGGGACTGGCTCTTGGGTGTCCATTCTGTGAAGCTATGGCTCGATCGTGGTGGGCAGCAAGGTCGATCTCATGTAGAGAATCGAAGATCAAACGACAATCGGCCGAAGCTGTCGCATTAGAGCGGAGGGAAGGCAGGGTGGTGAATTTGGTTTGTTCGGCCTCTCGGAGTCCCATGATCCGGGGTGCCGACTGGTGAGTGTCACTGTGTTGGAGGGCGGCATATATAAGTCCTCCGTTGCGTGGTCCTCGTCGTCCAGCACAGGACAAGATTCTGTTGCGCGTACCAAACTTGATATCGACACCGTTGTTCGACTCGCAAGGCCCCTAATCGACATCACCATGGAGAAGAATCATCCTGGCGTTGCCTTTGCCCCAGGCACAGACTCCAGAGCCGATCTGCAACACGAAGGGCAGCTTGCATTCAAAGAGACCACTGTGCCTGCGGTGCGTTTCTGGATGGTTAGCGTCGGGTAAGTCTGCCCTAGATATTCAAACACCCACGGGACAAATTACTCAACGTCTTCAAAAATATACTTCAGAGTCTGTCTTGGGCTCTTCCTCTCCGTCATAGATACCTCCATCGTCGCCACTAGCATCTATAGCATCGGTGTCGAATTCCAAGACGTCCGCCGCGTCAACTGGGTCGTCTTGGCCTACACGCTTGCCTATCTTGGCTGCGCTGTGACCTTTACTCGCGTCTCCGATGTGGTGGGCAGGCGGAACGCCTTTGTCGCTGCCTATATTCTCTTCTTCGCTTTTTCCCTGGGATGTGGTTTTGCGCAAAGCCTGGACCAGCTCATCGCTTGCCGGACTTTGCAGGGGATAGGCGGCTCTGGTAGGCGATGGTTAATTGTCCAAGGCCGTGGCCGTACTGATTTTGACCAGGCCTTTACTCTCTTCCCATGATAATCTTGCCCGAGTTGTGTCCCGAGAATCTTCGGCAATATATAGGCAGCATAATCGGCCTAGTCATCGCCGGGTCGGGAGCCCTTGGGCCTATTCTGGGAGGTATCTTGACGCACTACGCCACCTGGAGATGGGTCTTTTGGATAAAGTATGTTTCCGATCAAGCTTCCTCATTTGCAGCATCGATATGTCATTGACGCTTGATAGTGGGCCCATTGGTTTCGTCTCCTTGATCATCTTCTTTCTCTCTTGGCCGAAAGCCGAACACTTGCCTTCAACAACGAGACGATCTTGGAAGGAATTCGATTATGTCGGCTCCTTTCTTATCATCGCTGCGGCTGTTCTGATCGTCTTCTCCTTCCAGAGTGTGGGTGAGTCTCCAGGCACGACATGGGGCACCGCCATCTTCATCGCGCCCTTGACCGTCGGCATTGTCCTCTGGCTGGCCCTCCTAGCTTGGGAATACTTGGCCGGACGGGTCTTTGAGGGTCGCATCGTACCCACCTTTCCCATCGGCCTCTTCCGCAACAGAGCATACGCGGCCGCTGCGATCTCCACACTATGCCTTGGCTATCCCTATTTCATAATCACCTACGCCTTTCCGCTCAGGGCCCAAGTCGTGGACGACAAAAGCCCGTTGTTGGCGGGTATCATGCTGCTCCCCATGTTGGGCTCCACAGCTGTGGGAAGCGTACTCGCGGGAGTTTTGAGCAAGACCAAGAACTATCTTTTCGAGACAATGCTCGTTGGTGCTTGCCTGATGACTCTTGGGGTCGGACTACTTACCATCGTTCACGATGCCGGTGACGATGCCAAGGCACTCGCTTTCATTGTCTTCGCCGGTCTTGGGTTTGGATTGAACGTCGCGTCGGCAACGATGCTCGCCTCGTTTGAAGTACCCATCATAGACTATGGTAACTTTCATCGACGCCCTCCCAAATCTGTCAAGCTATTGGGGCTAATCAAACGCAGCACCCGCGCAGGGCATTATAGCACAACTGAGAATCCTTGGGGGTAGCATGGGCATCTCCACCTCGACCGTCTTCCTGAACACCAAAACCAGTGAACTGCTCTCGGGGCTTCTGACGCCACAAGAACAGGCCACACTCGGTCGCGGCGGAGCGCCGCTTTCGTCGGAGCAGCGCAGTGCAGTGCACCGAGCCTTCTCGGAAGCTTTCCACAACGACATGGTGGCTGCAGCGGCGGTATCAGGGGCGGCTGTCTTGGTGGTCCTCGGCGCATATCGCCGCGGGCGGATGCTTGTGGCGGATCAGAAGAGGAGTCGGGTCCAGGAGGAGATAGCGCGCAGATCGGGACAGTATAAAACTTCTGGGCGTGATTCGGCGTTGCAGGCATGATCGCATGGGTCGATTGCTATAGACGATGATGTGGACTTTGGGTCGACGAACTGGATGCAATTATTTAGATACACACTTTTAGATGATAAAGCAGAGAACTGTTCAGAACTAGCTAGTTCATCCCGTGTTAGAGTTAATGTGATAACATGACAGCGAGACGGGTCTGATCATCTATTTTAATCTCTTGCCACTTTGATGGAATTTTAGTCACAGCTACATGTTGCTAAAACAAGCTCTATTATGAGGGAGTGCCTTCTTCAATACTATAGAATGTTCTTACAGCATGGATTGCCGTAATCTAGTAGTATCAAATCTAGAGAATTCAATTTTGTATAATTCGGTTCTTTGGTGATATATTGCCACTTTTGGACTAGCGGCATTCTGAATGGCATTCAGAGAGACGGTATAAGAATCCTGACCTGTTGTTATTCTGGAAACACGCATAATGTAGTTCATCGGTCCATCGCTAGCCTGGGGAGAGGTTCATAGTGGGGTGCTAAACCTCAAAAGGGGAAACTAACTGCAATAGGCAATTTACAGGTATTTATTTTGTCATACATCCCAGCAAAACAACGCCAGGAACCTCGAAAACTCCAGTAGGAGACGTAGATAGATACATACATTCCTCAAACTAAAAACTCACAACTCACCACCATGCCTCCCAGACCCACCGTCGGGAGCCATAAACCCACCAGCCTTGACCCGCAATCCAAAATTCACCAGAATAACGGCAAGAAGACCAAGCCCCACAACAGAGGGACCCCATTTCTCGTAATAGACGCGTTTGACATCGCGGCGCTTGCGGATCTTGTCGACGCGCCAGATGTACAGAAACAAGCTGTAGACGAGGGCCGTTGCGGCGAGGACGGTGAAGGCCCATGACGAGGCGAGTGTCACGGAGTCGGCCCCGAAATTCAAGAGAGTGGCAGCGATGCCGCCGAGGATGATGGAGAATTCAAGCCAGGATAGGAATGTGCGTTCGGCGGCGAAGTAGACTTTGGGTTCGACGCGGATGGGGACGAAGATGCCTTATTCTAGTGTTAGTATAATGCTAAAATCTAAAATGGTGGGAGGGCAGGAGGGTGGAAGGGTGGTCAGGCTTACGTTTGCCGGGAGGTGCTTGGAACCGTTGTAGTGTGCGTTGGGTGCCCATGACGGCGATTCCGCGTTGTTCGGGGGGAGGCAGGGTGGTTGGACGAGGGCGGGGAATGAGAGCCAGCAGTCCCTGTACGATGGCGTGGCCGGTGCGGCGGGCGTAGTACTTGACCAGCTGCTCTGCATAGTACGCGCCCCCCACGCGACGAGCCTCCTCCAGCTCGTCGGTGCCGACGGACTCATCGTCCGAGTCATACAGGGGATAGTCCGCATCACCGATCGAGGGGAGCGCGGCAATGCGCTCCTCGATGTCAAGTTCGTTGCCGTTGGCGTCGGAGAACAAACCGATCGGGTCGTCGGTCTGCGTCTGCATGATCGGTGATTCGTCCTCGTCGGAGTCCTCATCGTTGGCAGATAGAGAGGTGCTCACGAGCGGTCGATGGATCCCATAGCGACGAGACACGGGCTTGCGGATGTCCACGTCCATTTGTGGCATCCAGAATGGAAGCAGATTGATCCGGGTAGGGAAAAGCGTGGCAGTTCCATGAATGAACTTGCTGAATTTGGGAACTCCCTCCACCAGGTGACTGGAGGTCAGATCACGGATCCATTGTGGCGGTTCTTGGCCGGCCTGGGTCTGTAGCTTCACCTCCAGCACGGCATAGGGGAACCGGTCGATGTCTTCGGGCGGCAACTGGGAAAAAGGATAGTCGACGCCGATATCCATGCGCCGCCAGTTGTTTCCAGCCCGCCTGCGGCCGTCCAGATTATCTTCGCGGATCATCGTCAGCTCCGTATCGAGCGAAATCCGCACTCGCGCGTCGCCAGGCAGCTGGAACGCAGTGCGGTGGTAGAAGGTTCGTGTGACGGGGACCAGACGCCGAGTGATCACCCGGTACTGAATCTCACGGGCCAATTGCTCTAGGTTGTCAATCTCCGCCTCGCTCTTCTTGCCCTCTCTCCGCGCCTTCTCAAAAATCTGTTCCACCGTCATGCGGCCGTCCAAGTAGGCATTGACGTTCTTTTCTTTCAGTGAGAACCGCGCCTTGACGGACTTTTCTCCCGTCCAGTCTTCGCGATGAGTCTTGCGCTCCACGAAGATCTGGTCACTCTCCATCCCACCGTACCAGCGCAGACGGATGGCTTCCGCACCTTCAGTTTTCTTGAGGCGTCCCTGGTACAATTCCCAGGTTTCGGGGTTGTCAAAGTAGATAGAGGAGATGGCGGTGTCTTTTTCTTCGAATTCTTTGCTGGCATTGAAGACCAGAACAGGAAGATGCTTGAGAATCACCAGTTTTAATTCGGTGATGTTGTCGCGATGCACCCAGTATTTGGTCGTCTGGCGCACAAAGTTTTGCTGCACGCCACCTGCCGCGGAATCACCCTTGACGGGGTTGCCTTTGGTGCGGACCAGGTCATAAAGCTTGGACAGTTTGACGACGAAGGCATCGTAATTGTCTTTGAAAAAGGGTTTGGCATTGAGGCGTGCGGCGAAAACCGGTTTAAGGTACCATTGGGTTTCTTTCTGTGTCATTGGTCAGAATCCGGCATGTTACAGGTGAAGATGTACGCACATCATGTTTCTTGATGATCTTCTGGAAGCCGGTGTAGTTGAGTTGGGTGAATTTGGCCAGATCATGAACATCCGCAATGATATCACTCAGAACCTGCTCGAGTTCGAAGAAGTCCTCGTCGGAAGGAGGTGGTCGGGACAGGCGAACGCTCCCGCGGCGGGTCTGCACCGCGTCCTCGAGGCGACCGACAACCTCGAAGACCTCGGCCTCGCTACGCTGGATGCGCTCGACGATTTCCTCGCTCTTCTGCTTCTGGAACAGGAACACCTTCTCGAGCTCACTCTCAAGCAAAGCGACAAAGTTTTTCTCGTCGTCCTCGGTCCATTCCTTGCGTGCGGGCTTGGGGGTTTCGGGGGTGGGCGCGGAGACCAAATCGGTCTTGAGGGCTTTCTTGAGCTGGTCGTAGGCGATATAAAAGGGACGGTACTCCTTGATCATGGAAGACTGGAGATACTCGCCGAACCTGGAGTGACAGAGGGTCAGCAATGCGGGCGGAATACCAGACCGGCGGGGAGGGGAATGCTGATGCAGTTCCGATCTGCATGGTGGAGGGAGAGACAGCGGAATGGAGTCAATACCTCATGGTGAATGCTGGTCCGACCAAACCGGGGGTTATTGGATTGTTCGGGAGCAGAGAGAGAACATGATCCGAGGGAGAAGACTTGGGATGGTTGAAACGGTCCCGCGAACGGTTAGTTTGAGTGGGCCTTGGAGCTTGGTGCAGTATTCTCTACGCAGCTCGATCTGATCAATTGACAGGCTATAGTGAGTTATGGGCTTTACTTTACTAAAATAATATCATCTCTATGAACCCTTTACTTTCTTCTTCTTCTTCTTCTTTTTCTTCCACACACACACACTCCTACTGCTGCTGCTGCTGCTTCATTTCGCTCACTTGGCGTCATAGCTCCCGCTGACTCAGCACCCCTCCACGTGCCCTGCTAGCCAGTCCTTTGCGCACGAGAGCACTAAGTATGAAAGGGGACTAGTTCAACGAAACTCGCGATATCTTTTGCCGAGCATCTCCATTGTTACAGAAGAAGGATGATTCTGCTTCACAGGGACAATCACAAATACACATAGCAGAAGGGCCCCGCCGTCGTGCTCATCAGCTCCCGCATGGCAGCCGGAGCACCACGAACTGCCAACCCCAAATCCAGCATCGTATCCAACGTAGTATTCGGCGATGGGGGGTGATTCATGAACGTGCCCGTCCCCGAAATAGCTTGTTGCCGATCCTCTAGATCCAGATGCTGCCAGATCCACCACACACGATCGATCATGCCGTGGTGGTGCCAGAACGCCGGGTCCGCAGGACTGACATCCATATCCCGGCCGGGATCCCCGCCCATCGCGTAGTGTCCGCCTCCGTGAACGCCCAGCCCACTTCTCGGGACGCCCTGCATGCCCGTCTCGAAGTCCCAGATGTCGTGGTTGTTCAGGATCAGCTGCACGATCGCGGTGTAGTTGGCGTAGCTTTGGAGGACGGATGTCGTGAGGGACCGTTTCAGGCACCGCGGGTTATAGTCCAGTGGGTTGGACATGCTGCTCACGTTCCCACCGGGCATTGACAGGGACGATGGCCCCATGTCAACTGTGTAGTTCCGGAACGGTCCGCTCGTCACGCAGCCGCCTCCCGTCCCGGCAGTGAAGTTCAGCTGAGGGTATCCGGCCATGTTGATGGAGATATCGGGCTGGTTGGGGATGAAGGCGCCGTTGCCGGATAAGGATGTGTCGCTTCCGTCGAATACTTCGGACTTGGTCATGTCTTCGGTATCTGCGCCCCAGTTCCAGTACCTAACATAAAGGTATATGAGTGAGATTCATTGGAAACAGTGCAAAACGCACGGGAAATCACCAGTATATCCACACTCATTGCGCAAGGTCTGCTCAAAACCATAAACAAAGTACCGATGCCAGGCCAAGAACGCAGCCTATCCCTACCATCAGTGCTAAGAAAAAAACCGACGATCCGAGTCAAAAACACATACCGTGCGGTGCACGAAATTGCTCTTAACGATGTGTAGGGCCACAAAATCATCATACCGATTCTTGGCTCCTCTTGCGTCTTTTGCGGGCGTGCTGGGGGGGAGATGGGTTAAACAGAGCACGGATTCAATATATGCCTTTTTCTGTGCCCGTGAAAACGCTCTCCAGTCGCGGCGGACTTGTAGTTTTTCCATTGTGCAACCTCCCGATTCTTTGCTCGTGATATTGTTGATGACTATATCGAGGGCTAAGTTGAGTGCGGAACGTGCGAGTTGGTTGAGTTGGACTGCTGCGACGTCTGTTGAGCTGGACGCCGCTGTAGGAGGCAGCATCGAGGGAGATGTGGCGGTTGGACTGGCCCAGGTCGATGAAAATAGAAGCGCCAACGTGAGGAGTCGAAGGGAAATCATTGTGGGAGGATTTTGGTGGATCGCTGTTCCTAAGTGAGACTGACAAGAATGCAGTTGATATTTGCGGCACCATCGATCATGACTCGAACATACGGCCAGAATATGTCGCTGAGTTCATTCTCTTGCGGCTGACGAAGCCGAGAAACGGAGGATAAGAATCGTCTAGCCATTGAAGTTCGTATTCAGCGCTCCATCACCACCTCCTCAAACAGCAAACGTCGTACATCGCGTTCGTTGTCCCACTCCCCTTTTGAAAAATCGTCGATCTTCGCCGTCAGTGGTCGGTTATCCCCCAATTAGCAACCCTCCAAAACAAGATATCCTCTCTGCGAGCACATCGTAACTGCGTAAACGATCCAATCCTCTGTGTGCATTCGGGATGCAGTGCTGCCCGAGGTAAGGCGGGCTAGTTGGGTCTGTGTGACTTCGGACAATACTTTGGCGGAGCTTGCTCTGCAGGGAAAACTTCGACATTGGAATCTTCCGAGAGAGAGAGAGAGAGAGAGAGAGAGAGAGAGAGAGAGAGCGAAGGGCATGCGCGTGATGACGATTGTGGAGGGGAATAATAAGGGAGAGATGGGAGGATTGTCGAGGGCCGACACACCAACTTACGCCAGATTTCACCATCTTTTGTGGCTTCAAGCCCCCTGCGACGGTCGTCATCTCCCTCCTGTTTCCCTCCTCGCTCTTGAACAGCTGATGCGAACCTGTTCAACAACAGTACATACTCACCAATAAATCAAGAAACAAGCTTTTCGTTCAACTAGACGCTCCAGCACCGACGCAGTCTTCGAGTCACAGACTTTTCTCTCGTCTGACCTTCAATGCAGACTGTCCGCAACTCCACCTGGATTTCCCTTGCCAGGTGCAACGCGGAGTCGACAGAGAGAAAGAAAGTGTGTATGTGAAATATGTATGTCGTATTTGATTCTGCCTAAGACGCCATGAAATCCCACCCAAATGTAATGTGCAGCCCCCCAATGGATATTCGCCTTTCCCTCCGTCTATATATACAGACATATGAACATATACCGTACAGCCCGAAACAAGAATGTACGCCGTCATCATCATGGCCGGTCTCAAGATTATCACCACGACGGGAGCGGCGTCGTGGCAGCAACATTATTAGGCAGTCCCGTCTCATAATTCATGACCCCGATGAGGTCAAGTCGCTCATCCTCATATGGTTCTCCTAATTGGAAATGTGCAATGTGGTTGCCCCAGAGGTCCTTGGACCATGTCACATATAGATGTTTGTCGCAGACTTGGACCTTTGATGTTGGCGAGTTATCGGGCATCATATCGACTGTTTGAAAGGAAACGTTAAGACTCTCCAGGGAAAATAAAAATCTCGAAGGGAAGATTCATACATTTTGAGCAGTAGCCTTCCCAATTAATCTCTCCGATCGAGTCGGATGTTATCCCCGTGCATTCGAGGAGCCCGTCTAGCTGAACGTAACATTGTCCATCGCCATTTGGGTCTGTGAAGGTGAGAGTGCCGCAGTGGGCCAGCGAGGCGAAGGTGAGTAATAGGCCCGAAATCCACGCTGTGTGTGGTGGCAACATGGTGGTCTGTATGTATCCGCGTGTGTAGGGTGGTGGATGGAGGAGTGAGGAAATAGATCCAAGAAGCATTCGTGCCAGCAGGCGCCCGCAACATTAAGGCGGACCCCTATTATATACACAAGGCGACCAGAGTCATTATTGGCTTACATTCTTCTGACGTTCTGCACGGTGGACCCCTTTGGCCGGGAGGAGGGGGGCGATTACGACGACGAAAGCTTAACGGGGCCGGAAGGGCGCCGCCAACTACGGAGTACCTTTTGTCCAAGCCTAGATTAGCAGGACCCTGGCTTTGAGCCCTCGACCCTGCATTTATTGGCCCTGTTTTGAGGGTTCCGCCAAGATAGCCCCGACTCCAAACTACGGGACTTGACTTGGGTCCGTGATGATGTACAGCCAAGCCTTTTTGCGGTAACTCAATCTCACACTAAAAAGTAAGCAGCGCCGGTTGCTGTAGTTATTCTTGACTTTCAGGCCCAAATAACAATCATATTAAAATGATCACAATCGGGTTGACAATGGTGTGGGAATTAATTGGTATTGCGATATCTAATCCGTGCGCAACGCGACCGAAGCTTGGAGGAGGAATGTCGCCATCCTTCGAGGGTCTTTTGCAATCGAGTAGAGTTTAGTCTGGGGATAACGGGGGCCGCACCACCCTACATGGGTTATTGGGGCCATCCCTCGCGTTTTTCTTTGTTGGTTGGTCATCCTGGTGTCTTAGACCCTGGTCTTTAATTATCATGGTTGGTCTTTATTATTATTCCACGGTTATTACTGGTAGAAGGAGACCAACCCTCCGTACAGACCCCAAGGTTGGAGGCTGACCTCATCCTTCTGTGGCCCGATCCTGAAGTGAATTAAGTTACGATCGACTGACTTGTGAATCTAAATGGCGGACCCAAGCAAGTAACTACATGACCTAGTGCCTTGTTCCACAATCCCTGGCGACGACCGGATCCCTCCTACCCGGATTTACGGGAAGCGCTAGGCGTGACGCAAGCCAGCAAAAAAGGGTCTCGGTCCCGAGAGGATTATGTCGCTCAGCTCGTCGAATTGGGAACAGACGGGGACAGGACCCCCTTTAGGCAACCATGCTCGGTCATTGGTGGAAGTGGGCAGCAGGAGGCGAGAGGACCTGATCTGTCCAGTATGTATTGTCGCTCAGGCGGGCCAGCTCCACCGCCGCCGGCGTACCACGGATGAAGGCACGGCCCACAATCAAATAATGTCATGTCCCCTGCCTTGCTGTTGGGAGACTATTAAATTTTAGCGAGTGTGAGGGCAAACAGGGAAGAAAATGACGTGGGAAGCTCCGGAAATTAAGGTGGGCTCTGCATTGAGGATCTCGACAGCTCAGATTCTCATGGCGTGCTAGGCATAATTCTTGTGAATTGTAACACTCTTTCCAATTAATGGAAAATTTTCGGCCTTGACTTTGCTTATCTCTTAAATAATGCTCCACTCTATATACTGGCGCTGTACTACACTGTATTCCCTATTCTATTAGTAGGGTCTGCGTTGAGGGTTCGCTGGCGCTATCAGTAATACCGGAGCCACTGGAAGACACTGGAAGAGACCGCGCCCTACGCACGATTGTCTGCTAAAGCATCCCGAGTGAAACGAGGGTTATACCTTGTTGTTGTACGTACAGCTTGACTGAGAAATAACATTCCAATCTACAGACCCGATCAAACCGTGGAGATTGCACATGGCATCTGACAAAAACATGCACTCTCCCGAACCTAACGCCCGCCGCCAACTCCTTTTCCGCAGCATGCAAGGGATGGCATGCTACCAGATACCTTATTAACGCAGAATTCATAGCCTCGTCACATTTTCTACGGCAAGCCAGCAGCCCGCCGAATACTCCGCCGTGCTCCCTCCCCAATGACATTGAGCGCTCCCTCAGCCTCCAGCGCGCGCACCGCGTCGCCGAACTGACTGTGTTCCAGCGACACGTCGCTGTTCTCATTCAAGTCGCGGAAGAGATCAGCCCAGCGCACGGCGCCGCCGCTGACCCCGCCGCGCTCCTCGAGCCGGGCCATCACGGCCTTCTTGAGGTCCTCGCGCAACCGACGTTCGCTGGCGCTGGTGCCTTCGGTCAGTAGGCCCATATCGATCAGACCTGTCCGGGCATCGGTGGCAGCCTGCTTGATGGCTGACCGGATCAGTCGCACGGCTTCCTCCACATCATCGGCTGTCACTTCGTGCGACAACCGCATGCGTGCGTGGGCTTCGGACAGTCGGATCATAGATTCCAGTTGGCGGGTTGTGGCCGTGATGCGGCGTTCGGCACTGCGGATGTCGTCACCAAGCTTGCGCATGGCCACATAGGCATCCGAAAGAGCCTGGCCGGCCGCTGGGGTCAGCACGGGATGGATCTGGGTCTTTGCATAGGTGATGTAGGCTGTCAGGAATTCAATAGGCTAGAATAATGGGTCAGCTCAAGCTCTCTAAATGTTGATATGAGATGCAATTTACCAGAATCTCCTGAGAGCTGGCATTCTCCGGGTTATCTTCCAGGTACATGCCGACCAAGTGCTTAGCCAGCCGACGATCCTCCGACTCATCCACCCGATCCAGCACCAGGTAGACAAGATCGAACCGAGAGAGCAGGGTCGGTGGCAGATCGATATTCTGTGGAACGGGCAGCCTCGGGTTGTACCTGCTGCCGATCGGGTTGGCGGACGCCAGGATAGACGTGCGCGCATTCAGGGTCGTGATAATGCCCGCTTTGGCGATGGACACCGTCTGCTGTTCCATGACTTCGTGGAGGACGGACCGCGTGGATTCGTTCATCTTGTCGAACTCGTCAATGCAGCAGACACCCCCATCCGACAAAACCAAAGCACCGGACTCCAGGACCATCTGTCGGGTTTCCGGGTCGCGAGTCACATAGGCAGTCAAACCGACGGCCGATGAACCTTTACCGCTGGTGTAGACACCACGAGGGGCGATCTTGTGAACGTAGCGTAGAAGCTGAGATTTCGCGGTAGACGGGTCACCACAGAGCAGCACATTGATGTCGCCACGATACCGTGGGTTGCCGCCCTTCTGGAACGTCTTGTTCGTGCCGCCAAACAATTGCAGCAGAATACCCTTCTTGACGTCGTCCATCTCGTAGAGACTGGGGGCTAATGATCGAGCAAGCAATTCATAAACATCGGGGCGCGAGGCAGTCCGCTTGATCTTTTCCTCTTCCTCAGCCGTGAGCTTGCGCGAATGGTCCGCCTCGGCGGCCTGTTCAGACATTTCCTGTTCAACGGTCGACACGTCGATCCCCAGTTTCTTGCGGTCGACCTTCTGCACGTGAAGGACATCGACATACGTCTTGAACAGCGACTTCTGGGAGCGCTGACGGGCACTCACGCGCATCGGGTTGCATCGAAAGATTCCAGTGACTTCGACGCGGTCACCAGCCTTGCAAGAGTCGACTAATTCATCATACACACAGAGCGAGACCGAGTGCGGTGTCTGTCCATCGGGGACGTTGTCAGGAGTTTCCTGGAGCTTGATAACCTGCTTGTCGGAGAAAGAACAGCGGTTGTGAATGAGCTGCATGGTGTTCTTCTCCTCACATCCGCCCCGAGGACAGGTGGTAGGTTCGGCAATTCGGCCACGGTCGATGTCGATTTGCACACCATAGCCGCAGGCGCTGCAGCGGAAGAATGCTAGCAGAGTGTGAGCAGAACGAAACGCCAAGAGATGACAAGCAACTCACCTTCTTTCATGTCAGGGATAGTTGGAGTGGTTCGGATGACCAACCCCTTGACAGCGACCAGCTTGTCCATATCTGGAGGAAGTCAGCAATTAGGTCTGGATATTAGACGAGGAAACCCTACCAGCTGGGTCAAGGTCTCGCATGTTCACGGTCTTGTCCAGACCGAACGGAAGCACCTTGAAGGTCATCGCCTCAACTTCCCCCACCAGGTCAGGAACATCACCCGCCGGAACAGCACCATCAGATGTGAGAATTGGTTGGCCCCGTCGATCCCGACCCTGGACACCTCGCTGGCTCTCGGATCGGAGAACGTCCATCTCCTTCAGCGCCAAATCAACCATCACATCTTTGACAGTCTGATCCATCAGGGGGATGATTTCCTGTGGGTATGCAAGCAGCTGGTGCCACAGCTTCAGTGTCGACGGATACGCCTTGAGGTTTGCGGCATCCAGATTGAAGGTCATCAGACCAATTTTGCGCATATTGTTCAGCATGTTGATGTATTCGCGCTTGTCTGCTATATCTCCCATCCTCCGAGTCTCATCCTCCGTTGCACCATCCGCCCAGAGACGGTACTTGGTTGAAAAGTTGTAGAGAAAGCTTTTGAAGGCAGACATGGAGTCTTGGATCGAGATGTTCGTGCCCCAGATTACACGTGATGAGTTGCCGGCCATGGCCTCCGCCTCTGAGGTACCAGGGTTGATGTTGGAGAAGGTGGCATCGGAGCGAGGCGCCCCCTCGCCCGCCGGCATCCCATTGGCATCCACGAACATGCGATTCCTGCGATTCGGGGTCGATGCAAAGCCACCCGAGTGCAGATCGCTGCGGCGGGAAGCACCCCGCCGGTCCTGGTCTTGGTGTGATGAAACAAACAAGCCACTGCTTACGCTTAGTGCATCTGAGCGCAAGTCGGAACGGATGTCTGTTCGGCCGGCACCTCGTGTAGGGCTAGAGCTCGGGATGTAATGAATGGGAGAAGAATCTGTACTATAGGTTTAGTGGACTGGGACAATTCGACCCGCAACAGATTGGCATACCTCTGACTTGGGCATTTCCGCGGGGGGTTCTGTCGCCATCATCCATTGTCGACGGCGCCCGTGCTGGCGAGCTAGGCTCATCCATGCGAACATCCGGTGTACTTGCATCACTGGGGCCCTTGTTGGGGGACGACTGAAAGAACATTGGCGACGAGGTGGGCACTGCTCCCTCAGCCAGACGGCGGGACGCGCGGGGCGTGGCTTGGAAGGTCGGGCTGCTGGGGGGCTCCTGGCGGGAGGAGGAGGGAGACGCGGTGGGGTTTTGGGAGGAGCGTCCTCTCCGACGACTGGAAGCCGGGGACGACATGGTGTGTGTATGGGTGGATGGGTGGGTGGTGGGAAAGAAGATAGGAAGGTGATGGGGATTGGAGGTCTGGCGGGCAAGGGAGAAAGAAAAACGCGAGCCATCTGACCGAGGCGCGCGTTCGCGTGTAAAGTGGTTTTAGCGTGTTTACTCGCTGGTGCTTATCTAATGTGGCTGATGACCTGTGGCTGGGCTGCACCGCCATCCTCCGTGGAGCCTTCCCGTTCGGGAGAAGCGTACACAGTCCTTGGTATGGGCAGGGTCGTATCTGCTGAATACTCTCGACTTTCTTGCTTGCTTTCTGGCTTCGACAGCGCAACTCAGATTCTCTCGGCCAACCAACCACCACCGCGTTTCACCAAGCGCCCTGATGTCATCCCTCTAAACAGATCGGCGTCCACGGGGTTCCTCCAATCATCATCGCCAGCCCACGTCGTCCTGTCTTAACCTGGAACTAGAGCAAAGCGCCCAGCCACTTTTGTCATTGTGCGACCTCCATTTCTGGGGTTAGTGCGCTCCACCGCGGATTCATTCAAGCCTGGCGCTTTGTTGCTGTTTTATGACGGACTACTGCTTCGCTTGGGCTAGCATTCCCTTTATTCACCACACCACTCCCCAATCCCCCTCAGCATGCTCCCTTCCTGACCTAGCACCTCGCCTACTTTTCTCACAACCAACTCCCTCGATAGGGAGATTGTGAGATGCCCTCTCGGTCACACTCGTAACACGTTTTCCCCTGGACTGACTATCATCCTGGCCGCCGATCACCATGCCGTCCGGTCTGGAGCAGGCATTGGAACACTCCGACACCCGTGGCCGGACAAGTGAGGGTGTCAATATCAAAACGTTCGTGGCCTCGCTGGCGACGGCTATCGTCGTTTTTGCAGTGGAATTTCTACTGTTCTTGCTTCTAAAGGGCAAGCTCACGCGAATCTAGTACGTCTTCTGGAACACAGCAATGACTAGTCTTGAAAAACTGACCCCGAAATCGTTTCCAGTCAACCTCGAACCTATCTTGTCCCGGACCGCGAACGCACCAAGCCCTCGCCGCCAGGCCTGTTCCGATGGATCGCTCCCGTCTTCCGGACGTCGAGTTCGGAATTTATCCAAAAGTGTGGACTCGACGCATACTTCTTCCTACGCTACTTGCGCATGCTCCTTAAAATCTTTGTGCCTCTAGGCCTCTTGATCTTGCCAGTGTTGCTTCCACTCAACCGAGTCGACGGCAAAGGCACAACGTACATGAATGGCACCGGCGGCGACCGTTGGAACATCACCGGCTTGGACCAGCTGGCCTGGGGCAATGTCACTCCGCAGCATACCAGCCGGTACTGGGCTCATTGTGTAATGGCTGTGATTGTGGTCTTCTACGTTTGTGCTGTGTTTTTCGACGAGCTTCGGGGGTACATTCGTCTGCGACAGACCTACCTCACCTCCCCTCAGCACCGATTGCGGGCTTCTGCAACCACAGTTCTGGTGACGTCTATTCCGCGGGAATGGCTCACCGTTGAAGCCCTTGATTCCCTCTTTGACGTCTTTCCTGGTGGGATCAGGAACATCTGGATCAACCGCAACTTCGATGACCTAAACGAGAAGGTGAAAGCGCGGAACGATGTCGCTCTACGGCTTGAAGCGGCAGAAACCGATTTGATTGTAAAATGCAAAAAGGCGCAGTTGAAGCAGGCTAAACATGAGGCAAAGAGGGCCGGCAAGGGCCACAAAAAGGCCGGGGACCAGGATCACTCGGCAGCCGAGAAACGAGATTCCAACATGACAATGGGACCTGGTGTGAGTTCAGGCGATCCTCACCAAGCACATACGTTACAGGAGGTTTTGCATCGGCCACCAGAAGGGGAACCGAAAAAGACCTCCCAGGACGGCCCACGGTTAGGTGTGCTCAACCCTCTGGTTGCAGCTAGTGCCGTTGGACATGGTGTGGGCAAACTGGGCAAGTCCGTACTGGGTGGAGTGAAGAAGGTGGAAGGAGGAGTAGATGGTACATTGACACGCACTGGTGGCTTCGTTGCTACAACAGACGTCGTTCTTCCACCCCTTCAGAGCCGAAGCAATTCCCTAGAGAACCACGAACCCATCGCAGAAGACACCACTGCTCCAAAATCCCTTCAAAGTATTTCGGAGCCGCCGACACCACAGACGGCCACCGGTGATCAAACATTGTGTCACGACTCTCATTCGCTACCACCAAAGCGGCCCTTCTGGAAGAGGAACCTGTCGTCCCAGTCGAAAGTCCACCATCTTCCAGAGCCTGACGAGTATCCGCTTACTGGTCCTGACTCGCCTGACAAACCTGGTATCGGCCAAGAAAAAGGCAAGAAACGGCAAAGTCACAAGGAAGGAGACGATGTCGAAGGCCACCAGTACCCCGTCGCGTACAACGAGGACTTCGATAATGAAGACTTCGGCGAGCCAATGTGGAGGAAATACATCCGATCCAAAGACCGTGAGACCCACCGTCTTCCTATCTTTGGTTGGAGTTGGATGCCCTCGCTTTGGCTGATGGGCAAGAAAGTCGATACCATTGACTATTGTCGAAAGGAACTGGCTCGATTGAATCTGGAGATTGAAGTTGATCAACAGCATCCCGAGCGATTTCCGCTGATGAACTCAGCCTTTATCCAGTTCAACCACCAAGTGGCTGCGCACATGGCCTGTCAAACCGTGAGTCATCATTTGCCCAAGCAGATGGCTCCGCGGGTCGTGGAGATCTCGCCAGACGATGTCATCTGGGACAACATGTCGATCAGGTGGTGGGAACGCTATCTGCGCACCTTTGGCATCCTCACTCTAGTGTGCGCTATGGTCGTCGGATGGGCGGTCCCCGTCGCGTTCACGGGTCTGCTTTCGCAACTCTCTTATCTCGAAAGCGCGTTCCCGTGGCTATCCTGGCTGAAACAGCTGCCGGAGTGGTGCATCTCGGCGATCCAGGGTATCCTGCCCCCACTGTTCCTAGCGATTCTCATGGCAATCTTACCTCTCATCCTCCGTTTTCTGAGCCGCACGCAAGGTCTTTCCACGGGAATGGCTGTTGAATTAACCGTTCAGCATTACTTTTTTGCTTTCCTCTTTGTGCAGCTGTTTTTCGTTGTCACAATCGCCTCCAGTTTTGGGACGATCATCGATAATGTCACCAACGTGACCAGCTGGCCGAATATCTTGGCTCAAAATATCCCGAAGTCGAGCAACTATTTCTTCTCATATATGATTCTGCAGGCCATGTCGGTCAGTGCGGGTGCCCTTCTTCAGATCTTTGGGCTAGTCAGCTGGTTTATTCTTGCGCCTATCTTGGATTCAACAGCCAGAAAGAAGTGGGCGCGGACAACGAATCTGAATCAGATGCAATGGGGCACGTTCTTTCCGGTCTACACGACGCTGGCCTCAATTGGTATGTGATCTTTCTGGGGGTGTCAAAATGATCATCTAACCTTCTCTTCAGGGCTGATCTACTGTGTAATCGCACCTCTCATTCTCGTCTTCAACATTATCACGTTCAGTCTTTTCTGGTTCGTTTATAGGTATAATACGCTCTACGTGACGAAGTTCCAATTCGACACGGGTGGTCTTCTTTTTCCGCGCGCAATCAACCAGCTCTTTACCGGACTATATTTCATGGAAGTGTGCCTCATCGGGATGTTCTTCTTGGTCCGAGATGAAAATAGCGATGTTGCTTGCCAGGGACAAGCAATCTGCATGATTGTGGTCCTGATCTTAACGATTGGATATCAGATCCTTCTCAACAACGCGTTCAGTCCGCTCATTCAGTATCTTCCTATCACCCTGGAAGACGACGCTGTTCGACGCGATGGAGAATTTCAGCGCGCTCAACACGCTCGTCTTGGGTTGACTGTCGAAGATGATGAGGAGGATGATCCTCGGCACGCAGCACAGGAAGAGCCTTCTCGAAATAGAGAATCAAGAGACATTGAACTCAACAGCCTGGATGGCGACAAGAAACGCCAACAAGAAGATAATCGTTTGACCACACCGAAACTTAAGCACCAGTCGTGGGCGGATCGGTCCCCGGACCGTCGGTCCAAGTATTTCGGCATCAATTCCATGAAATCAGCGCCTCCCATCAAAGCCCTGCGCGAGAAGATGGCGTATGACGCTGAGGCTCAGGTGCCCACAGACGCAATCGGCCATGCTTTGTTTGCAGGTATCCATGATGAATTGGAGGATCTCACGCCGGATGAGCGCGACCAGTTGGTCCAGCGCGCATTCCAACATGAGGCTCTTCGCGCCAAGCGACCTGTCATCTGGATCCCCCGCGATGATATCGGGATCAGTGACGACGAGGTTTACCGCATACAGCGGTTCAGCAAGCATATCTGGGTCAGCAACGAGTACCAGGCACTCGATGGCAAGTGTCGGACAATCTTCAGCCGCAGTCCGCCAGATTTCTCAGAGGTGGATTTGATACGATTGTGAGATTCGGTGTTGTCTTGTTTCCCATGGCGCATTGCATAGCATTTGAGCGTTGTATTTTCCCATAGTATAGAGCGGTACGTCATAATTTCTGGTCGCAAGATGAAGCATATCGATTCATTGCATTGCACACCATTCGCGTGGTATATTCTATCTCCATCAGTCCATAAACCGACACAGCGGCAGCCGATAATTATCCACAACCCAATACGCCCTCCGCACACCTTCCCATTCGCCCTCCAGCTTCGGCACAGGGATCTCCTCCCAATTGACCTCAAACCCAGCCTCGAACAAGTCCATCTCCACCACTTTCTGATACACATCATATGAGATCTGCCGATCAGCACCCATCCCATTAAAGAACCCCCAGTTCCCACCCTGCTCCAGCAAGCCGATGACCTGCTCCGAGAAAAACTCCCTGAAATCACCATACGACTCTGCAAAGGTATCGTAGTAGATCGCGTCAAAGGTCTCGCCCTGCATCACCAGTTCCGGCAGAATATCCTGCCAACGGCCCTCGTGGATCACCACGCCGGGCTTGGAGTCCCATCCTTTTTGCTTCATCGCTGCGACGACGTCGCTGTGCGCTTCGACGATGTGGTGCGAAGCTGGTGAGCGGTCCTGCAGGAATCCGTCCACGATTCCCATCCCGTGCCCAATGTTTAGCACTTTGAGGCCTGGCGCCGGGAGTAGTGCTGTGGCGGATTTGCGCATGATCTCGCTCTCCCAGCTCATCATTACTCCGTTCTGGTCTGAGTCTAAGATCCGCTCGTTGTTGATGTTGAGGTGGGAGTCCAGATAGCGCGGGTTCGTCACGCTGGGGTTGCTGGTTTCGGTTGTTGTAGGAACTTCTGTAATAGTTTCCGCAGTGGCTTCAACCAGCTCCGGTGCCGTTTCATCTTCCTCTTGTGTTTCTGTCTCTTTTTGGCCTTCTTCTTCTTCTTGCTGGTCACCATCCTCGTCCTCCCCATCAGACAGCGCCTCATACCCATCTAACCGATTCAGCAGCAATTCCGCTCGAACTCCCGCATCAACAAGAAGCTCGTACAGCTGCTGCACCCCGATTCTGCGCGCCAAGCAGCCCGGCGTCTCGTCGTTGTTATCCAGGTCATTCCAAATAGCACCCTCCTGCAACAAGAACTTGACCGTCTCCACGCCAGACTGCACGATCTCAGCCCTGTCATCACCCGCAGCAGCACCATTGGTGGCACCATTGGCGCCATTTACTCTCGTCTCCTCTTCCTCTGTCTCAGACTCGCATGCTGCGATCGCGGCGTGGAGAGGCGAGTATCCCGTTTCGGGGTCTTTGACGTTCGCGGCATCTGGGAGCGCGGATTGAGTGCGGACAAGCCGGCGGAGCTTTGGGATGTCGTGTTGGGAGGCGGCGAGGAGGATTTCTTGTACGTCGAGATCGACGTCAACTTGCTGGAAACTGATTTGCAGGTCGTCTGTGTTGGGGGTTGCGTCGGGCATGGTGGCGGATCTGAAGGATAAGTTAGTTCCGGGCTTGCGACTGTGTATTCTTATTGTCCTTAGACTTACTGGCTCAGCGACCGTGGGTGATGTAGCTGGTAGTGGTTGTGGCGGAGAAGAAAATATATTTCTGCAATCCATTACGCTCGCCGCCTTCGTCCCCGCATACAATGAAAGAATCCGGAAAGATGGAGAGAAGAGACAAAGTGCATTCGAATGCTCCTGAAACCAACTATTTATACAGATAGATATTCCACAGTCCGCGCGTTCAGCGCCAGCCATTAATTTTGGACTTCTTATTTCTCCTCGGTGTTCGCGTTCACATTCAGTCCCAGACCCTGGGTGTCCAGGTACAGCTTGTTCTTGCCTCCGCTCTCCTGCAAGATCGTGGCAATCTGGCGGGCGTTCTCGATCTTGCGCAGCTCAACGTAGCTCTTACTCTTCTTGATCGCGTCGCCGATCAGCTCCGCAGAGCGAGCCTCACCCTGGGCGCGCACGATAAAGGCCTGCTTCTCCTGGCGGGCCTTGTCGACCACGAAAGCAGCACGTTGGGCATCCTGCTGAGCTACTTGCTTGGCTTCAACAGCGGCGGTGAATTCGGGGGAGAAGGTCAAGTGCTGGAGGTAATGAAAGTCAGTAGTGGTCAATGGTTGTTATGGTGTGACATACCGTCAGGGAAACATCGTCCAGAGAGATGTTAAAACGCGCGGCGCGACGAGCCAGGTTCTCACGGACCAGACGGGCAACATTTTCACGCTGTGTGATCAGCTGGCTGGCGTTGAACTGAGCAACCACGCTCTTCAGCACCTCGTTGACAATCGACGGCAGCACGCGCTCATCAAAGTCCTGGCCCAGAGTCCGGTAGATCTGCGGAAGGGCGTCTATACGAGGTCTCGACAGGACACGGCAAGTGATGTTCACCATCTGTAGGTCCTTGGTGCCGGTCAGAGAAGGGATGTTGCGAGGCTTGGCGCGGACGTCGTAGATAATGGGAGTTTCGACCCAGGGAATGCGGAAGTGGGTTCCTAATGTCACAGACCGCGTGAGAAATGAAATCACCCGAGGGAGGAGGCGGATGCTTACCTTCGTTGTAGATTTCCTTCTTCACACCACCTAGTCGGGAGTACTTGATGGCGCGGTGACCACCATCCACTAGACAGTCTATTAGCAATCTTGCCATCACACAATGCATGGCAAGCATACCGTTGAAGAGAGAATTTGACACAGCCCAGGCTCCCAAGCCGACCAACACGATGGCTCCCACTCCCAGGCCGCCTCGGCCGCCGCCGGATGGAAACCCGCCACCAAAGCCACCCTTGCGCTGCTGCAGCATCATCTGCAGGCGTTCCCAGGCCTCCCGTTGATTTTGAGACATGATGGGACGGTAGAGTGTGGAAAAGAGAGGGTGAATGGGGATGCGGACGGGTTGACGGAGATGGAAGAGCTGGACGAAGTGACCTGAAGGCGGTGGACCAAAGTCCGGCAGAATCTTCCGCGTTTTGCTCACCTTCGCTCTTCATCGCCATCCTTCTCTTGCTCTCGAGTGCCCTCCACCATCGCAAAAATGGCGCCCGACCGAACAGGGAAGAGTGTCTTCTTGGGAAATATCCCCTACAGTTCGTTCACAACAATGCTGTTTGTCCTTGTACATAATGAGCTAACAAATTACCTCAGACCTCACCGAGGAACAAGTCAAGGACATCCTGAGCACCGCTGGCATCGTCACCAAGTTCCGCTTGATGATGAATCCGGAAACCGGCAAGCCCAAAGGATATGGGTTTGCCGACTTCGCGGACGCCGATGCTGCCGCGTCCGCCGTGCGCAATTTGAACGACTACGAGATCATGGGCCGCAAGATTCGCGTGGACTGGCCGCACAACAATGAGAAGGACTCCATGCCGCCGGACTACTCTGACCAAACGCAACCACAATTTCAAGATCCTGCGCCAGTACCGCAGCCGGTTCCCGGGTCGTCGCTGCTCCCACCCCTTCCTCCAGGTGTGGAACTGCCACCGCACCTCGACTGCCCCAACGCCATCTCGCACACGCTCGCATCCCTCCCTCCAAACCAACTCCTCGATGTCCTTACACAAATGAAGTCCCTCGCACAAACGGATCCTGCCCGCGCAACGGAACTCCTGCGTCAAGCGCCCCAGCTCGCCTATGCCATCTTCCAGGCCCTGCTGCTCATGAACCTGGTCGAGTACCAGCTCCTGGGCTCTATCGTCGAGCAGGCCGCCCAGCCCGCTGCGGCCGCGCCTCCACCGCCCCAACAGCAGTTTCAGCAATATGGTGGCCAGATTGGTACTCCGCCGGTTGCCGGAAGCCCCTTCGCTCCACCACCTTCGCAAGGTGCAGCGCAGGCTCAAATCCCTAATCAGGAAGAGCTTCTGCAACAAGTCCTCGGCATGCCGCAGTCGGCTATTGATGCTCTGCCTCCTATGGAACGCAGTCAGATCATGCTGCTGCGTCAGCAGCTCATGCAGGGTGGTATGCGGTAATTAGTGGCTTGACCTGGTATTATCTCCGTTCCCTCGGGTCATATTCTATTCTTTTCGGATGATACCACTGCTATGGTGGATCTTTCTTTTGATTGCTCCTTGAACAGGCGGAGGGTCGGCGCAACAGGAGTTATTTTTTCCAATACTTTGCATATTTTTTCAATGCTGAATGTGTATTCCTATAAGATTTAAAGGTCTTTTTTCGATGGTGTAAGCATTTTCTTGTTCTCCTTCCGTAGGAATATATGCTACGCCTTACCAGGTTTTCTAGATTCCCTATAGTGCATGAAAGAGGATGTGCTTAACGTCAAGATTATGTGAACAGCTAGAATAGTTTGTATCTTCCAAACAACGCAATAGGCAGGAATCTAGAGTGTAGAGTAAGAGGAACGTGCAAGAGAATTAATACGGAAGCCGCCCCAGGAAACAGATTGCAGCGTCGCTGCCTCTTCCGCACCTTTCCCAAACACGTCAACACGTACTTCTGTTTTGTTTTCCGCTCCGCGCACCCACTCCACCCATCACTCCTTCCTTCCGCTCCACCCTCTTCTATCCACGTGACACTTCGTGCCCTAGTTGATACAATCCATACAATACTTTTTGTTCAGCCTTATCAGCCTCGAAAGAGGCTCAAGGCCTCCTGGCCTCTAGGAAATTACCCATATTCTTTCCTCTTCTCTTGTTTCAAACACTTTCCCCACGGCCTTCCCTCAAACCCTCAAGTAGAAAGTCCCTCAAACGCCATGCTGCCAAATAGCAAGGCAACCAACAAGCAGCTGAAGGGGGCAGGTCAGTTCGAAAGATCGAAGCAAACTCAACTTGGTTGTATCAGCAATGGAAGTGAAATTCCTGAGGTGCGGAGGGCACAGCTGCTCGAGCCTGGTCGCTATCTCGCTCGCAACTTGCCGCCCATGCACGAATTGAAAGATATCTTCAACGACCTCGCGGAAAATGCTATCAAGCAGGGTCTTGCTGCTGTCCTCAACCACCTGGCAGGAAGACCACTGCGCGTGGCTACGATGTGCTCGGGGACCGAGAGCCCGCTTCTGGCCTTGGAGATGATCCAGAATGGTAAGTCTGATGTTTTGAGT
This sequence comes from Penicillium lagena, assembly GCF_028827675.1. Lineage (NCBI taxonomy): Eukaryota > Fungi > Ascomycota > Eurotiomycetes > Eurotiales > Aspergillaceae > Penicillium > Penicillium lagena. Next base: position 383,391 of record NW_026623227.1, on the reverse strand, counting down.
TCGGTGGTCGGTCCTAGCTTTGAATTTTCATAACTGACCAGTCAAAAGGCCTGGCCTCCCTTCCTGGAGCGGGCCAACTCCGTGTTAAACATCTTTTCAGCTGCGAGATCGTTCCATTCAAGCAAGCGTACATTGAACGGAACTTCCACCCTCCCATCCTCTTCCGTGATATCCGGGAGCTCGGAAATGCAGAGGCGTAAGTGATTGCTTACTATCTCATACATAACATCGACTGATGATTATCCAGGGAAACCGCATACGGATCGCTGGGAAAGATCCCCGGAAACCCAGACCTCCTAGTCGCTGGAACCGCTTGTGTCGATTTTTCCAACCTCAACTCACAGCAGAAATCACTTGAAGATGGTGGAGAGTCTGGAAGTACATTCAAGGGCATGCTGGATTACGCCCAGAAATATCGACCTGCCCTGGTCATCCAAGAAAATGTCAGGAGCGCTCCCTGGGCCGAAATCGCTCACAAGTGGCAGTCGATCGACTACTTCGCGACATGGGCTGCTATCGACACAAAGGCGTACTATATTCCTCAGACTCGCGAGCGTGGGTACATGGTCTGCATCGACAAGGCCCGCCTCCGGAAAATTGGGGTGCAGAATGACACTGAGGACGATGCCATTCGCTATCTCCATCTTGGGGCCCGATGGAAAGAGCTGCTTTCCAAGTTCACACGCCCAGCCAGCTCCCCAGCAGGTATGTTTCTTCTTGGTGAAGACGATAGACGACTGGAACGTATTGAAAAAGACATGAGTACTCGTCTAAATGCCACGGCTGTCCGGGCTGAGGTCGCTTGGGAGAGATACAAGGTCCGTCACCAGCGACATCGCAACGAGCATGATGTTGGAAACCAGCGACCAATTACGCGATCACAGCCTGGCAGCTTTGTCTGTCACCCACCCGATTTCTATTGGCATACCTACATAAACTCGCAGGCGGAGAGAGTTTGGGATACCCTTGATATCAACTTCTTGCGAAAGATCGTGACCTGGGATTACGATATGAATTTCAAGGAGTAGGCTCATCCTGCTAACTTACAAGGAACATGTCTGACGAAGATACAGGCGATGGATTGAGTTGTCCCAGGGTGTTGATCGTGGCGGCGAGTCAAAAGGTTTCGGAATTATCGGCTGCCTCACGCCTAGTGGTATGCCTTTTCTCACTACCCGTGGCGCGCCACTTACCGGTCTTGAGGCCCTAGCACTGCAAGGATTGCCGTTGGACAGAATCAGTCTTACGAGAGAATCACAGCGTGAACTGCAAGACCTGGCCGGGAACGCGATGAGTTCCACTTGTGTTGGGGTTGCCATTCTTGCGGCGCTGCTCGTCGGCTACAATGTCCTGGAAAGAGGCAATGATTCGAAGGACTACCATGATAATGTGGTAAAGGCATCTTTCATCCCTCAGGATGGCTATGATACCACGCAGACTAGCCTGGAGGACGCCCAAGTCCATACAGTCGACCATGTTGATCTCCAAGCTCGAGCTACTAGAAGTGCAAGATATTGCACATGCGAAAAGCAGTCTACCATCAGGAAGAGCATCGTCAAATGCGGACTTTGCAATCATACCGCCTGCAGCTCATGTTCCGGAAATCCTTCTCACTCGTATGAACCTCTTCCACTTTCGCGCAGCGAGCCGTCGGGTTTTATTACATATCTGAAGGACCTGTTGCCGATGAGGCTCAAGCTCACCGGCCTCTCTAATATGGCTTTTGAAAAATTCGCAAATTACAAGCCGGAATGCGTGAAGGGCGCTGAGTGGCAGAACTTCACGGAAATTATCAAAACTGTACTTGGTGAAGAGCTCCGCTTCTTTGACATTACACGAGGAGGGGTCTGGAAAGTCCTCTACAAAGGCAGACATGCAACTTCTAGTCTGAGTCTCATAATCAGCAGCACTGGTTTACAATGGCTCTACTTTGCGAACCCACCCGCATCAGCACCGTCCCAGAGTCTTATCAGAGAAATGCTTGACCAGCCAATAGCAAGAATGACACCCCAGCATAAATCGCTTACTGAAGGCGACTGGGAGATCTATTCTCCCTTTAGCACAAAGTTCACTCTCAAATTTGCAGGCAGCGGGAGCCAAGTCAAGACATTCCAGGCTGAGTGTGGGCTACAGACAAACAGGTATTTGAACTCCAAAACCTGGAGCCGTCTCACGATTGGCGGAGAAGAGGAAGACGCCAGGCACTGGGATGTGGATATTCGGGGCGAATACGAGTATCTTCCTGATTGTGGCACGGCACTTGGATCTCTGCACAAGAAGGCTGCTACTGGAGACTGCCCAGCCATTTACCTTTTTCTCGACCCCACCAAACACGGCAACCCTGATGGAGATCGCTGTGTCTTTTCTCTTGAGCATGATCGTATCCCCGGATACAACAGTCGCATTACCATTGCGGAGTTGGAGCCCTCCTGGAGAGCATGGAATATGACCAGTACTGTGGCAAATGCCAACGCGTTTTCCCGACGCTGGGCCAAAGTATCAGATGCTAGATTGGAAAAATTTGTTAGTGGCCCGATTATCTGCAAAAGTCTGAAACCCGGAGTCCAAGTTTCAATTGGAAGCAAAGATTGCCACGAAAGTTACACAACATTGGTCACGCTGTCTGTACCAGCAGCAACCTCCAAACATGAAGAACAAGACACCAATTGGAGAGCCTTGGACTCTGCGGATTCTGCCGCCACTTTGAAGAATTTCGTCTGGTTGGTCCAGAAGATTTCCGGATGGAGGGAGTTCCAAGACTGGAATCAGATAATTGGCTGGGATAACTTACCACGCATGGAAGAAACAGCGTGCTCGTCCTGCCATCCACCAAAGCCCAGCATCTTGTGGGGCAGAGACCAGAAAAATGTCATTGTGCCGTACGAGAACCCGAAAGAGGCAGGCGCCTATGAGCGAGCTGTCAAGTCGAAGCCGTCTCCATTCCTGGTCTTCAGGCAAGGTGAGCGTGACAGTGAGAGTGAATTTCGGTTCACTCTCAATGTACAGACACTCGCTCATCAGGCTTACGGTAAGCTCGTTGGTACTGGGCCAAATGACGGCGTCAGTCTTCACTGGCGACTCATTCCCGATGCCTTTGACCTGGCCAAGCTGAAGACATCTGATTTTACTCTGAAGAGCAATCAAGACGACACCCCCTGCTCACAGCCGCCTCACTTCAGAGAGAAGTTGAGGAAGGAGCAGCTGCAGTCGTTAGCGTGGATGATTTCTCAAGAGGAGGATGGTGTGACCCCGTTCCTGGAGGAGGAAACAGAAGAGGCTGTGCTCTCTCTGATGCCGTGGCGGGCGGAAGTGAGGGCAGCTATCCCCAGAATTGTCCGGGGAGGCGTACTCGCCGACGAAGTGGGATATGGCAAAACGGCAATCATTCTTGGCCTTATTGATGCGCAGTTCCAAAAAGACCGCTCGCTCTCATTGGAGGTTTCTGGGTTGATCCCCACTCACGCAACCCTGATCGTAGTTCCAGACAATGTTTTCGAGCAGTGGCAGTCCGAAATTAAGAAATTTCTCGGGAAGCAGCACACAGTGCTGACCATTCAGGGTGTTGGAAAACTTCGCAAACTCAGCATTCAAGACATCCAACGCGGCGACATCATCGTCGTGGCTTGGAAAGTGTTCAGCAGCAACGTGTACTATGAAACTTTGCAGCAGTTTACAGGCACTCCAGAGCCTCCTGCAAAGGCAGGCCGCAACTTTGATAACTGGTTTCAAGATGCTCGAGATGCTCTCAAGGAATTGTGTGGCACTTTGACCTCTGACGGGCCTGAGGAATATCTTCGGGAGGTTCAGACACGGCGCGCGCGGGTCGAAGAGAGCCAAGCTGGGTATACCTATATGCCTTCACGCCGAGTTCGGGGCAAGGGCTTCACACGTGCCCAGCAAGAGACAGAAGCAAGCGCCGGTGGCGATCAAACACCAGATGACAAGCCAATGGACAGTGGAAATTGCTTGGAGAAGGCCTGTAAAGGGGAGGTTACAGAGCGCTTCTCTGAGAAGTCTCAGAAGAAGGGTACAAAAAGAAAACGCGACCAAGTACCTGACAGCAACACCATACCTAGGGTACGAGACGACCGGGAAATATTCAACATTCCAACGACCGGGAAAGATCATGATTGGCGCGAAATGCGGTATCCATTCCTGCACCTCTTCAGTTTCAACCGGATTGTCATTGACGAGTACACATACATCTGCGAAGAAAGACTGAGTTCTATCTTGTCGTTGCATTCACGATCTAAATGGATTCTATCCGGCACACCGGCTATGCGCGAATTCGCCGACATCAAGAGCATTGCCCGGTTCCTGGATATCTATTTGGGCGTGGATGATGACGGAGATGTGCCCACGCAGAACAGCCGACTGAAATCCATTCGCAAGAGCTACACCGCAGCGGAGGCTTTTCAAACGTACCAGCCTCGTCGTTCTGATGCTTGGTACTGCAATAGACGACAGATTGCGCAAAGGTTCCTGGATCAATTTGCAAGACAAAATATTGCGGAAATTGACCACATCGCCACAGAGATACATCTTGTCCCAATAAACCAGTCCCCGATGGAGCAGCAAACCTATCAAACATTGTTTAATGCACTCCTGAAACAGAATGGCCGGCATCGCAAAATCAGAAATCCTAACAACGATCGCGTAATTTCCCGTTTGAATGAGATATTGAGCAGCAGCAAAGCTCCGCTGGAAGCTCTCATCAAATGTTGTGCATCCACAAAGCTGCAAAATAACCCATGGGATGTCGAAGCATACAAAAGTCGACTGAAGACTCAGAGACAGACGAAGACGAAGAATTATGGCAAATTGGAGGGTCTCGTAAAGCAGGCCGCGTTGACCACCCGTCGGTGGGAGTTGCAGTCAAGTGCTTGGAACAACTGGTTACAGGGAATTCATGTCGACAACATTGGGGATCTGGATACAACCACGGCAGTCTACGAGCTTATCAACTGTTGCTTCGCTTCATATGCTGACTGGGCGGGAAGTGAGGACGGCAAAGGTGTCACGACGGAAATGGAAGAGCGATTGGCAAAAGCATCCAAAAAAGCCAAGAAGCCTTCGGCAAAAGCTAATACGAAAGAAAAGGCGGGGAGCCCCAAGGGCAACGGCAGCTTGCCTGGAGGGCGCTCCAGCAAGAGAGCCAAGCTCACCTCCAGCGGCCTTACTGCCGGTTCCAAGTCACAACCTCATTCTCAAAATGTGGGAGCCGTGATGAAAACACTGGCGGTTAACATTATTTCTACCTTGAAGCTGATTGTTCAAATCGAGCGTGATATCCGCTTCTCGGAAGCCATCGTGAACCTACAGACCGCAGGTATGGCAATATCATGCTGCAAATGTAATACTCAGCAAAACAGCATCACCAAAGTGGGACTTTTAACATCCTGTGGTCATCTCCTCTGCGAAGACTGCATCGACAAAATCCCCGAGAAGGAGCGCCAGTGTCTGGTCCCCGGGTGCGATGGATCCGCAAAGCAAAGCAAAATCGTCCACGGATCTAGCGTCGAGGGCGGGAAGAGCAGTTCTGAGAGAGACAGCAAGATTGAAAAACTGGTTGAGATACTTCAGCAAGTTCCCGACAACGAACTGGTGCTCGTCTTTGTGCAGTTCGAGGATCTGATGCCAGTCGTCTCTCGTGCGCTTAAAGCCACTGGCATTGAACATCGCATGGCACGGGCTGGAAATATGGGCCCAATTAATGAGTTCATCAAGCTGAATGGCGGAAAGAGCACGGGGAAGCAGCATGCTCGGCCTAAGGTGCTTATTCTTCGGCTGGGTAGTTCGATGGCTGCTGGATTGTATGTATTCCGCTCTCTTCTCCGATCACAATCCAAACCGTTTATTTACTGACACTTCCTAGGAATCTTCAATGCGCGAACCACGTCGTCTTCCTCTCGCCTCTCCTCGTTTCAACTCAACAGGAATGGAACGCCGGGATGACCCAGGCCATTGGACGAGCACGACGCTATGGGCAGACGCGGACAGTGCACGTGTATCATCTTTTGATGAAGATGACCGTCGATGTGAACGTTATGCAGGAACGAGAGGGCAAGATCCTGGTTGAGCGCCGTGGCGCGTTGGAATGGGTGTCTCCGGCCGAGAGCGAAGCTGAGGGTGTTGTTCGATGTGGAGGCGAGCCATTTGATGTTCGACTGTGATCTGATATTTTCAATTTACTTTCGATCTGGAGACAGATGACAGGGAATTGGAGATGGATGAACGGGGATATCGATGATCTTAACCGGGTTTTGATTTTCATGGTTTACAATGGGCTGGAGGGCTCGTTGTTGGGTGTCTATACTACTACTGTTCATGGAAAGAATCTCAGGTGTCTGAAGTATTGAAAACAAAGGAAATCTGCCATTGATACTCGCATCACGCTTTGTTCGGTCCCATGACAGACCAAAAAGCAGCGGAGAGCAACGTACTGTACATGATAAGGCAAAAGCCCGACACTCCCGGGGTCAGGGTTCGGTAAGTGTATATTTTCCAAGTGCAAGGCTTGTGTCGGTGTCAAACTCCCCCAAATTATAATTCCATCATCCCTCTATTGCTGAGCCTTCGCGTCCAATGCACCATCCTTCCGCATCATGGTCTCCGGGTTCCACTCGGGGTTCTTCAGGTTTGTCAGGCCGGCACTGTTCTCACATGTGTCGCGCCCGGTCAATGGGCCCGGTGCGGGGATCTTGGTGCTGGCACCGGTGGCGGTCGTGGAATCCTTGAGGGCTGTGAGGAGGGTCTTGATGGACTCCGGGGTCAGGTCCTCGTAGTAGTCGTCGTTAATCTGGACCATAGGGGCATTGACACAGGCACCCAGGCACTCGACTTCAATGAAGGTGAACAGGCCGTCCTCAGTCGTGTGGCCGGGGGTGATGCCCAGGTGTTCCGTGATGGCCTTGACGATGGCGTCACTGCCGCAGCCGCCGAGTTGGCAGGGGGTCTTGAACGAAAATTGCTACATTAGCACACTGCGAGAAATAGACATTTGAGGGAGTGATACCGTAGTGCACAGCTGCACAAAGAACTTGCCGACCGGTTCCCGGTTGTACATGGTGTAGAAGGTGGCCACCTCGTAGACACGCATAGGAGGCATCTCAAGCATGCGCGCAACCTCATTCATGACACTGATGCTGGTCCAGCCGTGCTGGCGCTGGCCCAGATCCAGAAGTGGCATGACAGCGGCCTTCTTGTATTGTGGCGGGTAGCGCTTGAGGATCTCATCGGCGAGTTTGAGGTTCTGCTCGGAGAACTTGAAGGGAATGCTCGGGTTGTTGGTGGGATTGTTGCGGTGCTGTCAGGATCGTTAACATGTGCTTCAATGGCTCAGTTTCGTGGGTGTGCGAGCAACGCAGTCTCCAACGTACCACGGAAAGGGATTCGCTGAACCGTTGCGGACCGGCCGAAAATGGTCTGCTTTGGGCGGAAACCTGGCGTAGCACCTGGCGGCCAACCCGCGGGACGTAAAAGAGCTTGGAAGCCATCGCGGGCAGAGAGTGTGGAACTGGAGGGTGGTCGGGAGGATGAGGTTTGGAGTTCGGGCGGATTCGAGTTGGCGTTTTGCGGGAGGGATGGATTGGCCAATCAGCGATGGCAGATTACAAGAATGAGTCAGCACAATGTTTCTCGTCACGTGATTATATAGATCACTTCTGCCCTAAGAAGTACCAAGGTCGGGCTCGGGTATTACCCAGTGTTTCGCCCGCGAAAACTGTTTGGCGTCCGGCTACAATTTATTGCTTTAATGGTCTCTCAAATAGTTGGCTGTTGCAGATATCCCGAGAAGCAGTGGTCAGCACAAAATTCGAAGGAAAACGGAGACGCAGGAAAGAGCAAACAATCTCCTGTTCCCCATATTGAAGCACGACCCACTAGGCCGAGTGCGGATCCGTATTCTAGTCTAGTGGCTATCCAACTGCTGAGGCTACCACAGCTATATGTACTCTTTGACTCCCATATTTAGTGTTCAACTCCCCGAAAGCAAGCATGGGAGCCTTGTCAAATTTCACCATGGCCTATCGGTCTTGGAAGAGCCGTCTGTTTCCTATGAGTAGCCTCCTATGAGTAGGGGCTGCCAGTGCTACCAAACAGCGTACTCGGTATTGAAGTCGGCAGACTCAGTAATTAATCTGGGCCTTACATTGGGGTATCTTTTCGGTCGCGTCATATTGATCCTGATAGTTTGCTTGTATTGCAGATCGAGAGTTTTGATGGGATACGAGTGATACAATTGGATTGAGGGGGGAGAGAGGGGGGGGGGGGGGGGGGGGGGTTGTGAACACGTACGATGCGTCCATGGCGAATAATGACACACAAAATCATATTGAACGGTCGATTCGGACGGACTGTGTGGAATTAAGAGCTCACCCGCGTCTCCGAAATTGTCAGTACAGCAAGTATACCATTCTTGTAATTACACTTTAAACGAATTCAGGTAACTTTTCACAACCCATTTTAAATCAACTTTAGATGATGTAAAAGACGCACTCGTGTCCCTCGTACTAGCTCCTGCAACCAGTTCGGCCAGCCTCTGAGGCCAGTCAGAATAGTAAATGTAGCTGGTAGAATCAACTGAGCACTTTCACCCCGAAGGACTTGAGAGGTTATCGCGCTCGCTACTGATTCAGGTTCCAAGGTGTATGCGTTCCAGTCTTGTCTATTCACCATACTTTCGACTAGTGGGGTCCTCACCCAAGTGGGATGCACAATACTGTTGACTAAATTAGCTTTCAGCGCATGAAACATAGCTTCGATTGACTCACGACGTTCGAACTCTGCTGGCATGATGTAGAGAATGAACTTCCTGTGCCAAGCTCTCATGAAAAGCTTGCACTCCCGCTTTGGAAGCAGCATAGCTTGCATTTTTGACCATAGACGCAAAACTCGCCATACTAGCAACCGTGACAACATGCCCATGGTTGTGTTCAATCATGTAGGGCAGGAATTCTCTGACGAGTTTGAAATGCGCCAGAAGGTTGGTCTCCAAAACGCGCATAGTTTGCTCATCCGATTCCTCGAGAATTGAGGAACTGGATCCAATGCCGGCGTTGTTGATTAATACCGTTGGCTCGCCCACTTCCCGGCGAATTTTCAAAGCAGCTTCACCAATCTCCTTCGATGAAGTTATGTCGACCTTGTAAAAAGTAGCCCCGATGGAAGGTGGTAACTCTGGGAGATGCTGGTCGAGAATCACAACTTTGATAGATTTGTCGGCAAAATGTCGCACGATCGCTTTCCCGATCCCACTACTACCTCCCGTGACAAGCACGATTTCCCGCGTCCAGTCCCAAGAAGGATCTCGCACATAGTTATTCAGGGCCAAGCGACTGAGGAGTTGGTTGGATTTGTAAAGAATACCAAACAGAAAAGCAAAACTCAGTGAAAGTTTGGATGCCTCAACGTCGAAATTATTAGTCAGGAAAGGGAAAACTAGCTGGTTGGTCAAAATAGCCAAGCTACCAATAAGAACAGATATGGCGAAGATGGGATTTAGCAAAATGTTGTTGGCAAAGCTATACAAATATGCGAAGGTGAACCCTTCATGTTGCGACTGTAGAAGAGGCATGGTTTGGAAAGAAAGAACTGACCGAGAGCTCTCAGGCAAGGTTGTGATTTGAAACTAACTGGGTACATGAGTGAATTCACTCAACGGCTCCCGGTGATTATTTAGTTGTCTGCTGCTGTATATTCAACTCTGGAATCGGGAATGCCGGAACCACCCAGAGAAAGAAAACATTGATTGTCATTAGTTATATTTTACCTCTTTGCCGAAACTTTATTTCATCCGATTTTAAGATTGGTTAATCAATTGTAACTTGTCAGTTCCCGCAGTTCGAAGAGGAGTCACGTCATCAAGCGGTGGTAGACTACTAATCAGAAGACTGAGTTGAATAATCCGGGGCCGGGAGCCGCGCAGTCTGGAACCCTATATTAAATGCGATAAGTTAAGTTACAACTTGATATGTCAACAACAAGGGACTACGGGGATATTTTATCCCGGCTTTATGCTTATCGATTCTTTGAAAATGGTACATACGGCTGAAAAGACTTATCAACAGCTATCGGCTCAGTACGAATTTGGATAAAATGGTAACTAGTTGTTAAGATATTGATTTATAATATATCGCATGTACTACGGTGTTCCTGACTGCGTTGCTCAATGATAAATCGCATTGAGGTTTCCCATGACAGTCTGAACATTAAAAGTATATGGCGAGATGAGAAAGAAGGATTTTACCACTATGGACCGATTCAGCGTCCACTGATTCATACACTAGTTTTGTAGGGTAAATCCAGGTATATTCGGACGTAAAGCGTCGTAACACGCTAAAACAGTCAACTGAGGGTCTCTTAACGGAGCCCCACAGTGGATAATCAACATGTTCAATGGACAGCTTCAATGCTAGTCAGTTCGCAGTATATCATGCTTGACACTATTGTCGGAGTCTGGAATTTGCGTATCCAGTAGTAAATCTACTAGATAGTGTCATGTGACAATGATTGAAAACGATGGTATTTAGGTCTAGCTAACATGTCCATATTTATAGTAGAGAAGCAGGAAACTCTACACAGTGAGATCTGGCCACATCGGGGCACAGTTCCCTGATGGGGAAATTCCCAGATGAGTAAGCGTCAGGATGCGGCAGCTGGACAAATCACATGGGGGCCATTATTCTGACAACTATATCTTGGTGACGTGGGACGGTCTCATCAGAGAAACGCTATAAGCACTTTTAGAAGATTACTCATTCACTTGGCCGCCAACTCTTCTAGCCTTTATCGAACCGCGTATTCCGAAAGTGGAACCGATCATGCCGGCCAATTATCCATGTATCATCTACTCAAGTGACAAGCTTACAAATGATCTCGCCACTGTTTGGATGAATATTGAACTTTAAACGCGTGCAGCACCACGAGTTATTTAAAATGGTTGTAGTTCTAGAATTCACATAGCTATACTTTGCAAATTACACTTCTCGAATAGTTCTTTGAGATACATGCACAATGTACTGTGAAAAAGATTCACTCCACTCACTCGCAACTGAACTACACGAGCTGACGGCCACTTTGGAATCTACCCTTGCTCAAAATGACCATCCCCGGCCTTCACTGGGGGTGGACGGACCCTCTGACTATCCATTCATGGACTCCGACCACGCAAATTTTGCGCAGATGCGGTACGATATAGTTGATAAGGCGCGAAAAGTTGCCTCCCTTGCCCTGGGCCCAAGAGAGTCCATGTTACATCTTGCCTTTAGCGTAAGTAAAGAGGTGAATGATCTGGAGAAACTTACAGCCTCTAAATAAGTCCTAGTTCCAAGATTATTTCTGCCTGGCGGTGATTCAGCGATATTCCTTGGCGAAGATGGTTCCTCTAAATACGTCAGTAGAATATTCCAACATTGCGGAGGTCGCCTCTTTGTCTGAACGCCAGGTACGAAGCGTGATGCAACATGCTATCGCAAATGGTATATTCTGTGAGCCAGCTGCGGGTTATGTCACCCACAATGCGCTGTCAAAACTTTTGTTGGAACCCGGCCTCGATTCCTTAGTTGGTCACTTCGTTGATGAAGCATGGACAGCGCAGCCAAGTATCCTGGAGGCCTGGAAGCGCTTTCCAAGCGCCAGTGAACCCAGAGAGACGGGATTCGCGCTTTCGGTTGGAGATGGAAAGAGCTTATTTGATTATTTTGCTAGTCATGAGGCTTCTAGAGATCGCTTCAGTCTCGCCATGTCAGCTTTGACAACTGGGGGTGGATTATCCCCGAACTTCGTTGTAGAGAACTACGAATGGAGCGAGCTTCCAGAGGGAGCGATAATAGTCGATGTATGTTCTCAATCCCCAAATTCGACGTGGCTGCTTAACCAATCACCTATTCATCCAGGTCGGAGGGGCCGATGGTACCTTGGCTGTGGCATTGGCCAATCAGTTCCACCATTTAAACTTCATAGTACAAGATCTGCCCGGAGTTGTGCACACTAATACAGCGGCGCTCCCAGCAAACTTGCAGAGCCGCGTTACCCTTCAAGACCACGATTTCTTCGCCCCACAGCGTGTTCAAGCAGACGTCTACATCCTCCGCCATATTCTACACGACTGGCCTGACAAATATTGCATCATTATTTTACGTCATTTGATCGCTGCAATGAAGCCTTCGTCAAGAATAGTTGTTTGCGACACCGTCATGGTGGAGCCAGCAGAGACCAGTGCGGAGCAGTTTTGGATGAGAAGGTACGCTGCAATAGCCCTTCTATGAATTTTCCAGTACTGAATCATATTCCAGTGCTATGAATCTTCAAATGCTGACCATGTTCAATGCGAAAGAGCGTACTCTCCATGAATGGAAATCGCTTCTCGAGCAAGCCGACCGCCGACTGCACATCAAGTCTGTGATCACCCCGGTAGGTAGCCAAGACAGCATTCTGGAAATTGCACTTTTGCAATAAAATATTGCCAACCACGGCCAGCACTATTACTTAGGGAGCATGGGCATAGTCATAGACGCTCCCATTAGTGGTTTTGCTGACTATGGCAGAGTGCCCACAATTTCAGGCGCAGAATGCTCAATTTAGGGCAGCAGGTTATGTATAAAAGCCTCCAAGCCACTTGAGATGGTAATTGCAGGGATCTAAACATGTCAGGATCTTTTGATAGGGCAATGTTGTAGCACGTGTATATTGGTTATATCATCACGAATTGAAATTCCTACAGGTCACACAGAGATTTTACCGTTCATCAATAACTATTTCCTATTATGTATTAGTCATTTATTAGTTAGTGGGCCCTCATAAATTGTCAGGCATTCCCAGATTTAACGTTATCTGAATTAGAGATTTATTTCTTCGTGACTTACACGTCCATGTGGGACTGTCGTATGCCCAGATTCTGACACAATCTCCTGTTCCCTATATTTTAAGTGGCAGATCTATTAGCTTTCGCCTGCAACTCGAGTTTGGCCGTGCATCTACGTGCCTTAAGTCTAGCCGTGATGTTAATCAAAAACTGGCGTCTATGACGGCTTAGTGGCCCTAGTGGTTGGACTATGCTCTGTACAGTGTGTCCGGAAACCGGTATCGTCATCTAGACTCTTCGATCATTTCTCGAACCCTAGTGCTAGGATTGAGTAGGTCGCATCAAGAACAGTTCTTGAATAGTGGTGTTCCTATTTCCCTTGTTATTCATGAAATTGGATTTAGAGTTGCGCTCAGAAGAGCTAATGACAATTTGACATTCTCCAGCTAAAGTAGTCCGAGCGACTAATCTAACGCCTCGCATGGAGGGTATCCGCTCTGCAATCTAAAGAAAACAAAAAATCCAGATAGTCGCGGTAGAGACGAGAGTGGCCAATCGGACTATCGTCAAGCGAAACTCTTTAATAGTTCGAGAAGATACGGAACCATCTTTCGGTACTTTTTCTTCCTCATTGGAGGATGTCGAGCGCGAATCGGTAGCGACTGGGTTTTGGGCGCCTTTGCAGTCGCTGTCAGTAGCTATATTCGGCCCCGAAGATTGTCCAGCATTGAAGTGAGATTCGAGCTCCTGGGGTGCTTGCTCTGTTCTAGTCACAATGCACACGAGCCAATATATCATAACTTGAATGGTTGGAATAGCTATGATCTCAATGATATATGAGAATTTTTCCGGTGAGAAATTTCGGTATAGCGGGGCTAGAGCTTGACCGAAGTAATAAACCATAAAACCTTGAGTGAGCGTTACCCTTAAGAAACTCGCCCTTAAGAAGTTGAGAACGTTGTAGGTGATCGGAGTGGTTTCAGCAAGGTCTTGGAATTTTTGCTGTATCCCCTGTAGGACGCGACTTTTTTTGGACAGACGGGTGACCAGACGGGTGACCAGAGGCATGAGCAGACGGTTGAGTAGCAATCCTGCGATAATGTAACCGAAGATGACCACGAGTGAAAGACCACCCACTTGGTATAGCGTAGAGAGCAAACCATAGACTAGATGACTCTGCGACAACTTATCGGCAACCCGGAGCGTCACAGGCTGCAGTTCACAGTGAAGCATCCAGAAGGTCGACGCTAGTTCGATGATTGTCCATGATGAGGAGACTGCTCGCACAGTGACATGCAAAACCATATAGACGAGACAGCGCCAGTGTCCACACGTCCACTGGGCCCGGACAGTTGGATCGAAAATCTTTTTTAGCTTAGGGGTGTTCTCTAGAGAGGCGAATTTAACCGGCTCAGCCGCTGGTGGCCGAAGCTGATGTACGCGATCGCAGAGATTATCTCCCAGAGCAGACGGCGGTGGTATGTTTTCGTGCTCTTCTTTTTCCTCGAATTCACCTGATTTGCTCTCGTTCTCAAAATGGCCGTGGTTGAGATGATCCGACAGGGCGAGGGACTTCACTAGCAGTACACGGTGAGGCCAGTCTCTACGAACTTCAAATGAAGTCCTCCGGTAAAATATAAGAATTTCGGACAGAACGGCCTCAGCGACTAACAAAGTCGCGAATGCTTGGATCCATCGATAACTCGCAGAGGCTAGCAGCATCATGTACAGGGGGAGTGTTACCCCTATGAGGAAAGCTCGCCGCGCGAAACGAGACCAGAATCCGAGCTCAAGATCAAGTAAAGAATTTTCATCGGCGAGGCGCCCAAAAGTGACATGTATTTCGGCGATATTCAGGAGTCTGCAACCGATCAACTCGAGGACGAGTGCTGTCGCGGTTGCACCAAAGCGGAATGGAGAGAAAGCCAGTATGTTCGACTTCACATCTTCAACGAAAGATCTGCGTCCATTAGGGCTGATGAGGTTGCTGATCGTCGCAGTGAGTAGAGAAAAAATGGGAAGCAGCCGCGCTGTGTCGAGGTCGGAGAGCGGCATGTAGGTCGCAAGGCGGAAGAGTTTAATTAAAATAAAAAATAAAAATAAAAAAAAGAAGGGGAGAGAGACAGAGAAAGTAGTCGGCGGAAAGTTAACAGGACGCAGATGCAGAATAATAGGTATGGAAGACCGAGGAAATTGGCAAATAAATCAAATTTGACTTCTTGCGGTCGCTTTTTCTCTCGGCAAGGCTTCTCGACTTTGATCGAAGGTAGCTTAGCGTCTCTTGGCGTTACAAGAAAGAATTGAAGAGTATAGATTCCAGGATCATCATCAGGCCTATTTGCAAATTGTGCATACCCAAGTGGTGAATATAATGTGGAGACAGCGATTCCTCTAAGTCCTAGGTCCCATAATATTTATCCGAAGAATAACTTGTAACGTTATTCCATTTTTTTCACACCACAACGCTAGGCTAAAGTGGTGAAATCCGAAGCAAAGCTACGATGGTGAGTTGGCAAATTAGATGTACTCAAAAGGGTGATTGAACTCCAGCTTTTGACCAAACTTGGATCAGGTGAGCTCGGTGGCCTTCTCGGCCGACGGTCAAAGGCTTCCGCCTCTTATGATAAGTAGCACCGATCCTTATACATATAATCACGTGATGCTCACATGATTGATTACCCCAAAGCTAGTTTAACGACGCTCGCAAATGGATCATCTCTACGTCCCTTAATTTGTCCATACCCTCGCTGCTTGTAGCACTGATGTCCCCATGGATCCACCCGCTCCAACCGGGCGTCCATATCGGTCGAAAATGAAACGGCCGTGTGATCGGTGTCGCACCAGGAAGACGGTGTGCATCCTTCCGGAGAGCGGGCCATGCAAGAGTTGTGACAGGGTTGGCAAGTTATGCACATTTGAACTGCGTGCCGTCGTTCGACACCCGCAGCCCAATACACGTGATCAAGCTCTTCGAACATCTGAAGGTCACAGAATGGAGACTCTAATGCAAGATCATGGTGACCATTCGCACTTTGGGCCACCTAATCAAGCAGATGATACATATGATCCAGTACCGGATAGATATAGAAAAGAGTTCCAGAACGATCGACAACAGGCTCATGCTGGCCATGCAGAATGTCAGAGGTCAGATGGAGCGGTCGCTACTCCTTCCCCAGGGTTAGAAACAGATTTGGGACTGTCGCAGCAACTTGGGTTCGTTGGCAATAACAGTGGAGTACCAAGTGTTCAGCGTATCCAGTCACTGGATCAGATAGAGGGGTCAACTGCTCAGCTGTTCGGTATGTCCTCTGAGTCCGATCCATGGCTCCTCAGGCATTGCCGATATGATGAGTATGGAATGCGCAATCTGCATCGAACTCATTTTCGAAATGTGGGTGGAGTGCCGGTCGAAGGCCTGGTGCCAGTTCATTTTTTGGTGACCGAAAATGAGCTTCTGGCACCAGCCAAAGAAGCTACTGGGATTAGACCACCCGGACGTCCTAACGAGGTGAGGAAGGAATTGAATGCTATGGTGGCGCCCGAACATGGGAGACGATTGGTTTCCTTGTGAGTCCTGCCAAAAGACACTCTCCTTTGGTATACCCGGCTATACCACCACATCATGACGGGATAGGAAGACTGGTTTAACATGTTTCTAGATTCTTAACATTTGTCTTCCCAACTATGCCGGTCATCTCCCGGTCCCAACTTGGGATATCGTCATCGGGATCCGTTTCTTTTTTAAGCCAAGTCCCTGTCCACTTACTTGCAGCAATCTACGCCTCGGCATTTCCTTTCGTAGTCCACGACCCCATTTTATGTGTTTCCGCAGCATATGAAGAGCGACTTTGTGCGCGTTTGTGGCGCATGGTCTATGAACTGATCGCCGAAGAAATACATACGCCAAAACTTTCAGTTCTGCAGTCCTCGTTACTCTATCTCCAACAAATGCCAACCGGGAATCAACGTTCTCTCTCTGACAGTCCTTTCGTTTGGTCATTCCTAGGCTCCATAGTCGCGCAAGCGGCATCCCTGGGTCTGTACCTTGAGCCTCGTCCATGGGGCATTCCTGCATGGGAGAAAAGGCTTCGAAGAAGACTTTGGTGGGCTGTTTATCTGGAAGATAAATGGCGAAGTCTGCTAATGGGTCGTCCTCCGTTCATTCACCATGAGGACTTTGACGTGTTCGAACTTGATGGTAATGACTTCGTGGTGGATAGCAATCAAGACGCATATGTTCATTCACCGAAGGACCACCAAGGCGGACCAATCTTTATTTATGCGACAAAATTAGCCCGCGTGGTTGAGAATATGCATCAGACATTCTAGTAAGGCTCAATCGACCCCTATCTGGACTTCTTATATTATTCACAGGTGTCTCTCATATTACACAATTCTGATATTCACTCAACAGTACCCTCAAGGCCTCACAAAAACTCTCGGACGACTTTCGTGCCTCCATCGACGCAGCACGCTCGATTCGCGCTCAGCTGCAGAACTGGTACTCCTCGCTCCCGGACAGTCTCCAGCTCAAATCCAGGCTTGACGCCAACATCCACATGAACTATGGTAGAGTAGAAGGCGCCGCAGATCTTCACATTTCTTACTTGGTTCTCGAAATGTTCCTCTACCGCGCCATCCTTCGTCCTCTTGCCCGCTCACTACCACCTCCGCCGATATCAGATGACAATGATCTCCCGTCGATGAGCCCCCCATGGTTTCTGGAAGACCTGACTTTCGACGGGCATGGATTCGACCAGCTCCCGGCCTCGAATTTCTTAGAGCTTGGAGAGGCTGCCGAAGCAACTTTGAATGCCGCGGAGAAGTGCACGGCCATTATCATCAATTTCGTTGGGACCTTGCTTCCTCGTGATTTCGGATCGTTTTGGCATCCTTGTAAGTTCCACCTCTTGACGTAGATCCACAATCGTTCCACCGTGCCTGAAACGAGTGTGATAAACTAATCGGCATACCTGGAAGGGACCCGAATTTGTTTCGCTGCGGTTTCAAATTTCGTCACCCTCCTGTTGGTTCAAGCGCCCACTGCCCAACATGCATGGCGATCGAAGCACCTGCTGGATATATGGTCACGTACGCTTCGGAGCCAGCATCGAAGCCATGAAGGATTGATGAATCTGGGTCTGGTCCGGGTGCATATATTGCAGATGGGCGGGCTAGAGAAAAACTTCATTCTGCCGCCACATGTGACTGAAGTCTTAAGGCAGGATCAGACCGAGGCAGAGCTGCCGATGTAATGTACATTATTATTGTAGCATCTGCGATTCAAGGGGGGGAATCTATGTTCTATATAATGCATAATAGTCTTAGCCGGTGATGCACCTAGAAATACTACCTCCGGTATAGACCGCTCCAACAACAACTTAATTGTTCAACACTTTTCAACATCCCAACCGGATGGGTCAGCACTCGCCCAAACACTTCGATCCCTCTTGATAAACTGCCCATAGCCCTTCTTGCCAACTATGCCCCCATTGTCTCTGTCCCACACCACCTCTCCACGAATCAGTGTATACCGCGGCCACTGAGAGACAACTCTGCCCTCGAACGGTGTATAGTCGACATTGTGATGCAGCATGTCATTGGTAATACTGAATGGCGGCATAGAATCTGGATACCAAATGACCAGATCCGCATCGGACATGCCCGGAATCAACGCGCCCTTCCTCGGATAGAGCCCATACAGCTTGGCCGGGTTGGCACTCGTCACCTCGACAAGTTTTTGAACGGTCAGTCTCTTCTCGCTCATGACCAAAGGCAATCTCGTTTCTACCCCAGGACACCCATTCGGGATGTACTTAAATCGTCCGACCGGCGCATCCTCCGTGATCGCAGCTTTCTTCCCAATCTCGCTATCGTTGTAGAAGAAAGGACAATGATCCGATGATAGGATCGTGAACGTTCCGTTCTGTAGTCCCTTCCAGATCCCCTCGTGGTCCTCCTTTCCTTCGCGAGGAGGCGGCGAACACACGCACTTGGCACCCTCAAAACCGGGCTTATCCAGATCTTGTCGAGTTAGAAAGAGATACTGCGGACACGTCTCCGCATACACGGGTAGTCCCCTTGTTTGCGCATTTCGAATCACCTCCGCCGCCGCCGGAGATGAGACGTGTACAATCAGGATGGGCGTGTTGATGAGTTGTCCTAGTGCGATCGCGCGATTCGTCGCCTCCGACTCTAAGATCTGCGGCCGCGAAGTTGCGTGGTACTTGGGAGCGAGCAGATTCTGCTCTTCGAGCTTGGCGGTCATCCAAGTTAGTACGTCTCCATTTTCAGCGTGGATCATGGTCGTGATGCCTGTCTGTCGTGCGCGGAGAAGAACGTCGAGGATCTGGTTGTCACGGAGCTGTAGTGCCTCATAAGTCATGTAAATTTTCACCGAGGAGATGCCACGATCTCGCAGGCGAGTAAAGTCGTCGAGGGCGGCTGGCGAGGGGTTTGAGATGAGCAGGTGGAAAGAGTAGTCGCAGTAGGTGCTGTCCAACGCTTTGAGCGAAGTTTCTTCCAGAGCAGGGAGCAGGGAGTTGTCTCTCTTGTCCTGCGGTGCGAAAGCGATGATGGTCGTCGTGCCGCCAGCGATGGCGGACCGGGTGCCAGTCGTGAAGTCGTCGGCCGTGCGTCCTTTGCCAAAGAGCTGGGGCTCTGCCAGATGAACGTGGGCGTCGATCCCGCCGGGCTAAAACGGTCAGTCTCTGATGCATGAGCCCAGGAATCTTCCACGAATCTTCGCTCACCATTACATATGCACCTTCTGCGTCGATGACGCGCTTGCAGACAGTATGATCCAAGACACCCGTGGGGGTGAGAAGTGCGATTTTCCCATCCTTAATGGCAATGTCATAGCAAGCTGTATCCGAGGCTGTCACGACAGTGCCATTGACAATCAGGCAATCATACGTGAAGGCCGAGGGGATGGTTGGAAGTGCAGGATACATCGTCATCACGGCGGTCTCGTTTCTTAATCAATGAACGGCGCGAGGGGACCACGAGAATTCGAATCGTCTTACTCGACACCACAACGATCGACTCGGCTTTAGCGTGAAGGTCCAACGAGACAGAAAGGGAGGATGACCCGATAGATGGTCAGGGCAAACCAGCGACAACTGCTTTCCACTGTCGGTAGTGATCGAATCGATAAGGACCAGATACGCAGCACTAGGAGGAAAAAGTGCAACACCCACTGGACGAAATTCGGCGAAGATGTAAATATTCGGAATTGGATCTGATTGCCGAACCAGTCCCCCGTATTGTTCTGATCGGCAGGGCTGATAAGGAGCAGCCGGTGGATCTAAGCCGATAAGACCCACTCGGCCGTTCGGGCGATCGGCCGATCCTTATCCCTCCGTTTATTCCCTCATGCTCTCTTGAATGTGGCGAGTCTGGGATAGGCTCACTACACAGTCTTGTGGGTAGGTAAAATTCTCATCCATTGATTGTACCGGGATATTGTAATTGATGACTCCAGTTTGAAGCAAAGAATATACATGTAATCAAGCGACGAGCGATAGCAAATTGCGATACGAATCGGTTAGCCAATGTCAGGTGCAGGGTTGAGTACGATTCTATCCCCGACTGACAGGGATCCGGTATAGGATCATATGTCCACCTGGAACAAACGTCCCCATCCCTCCACGCCCGCGGGGTCCACCCGACATTGTAACAACATATCCCAGATGACCGTCGCCACGGTATCCAACACGATCACCCCGTGCTTGTCTTCCCAGTAATCCACTCTCTGCGCCGCCCGCAGATTCGTACAGAAAGTCGTAATAGCCTGCGGGTGCCGCGCCACCACATCTGCGACCATCTCATCGAGGGTGGACTCTTCGACGTTTCCGAAATCGCTATTCTTCGATAGCCCAAGATGGCGTTCCTTGCGGCAATCAACCGCGATCGTTGCATACGTCTTTACAATCGCAGCCTGCACATTGTCCAGATATGGAGTCACAAGACCCAGATCAGTAATCGAAAGAGCTCGGACAGCTTTGTTCAAGGCCAAAACAGATGTTGTCGCGGGAATCCCCGTTGCAGCAGTGATGGTTTCGCAAAGTTCCTCATCGGCGTGGAAACCGAGCCAGCCAGAGGAGGTGCCGCTCCAACCAATGATGTCGACGTTGGCGTCAGCCAGCAGTCTGGCAGCTTCGAGGATCTTTTGCGTCTGGAATTGGGCGAGTGCGTCATCCTCTAGACTGATTTTGAGAACAGTGAAGCGAGAGAAATGGACGGATACATTAGGGAGCTTGGCGATAATCGCTTGCGATAACGGTTCGAGGCTGGTGTTGGAGGAGGGTGTGAGGATACCGAGGCGGATTCGCTTGGCCATGGTGACAGTAGATCAGGTTCTTTGTGACAGGTAAGGGAACTGATGGAGGAAGTAGTCCTGAATGGTTGGACTTGATGAGAGAGATTTCTGAAGTTCAACTTGTTTAAAAGGGCATTCGAGGGTTCCCTCTGCGGTGAGATGGGGATTTATTTTTTTTTTTTGGATTATGACCGTTAAGAGCTACCAAGGTTCATGCGATAGAAGTACAGCAACGAGTGGTCAAAAACTCCACGTGCGCCTCTATCCCCCTCACTCGGCGGATTTGGCCTTGATCTTATCGCCCGATCATCAACCACTTCAATTCCAGCCGCCCCAACTCTTAACGTATTCGGAATACCAAACCTCCACCAACCCAAAGTTTATTGCGGATACGGTGGCGTTACAAACGTCTGGAACCCGTTGGAGTACCGCGCGACTTATTCTGATGGCAATTCGAGACCGACCCACTCCAAAATTGCCATTAGTTAGTGGTTTAACCCCGATAGGGAACGAAGAGGTTCTCAGACCTCTTGCAATACCCCTGTACTATGTAATTTGGGGTAGCCTGCTCACTTACTGAGTATGTTATCGATCGGTTGCTGGTTGGTGTTTGGGGGATTAGCTCGTTCTAGTAATATCCACTATGGACGAAAAGGAGGTCTGTTGCATGATATTCCCTAGAGATCTGCGTAGACTAGTGGTTATGGATGCTGAAAGATAAATACGAGCAGACATCTCGATTCTTCTCGTGGAAGTTTTATCGTGTAGTTGGTGAAAGACCTCTCTTTTCAACGTCCTTATTACAGGGCTTCACGCTGAGAGAAAGCGCATAGAGTTGAATCATTCAAGATGACGACCATACGGCAGCGTGCAACGCGCGTAAGACAAATCTTCTCCAGTCCTCGGACTATTGTCGAAGCGATTCGGATCGAAAAAGAGGAGAGTGATGAGGATGCCGGGCTGTTCACAAGCTGGTCCAACAAGGACTTAGATCCTTCTCCCCCGTGGCAACGAACCTGGACTCCGTGGTCCTTTTTTGCATTCCAATTCAGCATTGCGTTCTCTCCGACTACATACAATGTTGGGGCCAGTCTCTTTGCTGTTGGTTTGAGCTGGTGGATTATCCTGATTTCGTCCTGTAAGTCAAGCTTCAGTCCTTCGTGGAGATGTTTGATCCGAGGACTAACCGTGAGATAGTCATCGTCTCATTCATGGTCGCCGCAATGCTTTGGTTGAATGCTAGAGGTGCCTCCCGGTAAGCCACTGATCTCCCAGAGCCAATGTCTGTCGGACTAACTGGGCTTGCAGGTACCATGTGGGGTATCCAGTTTTTGTTCGCATGTCAGCTGGTATCTATGGCTCTCTCATCTTTGTTTTCGTCCGAGGGGTACGTTATCGCATTTCTCACCAAATGCTAGGAAATATCTGACCAAATTCTGCAGGTAGTTGCGGTCCTCTATATGAGCATACAGACGCTATACGCCAGCTATTTTGTGAATGTGATGCTACGCTGCATATTTGGCTACAAGTGGACCCAAATTCCCAACCGTACGCGAGCTATTGAAGCTATCCTGGAACACTACAGAAAGCTAACTTTCAGTTTCAGATCTTCCGCCGGCAGCAGGCATCACCTCTGCTGAATTAACATCCTTTCTTATTCTCTGGCTGCTTCAGTTCCCATTTGCTTTCGTGCACCCGAGTAAGATGACAATGGTATTCAAAGCAAAGTCCGTTCTTGCACCAATTGGTTTGATCGGGACTATGATTTGGGCATTGGTGAGATATCAATCCGGCCTCGTGGATCTCTACCCCTTCTGACGTATTATGTACAGGTCACTAGTCATGGTACAGATTTCAACGGCCTCGGTAAAGCAGATGCCTCTGGTGCTGCTTTGGGATGGTCATTCATCTTGTCCATCAACACGATCATCTCAAATGTAATTCCTCCGTTGGTCAATATTCCCGATCTGGCAAGATATGCAAAGCGCCCCCGAGACACCTTGCCTTTGCCTATTGGGATTATTTTGAGTAAACCGGTTGTGGTGCTCTTTGGCATGATTATTACAAGTGCTGGTTATAAGCAGTTTGGCGAGGTACGATGCTCTTCACGAGGTGGCCTCCTATTAGGAAAAATCTGACAGGCACTGACTGTCATGGTAGGCATATTGGAACATGTGGGACTTCTATTCAGGTGTCCTGGACAAATACTGGGGTCCAGGTACCAGAACAGTTGTGTTTTTGGCTGCAGGCATTCAGGTACGTTACATCCGCTTATTTGGCAACTACTACTCTTCAGCTCACTATGAATCCAATAGGCATTCGCGACTTTCGTCACCAACATCACCAGTAACTCTATCCCTGTCGGATGCGATCTGGCCGGCTTATTCCCGCGCTACTTTACAATTATTCGTGGCCAGATAGTCTGTTTCCTGCTCGCCTGGGCGTGTGGTAAGAGCATATCCGTCTCACAACCTTGAAGTTGGCATAGGCTAATTAACCGCATTAGCTCCATGGAAACTGACTTATTCCGCTTCGTCGTTCCTGACGTTCCTCGGGTCCTATCTGTGCTTTATCTGCCCCATCGTATCCGTCATGATGTAAGCTTCTTCCAATTGTCTTCTCGAACAGTCACAACCGTCCACACTTCCATTCAACGTACTGACTACTAATCAAATTTTGCTAGTGTCGATTACTGGATTTGTCGCCGGGGCAATATCCACGTCCCTTCCCTCTACAACCCAAACCCCGGCGCTCCGTATTTCTACACCCACGGTTTCAACATACGTGCATTCGTTGCTTGGGCCGCGGGCATAACGCTAGTCATTCCGGGAGTCTCGGGCGCTCTCAAACCTGGATCTATCGGAATCGCGGCTGTACATATCTACGACATGGGATTCTTGCTCTCAACGACTTTCTCAGGACTTCTGTATTATATATGCTGCAAGATTTGGCCGCTGCAGGTATATCCCTTGGAGGTTGGGCCAAAGGATGATAGCTGGGAAGTGATGAAGTATATGGAGGGCTTCTTTCCGGAGGATGAGATAGTGCCGGAGTATCTGCAAGGAACGGTGGTTGAGGGGCGGAGTATGAAGCCTAAGAATGACTCTGAAGCAGGAGAGTTTGGCCTAGAGAAGTGACTAGGGAATAGTGACTGAGGCTTCGTTTTCCTTGTTGTTTGACGGGCTGGATGTTCTGTGGATCACTGACTACTTAGTTAATGACGGATGATACATGGGCTGTTTTAATAAATCTGTCTATAGTCTTCACGATCGACGTCTTTTCATCTACGTATATTTATCCTGTAATTTCGAATGAATATGATATTCTTCCTGTTCTTTGTCTACCTCGCACAGGGAAAGCTGGAGAGTTCATCATTCGATGCTAATTATAACAATTCCCGCGAAAGCAACAGACGTTTTGCTCGTGTTATAGCCGGTCCAATGGATATTGCTCCCACCTCGCCATCTACGCAAAAATTTGAACTGAAGTAATCTATTGATAATCTCCAAATAGTACATATTCAACATTTGTCTTTTCCAGCCACCAGCTGGCCATTCACCCACACCAGCCGAATCGACCGGTCATCGCCCAGGAACACCCATTTCTTCACCAATGCAAGATCATCATGCTCCCAACCATCGGAGTTGATATTATCTTTCAAGCCAACGTCGATTAGCAATGCATCAAAACACTTGCCCGGCTCAAAGTTGCCAATCTTGTCCTCCATGCCACAAACCTGGGCGCCACCCAGAGTGCCTAGGAAAATAATCTCCTCGATCGACAGCCGCCATGAAGGGTCGCCGGTGCGGATAACGAGGTGCCTGGATACATTGCTTGCTTCGCGCATCGCATTCAGAATGGATGGAGAATATCCGGCCGAGCAGTCCGTCCCCAGACCGACTTTCACCCCAGAGTTCAGCAATTGTCTCACCCTGCATTCTCCCGCCGTCAAGCATGTGTTGGAATTTGGGTTATGGGACACCCCGGCGTTATTCTGGGCAATCATGTCGATGTCGTGATCGGATAGGTGCACGCAGTGCGCGAGAATGGTTTTCTGGTGCAGCAGACCGTAGTGATGGTACATGTCCGAGTACTGGTGAAAGTCCGGATGTAGCTTTCTCATGCGAGCGACATCCTGCGTGGTCTCGGCCATGTGGGTTTGGACATGATACAGACGCCCATCCTTGCGACGAGAACACAGGTCCCCTAGCCCCTTCATCAGGGCTCCGGGCACAAAAGATCCACCTCTGGGTTCGACACAGGGTGATAGCAGCCGGGCGTCGGGATCAACTGTCTCAATATAGGCAATTGTCTTGCTCGCGTCCTCAAGAGATTGTTCAACCGAGGCCTCAGAATTACCGTGGGTGGCATTGACCAGCATGCAGATTTTGCCAATGATGGCGCGCTGTCCGTACTGGAGACACAAGTCCGCCAGAACCGTTGTGGCCTCGTGGTGGATCGTCGTGTTGTAAGCCACCGTTGTCGATCCGTTTTCTAGCTCCTTCTGGACCACCTGGCTGTACACTCGCCGCGCCTTGTCTGTGTCTTTAAAGGTAACTTCGAGCGGATCGGTAAAGTTTTCTCGCCAATACAGGTTATCACCTTCCATCCCGATCCCGAAGTTAGGCCATTGAGGTGCATGCATATGCGTGTCAATAAACCCCGGGAACAGAAATTGAAGTGGCTTAAGCGTCATTATTTTCGCATCTCCAAACCCGGTATATTTCAGCGCAGCCTCTTCACCCGATGCCACATTTTCGTCGAGGAACTCGATTTCACCATGGTGGTTGATGCCTAATGCTGCTTTGGTAAAGATTTGGAGACATTTGAGCGATTTGCTGTGTACGATTCTCCCATAGAAAATGATATTGCCAGTCATTTTTTGAGGGTTGGGGGTGGGCGAATGAAAATACGAAGAGTTCAATGTTGAGGATTGAGGATTGTTGAACGATGGAAACACTGAAGGTTAATCGAGACTTTTGGGAAAGACGTTGGATCGAGTGATTATCCAAGGGATAGATAGTTATCGGGTTATCGGCCGAAGGCAAAAGAAAGGCCATGGTAGTTCTTATCTATCGGGGGAATCTTTGGAATAATAAAGTTTCCGGAGAAGACCTAGCCATGGTTCTGTAGTGAAACCTACAGTATTCGAAGATTTTAACTTCCGACCTATTGCGGTTTGCGGAGTAAACCAGCTTGTTGTTGTTAAGCGGCCTGTCTGTATTTCACTATCAATATGGTAGTAAAAACCATAGTACTACATGTGTTGATGATGACACCAGATTTACATTCTGACAACTCAGTCAATTGCATGTAGGATTTGGGTCAGAAGCTTATCTGTATTTTCATAAGAAAGAAGGACTCTAAATTAATTTCTCTCATAGTTGATTTTCATATCCCATTGTCGAAGAAAATAATCATATACTAACATCTATATCTATAATGACCCTTGGAGCCCCTTTATTCACAGAAAATTATTTGCTGAAGTGCTGAAAAAATCAAGCCTTCGTCTCCTGCACTGAGACAGGCTCGTTACTTTGTTCTGATGGCTGCGATCCTTCGAGAACAGCGGCGTCGTTGTCGGATCCGATGGAGATATTGTATTGCTTGGATCCAGCGGCGAAGTACCAAATGGTCGCCAGTAGTAGAATACCTCCGACAACCACGACGGTCCAGTTCATATTGGCCGCCACATGGCCGACGACAGGAAGGAAGAACGGGAATTGCCAGAACACGATGCCGATCAACAGCCAGCCCAGGGAAAGAATGTTGACAACCACGCCCCATTTCCGCATATAAAACGGGCCGGGTTTGAACTTGCGACCGCTAACGACCAAGCATGCGATAGGGATAAAGTAGGCGAGGTATGCCAAGATGAAGGACGATCCGACCAGGGCGCTGTAGGCCTGGCCAGCAAATAGATAGAGGAATCCTAGGAGAAAGACGATGCAGTTGACGACAATTTGCGCGTTGACGGGGACCAATAACTTTGGGTGAATGACTGCTAGCCAGTCGGAGAATGGGAAGGCTCGGTCGCGAGCAAAGGACCAGACCAGGCGCGATGCCGTGGTCTGAACCTCTAGGTTCACGCAGATGAGAACGCTGACGACCATTAGTTGGATGACGATGGCGCCTGCTTGAGAACCGGCCGCTTGCAAGAAAAGTTCGGCGTCCGGAATGGTCGCGGACATGATTTTGTCAAGATCCTTGATGCAGTAAAACATAACGACCTGGAAAATGAATCCCTGCGGGAATGAGACGGCCATCTGAGCGGCGATGGCTATGGGGATGTTCTTTTCGGGCCGGCTGGCCTCTTCGGCAATGTGAACGGACGCGTCCAGATGGCCGTATTGAAAACCGCTGTTGATCAAACCGGTCAGGAAACAGAGCACATTGTCCCACCCGGTCTGGTTGATGTATTCTGCCCAGACAAAGTGGCTGGCGGCAAAATGGCCTCTGGAGCTGGCCAGCATGATGATGATGCTCACCATCATGGCCGTTTGGCTCCAGTAGATTAGCCACTTGTTGACGATGGGCACAAGCGGGTAGGCAAACATGGTGAAGAGCATGCCGGCCACCATGAAGAACAGATACAAGAGGTACAGCATCCAGCGTTCAATCTTAAAGCTGGGATGCGTGATGACCACAAAGCCGAAGATCTGCTGCGCATTCGTGCTGGCAACGCTGGCACAGGCACAGATCCAGGACATGCAGTTGGCCGTGCCGGTCAACATGGACAGGAAACGCGCATATTTCGGAGAGGCGACTCGAGCCGTCCAGTAAAAGGGTCCACCCGAAGTGGGATAGGCAGAAATCAGCTCGGCAATCGACGCCGCCACACAAAAGGTAAAGGCTGACACAAAGAGGAAACCATACAGCGCAGCTGCTGGTCCGCCTTCAGCAATCACCAGTGTGAGACCTGCACCCGCAAATGCCCAGGTCGAAGCCAACCCGAGGCCCATGCCGATGACCTTTTGCAGACTCCATCGTCTGACCATCTGCTGTTCGTAGCCTGTGATCTTCGCGAGGGCGATGGCATCATTGTCCTCCTGGATCTTTGATGCCACCACATGAGAATTGTTCGATTCGGTACTGATTTCATCCATAGTGTGATGGGAACGATTATTATGATGGTGATTGACGGCTAACCCGGAGTGACTTCTGAATTCCTTCGGGAAGGAGGGTTGGTTTTCGTCGTGGTTCCGGTATCATATTTATAAAAATATTCGCCACGTCGCGGAGGCATTTAGGTTCAATTGATCTCAAAGGCAGATAGGTCCAGCCCACGCCCGTATGGGGCTTTGAGTTAAGTTCGGCCCTGACAACCAGGGATCTTTGTCAGAAGACACGGCCACTATCTAGCACAAAGCCATCAGAGTGCACAGGCAGTAAGTACTTGCTGCAATTCTGCGGGCCGACTCTCGGCGAGTTGCCGCGTTTTCTGGGGTTCGTCTGGTTTATCGCCCTATCGGCCGATCACACCGGCTGCCCCTTCTTGGTACCCATTCAAGCCTTATCGGCCATCGGCCATTGGCCACCGCCCTTGGCACATAGCTAAGTCGACATTATCAACTGCCTGGAAAAAGCAGACGGAAGGTCGCCAATGGGTGAAAAAATGCGGCTGAACTTCGCGTCAATTTAGCAAATGGATCTGCGAACCTAACGGGAGGGTGGCAATTGGACATCGATGCCCTTAGTACCACCACAGAGATCCGGCCATTTCCGTCCCGTAAGACCGTATCAACATATTAGCCCTCATTCTTATGCATTATATATAGTAACAGTGCTTGGTAACTGCCGACGTTCACCACAACTGACGGTCCCGAGTCACACACTACCATTACGATGAACAATGAACGAGCTTGCGAGCAAATATAAAGAACAGATCGCTCAGAGCCCGCTCAGGGCCAGCTCTGAGTGCCCAGTGAGCGACTCACCCTGTGATCTTAGAGCCGATCGCTACTCGAGGCGGCATGTTGACCGTCGCCAATATTATTATTATAATCAATCCCGTTTATTTTTGTAGGTAGCTATAGCTGATATGCATGGGTTCGTTGGCATCAACATGCCTCACTCGCAAGTCGTAGCTTTTAGAGGTGTTCTTGTGGCTTAGCTACATACAACACACGAGGATGAACCTTGGAGACTGTGACTTATAGATTAATGCATACCGCTCTGAAATGTCGGATTGATTCGAGCTTCCCCATCACCGAGTCAAGGAAGCGCCGAAGTGAAGCAGGAGAGAAAAAAGAACAAACGCTGTCCGGCACTGACCTAGCATCTACACATTTTCCATCCGATAAACCTCATACGCAACCTCCTCATACGGATGCGCCCTCACCAGCTCCTTGACTGCGTTCAGCATCACCTCTCTCCCCAAACACATAATCTCCACCTTGAGCTCCTCGCACTGCTCAAGCGCACCCACCTCCCCAATTGCGGGATCCGCGCCCTCGTTGGGTAGGAATTGGCCTGTCCCGCGGGTCTGGAAGGCACACTTGGTGTATTTGCCTCCTGGGAAGGCGCCGCCGCCCGTGGCGAAAATGGCTTCTTTGCAGGGCTCCAGGTGGGATGGGGGAACGAAGAAGATTAGTTTGTACCGCTCTGGAACTGGGGTTGAAGTCGACATTTTGCGGTTGTGAGTGTAAGCAATGGTCTGCTTGGGAAGAGGCCTTCGACTGCGCACTTGCGGGGCCTTTGCTTGCGAGGAAAGATGGGAAATGTCGCGGAGATATGATACTTGTACAGGCACTAGGCGGAGGTGCCGGGTTGACCGGGTGAGGAAGCCGGACGACAGAATGGAAGTCATGACAGATGAAGGTAAACACGCAGCGGGCGGCGTAGTTAGAAACGGTGTAGATTAGTCATCTGTTGATGGCTGGGGCATATTGAGGTCTTGAACTATGTGTACATTCAGAATAGAGAGAAATACTGTATATGTATCTAATGGCAGTATATACTTGGGCATGGGTTATTCACAATGGGTAGCATCAGCCTTATGCCTCCACGGGCCGCATATGCTTCTTCACATGTGCCTGGATCGACTCCAACAGCTGCGCCTTGCGCTCATTGGGAATCCAGCTCTCCTGCACACTGTTCTCCGCGATAATGCGCCACTCCAGCACGTTCAGCTGGAATGCCTCCTGCACCGCACAGTAGTTATCGAGGATATAGCCTCCAAAATACGCCGGGTCGTCACTGTTGATCGAGAACTTGACGCCCGCCTCCAAAAACCGGCGGATGGGCACATGCGACACGTCCGGAACGCACTTTAACCGCACGTTCGACAGCGGACACACCGTCAAGAGGATCCCCTCCCGCGCGACACGTTTCATCAGCTCCGGGTCTTCGATCAGTCGGATCCCGTGGTCGATACGCTGTGCGCCCAGTTCCAGCGCGGTGCTGATGTACGTCGGGTCGCCTTCCTCGCCTGCGTGCGCGGTCAGGGGGATCCCCTTCTCCGCGGCCGAGGCGTAGATCTCGCGGAACATGTCCTTGGGCGGACCAACTTCGGTGGAGGACCAGCCCAGGCCGTGGATGACACCCAGTTCAACGTGCTTGTGCTGCACGAGTTCCTCATAGACTTGTTTCGCGGAGGAGACGGACAGATGGCGCACGAAACAGAGGATCAGGCGGGTTGATATCCCCAGCTCCTGCTCTGCACGTCGACACCCCTCCGCGAAGCCGGCGACGATGGTCTCGTATGGAACACCGCGGCTTTGATGCACTTGCGGGTCGAAAAAGACTTCGGCGTGGTGCACGCCGTCTGCGTGGGCTTGCTGGAAATACGACCAGGCGAGGTCGGAGAAATCGCGCTCCCTGCGCAGCACGGCCATGCCCTCGAAGTAGAAAGACAGAAAATCGTCCAACGAGGTGAACCGCTCATAGCGCGCCGCCAGGGTTTCAATTGAGGCGTACGCTGGGTTGGTGGCTGGGTCGGGCAGGGTGATACCATTGCGCTCGGCCAGCTGGAAGATCAGCTCGGGGGTCAAGCACCCCTCCAGATGGACGTGGTGTTCGCATTTCGGCAGGCCCTGGAGGAACTCGTGGAGTGGGTGTTGGCACATAATGGCAATAATCGTTGACAATTGAGTTCCTCCCCCGAAGAAGAAAAAACTGGGCGGGAAGAAGCCCAGATATGTATTTAGGGGAGGGGAATCGATAAGGGGCGGAGGTCCCCGATAAGCATTTCCACGAAGAGTATACCGAGACACTGCGCACCCGATGCGGCAGGTCCAAGAGATGCGGTACTTCGGTTGATGTTGCTCTGTACATACATGGCAAACAAGAGAATATTATTAAGAATACAACCCTAAAAGCAAGACCTCTATCAACATTCTATCTATACTTTTAATTCCGCCCCCGCGGCTTTGCGGAGTCGGTTCATCACCGCGGCAGCCAAGTCGCCGTCTCGGTCTGAAACGCCTTCGACGTAGATGACATCGACGTCGAGTTCGTCCAGGGCGCGCAAGGCAGCAAACAGTCCGTGTGCAATAGAGACCGCATCCGAGCCGAGATGATAATCATACGCCATCTTGGTCCGGCTGCTCGGGCTGTCGGTCTCGGGGACGGGAATAGGGAAACGGACCAGATTATCGATGGCTGCAGACACGGGAGTCAGGGTCCCAGCCAATTCGTCGGCTGGCGTCAGATTCAGCCCCTGTGCCCAATTGCGCGTGCGCACAATGCCGATAGTATGCGCGCCAATAGCAGTATCTTGTAGATCTTTGCGGACGTGAGCCTCCACACCGGCCGGGCTTGACCCGGCTTCGAACAGTACCACCCGTGCTTTGGGCGAGTAGTGTCGGTATTTCATACCGGGAGCGCGGGGAATCTCCTTCACGTCCAACGTGCCGTCGTGGTATGCGACAACCACGTCTTCCCAACCGGCGCACTCGCGCAGCTCTTCAATGCCGATTCCACCTGGCCGGAGAACAGCGGGCGGCTCACAGAGCCCATCGACCACTGTGCTCTCAACACCGAGGCCGGATGGGCCACCGTCCAGGATCAGATCGATCCGTCCATTGAGGTCGTGGTAGACATGCTGTGCTGTCGTCGGAGAGGGCTTGGTAGAGGCGTTGGCCGACGGCGCGGCAAGCGGGCGGTCTGTGACATGGATGAGAAGGCGTGCCAGCGGAGAAGAAGGCATGCGCACACCAAACGTCGTCAGATTGGAGGTCACCTCTGCAGCCAGCTCAGATCCAGATGGATTGGGGAGGATGATCGTCAGCGGGCCCGGCCAGAATCGCTCGATCAGAGGCTTGTAGATCGGCGGAACGCAGATGCGCGGCATCTTGGCTACGCTGGGGCTGGTCTGCAGGGTGGTGTTGAGTAGGCGATCAAGCATGTCGAGGGAATCGACATGGATGATCAGCGGATTATCCGATGGCCGTTGTTTCGCCTTGTAGATACCCTGTACGGCGGCGCTGCGGGTCGCATCCGCACCCAATCCGTACACGGTCTCGGTTGGGAAGGCGACGGGGGTATCACTGGTGCGGAGCAGATGGGCGGCTTCTTCGATAGCCTTGGATTCGGGGGTTTGTTTACTGCATTCTGTCTCCCACCACTCCGCCAGAGATCGGTCGCCCGGTCCCCGGCTGAGTCGTTCCACAGAGACAACCCGGGTGGTGTCCTGGGCCGCCATGGTCAAGAGCCTAGCAACGCTGCGCTGACGGCTGCCAGCAAAGATGCGAGGAGCAGCAGCTTGTCCGATGTTTCAAGCGGATCCGATCAACGACGCGCCCTCCTCGCGCACGCGCAATCCGGTCGAAGAGCGGGAGCGACGTATGGCGGCCCGACCCAGTGCGGTAGGATTGGAGGGGGCAACCCCGATAAAGCGTCTGTTGGCCGGTAGAATGGAGTCAGCGAATCGGGGGTGCACTATCCCATTAAATGTGACTTGGAGGTGCCATGTCGTGGGTGTCTTGCGTGTTCAAGAGATGCGGTTTTTTTCCCTCTTATCGCGACAGGGACCATGACGTGGGATGACTCATCCAACCAGGCACCGCATCAAGTCCCACTGGCAAAAGAATGACTATGCAGAGAAGTAGATACCTAGAAGGAGCGGGCGGAATATGAACTTCGTAAAGATGCAATATCAATGGCAGAACTGTTCCGTATTCGATTTGGACCTGGTGGTAGTGTCCCAAATCGGCAAGTATACAATACCGTCTCATCCAGTCACCATCCATTTTCTTAATTTGGATATTCGCCGCATGTCGTCTTTTAATATGCATTTCGGGAGGCCTATTACGCCGATTAAGCCAAATATAGATTGTTCCAAGATAGGGTTCAAGAAATGTAGTTCGTTAGTATTTTTCGACTCCGACTATACCAATATCCAGTTCCACCACAATGAACATCCTATTGCGGAATCTACAATTCATCGCCGCAGGTAAAAAGCACATTATTGAACTACGGAATCTTACATATTTCTGCTGCTACCCACGGCCGCCTCCCCAAGAGGCAACCACTGGTGTTTCTACCTGTGTACTGGCGAGAACCATTCAGTGTGCATTCACATGACCCCTTCATATAGCAGCTATTATTCATGAGCTTTCTCTCTTGCTTTACTCGGAGATGTGGATAATCAACACCGACATCATGCATGTCTATCGCTTCTATCAGTGGTATAATCCCCTCTCTCTACTTCTTCTTCCCACCTTTCCCTCCCTTGGCACCGCCACCTTTGCCGCCTCCCTTGGCTTTACCTTTATCACCTCCGCCCCCAGCTCCTGCACCGCCAGGTGTCATAATCCGCACTTTGCCCACGGGCATGGTATTAATGACCTCCGTGTCCTTCCAGCCCTTGATCAACTCACCCTCGCGCGCCCGCAACCGCTCTGCGTCCGCACGAGGAACACCGGCATCCTCAGCGTGCTCCTTCTTGACTTTGCCAGCGGTTGTTTCTGATACCCACCGGCCGATAATCTCTTTGACGGCCTTTCCCTTCTTCACTGTGCCAGGTTGTAGCTTCACCTTGTACTTGTACCGCCCTAGAGCAGCCCATGGTGCACAAACTGGAATAGCGGCAACAATCTCGTCGTCCGGAGTAGGTGTTCCGATCAGAGCTGGGATCCAAGATAGATCTGCAGCTTCGGCCGCGGCGGTCTCTTCGTCGTAGTCGTCCGCGCCTCCCTCAGCAAAGAGAGCCTGACGCTTTTTCTCGGCTTCCGCAGCACGCTCATGCTGGGCCCGACGTCGTTGTCTCTGTGCTTCGACTTCTCGTTCCCGCTGGGCTTTGGCTTCGGCTGCCTGGGCCGCCTTTGCAGCTTTACCCTTGTTCGTGCCGAGAAGTCGGAGTGCCAGATCACGTTCTTCGTCGTCTTGGTGTGCGTACTTGGCAGCAGCGCGCTTCTCCTTCGCTCGCTTGCCTCGGGTGGGAGCTGTCCGGGGAGGTGGTGGCGGTTGTGGGTCAACAGACTTGCCCTGTCGTACAGAGCGTCTATCGCGTGCAGAAAGATCCTTCAGATCTCTGGGTTGAGATGCGGCATCTTGTTCAGCCACCGAGGCGGTTTCTTCCTCCTCAGCATCTTCTCGGTCGACTCTTTCCTCTTGCTGCTCATCCAGTTCTTGATCTTCATTTTTTCCACTCTCATCATCAGATTCGGATTCAGATTCCCGAGGAGCGGACAGAACTTCAGAATCACCTCGCTGCAGGGGATTTCGAGCCTGTTCACTTCCGTCATCTTCGCCTTCGCCGGACGCGTACTCTTCATCCTGTTCATGTCCATTCACATCGGCTGCAGCGTTTATCTCCTTCGAGGGTTCTTGTCCGGGAGGCGAAGGTTCGTTGGTTTTCGCAGCCACATATGCCGCCTCTGCGACATCAGGTGTTTCGAATTGCTGTGTCTTATGATTCCGAAGGCTTTCCTTGCTGATCTGGAACATGACTGCAAACCCAAGGACCAGTTGCGAAGGCGCCAAGAAGTTCTTCTCGCCCTTGATCTGGAATTCGCCTGTCGGCAAGATTCCGCCACCTGCTGCTGCCGTCTTGGACACTTGATGGGCATATGCCCACCAAGCAGACATCACGGCCTTGGAATCCCATGCTGTCGAGGTGGCGACGCACAGATTGCCCGCTTGAGACAGAGTGCTAGGAGGGATTGGCGCATCCACATTCTGGGATCTGTTCTTGACAACCATAGAGGTCGCTCCTGCTAGGTCTGCGTGCACAAAAATGTCGCCTTTGTTCAAGTAGCGCCGATACAACAGCTCACTCTGCATGGCGTCTCGGCCCCTGTAGAAATTAGCAGATGTCACAATCAGAATGTTTAGATAGACGAACCCCAGAATCAAATAGCCTTCCGAAGAAATGAAGAAGATAAATTTCTCAAACCAAAACGGCGTCCTGGCCTGGCGCAGAACCTGTTTCTCCTGCTTCAGGCTCCGCTTGAGATCCGTCGTTACCTTCTTCTCGTGACTCTTGAGTGCCTTCTGGGACGACTGTGCCGTCCTCTGCTGCTTTTGCGAGGCCACCTTCTTCTGCTCGTAGTACTGCGTTGCATTTGCCCATGGAGTCAGTCCGAGATCGATGTCGATCGATAGCATCCGAGACTCAGTCTCACGCCTCTGCTCTTCTCTTTCATCGTCATCGGATTCAGACTCGGACTCATCGCTCGAGGCAAGCTCGTCGTCATCTTCATCTTCCTCCTGGCCCACCTCGCCGAGGAGCAACGTGACGGTGTTTTCGTACAGCTTGAGAGGCAGCTTGATGCTCTGTGCAACTGGATTGCCTCGTCCCTGCTCCATTTCAATCAGGCGGGCAATCTCACCCCAATCCATGCCCTGTGCGATCAGACCGTTGACAGCGTCCATCGCTTCTTGGACGCGATAGACATTGTCTTGGATCGCGTCCGCCTTGCGAATATGGAGCTCCTGAGCATCTTTCAACGCATCGATCCGCTTTTCATGTTCCTTCCGCACGGACTCCAGCTTTCGCTTCGCTGCCTCTTCTTTCTCGGTCAGTCTCGACTCTAGCCGTTGGGATTCTATCGACGAAAAGTACTCGTCGACGGTCGCGTTGAAACGCTCAAATTCCAATATCGTAATGTCCGGGTTTCGTTCGAACTGCCGCGGCTTGAAGGGATGGAAGTCTTCATAGAGAAGGCCCGGGGTTTGCGACGTGCTCTCTCCCTCTGCACGGGGTCGAGAGTCTTCCTTGGCAACAATATAGCCGGGATGACTGTCGCCGACATTGAAGCTCTCAGAGACGCGCTGCGCTTCTTCCAAGACTCCTTCTAGTCCGCGAAGTAGACCTTCATCCTCAAGCACCCGGTCCAGCGGGGTAGCTGGATCGAACTCCTTCACAGCAAAGGCATGATCCAAGAGCAGTGGAGGGTATTCCGGGAAACCTTGCGACAATGCTCTTCTCAGCACCTCTGTTGCCTTCTTCTTCGACTTTTTAGGGGCGTTGCCCTCTTGGGCGAAGAGTTCCAGCGCCTTGTTCAGCGTGTCCTTCACCCGCTCGCGAGTGATCTCGGGAACCCCGCCGTAGTTCTGCTTATTGGTCACCGTGTATTGCAGCCCAACCTTGGTCTCCTCCTGGCCCTCTCCCGCGGGCACCTGGCGGAACAAGGCAAGGATTGTGTATTCCCGGTCCGTGAGAATGATATTCCCGCCGGCGAAGAATTCGAGGAACATGTGGTATGCGCCATCGCTGAAGGAGAAATCGATGATCCGGTCTGTTCCAATCTGCGCGATGCCTGTGATCCGGCGAGACTTGAGGAACTTGCGCATGCGGGTCACGAAGAGCGAGGGGGCGGTCGCGGCGGTGCGGGAGTACTGCGTGACATGGGTGCGGAAGCCGGAGTCGACTATCAGCTGTCGGCGGTGGTCGGGTTTTGCGAGTTTGAAAAGGAAGATGCGCTGGTCAATGATCAGTGTCGGCTCATAATCCAAGGGGGGCGATTGGGCGAACCGATGACAGATCGTAGATGTTGGACACGCGCAGGCTGACCAGCTCGGCGGCCAGTTCCTGGGTGATCACCTGCAGTGGGTTGATTGGGTTAGTCTTGTCCTATGTAGGAGGAGTAGGGCACGGTTAATACCTGCACGTCCAATGACGAGAAACGCTGCTTCATGTTGTGCAGGCCGGGAGTTGACAGAGAGAAAGAAAGGGATTTTCGTGGGTGACGTATGCGGGGCTAGTGGAGTATACACTCCGGTATACGATCATTCAGCAGTTTATATTTCATACACGACATTGTCGAGACTGTAGAGAGATCTCCAGGTTTTGCAGAAGAGCATTTCGATCCTCGAGGGAACCAACAGTCCTACGCGTAGTCTCATCAACTGGTCGAGTCCCTAGAGAAATTCTATGTACTCGCCCCCAAGTCGGACCCCCGGAAGTAGCAACGAAGGACCTAAGTCCAGATATGATCCACGTGGATTTCATGTCCTCTTGTCTTGACCTTTGCTTGGTTTTCGTACTTTGCATCGTTCGCGATGCTGGTATGGACGTTGCGCGGGCAAGCCTGGGTCACGGGAGTTGGCATGACTGCCAATATTGACGACTGATTCAACCGCCCTTTAACTCGTCATTCAGAAGGTACCCATATCGACCAAGTTCTCTCCACCCAGGACGTACCCAGAAATCACACCATAGAACCACCAGTCAAAAGCAATATATCTCGATCGCAGAGAACGGACCCCTAGTTGAAAGTGTGTATCGTGAATCCGTATCGCTCGAACGCCAGAACTCTCTAAACTTTTGCGAAGATAAAACTGCCGCCGAAAATTTAAAACGTAGCAAAACAACTGATGGCCATGATAGCCAGTAGCGAGCGGTTGTGCACAAATTTTGACATTCTCCTCTTGGTAGCGGGGCCCTGCTTTTGTCCACTCGAACTCGGACAGCTATTCTCTCGGACTGTACGGTATAAGGATACGGCAAGGCCAATACATTAATCATCCCATGTTCTTACTATAGATCAACGATTCTCCCATAATTGGTCCATGAGTTCCCGATAAAGGCGTACATATAGTTATGCATCCATGATATATAAATATACAGGGAACTAGGGGACAGCAGAGGAGGAAGTGCGGAGTGGAAAGGGAGAAGAAGGAAAGAAGGAAAGGGCAAGCAGGGGAGCTGCTTATAGAGGGAAGTAGTTCCACTGCCTCAGGTATCGACCCAGGTCAACAAGCAAAGCATACGCCATCAATGGGGACAACCTTATGAATGAGGTATGTATGTATTGTTGTTCATTGCAGGCATCAGCCACCTATTTTTTGTGCCACATGCATCAATGCCAGAAGCCACAGCAGAGTCTATAGAGTCCAGTCCACCAGCAGGTCAGTCAAACAGAGAGAGAGGACCATCGTCACCACCAAACCAAAAGAACCAAAGAAACAGCACGCCAGGACCAGCCAGGAATTAAATTAAACAATGCTCCAAATGAAAGAAAACAAGCGGGTCTACATCTGCCGCAACTGCTCGGCCAGACGCCGCTTGCCAAACTCCCACGCATTGAGCAGGCCCTGTTCCGAGAGATCGATGTTCTTCATATTCGGGGCGTCCGCAGCCGGTGCCCGACTAACCCGCGAGGCGATCATGACCGGGTCAGTCTCGAGGATGATTCCGTCGTCAACGATTTCGTCAATGGTCAGGGAGACGAGATCGTAGTTTTCAACGATGGTGCGCTTGTCGGTGGCGCCCCTGTTTCTGCAAGTTAGTGGATTCTCTTTCACACTGGACAGTGAACATAAAAAGGAAAGACATACTTGAACAGAACGCCTAGGGCATCGCGCAGAGATAGCACGACGTTATACAGCAGCACCTCGTTCTCATCGGCGCTCCCCACCACGTACAGCATCACGTCGCTTTCCATCTTGAACACGACGATACGGTTATCGTACAAAATAACGTCGCTGGCGGACTTGTTGGTCTTCTCCAGCAGGCCCTTCTCGAATGCCCGCTGCTCTTTCACCGTCTGGTAGGGATTGGCGCCTGGGTAGTTGGTCGCGTTGGGTGCGGCGCCCGCGGGGGATGCGGTGCTGAGTAGTATTTGGTGAAGATGCGCGACCCATCATCGGCCGACATGACCAGGATGGCATTGACGGAGAAGAGAGACAGAGGACCAGGCATGGTGACGGTGTAAGGGGAGGTATGGTTGTGAGGGTTGGAATTGTTGATGCTGTCAAGAGCCACACTGGCCGCAGGCGGAGACGGGTGAATGTTGTTCCGGAGTAGACACACTGCCCACCCAGTACACACCCATCGCGCGGAGTATGAGAACGAATACCACTCAAAACAAGGTAGACAGGTATGTTTATAGTGATGGGATAACATTATTCAATAACTAGTCTGGTATATCAATAGAGAATAGCACGTTGATTCAAAAACAGTAAAACATAACTCAGTCACCTCCACCATCCAGAGGCGCCCATTACAAGAAAGGCATGGATCGCGTTATATGTGCATCACAAGGGGGTATGGTAAAGACAAATGTAAGACCACATCAGATCATCCAGCCCGGGAAGAAAACAGTCATAAGAGAAAATCCGTATCATCAACCGCTTACGACGGCGGGGCCTCCTCCAGGTTCGGCGGTTTGTTGAACCACGGGATCCAGCTGCCCCGGTTGGCCTTCTTGCGTGCGGCCTCCTCTTCCTCCAGCCTGGCTGTTTCGCTCACGAGCCGCAGGGGCCGCAGTTTGTTCTGCGTCATCACGGCACCAGGGTAATTGGTCATCCCGCTGCTGGAACGCGGCGGGCTGGAGGTCGCGCCAGTCGAAGCAGTATCAGCGGCGATATCACTGGTAACGCTGGGCGAGCTGTTGTGGCCGACCCGATCGGGCTGGCTGGACATCGACGGCGCACGGCTCATACTGGAGATGTTCCCAGGGGCTCCCGGGAACATACTCTGTCGGGAACCGGGGCCCAGGGCAGTAGGGCTGGTCGGCCCTGTGGAATGGTTGCCGCGATACATCTGACCAACGACGGAAGCGGCGTTCGGGTCGACTTGCTCTGATCGGACGCGGCGGTGGCTAGCTCGGACGGACGAACCGCGGAGGGGAATGCTGGGAGCCGTATCGGGGTTTTCGTTCGTGGTGGGCTGGGTGATGCTAGGAGGAGGCATCATGCTGAACGGGCGTGATCGCGGCGTGGAGCGGGGACCAGCGACAACCGACTTGGCCCGCTGCAGCAGCGTTTGACCAGAAGCCTCGTCCTTCTCCGGGGGGGTCGGAGGAAGCTCCTTATCACTACCACTCTTTCGGTGGTCCCGGCCAGCCGCCCCTTCCTCCTCATTCTTGTCCAGAATGTACTCAAACCCGTCATGCTGCAGCAAGCGGCTAATAATGCGCTCGATGTACAGCGTCAGGGCCTTGTTCTGGTCTTTGAGACCCTTGATCTCCATTTCTGCTCGGCGGTTGGGGTCGATCTCAGGGCCCTCGTCCACAGACTCGAGCTCATCCGCCAACGAGCCCATGCCACCGGTGTAATCTTTGCTCTCTGGATGGGCATCGCGCATGAAGTCGCCTTTCGTAAAGTCTCCAGTCAGAGTCTTCTCGCTCAGGAGCAGTTGATAGCTCTCGTTATCCTCCATCAAGCGAGCATTAGCCATGCGCGCTTCCAGTAGATCCTTTTCCAATTCTTGCTGTCGGCCCCCGCCTTTGTTTTCCATCTCGACGAGCTTAATCTGGGACTCGGCTAGTTCCAGGCGCAAAGATTCAATCAATTTATCTTTTTGCAGAAGAAGGTTCGAATTATTGCGGGAGGGACTGCGCTCGAGCTGCGCCGAGGGAGCAAATTGACCCTCGAGGTCCGGCGAAGCTCTATTGCGGAAACTGGCTGCAGCACAATGTTAGTAACTATAAGCTGGATCGGCGAATAGAGCACATACAAGATCGGGAAATTTGGCGATCGCCTTCGGCATTCATGCGCCCATCCTTCTGCGAGATGGACTCCTTCAGGCGCTGAATCGTCGCCTGCATTTCTTCCTCTCGGCTCGCCTGCTGCTCCTTCTCTTGCAGCATCGCATTTCGCTCCGACTCATGATTTTGTTCCATCTCGCGGATCTGGCGGGCCTGATCCTTAATCTCGTTGTTCAGCGTCTCGACCCGGCTATCCCATTCGTGGGCCTGATCCTCCAGCTTCCCCTGTTCGCTGATCGCCTCGTCCAGGCGCATTTGTAGAACACCGAGTTGTTTCTGGTATTGATCCGACGCGGTCTCCGCCTTCTGTAACTGCTCCCTGAGCTCGTCAATCAGAGCGGCATTCTGGGCCCGCACCTCCTCGTCCGAGGGGTCGTTCGACATTCGCGGGACGTTCGACATGCTGAGGTTCGATCTGCCGGGTTTTCTCGCAGCGGCGCGCGCAGAAACGGGAGTTGAGCCTCTGTAGGAAGGGGTGCGGTTGAGGCCGTTGGGAGTGGCACTTGGCGAGCGAGCATGGCCTCGTGTGGTGGACCCGTTGGTCGAGGGCGGATCTGCGGCCGATGATTTGTTGGAACTGCCGGGGGTTCCAGGCTTGCGAGGCGTCGCTGACATCGTACAAGGAGAATAACGAATAAACGGAAGGTCGTGAAGAAACCAAAGATCCCTGTGACAATGGCTGTCAATCCCGTGCGATTCGACGGCTGTCGGGAGAGAACAGCGGAAGGGGGATAATAGTAATAGCGGTCAAAAGTGGACACCGCGTGTGGAGAGGGTCACTCCTGTCGTGTATATGAGGAATGTATAGTGGCAGCTGTCAGAGATTGAATGCGTGCCACATGGCTGATCAACTCCAAAGGATCATCGAAGACGGGAGGGTATCTGAGACCAGCGTGGAATCGAAGGAAGTGTGCTGTTTGCAGGCGAGGATTGTTTTTCTGGGCGAGGAATGCGGGAATCCCTTGCTGTATCTAAAAATACTGTATCGTCACGACAACCAAAAGGGGCGAAGTGCGGAGGGAGAGTTCGGAGCGGGCGGGAAAACACGAGAAAGGCGTGGACGATGCAGAAGAACCTAGCAAAGGAAAATGAGGATCTTGAACCGTCTAGCTGAGGACGGATCATGTCATATCATGAAGGAATGTTTCAGGGTCCCTGTTATCCCGGCCTGAGGCATCCTCGGTTTCATCTAGGTCATGTGATCTGCCCGTGACGGAACGGAACAACCCACTTTCCGGGCGCCCACACAACTCTCACCAAATCTTGTCGTCGGTCGATTCCAACCATCATCCACACCGGCCGGAGCGCACCCTTTTCATTCCACTCCCACCGAACCGAAGTCCTAGACGAACTTCACAGCGCAACGATGGCCCCCAAGAAGAGCAAGAAGGGTTCCGACAACGTGCGTGCAATTGTTTCTACTTTTTTCTTTCTTCGAGGGTCTAATCAAAATTCTAGATCAACTCCAGGCTCGCCCTGGTGATGAAGTCCGGTAAGGTCACCCTGGGTGCTAAGTCGACCATGAAGACTCTGCGCTCGGGTAAGGCCAAGCTGGTCATCATCGCGGCCAACACTCCTCCCCTCCGCAAGAGCGAGCTCGAGTACTACGCCATGCTCGCCAAGACCCCCGTTCACCACTTCTCGGGCAACAACGTACGTTCCGAGCGAATTGTGACCAGGCAGACAATGGCTAACTGAAATTTAATAGATCGAGCTGGGTACCGCCTGCGGTAAGCTCTTCCGCTGCGCGACCATGGCCATCCTGGATGCCGGTGACTCCGACATCCTCACTGGTACCGTCTAAGCGGGTTGCTAGGGGACGGATGCTGGATCGGAGTATGTGCTGGTGATACCGGTAGGGATTCAAGGCGCATATGAGATAGTGATGACAAAAATCAAAAGCCATTTACTTGGTCTGACTCGTTCCTCGTAGTTGGGTGTGTAAGCGTGCTTGATAATCCAACGAGGCGCAGTTTTAGATGACTGTGTATTTCGTTCCGTGACTCACTAGCTCAATATACGGCCCGGATGCAACGACTCGTATATAAGAGTCATCTGGTCTGCGATAGATCGTCCGATACAAGACGAGTCCTCTCTTCGCCCAATTCAGGATTAGGGCTTTCCTCGTAGGGTTTTGCGCCCCCTGTTCTCCACTCTGATTGGCCACCGAGGCAAGTGGCGCGCTAATCCGCATTGAGCGACATAAGCGAAGCGGATTATCAATCCACTGATTACGTGATTCCTTTTCTTTTCTCCTCTTCGTCCTTGACCAGCCGATCTCCCTTCAACCCACCGTTCGCAGGAAGTGCATTCGACCTCTTTCCCGCACTCAAAATGGCCCGCCGTCCCGCGAGATGCTACCGCTACTGCAAGAACAAGGTGCGTTCGGAAATGTCGCATCGTTAGGAGATGGACTGGAGATGGTTTTGTGCGGATGACGAAACAGGGTGGTTGTGGGTGTGCCATCGACCGGCAGCATTTATGACTGACGAGTCGCGGTGCATCACGACTGCCGGTTTTTGTCGTTTC
This sequence comes from Penicillium lagena, assembly GCF_028827675.1. Lineage (NCBI taxonomy): Eukaryota > Fungi > Ascomycota > Eurotiomycetes > Eurotiales > Aspergillaceae > Penicillium > Penicillium lagena. Next base: position 339,860 of record NW_026623227.1, on the reverse strand, counting down.
GGCGAGCCTGATCTGGAAGATTTTGGAGGGCCTTGCATGGAAACAATAGCTGACTGAATCTCCAATCCAGCCCTACCCCAAGTCCCGGTTCAACCGTGGTGTTCCCGACCCTAAGATTCGTATCTTCGATCTTGGTCGTAAGAAGGCTTCCGTTGACGACTTCCCCAACTGCGTCCACCTGGTCTCCAACGAGTACGAGCAGCTGTCCTCCGAGGCTCTCGAGGCTGCCCGTATTTGCGCCAACAAGTACGTGACTTCCCGTTCTGTCCGATCTTGGATTCCTTTCTAACAAACATAATAGGTACCTCGTCAAGATCGCCGGTAAGGAAGGTTTCCACCTCCGTGTCCGCGTGCACCCCTTCCACGTCGTCCGTATCAACAAGATGTTGTCGTGCGCTGGTGCCGATCGTCTGCAGACTGGTATGCGTGGTGCCTTCGGTAAGCCCCAGGGTACCGTCGCCCGTGTGAACATCGGCCAGATCATCCTGTCTGTCCGCACCCGTGACGCCCACCGCGCCACCGCCATCGAGGCCCTCCGTCGCTCGATGTACAAGTTCCCCGGCCGCCAAAAGATCATCGTCTCCAAGAAGTGGGGTTTCACCCCCGTCCGCCGCGAGGAGTACATCAAGCTCCGCCAGGAGGGCAAGCTCAAGCAGGATGGTGCCTACGTCCAGTTCCTGACTGGCCACGGTCTGATTGAGCAGAACATGCGCCGCTTCCCCGAGGCCTACGAGAACCTGTCTCAGGCTTAAATGGATGATGGATGGATTCAAGATATGAAGTCAAGAGCGAAAAATATCATGTTCTTTTAAATTGTCTTCCATTTTCCAGTCCCCCAACTAGCTTGATATCAGTGTCGTGCCAATGCAACGATGGGAAGTTTAGGGTTTATTTGATCTGTAGCAAAAGTAACCGTAAGCAAACGTTCCGTGAGTGCCTATAATGTGTGGAGCGTTTTCAGTAAACTCTACCCACTTGGAGGTTATTCTCTGCTACACTGCTCGAACCGTACTTGTTTTTATTCCCAACTCGAATAGTAGGACATGGATATAAAAATGGTCTTAGTTGGATGTTCTGGCTGTTTTGACAAATGAGGTAACTAGTGCATTGGATATATATCGACGACCAACCTTGAAACTATATCACCATCAAGACAAGGAGGAATATTTTACACCGAAACCGATATTATTAAATCTGGAGTAACCTCTGCAAGGGAATACAATATTTCACACAGCAATATAGAAGATAAGAGTCGAACCTTCCTTCTAGGAAGGTGGTGCAGTCCCACACCGTTTCTCATGCAGTTGTCCCGCTACTATAAAAGAGAGAGAACAAATCAGCAAGAATTCTCATACGGAAGAGCATCGCTCAAATGATCAGAAGGAAATACATACTTGCTGCATCTTCTGCAGTACACGCAACCTTCAGACAGGTCGTCACTGCGGCTCGGAAAGCCGGGCTAGTGCAGGTGCAGTGGTAGTCGACGACTGAAGCGCAGCCAGCGACCAATGCGCCTTCGTCCAGACATGTCGCCTATAAAAGAGTTCGGCGTTAGCTTTTCCACCCCCTTTCTACTAATCTACTCGAAAGGGTTCACGCACGGCGCATGGGCTGAAGTCCTCAGCGAATGTGAGGGAGAGGAATGTTGCCAGCGGGAGGAAGATGGAGAGCTTCATGGTGATATGTAGTGGTACGTGGTTTTGCCTGAATATAGAGAAGGGGATTGAGAATACTTGAGGACTGTGGGAAGTGGATTGTTGTGTTTATTTAAGGACGGACTTATTGTCCGACATTCCTCGTGTCAAGGGTCATGTAGGGTAAACAAACTACTTTGTCGGTGTCAAGATCACCGCCATGGAAACCAGGAATGTGGCATCAGCTAGGACCGGTCCTGCTGAGTGTGCTGTTATGGATCGAAAGCCATGGGCAGTCACGCCACGGAGGTCGATGGCTTGACCGGCAGCACATTGACATGATGTCCAAACCAAAATGGACATCAGCTGTAAAAGGTCAACAACACTATGTTTGTTCGGGATTGTTCTGTTGACCTAATAATTTTAATGTTTACACTTGAATGTCTTCATCATTCCAATACCACATCCCTAGTCCGACCCAAGACTCGCCAGAAAAGTAGCTGACGGTGCAAAGAACGTTGTCCCCGTCAACGGCTTCGAGAAGTCCAGGATACGATCATGCAAACCGGGCGGATTCCCCACGAACATCCGCTCGAGCATCTTCTCAATCACCCATAGCCGCCGCGTATACCCGATGAAATAGGTACCGAACTCGCCCTCGCCCGGCGATCCGAAAGGCATATTATCGCGCAAGATGGAGTGCTCGCCGCCATTCTCATCTTCAATCGTGCTCAGCGTCTTGTGCGACTGCTGCTGTCCCTCCTCGGCATCGTCCAGCTCAATGTTCTCCAGCTTGGTGCGGCCGATGATTTTCTCTTGCTGCTCTGACGAGAGGTTCTTCCACCCTGGCAGGTCGTGCGTATACTTCTGTACAACAATGTAGCTCCCCCCTGGGCGGAGGTGTCTTCCTCCGCCACGAGAACAGAAGAGGGCACCGCGGGCCCGACGGGGTTGGCTGTGCCGTCGACGAAGCCGAGGAGGTCGCGAACATCGAAATACCGGAAGCCCACGGTCTCGTCGACGACGGTCACCGCGGCGCCCAGCTGGTCCAGTAACTGGCGCTCGAATTCAAAACATAGATCTCGCCGGTCGGAGCGGATGTGGAACAGTAGATCGCCGGGTGTCGAGACTGCCGTGTGCGTTTTGCCCTTGAACTCGCGGAAGGGATGTAGCTCCGCTGGACGAGGGCGACCGGTCAGTTGGTCCCAGATCTCACTGCCAATTCCGACCGTGCATGTGAATTTGGCATCGAGATCGCGAATGGAAACATTCTTGGCGAGACTGTCCAGGCCGGCGAGTGTGGACTGTACACTTTGGATGGCGTCCGGCTTCCTGGTAACTGATAACACGAGGAAAGTTGCCGAGCGTGTGAGGGGCCCATCAACGCGCTGCGGATCAATGGGAACTCCCTGGCTGCTCATTCTTGTTCTGGAGAATGTAGAGGATAGAGAATGCGTCTGTCTATGTGGCTGTCGGAAGGGGTAGTGCTGAAGGACGGGTCGACTCGAGGGTGGTCGATGTAGTTTATTGGCGACCGATACCGACGAAGATGTATATGAGACAAAGAATGCCCGAGGAATCTGAGGTGTAACTGAAGATCTGCGGCAGAATGTTTCGTAGGCAGAGTTACCAACCCTGTTCATGTTTCTGCCGCGGCAGGAGTATTTGGAGACAATCCAAGACTGATGAAGCATCAAAAGGATAGAGTGATTTTCATGACCGAAATCCTTGTGAGAGGGTGAGCAGTGTAAGAACCGGAGGTGGTGAAGTCACTGCCGGATCCGGCAGACCAATAGCTGCATCGGGGAAGCATACATGCCCCTCCCCTACCCCTCCCCCCCACCGCCACCTCCCTCTCCAAAACCCAATCTAATCGGGTCGTGTTTATGCAGTACCCGGCTTCTGACAAGGTGAAGCATTCCGTTGCCGAGATTTTAGTGCAGGCAAGAGAGCAGTTTGCCGACGAAGAGAGGAAAGGAAATTGCCTTGCCGAGGCACAAGATGCTATAGTATGGCTACTGTTTGTGTGCAGAACTGAGCGTGCATTGGACAGGTTTCACGGGGTAGTCAAGCGCATATACGCGATGGAATCGACCAACGCGGACCGAACCCGCGATCTTGCTGGCAGAGGTGATAAAACAAGAGTATAAAGTAACGAATGCGTAGACCAGAGGAATATCCTTCAGATCTTGTACTAGTCAGATGCCAAGAGGCAGTATGTAGTGAATGCAAATCTATTTTTATACGATGGCCAGTCATCCTTCTGTCATCCTCCCACCATCAATATGCGGCCCCCCCTCTCCTACATTGTAACTGTGAAATTGTGAAATACTGCCTGGTGGACAGGATGAATTCGTGTATTGCTAAACGAGCTTGAGACATTGTTCGCTGCTGCAGCCAACCCATGCCTCCGGAGCGACATATATCACGGGCGAAAGGTTCCGTGTCTTCAATGCTAGAAGGGAAACAGGAAAGGATCCACACCGCCAGACTGGCCATCTGTTAGATATTCTGCAGTCCATGGGGTTATCCCACCATTCAGCATATCCATAACGGCCATGTCCGCCGGATCCCAGGCGCCGCCTGACCCCGTGACTGGAAACTGTGATGAATTATTTCCGAGTGATAAAGGTTGATCCTCTTGCCTTAGCTGAGTAGAATACCCCTGGATTTGCTCAACTGACGGATGTGAAGGCGGATTTTGCTGGTATATCTCTTGACCAGAGTAATCTCGTCGGCGGCCTTGTGGATGATTATTCGTGGTAGACTTGGTTGAAGTACGCTGGCGATCAGATCTTGGCTGCAAGATCGCTGTTGAAAGTTCACTGTGGGTCGAGGGTGACAGGGATGCTGAGATTCCGGAATCTTTCTCGTGCAAGGCAGTTCGTGCCATGCGATAAATTGCGAGGGGGTTCAAAACATTTTCCGGGGACTCCTGGACAGGGGATCCTGGTATGGAAGGCCTGTTGTACGGGATTAATAGATTGAGTTGGAAGAACGGTTTCAGTGCATACATCTCGTCAACTGGCTCGGACGCGCTCCCATTGGTTGCCGCTCCTTGTGGAATGTGAGGCTGTATACCAGCTGCAATCATCATCCTGACCATCGAGAGGCACTTTAGAAGGTCCGTCAGCTTCTGTGCCACTGCAAAAAAGAGACAGGATGGCATAAAACCTACACAATATTCGGCAGTGGCCACCATAGGTCTCATTTGGAGGAGTCCATCAAGGTTCTTCTGAATTAGTGCTTTGGTGTCGCCCACCTCTCCTTGGGCCATCTCATCTTGCTTCATATAATAAAGCATGACCTTGGTGCTGTCATGGGCGATGATGCATAACCAGGTATCAGCAAGAGCTTTGATACCATGTCGCAAGGCCTCTGATATGACATTAGAGACTTCGCGGGCATTCTCATAGCAAACTCTACGGCAATGCTTGAGAAAGTCCTGCTGGTCAGGCGGAAACTCAACGTTTTTCCGAATGCGAAAGATGGCAGGCATCCCAATGCGATATAGGTCAACCAATGTTTGGTAGTAGGTGCACCAGAGAAGGGTCAGTGCACCGAGCTGCGACGACTCTCTGCGTGCGTAGATGGCATCTGGGCGCCATTGTAGGCTCTGCGGAAGGGAATATCGCCAGTTGTCGAATTCGGCTGACAGTAACAAGAACTCGGAGCCTGCTAACCAAGGGGGCCTTGCAATGTCCAGATGCTTCACATAGCTGGTATATGGTCAAAATTCAACGAAACCTGTCGTGGTTTGATTAACTCACCGTAAGACTTTCTTCCGCGAGCTGACGAGGCGAATGAAGTACGCTTCAATGCCCATATTCTGGGATGGATGTGGTGGAATGTGATTCCTTGGCACGAACCCCAGTATTTTTCCCTCATCCAAAAGTTCGGTGATGCAGGGGATCCCTAAGGAGAAATTGTGGCCGTCACAGGGGAGCTGGATCTTAAGATCTCGATCTTCCAGCAAAGTGAGTTGGTTAACACCACTGCCAACCCAGCTATCCATCACATAGCAGCTCCACATAAGACGCCGTCGTGCTTCATTTATTACTGCTGCTGAGGATAACTCTGCTTTCAGACAAAGCACATCGGCAGAATGCTCAAGATTCAGCTGCAATGCTTGAGACATTCGCGAAGTAATCCCACTGAGCATGAACGCACTCGCATAGCTTCCAATACGTAAATCATGGTCATAAAGGAGAATTGCAGTCTGCAATATCATTAAAAATGAGGACCACATAGAATGAGAACGGAATGTTTAGTACCATTAGCTTCTCGAGCGACAAGTCATCCAAGTCAGCAAATATTCGTACTTTTGCCTTTTTTGCCCACTGGTTCCCTGCTTCTAGAACAGCCTCAGGTGACAGACCATGACGAGAAGAATAGCCTAAGGCCAAGAATCTAATGATCCGTTAGCGACGTAGTAAAACTTCTGGGAAGTAGAAACATACTTTGCACCCAAAGCACATATAACATGTAGAAGTGATTCATTGTTACAACATGAGTCAAAATCGTCGTCAAGGCGCTGCATGAATGACGGTTTGTGCACAAAACCGAAGCAGCGAAGCGGATGTACATGGGCGAAGTATTCTTCAACAAGGGTGATGATCCTATCTTTATCGGGGAGTTCAGGAGCATGCATCCTGGACAAGTCAGTTTAAATCATAACAAAGCATCGAGTTGCGGGAAAGAACAAGGCAACTCCCAGAACATTGACACTTGATATGAGGGGTGTGGCATACCAAGAAATCGCATTTGCGGCGTCTTGCAGCGATGGTTGCGGTACATCAGTTTGGTTCTGCTGGATCTGCTGAGTTGAAGACTGTGTTTTATTCGGACGGGTAATTGCCTCGGGTCTGTATATGCAATTGACCCCCTTCTTGGAGCATCTCGTACACTTCGGCTGGCTTCCGCAGCACCGAGTCTTTGCATATCGGCATGGCTGGCATGATCTAGACACTCGCTGGCGGAGTGTGCCTGCCTGTGTGAATGCCCCATTTTGCCTTGGAGGCCTCTGTTCTGGATAGAGACGCGGCCCTTTGTTGCTTGACCCAGGTGGGCCTGGACAGTCTAATTTGAGGCGTTGGCAATTCGAACAAACGGGCCACTTCTCATCACACTTGACCTTGCGAGCCCTACAAAGCGCACATCCTGTCTAAACATCAATTCTTCGAACATAAAACGGCGAAAACTGTGTGAGCATCAAACCTGATCGTGATCTTCGTGATCCTGAAGGCATACTGGAGCTTCGCGATAGCTGCACATCCCCTAGTTCATCATCCCCACCCGCGGAAAGCATGATAGAGCATCCATCACCCGATACGCGATTGTGGGGTGGCATGCCTTGCGACGGGTGGTTCCAACAATGTCAAGACGTCGGAGGCATCGACTCGAGATCCGGGAATTGTGTACCGCCGATTGTGAGCTTGGACTTCCAGGAGGTATTTTCCCCCGCGGCACATTGGCCGCTTACTGGCCTAGTCAGATCTCTGCCGCACTAGCGGGGGCCCCGCTTCTCGGCGGTACGAATCCTTTGCGACGACCGAGATACGGATGTCGGCCATAAATCATTGGCACAGGGGTGAGGTGCTTGCAGACTCCAGGTGGAGCTTCTGCGTACTTAAAAGTACATGCATCCGGGGCCCCAGACGCGCATTGTGAAGGTGTTTTGCAGTGCAGCTCGTGGTACCCGTCGTCACCATGGGACTCCCCGGTTCAGCAATGTCTATCTCATTAGCGGGCTCGCGACCATCGGCGGCCTTATTCAGGGCTTCGATGTGTCCAGCATGTCTGCGATAATTGGCACGCCACAGTACAAGGAGTACTTCAACAAGCCCGATTCCGTTCTGCAGGGCGGTATTACCGCCAGTATGGCAGGTGGCTCGTTGCTTGGGTCGTTGGTCTCGTCGTGGACGAGCGATCGTTTTGGCCGTCGCGATTCAATGTCCATTGCGTGCATCATCTGGCTGATTGGCTCGACCCTAATGTGTGCCGTTCAGAACGTACCCATGTTGATCGTGGCCCGTATTTTCAATGGATTTGCGGTTGGAATGCTCACTAGCCAAGGGTAACAGACTTTGCTAGGTTATCGCATGCACAACTCATGCTAATCTTTTTAGGCCAATTTTGATCGCAGAGATCAGTCTTCCTCATCAGCGCGGTCGCCTCATATCTTTACAACAGTGGATGATTACATGGGGTGTATGTGACGGCCGAGTGGAACTGAATGGTCGAGGCTAACATCGACATAGATTCTGATCATGTACTTCATCAGCTACGGGGCATCCTTCATGAGCGGCTATGGATCTTTCCGTCTACCATGGGGTCTGCAGATGATTCCCGCGATTATATTGCTCTGCCTCCTGCCGATGATGCCGCGCTCACCGCGTTGGCTCGCATCGCAAGATCGGTGGGAGGAAGCTATTGAAGTACTGGCACGACTTCACGCCAAAGGAAATACGCTTCATCCTATTGTGGTGGCGGAAACAAAAGAAATCAGAGAGAAAATCGAGTAAGCTTCGTTCTGGAGGCATATCTATGGCAGCGTGCTGATTTAGTGGTAGACTCGAACGCCAATACCAGAGCACATCCTGGCTCGAATTGTTTAATTCCCGCAATATTATCCGCGTTCACTGTGGAATCTTCACGCACATCTGGTCTCAAATGTCCGGAACTAACGCCATGATGTACTACATCGTCTATATTTTCCAGATGGCCGGCCTCACGGGAAACACCGCTCTGCTGTCCGCATCGATCCAGTATATTATCAATGTGGTCATGACTCTGCCCGCACTGATATTCATTGACCGACTTCCTCGACGCTGGCTTTTTATTGGAGGTGCTTTAGCTATGGCAGTCCTTCAATTTACACAGGCAGGCCTCATGGCCTCCTATGGTCATGCTGTTCCAGGGGGTCTTCCTAACTCCCCAACCGTGACATGGAAAGTCACCAACGGCAAAGCATCTAAGGCAATTATTGCCTGTTCATATCTATTTATTGCGTGCTATGCGCCCACTTGGGGGTGAGTCTTGATTCTGTACTATTCCCTGAATTGTGAAGCAATGGGCTAACGTTACATACTGCAGACCTTTGGGATGGTGCGTTACACGACGTCAGGACCCGTTTTATTTCAAACAGTACTAACTTTCACGGAATAGGGCGTATCCACCGGAGATCATCCCATTATACATTCGCAGCAAAGCGGTATCACTCGCCACGTTCTTCAACTGGGCATGCAACTTTGCTCTTACCTTCTTTACTCCTCCAGCATTCCAGAATATCCAGTGGAGGGTGAGTACTAACCGTCAGCATCCGAATATTTGACTAAGTTTATTATATAGCTCTACTGTGTATTCGGCACCTTCTGTGTGGCAGCCTCCATCCATGTGTTCCTCCTGTTCCCGGAGACATGCGGCAAATCTTTGGAAGAAGTTGATGAGATATTTGAGAAACAAAGCATCTGGGCTTTCAAGGCCAGGACCGAACCAAGCAGATTTGCTGCCGATATTGAACAAGCCAAGGAGGATTTAAGTGCGGGCAAGATTGCAGCGAACTATGCCGAAGAACCAAAGGCATAAGCGGTATAATGATGTGATTTGCCAGGTAACTTGTTCTCTGAATACATAATACATAAGCAACACTGGAATTGTTGCCAGGATGCAATGGTTGTACTTTATATGTCAGTTAAGCACCAAAAAGCTTATGGGTATGGATGTCCTGTGCGTATTGCGAAAAGAAACAAAGGCGGGAAATAATCATCCCTGTGTGTTTATTTGAATGCGAAAGATTTCTGCAGATCCGTCCGGAAATAGGGGACCTAGATCATAAGATTAGTGTTTTTATACCTTGGAAATTCCTCAATTCTGTACAATCGAAGCAGATGTTGATACGACTTGCCATCTTTAACCGAGATCCGTTCCGACTTCCGACCCACCATCGGGTGCGGGGCTTGACTTGGTGCTATGGGCAATACAGGAGTGCGCACGCCATACTAGAGCTAAATTCATAATCTGATTTGTTTCAGGGAATCATCTGCATGCGTCAAATTGTTTTTCAGGCAGTAAAATTGCATCTACACCTGGCTTCTTGAAAAATTAGCATCTTCGTACTCGTTGCCTTGTTGGAAACGACACAAGGCTTTGCATACGACCAACCAGGTACAGGAGGAGCTACTTTAGCGATATCCGGCGGCCTATAAATGGCCGAAAATCCCTGGTTTAATAAGCTCCGGTCGATCCAGATCTATCAGAACTTATAAAGGCTGAAGTGGCAGCCTTTCCTCTTGCAAACAACCAACTGAGATTCACACCGCCGCCACCATGGCCAAGAGAAATATTCTTCTTATGATCGCGGATGACCTGGGTAAACAATTAGGCTGCTATGGAAACGCCAAAATCCAAACGCCCAATCTCGACCAGCTAGCCTCGGAGGGAACCAAATTTGATCAGGCCTTCACCAGCACAGCTTCTTGCAGCGCCAGTCGCTCTGTCATTTACACCGGTCTTCACACGCATCAGAACGGGCAGTATGGTCTCGCCAATGGCCGGCATCATTTCACCACCTATGATCATGTTGAAACGGCACCTGCGCTCTTTTCCAAGCATGGGTATTCCACCGGTTTGATTGGCAAGGTCCACGTCGGGCCATCAAACGTGTATCCCTGGGATCTGCGCGCTGAGAGCGATAGTCGTGATGTCGCAGATATAGCAGATCAAGCGAATGCGTTCATCAGGCGTTCCAGTGAGGAGGCGAAGCCTTTCTTTTTGACCATTGGCTTTATTGATCCTCATCGCGACCGTACCCGCTCGGGATTTGGAAATGATGGCCAGTACGATCCGCGAGTAAAGAAGATCGAATATTCCTCCTCGGATGTCGAGGTCGAGCACTTTGTTAATGATCTCCCGGGAGTCCGGTTCGAGTTCGCAGAGTACTACCAGTCTATCTCCCGCCTGGATCAAGGTGTCGGCATGGTCCTTGACGGACTGAAGAAATCTGGACTCGCAGACGACACTTTGATCATCTTCCTCAGCGACAATGGACCCCCCTTCATCAACTCCAAGACAACCCTCTACGACGCGGGTGTCTGTCTTCCGATGATAATGAAGTGCCCCGGCTCACCAGCAGGCGTTGCCAACCCAAACATGGTCTCTTACATTGACATCCTCCCCACAATCCTCGACTGGGCTCAGTACCCAACCCCACAACATCCAGCCCGACTCGGCCGCTCGATTCTTCCCATTGTGTCCGAGTCAACCAAGCTCGAAGACTGGGGCTGTGTTTTCGGCTCGCATACCTTCCACGAAATCACTAACTACTGGCCCACACGCTTCATGCGCAACCGCCGATTTAAATACCACCGCAACATCGCCTGGCGGCTCGATTTCCCCTTTGCCGCTGATATCTACGGATCCCTAACCTGGGAGGATATTCGCAACTCCGAGACTAGTCCTAAGATGATTGGGTCCAGGCCACTGAAGGATTACTTCTTCCGTCCCGCTGAGGAGCTTTACGATATCCAGGCTGATCCCAATGAAGTGCGCAATCTAGCTAAGGATCCTGAGTATAGCGCGGTTTTGGAGGATATGCGCCAGGCGGTTGAGCAGTGGCAGCGTCGTACCGAGGATGCGTGGCTGTATCGCGATGGTGTGTCCATGCTTTTGGTGAGGCACCATCTCGAGGCTGGAATGGATGTGCCGAATAGGTGGGACTTCGATGATGATCACCCTGACAGTAAAGATCTGCCTGCTTTTCCCAAGAACCTTCCCTGGGGAGCGGAGGTTGGGAGATAATTTTCAAAGTTTGATGTATTTAGCTTGGCCGTTCGCATATACATGTGTTTGACCAGAGTCCTAGGAAAATAAATGCCATTGCAAATCATGTTCTGTGTGAAAACACACATAATCAAAACCAGATGCTCTATCCCATCCATCTATCCCATCTATTGTACACCGAAATCAAAGCCCAGTCTATGAGAACCGTCTACGAATTTTAGCACTGCGCCAGCGCTCATACTTGTTGTTCCTGTTGTTCATGGCCATCGTTCTCCTGGTGAACCGGACCTTCCTTAGCCTCAAAACGAAATTCCTCCTCCTCGTCCTTAAGCTGCGCTTTCAGGATCGCATTGGCCTTCCAGACAGGCTTGCACTCGAACAGACGGTCAACCTTCTCCAGCGGGATACCGCTTGTCTCCGGGACAAGGAAGAAGGCGAAGAAGAAAGCCAGGAAGGACAGCGAGGCGAAAAAGAAATATACTCCGTAATGCATTGTTGCGAACATTTGCTCGGTGAATCGGGAGACGAGGAAGTTGAAGAGCCAGTTGCTGGCTGTTGTGGCGGCTTGCGCCAGGGATCGGAAGTTGGGGTCGAAGAATTCCTGTTTAATGTTAATGGACTGATCTTTAGTATATTATTAAATGACTTACTGAGTTGACAACCCACGGTGTGCCGTTCCAGGTTGGCGTGTACACGGCTGTCCATAGGTAGAAGAAGAAGATAGCAGCGATACCGCCGCTGCTGAGGTGGCTGCTAGGATGAGCCTGCGGCTTGGTGACACAGATGTAGGCGCCAATGATCCACATGCAGATCGAGCCCGTGATGGCGCCCCCGAGAAGCAGGTTTCTGCGACCGAGCTGGTCGACCAGAAACAGCAGCCAGATAATGGTCATGAAAGCCTTGACAACACCGAAGATACCGGTGGTCAGGCCCACATTGGCACTCGACACCCCGATGCTTGTGAAAATAGTTGGGGAATAATAGTTGATGGCATTAATTCCCGATCCGTTCTGCCAGAAGAACAGCATGCATCCGATGAACAGGCGCCACATCACGTTGTGACGGGTGGCGACTGCCTGGAAGGGTTTCCAGAAACCGATGCCGATAGTGACCCGCTGGTATTCTAATGCTTGGTCAATGGCTGCTACCTCCTCCTGGATGTAGATGTCTGTTGCATCTAGCTGGCGCACCCAGCAGAGATTTTGCATAGCCTTGTCTCGGTAGCCCTTAAGAAAGAGCCAGCGGGGAGATTCCTTCATCCAGAGGGCACCGAGGAAGAGCATTCCCGATGGGACGATCTGGATGGCAAATGGGATGATCCATTGCTCGTGGCTGGGGTTCATGTGCTGTTCAACACCGTACTATACAGTAGGGAAACTTTAGCACTCCTGTGAAAAATGATTCGGTGGGCAAGAAAACATACATTGATCCAGAATCCCAACAAGCCACCGATTTGCCAGCCCAGCTCATACATCCCGACCAACCGCCCCCGAATAGCGGGGGTGCCAGTTCAGAAAGATAGACAGGAATGACATTCGACGCGATGCCGGTTCCTAGACCAGACAGCACACGCCCAGCGTACATAATCCCAAGTCCTCGGGCATGATTCGCACCTAATTGCAGACCGCCACCGACGGTGAAAATAGCCGAAGCAAGGACCAAACTCCATTTGCGGCCACAGACATGCGACACGCCGTAGGTGAGCAGTGCCCCGAAGAAGGCCCCGGCAATGAAAAGAGACACGATATTTTCACTGATCATGTCTCGTTGTGCCTGCGTCGTGTGGGCGTTTGTGAGGTCGAACTCTTGCTCGAAGGACTTGAGGGTAATCGTAGTACCAATGAAGGCACTCGTATACCCGATCATGTTGGAGCCGCATGATGCAATAGCGGCGAGTAGGTAGATTCGCCAGTTGTAGACGGCCTTGGGCGTCGGCCGGTCCTCGACGAGCGCGAGAATGCCCATTGTTTGTGAGGAAAGGACAGCGATCAGGTGAGGAGGAAGGGGAAATTGGTGATGGGGCAAAAAAAAAAATCCTCAAGTCCGGGAGGGTGAGGAAGAAACGATGGGCCTTGGGGGTTCCTAAGTAATATTGACCACCTCAATGGATGCGTTCGTGTGGGTTTCCCTTTGAGCGAGCCCTCTCCACAAGTCATGCCGCGTCTTCCCCCATAGACTGGGGCAACATGGGGTTTGCAAGTGAAGCGATGATGCTTTCGCGGATTATGATGCCCTGCGGTGGGAACTTGGGCCGGGGGAGCGTTTTCCCCGGAGAGAACGTTCAGCCGGCTGGCACAAACGACGCGCAGTATATAGGCATGCTTGGCCTCCTACTGGAATTGTTGTGGCGCAGGTTTTTCTCGTCCGATGGCTCGGTGAACAGACTACCGTCTTGCAGAGAGATCCTGGCACAGGGTTTCGGGATATCGAGTCACTATCATACCACACTACTCTTCTAGCGAACTCGCAAAGTCTTTTCCGGGTCATTCTGCATCGCTTCAAAATATAAACTCTATGTACATCACTGGGCCACCGGCTCCAGCAGAAGCAGCTGATGCACAAGCGTTCTCTTTCCAATTCGTCAGACCACGGGGTGAATCCTTAACCCTGGTGGGTTCGGACGATGGCCGAGCGGAAGAAGGAAAAAAATTGGGCAGTCAGGAGAGGTCAGGTGACAGCATGTGATCCATCGAGCCCTGGCTTCTACACATCCAAAGTTCGGAGACTGTCTTCCCGTTGATGCCTGGTGTTTTTGGCATCAAACAGTCAGCCCTGTTGAATTGGTCATCTCTTGGGCCTGGACATGGACGGATAGTCGGCTGGTTCTAGTTCCTCGTGATTTGTCTATCCTGGCGCAAACGACTCACCCTGGATTGGATATCTAACCTTGAATCCACGGAAAGAAAAAGACACTGCTCGGAATCCTTGGTTCCAGTATCATGTGTCACCGCCAGATCGTCAAATGAAGGTTCTGTCCAGACACTTCTTCATGTGCGGAATTGGCCGGGTGGAATAGAGGGCATCGTTGCGCCAGACTAGAGGAGCAACCCCACACATTAGGTAAAGCGTCCCGCGGGTCCGAGGCATCGGTCTCGCCCACGGCGCTGACAAACATGGGTGATCGTGGCATCATCACCGGTCAACAATGCCATTCTAATCAGATTGCGCAACATGTTTTGGTGATTGTGGAAGAATGCCACGCAAGCAATCATCGTCCACCGCGAATGGTCCAATGATGGCGACCACAATAATCACCGGGGAAACGCGGGGATTGCCGCCATCGATCAACAGCCGTGATTGATCGGTCAAGCCCGCCAACGAAACCCCGCCTCCCCGCACGCGGCGTTGTGCCCAATGAGACACGCTTTAATCGTGCCTTACGCTTGTCCAACCTCTTAAGAGGGGCTCGCCCCCTGCTTCGTCCTTCTTCGTCTTCCCCTTCCTCTGTCTTTTCTCCATCCATCCCACCTCCTCCTCTCCCCCATCTACAACCATGAGTGAATGTCCCGTCCGCAAGAATACCAGCGCCAATGTCGCTGGCAGCGGCACCAGGAATCGTGACTGGTGGCCCGAACAGCTCAAGCTGAACATCCTGCGCCAGCACACCGATGTCACCAATCCCATGACCAAGGAGTTCGACTATCCCGCGGCTTTCAAGAAACTGGACTACTGGGCCGTCAAGAAGGACTTGCATGCGCTGATGACCGATTCCCAGGACTGGTGGCCCGCCGACTTTGGCCACTATGGCGGTCTGTTCATCCGGATGGCCTGGCACAGCGCCGGAACCTACCGTGTCTTCGATGGCCGGGGTGGCGGTGGAGAGGGCCAGCAGCGCTTTGCACCCCTCAACAGCTGGCCGGATAATGTCAGTCTGGATAAGGCTCGTCGTCTGCTCTGGCCGATCAAGCAGAAGTACGGCAACAAGATCTCGTGGGCGGATCTGCTCCTGCTCACTGGCAACGTCGCCCTGGAATCCATGGGCGTGAAGACTTTCGGGTTCGCTGGCGGTCGTGAGGACAAGTGGGAGGCCGACGAGTCCGTCTACTGGGGTGCCGAGACGGAGTGGTTCGCCAATGCCGAGCGCTACCACCCCGAGTCGGAATCCGACAAGGACCGCCAGAGCGATATCAACACCCGTGATCCCGAAGGCCCTCTGGCCGCCGTCGTCATGGGTCTGATCTACGTCAACCCTGAGGGCCCCAATAGCGTTCCCGATCCCGTTGCGGCCGCGCGGGATATCCGCATAACCTTTGGCCGCATGGCCATGAATGACGAGGAGACCGTTGCGCTGATTGCCGGTGGCCACACCTTTGGCAAGACGCACGGTGCCGCTTCCGCTGATCATGTCGGCAAGGAGCCCGAGGGTTCTGGCCTTGAAGCGCAAGGTTTCGGCTGGAACAACAGCCACGCCTCTGGCAAGGGCAAGGACACCATCACCAGCGGCCTGGAGGTGATCTGGACCAAGACCCCCACCAAGTGGAGCAACGACTTCCTCGAGTACCTCTTCAAGTATGAGTGGGAGTTGACCAAGAGTCCCGCTGGTGCCAACCAGTGGGTGGCCAAGGATGCGGATGCTTTCATCCCTGATGCCCACGACCCCAACGTCAAGCACAAGCCTCGCATGCTGACCACCGATCTTTCTCTGCGTTTCGACCCTGCCTATGAGAAGATCTCCCGTCGCTTCCTGGAGAACCCACAACAGCTTCACGAAGCCTTTGTTCGTGCTTGGTTCAAGCTGCTTCACCGTGACATGGGCCCCCGCTCGCGCTGGCTCGGTCCCGAGATCCCCCAGGAGACGCTGATCTGGGAAGACCCGGTCCCCGCCGTGGACCACCCGCTCGTCGACGAGTCGGATATTGCTGCGCTGAAGAAGGAGATTCTCGCCTCCGGCCTCGCCCCCACCAAGTTCATCTCGACCGCGTGGGCCTCTGCCTCTACTTTCCGCGGCAGCGACAAACGCGGCGGTGCCAATGGTGCCCGCATCCGCCTGGCTCCCCAGAAGGACTGGGACATCAACAATCCGGCCCAGCTCCGCGAGGTCCTGGCCGTACTGGAGGATGTCCAGCGCCGCTTCAACAGCTCCCAGAGTGGAAACAAGAAGGTCTCCCTGGCCGATCTCATCGTGCTAGCCGGATGCGCCGGCCTCGAGAAGGCTTCCGGCCACCCCGTCCCCTTCACCCCGGGCCGCACGGATGCCTCGCAGGAGCAGACCGACGTGGACTCGGTGCAGTACCTGAAGCCGTACGCCGATGGCTTCCGCAACTACGGAAAATCCACTCCCCGCGTCCGTACCGAGCAGTTCCTCATCGACCGTGCTCACCTGCTCACCCTCTCCGCTCCGGAGCTGACCGCTCTGATCGGTGGTCTGCGTACCCTGAACCTCAACTACGACGGCTCCGCGCACGGTGTCTTCACCCAGCGCCCTGGCCAGCTGTCCAACGACTTCTTCACTAACCTGTTGGATATGAACACCGTCTGGAAGGCCGCCACCCCCGACTCCGAGCTCTTCGAGGGCGTAGACCGCAAGACGGGCCAGAAGAAGTGGACCGCTACTCGCTCCGATCTGGTCTTTGGCTCACACGCGGAGCTGCGCGCCATTGCTGAGGTGTACGGTAGCTCCGATGGACAGGAGAAGTTCGTCAAGGACTTTGTCGCTGCTTGGGACAAGGTCATGAACCTTGATCGCTTCGACCTGACTTCCTCGGCTGGCTCGGGCCGCGCTCGTCTGTGAAGTTTGTGATTTGCCACTTAAAAGATACGCACTGCGCTCTGTCCATGTTACCAAATTGATGTTTTAAACCGAAGATGTGATGGTCTTGTACTTAGCTAAGACTTAAATGAGTTTCTGAATCCTTTTTAACCTCGTGTGCTGGCATTAGAAAAGTATTGTAAGCCGGGAGTAAGTCGGCGTTGGAAATCGTAATCCAGTTAGCCAACTAAATCGTTAGACTCGTTAGAAAATGGGGCTTAATGCGGTTAATAGCATTCAAAGTGACTGATAAGAGGATTAGGAACGCGTGCTAGATATGACGGTTACCAAGTTTGAGACCGAAATGAGAAATTCCATTTGCTGAGTTACTATCATTTGCTTTTCACAGGGAATTCGTCTCGGCCAACATTCCGAGTGGCCAACCTAGCCATTCTTGCCAGGAAGGCCCAAGGTACTGCCGAACAGATTTGATCAGAAACTCTCCTCCGTCTTGAAACATCCACTTCTCACGGGAAGGATGGATCAGTGCGCCGTAGTGCGCCAGGATCACAAGTGCTTCGCCTTGCCGAGCTGCCACCAATTTAACATATTCTCGCGGGACAAGAACCGGCCACGCGACAAGTGCACCAATACCCCCGTTCCGTGAACTTCCCGTATCAATAGCTGTCATCACAGACTGTAGCGCATGGACAGCCTCCCGATAAATTTGTAGTCTGGCTTCGTTCGTTTCTGAAGCTTGGATACGTTCAATCAACGTCTTGCAAATAGGTCCGAAATCTACATGCATCAGAAGAATCTGCATGTTCAACTTTAAGAATGGTTTCAACGCTGTCTGTTGCAGTATGTCCCATCTCCCGTCTGCAGCGATTGTTCGGACCCCCTGATGTAGCGACACATATTGCACGAAGCGATCGAGAAATACCTCAAAATTTCCTTCACGGAATACCAACGTATCACAAAGGAGATATAGTCCCAAAACTGCGGCGAATAAAAAGGCTGGAATGCATGTGTCCTCATCAATCTGAGGGGGAAGTCTGTTGAAGCTGTTCAGTGCATAAGTCTGAAGCTGGGAAGCATGATGCCGATAGAAATCCCGACGCTCTGGCTTGACGATACTGAGATGCAAAGCACTAAAGGCTAGAAGTGCATTCATGAGATAAGGCGCATTCATCCCTCCTCTAAGCAGGTCTGGGAATGAGACTTCAGAGATGAGGTCTGGAGTATCGATCCAATTGGTGCTTTCCAACACGATATGGTAGAAGAGTTCCACATGGAGCATATTGACTGGAGCATCATCAGAGAAGCCAGTCAGATGCGGTGTTGAATTTTGCGCGGGGGAATTCGTAGCAGGAGAAGGTGAAGTAAATTCGTGGCTGGTACTTGGTGAGGATCCTTCAGGGAGTGGAAGGCCCACGAAGTCGCATTGCCGTTCGGACGAGAGGCAATTGGAGCAGACGGGCCATCGCTCGTCACACTAGCTAATATCAGTAACGGTGTTCGGCAGTTGAATATGAGTGATCATACCTTGATGTGCCGACGCTTACATTCAATACAACCATTGCGAGATTTCTTATGTGTCCTGCGAGACATATTCGGCAATACGCGGATACCCGGCGTTATGAGCAGGGTAGCCAAATTGCTGTTGTAAGGGGCTAGCAATGCATCAGAAGCCCGATATCTTTGAAGGTGAAAACTGCAGCCTATCCTATCCTGAATTTCTCTCATCCCTTCAACGTTGACTCCGATCCCCGGATTGGATGGTCCTTTAATGTCTGAGTGGGCCCATACGCGTATGCACGGACCAGTGGATACCCGCTTTGATGCCCATTAATATCCTCATCGCGGGCCAGGAATCGCCGAAACAAACTCGGTGCGTGCATTTTTTGGTGTTGACAATCGGAGATAGGGGTAACTATTGGGGTTCTGTTGCGGAGAATTTGAAGGTTTCAGTCGGGTAGAGCCGATTTCAGCGGTGGTTACAACTATCCTGCCCGTTCCAATCCTGAGGCATCGTAGATTTGTGTGGCTATGTCAGCTCGCTTTGTATGTAGACGAGGAATTCTAATGATTCCAGGCTTGGACACATCTAGTAGAATCGGTATTTTACATTCGAGAGCTCTAAACTCTATCAATACTACTAAAGGAAACAGAAGAAATGAGTAGACAGGATGAACGAAGGGCCCAAAAGAAGGTCAGGTAAAAAGCTGCAAGATGATTCTGCCACAATATGTCCGTCCCTTAGTCCATACTTTCCAGACTCATTGGAACCCTGTCTGAAACAAGAAACTTTTTCAACTCCCCAGGATGCCAGATCCCCCAAATCACCATGACTGCAAACATCAAAATCGAGTCAAAAATATAAAGCGTCCACTCATGGGTCAATGAATATCCATCAATACCTTGCGTATACTCAACAACCCGGAAAATGCTCCGGATCAAGATCAACAAACTGGAAGCATAGAGGACATGGAGGTGTCTCTTCCACTTGATGCTGTCCTCAAAAGCCTCTCTAGGGGGCAATCGATGCATGCGAACCTGAAACACCACTGATATGGCAATAAAGAAGCAGAATGTAATCAGCTGGATAACAAGGCCAACGACAACAATTTTCGACCCAAGGCTTGCATTGTTTCCAGTGACCATCAATCCAGCAGCCCCACCCTGCACCATGAAAGAGAGAACATCTCCCATGACGAAGACCTTGGTGAGCCAATTGATTGGGACGAGAGAGTATTTCTCAGCGCGTACGCTGCGAATGATACGCCCGAGCACCATGTAAACGGATGCAGCGAAAAGAGTAGGACCGAGAAGGAGGAAGACGCTTTGAATGGAGTAGGGCATTATTGAGCCAGTCTTGATGTGTGAAGCGGTTCTACCAGCGTATCCGATAATCTCAACTAAACGAAAACGATCAATTCTGAATCCATGTGACGTTGTGGGGATGTAAACAATACATAAGCCACCAAGAACGAATGCAATACAGAAGCGTGCTTGAGTCTTGTGGAGTTTCCAACAGTGAAAAACTGTTGCGACGAGGAAGAGAAGGAGAAAAATAACTGCGGCGGCGAGAGAGGGAACATATTTCCAAAGATAGTAGCCGCCTTTGTAAGGCTTGAGTTTGGCCATGCTGGGGACTTTATCTGCAGCTCTCACACAAGAGGTAGAATTCCGGAACGTCCCGTATTTGATTGCTGAGCCGAGAAAAAAAATTATAGCCAACTCAGCGACATTCCGAAATTATATATGATGCCACAAGGCAATATTGCTCTATTTTCGGACTTGAATCCAGGTCTAAACGCATGTATACGCGTATAGAAAAAGTGGGTCTACGGGGACTTGAGGCCTACATGCCTGGGTAGAAAATTGCACTCCGCCAACGAATCACTTTCACTTTCGTTCTCCGTAGATAAGGAGGTCTACAAAATGCCAAGTTGCCTTATCCAAAAAGGGCTAAGTACAATGGGGTTGGTTTTCCTACCCTGGAGACTAGCCAGGGCTGTGCATGACGCTATTCGGAGCTGGGTATGAGCCCGTTTCAAATACTGTTTACCAGGCGCTTCGGATCTAACAAAGTCGGATAAAGTCGGTATTGAGAGTTATAATAAGGAAGTACGAAGAGTTTGTAGGGCAGACCTGAGAAGCGTCTCTTTGGCCTTGGGAAACATGATAACGAATGATATCCTAGGCAAACGTCTGTCTCGACTAGGTTTCTGTTGTTTGCTGGCGAACAAAAGCCGATGGCGTAGGCCTCAACCAAAAGTCACTAACCGTCTGTCTTTACAGCAGGCCCAGAAATATGAGAGCCAACTCTTTCGTTAGCCATGATGATTACGGTGTTCAACAAAGTGAAGCGTTTCACAGATGGGACGATACCGCAATGCGCGCCAACCCCTGCAACTTCCAACGTTACCCCTCCACCCCATCTGATAGAAGCTTGAATAACATCGACCCGATATTCCCCACCGATTACGCCTCTCCGCAAAAAACTGCTTCGCAAAGGAATAGCATTCCATTGCTCCAATTCGGTGACGGAGGAAGATCGGAGGTATGATTAGGACCCATTTCGGGGGGGGCTCTCACGTTCCCAAACACTTGCAGGTTGGAACGGATGTGTAGTATGGATTGTTTGTTAGCTACAATCAGCGGCATCGGCCTTCTGTTAGCGAGTTACTCTGGATCATATGGTGGATAAGCTCGAGTTGTGGCGGTTCTAAGTCCAGTGCCATGATGCTTGACGCAATGTGTTGCGACCGTCTTCCACTGGTGCCAGCAAACGACGGAACCCTGGTCTGAGATGAATCCTGCCGACGACATCCGTTACGTTATTCCTTAACCAGAAATGACTCCTCTCAGGAGTGGTGAATGGTACTGAGAAAGCATAATGTGTAAAGGCCGAGAAGGAAAATTGAGGCCATCTAGCAAATCGTCTCGTTTCATGAGTGGAAATAATTCATTGAAAGTGTCAGTGACGTGACGGCGCTCTGATATTATGATTCTTATAAATACTCTCACGCGCAATATACCATGTTCCTGAGCAACTAGTACCAGAGTTAGACGGCTCTTTAATATTACTCAGGATCTCTATTACTCCGCTCTTTTCGTCCATGCATTAAATCTAGACGCAAACATTTGATGCTGAGTTATGGCTCAAAAATTGGCAGCGATGATGTCTGCGGCCTTCTCTGCAACAGCATACACTGTGGTCTGAATATTTCCACGGGGGATCAGAGGGAAGATACTAGCATCGACCACCCGCAGATTCTTTGTGCCATACACCTTGAGGCGGGAATCAACAACACCACCCTTCTCACGCGGCATCATTGCAGCGGTACCGCAAACATGGTAGTGGGCAAGAATTCGATCCCGAGCCAATTCTCGAGCTGTGTCAAGAGTGATATCCTGCGAGGAGTTCTGTAAGCGCCGGCCATCTGCCTTGAGAAGGGAGGCCATCGGCTCAGTCCACGCAAGAGTTTCCAGCCAGCGAACGTGACGCGCATGAAGCTCCAGGTCCAGCGGATGAGAGAAGAAGCGCGGATCAAATGTCGGATTTGACTTGGGATCGGAGGTGAGATGAACACTACCACGCGAGAAAGGGCGGTTTAGAACTGAAATGATGCTTATAAAATTCTCTGGCTCCGGTTCGAGCATCCCCAAGACCCCCTTGGGGCTCGGTCCTTTGTCCGGTAAGATCTGGGATGGTGCCAAGGTGTATTGACCTGTAGGTTCATCCTCGTCTTCGAGCATTTGACGAAGCACTTCGTACTGTGCCGTTAGACTTGGCGAAAGATCTTTCTCTTGCAAAAATTGATCAATGAGGGATTTCAATTCACCTTCTTTGAGGAACTCGAGGCTGGCATACGAGGATGGCAGAGGGCAGAGGCCAAATGGACCTGCACCCGATCCTTGCCAAGCTGCCATGGCGGCGGCTGCAACCTCAGGGGTTCGTAATGCCTCGCCGGTAGGCTGCCCATCAGCGACTTCCCAGCTGAACGGGACAAAGCCGTGTTCCTGGAGATTCTCTCCAACGTTCTCATTTTCCACAATCGGCTCAATGCCATGGGACTGGAGAATGGAGCTGTTACCAATACCGGACAGTTCCAGCAAGTGGGGTGTCTTAATTGCACCTGCGGCTAGAATAACCTCACGCCTGGCTGCTATCGTCCGCTGGATGCCATCCTTGCCAATGAACTGAACCTCAGTGGCCACAACATCCTCATGACTGTTTTTTTCAAGACCAACAATCTCCACCAAGGCTTCCGTGATGACACGGAGGTTTGGACGCTTGGCCACATCCTCGTTGTAGTATGTCACACCAGCATGGCTGCTTGTCCTGGCAGTGGGATGAGCACTCCCCGGGCCACAAAAGGCTCCTTTTGCGACACCGGACATGGGATCGCCCGTGATATGTAAGTCGAGGTTCTCGAACACCTTTGGCCAAGCGCCAACGAAAGGTGGAAACGGACCGTCGCCAAATGAGACCTGAAGTGGGCCGGAGGTGCCATGGGCAAACGGGTCGATATATTGCAGAGACAATTCCTCCGCGATCTGCGCAGAAGGCGGATTAAATGTCTGAGACTTTTTCAGGTACGGCGAAAGCGAATCCCAGTTCCACCCCTCATTACCTAGCTGTTCCCACGAGTTGAAATTGGTTCGGCTGGGATAGATCACCATCCCTCGACTGATGGCAGAAGAACCACCAAGTGTTCGCCCGCGAGGCTCAGCGAGGCATCGTCCATTTAAGCCTTCCTATATACGCCCGACAATCAATTGACTGGAACTAGCTCATAGAGAATGTATCCTGTATGGAGGCTCGATAAACAAGGTCTATGTACCTGAGGCGGACTGGTGATGCACCAATCGAACTCCGGGTCGAAGTAGGTACTTGCCGCGAGACCAGGAGCCGCAATCCGTGGATCATTTACACGATTGCTTCCAGCCTCAAGAACAAGCACACTGATGGCAGGTTTCTCGGTCAAGCGACTGGCGACCACCAAGCCAGATGTGCCACCTCCGACGACAATGTAATCGTACTGCCGACGCAGGTCTGCAAGCGATGAGGTGTCAATGGATGCCATGGCACATTGAACAAGAAGCAAATTTTGAGAAACCACTCGGCACCTGGCGAATAACGAATTTAATTAGAGGATATTATGATAATTCATGGGTACGCAAGCTTAAGCTGTCGTTAGACAATCCTCCCCTTACCTCGGTGCTTCAAATCACAGCCAATGGTGAGGCAGAACTCTCTTACGCTAACCTGATTGGGTTGCTTCGTCAGCCAGAAGCTGCGTGTTCTTAACGTCATTCCCGCCCGAGCTGCGCACCCAACCCTACTGCGAGATTTCAAATTCGATTACTACACCCTGGCGGAGCCCTAATAGCCGGCTGATCTGCCTGAAAGGTAGTTCGCCCTGCGCATAGGAATCTACTGTACCCCCAGGACGCACCGACGTTATTGGTACCGGTGTCCCGACCACTTCCCCAGGCCTTCGCCTCGAGAGTGTTACATACAGAGACTCTATTTGGTGTCCTTATTGCCGCTCTACGATACAACTGAGTCATGCCTATCCCAACTGAGAATGTCGGTATGTGCTGTTGGCTATGAAGACGGACACGATCAAATTAGCTCCCCGCTAATGCTAGCTTGCAGGATCGCTTCCACGGCCTCAAGGTGAGTACATATTTAAGACGTGACCCAATTTTATGACGAGTTGTCTTAGTACTAACAATTTTAGTCCTTCAACAGGCCTATGCCGACTATGAAGTTGGCAAAATCACTCTGACGGACCTTGTTAGGGCCCAAGATGCGGCGGCTAAAGATAGCATCTCGCGCATGGAACAGACAGGTCAGGAGCTCGTTACAGATGGAGAGCAGAGATCTAGCAGCTTTGCAACGTATCCCATCACGGAGTAAGTGCCTTAAAGCTATGTCATTTCCTTATATACTCGTATGACCAAAGTGGCTGATTTCAGTAGCACACTCGGCGGAACTGGTCTCGTAGCCAACATGAAAGCTGACGGCCAATACTTTGCCATCTTCGACGACGGCCATCACCGACAGCTCCCACGTCTTGTCAAAGGCCCCTTTAGATACAAGACATTCGCCTACGACAACTTCAAGCTTTCCCGGCTATACGCTACCAAACCCATGAAGCAGGCTGTCATCGCCCCATCCATGATGTACCTAACCTACCCCCTAACCGGCGAAATTGAAGGCTACCCAAAGAACCAATTCGTCAAGGATTTGGTATCCGAATGCGTCAAAGACATCCGCGGCTGCTTCGCCGCGGGCGCCAGGCGCGTAAGCATTGACTTCACCGAAGGACGACTCGCGGCCAAAAACGATACACGAAACCCTTGGACCGGTGCACAGCTGCTCGAGACGTTTATCGACCTTAACAACAAGGTTCTCGCCAACTTTAGCGCCGAGCAGCGAAAAGATATCGGCGTTCATACCTGTCCCGGTGGAGACTGCGACAGCGTACATTCATACGACGTGGATTACCATGAGCTCTTGCCGAGCTTGTTTAAAATCAACGCGGGCTATTTCCTGATTCAGCTGGCGAGTGAAAAGGATAAAGAGAAGGTATATAAGGAAATTGGACAGACTATCCGCAAGGACGCCAATGGTGTCAAGCAGGTTGCATTTATTGGTGTCGTCAACCCACTAGACCCGAAGATTGAGACCCCCGAGCAGATTCGAGATGATCTGGTCACAGCATCCAAGTACATTGCCATAGACCAGCTCGGCGCCACCGATGACTGCGGTTTTTCCCCTTTCTCTATCGACATCAAGCCTAAGCACGGCAGCCCTGATTTCGCACGCGAAATTGCGTTCCAGAAAATTGCTAACAGAATTAAGGGCGTGGAGTTGGCCAGCGAAACGCTGGGCATATAATGCTCATGTGTCAAGATGACATTATTATGATACATTGTGTTTCTTTCGTCCGATTAGTTCATTGAGGAAATGCCAATGAACGAGCATCGTGACAGATCCGGCTCAGATTGAGTGCCTGCCGGGCTGTATTAGTAGTATGATAAGCTGTGGAGATAGTTTTCTTCCATCCACCAAATTTTCCTCTTATTATCCACCATTACAATGCCTAAAACATCCGACGAAAGTGGGGACCGCATCCAGGTGGCATTACAAGCCTATTATGATCGCGGGAATTTCTTGTTGATTACTAGCGACTCCTACGACGCGTTCACGGTCGCACATCTCGTTCGGCGAGCCAGGGGCCTAGTAAATGCCTCAATAAACCCCGTGCAATCCTTCCACCAACCCCAGCAGAGGTTGAGGGTACAGCAAGTGAGGTACTGGTACGGAGTGATTCTACACAACGCGTTAGCAAAAATTGGGCCTACAGATTCCTAAAACGCCACCCCAATGACGATGTCCCTACCACTCAGAAAATCATGAATGCAGAGCGCATAGATGCAGAGTGATTACCTATATTGAGGATTTTTTTCCATCGCCTAGATGTGGTGCTACAGCAGTACCAATTTGCGCCAAAGAATATCTACAATTTTGGTGAAGCTGGCTTCCAACTAGGTCAGGGAAAAGCTCAGCGCGTTGCAGATCGTCATGAAGATCGTACAAGAACTTACCAACAGAAGCAATGGCAGAAAACGGTGGCTGCAGTCGAATGCGTTGCAGCAGATTGCATTACCAAAAACTGCAGCTACACAAGCTATAAATAGATACCATTGACCCTGTAAAGATCACATATTTTTTTTAAACTTCGGAATTAGGTTAGATATGAACTAAACAGTACTCAGATATAATCAAATCCCATATTAAGCTATTGTTCCCCCAGTATGAGATAAATAAACTGTGTCAGATTTGATCACCGGCAGGACAAATTCCTCTCAATGCATGCGGATGAGGTAGTCCCGCCAGGCGCGAGGCGACAGTCCCGTTCCCTTGCCACAAGAATCCACAGTGAAGACGAACTCGTCTATACCAATGTTTCCATAGACCTTGCCATCTGCCAACTCCCAGCTGTTGCACGACCGGGTTATAGGACCGACGCCTTGCGAAGCTGATAAATCCTGAATAATCGCGCGGAATGACATCTCGCCTGGGGCGTTCAAGCCTGTCGGGTAGAGACGGACACTATTGACTGAACTCTCCTCGATAGCTGAGAGCACGGTTAACATATTGTCACCACCCCGGACCCAAGAGTCCACTTTCAGACCGGGCCCGTTGTCGGTGCTGATTGAAATAGTACTGTTCGTCTGGCTCGACTCGTAAACACCCCCAAAATTGGTTTTGGCTTCTGTCTTTCCGACATCCTCCAAAGCTGGAAGGAGCGTGTTAGCCACAAGGTCTGAAAGACCTGCGACAGCCTCCGTAGTTCCTACACCGGCAGCTAGAATAGTGAAGCCGACGTTGTGATCAGGAGAAAGAGCAAGTATTGATGAGTAGCCTCCCAGATCGCCGGCTTTGGTGTACAGATCAATCACTCTCGAGTCCTCCATGTATGAGTAGATCTCCCACGGTGCACCCACACTAAACTCCAAGGAGCTCGTGTGCGTATCAGGCTTCATCCACCGTCTCTTGATATTTTCTGGGAGCAATGTGTTGTTGAGGATAGCACGCCCAATGCTTGACATGTCCTTGACAGAGGAGTAGAGACCACCAGCTCTGTTTGTCGTCAGTTTTGTGTGACGTAGAGGATTAGAATATTGACTTACGGTGTTTCGTCGCCGGCACTAAGTGCCCAATATATTGGATCCGGAATAATGCCCTCCGATGCATTTGGTGCACTATAGCTGAAGCCCTCAAGACCAAGTGGGTGTAAGAGATCTTTGGAAAGTATAGACTGATAGCTTTGGCCGGTCATGGTTTCCAATGCATAGGCAAGAATCTGGTATGCAGCGTTCGAATAAATAGGCGTGGAACCAGCCGGCACGACAGGATGCCCAGCCATCAAACCGTGGAAGAACTCTGCTAAAGTCAGTCATGACCATTAGTGTTGATGCTTTTTATATACAGACCGGTTCTGTTGCACGCGATAGTGGCACCACATGGAGGAATTTCTGACTTGGGGAGAATTGGAAGGCCCGAACTTGCTGGGTTGGGAATTGAAAGCGCAAGGTCCAGAAAGCCATCTACCCATTCTCAGTTAATAGTAGTTCAAAAAGTATTCCACTGAGCAACTTACAGTCGCGAAGAACACCCGACATCTGGCTTGCAAGTTCGCCAATAGTCACCTGCTCCCATCTTAGAAAGTCAATTGCGTCTTGCTGTTGTGTAGTATTAGAACGCATAGCAGCAATGGCCTCCCGTATCTCAGGAACATATTTGGCTATGGGCTCATTGAACACGGACTCTCCCTTCTCGATCAGAAGCAGCAGAACGGTGACCAACTTCGAGGCGCTGCCAATTCGGAATACAGTGTTCTCGTCTATGTTTTTGACACCGGCTTTGTACGCCTGGACTGCCTGACTAGTATAGTAGGATTCAAAAAGAGGTGACTCGTCTTTGGAAGAAAAGATTTGCACTGTGAAGGAGGTTTGGTTGGGCTTGAATATAGGGCTCAGGCTCGAGTTGCCATAGATGGCATCCTGAAGTATACCCGAGAGATCCTTGGTTGCAGCAGTAAAGTACGGACTGTCAGAGAGGTGGATGGGAGGTGGGAAGACAGGGCCCAACAAAGAACAGTAGTTGAGTTTAGACGAAGCCGCGAGACCAAACGGCAAAAGAGCCGATAAAACCGCGAAGGTTTTTTGCATCGTGACAGAAGGAAAGAAAGAATAATGTTCAACAGACTGAAGCAAAGGAAATTGAAAATGTTTGAACGAACAGCGGACATTTTATATAACATCCCAACAATCCCTCTTATTAATAGCTATACCAGCTCATCTTTGAGGAAGCCTACTGTTGATTAGACTCATGATGGAAATTCGCGATAGAACCAATGGAAAGAAAGCAAAAAGAGAAGTAACCGATATGGTTACCTAAAATAAGAAAACAAGGCGGACTACGAGTAAACACTAAATGGCAGCCTTGTGTATAGTGATCCACAATGGGCTAGAGACCGTGATTGGCTGTGTCGGGAATTTCAGTTGTGGGGGCCAGGGTAGATAGACTTTATCAGCCTAGTTCTGAAAGCTGAGGGTCACAGAAACACAGGATCCGTGGAGCCTAAAACTGTAAAGGTATTATCTTGTCTAGTTCATATGTACAAGTTCTTATGAGGGATTTACCTAGTGCCTTTATAAGTGAGCCAGAGATACATCTGTTGTATGATAAGCCACCGAGTTCACTACTAATATTTTACTTCGACAAAATATACATTGTCTCCACGTTCTTCTCAACTTGAAAGCTCTACACTAGATTCTCCTGAAATCAGTCATGGCCTGTTAAAAATACTATGCAATCTCATGAGGACGTCCTCCGCTCCCGGAATATTTCTGTCCTAATAATTGATATGGATGAGACGATTCTACGGTTCCTTGACTAATTGAGCATAGGAGCGAAGTCGAACGCTTGATCAAAGGCTATCTGGACAATGAACATAAATCTTTCCCGACTCTAGATGAAGCCGTAAAACACCTTGCCGAAAATGGTGTTCATGAAGACTAGCGAGTGATTGTGACATCCCCGACTGAATTACAGGACCAGGCAGCCCCAGAGGAAGATTCTTCTTAGCCACCGTCTGAAATGTAGAACCGCTGGAAAGATTTTCCTCAGTGGGCCTCACCTTACTCTGTTCAAGAGTTTCAAATGGCTTCTCTTGGATATATCAGCGCTAGAAAGAGATCGGCAGTCACACCGAGCCTGTCAGACATAGAAGATTCTCCATGTGGTTTACAGGTGTGGTGTACTTCGCTAGATAAGCAAATTTCACACTGCTGATACTAATCAATTACTGGCTGACCAATCGTGTTTGTGGTCTCGTGCGAAGCGGATCGCTAGCTGCGTCTTTCGTATCCCTCCAATTCCATGAAGGATCGCAACCTTCCAGGACTGGGATCATGTCGGCTGTAACTATTGCCAAAGCTTGTCTAGTTCCTCTGCCCTTCCCAAGAAAATTTCAGTTAACGACACAGCGGTAAGGTCAAATGGTACACTAAAGCGGTGAACTACATATATAAAAGACTTTTTAGCGATGATTTCGAGCAATTAGCAAAAAACCTGACGGCTCCTATCTCGTACGTGAAAGTGAAGTGGAAAGGATTGACAAAGAGCACATGCATATGGTGTCTGAGAGTGAGTACTCCAAAAGTACCTCCTGGATTCCATTTTCCGACCTTGCCACTCTTATTGGTAAGAAAACGGCAAACTTTTTCTTCAACGAAGCTTGGAAAATGCAAGAGCAGCGATACATTCTTTGGCAGAGCAAAGTCGGAAGAGATAGTCCCGACCGTGAACCGTCAACATCTCCACTCGATTTGTACGACGGAGAGAGAAATGTCGGAAGAAGTGTTGACAGGGTGCGGGATCCCCAAAACTCTACTCGCATTCCTGATTTCGGAAGATCTACGCAGGGCCACTCTTTAAATCCTAGAAAGTCCAACTCGACATCAAAGAATGTCAGATTCGATGATGCAAGCTCACCTCCACAGGTGCAGACAAAACAGGAGGACGATGATAGCGACGCACAGCTCTTTGTGAAGCAGGATTCTGGTGATTAACAACGATCAAGTAACGAGGTTTCTGCAAATGGACAAGACACAGATGAACAGTCTACATTCAGCCGGTCCAAGTATCTCGAAGATCTGTTTAAACGCAAAGGCTGGGATAAACTCAGCGGTCAAGGCAAGATAGCCATGGAAGCCAAGGCTCTTGCACATTACCATGTTTACCGCGAAGAGATTTTAGTGAATAAAGTTCAAAGAGGTGGACTAAAAGAACATTATGATTTCCAGATTGACATACGGGACTAAATCGCTGGCGATATTACCCCTTGCATTTTCTTGGTT
The DNA here is from genome assembly GCF_028827675.1 of Penicillium lagena. Classification (NCBI taxonomy): domain Eukaryota; kingdom Fungi; phylum Ascomycota; class Eurotiomycetes; order Eurotiales; family Aspergillaceae; genus Penicillium; species Penicillium lagena. The sequence continues at coordinate 309,305 of NW_026623227.1, read as the reverse complement.
GAAGCTGTACCTCTTTCAACAGTATCTTGTTCTTATTGAGTTTTTCGTCTGCCATAAAAATTAAGTCGTTTCTATAAATTGACTGTGCATTATTTATGTCATCGTGAACCTGGCTCAGCTGTTCAAACTGTACGCGTGGCCAGAGATATGAAAATGTGACACAATTTTTTTCCGTAGACGATTAACTGGAAAATTCTTTACTTTGCAGGGTCGCTTTGATACTTTAATAGTTCGACTAAACGAGTGAGAGCTATTAATCATTTCGATGATGATACTCTCATCGGAGGGAGCCAATTACTATTATGAGCAGAATAGAACTCATCATGTCACTTTCAGGGTAAGAAGAATCTTCATTTTAAACAGTTTTTTTATTACAATATTCTATAAAATTTAGCTTAAAGTTGAATGTTAATCCATGATACAGTACAGTATAGCCGACGGGCAGAGAATGCTTCATCGTTCACTCCAATACCTAGGTACGCCGGGGTCAGGATGGGTTCTTTGCTGAGTCCAGCCTTTCTTGATATATAGTTGAATAAATACAGGAGTCCTGACAATCAGTCAGGCTGATGCCTTGTCTGTAACGCACAAACAGAATAACATAGACAGTGACCGGCCTCACTACCTAATTATTGTAGTAAAGACCCCACGTAGTGTTCGAAGTGCTAGCCCCTACAATATTACAGGGCATATCACCCGTGGCACCTACCAGTCCCTCCCACTGGAAAAGATCGATAGCAGTGGTGACTAGGTCAATGATATCCGAATTACCGACATATATAATCCCTCCATCCGAATCCTGCTGGGCGCCGAACGCACAGGTGCCGTATTGGACTAGCTGTCTTTGGGCCGTATCGGGGACTTCCCATGATCCGCCGTCGGCGATATTGTCTATCATTTGTTGGCAGTCGGAGACGGTGGGAGAACCACCAGTAGTCTGGTCGACAAAGGTGGATGCGCCGCAGTCGTTGATTGAATCTCTTGCAGTGATTTTGGCGGCCCGGTGGGGGGTGCGGCGTAGGCTATAGTAGCTAGAAAGATTGCGAGGTTTGCAGAGGTCTGGAGCTGCATTTTGGTAGTTTAGAGGTGTGCCGGTACGTAGTGATATTGCGGTGGATGAAGAGTATTATTGATAATGTTGTAATTCTCGTCTTGAGGGGCTTTACACCTTTATATACATAATATATCCGTTCTTTGGTTTTCGTTGAATAAGGCTCAAAATTAGTTGAGCTATTAATAGGGGAGCTCTAATCTGGTTACTACTTGATTCGATCATTGAAGGATTTAGGAAGTTTTAGCCTTCTTCCTTCGAATGGGTCTTGCGGGGTTGTACACCAATTATAAATCATCGTTCCGTTAAGGGGCCGCTCGTTTTCTGCCTAGCCCCTTCCTTTCTACCACAAATTCCTGCTCCTAAGGTTTCGGCCCCTTCCTTCTACCATAGATTTCGGCCCCTAAGATTTCGGGCCCCTACCTTTACCCAATTTACCTACTCTAGATCGCTAAGTACGTAAATATACGTAGGAGAGAAGCACATACTCCAACCGTACCACATCACTTGTGGATTGGTAAGATCCTCAAAAAAGGGCATCGGTATGGCGTTCAAGGCAGCCAACCATTTTTAACGCCCGATTTGCTGCCGTCTTGTAACGGGCCAGGGCCGCTGTCTGATACTGTGTAAGCACGCGAATCACACTTATTATTTATCGACTTCGCGCACCTAGATATCTCTCCTCTCCACGCTGTTAGTAAATGGCAATTGGCCTCTCCAGTCGGCATCTCAAATAGATTCAACCCTTCACACATTTGCAAATAGATACAGTGCTTTCGGAAAATACAGTCCGGTTGTATGTATGTATAATTCATTTACGCTGACCCCTCGCGAACGATATGCAGCATACAACAACTATATATCAATGTACGTACATGTGTCTTTTGTCACTTCTTAACCGAACTTAGAGCCCGAATCATCCCAACAGCTAAGCTTAGCCGCTCAAGAAAATAAAGATAGGTATGGTACTTGAGAGGCTTCATGCTGTGAGTACTCATCCCGGCAGCGGTCGAAACAGGCTGACGACAAATAGGTACGTTGAGCATCTCTTGTTTGAATTTCAGTTCCACTGAGCGGCGCGGTGGGGTCACACGATTACTGAAAATATCTTCGACAGAACGAATGTTTGATGAAAATGCGTGGTCAAGAAGTGCCATTGCAAGCACAAGAATTATGACATCGAACATCGGTTGCTTTACCTCCGACATCAAAAATATTATTCTTCAGCTACTGTCAGCTTAGGGAAGCTCAAGCGAGCAATGAGTTCGTTACCTTTTAGGTTTTTTTATTGTGGCCCTTAGTATGTTTCAAATCGACTTCCATCAGAAGATGATCATGGGCACCACCAGGATTGGGCAGCAGAATCAAGCTGATCTGGCCATAGCATAGAGCTTTGAGATCGTCCGCCCTGAGATCCCAATCTTCTTCATGATGACCTTCCTCACCATCGATAGCATTGTTAAAGAAGTGCTATACATTAGTTCGCTCGTTCTTGTCGACGTAAACCAGCGCTCCTGGTCGACTTCCGGTATAAGCAGACACGAGTAGAAGGAAGGCCAGCTAGATAATTTGCCGGCTATCGGGGTAAGGTGTTCTATTTTTCGTCTAGTGGTGGTGAAGAACAATATATAGATCATCGACGTTCATGACGGGTTTCTCTCCGACAGACAAGTCGAGTTCATAACGTGGGACCAAGTTTGCTTTCATATACTTCCGCCTTTTTGTTAGAATTTCTAAGACATAAGAAAGCAAGAGTAACCCACATCATTGATATCCTGGCAGCTCTTCACATTAAGGCTACGTCCCACAGCTTTGCGATAGAGCTGACACCATAGCCTCCAATTTTGGTGCAAGCTGCTGAACTTCTTTATTCTGAAATTATCCAATATCCACTCCAGAAATATCATGACGTCCTCCTTACGCGCTGCTGCAAGAAATTTTAAAGGATATTCTCCTAGATAGACGCAATGCCTGAGATTTTGTTAATACAAGGTTAGAAATGAATGTGTGATAATCATCTACCTGGTCCATTTTGTCTTGATGAGGTCGATGTTGTTTTTAGTCGAGACAGCATGTCTTTTTTGAATAATGCCTTGCTCTAATCGCTGGCGGCGACGGCGATAATAATCCGGGCTAGGCGCTTGCTTCTTCGGCTTTGTGGAAACGTAATGATTTAAGGCAATCATAAGCTTGGGAAGCAACTGGGTACAGAAACCAAGGAGAAAAGAAGGACAGATCAAGGAAACGAGATTGGATGGAATAAGACACGGTAAGGACAGTCACCCGGAAAGACTCTGCAGAAGTAATTTGGTAATAGCGGTTGCAGGCGAGCTATTTTGCGCAAAGTCTATTGTTGACGGGGGGTGAGAGGCCCTTAAGTACTACAGGAAGTGACTTTCGCAAGACCTGTGCGCAAAAAAATGACAGTTCTTTTTTCTTACTGAGAGCGGCTACAAGCGGATCAGAGATAGAAAGAACACACGTCATCTCTGATCGTCTGCTCTGAGCACCCTGAGCAAAGGCTGAGCAAATCACTGAGCACCCAGTTCCATCGTATCACATGACTAATGAGTTTGACTAAGAATCCGGTAAAAAGGGCGCCAAAAATGGCGTCCAAGGTAGCCATTTTCGGCGCCCGATTTACCGTCACCTAGCGTTGTGGTGTAATTGAACTATCGTGTTTTGTTTAGTTATTGAGATATTTCCCTTTCAGCCCGATCTCGCTATACAAATCTCCTATCAGCTCATGAGGCTTAGACTTCAGGATGACCTGAAGTAGCTTAATAGGTGATCCTTCTTTAGGAGAGAGTGAGATACACATGGTGAAAATGTTTTAACGCTTGGTAAATAGTAGGCTTGACAGAAATTCTTTGCTTAATTTCAAGAATTATTGCGGTCGCCTTGGATTGATACACGAATCCTACAGCCCTTCTCTCGTGGACCCATCGTATCAGAGCCGTCACTTCCCTGGCATTAACACATACTTGCCTTAGATGGCCGATATTGGAACGCCTTCTGATTACACGGGAGGCTTCGGGGGCTTTGTTAAACACGAGGAGTTTGACCTCGAAAGTTTGTCGAGCCCTGGCTTAAGTATGACATAGAAAACCCACATATCTTTTATCTCATACGCCTTGGGAAAAAGCTCAATAGAAGATGCCTGGGCAGTGGAGAGGTCTTTTCAACCACACCGATACATTATTTGAGAAAAAAAAATCAAATCCTTCGTCGGGATCATCTTCCAAATATCTCCAGTTGCGTCTTGAGAGCCAATCCTAGAACGATACCCATTGACGTGCTTTAATTTGGGCTTAAAATCATGTCATGATTCGGACTGCTCCATTCAAAATGGACCTACTGTTGTCTTGGTAAAATATCTCGACGCTTTGCAAAGAGCGCCAAGATCGTTTGTCGAGGTTTGATTGGTTTGTTTTTTTACTCATCACACATCCGCCGCTTAGTTATACCAGTGACGTTCTTTTTTTGACAAACCGCCATTCCTATCCTCGCACTTACACCTTGCTTTATTATTGGATAGCTTATTCGAATAGATAGCTCGTCCCTCACGTTCAACCAAAGACGCACAATGGTTAGCGGCCCATCGGGTTCCGCTTTTGCTTACCACGAACCAGCTATTGCCACTGTACTCAATCTAACGGGGTTCCTCCTCGCCTTGAACCTTATCAATGTCTGCCTCAACAAGTTCATCTACTGTGGCCTTGTTGGTCAGCTGTTCGTCGGTATTCTCTGGGGATCGCCTGGAGCGAAGTGGCTGGATAGTCCGACAGAGACCATCGTCCAACAGCTGGGTTACCTCGGGCTAATCATGCTGGTGTATGAAGGTGAGTTTAGCATTCCCAAGTCAATATACTGATTTCTGATCCGATCTCGACAGGTGGCCTTTCAACATCAATTAAGTCTGTGAGAGCAAACCTTTCTCTTTCTATATGTGTCGCAATCACGGGGATCGGCACCCCGATGGCTTTATCCTTCGTCCTGAAGGATCTTGTATCGGCGAGCTCTCTCCAGTCCTTCGCTGCTGGTGCAGCTCTCAGTGCTACCAGTCTTGGAACTACGTTCACAATTCTGTCATCAACAGATTTGATCGCCACACGTCTGGGTACTGTCACTACTAGCGCTGCCATGTTAGACGACGTTGTTGGGCTCGTAATGGTCCAGATCGTCTCGAATTTTGGTGGGGGCGTTTCGTCATTTGGCCCTCTCACTGTCATTCGGCCTATACTTGTCTCTGTTGGATTTGCCCTTGGTCTCTTCCTTTTGTGTTCTTTCTGTCTGAAGCCGGTTTTCAAGAAAGTGCTTGCCGCCAAAAACCAACTGCCTGGTTTTACGGGAACCGTGCAGTTTGCCTTCTTTGCGCAGACATGTCTTCTAATTGGAACTGTCGCTGGTGCCACATATGCGGGAACCTCGAGCCTCTTTGCTGCTTATCTGGTCGGGGTTATCGTCTCCTGGTTCGATGAGCTGGTTGTAGACTCAAACACGCAAAATATCTCTCCGGTTCCCAGTTCTACCCAGCCAAGCTCAAGAACCCCAAGTCATCAACATCCCAAACCTTCTATATCTCGAGGAGCCTCCACGAGAAACCGTGCAGAGCAATGTGCCCATATGCCCTCCACTGCATCGACCGCGTTCCAGCACATTCCGGATCAGGGCAAGGGACCAACAGGGGAAATGGTGTATCAGAAATACTACAGGGAGCCCGTTAACCGAATTCTTGTTCCTTTCTTTTTTGTGAGTCTTACTTCTCACTGTTTCGCTGCTCATACTAATACATTAATCAGGCATCAATTGGATTCGCTATTCCCATCACTCAAATGTTCCAAGGCAGAGTTGTATGGCGTGGCATTATCTACGCTATTCTAATGGTATTCGGCAAGCTGGTCACTGGGTTATGGCTTGTTCGCTTCTCACTACGTCCAACCTTGAACCTGATGTCGAGGGCCACGAAACCATTTTCCTATGTTTATTTCTTCTGCGCCTCCCGCATATCTACCAAAAGGAAACAGAAGAGAAAAACAACGCATCCAGCAAAGCAACGTCAATCGTTCAGGGGCCACACAACCGACCCACAAAATAACAATGCCGATCAGCAGGATAGGGGCGCGATAATAATGTCGCCAGCTGGGTCCCCTGGTCAATTTGAATTACCTTCCGCATCTGAAAATTATGCCCCGAATGAGGGTCCTTCTGCCTCTCTCCCTCCCAAGCCAAAATCGTTATATCCACCTTCCATTCTAGGGCTTGCAATGGTTGCCCGAGGGGAGGTTGGATATCTCATTGCTTCACTCGGTCAGAGTAAGGGGATATTCTCCAGCGAATCCTCCGAAGACTTCGGCGAGATTTACTTGGTGATACTCTGGGCGATCTCAATTTGTACACTCATTGGGCCGATCTCTGTTGGAGCTCTTGTCAAAAGGGTGAAGAAGCTACAGCGAACACAGAATGACTCTGATGTCAATCCGTTGGGAATTTGGGGGATATAACTTGTCCTGAATTGGTTAAATGATAGTTCGCATAGCATCATTCAAGGCACAGTGATTGTAGTGTGAAATTAGATTCGTCTTAGTGAATAAAACGTGAAATCTTGCCCTAGCGTCCTTGGAGTTTTGACATTTATTCTCTGATCGTATTTTTGTGTCTAGACAGCACTCCTTTTATTGGTATAACATGTTAGTTGATTTTGAGAATCTCATCAGTGGGGATAAAGGATCATCGCTCGTGTACTCAATAGAACTGTTCTTAGAATAGTGGTATTTTTCGGCACAAGCTTCAGATATGAGAGCACATGTCTATAATTTTTCCGGAACAGCTCCCATTCTTACCTTTACAAACATTTTTTAGCCCAAAAGAAGTGTCCTACAATATCCAAACCCCTAACAAAATATACAGCGTGCAAGTGACTGATTATGATTTACCAATGTACATAATCTTCCTCCATCTTATAATCACTCTCCGCGCCCTCTTTGCGAACGAAAATTATCTGGCAAGGGTTGGAATGCTTTTCATTGGGCATGAAGGTCTCCCAGAACCGATCTTGACATTCGGGAACTCTGTGTTCCACAGGAAGATGTGCCACAGAAGCTTCTTCCCTTTCGATGTTATATATCGCGGTATGGTAAAGCACCTCTAAGTCATGCATAGAATCCAACTGTGGAGATGCTCTGATGACTGCTGCAGCTCTCCGCCTTATTAAAGGATGGCGGCATTTTCTGGCTGCCCAGTATAGGGAAAGACCAACGTAAGGCTCCAGGTTATATGTCTGCCTGTAGCCGTTCTTTGGGGAAAGCTCTGAGATTTTCTCCGCTGCTTCGACCATTTCTTCGAACTCGGAAACAAAATTGTCATAGATCATCTCGTCCTGGCGTAGGAGAGTTTCATTCAAGATAGCTGTGGCATGGTGTTGGACTATAAGGACCAGAGGTGCACGCGGGTCTGTTGATGCTCCTGCTCGGGATTTTGGTCGGCGTTTTTGGAGTTGTTGGAATGCTATCCACCATTCATTGTGTTCTTTCCTCAGCCTTTGTTGTTCTTGGAAGCGCTCTTGCTGCTCGAGCCCCGAGACGTTTTGTGGTAAGGACGTTATGCGCTGAACAAGCTGGAAGGATGGAGTCGTTATGTGTACCAGAGCTCTTCTTGCTTGTAGTATGGTGGTGAACTTGATTTTGTCCGACTGAGTTGGTTGCTCCATATGAGCTTTGTAGGGAATCATCTTTCGACCGCGGGTACTGCACTCGATATTCAACAAAGAAAAAAGGTCGGATAGCTCTCTATTGATACCGTCGCTTATTGGGAATTCAGGGTCTGGAGCGCCAGGTGTGCCTTGCCGTCGAGCCAGGATGCGGAGTCCTGCTTGGGCATGATCCATCGCTTGAGGATTATTGCCGGTAACAGTTTCAAGACAGACGAACAGAGCGCAAGTGATCAATGTAAGATCCAAATTACTGAAACGTGGGTGACTGCTGTCCAACAGGGCACGGATCGCCTTGTTATATTGTTCCAGTGCGAAGTTGGAAGTCTTTTCGGTTTCGGTCACAGGCGCCAAGAGGCACTTGTGGGCGGCGCTGACAGCCGCAACCGCATGACGAATAGCCGGTTGAGTCTGGCTGAGCTGGGGGATATAATAAAGCCATAAATCGGAGTGGAAGAGCCCGGATAGAGAGTGGCAGGTCTCAGTAGAGAACATGTTGAGAAAGTCACGCTCCTGTCGTGTGCCAGGTACGAGAACTAGCCGAGACTCAGGAGACACCTTAAGTGGGAGACTAGGTCCTTCACGGCGTCGACGTAGCTGTCTCTGCGATGCATCCACATAGCCATCGCACTTTCGTCCGGTGCTCGTGCATTGCACACAGGTTGGCCTTTCCTCCCCGCATTTAACGTGTCGAATCCTTTGGGAATTTTAGATAACAAACCAATATTTTTCGAGGATTGCTTACTTGCAAGTAACGCAGCCATTCTTTGAGTTGGTCTTTGCCGTCTTGCGTGTCATTGTGGGCTGGGGGCGTTCAGTCAAGGTACTGAATAAGCAAAGGTCGGATCGTCAGCAGTGTCCCTCCGAATGATCCACACCGAGTCAGGAAGTTCTGGCCGCTAACTAGATCAGGCTGCTCAGATAAGCAGAAGGTGATGCTCAGTGAGCAGATCACTATCGATGAAAATGTGCACAAAAGCGCCCGTGGCGTCTTTTTTGGGGAGGGGGGCCTGTCTGCGCCTCTCGCCCCCAAACAAATTCACACGCCACACTTGACTAGGAAGTAAACAGTTATGTAATTAGCTAAGTTAGTCAGTAAGTTAACGTAACTAACTTAAGTTAAGTATAGAGAGAGTAGTCAGCAAGATCCTTCTTGTTAGCAATAACTTAGTTACTAGTTAATAGTAAACCCGCATGGCTCCGAGGATCGCTAATTTTGTGAAAGCCGGGAGCATGGCTGATTTTGGAAACCTCTGAAACCCTTAAACCAAAATGCCTTGATTTGCTAGAACCTCACCTTCAATGTTGGCGCTAACGCGTAGTCCCGAAAACAACCGCTAGGGAGTTGATAATACATCAGGACTGCACATGTTAGTGCTGACAGGCTACCGATGCTTGGTTACAACTTGTTCCTGCAGCTACAAGCGCATTCGTCAGGGGGAAGAATAAATGGCCGGCAGTGTCTCCACCTTCCCCACCAATTTCCCACGCTATGGGACAATGCGACTATGCACGGAGAAATAAAAGTCTAGACCTATGCGCGAAGAAGTGATCAGCCTAGGCCTATGCATGGAAAAGTCAACAATGCGACTATGCACGGAGAAATCAACAATCTAGGCGCGGACAAGACAAATCGCACTTAGGGTTCAGTTTCCTAAATCCCGCGATGCCGGTTCAAAACAACCTGCTGTTTCCTTGGCTGACTAGCCCTGGATGAAGAAACGGTCTAGAAAAGGACTTGGTCCGGATTTACTCCCCCGCTTCCTAGGTCTGATTATGATGTGCCGATGAGATCGGCGTAAGCAAATCGGTATTCAATTTCTACCTTATGGGCGGTATTGTGGATCTCAGCCTCATAGCAGTCTTTTAGCTTCTTTCAATAATTAACGTCAAACAGGCACTAGAGGGAGGCCTGGCAACAATTTTCTTCCCGCACGAAAATGCCGCATGCAAACATACTTTCTCTGTGCAGAACTCAGGCAATTCTGAAGGATTGTCATTTCAGTTGATCACGGCTTGAGTCACATCTACTTGATGCGTACCTAACGCTAATGGTATTTCATAGTATACTCGCCCCCAAGTCGCACCCCCGAGTAAGACCCCAAACAGCGCAAAACCCCAAACAGTCGCAGCTATTGGCGGTCTGACTTTGGGGCGGGTATGTTGCTCCCGTTAACAATTCTCCCCAGGAATGTTGCTCCGCAGCCCCCCCGGAGGTGTCAAATGCGAAGCGTGGCCATCCAGAGTTCATGCCAAGCGGCGACGAAAGTGGCGATGAAGATAGCTTCTGAAATGCTTGTGTAAATATACCAATGGTCCGCTTCTCCGTGCTTGATCTAGCGTCATCTCCGATCCCATATAGTCGCAATCGCTCCCTAGGTGGCATTATATGCGTGTGATTTCGAACTTAAACCCTAGAAACTGAACGCCACAGGAATTAGCAAGATTTTAAGTGCAACGTGGAATGAAGAAGGCAAGGTTCGACCGCTCAATGAATCCCTATATAAAACCCCATGATCTAGCAAACTTGAAGTCTACATGCATGCAGACTTGGTTTTTACCAACATTACCACTCTCTTCTGCTTTCCAATTCTTTGGTCTGTGGTGCATTGCCCCAACCATCAATTACAATGGGTATCTTCAAAAGACTTGGGGTCGCAACAATTGCCGCACTTATAGGTCATACTTTGGCCATTCCTATCGTTGTCCACCCCGGTGGTGCGAATGATGTTGTTATCACGTCGCAAGATACGCTTAACGAGACAATTTCCACCAACGGACCTAATAAGGTTCTGTCAGCTGGAGATGCTGAGCAGCTGTCAGTCTCTGTGTACAACAATTTTCAAAGTGATACCATCAACGTCTATGTCACTGGACTCGATTCCAATGGGGACATTGTCTGCCTTACATCTAGTGGAAGTTGGTATACTCCATCAGCAGATGGTAGCTCCACAACTCCCCAAGAAATCACGGAAGACATTGCCATCCCTATTGGTGCTTATGGAACAACTACTTCGTTTACCCTTCCGAGCTATTTCTCATCAGGTCGCGTCTGGGTCGCAGATGGTGACCTGACATTCTGGACTGTGATAGCTGCCACTGGTGTTCTATCTCTGGTTGAGCCATCTGCAGTCAACCCGGATGATCCTAGTGCAAACGTCAACTGGGGCTTCGTCGAGCTCACGACGGATGAGGACGGCGTTACGGTCAATATAAGCTATGTCGACTTCGTTGGTTTCCCGCTCGGTATCGAGGTTGAGGGTAGTGATGGCACCCAAACAGCTCTGGGTGTAACAGCAGATGCATTATCATCCATCTGCAGCGCCTTAACTGCACAGGCATCTTCAGATGGTCAGCCCTGGAACGAGCTCTGCATGACTGATAGTAGCGGCAACATCCTTCGCGTTATTGCTCCCTACGACTATATAAGTCTAGAACCGGACGCTTTTGATTCCTACTGGACGAGCTACATCTCTGAAGTCTGGTCTCAATACGAGACTACACCCCTGACAATTGATACTCAGGCTGCAGCGGGCCTAGTAAATTGTACAGTGTCAAGCGGTACATTGAACTGCGACGGGGACAATCGAGGCTATGCACAGCCAGCCGCCAGCGATATCTTTGGTTGCAACAGTGGGCCATTTGCAATTGAGTCAGGTGACAATGCCGTGCACGCCGCTGTTGTTCCTCGTCTCTGCGCCGCATTTGACAGGTCATCATTTTTAGTTAGCGGGGGAAATATCCAACCGAGCGACTCGAGTTCTTACTACACGACAACACCGACCAACTACTACAGCAAGATTGTGCACCAGTATGAGGCGGACGGGAAGGGATATGCATTCGCTTATGATGACGTGACCCCTGATGGCGCGCCAAATGCTTCTGGTCTGCTCAATGATCCGAATCCTACTCTTCTGACTATCACTATTGGAGGACCAACGTCTTGATATTGAATCGCAAATAGTACAGCATGGCCACTTATACAGTCGACCAAGTTTGCAAGATGGAATGTACATACCGAAGAAAAAGAGAGTTTATATATGCACAAATGATTTTGCTATTCATACCTAAAGTATATTTATATATCCATCGTATCAACAATAAGAGGACAATGGCAATATTAATGAAATGCGAAGTATTGTATCTTGAGTGAACATTTCTTTGTAGTAGGTAATTAGCAGACAGAGGACTCTACATTATTGCTGGTCTATTTAGTTTCGACAACCTTGAAATAATCCGTCTTTCGTGGAATCAGGTGAATGCACGACTTGTCCTGAGTAGCTACTACTTCTGTCAGTGAATTGAAGAGTAGGACCGATGGAGATAGGCGGGGAAGGGGACCGGAGCCGGAGAAGGGATGTGCTGTGCCGAGGAAAAAGCTGCGGTCAAGGGATCTTGGGCAGGAATAGACATCGATTCTAGGCTGGGTTAGTATAGGGTGACAATGCACAGTGGTAACAAGCAATCACGCTAGGTATGGCTTTCCTGATATGTAGTATGTATGGCTATATGCTTGTATGTAGTATAGTGGTCAGGCTGTGTGAGATATATATCAAGAGCAAATAAACCAAAAAGAGACATAACCACAGACTCCAGAAACGCAAATATCACCCAAGTCGTAAAAGTCGCTGGACCCATTAGCCAGAACAGATCGTAAATGCCACACCTATATCACCTATTCTCATGTCACGTCGCGAGACCGTATATATGACTGACGATGCCTCCCCACCAACTCGTCAACTCCGGTGATTCCATATGCATATCCACAAAGAAATCTATGCCTCGCCCCACGCTCCCAAGCCTGCACCGACACCGATGGCACTGCCGCTATCAACACTGCCACCGATGTCCCAGTAATTGCGGCTGGACCCAGTCAAGGTCCGTCGACTGGAGATAGCTGATATTTTGCTCTGGCTGGCGCAGCTGGAACTGGGTCTACGCAGATGTGGCCGCAGTAGAGGTGATGAGACGCCAACGGCGCCGGATAGATGAGTGCGACGGGTTTGTGTCTGAGACCGAGTGTGTGCGCGAGCGACGAGCGGATGATGCTGGCGGATGATAGCAGCGCGGCGGGACGCGTCTTGTAGAGAAGGGTGACGGGCTGCGGAGGATGAATGCGCGTCGGACATGTAGCCACGCCGACTGAAGCGGTTTCGAAGATATCGGAAGACCATCATGACATCGAGACCACGCTCCCAGTACTCTTGTTCCTGATGCACGCGTGTGGACTCGGAGAGTGGGTCGGTCGTTGTGGGGTCGTCTTCTTCAATGCCCCACTCGGCGGCGTGTTCGCGGTTTGGATCATGGAGCGTGGGCATGAAGTGTGGGGAGGGCATGGAGTCGCCGGCCGCGGTGTTTGTTGAAGTTGGAGCCATGGATTCACTTGCAGTCTGGGTGGTGGTGCTATCTGCCAATCGATTGAGAGGCATGCCAGCGTATTCAGCGCGGATATCCCTCGTCATGTTAAGGTACGTTGTAAATGCCCCTGGGTGGTCGCAGAGCTGGTGTACCAGCACTCCCAGCTCGTGAGCAATGCGTTGAAGCACACGGCTCTGCCACAGCGGCGGATCCTCGTGTTCGGGGCCCGTTTCACAAGCGAGCACCGTCTCCATATCCAGCCGTTCCTGCCGAGTCTGGCCCGGGATGCCACCACCATGAGTCTGGTCTTCCTCAGGTAATGATTCACCAAAGATGACAGAAAGTAGTGAATCGTCAATCCCGATAAGATCACGAATGACTTTCCGGGTGATGCGCCGCCAGAACGACTCATCGGTTTCAGCCACAAGCCCTGGAGAGGCAACCACCGCGGAGGGGGATTCAGACACACTGCCTTGCGAGCGACGCATACTCGACCCACTGGTCCGGCTACTCTGCCGACGATGAGTCTCACGTTCGATCTCCTGCATCAGAGCCCGGCTCTGATCCATGCGCCATTGCTCAATCCGCTGCCATCGCTGCCGCTCGACATCAGCCTCGCCCTCGTCGACGGTGTCCAGATGTCGCTGCACGCTGGAATGACGGCGATGATGTAGTTGGTCATGTGACCTTCGTTGGGGATTGTGCATCTCATGCTGCCACAGCTGGTCCTGGACCTGCTGGCTGGATGCCTGGAAACTGCCCAGCCCATCATGGGCTGGAAGCATCGCCGGTGGCCCTTGGTCGAAGCGGTTGGGGGAAGACGGGGGCAGCGAGGGGGCCCGAAAGGCCGGCAGACCATCGTCCAGGCTGTCGAGTTCGGTACCATCCTCGTCAAGTGGTTCGTCCAGGGCATTTTCTGGCTCGTCGTTCCCAGGTGCAGAGCGTGTGGCTGTGTCGAAGGAGCCAAAATCGCTCAGCCGTGAGCCCCCCGCAGTGCGCGTGTGATCCGTTGAGGTCGTATGGGTGCGAGCGGTCGGGGAGAACAGCACCCATTGGGTTGTTTCGTCGTCAGGCTGTTCCGCAGAGGTTGAAGGGATCTCGAGGGTTGGAGGAGGTTGGGGAGTCGAGTAGGAGGTCCTGCGACGAGGCAGTTGGGTTGGGACGCGGAAGGCCATGGTGGGCGATCGAGGGTGACCGCAGGGAGATGGCGGGCTCCCTGGCTTCAGAGGATCCGGTCAGGGAGGCACTGTGTCAAAAGAATAGGAGAGACAACACAGTTAAAAAAAAAAGAGACGAGAAACAAGAACAAGGAGGACAGAAGCGTCCAGTCAGACCAGATAAGGTGATGGATGATAACGGGTGGAGCCAAGTGGTGATGTGATGATGCAAGCGGATGTGGTTTGGTTGGTCGGACCTCCACCGGGAGTGTTATGAGGGACTATCGAGGAACAGGTATTCGGGAATGAATCCACTCGGACTATTGGTTTCATTTATTCTAGGTATCAGCTGAGGATCTGACCGGTCGCGGGTGATAACTGACCAGTCACTTACTCCCGACAATGTCCCTCCTGATCGACTGTACATGAACCCTAACCCCGGAACAGACACCGGTACGGGAGGTACGGTATGGACTGAGATGATTCTGGAAAAAGAAAAATAACATCAAAGGGGTATCTAGGATCTAGTCGATCATCATCTCTATATAACTACTTCCCCGCCAGCGCCTCTCCAACCCAGTCCATCTGCACCGCACTCACCCCTCGCGCATAGCTTCGGTTCGTAAACACAAACTCGTTGTACATGATCGCCTCGACCTTCTTGCCAAACAGCACGCTGGACGGGTGGATTGCTACCGTCTGGTTCCCCACCACCGTGCGGTAGCTGCCATCGGGCACCAGCCGGGCAGTGTTGGCTGCGAACCCGCACAGGAAGCTCTGGAGGATCAAAACGGGCGATGGGTCGCGCGACGGCGAGTCGTCGATGGCGTCGCTGGGGAGTAGTTTGGCTTGGCGGCATTGCATCCGGAGTTGCTTGCGGACGTCCTGATATGATGTGTTGTCAGTAAAGAAATAAAGACGTCAGTCCACGCATATATTGCGACTCACCATCACCGATTGCATCGCCCGGTGCGAGACCAAATGTCGCTCCGCCCACGCCTTGCGGTCGGCGTTCTCTGCCGCGTAGGCTCGGACCGTCGCCAGCATCGTGAGGTGGTCGCCCTCGCGCCGGTAGAGGTCGCGCCGCGCCGCTTCGGCCGCCTCCTTCTTTTCTTCAGAGGTCGTATTGAGGAAGATATTTTCGACGCTCAAGCACGAGATAATGTCGATGACGTCCGTCAGGCAGTCGGCCCCATTGTCCGCTGCCGCCAGCAGTACCCGGCCCAGGGTTGGAGTGAGGGGTAGTTTGGCGATGTGCAGGCCGATCGCGCTGATCGAGCCGGACTCTTCGAGGGCGTCGATATTGAGTAGTTGTAACAGCGCTTTCTCGAGTGCTTCGCGGGGCGGGCGAGTGAGGAAGGGGAACCGCACGATGTCGTCGACGCCGCGCGCTTTCATGTTCAGCAGCGCCTGGCTGAGATCGCAGCGCAGAATCTCCGGTGGGTTCGTCTCCTCTAGTGCCAGGTAATCCTTTTCGGTGTAGAGGCGGAAACACTGTCCCGGCGCTTCGCGGCCAGCACGACCTTTCCGCTGGATAGCAGCCGACTTGGAGATAGGCTTGACCAGCAGAGAATCCAAGCCCAGGCGCGTCCGGAACTGCTTGATTTTGGCTTTGCCGCAGTCCACCACATACCGCACCCCCGACACCGTGACGGAAGTTTCGGCGATGTTCGTCGACAGGACAATCTTGCGCGTGCGTGGCGGCGTGGGCAGGAAGACCCGTTGCTGTGCAGCTTGAGGCAGCGCGGCGAAGAGCGGCAAGACTTGAACCCGTGGGAGTGAAGGGTCCATCCCGATGGCGTATTCATTGATGAGATGCTCCAAAGCCTCCACGGTTTCCTGGCCTGTCAAGAAAACCAAAATATCACCGGGGATCGGCTCTTTGTAGTGAATCTGGAAGATCACCTTGAGCGCCGCGTCGACGAAATCATGCACTGGCTCGGGCGAGTAGATCATCTTGACGGGGAACTGCCGGCCCTTGATGTGGCAGACCGATATGTCCTTTTCCGTATCCTTCTGTTCCCCAGCCTGCAGTTTATATCCTTCCTGGAAGAAGCCCTGTAAGCTTTCCATATCGGCCGTAGCACTCATAACCGCGACTTTCAATGGCACCCCGCCCCGACCCTCCAGATTGCCGGACACAAGATTGCGCAGGAATCCAAGTACCAAATCAACATTGATGCCCCTCTCGTGGACTTCATCGACCACAATCGCGCTGTACCGAGTGAGAGCTGGGTCATGTAGCATCTCCTGGAGCAGCATTCCCTCCGTCAAGAATTTAATCCGCGTACTCGGCGAGGTCGACGTGTCAAACCGCACCGAGTACCCAACCTTGCTGGCAGGCGATGATGACCCAAGCGGCGTGCCCATCTCCTCCGCCACGCGCCGCGCAAGCGAGATGGCCGCGACTCGACGGGGCTGCGTGATGGCAATGCACCCTCCGACCGTTATCTCCTTCGTTCTGCCGTCTTCTTGTGTGACTGCGGTAGTGGTCGGTCGACACCAGAACTCATTGACGAGAAACTGGGGAATCTGTGTACTTTTTCCGCTACCTGTCTCACCCACCAGCAGCATCACGTCTTGCTCTCGCAGATTTCGACGGATCTCATCGGCATGCCTGAAGATGGGCAGTTTGCGTCGGAGCTCGTACAATGCATTGGCTTTTTCTCGTAGGTTCGTGAAATTGTGTTTGGCGTCGTTCAGGTGGTTGGATTTGGCTTGGGGTCTCCATTGGGGTCGTGGTTTGACGATGACTTCATTGTTCGGTGTAGCCAAATCTTCAGGACTAGGCAATTTCGCTGCAATGGGCTCGGGGGGAGGTTTCACTGCCGGCTCGCCTGCCGGAGGAGAGGCTTCGGCCGGTTCGTCGCGTTTCCGCTTCTTGCTTCGCTTCTTCTTGCGACCGCTGTCTGCATTTGTAGACACTGGGACAACCGCCTTTGGTGCCTCTTCATTGTCTGAATCAGCAAAGACGGTATGGACCTTCTCGGGCATTTTGACTCGGGTGGTCGCAAGATGAAGCGGTGTTGCTGGAAGTTTTTTTCGCGCTTATCTTATCGATAAGAACGATAACCACCGTTGCGACAAAGTACATTCATTATATTGAGAGAGGTATACGCGCCCTCACCGTAATCATCTCTATTCGTATGTGTAGAATAAATCACAAATAAACGGGTCATAATTCATCAACTTAATCAAGTCCCCAGCCGCGCACCCGGCGGAAGACAAATGCCCGGTCATTGCGCAGACCAAACTCGGCCCAATCATCTGTGAGCTTGTTGTAGCTCCAGAACCCTTTCCATACCAGCTTGGTGTTCTTGGATTGATTGGGCGGCGACGCACCGCTCGGGGCAGCCCGTGACGCCGTCGGAGAGCGGAGGGACAGTTGCATCGTGTATATATACTTGGGATCGACGCCTTCGGTTTCGATAAGAAGGTCGCGCGGATCAGAGAGCGGTTGTGCTCCAAATGCAGGCTTCTGGTCGTCACTTGAGGTTTCGGGAGACGGGACTGGCGAGGCCAAGTGCCACCGCCCGCGAAGACCGTACTTCAGTGCCGCCATGGCTACCGGGGGAACAGGGTCGGTTGCACCCGAGATCGATTGCCCGTGGTCTGTTGAGACCTGGCGCTGGTGATATTTCTGAAAAGTCGCACGCGCGGCCATCATGTTTTCCTTGCTGATGTGCGGCACCACATCGACGGGCTCGGTGGTGGAAAGGAGCGAAACGACTGATCCATCGGGGTAGAACCGCAGGTACCGGTAGTAGGTCACAATGTGAATTGGACTGTTCCATGACACGTTTTGGTAGAAAGATGCAGCACCGGGTCGGGTGTAATTGACAGTACTGATGTAGATGCCAGTGAACCGTATCCGGGGGAACGACTGGAACACCTGGCTCCACGAGGACATTGGTTTAGGAATCTCCAATGGTGCATTTTCAGGAAACGGAGTATAACGTGGACCCAGGGTGTAAGTGGGATGGCCGTGCAAGTCGCATGCGAAGGAGTAATGCATTCCCTGGAAGCCGAACTGAAGGGATTGGCAAACCCGTTTCCAGACATGTTGTTCATGGACAAAATGAAACGCCAGCCGCTTGCACGCAAGCGCCATCCGACCAAAACTGGCCGGATCTCTCACTGCGACGTGTCTCAAAATCTCGACTATGACTTCGGACGGAACATTGGCGATCGGACAAGGCGGCGGTGGTGTGTTTTCAATAATTGGATCCGCCCGTGGAATGGGGGAATGGGCAAATGACGCTATTAGGTCTGGCGTCGACAGTTTTTCCTCTTCCTCTGCGGAGGCTTGCGTTGGTGCCGGTGCTGCCGGGGTTGTTGGGGCGGGCTGTGCGGGCTTCTTCCATACGTGGGCGAAATGCTTGTTGCGATACGTCTTATCGACACTGGAATCCAGCTAAACGAGACCAATTAGCATCTTTAATTCCTGTTTCAGGGCGCCAACTCACCCGATATGCTTTTCGGTAGTGCTGAAGACTATCGCCGAGACTCCCTTCGGCCTCTTTCTCCACTGCCCGTTCGAAGTGCTCCAGGGCCGAGCTGGGCTCTTTGATATTGCGACGGGTAAAATCATCGCCATCTTCTTCCTCCACGCTCAGCTGCTCGACCTGCTGGGCCAGTGCATCCGGGTCAAACGAGGCCGGGGGTGGTCCCTCTTCCTCCACCTCCTTCCGGTCTGATGCCTCATGGCGCGTAGGCGGGAATCGTGTCGGTGGCGGTGCAGGCACTTCTCCTGAGGTAGTCCGAGTTCCATCTCTGGGCTTTGACCGACGAGCGACTTCCTCCCGCCACTGTCGGCGAAAGGACTCGAGCTCGGCGTTGTCCTCCATGGTTGGTGGTGGTAGTGGGGGTGGTTGGAAGCGCCGAGGTCGGAGATGCAAGATGGACTGATTGATCAGCACCCGTCCAAAATCACCGAGACAGAGGGATGATCTAGGTAGTTCAATATCCGCACACCATCGGGACCGTCAACTCATGGAGTGAGCGAGTGAGTGTGCAAGACGATTAGTGCAAGAAACAAGTCGGCTTATCGTTATCGGCGCCACCGGCTCAACCCGAAAATCTTCCTTCCCGAACGTGTGACGCATTTTCTCTCCTCTTCATCTCCGTGTCCGTGAATGCCGACCGAGCTGTATGCACCTTCGGGCCCTTCAGGCACCTCTGCGCGCATCAGCTTCGGAGACACATCTGATCCCTCATCCGGGCCGTCATGGGCTGCGGCTGTTGACAATTCTACTACGATGGCGCCCTCAGCAGGACCGCCAGCTGCGAGCCCGTCGCGCGACAATATCTCGATAAGCCAGCGGATGGTTTCTGCATCATGCGGCAATATTTTGACGGGACTACTAGGTGCGTTGGTGTGAACTTCCCGCATGCCCAAAATAGACTGCTAACCGCCGTGCTATACAGTCACCCCCCTAGACGTCGTCCGAGTCCGGCTGCAGTCCCAATCCCAGGTTTACAACACCTCGCCATACACGTCCCACACCACCCAGACTCTCAAAAATCTGCCTCCAAACCTTGGAATAACCGCTTGCTGTCGGGAGGTGTTTTGGATCGGAGATAATGCATCGATCTGCATGCTAGGCCCCCAAGCCGGCGCAGTTGGCAGCCATACACACCCGGCGATTGACTGCGCAGTGGAGGAAACACAGCGCAAGACATTCACGTCTACTTTTGATGGATTACGCAAGATCGCGCGGAACGAGGGTGCCCGGGCGCTCTGGCGCGGGCTCAGTGCTACGCTGATGATGGGCATTCCAGCCAACGTCATTTACTTTGCAGGGTATGACTGGTTGCGCGCGGACGACCGGAGTCCCATAAAGCAGCACATCTCCGATGTCTACGCTCCGTTGGTGGCCGGCTCAATAGCCCGAGTCGGGGCCGCTTCGGCTATCAGTCCCATCGAGATGTTTCGGACCCGGCTGCAGGCAACGCCCGGCCATGGCGCTGGCCATTTCAGGGCTACCTTGCAGGGTCTCCACCAGATGACGCTGGCCAAGGGCTACAGCTCTCTTTGGCGCGGCCTGACGCTCACCATGTGGCGGGATGTTCCCTTCTCTGGTCTGTACTGGTGGGGATATGAAAAGATGAAGGAGACTCTCGTGGCAACGCGACCATACACTCCGCATCTGCCGGGATCAGACCCAGAGCCTTATTCGGCCACCTCGGATTTCCTCAACAGTTTTGTCTCCGGTGCTGTGTCCGGGTCGATTGCTGCTTTTGTGACCACTCCATTCGACGTGGGCAAGACGCGGCAGCAAGTGTATCGCCACATGGACGACCATGTCCCTCCCGGAGTTGTCAATAGCACTCCCGCGCCTCCACGCACGCTGATCCCGGAGCAACTTTCTCTCCCGAGATTTTTGCTGCATATCTTCCGCGAAGAAGGCACCGCCGGCCTCTTCCGGGGTTGGTTCGCGCGATGCCTCAAAGTCGCGCCGGCCTGCGCCATCATGATCTCGACCTATGAGCTTGGCAAACGCATGGCCCGGGAAGTCAACGAGCGGCGACACAGTGATTCCGACTCTGTTTAGCTTGTTTCTCCCCTGTACTTTACTGCATAGGGCCGCTGTTCGGCGACCAATCCTCCCTCCTCCCAAATCTCCTTTCTTGTACTTGTCTTGGCGTTCGTGTTCTGATGATACCGCATGAGCTGCGTGTGTATAGAGTCTCTGCATTCTTGGGCTATCTATCTGGAGCGGGTGGTTTGCTTTCCAAAAGTCGACCCTACTCATGTCTCGAAAACATTGTATATAATCCCAAAATCTCTCTCTCTTTTATCATTTGCGCACTGACTCGTAGATCTGCACCGAGGCTGACCCGGGCGCGATCACCCGGGAGCGCGCTTGAGGCTCAGCTGATGATGGCCCCTGATTTATGAAGGGCATGGCCCCAAAGGGTTTTTGTTCTTTCTAATCACAAACTACACAGTGTAGTGATTGCCGTTATGGGTCCGGAGCCCCTATCGTCGCGCGGGCCCTTCTTCGAGGTGATCCAGGTCGCGCCCGACACGAACGTAGAGTGTGTGGAACATCTACTTCCCCGCTTGTTCTGACTGACCAGACAACAACCAGTATCGTGGCCGTGCCCGCCATCGGAGCCGACCATCGAAAAGCATGGACACCGCACCACTCGCGCTGCTGGCTGGAGACCGCCTTGTTCCAGCACATGCCCCGAGCGCGCGTGCTGCTGTACGACCACGGCGAGCTGCACGAGAGCGACAAGCTGGACGTGCTCGGGCGCCGGTTTCTGCACCAGTTGCTTCACGAGCGGAAACACAGCGTATGTTCGGACTATATTATTGGACGTGCTATTATTAATCTATTCTCAAATAGAACCCGCGCAGACCCATCTTCTTCATCTGCCACAGCACCGGCGGCCTGGTGGTAAAACAAGCGCTGGCACAGGCGGCCCGGCCCGAGTCGCACCCAGCCGTTCTGACTAGCTGCCATGGTATTGCCTTTCTGGCCACTCCTCATCAGGGATCGACCTATCTCTCTGCGGATGAGTATGAGGCTAGCATTGGCCGTCTGTTACATCTCAGACAGGCCATTCCGCATTCTGTCAGAGATCAGCTTCGGCCCCGACAGCAGGGGCTATGGCACCTCTCCAACCAGTTCAAGGCCCTGTCGGCGGATATGAAAGTTTGGACTTTCCTGGAGACTATCGACTCGACTCTGCATGTCGTTGACACCGAAACAGCAAATTCTACAGACTTCCATGCTCCGATCACCTCGATTCGATCCGGTTTGCTGGATATCGAGCATGAGAAGGAAGTGCCCATGGCCACTGACCATGCCGGAACGGCTAGTTTCCAGGGACAGGAGTCTGCTTTGGAAAACTTTCTGACTAAGCTTGGGTTGGCCGTGACTACTGCGGTTATGCTGTCGAGGGAGAAAGACACACCGCTGGAGGTTGAGAAAGAGGTCATGGTGCAGGTAAATGGTTTCTTCGAGGATCCCTCTTTGGGCGTCAGTGATGAAACACCTTTGAAATTGTGGTCTACGACCGTCTCCCTGGAGGAGTACCTGACCGATGGTCCGTCGGCGTGTTTGCGGACTAGACTGAAACGTGCGAGCAAGCGCCAGTCTGGTGGCTACGATGATTCGTCGCTGAGCAGTTTTGGTAGCCGACACTCGGTGTCGCATGTTCCTGTTCCTGCTCCAGAAATAAAGCATATAAATGAGCCTCACCATGAGGAGAGGACATCACGACCATCTCTCATACGACAAAGCCGCAGTTTCGCTGGATCGGGCCCGCAGTCTCCTGAAATCCACATAACCGGACCTTTCGAGAGGGAGACGAGTGAAAGTCCTCCACCACCGGCGACTCGAAAGCGACGGAATTCTATTACCAGAGCTTTAAACCCACTTCTGTTCAAGTCTCACAATCGGACAACATCAGACAGTAGCTCCCAGACTGGAGAGTCGAGTTCACGCCCTCCGTCGTAAGTCTGTATTTTGTACATTTCGACTATCTGCTAATTATCACTTGCAGAAGTTCTGCCTCTCCATCGAGACAGTCCGAACTTTTGTCCCCCCCGATATCCACCCGAGATCGCATGAACCAAGATGTCGAATCGTCAGATATCCCTAGATCAGTGCCACGATTTGATCGGCCGGAGCCAGATACCGAAAAGCTACTTTGGATCCACGTTCCCTACACACATACCGGTTGGGTATCACAGGTGATTCGACGAGCCTGCCATGATCGCCATGAGCCCAATTTGTATGTTTCTGCTTCATTTCTTGCAGCTTCAGCTCGTCTAATTCATATAGTCTCCGGAAATTTGTCAATGAGGAAAACTGGTACTCGAATCTTAACAGAGCTCGCCATTCAGAACCTCACGCCCGCTTTGTCCGGCCGAAATGTATTCATTCGCGACACATGGACGGTCCAAAAGGTACCAAAGCGGAGGAGACAGACGATCACCAGTTAGCATTATACGTAAGCTTCACGTCCTTTAGTTGCCTAATATCAGACTGATTTTTGTTGATATAGGTCCCTTACGTGAGTCCAAGCTACGTCAATTTGTAATCTCACTAACGAGAAGAAAGCTCCATTGGGATACATATCGAAATCTGATCCAACGCCGCAAAGTCGTCGAGCAAAGAATAGCCCAGGGACGAACAATCCCCGTGCCAAGCAGGATCTCACAATCTAGTCAGGAGGCGCAACTGATCTGGAAATATCTCGGCTGCGAACCCCCCGTCCATTTCCGGCGTACGCTCGATCAATTCGGGTATCCGAACCTACGGTCTACCGTCGCCCGCGATGATGACCAGATGCTCTGGAAACGCACCAGAAAACCTGTACGTGTGGATGACCAGCTGCGCGAGTACCTAGAACCACAACAGGGCGAACTCGATGATTCGGATGCGGATGAGTTCATGGATGGCAAGGTGCTGATGGTGGATCAGCTCTGGCTCTGGATCGTCGACGAGAAGACTATTGTGACTTTTTTTCCAAACCAGGAAGCTACCACCTCCGAGGGCAAACTATACGAACAGTCTAATCTGCACAGTAGTATCTACAATGAGCTAAACGGGGACTTGGCCCGCCGGTTCGATACGGCCGGGGATCTCGCTGCGTTGATTGTGTTGCATGCCGTCACCGTTTTGTTAGATAAGACGTTGCACCATGACCTGCAGGTCCTTCGTATCTTCGAAGAGTCGATCAGCATCCTAGTATGTTCTTCTTATTTAGAGTTATCAGTCTCTACTAACTGGCCACGGCAGACGGAATCTGTCACGAAATCCTTTAAACGCTTCCGCAATCGCGGCTTCACCAATCGTCCAGCAGACCACAACCGCCTCCCCAGTGGTAAGATGATGAGCGCCACGCAGCGGGATCAGCGCGATCGTAAAGTTGCACAGCGGAACCGCGAGGACCTATCTGTTCTCTTAGAGCTGCGCGATATCGAGGATGAGCTGTCTACGCTGTTGAGACTACTTGACCAACAAGAGACCGTGATCAAGAGGATGGTTGAGTACTTCGAGGCCAAGGGGTACGGGAAGATGTTCCTCGATACGGCAATGTCAAGGCTCGGGGAGTATCGATCGCAGATCGGGGAGATGAAGGAAAACTCACATGAAGCGCAGAAAGCGGTATACATACCCCCTTTGGTGCACGGCCTTTTATTCTGATTATATTGTCTTGCAGGTGGAAACACTCCTCGATCTCAAGCAGAAACAAGCCAATGTTGACGAATCCAAAATGACTCGATGGCAGGCAGAGGTTACGCAGAATCAGTCGCGGGCTGTGATGGTTTTCACCATCTTTACGGTCATGTAGAGCTTCCTTCCTTGCTATAAGTACTCCAATTTTCTCTGACATACCTAGCTTCCTCCCGCTGTCCTTCTTCACTTCGCTGTTTGGGATCAATGCACGCGAATGGAGCGGGATAAAAGAGAACCTGTCTCTGAACTTGATGTTCGAAATAGCCGGTACGCCTAATCATCTCGTGTCATTAATGCCTTCACTTCTAATTCACAACATCAGCACCCGCCTCGGTAGCGCTCATCGCATTCACCCTCTTGATGGCCTTCAGCGAGAACCTGCGCGAGGCCGTCTCAAAATCCCATAAGATAGGCACCGGGTTCCTGAGAGAGTTTCTTTTCCATCCCATCCGCATATTTCTTCGCTGGGACCAGCTGAAGAATCGTGCGCCCTCAGTCGTGGTACCCGAGGACTCGGCCATGCGCAGGCGCCTTGATCAATATCTCGGCTACGAGAATCATAATACGAAGTTTGATGAGGATATTTGGGAAAATTGGCACGCGGACAAGGATGTCCTTTCGGCGTTGTATAGCCAGAAGGCGAAACTGAAGCCGATTGGGGAACGGGTGGGCGAGCGGATGGAATCTTTGTCGGAGAAGGTGAGGCGGAGGAGCGAGTCGAGGGTGTAACTTCTGGAGATATATATATTTGAATTTCGATACCCCAAGATCATCAAGTATTGACTCCATTGTAACAGATTCAAGCGGAATCGATAGATCTTCCCTCGCCATATAAAAGAATTGAAGAATTATATTCGAAGCATATACATTCGCCTAATTCAATACATAACACATAAGATAAGAAAGTCCTACAGCATCGTTCCTTCATTATCATCCTTCAACGGCCATGCTCTGCGTGTACACGCAGGGTCATTGACAAAGGGCACCCTCTTATTGATTCCGAGAAGAAAAAGAAACCGCGGCGACGTCTCCCGCAAATTTGGGTAGTGGGGGTACTTCAAGTGGTGGAGCTGCTCATCTGATAGGGTGATCATTCGACCTGCGGCTGAGGATCACTTGAAGATTCAGTGTGTCATTTCAGGGCGACTCGTTGGAGTATAGTCTCTCTTTCTCTCGTAGGCCGGGATTGACCGTTCAAATGATCCTTGACTTCTTCGTCGCAAATCTGGAAGAGTTTGGCTCATTGCATGCGGCAAAATCCGGTGTCAAAGGTGAGGAGCATGGTGAGAAATGGCCTTGGAGATTGTTCAGTGCCGAGTTCATTCCGATTTTCGAGCTGCTGCGTCTGCGAAAGTAACTGTGTCGCATCTATGACTCTTCCAAGCTAAGCAGCCACCACAAACGAATTGTTCATCGTTGAGCACCTCAGAATGGTCTGCATCATACGGTCCTGATCCAAAGGCTTAGGGAGGTAATCATCCATGCCAGCCTCGATACATCTTTCGCGATCACCCATCATAGCATGCGCCGTGAGCGCCACGATCGGTGTGCGCGGTAAATCGTTGATCTTCTCATGCTGTCTGATCCGCGCAGTTGCCTCGAAACCGCCCATCACCGGCATCTGGATGTCCATGAGAATCACATCGTACCGGTTGCGCTTGATTTCTTTGACGGCTTGCTGGCCATCTGCTACGACGGTCACGTTGTGCTTGTACTTCTCCAGGATGCGCACGGCGACCTTCTGATTCACGTCGTTATCTTCTGCGAGGAGGATCGCGAGGGCGCGTCCGTACCCGGAGGGTGTGCGTCTGGGCCGATTTCCCAGGGCGGGGAAGACTCCATTCCAAAGGTCGATTAGCCGGCAGGGCGTTGTGACGTAGGAGGTTATGCCGAGGTCGCCAGCTAACTTGGCCGTTACTGACACAACCGGAGCTACAAGCACCAATGGAATGAACCGGAAGCCAGGACAGTCTCGTATATTTGCTGCCGTCTCGACGCTGTCAGCCAGAATGGCGTCGAAGGCGCATCCCCGTTCGTCTTGGAAATGATCTGGGGTGAGTTCGCCATTGTTGGTCACGATCACGGGATCAAGTCCCAGTTCGACCAGCATCTGTCCAATCGGCATTTCAGGTGCTTGGCCGTTGTCCATGAATAAAACCCGACTGTTTCGGTATGGGAGGAGTTGCTCGCTGAATCCCACCGGTGGCTGGGCTTCCTTCGTGCAACAGGTGAATGTAAACGTGCTGCCCTGGCCCACCTTGGAAGTAACCCAGATACTGCCGCCCATCAGGTTGACCAGGCGTTTGGATATCGCGAGCCCAAGACCCGTACCCCCAAAGCGTCGAGTCATCGACCCATCCGCCTGTTGGAATTTGTCAAAGATGAGCCCAAGCTTGCTTTGTTCGATTCCAATCCCTGGGTCGTTCACTGAGAACGCGAAGGCACATTCACCTGGCTTGTACTTTCCCTCCACGCGCCTGATGGCGACACGAATCTCTCCGTTCTCGGTAAACTTGACCGCGTTCCCAACGAGATTCAGCATCACCTGTCGCAGCCGGAATGCATCTCCAATCACAAAGTCCGGAACGTTCCCATCAACAGTGTAAGAAAGATTCAACGCTTTCTCGTTCGTCTCTACAGTCAAGGCTTTCAAGACGCCAAAGACCGTGGCCCCAATACTGAACGGGGCTCGCTCAATAATCATGTGGTTAGTTTCAATCTTGGAAATATCGAGGATATCATCAATAATAGTCAAGAGACTGATCGCAAGATTGTGGACCAAGTTCAGAGTTTCGCGCACAGGCTGCTGCAGGTCATCAGTGTCGAGGGCGAGCTCAGTCATCCCAATAATTCCATTCATGGGTGTTCGAATCTCGTGGCTCATATTGGCGAGGAACTCGGTCTTGGTGCGATTAGCCAGCTCGGCAGCTTCTCGAGCCGCTGTATTGCGTTGGATGCTGTCACGCAAGTTGGAGATCATTTTATTAATCTTCTGCTTCAACTCATCCATCTCGCCCGACGCAGAGACGGTGATCAATTTGCTGAAATCACCACTGGTCGCGGCGTCTGTGATTTCGCCAAAGGCTCGGACCTGAGACGTGAGGTTCTCGGCCATGATATTCACATCGGTGGTGATATCACGCCACAGACCATGCATCCCTGCAACATCGGCTTGGCCGCCCATTTTGCCCTCCACGCCGACGTCCCTGGCGACGGCCTTGTTTTCCTTGGCAAATCGCTCCAGACCATCAAGCATGCTGTTGATCGTCTCTTTGAGTGTAAGGATTTCACCTTGAGCGTGGACCTCGATTTTGGTACTTAGGTCACCTCGTGCAATCGCTTGGGTCACGTTGGAGATCTGGCGGACCTGCTCGGTCAGGTTCTGGGCCATGGTGTTCACATTGTCTGTCAAGTCTCGCCAGAGACCCTCCACATTTTCGACCTGGGCCTGACCACCGAGAGTTCCGTCTGTGCCGACTTCACGCGCCACCCGGCTGACTTCGAACGCAAATTGGTTGAGACGATCGACCATGGCATTGATAGTCAGTTTCAAGTCCAGGATCTCCCCATTCACATCCGCCGTCACTTTTTTGGTCAGATCACCTTTAGCCACAGCGGTCGTCACATCCGCGATCTCTCGGACTTGGGTCGTGAGCCGATTTGCCATAGTGTTGACATTCTTGGTCAGGTCCTCCCAGATGCCTTCAACCCCATGCACAACCGCTTGTCCACCCAGCTTGCCATAGAATCCCACATCCTTGGCGATCTTCGTGACTTCCTGTGCGAATTCACGCAGCTGATCCACCATGGAGTTGATCGTCTTTTGGAGTTGGTAAATTTCACCCTTGGCCTGCCGCTCGATCTTCTGGCTGAGATCACCATGGGCGACCGCGGTGGTCACGGCAGCAATTTCGCGGACTTGGTCAGTGAGGTTGCTAGCCATGACATTCACGTTCTCGGTCAACTCCCGCCAAATTCCATTGACGCCAGTGATGTTGGCTTGGCCGCCCAGAATTCCCTCTGTACCGACCTCGCGAGCGACCTTGGAGACTTCCTGGCTGAATATTTGTAATTGATCCATCATGGTGTTGATCGTCTGTTTGAACGTTGCAATGTCGGGGGAGATCTCCAGGGGATGCAGCCGCGCGCGCTGGGAGAGATCTCCATGGGCGACCTGGGTGATGATCTCTCCAATCTCGCCCAGTTCCTTCTGGAAGGCTTCATTGACGTGGGTGTGCTTGCGGAGTTCCTTGCGCAGCTGTGAACATTCCATTTCAATGTCGGCCAGGGAGGACTGGGATTCACGGCGGTGGATGAGCTCCTCGACGATCAGGGAGATGAACTCGCGCGGCGCCGAGATCTCGGGATTCTGTTGATGCTGCAGCGCTGCGCGGGCTTGAAGAAGATCGGCATCGCTGACCCATGCCGGGCGAGCGGTATCCACCAGCGCGGCCATCAGGAATGTCGCGGGAGTCAGTCGCTTACCCCAACGATGTTGGGTCGCGTCGTTCCGCGGTTTGAGCTGGCGGACTAGAAACAGTGTCAGCGAACACGCTTTGCATCGTCAAGGCCACGTCATGCTCACCGGGTTGGGTATTCCTCAACTGGTAGCAACTACACTCGGTGCAGGCGTGGGACCAACGCGGTCAGAGGTCCCAGGCAGGTCGTGCGCATAACCGGTCGCTCGAGGAGTGGCAATAATCTTCTTCGACCGTCCACTGGGCAATGAGGGTGCAGATTTGTATATATGGCCTGTCGGATCAGACTGTCGATGGAAGCCAAGAAAGCGAATTCGGATGGTGGGTCTCTGGGGAGGATGAACGGCGCGGTGATCAGCACGGGGGACCCGGGGTGAGATCAGATCCTCGGGGGTTGTACGTTGGAGTTGTTGCTGAGGTGGCGGTGCAAATCCAGTCAGGAAGGGCAACCTGATCCAAAACAAGCCCTGGCTACAATGAGGAGATGACACTGCAGGACAGGGAGGAGTGATGGGGGAGAGAGAAGAAGGGAACGAAGGGAAAGAAAGGCAAAAGAGTGAGCACGGGAGAAGGGCAGCAGACGGCAAGGATAGCAGGCCGACAGGCAAGAATTACCGCGTGCCAGAGGGCGCCCCACACAACGGCCAGTCTAGACTACGCCTCTTCGGGAATGTTGGCTCAACTCACGGTGCAGGAGGCATTACATTCAGGAGGGGGTGATGATTGGAGGATTCAAATAGTCAAGGTAAAATGCGGAGAGAAGACGACTCCACCGGATCCATGATCGACACCTGGGATGAACCGCGGATGATTGCCGATCGTTGCGACTGGTTAGACGGCAAGTTCATACTACAAGGCTGACGAGCCCTTTCCCGGCCCCCATTAACAGAGATCAACGTTCATTGAGTAGATAGGCAGAAATACAACAAGATATGGTACACGATGCGCCGGAACCTTTTTCTAAGCCCCCGATAGCAGAGTGGAGAGTGGAGAGGGAGGGGAAGAGTCGACAGAATACAGGTATAGAAGGGGAGAAAAATCACCACGGGATCCAAACAGGGCTCAAGCAATGCAAGGAGACGCTCCAACAGAGAGAAACGGACGGGCGGAGGGTCAAGAGGCGCGCTTAGAACATGCCGCCGCCCATGCCGCCCATACCGCCCATACCACCCATGCCACCCATGCCACCGGCGGGGGCAGGGCCCTTCTCCTCGGGAGCCTCGACGATGGCGACCTCAGTAGTGCCAAGCAGCGAAGCAACACCGCTGGCGTCCACCAGGGCGGTGCGCACCACCTTGAGCGGGTCGACAATACCGCTGGCGATCATGTCGACGTACTCGCTCTTGGAGCTATCGTAGCCGCGGTTGAAGTCCTTGCCGAACTCGTCGGTCAGCTTGCCGACAATGACGCTGCCCTCCAGACCAGCGTTTTCGACAATGGTGCGGGCCGGCCGGGTGATGGCGCTCTTGATGATGTTGACACCCAGCTGCTGGTCAAAGTTGTCGGGCTTGACGTTCCCTAGCCCGTTGGCAGAGGCCTTGAGGAGAGCGGTACCACCACCGGGCAGGATACCCTCCTCGACAGCAGCGCGGGTGGCGTTCAGGGCGTCCACCACGCGGTCCTTCTTCTCGCCAACCTCAACCTCGG
This sequence comes from Penicillium lagena, assembly GCF_028827675.1. NCBI lineage: Eukaryota > Fungi > Ascomycota > Eurotiomycetes > Eurotiales > Aspergillaceae > Penicillium > Penicillium lagena. The sequence goes on along the minus strand of NW_026623227.1, from coordinate 278,706 downwards.
AGGCACCGCCGACCTTGATGACGGCCACACCACCGGAGAGCTTGGCCAGGCGCTCCTGCAGCTTCTCCTTCTCGTACTCGGAGGTGGTAGGGTCGGCCATGACACCGCGGATCTGTTCGCAGCGCTGGGCAATCGAGTCCTTGCTGCCCTCACCGTTGAGCACAATGGTGTCCTCCTTGGTGATGGTGATGGAACCGGTGGAGCCGAGCATGTCGGGGGTGAGCTTCTCGAGCTTGATGTCCAGCTCGTCGGTGAAGACGGTACCGTTGGTGAGAACACCCAGGTCACCCAGGATGCTCTTGCGGTTGTCACCGAAGCCGGGGGCCTTGACGGCGGCGACCTGGAGCTGGCCACGCAGCTTGTTCAGGATGCAGACAGCCAGAGCTTCACCCTCAATGTCCTCGGCGATGATGACCAGAGGGCGGCGCAGGGTGGTCGAGGCCTCCAGGGCGGGAAGGATGTCCTGAACGGCGGAGATCTTCTTCTCGGAAAGCAGGATCAGGGGCTTCTCGAACTCGACCTTCTGGGACTTGGGGTCGGTGATGAAGTAGGGGGAGGTGTAGCCGCGGTCGAAACGCATGCCCTCAGTAACCTCCAGCTCGTCCTCCAGAGTCTTGCCCTCCTTCACAGTAATGACACCCTCCTTGCCGACCTTCTCCATGGCGGTGGAGATGAGCTTACCGACGTGGGTGTCGCCGTTGGCGGAGATGGTGGCCACCTGGGCGATCTCCTCTCCGGTGGTGATGGGACGCTTGTTCTGTTGGAGGTAGTCAACAACGGCATCGACGGCAGCTTGGATACCACGGCGCAGGTCCATAGGGTTGCAGCCAGCCGCGACGTTCTTGACGGTCTCGGAGAAGATGGCACGGGCGAGGACGGTAGCGGTGGTGGTACCATCACCGGCGACCTCGTTGGTCTTGGAGGCGACATCCTGGAGGAGGCGGGCACCGAGGTTCTCGAACTTGTCCTGAAGCTGGATGGCCCGGGCGACCGTCACACCATCTACAATGGTTAGCCTCGTTCGTCAACACTTCGTCACTCGGGAGCGTCCCTACCCTTGGTGATCTTCGGAGAGCCGTACGGCGACTCAATCAGCACATTGCGACCCTTGGGACCGAGAGTCGAAGTAACGGCCTTGGCCAGGGTGTCCACACCCTTGAGGAGGTTGGCGCGAGCCTCGACGCCGAACTTGAGCTCCTAGTAACTAGCCGTGAGCAAGGGGAAACACGGGGGAGCTTCGGAATGGGCGGAAAGACAGGGCGAATGGCTGGATAATGTGTATTGACGCACCTTGTGAGCAAAACGCTGCTGCTGGAGGTTCAGTCCAGAGCGATAGAAAGGGGCGCGCTTGGAAGCGGCCGACAGGACCGAAGCCCGGTTAGACAGAGCGCGCTGCATGGCGATGGAATAGGGGAGGGAGGGAGGGAAAGAGAAAATGACAGGAAGAGGAAGGGGAGAGGTCCACCCGATGAAGAGAGGAATTAGGGGAGGATGAAAAGAAGAGGAGATGGAGAGTCCGGGGGAGATGAAGCCAAAGATCTCGAAAATTTTCCACTTCTTTCTGCTTCCCCCGGACAGAAAGCGCTAGAAGAGTCACGTGAGACCAACCGAGGGTATCGGAGCAGCGGATGATGCAGCAGAGAATAAGCATTATTTGGGAGAGTAATTAGAGTCCAGGGTTTTCATTTTCAATTTCAAGAGCAGATGGAAGCGCTCCCTCGTGTTTTATAAAGTCATACCTATGTACAATATATGTTCAATCTATACATATGTCGTTCGGGCATCGGGTGAACCCATATGCAGCGCCGTAGCATTCCCGAAGCAGAAACCTCACTAATAGTAGAAACATAAATGATTTACAATTTTAATTAATCAACTACATATTCCACCCAGAAATCATAACCCATCTATGCAGTGACAAGTGTAGACCGTGAGAGGTATACACTGGAGGAATATTCTTCCGATCCGAGGGCTCTCTCTCTATACCTCCCTGCCGTTTAGATTACGAAGAACTCATGCTAACTAAATCCCACCGTCTCATTTGATACTGGCCCTTCCTAGGCATTGTGAAAACTAACCAAGGAACCAAATAAGGTCTGAATAAAGCAGCAAATTGGATACAGCCTCGCTGAAATGTCCGTAAATCCAGCCCTTCGGGGGAACCGTGTGAAACTACCTAAAAGCATATGGGATGCAACCTCGCTATCCCCATGAATAATTCCCTGAAAACCAAATCCGGTATGAAAAGAGTCGAAGAGAGATCAGTTGAAAAAAGCAGCATGAAGAAGACCAGTCATTGCAAATTGATCATAAAGACGCGAGAATCCCCAGTCGAGGTCAGAGCTCGCCCAGGCTATGCCCAGAAATCCGGAGTACCGAAATCAGCATTGAAGTCAGATGACGAGAAGCTATTGTCCGGAGGATCCTGCTGACCCTGGCCTGTATTGTCATCATGGTTGGTGAACCCATTCGGCAGTCTGTGAAGCCAGTGGTGATTGGTGCTGGTAATGGGCGGCAGAGTGAGGGAAGATATGTCCGCGCCAACCGAAGAGTACAGCGGGTCCTGTAGGTATTGAGTGCTCAGATTGCTCCAGGACGAGGCAATCATGGGCATATTGCCAGCGGACAGACTCGGGTGCGGAACATAGGGGTTGATATCGTGGCGCACATACCGTGTCGTGCGACCAGGAACCGGGGGCTGATACAGCCAGGGCTCGTCCTGTATCTTAGACTGCTCGGCCGTGGTGGCCGGGATATCGATCACGGAGGAATTGTTGGTTGACGCAGGATCCGCGGGGTTGAGCAGATCGGAGATTCGAGGGACCTTCAGGCGAAGGATCTTGCTGGATGTCTCCTCGTTTACTGGGCTGAACCCAGCAGATTCTCTGGAAACAATGGAGTCAGTGGAGTAAATCGACTCATTATTTGGAGTGCAAGAGTCTTCAAAGCGAAGGAACGGGGCTCCCACGCACAGCAGACGCTTCTCGCACTCCTCACCCGACTCATTGTCATCCTTAGAATCGTCTGTCTTAGCCATGGCACCCTCCTTCATCTTTTTGTCTTTGGCAGATGTGTCCTTGCTCGCCGGGGCTGAGCGACGACGACGGGATGAGGTGGGCTCGAACTCGGGATCGGAGTCATTGCGAGAATCATTGCGGCGCTTTTGACCACGAGACTTGCGGGCGGTGTCCTTGGTCTGCTTGCGACCGGACTGACTCAGGGACTTGGTGACTGTGTCTTTGGCCTTCTTATCCGTTATGAATTCATAGTTGAAATCATCCTCACTGTCTTCAACCGCGCCGTTCTGCTTGGCCTTGGGGTTCTTTGCAGCGGCTCTCTTGCGAGTCCCCGTCTTTCTGCTCTCCCCAGCGGCTGCCGAGCGCTTGAGAGGTGGTGGAATCCACTTTTCCTCAGCAGTACGACGGGTCCGGAGCTTGGCTAGGTGCTGGATGATTGAGCTCTCAGTGACAGGGCCAGGGATGAGCTTGGCGACCTCCGTCCACGGCAGTTTGATATTCTCTTGATTGCACTTAAATTGCAGACATAACAGGAGTATGGTGCTATCATCCTCTGCGAAAATGTCAGTACAGAACTATCTATCAATGCTGAGCAAGAAAGGGTTGCAAGAAGAGGAGATAGGCACCGAAGCCAAGGGCAAGGAGTCGACTCTTGCCCAGATGGATCACACCATCCTGCGTCTGAGACAGAGTTCCTCCGTCTCCAGATCATTATGATCTCGCGAGGAAAATGTTCAAGCACTTACCGGTCCAGCGCTTCAGCTGCCGCTTGGCCCTCATGCCCTCCTTGCCGGGTTGGCCTTGGTCAGAGTTATCTTCGAGAGTTCCTCCGCCCATGATGCCGGTTGAAGGCGCTGTCTTTGTAGTGGATATCTGTTTTGACAAGCAGTATCAGCTTCCAAGGAGACTTTGGTAACCAGAGGAAGTGCGAGTAAAGTAAGGGCAACCAAGTTGGTCGCTTCGAGCCAAGTCGAGGATATAGTCATCTTTCAACACACTCATTACATGACGGAAATGAGAGAAATACCCGTCATATTTCTTGGGCAGCTTACCTTCTTTGGATGGACTTGGCGTCTGTGAGGTGTTTGGAAGAAAGTGGTTGGATGAAAGGGATCGGGGGTGGGTGAAAGGAGGAAGAAAAGGACGAGGAAGAAAAGGACGAGGAAGAAGAAGGAGGAGGAGGAGAAGGAGAAGGAGAAGGAGAAGAGAAAGAAGAGAAAGAAGAGGAAGAAGAGGAAGAAGAGGAAGAAGAGGAAGAGGGATAGTGCGAGATATCAAGCTGCTCAGTTTGCAGCCTGTACTTTTTGGAGCACAACCTGGCTGCTCAAATGAGACCAACCGCTTGGCGAATACTTGCTCGAGTCTTTCTGTTCTCCAATTCACAACTTCTCTATACTAGCTTTGTCTAGTGTTGGTGGGAGGTAGTGATGCTTGTCAGCCGAAGACAACAGAGACAGATAATAGATTTCTTCGGATTGGAAAGACGTAGATACACATTAGACCTACTCTTCCCCTTATTTCACCCGGAGACTTGCCAGCTAATGCATTCCTGTTCTCCTGTTCTCCTGTTCTCCTGTTCTTTCGGGGCCTCACTGTATACCGATCGAGTCACGTGCTGTGGCACGTGACCATCCTCTCGAGTCTCCGGCATCCGTTCAAACTCACCCGAATCACCATCATCGTTCCCTTCCACCCCCATTCCCTCCTTCCCTCCATCCATCCAAGATGACTGCTGCCTGGAAAGCCGCTGGCTTGACGTATGCATACCTTTCCCCCCTGAACTCGATGCCATTGCTGACCTCGTTTCAGCTACAACCGCTACCTGGCGATTGCCGGCCGCACCCTGCGCCGGTCGCTCAAGGAAGGCCCCCGTCTCCAGGCTGAGCGCCGAGGCCAGATGGATCTGCGCTTCGCCAAGTGGCAGGTTCGTATATTCCGTCAATCGCAACGGCCCTGGACATTGGACTGATTCGAGGTGTTTGAATGCAGAACGGCAAGCAGGGAGACGCTCAATCGCTCGCCCAGGCCAACGACGCTGCCATCGCCCAGCAGGCCGAGAAATAGACGCCCGCGCGCGTGTCTGATACTAGTCGAAGGAGATGGTCCAGCCCACGAAAGAATGGACCCGACCGCGGGTTCTGGATTTTGGTTCCTGTACATGTGTAGCACCACTGGCCCCATCGTGAAGGCCAGTGCTTAGAAATTGCACCTTGCCTTTATATTCCACTGCTTTTGGCAGTCGTTTCTTGTCCAATTCAATTGTAGTCAATGGCCGGGGTCTGACCTGCGTCGCCATGAAGGGGGTGTGTGAGTGATGCATCTCTGCCGCTCCGAAGTTTTCTTCATCCGCCCGACTCCTCGTCTCCCCGCCCTCCCCCTCGATTGTTCCTCCTTCGTGACCGGCCCTGCTCACCAGTTGCCCTCACACTCATTGACGGTGGCCGGCAGCTCCTTTGCACCGCCGATGCTGCCCAACAACGAGGTCCGCGTTCCTCGGGCGCGGGTTGCGCAGCCCGCCCGGGACATCACCGCCGAGTTTACTGTGGCCGCCGCGAGTAAGATGATTCCGGGTTCTGCTCCAGCTTGTCATCTCGGGCCTAACACTTCTTTTCCGCAGAGATAAAACCCGGGAAGCTCGTCAAGGATGAGCTCTTTACGCTTTTTGAGGCCGTCGGGGCCTTGGAGGTGCGTCCGTTCGTCCTGTCCCGCCGCGCAGTTGAAGCTGATAGTTGGTGTGCGCCGATAACAGATTATGGACTCGAAAATGGACAGCGGTTACATCGCCCCCGGAGAAAACCAAGCGCAGGCGCTGGAAGATGACTACGATGTGCGGCGCGAGCTGACACCCGCGGAGGTCGTGGGGTTGATGGATGAATTGCTCTGCCATGAGGTGCGTGTCTTCCACGATCCTGCCAAAATGAATCTGACACTGTGTAGATGGCATGGCATATGGGTCATCCGTTGTCGCAGACGCTCTTCACATCCATCTACCTCGATAAGCTCCTGTGGCCGGTGCCCAGGACCGTCGAAGATGCCCGATTCGATCGCACCCGGCCCGCGACCGATCTACCGCTGGTGAACCTTGTCCTCCGGGCTTATTGTTTGGCGCTGGTCAAGGCTTGCGACTTTGTCCATTCTCGAGTGGCGGCCGAATACTTCTTTGAGGTAAGTTCAGTGCTCTTGATGCGTACGGGCTCGCAGCTAATGGGTTCCGTGCTCTAGGAAGAAGACTTTGTTACCCAGCTCTACAGCCGGAACCTCTTGAGCGTATTTGACCCGTCACATTTTGAACGACTGTTGGATCGGGCAATTGATTGGATTGATAAAGAAACTGAGATGGAGGAGAAGCTCCGAGATGCGATTCGGTGCCGATTAGTGTTCCGTCGCGAGTTTCTGTTGGCACTAGACCGCGATTTGGATGTCCTAGAGAGCCGCTCGACTGTGAACTTTGTGTCGTGTGTCTCGCAATTGGAACTTCTAACCGAATCGGTGTCTCTGGGGAAGTCAGTACCAGAGGCGTTCAGCCTGAAGATCCAGCGGAAGCTCGCCAGCACCGTGCCTCCTCGACCCATCGTGCACATCAGCCACGAAGCTGCGCTGGCTCACTTGAAACGAATCTGTCAGGATGCTATTGATATGCAGCATATGCTCGACTACCGCGGTCCCAGTAACTTCAAGGTAAATGACCCCAGTACTCCAGATTTGATTCCGGCTAACCCCTTGCCTAGACTGCTGTGTGGACACTATTATCACGCAAACCACAACCATCGGTTTATATCCGCTGTTTACTTCAGGCCCTGATTGTCAGTGACATGACAATCCTAGGAGCGGTCTCTGTCAAGCAGTTCCTGTATGATGACATTGCAGAGCTTGTCTTGCCATCCAGTATCCTGCTGCAGGCCAGCACGGACGAAGTTGAGCTGCCCTCCCATCCTCGGTTTCAAATCGCCCAGCACATGGAAGGATTTGTGAAGCGATTTTCTCGGCCATTCGTGGACACCGTACAATGTGCCTGTCTCAACCGGTGTCGCATTCGAAGGACATTATGCCACACCATGGTGGATTGGGACAACCTGCAAATGGAGGCCGAAGAGCTCGACGTTCAGCTCCGCACCCTGACCTCTGAACGGCCCATCCCGCTCCCAAGCGGCGAACCGACCTTCTCTTACCCGCTCAGCAGCTGGGCGTATCACCAGAAACTGATACAGCTTCGGCTCGTCCTCCAAATGGGGTTTGAGCTGTCCATCTACTCCCCCGAGGAGCTTCCTGGCATGTACTGGTACCTGTCCCATATCTGTACTACCCACCTGGGTCATCTCGACCGAATTCGCACATTCACCGTCGCCGCCCGCAAACGCGATCTGATGGCCACCAGTAGCCGCTCGGGCACCTCCTCTCAACCATCTTCTGCCTTCCACCAATCATTCCGCAGTCTCGAGAGACTGACTACTCATCTGATTGCCATTGATGCATTTTCTATCGCTCTGCATGCTCTATATGTGCTCCTGACCCGCCACCGGCTTTTACCGCTTGCTTCATCTCCGCAAGCATACTCGAGCGAGAAACTACGCTACGAGCTTCGCATGAAGCCTTTCATCCCGGTGTCTCTCCCGGAGCTGGTCCCCTACCAAGAATTCAAGAAGGAAGCCAACCTGGAGGGTGATTCTGACGTGACTGTTCTGGAGCGTGCCTCCAATGCCATCGCGGAGGCCCGTCGGGCGTGGGAAGCCACCCTCGCCAACGGCGCATTTATTGAGGATCCTTCGTCCCGGACTCCGATGCCTTCGATGGCCATTGAAGAGGACTGGAAACGCGACGTCAAGGATACCATGCGCGCGTGTATCGGGGCTAGTCTGGCTATTGAGACGATCAAGAAGGCGCTGGCGGGCCAGACCGAGATGGCAACGCTGGAAGTGACTATCCCCGACGCAGGCTCCAAGGCCCAATGGCATGACTGGTGGGTGGTGCCACAGGTGAGCGAGAAGAAGAGGACGTAGAAGCATGAATAGCCATAATAATATCATTCCACCATAATCTGAGTGTCCGGAGTGTACTCTAAGGTAGTTTCCGCATTAGGACGATGAAATCATCGACCGTTGGCGCTCGGACTGCCGATCGCATCTCATTAACTTTGGAGCTTACTCGACTTACTTCCCTGTACTTACCTCGTGCATCCTTCCTCCGACTTATTTTGGGTGTTTTGTGACGAACGATTGTTCTACCTCGAATGCGGCTCGCCCTGATCTCGCTGTCGGCCAGTGCGCGGTAGATTCCCCGGATCACATCTCAAACGTCACCGTCAGCACCAACACCACTGCCATGCCCATTTATCCCATCCGCCGCCGCCCACGCGAGTGCAAAACCTGCTTGGCCTGTCGTGCGAGCAAAGTCCGCTGCGATCGCAACGTCCCCTGCAGCAATTGCGTCAAGCGCAATTTCACCTGCTCTTACAGTCGCCCGCCGCCCACCAAACCCGCCGCATCTTACGCCTTGGCGTCCACCGAGTCCTCCACGCCCTCACAGTCTTTCTCCTTCAGCGCTCCCTATCAGTCATCCCGAGAGCAGCCCCGACCAGCACCAGCACCACATCGCTATGAATACACGGAGCGCTCCGCCGGACCGGTCGCCAGCGACGACGGCGAAGTCGTGGATATCTCGCAGACAGAGTGGGACGAGATCAATAACAAGATGGTCGCCATGGAACAGCTCCTCGGCAGCCTGCAGTCGCTGTTTAATGCACACCCCGCGAAGCACAGCAACCGGGCATCAGAGGCGGGGACCTGCGAATCCACTCGCTCCGAAGGCAATTACGGTTCCGGCTCGCTGAAAAGCGGCCCTGTTCATCTCGGGTCTCGCTCCGCGCTCGTTGATATCTTGGATAAATCGAAGCTCTCGGCGGATATAGCGCAGGCGCTGCCGCAGGATGAATTGCTGGCCGAGCTCGTGCTTGGGAATGAGTCCGCTGCATACCCGTTTCTGGATCTGTGGTCGTCGGACCCGTTCACTTTTAATATTGCTGGGGTTTGTGCCGTCCTTCCAGACGATGAACAGTGTCGTCGGTGAGTAGTCTGAAAGGGATGTTTTCCGCAGAAGTTCCGACAGCTGATAATGATCGGTAGATTCCTCGGGTTCTACAAAGACATCAGCGCCGTGTTGTATCCCGTGTTGCCTGACCTGTCTGAACTGGAGCGTAACACGAATCGCCTGCTCGAGGGTCGGCGGAGGGAGGGAGGTGTATATCGCCCCGACAATGAGCGCCTGGTCAAGCCGTTTGGCACGAGCCTCCTTTCCTCAGCCTGCTGTTCGCCGTGCTCGCTGCAGGATGCCAGCTGTCGGACCTTTCGGATCGTGAACGTGAATTGACCTCGTGGGTATATGGTTCGTACCCCTTTTGCGATGGGCGCTCCCCAAATGCTGATGATCGTGCAGTTTCCTGTGCATACCAATGTCTGCGCATGTTGAACTATGTCTCGCAGCCGTCAGTAGAGGTCATCCAGATTCTGCTCATTATTGGCAACGTACTGTCGTACAACATGAATGCAGGGGCTGCGTATACCATGCTCGGTATGGGATTTCCGCCCGTTGTCAGTCTCTCTTTAACATGCTTCCAGGTATGACGGAGCGCCTGTGTATGGTCCTGGGGCTGCACGTTGAATCAACTGGGTATTCGTTCGCTGAACAAGCGGTTCGAAGACGTGTCTGGTAAGACTTCTGCTACTGCTTTTGTAGCCCGGCTAATATTCTCCAGGTGGGCGATGGCGTTCCAAAACAGCCACTTCTCTCTAGCATATGACCGGCCATCTATCACGATGGTCAGCCAGCCTGAGATCCCGTTCGATCGCAAATCGATGCCGGGACATCGGACGTACTTCGAAACGCTCTGTCAAGTCGTGTCCCTGGCATTGGAAATCTTGCGGTCCCGTATGTATCCGGAATCGTCGCACCCACGGTTTCACGACATTCGTGAGTACAAGCAACGTATTCAGATGATGCTTGCCGAAGCATCGCCGCACCTGCAGTATCGAGAGCAATGTCGTACATTACGTGGGCATATCGAGCGAACCGAGTTGCGACTCCACTCCTCGTATCTCCTTTCAGTACTGTGCCGAGTATCTTTGGATCCCCATGCTCATCTTGATGACCAGCGGCGGCGGATCATTCGTGAGGATTGTATCCGCAGTTTGATGGACACGATTGACGCCTTCGTCGAGCTCCACGAGATTAACTCGCGTTGCTCTCGATCATGGATCAGTCTACAGAGAAGCATCGCGTCAGCATTCCTTCTCCTCGCCAATGATGATAGTCCACAAACATGGGGCCTTATCGATCGCCTCGAGACGGTCCTGGCCGACCATGTATATGCCGATGGCCACGAAGACTATAATAGGCGCACAGACTCTGTGAAGCATCTGGCTTCATCACTTCGTGCTCTGCGTGAAATTCGCACCGCATTCCGTGGTACTAAATTGGCACTACCAGCAGATGCTCCGAGCTCCTCACCGATGGGTTTCCCGTCTCCTCCGTCTGTAGATGCTGCGCCGGATATGCCGCCGCCGTCTGCTCCAGTAGGCCCTGTTCCGTTGCCGATGGAAGATTGGAATATGCTTGACATCTTGGGACGGGTCCCCGATGCTATGCTGTTCCCCAGCATGGGCGGGGCCGGTCCAGCTGCTTGATCAGCCTGTCAATTCGATTGTGGTGTGCATACTGTATAGGGCGTTGGGGACATTCGGAGGTTCGTTCGTATTGGTGTTTGGTGCTGGGAATAATTATAAATAGATATGGTTATTTTGATCGCATTACTGCGTGTCCTGCTGCAGACGAGTATATATACGCCGTGATGTGAAACAAAATCTGTATATCTGGTTGATAGTTTGCTGTTTTCTCTCGGGATAAAGTCGAGTTTTTGACAATTTTCAAGACCTCTCCCTTCAAGCACGCTCTCTAATATAAACTGTAACACTATCATATCGTTCCGGACGACCCGGGTGTCAAACAATCCCACATCATACTGACCGCGTTGACTTCCGCAGTTGGTGATGTGGGGCTTGGGGGGTTCGTTCGGCCGGCCGAGAAGTCTCCGAACTTCGGCTCCGAGAAAGTCAGATTCCATCCCAGACAGGAATCCTAGATCGTAACGGTCTCGTGCTGGGTAATCGGACCCTTGTTTGCAACGAGCTAGTACATATGTTTTTTTTCTACCAAATTTTCAATGATTGGAGTGCTTTGTCTACTTAATATATTGCAAATGCGTCCATTCTATCCGACGAGGGGTTCCCGACTTGCATGTACTGGACTACAACTCAGGTTGCAAGATGAATCCCAATCCGGTCATGGATCTCGAGCATTTCCATTCGATATATCTATCCATGGTTCAAAACGAGTTTAATCTATTACGATGACATTCTTCCCGGTCCCAATCCCTGAAAGATACTCCTGCCTCATCTCCTCAGCCTGCTCCATCTTCCACTCCTTAACATCGACGTGGAGCTCATTCTCATGGAACAAATTTAATAGTTCCTGGGCTATGGTCATATCGCCAATAAGAGACCCCAAAAGCTTGATATCTTTGAAAATTAACGTGTGGAACGAGAGCCTGATCCCCTCCTGCGGCTGACCTAGCAGCACCATCGTCCCGTGTTTTCTAGTGAGAGCCGCGGCAAGGTCGAAGGCTGGCTGTTGGTCCGTCGCGAGAACGGTTGCGTCAAGTCCACCGTAGTTCGATTGCACTATCTTGTCAATCTTCTCAAGTGATTTTTCAATTGGGTCGGACGCTAGAATCAGAGCGTCTGGGGCGTGCTTGTACGATGCGACTGCGTCGAGTGCTGATTGCTTGATGTCAATTGCTGCGACGGTGTAGCCCTGCCAGAGGAGTCAGCATAGTCTAGAAGCATCCAATTAAAAAGATTCATAGCTTACCATACACTTCGCAATTTGGGTTCCAATATGCCCTAGTCCGCCGATCCCGACAATTCCAATTGAGCCCCCTTTGGGCACACCCGCTCGTACAATACCCCCATAGATGCTGATACCAGCGCACATTAGAGGTGCTGCAACCTTGAAGTCCATGTCATCTGGTAATTTAACTATGAAGCGAGCATCCCTAATCTCGAAGATCAGCCATGACCGTCATCTAGATTTGATTCGTATGTCTACTCACGTAACCATGTATTCCGCCCAGGCTCCATCGGTAGTCAGACCTTTCATCAGTGGGGATTCACAATAGATTGGCAATCCAGCCTTGCAGTCGGCACATTTTCCTTCAAACACTCTATGTTAACATGGACATATCAAATGAGATCACAATACTCACCACACACACTATCAAAATTAATGCAGCCAACACGATCGCCTTTCTGGAACCCTGTAACTTCAGAGCCAATCTCTTCGATGATCCCCGCTGGTTCATGTGATCCAATTAATGGCAGGGTTGTATCGAACTCATGGTTCAGCACCATGAGATCAGTGTGGCAAAAGCCGGCAGCTTTGATACGCATCAGAACCTGATGCGGCTTGGGCTTGGGAACTGGGACATCGGAGACGTGGTAGGGCTCGTTGAACCGCTGGATCTGTACCGCCTTCATGGTGGTGGGCGCCATTGTAAATATCGCCAACGTAACTGGCCTGAATCTAGCTTAAGGAGATCAAAGTCAAGATCAAGGTCTGTGCAGTGTCTTGGGGACGGAAACGCTCTTATGGGCTCCTTTCTCCTATAAATCATCAGCAATCGGGACTTGTTCCCTGACATCATCTCAACACCCCGCCTTCGGCATCTCATCTCCGAATCGGGGAAATACCGAACGACCAACACTTCCTCCTGCTAGTAGATTCTGGGCTTCAGAAAAATACCACAATAAGAAGCCTGTACTCACTAAATATAATATTTAGGTACGCCGCAGAGGTATCTACACGATCCGCAATTCGCCTGCACTACACACCAACAAAAATCAATTTATCATCGCTGATTTTCTTACTCGACATGTCCCTGAACATGCGAACGTAGGGGGCTTAAAATGCCTCCAATAGGCACTATGAATATGTCTCTGGTCTTCGCATTGCTTTCACGCTATTTCTGCGATAAGCAAATGCAAGAGCCATGCTTCCCCCCTCCCATGCGGTGCCGCCCAACCCAAAGCCGTGGCGATCTATTGGGCTCTGGAAGAGTATTCATAATGCGTCAGTACGCACACAAAATACCAGTGTGTTTAACATCAAAGCTTGGCAACCTTGCATCGTATTTAGGATCAAGAAGGGAGTCAGATGGGAGAAGCTCCGACCTTTCATGCAAGCCACATCAACATTTCACTGCGATAAAGATTGGCTATTCTGTGTCACATCCCTGGGCAGATTTGGAAGCTATAATCCGCTGACCGCCACTTTGTTGTCCAAATGTTCTTGAATACTTTCAGGTTATACTACTTCCCCCATGGCAGACGAAACCCCTTGTTCAGCCTGCACCTGGAGTCCTGATCGCCAGAGCTACTGCAGCTACAAAAGTCATGTACACATATTCTATGAAGCAGGTGACCGCGGTGTCTGGTCCATCGGGTCAAAATATATCCTGAAAGAGCGGTCCTGCAAGTCGCCCAGCTACGAGTCTGTCAATACCCGCTTCGTGAAGGAGAACACCACCATACCCATACCCTCGGTCTTGAAGGGCTGGAATGATGAGGATGAACGATATTTTCTCATAGCTGAGAGAGTACCAGGAGAAATACTGGAGAAAATCTGGCCAAAGATGTCTACCCCAGCGAAAGAACGTCTTGCTCAACAAACCACCGGGTATCTCAAACAGCTTCGCCAGCTTCACTCACCCAAAATCCAGAGCGTGCATGGTCAGCCAGTGTATGATAATTTTTTGTTTCCCGGTTATGGGCCTAAAGGCTATGAAGTGCCTCATGGACCTCTCTCGTCCGACGAGCAACTCTGGAATGAGATGACGCCAGCCTTGAAGAACTTACCCGATGTAGCTCGTGCGAACCTACGGGAGAAAATGCCCTCTGCGCAGCCATACACGTTTACCCATGGAGATTTGACCACTTGCAATATCATGGTTGATCCAGACACTCACTCGCTCACGGCAATCATCGATTGGGAAAATGCTGGCTACTTTCCTGTCTGGTGGGAGTTTGCTCGTGCAAGCATTTCTTATAGCGATGATGACAAGGAATGGAAAGACTTTCTCAGGAGCTACATGCCCGACCACTCTGCTGGGCGGGAGTTCTGGAGGGATATACAGGCTTTGGCGGGAGCGTTTCCTTCGCTGGTAGATAGAGGGCGTGAGCTCATTCGAAAATGTGGCATTAAAGATGATGATTCGTCTCAGGAGTAAGAAGCCAAGTCTTGAATGATATCAACAAATATTCCCGTTCTATCCCTATAGTGGTCACATTAACACCGCTATGTAATGTACAAACCTGGCCAGCGACTGAAGCCACCGATGTGCAATTTTTGAATCAATTGGGCGTTAAAGCATTCTATTTTTATTCGAACCTACCGAACCCAGTTGGGTCACTACTAGTCACGAACCACTCGTGATAAGTCCGGCGATTTTCAAGAAAGTATAACGAAGGATGTTCTATACCTGATGATAGTCAACGTCCCAACCCAGAAAGAAGTTACAAAGGCTCAAGAGCAGGTTACTCAGCTCGAGAATTTGAGCCGGGCAGCTGACATCAGAGAGCAGGCCGGGCGAATACAATTTCTAATGAGGTCAAAGTTCAGACTGGAGCAGAAGTGGATATATGATTTGTTATCAGTATTCCAATCTATATCAGTACCATGGAGCAAATTCGGTGTTAAGACCCATAGGAATAGTGGCATCAAAATGTAATATGGGTATCATGACTCATAGAGATGTACACTCGAACCCTGTGTAAGCTTGCGTAATTTCTTGCCATAAAGATAGATCGGCAGTCCCATGACTAGCGGGCCGATAGTCAATGCTAACTCAACCATGGCGGGAGCCAGATACCCATTCCGTTCTGCCAATGATGGCACCCAGAAACTCATCGCAAATCCACAGGTGTTTTTGATCACTGTTGCAACGACCATAATTTCCCCCGCGACGGACTTGTAGCATTCAACAGCATATGCCACTGCGACGGTAGGGACGGCAGTAACACACAAGCCACTGAAACCATACCCAATGACGAGAATGATAGGCCATTCCCACAATCGCGCGTATCCAACGCCGCCGATGGTGATTCCGATAACTGTTGTCACAAAATATGGTATCAGAGCGAGTAGTCGCATCTCTGCCTCACGAACACCACGATTGTGAGCTGTCAATCTTATGGCGATGTAGTCCGAAAACGGACCTGCAGTGGCAAGACCAATCAGACCCCCAACTACAAAGGCGAAGTTGGAGTATCCCACTGATGCCGGACTGAAACTATAAGGAGGGGCCCCCAAGACAGCGGACTCTGTTAGATTCCAGAACAGGAGGACGTTCGCCGGCCCGGCCACATTCAGTGCAGCCCATAAAATGATTGGGAAGAAGAATAGACGGCATGGTGAAAACAAATCGCGAAGCAGGAACCGTTTCCAATTTGCATCTGGCGCATGCCACAACTTGAACTGATCCCAGGAAGGCCGGCCCGTTCCGACGGCATTATGAACTTCTCCGCCGATATTCTCCAGCTGATGAGACTCTGCCTTCGCGCTGTTGGAGTCCATATCCTGCGAAGTATTGTCGGTAGCCTCTTCAGAGACACCTGTCTGAATGACTGAGTCTCGGTTAAATTTTGTTTCGGGGAAACAGAAGAGAAGCGTGAGGAAGTTGAAAATACTCATTGCTAGCGAGAGCCAAAAAAAAGCTGCGCCAGCCATACCTGAGGGAACAAATCGTTTTAGCAGTGATTTAATTTTCCAAAGACAAAGGGCTTCGTTTTGCTTACTTTTGTCCGATACTTCCTGAAATGATTGGCCCTATAAACAAGCCAAGAAAATAGCCCATGCTGAAAGAATTTCGTAAATACCAGCCACCAATGGTCTGATAGCTTAGCGCTACTCACAAGTATACACCAGTCCAAAAGCCTCTTTGATGAAGGAAAAATATGTCTGCAATCACTTGTACCATCAGGGTCTCACTCGTGGCTGTAGCAATGCCGTTGACTACTCTAGCAGCGAGTAGACTAGAATGTGAGATGGCAAGGGCTTGCCAGATACACGATGCGATACCAAGAAGACAAAATAAAAGGCTGGTAAAGCGTCTTCCGAGGATATTGGAGCATGGGACGATGATAAAGTTTGAGAACCCAAGGGCCATTACACACGCCCCGGTCAACAAACTTAGTTGCGTATTGTCCAAGTGAAACTCGGCCTCAAACAGCGGGAACATAGGACCCATTGAAAGAGCTGACTCGACTGAAACAAACAGAAAAAGAAACTGGATTGCAATGACCAAATCTGCATGTTTATCACATTAACTTGCATATCATCCAGGGAGTTTCCCGACATTTGAGACGCACATTTCCATGACTTTGACCAGTTCAATGGGTCACTCGAACTGCATGATGGTTGAGGTAGAAGACTCCAAATTTTATGTTTGTAAGTCCTCATAATCTGATCGAATGAGACTGTGTGCTTACACGATTCTTTTTCCAGAATTGACTGTGTGTTGCCCATACTGCATGTCGCCTACCAGTTCCGTGCCGGGAGGGCCATGGAGCTCGGCCATATTGAGAAGAGATGAGAGAAATTTTGAACTGAATAGTAAGTGCTTTGTATCCGCTATTGTGTTATAACAATAGCCTAGGGAAGATGAGAGGTATGCCTTACGCCTGCAGACATTGATACCAAGGATGAGCCTCAAGGAAGAAATGAGGCGTGAATGAAAAAGCTATAAGCAAATATCAATATGAAAGAATGAACAGTCAAGTTATTTTTAAAAGAAAGAGATTCAAAGAGTGCTGCGATCTTCAGGAATCCGGGGCCCCGCAGGCCCTTGAGGGACCGTCCCGCAAATCAGGTCCCACATTCAACAGTCATTATGTATTCCCAGAGGAGAAAAGCCAAGCTTGATTTTGCGATTTAGACGGTGATAATGCTCTTTTGGTAATCGGTCCCACTGCTTTAACAAAACCTTGGAGTAATAACGTGCAGTCTCTACATTGTGGCACTTGGACTTCCGTTTCCGCTCAGACGTTTGTGATTTGTCCGTAGTCATATCTTCGAAGAGTAAGAAAGGTCTCTTTGCTCACGGAACCAATTGTTGAGGCATTTTTTCAATTCGACGTGGATGCAGAGTGCTGTCACGAAATGTATATTTTGAGAAATTTCTGATTAAAATGGCATTGCTTAAACTAGTTATATCAGAAATCGAGCGTACCGGGCTGATACGGCTTCTTTTCTACCTATGAAAATCTATTCCCGAATCTCTAAATTCAAAAGATATTGGAAATTATCCTTATGTGTACAACTAGTCTGAATGGTGATTTAGCTGCCGATCACCCTTGATTTTGCTCGGCCCCCATCTTGGCTGAATATCAGTTCCAGTGTAAATACGCCTTGCCAAGGAATCCCATGAGCTTCTTGAGATGTTTGCCACTGCATAGCCCATATCCTTTATACCTAGTATTATAGTCAAATCTAAAGCATTGATACTATTTCGTGGGAAGTTCACAAACGCAGCCATACTCCTCTGTGTGGGGAAGGGACGGTGATATTCTTTTCGGATTAATGAATTTGACAGTGGCACGTTTCCTTTAAGGTTTGCAGAATTGTTTCACACAAAACCAAACTGACTAAATTGACTATCATAGCCACACAGGATAGGACTTGCCAGTTCCCCGATTAGGAATTTGCCCAGCTGCGGAGCAGCGTTAGCGCACATCCTTACTGTTCCCATAATCCTGGGGGCCGGGATTTTCGTCAACAGTTGCATCGGTACCTCGAATTTGACATCTTCAAAGCAATGATCTGCTCTTCCCAACTAGATCATGACTAAATCGCTGGAAGATCGCGTTATCTCTTCAAGTTATTTATTGAGGCATCCTGCTGCCCAGCCATGTGCCTCTTCACATATTTCACCAACCCGCCGAGCAAAAGAATACAACAATGGGCGCTATTAGTAGACTTTCTGTACTCACTGCATTGCTTCCCTTAGTCTCCTGCTGGCTCCCTCAGACCAACAAGCAGATCACTTCCAGCAATGGCACGAACCTGTTCTCGTCGTCGAATGGCAAGATCCGCGGCGTGAATCTTGGATCGCAGTTTATCTTCGAGCCATGGCTTGGCGAGAGTGCTTGGAGTGATATGGGTTGCGGCAATACTGGTTGCGAGTTCGACTGCGTGAAGTCTCTTGGACAAGAGGCTGCGGACAAGGCTTTCCAGAACCACTGGGGGTCGTGGATCACACATGACGATATTACCGAAATGGTCAGCTACGGCATCAACACTATCCGGGTTCCTGTCGGTTACTGGATGCGCGAGGACCTCGTCAACCGCAACTCCGAGTACTTTCCCCAAGGAGGTCTTCGGTATTTGAGGAATCTTTGTGGATGGGCCAGCGATGCTGGTCTATACATCATCATGGGTCTACATGGAGCCCCAGGGGCGCAGGTGAGGCTTGTAATCCGATGAGGAGAGACGTAAATAACTAACTAGAAAAAGGTCTCCGAAAATGCCTTCACTGGCCAACTGGTCGAGACACCGGGCTTCTACAACACATACAACTACCAAAGGGCCCTGCGGTTTCTCGAGTGGATGACCAAGCTAATCCATTCGACAAACGAGTTCCGCAATGTTGGCATGCTGGAGATTGTCAACGAGCCTGTCTCAGACAGCGACGACGCCACATCCATGCGCAAGAACTACTATCCTAGCGCGGTCAACGTGAGTCCAGACTTTACAATAAGAGAAATGGTCACTGACAACACCACCTAGCGTATTCGAGGCGCAGAAAGCAATCTAACAATAAGCAACAACGACCATCTCCACATTCAAATGATGGATGAACTTTGGGGATCGGGGGACCCGAATCAGTACCTCAGCAATCTCCATTTCCTAGCATATGACGACCACAGATACCTAAAGTGGGATACCAGTGTTCCTGCCACGCACAGTAGCTATCTCAACACCTCCTGCAGTGACGAGCGCAACAGTAACTGGCCGACCATTGTGGGAGAGTGGAGCTTGGCCGTGCCGGACAAAGTGCAGTCTTCGCCGAACTGGGATCCATCTTCCAACATGAAATTTTACTCCAAGTGGTTTGCAGCGCAAGTCCATGCATATGAGAAGCAGCAGGGTTGGGTGTTTTGGGCGTGGAAGTCTCAGTTGAATGATTATCGCTGGACATATCAGGGTAAGTCACTCCCTCTTTAGAATAGTATAGATCAACATCAGACAGAGGCTGATAGTGTCCACAGATGCTGTGAAGGCGGGTGTGATTCCCAAAGATCTGAACTCTCTTCAAGATCCGTGTGTTTGAACGAGGGGGTCTCCTATGTACAGTTGTTTGGACTTGCGCATATCCATAAAGGTGGACAGTTCGAGTTTTCGCTCGTTGGGTCTTGTACACCATGTGGTCATTGTTCTTGATGAACTGGTGGGCGAACTGTCAGATATTCCCTAGTTTCTCAGAAAACGCTCTTCACGGTATCAGCCAAATGAAGTATATTTCAGCGTGAATCATTGCGATAACAATATGTCAAAAGTCAAGAGATATACACTGTAGGGTGAAGAGAGAGTAGGCGCTACGAAGCAGGCGGCACTCGGGATGAATTCGGCCACCATACCATGGCCCATAAGGAAACTCCGGGGCCACCTGGCTGAATGCTGGCATCTGCAGCGACCTTGCCCTGCCCGAGAACAATCTTTTCCACATCCTCAAACCCCATCGAGAGATAAAGTTGGCGGGAGCCAGATGTAGTAGCCTCGAGCCAGATGGGAAGATTCTCAGCCTGTGCGGTCTGCTGGTGATTTCGGATGATAGCACTCGCGAGCCCTGTGTTGAGGTATATCAGTGATATGTCGACAAGGTGTTGGACACGACCAGGTTGCTCACCCTTGCCTCGATGCTCGCGCTCGGTACCGATGCTGAAGATATAGTAGTACTTTTTCTGCCCTCGGAGACCTTTGCGTTTCGCATTATCGGTCATTCCGGAGAACTCCGTCCAGACTCGCTGTTGTACCCATGCCAGTTAGCTCTGTTACGACTACAGCACGAGTCCGACCAACCTTGGTGCCCGTAAACCCGATCCGCCAGAGCACGGAGAGGAAGCCAGCCCAGATTAATGACCACGTGTTATCAACGTATCTTCCCGGTGGTACTAGGACGGACGCGGCCTTCCACCCGTCGGCTTCAGTAATCAGCGCATCGTTGAGCAGGGCCGATTTGATCAACTTGGTCCAGTAAATCGGCAGGTATTCGAGTCGCTCTTCCTGAGACATGCCCAGCAGCATGTACGCGATGACGGGGTCAGTGTCAAAGACGCGACCGTTCAAGCTAGCGACGGCATCCAGGAGCTCTGTTGTTCTTATCAGTATCCGTCCCCAGCGGTCAAACAAGGACTACACCACTTACCGTCTTTACCGTGAGTGATTGTGACTGTTTGTTCCATGGTTGTTGTGAAATTAGGTCATACTAGTAAAGATAGATATATGCGCATGCTTTTATCTGGGACAAGCCGTGGCGAGGTCACGGTCGGCCATGATGCGTGGTGTCGAGAAAGACCAAGTGCTGCCTGTGGCATCGACGTAATCGACCTCGTTAGGTAAGCACCTGTGACCAATAATATCACTATCTGATTGCAACCGTATTCCCTACCACCAATCATCACGACGGAGATATTAGAACCGTGCTCTGGTATTGCTCGATAAGGCATCCCAGACACCGAGAAATATACACTGCGCATGCATTTCCAGACGGAAGCCCCCAACACTAGCCACGTGCAATGCTAGCGCTGGTTTGAAAGACAGTAAACTGGCCAAGCCTGGAAGCAGAGCTTCTGGATCGGTACAGTTATGAACGGTTAACGATTGCCTGCCCTTCGGGTACAAAGATTATTGAACAGGCACAGGAACTATGGTAGACAATGCCTCTAGAACAGCGTAGCCCTACCCCTGGTTGGTCCGATGGGTGGCTTAACGAGTTTGGAAGGCGATATGGTCTGTTTAGAAAAGCAGCTCCACGGCGAAATGGAGACAGTGCCTAATACACCTCAAATGATAATACTGAGGGGACAAACAGTGCCACAGTCCTAGTTCATGCCAGTCATGTCTCTCTCAAATTCTGCAAGCTCTCTCCCGCTTTTCCCGTTCCTCATCTGGCCTTCAGCTATCCCCGGTCAGCCTCCCACCAGAGGGATCCGTAGGAGGAAGGAGCAGACCACGAAGGAGAGGGACAGCAAAAAATAAGGATGAGTGATCTGCTCAAGTGATTGAAACCCCCGCCTTGCCTTCCCCGGTCAAGCCAGCGTCCCTGTCCAATCGTATTCGGGCGGTCATCCAGGCTTAGCGGAGTTTGAAAGGTGCGTTGACCATTACGTCAAGCCGCACCTGGGGAGAAGCGGAAACGGACAAATCGAAAACTACAAAGTCTGGGTCAGAAATTGGATTTGATGTTCTACCACAAGAGTTTGCGAGCGGACATGCTGAGGAACTTCAAGCGGCAACGTTGAGGATCTTGAACTTCAAGTGGGCTCCCCCTTTGAAACTGGACCGGGCCTATAATATCCTGGCCCGTCGTTATGCTTCTATATTTTTATGCTTTAATTATTTTTTCTTAATGATCGTTCTCTGGAGCTCTTGCTGCCTGGACATTTTCCTGTGCGTGACATAGGACATTCGGAAATACAGTCAATTGGCGTTTTACTTGTGGCGATGCCGCACCCATCATTATGAACAGAAGGTAGCTGTTAAGGTACGTTATAGATCAAACAGATTTCCTTATGAATGTGGTTTGCTAGGGAAATCCCAATTTAAGGATTGAGCATCCCGCTCCCGGCATTCTAAGCGGAATCGGCATCACGGCACATTATAAGACCAATATTTCGTCTCTTGTATTCTGCCATCTCTCTACTACCCTTCTCAGTCAATCAAACATGGGCAACACCGTCCTCCTCCTCCTCGACATCCAAAACGGCATAGTCGATCTCGTCGGCAGCCCAGCCTCATATGTCGAGCTCGTGGGCCCCACCGCCGCGGCTGCCCGCCAACACTCCATCAAGGTCATCCACGTCGTGACTGCGTTCCGGCCAGGATACCCAGAGAATAATCCGCTGAGCTCGAGTACGCCCGCCGTTGCAGCCAGTGGTAATTTTCTAGAAGGCAGCGACTCCGTGCAAGTCCACCCGGCCGCCGCCCGGACTTCAGAGGAACCGATCATCATCAAACGTCGCGTGTCTGCCTTCCACGCGACCGAACTCGATTTAATTCTCCGATCCTCTGGCACCGATCACATTGTTGTCGCTGGTCTGATTACTAGTGGTGCTGTGCTCTCGACCGTTCGTCAGGCGTCGGATATGGATTATCGCGTTACGGTCCTTCGTGACCTGTGCATGGACCGTGACGACGAAGTGCACCGCGTGCTCATGGATAAGGTCTTTGCGCGTAAGGCTGATGTCATATCCGCAAAAGAATGGGTGGATAGTCTGGCGAGCAGTGCTTGACTTGATCCTACACGTTGTCGAGAAGAGCTGGCTAGCGGGATATGTCTCTAGCAAGAGAAATAGAAGGCATTCTTGTACATCGAAAGTCCTCGCAGAATAACTTATCCAAAAGCAATAAAAGCATGGAAACCCCACCTGCATCCTTGGATTTCTAACAATCCGAGCGTCCGAGCGTCATGGTCGGTCTGACCGAATAGCTCTTTGTATCAGGATTTATTATATCGCAGGATGAATTAGAGTTAGGACAGTCGTCAAAAAATCATATGTTTTGCTCAAAAAGGGCACATCTGGATATTTACAACTCATGCTAG
The DNA here is from genome assembly GCF_028827675.1 of Penicillium lagena. NCBI lineage: Eukaryota > Fungi > Ascomycota > Eurotiomycetes > Eurotiales > Aspergillaceae > Penicillium > Penicillium lagena. The sequence goes on along the minus strand of NW_026623227.1, from coordinate 255,765 downwards.
ACATATTCACATATAAACAAAGCCACAATTTCAGCTGCAGGCTTTACAGCTTGACCTGATGCTTGTCCTGAGATCCTGCACAGCAAGCTGGCTCAGGATGCAGAGTCGACTTGTTGAAAGACTGCGTCGAGGGCGGGACATCCAATGCCGGGTTTTTGGTGAAGAAGCCATCCGGCCTGAGCATTACACTAACACGCTCCATCGGCATGACGGGGAAATCTTCGATGCGAGGGTTATGGGTAAGACCGAATGCTTTGAAGACATTAGTACACTGTGACCCAAATCACCGGAAGGGGCGAGACTCACTATGCCAGACTACGACATCTTCATTCTCCACAGCGTCGTTTCGACCAGCCCACACCTCCACCCCATTCGAGTCTTTGGACTGGTTCGTGAATTCGCCGCCGGCATACAGCTCGCCGTCCTGGTATTTGGTCACCCAGATAGGCCGCGTCGCAAATCGAGCTCGTCGGCTTCCGAATGATTTCGGGTGTGCAAGCAACATCTGGCTCGGCATGGCATGCAACTTGTATGCAACAGGCTTATAGGTGACAGGGTTTGTAATACTGTCGTTGCGGAACTTGAACACGCGGTGGCGCTCCACGCTCGTTGAGGCGCTGCCGCTGGTCTTAATAACGTTCTGTTCCGTCGTGTATCCGACCAACCACGGGTTCTGGTCATCCTCGGGCATCGGCACACTGTCTTCATAATAGACCGTATTTTTGAACCCGTCAATTGCAGGATCAATCCGGAACGAAAACATGTGTTGGTGGTATGGGGCCATTACGCCCGGTCCAACGTTGGTGCCCCATGGCACTGTCTGGCCGTTCTCATTGTCAAATGCCACGGTTGACAGGATGCCCGTGGCACGCACCTCTAGCTCAATGTTAGCGGCCTGGTCGAGGATGAACGCGAAAATGTATTCGTAGTTGGCGACAGTGCAAATCATTTGAACCACAAGCTGGCGGTTGCGAACGACGGTAGCCGCGTCAGTGCGGTAGTTGGTATGCTTGTGTTGCAAGCCATTGTCCTGCTCGTGCATGCAAATGATGTTATTAAGTTGAATGGGAGCACCCTGGGCATCGCAGCGATATCCATTAAAGTACTTGATGTGACCGAGGCAATCACAGCCCAGGCTCAGCTGGTTGGCAGTGATACCAAAACCGACATCGCCAACCTGGATTATAAATCGTCAGCAGTGGAAACTTGGATGGGGTTGAATAAGACATACGTCGAACGCCTGCTTACGGTGATAAGGAGCACGAGGATCTGCATGGCTGGTTAGAGACAGAGTTCATTTGAGATTGAATTTCCGACATACCTCCGTAGGGAACGGTCATTTCTGATACAGACAGACGGTAGAACGTGTTGCGCCCATCATATGTCACATTGTGCAACACCAAGCCCTCGCGATTATTGAAGCCGACCCGGAATCGCCACTTCTGCCATTGTACGGCATTCCCGATGACAGTGAATGATGCCCCTTCGGGCTGCTGAACAATATATGGCTTGAGATCCGTACGTAGCGGCTCGTCCAGCAGATCGTGGGCATACTGGACGGTGGCGACTTGCTTCCAGGGCTGCGTGTCCGTGGTTTGAGAGTCCCCGCCACCAGGGAGGTAGTCCATGCGCACCAGCTGATGCGTGATCCCATCAAACACTGGGGAGAATTTGCAAGGCAGCGAATAGTGGTTGTTCTGCGGGTGATCCTGTGCTACAATGTACATGTAGCACTGAACCAGTCGACGGGTTTCATTGGGATCGTCCGTTCCGTAGATCCATGGGTCCATGCAGACCGTCATGCCCGCTGGAAGCTTGAGCTTCTCGATCTCGGCTTTGACGGCCGGATGATTCAGGCACACCTGTTCCATCTCAATCATTTCATCCACATCGACCGGGCCCTGGGAGATATGTGAGCGGGGATCCTTTTTGGATACCAGAGCGACTTACCTGGACGCCCTTGGGCAATTCCTTAGCGGACACCACCGATTTGGTGTCTGCATTCAGCAGTGCCTTATAGAACGAACCATTATCCAGGCGGTGGAACATGGCCGCCAGCAGGCGGGCGGGTTTGCGCGGGCGAACCTCCCCCGGCGCTCGGCCTCTAGGTACGGAACTACTTCATTCTTGGCGGGTTCCTGGAGATCAATGCGCTTGTAACGCAGTTTGACTCCCGGAAAGGCCGACTCCAGGATACGCACGGCCAACTGGATCTCACCGGGGGTGATGGGGTCAAGGGGGTGAAGGCTGGCCATTATGGGGGTGGTCAAACGGGGGATGAGAGACCGCACCGTGCGAGCGATGGTGAAGCCTTTATCTATTTCTCAGCTGGGCTCGGCGTGAGATATTCCTTTTCCAGCAAAACTTGCGCCAGTGGAGGCAGCCGAGCGAGGCCGTTGATTGGCGCTGGATGGATCTGGGCGCATCTTTGGCGAAATTGGGTTTAGCGCGGAAGAAGCCCACAATTCAAGGTTGTTCCTGTTCTAGGCCCAGTGCCGACGGAACATCGTTCACCTACGAGGATGTTCCTTCTACTTGCACTCGACTTCTGTTCCTCAGAAAATACTCAAGGCGGAAGAATGATTGCTCCAGTGGAGTGGAATTCAGGGCGACTCCTGCCCCTCGATGTCCCCTGGGAGGGACTGGCGCGACTGAACATTCCAGAGGTGATAAGGTCCAGACCGCGCGTGTCCCATATAAAGCCATGCCGCGTCGGCGCAGTCTCGCGTGTTTGTCTACTTGCAATACGACGACAACAATAATCCACGACCGCGATCACTGACACTATGCACGACTAATCTCGTATTTTGTTTCATACTCTAATACTAGTCCCCCCTTGTCGGAACCCTGACCCTCTGTGTTTCACGCCAATTGTTCACGATGCTGAACCCATCTGGATTATTGCTTCTGGTGCTCGGCACTAGGTCTGCTCTGGCTGGGAGGCATGACCATCGAGCCCACGTGCACCAAAAGCGTCACGCAAACATGATGGTGCTGCCAGCAGTCACTCTGGTCGAGTCCCGCACCGTCACCACGACGCTGTTCGAAAACTGCGCTGCAACTCGCACCATCCGCACCGCGACCACTGTTTTTGGGGATCTGCCACTCGCAACAGCTCATCATCCGGAAGCAGAGGAGACTACCACCGTACTATTGACGACTACTGTGACCAAAACCGCCACAGATTTTGTCAGGGTCACTGCTGAGCCTACCCACACGACCGAGTCTTTGCCGGAAGACCGCACCGTGTACAAGCCAGATGACGTGCTGAACCTGGTCAAGCACATAGACCCCGCCCTCCCACAGCTGCCGGAACTGCCCAAATTGCCGCAGCTACTCCCCGACATACCAATTGATCCGCCCAGTAAGCCGAACCCCCCAAAGCATTTGGACTGGGCTTCAATCCCTGCCCAAGGGAAATTTTCAAGAAAAGGATTCGGAGGGCGCACACCCCCTCAAGACACCAATATCCAATACCGCGGGAACATCGGCAGACCCTGGGGATCAAATATCATAGAGGTCAGCCCAAAGGAGGCTCACTTGTACAAATACGTTGTGCAGTTCACCGGTCCCGAAACTGAACCTTGGACCGTCACAGTGTGGAACAAAGTCGGCCCAACCGGCAAGATGGACGGGTGGTACGGGCACGCAGCGTTGACATTCGTGCTTCACCCGCACGAGGTGCGCTATGTCGCGTTTGACGAAGATTCCGAAGGAGGCTGGGCTGCAGGACCCGGTGAGGACGGTCTCCCCACTGACACCTGGGGCGGGTACACGACTACCTGGGGCGAGTTCGCCTTTGGCGACGTCGAGAATGGCGGGTGGTCGGGCTGGGATGTTTCGGCTATCCAGGCCCAGCTCGCTGGTCAGCATGTGCAGGGCATGCGGATCTGCAAGGCTGATGGGACGGGGTGCTCGATTGTTGGGCCGAACGCGAATACAGTCATCAATGCGTATACAGATTCCAAGCGCCATCGCAATGGCATCGGCGGTGCTACTGGGCCTGGACCGGTGCGTTTAGTTGCGCATATTGATTACCAGCGATGATTATGTTTTGCTGTATATATTCTCTGCACTATTTTCAATTTTAATCCATGTTAACTGGCATCACTGCTTCGCTCTTTACTCAACTTGAGCATGTCCACTTCAAGTGCACTATCACATAGTGGGGATACTGATTGTCTCGATGGTCCACACCTTGCCACTGCTGCCCGAGCCCAGCCCTATGTAGGTGTACCTGTAGGCAGGGGATTTTCTCTGCCGGGTGGGACTTTCCTATTTTACGGGCCGCCGCTTCAGTGATGGTGCTCAGAGTCAGGCTCTTTGATTAAATTTCAGTCCGGGCTCTTTGAGTAATGAAGTGACAAAATGTACATCGGCCTTTTTCTTTGTTGTCTTATTCATTTTCTTTACGCTTGTTTTTTAGGGTCCGTAAAATAATTGTGCTTAGCGTATATGGCTATTACGGATCGGGAGGTATGAAGTTTTGCTTTTCAATGCTCTGTCTATGCATCTGACCACACTAGTACTAAAATCCTTTCATGAAATTTGTCATTAATTGTGATAGACCAGGTTATTCACCCTATCGCTGATCCTTTAATTCAGACTTTTAATCAACGAAAGGAATCAGAAATCTGGAGAAAGGAGGCTGCTTTTAGGAATTTGCCATACTAAGAGATCGGGATGAATCATGAGGTATAGCTCCAGTTGTCAAGCTTGAAAGAGGTAGATCAATTGGCAATGTTTAGTGAGAAAAGATCTGCTCAAATGTACATGCATCGATTGAGAAACGATAGCTGCTTTGAGTTTGTAATTGATGTTGGTCAAGAGAGGGGAGGGGAATAAAATGGCAAGGGAAAATATTTAGCTGACGTGGGAGGGCTAACTTGAAGTGCGAATAGTCGATGATAGAGAGTCATGTTAAATAACAATTTACAATACAGCTCCCTAGGCAGTATTCCGAGGTTCCCCGTTATTCTGCTTACTTTTTATCTGGTAATTATGTCAAGTTCCTTTGGCCTATCAATGATTTCCACATGAAGGAAGGGATGGGCCAAAAATCTCCACTCCTTGGCCCCATTGAGCGCTTCACCACTGGCAAATCAGCACTGCTTGGAAATTGATAAAATAAATCGTTCTTGGGAAAAGAGGGCTCTCATATTATCCACAAATAGTATTCTTCACGAGCTTCCAATGTGAAACATTTACTGGTAAGTACGGAGTGCCTAGGCATGTACTCCATTTGCTCCGTGAAAGGAGTCAGGCTCAGAAGGAACACCCGAAGCGTTTCAGGTATTCCTTTCAGTAGAAGTGTAGAAGAACCGTAGGCAGGACTCCAGTAGGGTCTGATTTTAGACATGGAAAGATTTAGATTGCTCCATAGAACCGTTGGGGGCCGCAACGAGTGGTCCGAGCTCCTGGAGAGACACTTGCACTGTCCATTAGGGTACTGAAGAGGGGAACGGGAAGGAAATGGAGAGCCTTACCAACACAAAGACAATGTGCCTATGACGTGTACTCGATGTCCCGACGATTTGCAACTGCATTATCGGAATCGACACATGTTTTACGCATGATTTGTGCTTGTACGGATACCCTTCTTCCAAGAATATTGTGGCTGCATTGTGACAGCGTGGACTTGCAGCTCTTCCCTGAACTAGTATCTCTAGAGGCGGAAAAAGAAATTGAGGATTTTCTGGATCTGAAATATATCCACAAGTGTCATAACGAAAGACATAGCCAGTGTATAGCTATTATGAGGGTCGCATTCTGCCAATCTCGAAGTGTTCCCAGCCCTTTAGTGCAGGTACTCTCCGCTGGTCTCTCGGTGGATCACATCAAACAGCGGTTTAGCACTGAACCATCCAGCCTTGTGTGTGCCGACCGTCTTGTAAGTAAATGCAGCATCGGCGTCGTTGATTTTGATCGTCTCTCCACCACGGCCTGCGGCGGCCGCATCGGCCAGCAGCTGCGCATAGCAGCATTTCTCCAGGCTGACGAACCAGAATACGGTCTCCTCAATTGAACGCCCTACAGTAAGGAGGCCGTGGTTCTGCAGAAGGGCAGCTTTCTTATTTCCTAGCACTTCCGCGATGTTCTTGCCTTCTTCTTCGGCGAGGACGACGCCGTTGAACTGCTTGTACACCACGTGATCCTTTGGTTTGGAACAAGATTAGCGATAATTCGACCCAGTGTATCATCGGATGCAAGACCTACGTTGTAGAACGCACAGGCGTCCTGAGTTATGATATCCAGTGGCCGTCCCAGCGAGCAGAACGCCCGTCCATGGATACTATGGCTATGAGCGGCGCACAGCACATCCGGGCGTGCGGCATGAATTGCAGAGTGGATCATAAATGCCGCGGCGTTGAGCATCCGGTTCGGACCGCCGTCGATGACCTTTCCGTGGTGGTCTACCTGGATCAGATCCGAGGCTTTGATATGAGAGAACTGATTATAGTTAGTGTGCGCCCAGATCCATACCCCATTCCGCCCAATACTCACAGCAGTTCCAAACGGATTGACCCAGAAAGTAGTTGGATCCACGGGGTCACGCAAGGTAATATGCCCGGCAACACCTGGCACTGATCAACTCTCTAATCCGGCGACGAAATGAACGGAAGACACACCCTCATCATACCCATACTTCCCAAAGATGCGAAATGCGGCCGCCAGGCGGCCCTTGAGGAACTCACGCTCCTCCATCTTATCCTTAAAGACGGGTGACGACGGCATCTGCATTTTCACCTTGGCCGTCTCGACACCAGCAGCCTGCGATGACTCTGGTGCCTGCATTGTCACAGTATTGGCGACAGTTTCGGTGGCGGTTGGGGGAGCCATAGTGATGTGAATAATTGATAGAAGGGTGAAGTTTGAATGGATAAGAACGTTGCGGGTGATAGTTAAATGTTGTTCTCGACTACCGATAGAGCACGTCAGAGATGGAGGTGGCAGTGCCGAGGTTACACCTTTCTCCACATTATTACCCCCCTTTAGCCTTAACGCCCTTGGATTGGCATCCATCGAATCAAAACGAGGCGATAGCCACCGCTTCCGCATCTGGCGGAATTGTTCCAGGACAATCACCTTCTGAATATATCACCTTTATGCGAAAATCTACCTTGCTCCTGGTCATCGAGGCATTGGAGTATAATCCTAAGCGCTCTACAAACTTAGCCGGGGCTCATTTGCCGATTCCTCCCCTCCCTCCTATACGGCAGACAACAGGACCATGGCCAACATCTGCCGGGCAAAGATGATCGCAGAAGAACTCAAATCGGCCATTCGAGAAGCAGACGGTGGAGAATGGGACAGGAGATCTGTATACATCGTGGATGGCAGACAAAACACCCCTCACATCCTCTCTGCCCCTCAGCATCCCGCCACTGCTCAGCGCCTCCTGCATAAAATCCCTTATGCACCAGCTCACCGCCGGTGTGTTTCCCAATCATAACCCACAACGCAACGCGTCCTCGATCGGATCACGCCCGACCGCCATACTCGGCACACTGATAGGCGTCAATCCCCTGTCCGCTCCACCGTGGGGCCTTGCGATCGGCAGCCGTGAGTGGCTCTGGTCCGGCTCATCCGGACTTTCGCTTTATCTATTCTGTTTCTCCATGTCCCTGAGGAAGAGAGGCTGTGGTCAACGCCGGCGCAGAGTCTACGCGCTGTGCAAGGCCGACTTTATTGTTTCTTGGGTCCTTGAGAAGAAGCTGTACGACCTCGCATGAATCTAGGGATTCCGCACTCTGTCTACTCACCACGGGTTGTCGCGTGCCATGGACGACGCCAAGAGCACTGAGCGACGAGGGAGAGGAAACCCTCCCCTCTGTCCTCAGATAGTGCCCCCTCGTCGCCGATATGGTGTCCGATGGGCTCTGCCTCTCTTAGCGGCGACTATGACCTTTATGCTCTGGCCAGTCCCGTTGCCTTTGCCAAGAGCTGCGCCAGTTTCAACTCTTCCGTTCAGCTGGGACCAGCTCATTCCCTCCTCGTCGCTGGACTATTATAGCTGCGGCGATGGGTTTCAATGTGCCCGGCTTGAGGTGCCAATGGACTACAATCGTACAGACGGAAAGAGTCGCAAATTCGCACTGGCGGTTGCGCGACTGCCAGCACGGGTTCCAGTGACAGATCCCAGGTACGGCGGGGCTATTTTGATCAATCCAGGTGAGCCTGCCCTCCTTTTGGTATGCAAATATGCTAAATTGTTTTGCAGGCGGTCCCGGTGGTCCTGGCACTCTGCAAGCATTTGTGTCCGGTCGCGATCTCCAGAAGATTGTAGATGCGGAGAATGACCCGACCGTGTTTCCGCCGTCCGGTGGCACCGCAGACAAGTACTTTGACATAATTGGGTTCGACCCACGTGGAGTGGGTGCCACTACACCCGCAGTAGTGTGTTTCCCTGATGCCGTCTCTCAGCGGAATTGGGAGCTGCAGCTCGAGGCAGAGGGCATGTTGGGGAGCTCCGCGGATGCTCTTCACCGGAATTGGCAACGAACTATGGCACTGAACACAGGATGTTCTACCACCGACCTGTTCGGCGAGGACGGCGAGGAGGCGATGATGGCCCACCTCAACACACCCTTGGTCGCCCAGGATATGGCGACGATCATCGAGCGCCATGGTGAGTGGCGTGGGCTGCAAGGCCAAAAAGCGCAGCAGATCCATGACCAATGCCATGGATACGACGAAATGCGCGAAATTGAACGCCGAACTCAGTGGCACCAAGGCCAGGAGCAGCTGCTGTACTGGGGGCGGTCGTACGGCACGGTGCTGGGCACGACCTTCGCTGCCCTCTTCCCGGAGCGGGTCTCTCGGGCCGTTCTCGACGGAGTTGTGAATATGGACACTTACTACGAGGGCCGGGGGCCGAATGCCGTGGTCGACGCCGATGCCATCTTCGACCGCTTCGCCGAGTACTGCAATACCGTCGGTTGGGAGCGGTGCCCGATGTATGTCCCCGGCGGGCCTGAAACCATCAAGCAAAAGTACCAGTCGCTCGAGGCGAGTGTCCTCAATCTGTCAATGCCCGTGCCAGCATCGGGAACGCGTGGGCCAGAAGTTGTAACATGGACCGACATGAAAGCCCTACTGCGGGTTGCGGTTTACCAGCCGCTACTGGCATTCTCCGTCTTTGCCCACCACATGAGTGAACTTGCAAGAGGCAATGCAGCGCCGCTGGCGGACTTTAAGCACAGCAAGCACTTTGGAGTGTGTCCGTCAGAGGACTGTATTCGCGCCGGACCGTGGTCGCCGGCGTGTGCCCGCGGAGAAAACAATGGGCCGTATGCGAGTGCGGCAATCCTCTGCTCGGATGGAGAATTCCTAACCCAGCAGAATCAGGACGATTTCGAGGTTACTTGGAACGGACTGAGGGCTGACAGTGCGGTCCTGGGAGACTATTGGGCCACGATTCACTTGTCCTGTGTTGGATGGCAGACCAGGGCAAAACAGAGGTTTTTAGGTGAGATTAAACCACTAGACTCTATGGGTTATTGCTCATTGAATTAGGTCCTTGGGGCGGACATACCGCACATCCAATCCTATTTGTGTCGAATACTCTGGATCCAGTGACATCGCTTCGCAGGTCAGTGTTTTATGTTGACCCCCAAACAATCCCAGAAGCTAACATTCGCAGTGCACATCACATGTCTCAGCAATTCCCCGGCTCTGTTGTGCTGCAGCAAGATTCAGAAGGGGTCAGTAATTCTTGTGTCCCGTTGAATCCCGCGCTGACGATCCTCCAGCATACCACTCTCGCCGCGCCATCACTATGCGTCGCGAAGGGGATTCGCAATTACTTCCAAACCGGAATATTACCCGAGCCAGAAACGCTGTGTCAGGCTGACTTGAAGCCTATGGGCGAACCCGATCAGGCCAGTGCATTCAGCGATGGTCTTGAGCCCGCCGATCGCGACCTCTTTGCTGCGCTTATGGCGGAGGTGACCCGAGGTCACTGGGCTGGGCTTCCTTTATAAGCCACCCTCGTATATGGGGAGCTGTATATTTATAGCGGTGTGTTCGGCTGACCGTATGATGACCTTATGATGATCTGTTCTGTGATGTTTTGTTTTCATTTAGTATCCTGCGCCATACCCAACATGATATGCTATGACATTGGAAGTTTTTCTAACATGTAACAAATGCTCTTACCACAACGTTCGACTATCTGATCTACCACCTACCTGTATGATGTTAGACTCACCGACTATTGCGCCGGCTCTTTTTGCCCTGCCCTTTATGGGAAGCAATCTATGTGGGCCGTTCAGGCATCGAGTTCTCCACGTCCTGCATGTAGGAGATAAACTCGTGGTAATCCTCGAACTTATTGAAGTTTCTTTTCAAGCTTTTTTCGAACAACAGGTAAGATACGGTCATAGATGCCCTTCATGCGTTCCTTCCCATTTGCAAGTCGCGGCACATACGACTCCAGACCCTGCATCCAGAGAGCAAACTCCGAGACGGGTCGGTCGTCGAGTTGAGCGGCCCTCAGGCATTCCCGCGTGGCATTGTCGAGACTCACCCCTGGCGTGGTGAGAAGACTTGATGTGGTCATACCGGGGGGTTTGTAGATGTTTTTACTGACCTGTTTTTGGATTGGTGTTTGGCGACGCCGGTGACGGCCGGTCCTCTGGAGCAAATGGCGTAGGCCAAATGCGATTATCTCCCCAGGGGGTGTCAAACTAATTGTTCTCGTCAAATACGATCGAGAATAAGGTAGATCTTAGAAATAGGCATATTTGTGGTGTATTATGGAAGATCCAGTCACGGACGCAACGGGACTGACTATATACCCGGAACACAAGTAAACAATAACCCCAGTGCTATGTAATCATGAACTATTTCCCGGGCGACCCAGCCAGACAGAAAAACGAGCGGTTCGGAGTATCATCAAGCGCATTCTTCACCAAGTTCCATACATTCAAGTCATATGCTTCGCCAATGTGGCCGACGGGGTCGAACGGGCAAGTAGTCTGGATCCAGACATTACGGACACCGGCTTCCTGAACAAAGGCGGTCTCGGGTGGAGTGACCATTTCATCCAACTTGGACGCAATGATCGTCACTTGATTGCCGGGCTGGACAATGGGCTGTCCGTTGTTCAAGAGCTCAACTGCCGGGCCATCGGGACCCAGATCGTTGCAGGCCGCGCAGCCAAGGTCTTGCAGCACATCGCCAATAGCCTCGCGCGAGGCGTTCCCGAAAGCATAGGCGAGGTTATACAGCCCGCCGAACGAAGTACCGTGTGTTGGCGGCGCGATCGCCGCAATTTTGTCGATGAGGCCGGCCACGCCCTCGAACTTGGGCACATACAGCGACTGGAATGCGCCTTCGGAGTGACCGACCAGGTTGACCTTGCTTTTGCCGGTCTTCTGGACCACCTCCTTGATATACGATGCAATCTGGGGCGCGGATTCACTAATGGCCTGCAGGCCACCGACGAAGGGGAACCCGTCGTAGGCTCCGTAGGTGAGCGAGTAGGTGCAGTAGCCCTGGAGCTGCAGCCAGTCTTGCAAGAAATTGAGATCTTCGTAGAATGTCGCGCCCAGGCCGTGCAGCAGGACGACGGGGTTCGAGTCGCTTTGGCAGGAGAAGTCGTTAATGCCGGTCGCGGCGACGGACGCGGCGGCCACGAGGGTTGCGACCAGGGCGGAGTAGAGCATCGTGCGTGGAGGATGGAAGAGAAACAAGCGGCCGAGGGAGACTTTGCTTTTAGGTATTATGTTTTTTGGCCCTGACTTAATTACACATTTTGATTGGCCTCGGATCCATCCGTGCATGGAACTATCGATTGGGATGTCGGTCATGACTGGTGGGCGGTGGTGGATCCTGGTCAGGGCTTATTCTGAATGAGGTCTAGGTCCATCTCGAGAAATGTGATGGCTCGCTTTTATTCAGCGCTCTACCAATAACAATCACGCAAAATCGCTCAAAATGTGATCTCGCCGGAAAGGAAATGACATAACCCGTATCATAGTGACTTCGTAGCCAGACCAAAAGTATTCAAGACTCCTGCTTTACCTGGTATTCAGCGGCGATTTGGCGCGCGTCGATAACTCGGGCATCGCACTACCCCAGAGACCGAGCGAGTGCCGCTTTTCGACCAGCTGCAGCACCTCCATCATGAATCTGCGCTCGGGTCCCCCATCGGGGAAGGCTTCCCACGCCACCCGGACGGGAAAAGCCAGCCGATTAATCATGTTCCCCGGCGCAGTCTGAATATACCACTGCAGTGACTGGCAAATGCCACATGCTAACTCGTACTGCTCCATAGGCGTGACGCGGTCCTCCGGGCGCGTGTCGATCGATGACAAGATGAGCCGCATCGAGTAATACACGCACATGGTTTGAGCAATCAGTAAGTTTGGATAGACAAACTTGATCGCGGGGATCTCGGCGCCGGTGCGGAGGTTCCGTCGATTGAAGACAGGAAAACTTTGCTCAGCCGTCTGCTCCTCCTCCCGTGGTGGTCCATCGGGAGAATTTTCGACACAGTCGATATACCATTGATGAAATTTCGCGGTGAGTTCCGCTATGCCATTCCACAGGGCCGCTTGTTTGACGGTCACCTCATGCGCACCCATCACCGAGGACCGATGCTCTTTCTCGAACAGATCTGATTGCGCCAGCAGACCCGGGATATCGACAGCGAGATCCAGTAAATGGTGTAGGATGTTCTTTTCGGTCGTCCCAGCGGACCACGGAACCGTCTTCCACTCCTCCCGAGCCAAAAATGAAGGCGCCCGGGCAGCCAAAGCCCCGCCAATCTAAATAGTCAGTGTTGATTCAACTGGTGGAAGCGAGGGACATACCCAGTATGGACGGAGTTCAGTAAACAAAAGGTGTTCAACACCATACATGTGATTTTCAGGCCCACGATGTTCAATCAGGCGCACTGCGCCGCGGACGTGGGCAGGTACTCCGGTGAGGGCGGTGCGTTCCACACTCTGTACCGGTCAGCTCGAGAAATTTTACAGTATTAGGGACATGACAAACCTCAAAAGCAAGTAGTAGAATGACCGTCACCAGTGTTGACTCGGCCTTGGACTTCTCCGGGTCTATTAGGGCGTCTTGCAGTCCGCGCAAGACCCGGGGATACAGTCGAAACCCCGATGCCTCGATGCGCTTGTCCTGGATTGACCTTCCAAAGAAGGCGACCGAGACTGCCTCGAAAGCATCCGAGATAAGGGGAGAAAACATTCGGATCTCCGCTGCCGCTCGAATAGCGCCTGCGCGACCATGCTTGCTATCTACTTCCGGGCTAAAGGCGTCGAGGAAGCGCTCGACGAAAACGTCGACTGCCGGCCGTTGCGTGTTGATGATCGAGATGGTACTCGACGCTGATGATGAGTCTGACGTGCCATCTGGCGACATACGTTGCCAGTCATCATCGACCTCGTCTTCCTCAGCGTCGTCACTAGAGCTTCCACTGTTCGTCAACAGCCGCCGGCGAATCGGCAGCGTCGACGACGTCGGCTCATAAGCTAGGGCCGTTAGCACGTGGAGTAGGATCGTCAGGAACCATGCATACCTTCTCGGCCCTCCCATGGTCCCACTGGGGTCAAATCCTGTTTTAGGCCACCGTGTGCAGCACGTATGTCCTGGACCAGGCGGTCCACAATGTGCAGGGGCGCGGAGCGAATTGACTCGAACAGGCTCTCCAGCTGATCCAGCCGCTGGAGGTCCTGCTCCTTGTAAGCTGGGCGATGGTCAGGTTAATCAAATCAAGTTTCGATCGGTGAGACCCAAAACATACCATCATTCTTATCCTCTATTCTCGCGCGAAGATCTCGAATCTCCGCTCGCAGGTTGCGAATCTCATCGGCCTGACTGATAGGGCGGGCCTCCTCGCCTGGTACTGTTTCGTACACGCATTTCGAGGGGTAGCCATGGGCGCAGCATGCATGACAGGGCTTGACACGGTCACACTGACAGCGGGATCGACGTTAGCTCCATGGCCGCTGGGCGAGAAACCGAGGGTGGGTGCTTCTTTAGGGGGTGGGCTGGGCAGGGGATCCGAGCACGGGACGAACCTTGACCTTGCGCAGTCGGCAGACGGTGCAGGAGCGGGACTGGCGGTTAGGGACCTTCCTCACACGCGAGTCGGGGGCAACTTGTTCGCCGACCATGGGGGAAGGAAGTGGAGGGTGCGAAGAAGGGGAAGCATCACGCGGGCCAACAGAACGGCGGGGATTAAGGGCGCCAGATTGCCGTGCGAATGGTCCGAGATCTGCTAGGACGTTCGGCCAGTCAGAGGAGTGGTAGAGGGTCCACTACGGGTCAGTGCAAGGGGGGGCTGCGCAGGACATCCAGTCCGGACGGAAATAAAAGAGGACGAGATAGCTACAGAGTATACAATGGTCATCCTATATACACTGGGCATTCCTGGGAAAATGGGAGGGGAGAACTTGGGATGGGAATAGCATCACAGTGCGACAATCAGCCAAGATCCGGGGACGATAGAACTGAATAACCAAGTACGCCATCGAGTAAGAATCGGTAATTGTAGACATACTGCTAAAGGGGTTGCCCTAGATTAGATCCAAGGTTTAGGCGTAGACGCTGCTGTCCATCATGTTCGCGTCTAGGAGTTGCGAAGATGGCACTAACCCAAAAGTGGGTCATCTATCACTATGATGCTTATTATGCTGCCAAGGATGTTGGTCAGCAACAATACATTATGAATTCGTGCAGAACTCCACTACAGGAGAACTACGTAACCAATGGCAAGAATGGCGCTGGTGGGCTTCGAGTCCACAGTGATACCGTACCATCACGAAATAATGGGATATCGAGTCTCCGTAGAATTACAAGTCATATTTTCTCATCCATGCCGAGGACAGTACCCAGAACAAGACATGCTGAGCCGCTGAATCGCACAGTAGAGGACCGAGGAACACGGAGAAAGTGCGATTTGGAGTCGAAACTCTGTGTTGATTTGGGGTCGAAACTCTCTGTTTCTTCCCGGATAAAGGGGTGTCACGGTGTAAGGTTTCCTTGCGCACAGGCGCTGGGGCGCCGTGGGATGGCATTCCACCCTGGCAGAGAGCTGCACCTTCTTTGGGCTCTGCGCAAAATACCCGAACAAAACGGGTCAGGCCAAGCATCACCCGGCGACACAGACCAACTGACTGGGCACCTGCCGGATCCAGAGTGTGTCGCCGGGCCAGCACAGACAAAACGGCACAAAGTCAAATGCAAGCAGGTTCCACGGCCGATCGCGGATTTACTCCGAGCCGCGAAAGAATGGCAGCCACCTTCATCATCACAATAGTAAACAGCCGTGAAAACAACATCCTAGGTGTTATCACACAAGCTAGCGAGGCATCTAGATATTCCTCGAGAATGATACTAAGCACGGCATCTGAGCGACCTCGACTTTCTTCATCGGTAACTCACCTTCTCCACTGATGCAACTGTCTGCTTCAGCGTGGGGGTTCGATCATCATCCTTTTGCAGCGATGATGCCCCGTTTCCCCGCATTGATTCACTTTTCATTCGTGGAGTCTCCGTAAACCCCCCCCCCCACGTTTCCCCGGACCCAAAGCGCAAAGAATGCGATTGCCCTTCCCCGAGAAGCTAGAAGACCGCGAAATAGAGGTACGCACGGCCGCGAGTATAAAGCCGGGCTCATCCAGTTTTTCTCCATAACTATCCTCCCCAGCTCTTCTGTGCTTCTGTGAATCTGAATCTCATCTATAAATCATGGCGGACCATGCCATCACCGATTCGGAGGCGATGGGCGCAAAGGCTGAGATGACGCACGAAGAGGTGGTCCATCTGGCCGAGTTGTCCGCGGAAGAGAAAGAGATCGAGCGCAAATTGCGACGGCGCATCGATACCTTGATCATGCCTCTGGTCATCCTAGTCTATCTGATGAATTACATCGATCGGTAACTAAAGGACCCGCCCGCATTATTCTGTGGATATTCCGATGCTTACTCCCGTGGGTAGGAACAATTACGCAGCCGCCAAGCTCCAGGGTCTCATTGAAGATCTCAGCCTGACCTCCCAGCAATATGAGACCGGTCTCTCAATCCTGTTTGTCGGCTACATTTTGATGCAAGTTCCATCGAACCTCCTGCTCAACTATATGGGCCGACCGTCCCTTTACTTGGGTTTCTTCGTTTGTGCCTGGGGTCTCGTATCTGCATTGACCAGTCAAGTCACAAGCTATGGAGGTATCGTTGCGTGTCGTTTCATCTTGGGACTCGTAGAGGCGCCTTTCTTTGCCGGTGTCCTCTTCTACCTCTCGAAATGGTACACTAGGAGAGAACTGGCCTTCCGCATGAGTATCTTCTACTCGGGCTCGCTTCTTAGCGGTGCTTTTGGCAACCTGATTGCGGCCGGCATTCTGAGTGGACTGGCTGGGCAACGTGGAATGGCTGCGTGGCAGTGGCTCTACGTTATAGAGGGAGTGAGTGGTATCAAAAACTGGAATCGAATGGAGAGAGACTAATGCTACCCAATCTAGAGCCTCACTTGCTTCATCGGAGTGGTCATCTGCTTTATCCTTCCCGACTTCCCGGAGACCTGGCGCCTGCTGTCGCCGGAGATGCGCGCTGTCGCCAACCGACGTCTCGCAATCGAAGCGGCCGAGGCCGATATCGACGAAAAGGGGAGCGGCAGCCAGTTCTATGGTCTCAAGCTTGCCATGACGGATATCAAAACCTACGCCCTTGCGATCGCGTACATGAGCATCACAGGAGCTGCCGGCTTCCAGAACTTCTTCCCGACTCTGACAGAGACGCTGGGATATAATGATACGATCTCGCTGTTGCTGGTGGCGCCTCCGTACATCTTTATGGTGGTCTACAGTCTGGCGCACTCGTGGGTCTCGGACAAACTGAGCATTCGGTTTTGGTTCTTCGTGTACCCGATTCCCATCACGTTCATTGGGTTTATCATCTTCATGACCACTGACTCGTTCGGCCCGCGCTACTTCTCCCTTTTCCTGATGAATTTCGTCTTCGCCCAGAACGGGACACTCTACTCGTGGATCGCGAATTCGCTGCCGCGCCCGCCGGCAAAGCGTGCCGCTGCCTATGCATTCATCAACTCCGTGGGCAACTCCGCCAGTATCTGGACTCCTTACACTTACACTAAGACGGCCAAGGGACACTACCACATCGCGCTGGGCGTGTGCATCGGGTTGCAAGCTCTGGGCTTCCTCATGGCTCTGTTCATGTACTTCAATTTGAACATGCTCAATAAGCGCCAGGAGCGGTTGGAGAACGAAGATCTGCAGCTCACGCCCAAGGAGCTGCAGCGGCTGCAGACCACGGCCGAGGTGGAGGGGATTGACCTTGCTGCTGCACGGCGACTGCAGAAGGGGTTCCGCTACGTGCTGTAATTGTACTGTTGACTTGAAGAAATACCATTCGAACGACGTGATGAGTCTTGCCGTCTTGAGTCTAGAATTAGATTTCGTATGATGTAGTTCTTATTGTTCATTCCCTGTAGGATGCAAGTTGTGTGTGGTAATACATGGATAGCGATGCCTTCAGTACAACCGTCTCGTGTAAATCCTAACCCAACTATTCCTGGACTATCCCCGACCGGATTAATCGATGTTGTCACCTGATCCACTCCCTCCACTTTCCCCAGATCGACACTCTTCTTCACTTCCTTCTCTGTCTCTCTTCCTTTCTGCCCAAACCCAAGTAGCCATGCAGTCAGCCCTCATTCGCCCCGTTCTCCGACCCGTGACCTCCTCAATACTTCTGCGCTCATTCTCAGCAGCTCCTACCCTCATGGGGGCCGGCGACACCGGAGCTCCCAAGCCGCGGGGATTCCTAGCTGAGTCCGTGCGAGACTCCCAGTGTGACGTCATCACATCTAACTCTCCCCACAGGAAGGATCAGTTTACACGCCGCGAGGCCGCTGAAGAGGCTATGTACATTCGGAAGCAAGAGGTGGAAAAGTAAGAATGTCTTTCAAGCGTCGACTATGTTGCGCAATGCTGATGCTTGCAGACTCGACACACTTCGGAAGAAGATGAAGGAGCAGCAGAAGCATCTCAATGAGCTGGATAAGCACATGTAAGTGGCCGGGTTGAGTGTTTCGCGGCAGTGCAGTGCCTGACTGCCTCGATGCTGACGATGCGCAGTGAGGAGTTCACCAAGGGCCAAGGCGGCGAGCAGAATTAAGTGGTGGGTGACCATTCCATTCTACAATTGTATTGCACAGTGTTGCGTGGAAGGAAATACCAAAATATCTATAATGTCCTGTGCGATACCATTCATATCCATGATTATTTGAATCAAATCCCATTTTGTTCTCAATGCGTCCACATATTAGACCTTCGCCTGCCACCGCCACCGATAGCTCAGACAAGCCCATCGCGCCATCACAAACATGCCCAGCGCCAGGATCAACACGCTACCCAGATAAGCCACCATGGCTCGCTTGCCGACTTTCTCAAGCATCTCTCCGCCGATGGGGACACAGATTAGGGTCCTGTCGGAGATGTTAGCGACTTGCACATCACTCGAAGAAACTAATGGCGAGAAAAGCACATACGCCAGGCTGACAGTTGAATAACAAATTCCAAATCGGCCGCCTGCCTCGCTGGCCTTGGAAATCTGCCCGATGCACGCGGGTGCCAGGCTCAGGAAGGAACCTGAGGCTAGACCGAAGAGCACGCTGAATGCGTACAATCCCGGGAGCGTGTTTCCAAAGGGCAGCCAGATGGTGAAGATGGCGACTGCGCCCAGAGCGATTAGTCCTGTCTGGGTGTTGATTCGTCCATATCGATCGCCCACGGCGCCTGCGATCAATCGGCCCAGGGTCGAGGCTCTGTCCGGTGTCAGTTAGTGATAACCACATTAGACGTGAGATCCCTACACGTTCAAGATGGACAGCAGGATGACACTGGTGCTGGTGCTGAACCCCTGCATCACGACATAGGTCGGGTACAGCCCCAGCCCGGCGAAGACTTCAAGCTCGAGACCTGTGACCGAGTCAGCTGGGCCAGACGCCACGAACCTCAAAAGTGTTCTTCAAACTTACTAAAAATTCCCAATGTCAACCATGTAAACCTGCTATCTTGAAAATAGCGTAGGTTAATGGCGGATTTACTCCTGCCTCTGGGCAACCGAGACTTGACCAGTGCGATTCCCAGCGCACACATCACCAAAACAAGCAGGGCCAGCAGCCGGATCGCCCATCGATACCCAACCCGTGCAATCGCCGCCCGCAGCACCAGCGGAAACGTCACACCTCCTAGCCCAGAGCCCGCCATCGCAACCCCCATCGCCAGACCAACCCGCCGCTCAAACCACTGAGGCACCGTCGCCATCGCCGCCGTGCTGAGCAGCGCAGCGCCCGTCCCGCTGAGAATCCCCAGTGTTAATACGAAGTGCCAGTACAGACGGCATTCCGCCAGAAGCATCAGCCCAGCCACATAGCACGTTGTGCCGGCGATGAGAATCCCCGTGGGCCCGTATCGATCGAACATCGGGCCCACCTGCACCCCGAGCCCCAGTCCGAAGAACGTGAAGAGGCCTGGGATCCACCCGACGGCACTGGCGGAGTAGGCGGACAGCTGGTGCGAGGCAAAGTAGTTCTGCAGCACGCCGACGGAATTCATTAATCCGTATGATGCCATTAGTAGGCAGAATGACCCGAAGATCACTAGCCATGAGCGCGTTCCACCGTCTGGAAATGTGTCGCCTGGGTTGGGGTGCAAATGGGGGTTCGCTGCTGTGCTGGCGGTGGTGGTGATGATGGTCAGATCTGCTGGGGGCTCAACGATCGAGAAGGCTGATAGCGGAGCTTCTTCATCGTGCGGGCTATCGGGGATTGTCGACGGTCCGTCCAGCACTATTCGGGAGCTTGCTGATGGCCATTTTTGCTCAGGGAGGTCCATGTTGGGCGCCATGTTCTCTATCTCCATGGTGATGACCCAGGGGAATATTGGAACAAACGAAGCACCTAGCAGAGCGGGATGAAATGAACTCTCTTCGTGTTGTGAGTCACGGCGGTAAGCCGATGTGGGGATTGCATTAGTGCTGCGACTGAACCTCTTCGCTGTTTGGGTTGGTCAACGCCACGATAGACGTGTTAGTAATGCTTGTCACCTCAGCACATCTGTTGGATGACACTTAGATAGTTTGCACTGCAGTGGTTCTACTCAGCATGATAGCTACCGTGTTGGAGGGAGCACGTGTCAAGAAAAGTTCATTGTGAAGCCCTGCTGCTAGACTGGAAAGCAAGCAATGTTCGTGGTGCCATTGAAGCGATCTCTCGAGAGGAACAACCAGAACCCAACGCACCAACCGATCAATTGTAGGAAGAAAAGAGACGATGAGGCAGCAGAAATGTCCCCAGAGCATAGAAACTGAGAGATCGGGGTGATGGAAGAGGCTGGAGTGCAATAGAGTTGTAGATGAGGCTATACTCAAAAGTGGGGAGAGACAGCGCGTGGAGTTGGATGGCAGAGTGAGCAAGAGAGCAAGAGAGCAAGAGAGCAAGAGAATAACGAAGAGTTGTGTTGATGAGGATGGGAGTTTCTCCATAGAAAGCAGATCACCTCTCGGGTCTGGGTGAAGTGTAACAAGTAGTGAGGATGAAGCACAGTAATATATTCTATGTGGAAAGAACTCGCGATATGCCAATATTGCTTCATTCTTCCCCACGAGTCACCGTGATCAGTGAGCACCGGAGATTCCAGCTATTGAACGACAGAAGAAAATGCTCTCGAACTGCTGACGCCGTTTGGCACTCAATTGCAGACTTGTAGGACCCTTGAGAAGAGCATAATCTCGTCGACTCCACGGTGATCTGGCTCACGGATCATAACTAATTGAACCCAATATGAGCTGGCCAGGATTATCCACCGGCACTTATGGAGACTACCCTCGAGGATTTGAGAAAGGAATGATTTTTTCATTGCAATAGGGTGATGCTTCTTGAGAGCGACAATAGTTTGCTACCATGATATTAATGCAACGAGTGTTGGAAATTTTTAGATATATCTCAGCCCGCGGAAGTTGCGAAAGATCCGGTAGGTACCGTGTAGTGTCGCATACATGCTCCCACCTGCAGCGGCCCAGGCGGCTCCTTGGAATCGCAGAGAGCTTAGAGGAATAGGTCTCTGCTGCTTCGGTTTGTCTGCAACAGTTCGTTTGAGTTACAACCTTCTAGCCTTCTCCTTGGGAGTGCGGACTAAGCCTACCGGTAGTTGGTGGCCATGGTCGCCTTGGTAGTCTCCCGACTTGTTCGTCAAGCATTGTTTGGAAATTGGCGAATGAAGACATTTCTGGAATATTTCGAGTCTGATTGTTTGAGGTTTTAATTGTCTGAAGTCATGCCTCTAACGTTCAGTCCTTGCTTCTTTATAGCCTATTGCATGACTGATCACATCGACGTTGATGAACTCATAGCATCACCTGATAGGCCGTACAGAGCAAGGGATTAAATTCATTGGTATTTGTAGTTCTGAAATTCTACGGTTCTCTGTTATGATTCGTGTCTCCACTGAAGGTCCTTGGTTGCGTAGTTGACTCTCTGGACCGGCTGTGCTCGGCACGGTGGCAAATCCTATGAACCGAGCGATGTTCAAATCACAAAATGCCTGTAGCCAGTTATTCTTTAGTCTGTTTGAATAATACTCTGTAACACCTCTCTGACTCACTGTTATCTCAACTTCTTCTTCTTTGTGTCGAAATTCTTCCATTTAGTGGCAGTCGGTCTGGTGGTTGTGACTTCGGTCTCAAAACGCCATGATTTTCAAACACCTAAAACTACACAGATTGGACGAACTGTCTGTACCGAGATTATAAAAGTCTAGAATCGAATTTCTAGAAGTCAATTTTGTTCTGGAGTGCCGTGTCTTGTATCTTCAAATATATTTATCTCTGGTTGGCGAGATCCGTTTGGGTGGCATGATCTGCCGGCAACACCCGATCAGTGGCACCACACTCGGCTGCTTCTGGCCCATAATGGGGCTCCGGTTTCTTCCCCTGCTCCTGGGGTGATGAAAATGCTTCTAAGATGAGGTCACCTCGAATTCCGGCCGAGCCTCATGCGCTCTTCTAGTATATCAGTGCCTACTCGGCCGGCATTGACCCATGCTACTACTACAAGACATCTCTACCTTTCCAACATCATCTTCCTTTGTTCTTTTACCTTTTAAAAATGCGGCACACTAGGAAAATGACTTTGATCCTTCCATCAAAGGTCCGACAACATCCCAAGATCCAACCTGTTCAACAGTCACACAGCCCGAGTCCACTGCCAAAGTCCACTCAAGGCGGGGGTTCCGACCTTCTTCCATATCGGCTGTACCAAATTTCTTTTAAAAAGATCAAAAAAGAAGCCCGGTCTGCGGAGCCTGATCTACGTCGCGTAATTGGATGCTCGTCGTTGCAGCACATGGCAGCGGATGCTGTGCATGACGATTTGCAACACAGGCTGGACATATTTGAAAATAAATACCCTGTTCAAAGCCTCCTCAAACCGTCCAGGAACGGCTATTCTACGCCAGCAGTCTATGATTATGACTCTCAGCCTTCCTCTTCTACTGAGTGGGATAAGCAATCTCTTCGCCAGGCCCTATGGGAGCTGGAACAGGTGAACAGAAAAGGAGAGATGGCTCGGGTTATCTGTTTCCAGATCATCGGGGCAGATTAAAAGGTAACTGATGCCAAAAATGGACCTCCACTGAACAGTTTGATCCTAATGCTGATCGCCTTGACAGGACTCAAATTCTATGAACAGCTTTACTTAACCACTGGCCGCAATCCCATCTGGAGCTCCTCATGACCGCTCTGCTAAGAATTGCCATTTTATTTTTATTTTTCTTTTCTTCTAGGCATATGCATGTACTTAGCGCTTTGCTTTGTTGTTGGCTTCCAAAAACATTTCCGCCCTTGGACAAGTGAAACTGCAGTTCGGAGGAACATGTTCCAAATTGCACGCCGACCCAATGGTTCGGTGACACCCTGAGCTGCCTAGCAGTATATAAGCCTTGATCCCATATAAATTCTGTCATAGAAGTAAATTCGAGTGCATTGAATAAAGAAGTATGTGAATTAGTGAACGGTACATGCGTACATGGAATGCGCATCTATTTTATCCAGAATATGTAAGAAAATTAATTACCTTGCCCTGTCTAATAAGGTTAAAGGAGATTTCATCAGTTTTACATATTTTTAACCAAACATATCTTCCTGGAAAACTAGAAATTCAAGGTTTGTTAATTACATGTCCATTATCGAAAGTAGAAATCGGAAAAGTATAGTTCGAGGAGCCTTGCATCTAAGACCAATTATGCATGTGCCTTCGAAATATATATTAGCACAAGTAGCACCGAACTTTAGTGTGTCCCTTATATCCAAGTACGCACTCCAGTTAATGGACCGACGGGACGATTCAAGCGCCGACCGATCCACCAAGGTGCTTGGCTAGAGCCACATGGAGCCATGCGATCAATTGTTAACTTTTGTATTTTAAGGCCGACTCCGCTGATTCAGCGGAACTTTCAGACTCCGAGAAGTTAGGGGCGATCGGCTCTAGATAGCTCCGACCGAAAGATCCAGGCTCTAGTATTTAAGATTTGAGCAAGATAAACAATCTATCGCGCGAAATGCTCCCAGAATATCCGGACTACAGGACTTTATATGTATCACACACGTCAAGATACGATGAAGCCCTGCGAGCGCTTCCGCTTACTCATCGGAAGCCGCTCGCGTCAGACCCGCTTTGTTTTCTAGGCGGATCCACTTGTACTCAGCTTTCGCGATGTGCTTGCGAGCAGAAGTGAGTGTTGCGGCGCGTTACATGGATCAGTCTGGCCTTTGTTTCAGCATGATCTATCATTTGCTTCCGACTTCCGTGGGAATGACCCATAAATATGTACCCACATTGATCCCCGGAAGGGAAAGTCGGAGTCCTAATGGCTGACCTATGTCGGAGGCTCGGCGCTGACGATGGCCGCCAACATGTTCGGGCGTGGATCCGCCCGGAAGATGCCCTCAGGAGATTCTATTTTCTACAATTTATAAAAGGATGGTGGCTTCCATGTGCATTCTGGGCATCATCAACCTCCTTTTCTGTCCACGATGGAGGGAACTGACCAGCTCGCTGTATCGCGCGCGGGTCCACTCGCAGATGAGACAGACAGCGTCGCCACGGTCATGGGGGACGAAACTCCAAAGAAGCACCCCGAGCCCAATCAAGAACATGACTGGAGCCTGCTGTCGCATCTCCAACAACAACACGAACGCGATATTGCCTCCGGATTCAAGCAACAAAAGCTTGGGGTGACTTGGAAAAACCTCAACGTCAATGTTATCAGCTCCGAGGCTGCTGTTAATGAAAACGCCCTATCACAGTTCAATATTCCTCAGCATGTGAAAGAGTCTCGGCAGAAACCTCCCCTGCGCACCATTCTACACAACAGCCATGGCTGCGTCAAGCCTGGCGAGATGCTCTTGGTTCTTGGCCGACCAGGTTCCGGCTGCACCACGTTGCTCAAAATGCTCGCCAACCGACGTCTGGGCTACAAGTCAATCGAGGGAGATGTCCGGTTCGGCTCCTTGACTCCCGACGAGGCCAAACAGTACAGGGGCCAGATTGTGATGAATACTGAGGAGGAGCTGTTTTTCCCTACTCTAACAGTCGGCCAAACTATGGATTTTGCAACTCGAATGAAGGTGCCTTTCCACCTACCAAATGGTGTTGACTCCGCCAAGGCATATCATGAAGAATCGAAGAGGTTTCTTCTGGAAGCAATGAACATCCCGCATACCGAAGATACAAAGGTCGGAAACGAATACGTGCGCGGTGTTTCCGGTGGTGAACGCAAACGTGTTTCGATCATGGAATGCATGGCCACCCGAGGCTCGGTCTTTTGTTGGGACAATAGCACCCGTGGACTGGATGCTAGTACTGCTCTGGAATGGACTAAAGCCGTTCGGGCTTTGACCGATACTCTTGGTCTTTCAACGATTGTGACCCTTTACCAAGCCGGAAACGGGATCTACGATTTATTCGATAAGGTCCTTGTCCTGGATGAGGGCGAGCAAGTTTACTATGGACCTCGGGAGCAGGCGCGGCCTTTCATGGAAGAAGCTGGGTTCATCTGTCGCGAGGGCTCCAACGTCGCCGACTTCCTCACTGGCGTGACCGTTCCAACCGAGCGCCGTATCCGCGATGGGTATGAGAACCAATTTCCTCGCAGCGCCGAACAGCTGCGCGTCGAGTACGAGAAGTCGCCTCTCCACTCCCGAATGATCAGCGAGTACGATTACCCGGACTCGGACCTTGCCCGTGACCGCACTGCAGAGTTCAAAGAAGGCGTCGCTTTTGAGACCGCTAAGAATTTGCCGAAGAGCAGCCCTCTTACAGTGAGCTTCATGGAGCAGGTCAAGGCCTGCATTGTGCGGCAATATCAGATTCTGTGGGGAGACAAGGCGACCTTTATCATCAAACAGGTTGCGACTTTGATCCAGGCATTGATTGCTGGTTCCCTATTTTACAATGCTCCCGATAATTCGGCCGGTCTCTTTGTCAAGTCGGGTGCTCTGTTCTTCTCTCTGCTGTATAACAGTCTGCTGGCCATGTCCGAGGTGACAGACTCTTTCAGTGGGCGCCCAGTTCTTGTCAAACATAAAAGCTTTGCTTTGTACTATCCGGCCGCCTTCTGCATTGCTCAGATTACCGCCGATATCCCCGTCATTCTATTCCAGATCAGCGTCTTCTCGCTGGTGGTTTATTTCATGGTGGGATTGACCATGTCCGCAGCCAGTTTCTTCACCTACTGGATTGTTGTGTTTGCGACCACGATGGTAAGTTCTGAATTTGTCTCCCACATGCTGAATCTCGTTAACCCATAATAGTGCATGACTGCATTGTTCCGGGCAATCGGTGCTCTTTTCACTACGTTCGATGGCGCATCCAAGGTCTCTGGATTCTTAATTGCGGCACTGATCATGTATACTGGGTACCTAATTCAAAAGCCGGAGATGCACCCATGGCTGGGATGGATTTTCTGGATCGATCCTTTAGCATATGGATTCGAAGCGCTTCTGTCCAACGAACTCCACGGCAAGATTTTACCCTGCGTTGGTAGCAACCTAGTACCCCAGGGTCCCGGC
Organism: Penicillium lagena; assembly: GCF_028827675.1. Lineage (NCBI taxonomy): Eukaryota > Fungi > Ascomycota > Eurotiomycetes > Eurotiales > Aspergillaceae > Penicillium > Penicillium lagena. The sequence goes on along the minus strand of NW_026623227.1, from coordinate 229,657 downwards.
TATGATAGCCCGCAGCACCAGTCCTGTGCTGGTGTTGGTGGTGCCACCCCCCACAGCATCATTGTCACTGGTGATCAGTACTTGAGTTCGCTGGACTATAGCCACTCCCACCTCTGGCGGAACTTCGGTATCATCTGGGCCTATTGGGCACTCTTTGCCGCCGTAACGATCATCGCTACTTCCAGATGGCAATCTCCTTCCGAGTCCGGTAGTTGCCTCGTCATTCCTCGCGAGCGTCTGGGTCGACACACCCAGAAGGTCAAGCGTGATGAGGAGTCTCAGACGCAAGAAAAGACAAAAGAGCGCCCCGATGCCGAATCTCTAAAAGACCACGAACTGAACGAGCAGTTAGTTCGAAATTCTTCTGTTTTTACCTGGAAGAATCTCAGCTACACCGTCAAGACTCCCTCCGGTGACCGTGTTTTGCTTGATGATGTGCATGGATGGGTGAAGCCTGGCATGCTAGGCGCTCTCATGGGAGCTTCTGGTGCAGGCAAAACTACTTTGCTTGACGTTCTGGCTCAGCGCAAGACTGAAGGTACGATCCGTGGATCGATCATGGTGGACGGACGTCCGTTGCCAGTTTCATTCCAACGCTCTGCTGGTTACTGCGAACAACTCGATGTCCACGAACCATTTGCGACTGTCCGTGAAGCCTTGGAGTTCTCTGCCCTGCTTCGTCAGCCGCGGGATGTTTCCCGTGAGGAAAAGCTGAAATATGTCGACACCATTGTCAATCTACTCGAGCTGCATGACATTGCAGACACTTTAATCGGCCGTATTGGTGCTGGACTGAGCGTCGAGCAGCGAAAACGTGTCACTATTGGTGTTGAACTGGTATCGAAGCCTAGCATCTTGATCTTCTTGGATGAACCGACTTCCGGTCTCGATGGTCAATCGGCTTTCAATACAGTGCGCTTCCTGCGCAAACTGGCTGACGTGGGTCAAGCCGTGCTTGTTACCATTCATCAGCCCAGCGCCCAATTGTTCGCAGAATTCGACACCTTGCTCCTCTTAGCCAAAGGTGGAAAGACGGTTTATTTCGGCGACATCGGTGACAATGGCCAGACAGTCAAAGATTACTTCAAGCGCTACGGAGCACCGTGTCCCCCTAACACCAACCCGGCTGAGCACATGATTGACGTTGTATCTGGCCATCTGTCTCAGGGTCGCGACTGGAACAATGTCTGGTTGGAATCTCCAGAACATGGAAATGTTGTCAAGGAACTGGATGGAATAATCGAAACCGCCGCATCGAAGCCGCCCGGTACCCATGATGATGGCCGTGAGTTCGCCACGTCTCTCTGGGAACAGACGAAATTGGTAACCGAGCGGATGAGTACTGCCTTATTCCGCAACACCGACTACGTGAACAATAAATTTGCCCTCCACATCGGGTCCGCTCTGTTTAATGGCTTTTCCTTCTGGATGATTGGAGATAGCGTCAGCTCCATGCAACTGCGCCTGTTCACTATTTTCAACTTCATTTTTGTCGCTCCCGGTGTCATCAACCAACTGCAGCCCCTTTTCATCGAGCGGCGTGATATTTACGACACTCGTGAGAAGAAGTCCAAGATGTATTCTTGGAAGGCCTTTGTCACTGCTCTGATCGTCTCTGAGTTCCCTTACCTTTGCATCTGCGCTGTCCTCTACTATGTTTGCTGGTACTATACTGTCGGTTTTAGCAACGAGGCGAGCAAGGCCGGTGCCACTTTCTTTGTCATGCTGGTATACGAGTTCGTGTACACGGGAATCGGACAGTTCGTTGCTGCCTACGCGCCGAACGCTACATTTGCCGCCTTGACCAACCCTCTGATCATTGGTATGCTGGTGTCTTTCTGTGGTGTGCTGGTGCCATACGGGCAAATTCAGGCATTCTGGAGATACTGGATGTACTGGATCAACCCTTTCAACTATCTGATGGGCAGTATGCTGGTATTCAACGTCTACGACACCGAAGTACACTGCAAAGAGAAGGAATTTGCCATTTTTGACCCCCCTAACGGTACTACTTGCGGCCAATACCTGCACACTTTCATGGAAACAATCGGAACTGGAATGAATCTAACCAATTCCGATGCCACCCAGGACTGCCGTGTGTGTGAATATCGCACGGGCGCTGACTACCTCCACATGCTCAATCTCAAGGACTACTACTACGGCTGGCGTGATGCAGGGATTGTTGTCATCTTTGCTATCAGTTCGTATGCTCTTGTATACATCTTGATGAAACTTCGCACTAAGGCCTCGAAGAAGGCAGAGTGATCTGGTTCTAACAGCACACAGATTGCATTTCTCTGGAGTTGGCTGGGGTAATTTAGACACCTGTTTCTCATATTAAGACAAGTCATAGATCTAATGAATAGAAATAGAAATTATTACTTCTCTCGCGCACTACTTGAGGTCCTAAAAGGCAATCGCTTATATCTTCACTTTAATTCTGAATGCCCGGTCTTCAGCTCTCCCTAATCATCGGTGTTGATACTGAGAAGCTGAGACTTGCTGGCAATCTTCCCTGCCAACTCCAGCAATGAACCACTGGCCAGGATCTCCAGGATTGGGATTGTGCTATCCATGGTCTTTGATATCCAATCTCGCAATTCGATCGCCACATGGGAGTCGACTCCATACTCTGCAATCCCGTTGGTAGGGTCGACGCTCTCCCCAGCTATGGTGAGATGAACAGCAACCCTCTCGATGAGCATTTCGCAAATCAATCGTGTGGCTTCATCTAAAGTCTTCGCAGTTTTTAGCCCCTCACGCAGAGTTCCAATGGATGTGTCAAGTATCCCCACGTCCGATTGCATACGAAAACGGTGACGGAAATGAGAAAATAGAGGCGCATCAAAATTCCCAAGTGATTCGCCTTGCTTCCATTGGCCCAGCCCGGTCACTATCTGGGAGACTCCACTTCCATCCCGGGGCTGTAGAATGGCAGCTTCTATGAGAGACATTACGGTTGATGTATCGGTCCCGTGGAAGCCTTGCCTCGTCATTTTCTCTGCTAGATCCCGGTTCTCGGCAAGATAGCCGACGTCCGTGACAGTTCCAAGATCCAGAGACACAGCATGAAGGCCGAGGGTGTTCCGATATCCTGCGAGTGAGTCCATAAATGTTGATCCGGCTGCATAGGCTGCCTGTGTGGCATTTCCGATCACCCCACTGATTGAAGATAGCATAACGAAAAAGTCGAGGTCTCGGGGGAGATTGCGATGTAGATTCCATGTTCCTGCAACTTTAGGTTGTAAAACAGTATGGTAATCCTCCAAGGTCATGTTTTCAATATGAACGTCCTATTTACGGGCGGAAGTTAGAATATACCAGTCTCTTTGATATGCATATCGAGTCTTACCTTTAATACCATGGCAGCTTGGATAAGCCCTCTGATGGGGGGAACACGCTGGGAGATTTCGAGCATCATTTGTTTGGTATCTTCCTCACTTGCTACATCGCAGATTTGTACAGTAACCCGAACACCTTTTTGTTCAAGTTCTCTGACCGTCTGATGGGAGGACTCATTGGAAAGTCCGCTTCGGCTCACAAATACCAAGCTCCTTGCTCCGCGTTCTGCCATCCAGAGAGCCGCTACACGGCCTATGCCTCCAAGTCCGCCTACGAGGAGGTAGGAAGCTTCGGCACAGAATAAAATCCGCGGGGCTGCTGGGAGTTTGACCTTTGAAGAATTAGAGATCTTTCTTCGTAGCGACACTTAGACTTTACCTTGACAGTATCCTTGGGCCCAGAACCCACAACAACATGACTTTCGAGAGGAATGGATCTCAAAGCCTCCGCAATGTTGGCCACATTGTACATCGCGATTGATGAAGGGCCGTGAAGCCTTCCAGCACGAAAAAGCTGAAATACCTTGGACAATATCTGATCGGTTAGGTCGCTTCTGTCTCGTCGAAGCTCGAAAAGGTTGAAAGTCGAGTAAGATATGTTTTTAGGACAAGAAGATATTTTAAATCTGCAGTTCGTGTTGGAAGTTTGACTCCGAACCTGGATAACTTGCCCAAATGAGGCAACACAGTTCAAAGCAAGTCGGAAGCTTCGGTCATTACTATCACCACAGTTGATTGCGATGTTCACCTTTTTGCGTCCATTTAATCTCAGAATATTGTTGGTAAAGTGTTCCGTGGCGTCAAAGATTTGGTTTGGTGGAATAGCAAATCTCGATGTCAAGAGCGTTCTTTGTGCTGCGGTGGTAACAGTTGCAAAAATCTTTGCACCCCGTACACAGCACATGTCAACAATTGCCTGTCCAAACCAGCTGGCGGCATCGAGAATGAGAACTGCATTGTTGCACTCGATTTGTGACAAGTGATGCACAACATAGTAAGCCGTACAATACGCCACAGGCACGGCTGCGGCTAATTCGAACGGCATCTCATCATCCATCTTCTGAAATGCCGATGCTCGGTCGTGATATAAGCTTCTTGCAGTCCCAACACCAAAGCAAGCGACTCGATCTCCAACCGAGAAGCCATGTACTCCAGCACCGAGAGCATAAATGGTTCCACTGCATTCTAGGCCGAGTGTACTTTCCGCCTCTGTGGTTTGATAATGTTCTTGGATGTCTCTTTCACTTATTCCAAAGGATTGCACCTCCACCCCAACATATCCGACAGGGATTTCGGTAGTAGTCCGGTCAGGCAAAAAAAAATTCGAGAGAGTTCCTTTGGTAAGTCTTGGTGCGCGGAGAGGCAGCTTCCGCTGTCGGAATGGCTGTTCAGACAGAGTCTCTGTCTCGTTAATAGTGTGTATTGTCCGATTAACTTCGGCATTTTCGACAACCCTGGGAATGAATAGCTTTCCCTCGCGCTCTGCATATTCCGTATCATTATCGGCAATGTTTGGTTGTAGAAACCGGCAGTTGATCATTTCAAATATCAGTTCTGTGATACGAGCGCCGGAGAGAGGATTCTGACTGTCGAGATCTAAAGTAATTATGCTGCTGACGCCGGATTCTGAACGTGCTGTTCGTGCAAAGCCAGTTGCTAAGGCGGCTTCCGGGTTTGTGGACTCCATTGTGCCTCCGCGAGTGACCCAAAGTACACCTGCGCTGTAGAGAAAGATATCCTTGAGCCGCTTAAATGTCTGCTCGTCACAATTTGATAATAATGGCATGTGCAGGTTGCTGAGAACTATACATATCCGGTCTGTTGGCTGAGCGTGAGTGATGTCAGTTACTGTTACGTCGATAAAAAGCATCATTAACTGCTTTTGCAATGACTCTAAGTCAATCTCACAATGACCCTGTTCGCAGATAACCAGAACGCCTTTATGTCTTTTCAATGCATTCATCTTGTGTTTGCAAATAGTCAAAGTCCCCGCACCGGAGACTTTAACATCCTCGCCAATGTTAGCAGCGGAAAGCGAAACTTCGTCGAATTTTTGAGCCCATTGAGCTTGGTTTGATTCACTGCTGCCATCTTCTAGCATATCTCCCAGCTGATAATTATAGAGAGGACCGAATATAAGATCCTCTAGCGCGTTATGCCGTTTTTGATGCAGGTCAATGTATATCAGATAGCCGGATGGCGCGAGAAGATGCTTAATCGTAGAAAGAGCTTGGTGAGTGGATAAAGTGTCTAATAATCCATGTGGTATAATAATAACATCGTATTGAGAGTTTGAAAAGCCCTGTTCTGCCAGATCATGCTCAACGTCCAGTTGCTTGCAGGATACCCAGTCTGCCCAACATTTCAGCTGTTCTGTAGCTTTCTCAACGACATATTTGTCTGGGTTAGTAAAAGTGTATTCTAAACAGCGAGGCATTCCTCTTCTGTCGAGGATGCCTTGCAAAAATAGCTTCGTTGTTTCCCCCATTCCGGCACCTATCTCAAGAATCGTAATTTCCGGAGCTTTGTATGCGATCAAATCCAGATATCCAGTGGCCATCGCAAACGTTTGCTGGTATGATGGAATCTCGGAGAAGATATCCCAGAGCTGAGGTGTCTGGATTGAGCGTAACGTTGGGGCATGCTGTTGGATGCCCGAAGCAAACTGGTCGCCAAGCATACATAGCATTTCTCCCAGAGGCCCAGATGCTCTTATGCCCTCAAGATCGACGGATCCTGGGCAGTCTTCCTCAGGGTAGTTTGCCTCATACACTCGAACTGTCTCTTTGAGATAGGAAAGGTATTTTCGATCGATCTTAAGAATCTCCTTCATCTCAGCCCCATCAACGGCATCAATGGCTGTCCTTAAAAAGTTCGCGGCACAGATTTCGAGCATTTCAAACGGTGGCATAGATATATCCCCGGTTCCTTGAACTTGCTGGGGAATTTTTGATCTCTTCCTGTAGAAAACGAATTCGGGATCTGGTTTCCACTCGATGTTGTGGGCAATACAGTTTGATGTCTCTGTGTATCGTTCGCTTGTACTGTGGTCAAGGCGCCTGCATCGCAGTCTGCGGATTAATATACTTCCATCAAAACCTTGATGTCCGGCGTTTTGATCCACTACATCAATGGAGGCAAGAACATCGCCCTGTGGTCCTAAGGTAACATGGGTGCAAACGCTGAGAACATCCCCCGGTAAGCAAGTGATTCTGGAAGATAGTCGCATTTCGTCAAGTCTAACTGGGATTGCCGGTCCCTGCTCTAGCCCCATGTAGGCTGGTAGAGCCGCAAATATCGTGTGAAAAATACTGTCGAGAGTACAGGGATGAATCAAGAATGGGTACTGAAATGCCATTGGCATCAAATTTTCGGTTTCTGGAACAGTGACTTCCCCAAAACAAGTCCCATCGTGGGTGACGTGAGCCTCTGTCAGATTCGCGAAGCAAGGTCCATATTCCATACCAACAGTGTGGAGCTGATCATAAAGCTTGTTGGTGTCTACCACTGATATGCCGGGGGTTTCTGTCTCAGGATGTATTGAAAGAAACCCATCGATTTCTTTTTCTATCATTTCCTCGCTTGTCGGAAGCATCACATCGCCGTCGTTGCTGCTCTGCACTCCAACCACGCCTGTGCAGTGTAAAGTCCATTTGTTGTCTTCTGTAACGGAGTAGATGTAGAAGTTATGCAACTGGTCGAATTCGTCACTTGTGGTTTGCTCAATCTCTCGAAGTGACAACATTATTTCGACCGGAGCTGTCTCACTCACCACCAAAGCAATCTCTATCAAAATGTCTCTTAAAACAACACCAACGATGTTTTTCTCTTTTGCGAGCTGAAGAGATGCTTCAATGGCCATGGCTATGTATCCCGCTGCTGGATACACAATTTTCGATTGAATTTTGTGATCAGCAAGCCACGGCAATTCTGATAGTCGAAGATAGTTCCGCCATCTAGGCTCAAAAGGACAGGCCATATTGTCGCGAACGCCGAGAAAATCAGTTCGAGGGTGCATGCGATTTCGAAGCATTCTACTTAATCGCGGCTCTGCCCAGTATGATCGTGTATGGTTCCAGGCATACGGGGGAGATCGATTAACAACTGTGGCTTTCTGGTATTGGAATTCTCTACAGAAGAATTGATCGCGCCGAAATCAACTGGGTAGTTGAGAGAGGCAAGCAGTGCAGTCACTTTCAACGCAGTTGTGACAGCATGGACTTTTCGAGTCAGGGTACTGGCATACGTTATTTGCCTTGCGTTGAGTTTTGGATCTGCTTGGAGGATTTGCTTGATAGGTCCAGCCAGCGCTGAGTGTGGACCAACTTCCAAAAGACAATCCACATTGACTTTCCGCGCCAAACCAGCTCGTCTCGTGCGCTTGTTAGTCGGATTTCTTATTCCTTTTCTTTTGATGTTGGTCTCAAAACAAAGGGCTTTGACCGCTTCGGCAAAGGAAACCTGACCCAGCAAATTTGATACCCAATATCGTGGACCAAGATCCTCGATCTGAGCTTCCTTGCCAGTCACTGAGGAAAAGAAAGTTGGTAGCCGAGCTTGAGCACCATGGTCTGGAATTGAGGCCTGGGTACGCGGCGTTATATCGGAAATCAACTCTAGATAGTTCATTGCGATAAGCTCCATGTGATGAGAGTGATATGCAACATCCACCGCAAGTCTTCGATTAAATACCGGTTTGTCGTGTAAATTTTGTTCCAGTTCATTGATTCCAGCGATATCGCCGGATACTGTGACGCTTGATGGGCTATTGATGCACGCAACCACCACTTTACCGGACATGAGGCGGTCAAGATAAGGCTGAACTTTGGTTGGGTCCATCGCAATTGCCATCATTGCACCCCTTGCTCCATATTCAACTGAAAGTTGGATTGCAGAAACGCCGCGGTAGTAGGCCACGGCCATAGCATCTTCCATACTGAGGGCACCCGCTGCATATGCAGCAGCAATTTCTCCACTTGAATGTCCCATCACTGAATCTGGAAATATCTTCCAAGCATTCAAAAGGTCAACCAATGCTATTTGTAATGCTGTGCATAGTGTTTGGCTAAGGAGGGGATGATTCAACTCGAATTCCTCTGTCTGCTTCATCAACTCCTCTAACAATTGACATTATTATTCTGAAAATCTGATAAGTTCGGGCATAACATACCTCGAGCAGAAAATGGGGCTCCGATGTGGCGGAGATAAGCATCAATCTTTGCGATAGATTCCTTGAATACAGGATATGCATCCAGCAACTCTTTTCCCATGCCGGCCCATTGGGCACCTTGGCCTGTGAACACGAAGCCAAGTGTAGGTGTTCGAATGGAACTGTTGGGGTTTGTGCTTGAAGAAAGTGCATCAATAAGGCTAGGAATTGAGTCGGCAACCACTGCAGTTTTCCACATGAATCTCGAGCGACGCTCGTTGAGCGTGAACGACAGGTCCTCTAGGAAGTCATGTTCACTCGCTTGCTGCTTTTTAAGCAAATACATGTGCAGATTCTGGGATTGGTCGAGGCAGGATTGCTCGTCAAACGCAGATAACATAAATATTCGCTTCCGAGTGGGTGGGGAGCGCGCATCGTTCGTTTGCTGGAGCTCGATCTCTGTCTGTTGATGCCTTCCTTGCGTTCCATGTGCAAATTTGCATCGCTTCTGGAGAATTCTTCGAATTCCATGAGCCCTGAGATATTCCTGTGCATCTTCAATAATGGCATGAGCATTACTTCCCCCATAACCGAAACTATTGACGGAAACTCGACGTGGTCTCGTGGTCTCCCAGAGTTGGGATTCAGTTTGCACCTAGCATTTTGAGTTTTAGGTCAATAGATTGGTTGTATCATCACATACCTTTAATTTCCAGTCCTCCAGTGGTATGCGTGGATTCACGTTCTTGAAGTTGCGATTTGGAAAGAATGTGCGGCTCTCCAACATCAATACTGCCTTAATGACACCGGCCACTCCACTGGCACCTTCAAGATGACCAACGTTAGTCTTGATTGAACCTATTCTCAGCGGATCATTATGTGCACGCTCCGGTCCAAAGACTCGGGATATTGCACCAGTTTCGATGGGGTCTCCGGCTTGAGTCCCCGTACCATGAGCCTCCACGAAATCTGTCTCGCTTGGACTAAGCCCAGCGCGCGCATAAACATCTCTGATCAATGTCTCCTGCGCAGTACCACTAGGTAATGTAATTCCGGGTGTTCGACCGTCTTGGTTTGTACCAGTACCTCGGATCACGGCTCGGACGGTGTTGCTGTCTCGTAGCGCGTGCGATAGCGGCTTGAGGATTAGACATCCAACTGCTTCTCCTCGGCCGTATCCATTGGCTCTTTCATCGAAAGTATAGCATCGCCCGTCTGGTGAAAGGAATCTAAGATTATGGGATTAGTGGCATTCCCAATTTATGGGGAATCCGAGCTTTGTACTTCATCATGCTCATAGTGGACATGAACTCGTGGCTAAGAACGAGGTTGACCCCCGCAGCTATTGCTGTGGAAGCATCGCCGGTACAAAGACTCTGGCATGCCATATGTAATGCAACTAAACTTCCAGAGCACGCTGTGTCAACTGTCACGCTGGGTCCCTTGAGATCGAAGAAATATGAGACTCGATTCGCCGTCATTGCACGGGATTGGCCGGCATTTGTGCATTGGTACATAGGCATGCATTCAGGATCACGGAGAAGAATATCTGTGTAATCTGCACAGAAAGATCCAACAAAGCAGGAAGTTTTGCTCCCCATAATCTGGGGTATCGGAATGCCAGCTTGAGCCTGTCAGAGGCCGCGTGGACCATGTAATAGTAATTATTTAGACATACCACTTTCCAGACCTTCGTAGGTCACTTCCAGAAGGAGTCTTTGCTGGGGGTCCATGGCCTAATTAAATTAATGCCATATCGATTTGAGGAATTCAAACCACGCTACCCACCGCCGCTTCATCGCTCGTCATGTTGAAGAACGGCGCATCAAAAAGTGATACGTCCTCTTGCATGAAGTGACCGCCTTCTACATTAATCTATATTCTTTCAGCATATATTCATGATTCATATTTCCAACATCCGCACTCACCGTCCCGTGCCGACCATGGTCTGGGTGGTAGAATCCAGCGTTGTTCCATCGTTCCGCCGGAATCGGGGTCCATGCTTCGCGACCTGTGAGTATCATTTCTGATAATTTTTCAACATTGGTCGCCTCCCCTGGGCCCCGAAACCCTATTCCTACAATTGCAATTGGCATGGACTTATCCACCGCCAGGCAAGCCAGCTCGTCTGATGGATATACATCATGATGTGGGTACGGCAGGCCAGAGTTGCGAGGCTCTCTTGGTAGCCCATCACTACTGGCTTGCTCCGCAGCTACTGGCTCTGCCATAACTTCTCCAGGTTCATTGATCGAGTGGCAGTCAGTGCTAAATGCGAGTTAGGAATTAGTGAAAGTCGATATTGGGTGGCCGCCGCCCGTTCAAGAGAGTAGTGCTATCATGAAGGCAGTCGCTTGAGTGATGTTATTTTCCCGAGGAGACAGTTATTGCGTGTCGTTAAGGGTGATGGGGTCTGTTTCTCGGTTTATTTTATCTTTATATAAGAACGGGCATCCTATTATGAGTCAAAAAGCTCCGGATAATACCAGAAACGGTGGAACACAAATTAACACCAAGCACGCGGTTATTGGTCTTCAAGACCGAATTCACTAGTTCAAAAGGCTATTCTACCGGCGCAGTCCAATTATTTTGTCACTGGCTTTGATTCCCGCAATCCCTTGCCATCTTACCAGATTCCCAACGCCTGCATGGATAGTTTTCGAATTGCGGCCGCCATCACGGCAACATTTTTTCGGTCGTTGGGAATATCATGGCCTTTGCTATGCACGGCAAATATGGATCGCCGTCGATCACAAATTTGATGCAAAGCTAATGAATAATCAAACAATGGATCCTTGGTGCCCCCGATCGTCACGCTAGGAATTGTGATGTACCCGTCAAGTCCATCTTCTACCACTGGGCGCTCTCCAGGATCCATCCGAAATGGCGGCAAAGAGTTCACGAAGATTGCACACCGAAACAGCGCAGGCTCGGTCGGATACACCTTGGCATGATGAATTAAGAACCCTGCAGCCAAAGTACCGCCATGCGAAAAACCTAATATGCCATCAAAAGGGCCTTCCAGGGCAATAGTCTCGTACAACATGTCATAGGCTTCGTGGATGTCAGACTCGTCGCTGTCCTCGGGAGAAAATGTCCGTGGGAAGCGATAGTAGCTGTAGTACGGCCCCTCATAAAAGCCACCGATGCCTGGCCCAGGGTCTGAGTCAATATCCCCTTCCAGAAAATGGAATGTGGCCGTGTTGTCTCTCTCCAGATCATTTATGAGCCCGCCTGCGTGGTCATAATGCGTCAGGAATTCCCTATTATACAAAACGACAATCATACTCAGCTGTGATCGTAGAATCTGTTTATGGTTTAGTGTTTTACTTCTTGGCAGCAGTTCAGCACTTTGGCTTACCTTCTGGTTGGTTCCCCAGCCATGGAGACACAGCAGGCGCAGGGGCATCTTGGCGTGTCTCGCGAGGGTAGTGCTCTGAAACAAGAATGGAAAAGTCACCGACGGCTGGCGAGACGAGAGGAAATGGCCGTATTTGCTGTTGAGTATGTCATGTTTCCACGCGCCTTTTATATACGTATCAGGTCTAGAGTGTATCCCCTTCCCAAAGATAACGAGGCCAGAGGCCAGCACCGTTGGATGGAGTAGATCGGGTTATTCCATGGCGAGTGCAACTGATGTCGCTCTGTGTCGCGATGGTAATAGATAAAATCCCCCGTGATACAATTCTTTTTCTTATTACATTTCATCGCTTGGTGCTATATTATGGTCTTCATACTTCTCATTTGGCGTACTAGAAGGGATATATACCGGACTGGTCGAGCTCACATATATCGTGAACACCTGCAGGGAGATTATCTTCACAACAAACCAAGTATGAAATATGAAGGTCTAAGAGTCATTCAATAGATATCTTTGCAGCGAGTGTATTACAGGTCCGCAGAGAGAGTATGTTGGTTTATTATACCCGAGAAGATCAAGTTATCTACAAAAGGGAACGGTGACAGAGTGGAGAATAATCCAGCTACTGTCCTAGTAGCTTCTACAGTCAGCCTGGAATTTTTGGCCGATATAAAAAGCTCATTGCATCCAAATCAACTTGAAACGGTTATCGCTTCCCAAATTTAGCAAGATTTCGAATTCGCTCATTGCTACCACCTTATTCAGAGCTATGTTAATCAGTGGACGAGTATAAGAAAAAGGGGGAAAAAAGCAAAATGAATGAATTTTAAGTCAGATCTTATTAAATACAAAATTTTCACAGTCACCACCAAATACTACATACGTCCTGCAGCATGTCCGCTGTCTATCAATCAAATTGGACACCAAAAATATTTTCACCAAATCCTCCGCCCACCATTTTTACACATCAGAAAGTGCTTACCAAGCCATCTTGGCCAGCAATCCTTCAGGCCAGCGACGGACTGCTGCTTTTCTGCATTCATCCATGCAGAGGAGAGCCATACCCAGCGCCGCGGGAAGGAAATAGTGCTCCACAGGAATCCCCGAAGTGCTGAGAACTGTCTGCAGGCTAGGGATGTACAACCAAATCACTGCAATACCCAGCGCAAATACAATTGCGGGAAACAAATAGAGATTTTGGGTCTTCTTGTTGAAAGCAGGGGGGTGCTGGAAGATGGAGAGGTGCCGAGTGCGCACTGCCATGAGGTTGAACCATTGCCTGGGAATGTGTCAGCATTGGATACTCGAAGTCAAAAGAATTTCTGGGGTTACAAACATGATAACGAGGTTCATAAAGTAGATAGAGCTCGCCTCGTTCACCTTAGCGCTGTAGTAGTCAGGGTCCATGCCGGCTGGAATCTCCCCGAACTTGAACCAGAGATCCGAGAAGAAAATGCCGCTTCTTTGAAGATACCAGTATGCCATGGTAAACGAACAGGCAGTTTCGATCATTCCAATAACGGCGTATGCGTGGAACATAAGCTTCCAGTCGACAAGGCGAGTCTTTGTGGGATGGCGGGGCGGACGGAAGAGTACATCTGCCTCGGGAGTTTCGTAGGCAAGAGCGATGGCCGCAGCACAGTCGGTAAAACAACTGACATAACTATTAGAATAAAATCGTCTTCAATTCTGGAGAAGGACTTACCAAATGATGATCATCAGGAAGGACGACAAGATTTGAGGAATGCCGAAGATCAAATTGGTGAACACAGGCCAGAACTCGGACCACGAGCCAGCAGGAAGAAGGTAGGCGACCGTTTTCTTGAGGTTGTCGAACACGACTCGTCCGTAACGGACGGCTTCGACAATCGCGGCAAATGAATCCAGCAAGACCATGTCAGCAGCTTCGATAGCGATGTCCGAGCCGCTGGCAAGACTGATTCCAATATCGGCAGCTTTGAGGGCCGGTGCGTCATTGACTCCATCGCCAGTCATACCGACAATTTGGTCCCGGGCCCGCAGCTCGCGCACAATTCGCAATTTTTGATGGGGAGTAGTACGGGAGAATACAATCTCGCGATATTGACAGAGTTGTTCCCACTGGTATTCGTTGAGAGCCATCAGATCGGGGCCACTGAGAAGTAGGGCAGACTGAGAAGGGTCCGTCTTTTTTTCTCCTGTGCCCGCGAAACGCTCTAGTGCCGATGAATCATGAACGGAGTCGGTAGTAACAATGCCACATTGACGGGCAATGGCCAGCGCTGTAAGTCCGAAGTCACCAGTGACCTGATTTTCTGATTAGCAACAGTTCACCATTGAGGTGGATAGAGGACAAACCATGAAGACTCTGATGTGCGCCTGACGCAAAATTCGCATGACTTCAGGGATTTCTGATCTTGTTGGATCGATAATGCCCACAAGCCCAACCAGTGTAAGACCCGCCTTGGCTTCAGCGAGCATCTGGGACTCGCATTCCGCCGATGTGGGATCGGCCAGAATACTGTCCCTTGCCAGAACCTTACGAGCAAGCAGAATAGTCCGTTTGCCCTCCGCAGACCACTTGTCTTTCAGATGTTTGATTTCTGCGAGAATGACCTCATTCAATGGCTTCAATTCACCGTCTGCACCAAGAACGTTGGCGCAACGCTCGATCAAAATATCCGGAGCTCCCTTGACGGTTACAAGACTTCCAATATGTTAGCACTCATCTCGTCCACAGAAAACAGCGAACATACATGTCTTCAGCGTTGAAATTGCTGGATTCGGCCGTTGAGAGCCAAGTCTTCGGGCCTTCGGGGAGGACTGGAGTAAACGCTTTGACCATGAACTTGTTCTTGCTGTCGAAGTCCAGACTGAAGAACTTTTTCCATCCCTTTCGAATTTCTGCAACAGAGCCTTGGCTCTCTGAGAATCTCAAAATAGCTTGATCGGTTGCGTCACCGTAGATGCGTCGCTCACTGAGGGGAGCTTCCGATGCTGCGTTGTCGAATTCACCAGCATTGCAGAGACTACCAATAGCCACGAGTTGCTGGACAACAGAAGGAGCCAGGCTCGTGTTCGTGACTTCTCCTTCCACAGTTGATGTGGTGTTTTCAACAGCGAAGTCTGTGACAGCCATGCGGTTCTAAAAGAAGAATTAGAATTCAGGATATGAGGGATGGTCGTTCAAAGGTCCCTCTGCTTACCCGGGTAAGTGTGCCAGTTTTGTCAGTACATATAACCGTCACCGAGCCTAGGGTCTCGACCGTCTTCAAAGACTTGCAAAGAACGTTGTTCTTCTTCATCAGGTTGGCTGTGATAGTCAAACTACTCGCAACCGCGATGGGAAGACCCTCTGGAATGTATGCGATGGCAACACTAACACAATCAACGATCAGAGTGGCCACGTTGATATAGTCAGGATGCTTCTTGTGGAGCCAGCCGCCCCTGGGAAGTGTCAGTTCTTCTCTCTGAAGAATGAGAACACCAAAGGCACGTACCAAACAGAGGCCAGAATCACAATCCAGGTTACCATGATGACGAAGATCAAGACCACAAAGCGCAAGACTTCCTTTTCAATGGTAGTCAGGCCAGTCTTCGGTTCACCCGCCAGTTTAGCAATTCGTCCGAAAACTGTCGAGTCACCAGTTGCCACGACAATTCCAGTGGCATTACCAGACACACAGTGAGTCCCTTGAAGACCGATACACCGTGTCTCCAGGTAGTTGTCAGATGTGGAGTCCACACTACCCTTGACCGAGTTGGATTCACCTTCACGCATGGTTAGTCTAGGTTATAGGAGGTTGGAAATGGACTCACCGGTGACGATCGATCTATCCACAGTCAAGTCCTGAGATACTTCAACGAATCTCATGTCCGCTGGGATTTTCGCTCCGGATTTCAGGTATACTGTGTCTCCCGGGACAAGCTCCGTGGCAAGGACCTCTACTCGAGACCCATCACGGATCAACAGACAGGATTCCGGCAGCATTGCAGTGATAGAAGCCATAACACGAGACGAAGACCAATCTTGCCACGCATTGAATGAGGCTTGGAGCAGGAACACGGCAATTAGAACAACACCCAGGGCAAGGTTGGCCACCGCCGGAGGTTCTCCTAGTGGTTTCCATGAGAGGAAAACCAGAATGCCGCCGACGAGGAGGATGGATCCGAATCCTTTGAAAAGATACCCGAAAACTTTCCAGAACCAAGGGTTCGGCAGAGGCGAGATCTTGTTTGGGCCATTTTCCCGGAGGCGCTGGCTGGCCGTGCTTCCAGCCAAGCCGCAGGACATGTCCACGTCGAGACGCTTCTGCACTTCTTCGACGGAAATCGTGTGCCAATCCGTATTTTGCCATTCTGTCCGGGGGTGTTAGCGTTTCGGTCTCCAATAGTTGATGGATTTCTTGCCCTCGGCCAACTTGTCCCTCTCCCCCTCACGTTTGGACCGCTGTTGTCTCTCCCCATCCTCGATATCCATTGACCTATTACTCACGTTACAAAGGGGGAAAATCAGGAGAGCCACAGGGTAACGTACACGCTTCGATACTCAATGGGGATAGCAGAGGCCGGTTCAATCTTTCTCTGGCTCCCGCGTCGCTGCAGTCTCAGATCATCTCGGCCACTGTCCTTCGGCGTCGAACTGCGCGACGTTGGGGTCACGCGATCGCCTGTTTCCTCATCGCTGGCCTTCCAGCGCAGGGATAATCCCAACGGAGGCATTTTGGAGAGAAGCGTGAGCGGAAGGGACCGGTCGTACGAACTTGAGACGGAGTCTAGGAACAGTGCAGAACAGAAGGAAAAGGTCCATGCCCTGCAGCAACAGGGGGGTTTTATATTACTTCTATTTTTCTTTTTCCATTCCCTCGTCAGGAGCTCCCTGATCTGTTTGCAATTACCTTCCGCATCTCTGCTGCGGGATTTCTTTACCATGGCCCGTTTCTGTTGGCCGCCGTGAGATATTTGGCTACAACCAATGACATTCCACTCCGGGGTTCTTTAGACCGGGGTTGGCACGCACGGCCCGCACTTTAACACGTGCGAGGGTCCGTCCATGCGTTCAACAGACACAGCAGGTAGTCAGTCAACATTTGAGACACATCAAGAAGAAACAAATTAATTGTCCAAATAGGATTCGTTTCCTTTGCGTCCGTATACTTCGGTCATTCTGATGTGTTGACTGGGAGAAAACAATTTCAATGTCCGCGCAACGATATCATTCGCTCATATAAATCGCTCTTTTCGAACGCATTTAGTAATTTCAATTAGCCTGGCTCCGCCCTCGCATTGAGACTGTTACTGCACTTGGCGTTACTGCTGGCTGCAGCCGACACGGGCGATGAAAATTTTCGATTCGGCTTCCCTTTTGGGTGAAAAATTAGCAACGGCGGCTTGGCCCCAATGCCGAAATGCCCACTTTCCGGTGGCTCACAAATCGCTCGTACAACAATATTCTCCCGACAGAGCTGTGCCCGCATCAACACACCGAAATGAAAATTAAACGAAACAAAATTGCTCCCAGATCCTAAAATGCCTCACTTTTCCGGTGGATTGAACCGTTTCGTCGTTTAAGACTTGTACCGGCTGCCAGGATCCAAAAGATGATATTACCTTTACCTCCCTCAGTCTCGGTATACATTGCCTTGTCCCATCACTCTTGGATCTCTGCCATGCGCTCAGTTAGTCGACCCAGAACTCTACCTTTTTTAGAGGTAGATGGGCAATCGGATGAGGAGCGCCGGGGAGATCAGAGAGACGGCGGAAACCGGAGAAAGAGCGAGATCACTTAGTCAATAATATAACTCGCTTCTCTCGTTTCCTCTCTTTCATTGTCTTCCAAAAAGGGAAAGTCTTCTCTACCTAAGGCGGCCAGCGCTGACGGTGTAACCTCGGGGATATGCGCACTGATATAGATCGGGCGCCCTGCTCAGCTCCCACACGACCTTTTGGCAGCTAGCTCATGGAACAGGCGCCTGCAGTCCTTTCGATGAGCCAGTCCCGATCCCACATCGAGCTATGCTTGTTTTCCCCATCGCACCTACAAGTCGATGACGTAGAGAATGTGGCCGTTCCCAGATCGGGATCGGCTCCGATCAAATAACTGGGCATGGAATGCATCAACAGAATTTCCTCTGCCATAGCTACTCCCATCATATCTACTCCCAACCCACTCCATCATCATGCCGTGGTCCTTTGCGCTCCCCCAGGCCATTCTCACCTCGCCGGTGCTCTCGGTCGCCACGCCCATCCTCACGGGAACCGGCGTCGCGCTTCTAACGAACCGTGAGTAGACACCCACACACTACACTCGATGATCAAGTCATAACCAGTGATATGTTGGTTCGTGCAGGCGTTCGAACCAAGAATACCTACCACCAGCTCCGACAGCCGCCATTCAGCCCGCCCAATTGGCTCTTTGCGCCCGTGTGGACGGTGTTGTACGGCATGATGGGCTACGCCGCGCATCACGCCACGATGACCGCGTCGCGATCCTTCTCACTGGCCGCCCGCGAGGCCAACGACTCGGCGCAGACGCTGTACACCGCGCAGCTGGTGCTCAACAACCTCTGGATGCCCCTGTTTTTCGGGCTAGGGCGACCAGCCGTGGCCTTGGGCGATATGGCGCTCCTGGCTGGCAATGTCTCGCTGCTGCTGGTGAACTGGTGGACGGCTGACCGCACGGCATTCTGGTTGATGACGCCGTACTACGCGTGGCTCGGGTACGCGGCGTACCTGAATGCGGGCGTGGGGTACTTGAATGGCTGGGTGTTGCCAAACCGAAAGTGATCAGGGCAGTTCGAACTAGAATAACGCAAGGGATTCAGAACACTATACGTAGTAGGTAACTGCAAGGAATATTCGTCCTTTGTGTGTGCAATCGTTTCCGGTCAGGATTTGTACCACTTCTCATTGGTTTCTCTCCTAAGTACCGTTTCGTACCGCCTTCCTATTTCAGACGCACCGCCCCCGGTTAGGGCCATGTGAGTGGTGGAACCACTGACTGCCGGCAGAATAGTTGGCCGGGTACTTCCCGGCATATTCGTATTTCACCCCTCTGGTACCGTGTCCCGATGATTCTCCACGGGCTTCACACTTTTGCATTACCACTATAGGCGTACCAGTTCACGCAGAGGTCCCTCGCGGTGCTCCCCTAGCTTCAATCCACTGAGCGAAGCGAGGGTCATATGCTTGTTATTTATAGTTGAACAGTGGTGATGGATCAGGCTCGGATCCACCCGAGTGGCAAGCTCGTTCGTCCCTCCTTCTCCTTTCCGTCCCTCTCGGTGGGCCCGGCTTCTATCTTTAATCCACCGCCTTCCATCCCTCGCGCCCGTGGAGAACCCGCCGAGAGAAACATGAGCTGGCCTCAACCTGAGCTACGATCCACCACGGGATCGTCGCTTCGGGCAAGCCGCATGCAGTTCGGGAAGGAAAGGGTGACGATGCTAACCGCACACGATGGCATCCACCACCCTGACTGGCGTCCGGGCTATCTCGGCAAATTTTCTTTCTTGCATCTTCCATGCTCGTGCAGGATCCATGGGCTCTCGGGGTGTGCAACAAACGCCCTCGCCACTACGACCCACTGTGAGGTGCCCACCATTACTCTCCGGTGCCCAGCGGTTGGCTAGGCCTGGGCCACAGAACTCTTGCTTTGGTTCTTATCGATGATAACATCGCGGATCTAGACTGCCAAAAATTCGATTGTCCCCTCCGGACCCACGATTCCTTTGGCTCGCCTCTGCACAGCTGTTGGTCCATTGTTTTGGTTTCTTTTCCTATTTTTCTTCTTCTTTTTCTTCGTCCACCTCCCATTCTTTCTAATTGCATCTTTTCCCTCTTTCCCTTGTGCTTCGACGTGACCACACTCATGTCGGATCCCATCCGCTACGATCCGCACCCGAGTCCCGTTGACGACCAGCCATTCGACCTCCCCCTCAACCCAGCAGTCGGCAGAGTCTCGAGCGCGAGGCCACGGCCGATGCCATCCAGTATGAGATGGGGGTGACTCCCCCCAGCCCGCCATTGCCACCGACGAATGGCCGTGGATCACATCGAGTGCGCTTCCACTCGATCAACGATACCATTCGACCGGGACACGGTCAACAGGCCCCTGCATCACCCGATCGAGCCACCCCGGATTCGAAACGCCGTCTCCTACCCTCCGCCGACCTGACGGAAGTGCCGCTCTCTGGAACCATCACCCCGCCCGCAGCGGCTCACTCCCGCCACGGCTCGGCGTTTGCCGACACTGCCAATGCAGTGCACGCCCTGCCTTCTGAGCACGAAAAAATGGACCGAACGACCTCAACACGAGACCGGTTCCGGGCTGCGGGTCAGCTCCTCCGGCAGAAGACCGTCCGTCTGACGGAGCGGCTTGGTCGCTCGCCAACGGACGATGGAGAAGCTCTGTATTCCTCTTTCGTCCCGGACGATATCGATGGGGGCATTCCGCTCGAGGAGCTGCAGGCACAGCGCGCTCGACAAGATGCGGACCGGCTGCGGGCGCTCGAGAACAGCGATGAGCCACACCAGCCTGCCGCCAGCGCCGAGGCCCATCGTCTGGTTCGCAGCATGACCAGAGCCCAAGACCAGCTACGGCAGCGCAAACCCCGTGGCGCATACCAACGTTCTGGCCAAACCACTCCCCAGGGTTTTCTGCAAGACTTCGCTGCCCGCCGTCGATCCAGTGGCTTCAGCGGCGGTAGCGGCATTCTGTCGCAGCTTCTCAAGCTACAAGCCACCCAGGCAGGCGGCTCCCGTCCGGATAGCTTCGCCTTGACGGATGATTCGGACAGCGAGACGCAGGTTTCTTCTGGAGCGACCACCCCGAAAAAGGGCTCCCTCTCCCCATCCATGCCCCCATCCATGCCGACCTCTGGTTCTGCAACTCCCCGCAAAGAAAAAATCAAATGGTACAAGAAGCCGAACCATAAACACACCTCGTCGCTCGTCAATGCATCCATGAACTTGAGCAGTGCTAGCCTGCCGGCCGCGATAGACGTGATGCCTCCCGGTAAACGGAACAAAAAGAACAAACGCAAGACTCGCCTGGAGGATGAAATCCGTGTTACAGTGCATATCGCCGAGATCTTGGCCCGTCAGCGTTACATTATGCAGCTGTGCCGTGCCCTTATGCGTTACGGTGCACCGACCCACCGTCTCGAGGAGTACATGCAGATGACAGCCCGCGTGCTGGAGGTGTCGGGTCAATTCCTGTATCTACCCGGCTGTATGATCATGTCTTTCGATGACTTGGCGACGCGCACCGCTGAGGTCAAGCTCGTGCGGATGGTGCAGGGTGTGGACCTCGGACGGCTCGGTGACACCCACAATGTCTACAAGAACGTGGTGCATGATTTGATCGGTGTCGAAGAGGCCACCCAGGAGCTGGACGAAATTATGCAACGCAAGCCGCGGTTCAACAAGTGGGTGCTGGTTCTCATGTACGGACTGGCCAGTTCCGCCGTCGGCCCCTTCGCCTTTGGGGCGAGGCCCATTGATATGCCGGTCATTTTCTGTCTTGGCTCGTTGGTTGGATTAATGCAGCACGTCCTGGCACCGGTTTCCGTCTTGTACTCCAATGTCTTCGAAGTCACCGCCGCCATCCTCACATCCTTCATTGCTCGTGCCATTGGGAGCATTGAAGTTACCCGGAATGGCGCCCCAGAGCGTCTGTTCTGTTTCTCGGCCCTTGCACAGTCCTCGATCGCCCTAATTCTTCCTGGTTTCATGGTGCTTTGTAGCAGTCTGGAACTGCAATCACATCAGATGATCGCCGGCTCTATTCGCATGGTGTACGCCATCATCTACTCGCTATTCCTGGGCTATGGTATCACGGTTGGCACCACTATCTACGGCCTGATGGATAATAACCCGACCTCTCAGCGGACATGCAGCAATCAAGGCGTCTATGGATCGGAGTTCACGCAGCATTTTCCATTTGTTGCCATCTACGCTGTGTTCCTTGCGATCATCAACCAAGGCAAATGGAAGCAAATGCCGGTCATGGTTTTCATTGCGATATCGGGATATATCACGAACTATTTCAGCACCAAGAAGCTCGGCTCGTCGTCTGAGGTGGCGAATACAGTCGGGGCATTTACAATTGGCGTTTTGGGAAATCTGTACAGCCGCCTTTGGCATGGCCACGCCGCCACTGCCATCTTGCCCGGTATCTTCGTCCTCGTTCCATCCGGTCTTGCATCCAGTGGCTCCCTTCTTGCCGGTCTTCAATACGCCGACGCGGTGAAAAACAACCTGCACGCCTCTGGCAACAGTTCAAACACGAGCAGCCTCTCCGAATCGTCGGTGGCAAGTCTCGGATTCGGCATGATCCAGGTGGCGATCGGCATTACGGTCGGCCTGTTTATTGCCGCTCTCATTGTTTATCCGTATGGAAAGAAGCGCACTGGTTTGTTCAGCTTCTAATTTTTGCATCCGACATACTACCATTTACACACATATCTCATGCATGTGATTGAATCATTTTGTTTTTTATTATCGGTTTCTGGAGCAGCGTTTTTCTGCATTTTTGAAGCATATGACTTGACATGCATTTGTTAGATTTAGAAGATCGAGCGTTTGTTATTCTAGCGAAAATTATGACTGAGTGGCGTATTCCTTGCGCCGACCAATATCGAGTCCCTACAAGTTACATAATACAAATAGATCAAACAATAATGATACTTGAATGAAGTAACAACTGAGAACTTGAAGTTGTTAATTAGAAACTGCAATGATATCTTAATGGCCCGCAAGGGTTTCCTCTGCCCATGACCATCAAAGGCACAACTCCTAGCTATGTTAGCTGTCTGTTATTCCTGCTGCACTGCTGGTTCGTCTACCTTCTTTGGCGCCCCATTTTGCACATGGCTAACTTCTACCGTTTACTAGCCCATTAATCATTCACGGTAGGGGAGCTCTAGGGTCATTTGGGAAGGTTGCAAAGGAATCTGCCTCATTATTAGCACACTGATACATCTCGTCGAAATATGTTTCTCAGCAGCTACACAGAATACGTGGGCCGGTTTCTTTCTACTGAGGTACTGCTTCCAAAAGTGCAAACTTGCGCCCGAATCATTGATGCATCGACAAGCAAATATGGCTATTATTTCTGCCGAAACGTCACACCAGACAAAGAATCAAGAACTCATCAATAATTATCTGAAATTGATACGCAATTTGACCTGGACTAGATCCCAAGTAACAGAGTCGCGCCCAAATTCTTCATTTGTGAATCTAGAGTTGGCCTATTATGATGTCAGTTACAATTTTAGTGCTGTAGAGATGTCCAATGTTATCGAAAAGGGGTGTTAAGTGGTGGGTCCCCAACATTCCCGAAAGGGATAGGGTCGGTGGATCCAGCATTCAGTCTCAGGCACAGACAAAATTTCCAAGCAAAGAGAAAGCTTAAAACTACGTGTATCTTAGAGCCACACGCGGGGGATGGCAATAGAGTCAAAGCTCCCTCTTACAGACTAATCGCAATGCGCCGCCCTATTTCAACCGACTTCGTCGCCACCTACCGCGGCAGCATCGTCGAAAACCGACATGCTGTCCACGCCGCTATTGTCGACGCCGCGGGCAAGCTCCTATATACCGTGGGGGATTCCTCGCGAATGACACTAGCTCGCTCCGCTGCCAAACCGGCACAAGCGCTCGCCATTATGGAAACTGGTGCATTTGACCAGTTCGATTTCGATCAACCTGATCTGGCGTTGATGTGTGCTTCTAACAGCAGCGAAGAACGGCACATCGCTCGTGCACGCCAAATGTTGTCCAAGGCGGGCGTCTCGGAAAGTGATCTTCGCTGCGGTGGGCATACTCCCCTGTCAAATGCCGTCAACCGCGCCTGGATCAAGAGTGACTTCACACCGACCGCGGTGTGTAGCAACTGCTCTGGTAAACATGCCGGCATGCTTGCTGGTGCAAAGGCGCTTGGTGCAGATACAAAAGATTATGATAAGCCCACTCATCCTCTCCAGGTGCATGTGAGGCGAGTTGTGGATGAAGTGATCGGGGCCGGGCCGGACGAGGCGGCATGGGGCTTGGATGGATGCAATCTGCCTGCCCCTGCATTTCCGTTGCACTACCTAGCCCGCATGTACGCGAAATTTGCAGATGCGGGGAATAATCAGGCGATGCATACTGCTGCAGATTGCGATCCGCCTGAAAGAATGAATTATATGACTCGGATCTTCAACGCCATGACAACATATCCCGAGCTCGTCGCTGGCGAAGGGAGATTCTGCACTGTTCTTATGGGAGCCTTTGAGGGAACCCTTTTTGGGAAATTGGGTGCGGATGGATGCTACGGGATTGGCATTCGGGAATGTGGGCAGACAAAACAGCTCGGAGCACATGGCGCAATTGGAATCGCGGTGAAGATCGAGGATGGAAATGTCAATATTCTATATTCTGCCGTCGCGGAGATATTGGATCAACTGCAGATTGGGAACGAGTTTATGCGCGGAGCTCTTGATAAGTTCCATCGTCCCGAAGTCATGAATACTGTCGGTGCGATTACGGGACAGGTGTCTCCTGAATTCAAAATCAGGGCTATTCATTCTTAAATCTACTCGGGTATTCTATACCTGGCTAATATATCAAAGAAGTGGACGCACAACCTGTACAGCACCGGTAGTTTTCACCGGTCTCTTTAAGTTGATAGCTTCTTCTCTTCGTTGCATGGCAGTGTTACTGAGCAGACCGGCTTGCCCAGATAATAAAACAAATAACTTGAATCGCTCGCTGAGTTTCGGATAAGCACCATGGTGTATGTATCTCAACATATCAAATGGTTCCGGTCAATATTGTGCACTTTCCTTATGCCTTTGACTTCTCGACAGGCTCGTCGGTGGATGTAGTGTCCGCGCCGCGCTCAAACTGCGCTTGGCCTTCCACCCTAAGCATGGCGCGTGCCACACGAGGAGGATCGAAGATGCTTTTCGATTGAGCGAAGATTTCATCAATTTCCTCCAACGTGCGGCCCTTGGTCTCAGGGAAGAAGAAATATACGGACGGCACGATGGCAGCGTTGATGACGGCGAAAATAATATAGTAACGGTTCTCGATCGTGGAGAATCCAACCGGCGTGATTTGCGCCAGTAGGAAATTAAACGTCCATACAGTAGCTGTGGACACGGCGCTGACGGCAGCGCGAATCTGCAAGGGAGCCATCTCAGCTGCGTAGAGGAAGGTGAGACCCGAATAGCCAACAGTAAAGATAAACTGGAAGATGTAAAGGAAGATCACAGCCACAACTAAAGCTCCGGTGTTGTTGTGCTGGGAAGTTGTGCCGGCAAGAATAGCCATGCAGATAGCCATTGCTCCAGCACTCCACAACATTAGAGGGCGACGGCCGAGACGATCGATCGTGTAGAAGGCCAGAAAGCCACCAAATGGCTGCATCAGCCCCATTGCAGCAGCCAGGATGCGCGCTTTGACTGGGTCAAGGCCTAGGTAAGACTGGAAAATAGTAGTCGCATAATAGGTGATCAGGTTCACGCCGCACATTTGCTGGAACATCTGACCGGTGGCGGCAAGGTATGCGCGGTGAAAGAGTCGCTGTTCACCCATTGTAAACATGTCGCGCCAGGTGCCCGATCCAGCTTTGGCGAGAGAGGCTTCCATATCTTGAATGCTGCCGTTGATCTCATCGGAGTCAGGTTCAACGTCTAATAGTGCCGCTAGGACCTCTCGGGTTTCTTCCTGTCGACCGTGCTTGAGGAGCCACCGCGGAGATTCGGGGAGGAATGAAATAAAGACCATCGCAGTAAGCGAAAGGACTACTTGGAAGACTAGAGGGAATCTCCAAGAAACCGAATTATCCTTCACAAAGTAGCATCCAAGGTCAATCCACAGGGCGAGGGTGACGCCGACTCCGACAAATATGCCGTCAGTCACAACGTTTGACCCGCGCTTGTGTGATGGAGAGATCTCGGCCTACTAGACAATTAGCCGGTCAGAAGTATATTATCCGGATGTAGACTCGCCTGCCAGATGGGCACGGTCGCAACGTAACCTCCGGTGCCCAGACCAAGAACCAGTCGCGCTACGATGAATTGGGCGAAATCGAAGGATGTGGCCATGAGCACGGCGCCAATGATCGCCACCAAATTAGTGAAGAAAATAACCTTTCGCCGCCCCAAGAGATCGCCCAGGTATATGCATGACAATGCGCCAAAAATACCTCCGACAGTGTAAAGCGCAATAACGGTGCCTGGTGAGGTTCCGATTCGTTAGTATAACGCGCGTGATTTTAGCCCATCCGCCACGAACCTTGGACTTGCGATCGTTCCAGCTGGTTGGCCTCGGTGCTATGAATCGTGTCCATTTGTGGGAATTGTGTATTGAAGGAATTGAGGGTCAACAACCCTCCAGCGACGCTCATATTGTAGCCATAACAGGTGAAGGTCGGACACACGACCAGCATGACGGCCGCTCGGAGAAGGGCATTACCCCGGAAGCCCAGGTAGGGTTTGATGGCCATGATGGTGGTTGGACGACGTAACAACAGGGATCATGAATCCAGCACTGAAGAATACCGAATGTGGTGAGAACAAGCGAAAATAATTAAGTGAGGATCGTGGTCCTATATGGGGATTTATGGCCATTGCCTAAGCGATCCTGATCTCACTCCGCAGAGGGCAAGTCCAGTGCTGGTCTGGGGCGGGCATCGCCGTCTGCCGTTGATCAACCAAGTTGGCGACCTCGGCAATCGGAGGGCCAGCCTATGAAATTCCGGGGCTTCCGCCAGGGGATCTGCACCCATGTTCTGCCCAAACCTAACCCCAGACGCCATGCACCCTTAGCGTGCACATTCCATCCAGACATGTGCGCACTGATCACTGGCGAATTGCGATGCTGCAAAGATCCGGGGCAGTGCGAATCCGGGGACGCCCATTGACGTTGGTTGTATGGTTGAATCGATGCGGACCCGGCCGGGAATTGTCGACCCTGGACAACGGCCACGGCAAAGTAACTTTACAGCTCTACCCATGCATCTTACAAATGGCATTGGTGACCAATTGAAGGATTGAAATGATGCTCCTTGACATAGCTACATCGAAGGGGCTCTCAAGATAGGGGAACTCCGTGTAAACCGGGCGGTTCAGACCCCCCCTTCTCGCCCGCTGGACCAATTAATAATCATAACTGACCAAGGTTGGTTCGGTTGAACGGATACCTTGTAGCCTGATAATTGCCTGAGGTGTCGGAATATCAACACCTTATGGAAATGGATCTGTCTTTCTTCCTAGGTTGCAAAACTTCACCAACATCCCCTCGTGGTCGTGTTTTGCTCTTTACGCTCACTTCTATAACGTATTATGGCTGGAATTTTTTCTGATCCTGCCATGTGCTGCCCTATCCACTCAATTGTACCGGTCTCACTGCTTTTCTTACTCGTTGAACAGGCTTGATAATTGAGTCTATTTCAGGAAGATGTTACTGCAGCGAAGCCAAACCTCTGTACAATGGAAACAAGCCTACGCTTGTCCTATGGATTTGTTTCTAACAATATGAAAAGTCCTGCTGTGGATATATGTGCGTCGCATAGGTTGATTTGGTGGCAATCTAAAAAACCATCCCGCCGCCTATTTTAAACGTTAACTCGATTCAAACGCAAGTTAACCCAAAAGAATCCTTACCATCGACAACCAGATCCATTCCATTCAGATAATTGCCCCCGAAATCACTGCACAAAAGCACTACAGGTCCTGTCAGTTCATCTGGTGAGCCCATACGCTGCATGGGATTGCGATCTGCCCACACAGCGCGATGACCTGCAAGTTGATCGCCTTCGTTCATTACGGTGTCCATGTACCCTGGAGAGATGGAGTTGACACGGATGCCGTAGCGAGTCCATTCGGCAGCGAGCGAGTTTCGCATCTGCAGTATGCCCGCCTTGGATACGTTATAAGCCATCTGCGGTTGGGGATAATTCACCCGGTGGGCACTAATAGACGAGATAAAGACAATGCGGCCGCCTGTGCTATCTGCAATCATGTGTCTGCGAGTCAAAATATTAGTCTCTGTTGAAACTGTCTTGACTCTATGAAGCATACCGTCCAACAGCCTGCGCAGTCAACCAGGACCCAGTCATGTTGACATCGGTAACCCTGCGCCACTCGTCAAATGTCATGTCTTCTGCAGAAACGCAAAGTGGGAGACCAGCAAAACAGCACAGTATCCGCAGCGGGCCCAGAGCATCTCGCGCACTCTTCACAGCACGCTGTACATTCTCTTCGTTAGTTACGTCGCATTCCGAGATCACTAGGTGTGCCTGCGGGAAGTCTCGGCGAAGAGCCGTGATATGCAGCGATTGCTTCTGCAGTGCCGCAGGGAGATCTAGCAACGCGAGTCCACTAAGTCCATGCTCTAGTAAAGCACGTGCTGAAGCGAGAGCGAGCACCCCCGCGCCCCCGGTAACTGCGAAGGCTAATATGAGTTCGAGCTCTTGAATTGAAGGCCACACTTACAAATAGCATTTCCGGATACAGTGAACCTCAGGCGAGCGTTTTCTGCTGGGGCATTCGTTTGCGGGAATGGGGCGGGTGGAGCAGTCAATGATGGTTCCGCAATCTCTCCCAGCTGCATCCAAGGAATCCCCGTCATTTCGCTATTAGTGGCGTGCTTGTACTGTGGTTGACAGAACAGTGTAGAATTGCTGTGAGCCCGTTGTGTCGAGCGTGTTGCTGTTCTTATGATGTTCAGGTTATACACGGGGCGGGGACGGAGTGGGGTTGCCCGCCCAGCTCTTTACAGGTCAACGCGGCTGTTTTTTGAGAGATGATGGCCCTTCCTCTGGGTGGTACAAACTCCGAATCTTCCAGTTTCGGGATAATAAGCCTCCGATTAATCAATATGATCAGATTGGAAATCCCGATGCAGTGGTCATGGTCAGGTGATTGCCAGTAGTAAATTGACGATAGCTTCATTATTTTCGGTTTTAGACAATTAACGCTCCGGAGTGATGCCAATATGCTTCCCCTCCGTGGTTCTAGCTCTAGGTACTCATTGCAAAAATAACAGGCCGTTTGAATCCTTCAGCCTCACCGCCAACCCACTCCTTATCCCATTATCCAGTCCCGGGATGAGCGATGATAGCATTAGTCAGGTGATTTCCATGCGGTGAACAAAAAGTCAGCCCTTGGCCAGCTCGGCCAGTTGAGCCCAGAACCAGACTGTCGGGTCTCCGTAGTGTGACAGCCCCGGTCGCCCTACTTAAATGGATACACCCCGCCAAATCACTGGCAATGTTCTCACCTCCCAGAGTCATGGACGAGGACGAGATTGCGGTGGTAAGTGTGTGCTCTCCGGTTGTGGAGCATCACTAATTGTGACCAATACGTATATTAAGGACCCCGACTTCCATGAAGTCGTAGATTCCTACGAACCGAGCGACTTCCGCTCGTGCGTTCCCCAGTTCCTCAGTTGCCCAAATCACTTTCTTACCTTTTGTTACACAGTGAGACATGCAGTCTGGTCTCGAGCATCTATCACGGGGTCATGGAAAATGGCAGACGGTGAGCTTTCCCACCATCAGATACAGACACCAGAATCGCTTATACTCCGAACTAGATATCAGACGATGCGTGAGGGAAAATATTGGTACATACCCTCAATGGCAAGAGGTGTCCGCAATGCTTATCCAACCCAGGGGTCCATCCGACGATTTACAATTCGAGACATATGAAGCAGGGTGATAAGTTCCAAAATATCTACAATGGTCCACGCTGACCGCAACAGTCACTTGGTGGCGCTCGTCGTGGACTCAGAAGCACCCAATCCGCTGTTGCAAGCACCGGTCGAACATCCAAAGGTATCTGGCCCTTTCCCAATCGGCACGACCATGTCTCGATCTAACAAACGGTAATAAAAGCATATCCTCGACATCGGAACAGGACGCGGAAGCTGGGCTGTGTGAGTCGATGGATTTTCGCCTCAAAAAGAGGCTTTTGAACTAATGCACCAGGATCCGCTCAGTGATGCAGCTGATAGGTTTCCCGATGGTTGGTCTTTCTTCCCGTGGCTTGCGCTGGATACGCTGATCTCTCCCGCAGCCACTATTCGCGGCGTTGATCTCTACCCGCCACCTGTAGAGTGGGTGCCCCCAAACTGTCTCTTTGAGTTAGATGACGTACTTGAGGAATGGACTTGGAAAGAGCCGTTTGATCTCATTCATATGCGGTTCATGCTAGGCGCATTTACGCCCGCTGAATGGGATTCTGTTTACAAACAGTGCTACGAGTAAGAAAGCTGACCCAAACTTCGTATTTGAAACTAAATAAACTCATAGCAACCTCACTCCAGGTGGTTGGCTGGAACAGATGGAAGGTGATTGTAATATCTTAACCGACGACAATTCGATTCCTGAGGATAGCATGCTACACTCTTGGGGAGAGAACATCGTCGGGTCCGCAGCAAGATCCGGTCGCCCCGTAGAAACCGTGCATACAATGCGATCCGCTATTGAGAACGCCGGATTTGTTGATATCCATGAGAAAGTGTATAAGTGGCCGATTGGGATGTGGCCCAAGGATCCCATTCTCAAGGAGGCGGGTCGTCTAAATCACCAAATGTGGAAAACCGGGCTGGAAGGATGGGCCATGTGGCTGCTCACAAAATTCGGAAACCCAAAGCCATGGACTACGGAGCAAGTCCATGTTTACGTGGCTAAGACTCGAGCCGACATAGCGAATCCCAAGCACCACATCTACCACTACTTGTAGGTGCTGGCATACGTGGCTTATTTTACCCAGCTGACAGTATACAGACGAAGAATCTGGGCTCGCAAACCCACAAATGAAGAAATAATGAAAACCCGCACGACAATGTGTGAGTTGTCACCGGGACCGACTGAAGCGTCGGTGACCAGGGACTTATCAACACTGAAAATTAGAGATTAAGATCCCTGTTGAATTTCTTGGGCTTAATGTCGAGGTCAACTTCGGTGGACCCGATCTTAAACCAGGGTTGAATGAATACTGCAGCGTTGTGTGACCAATGAGACTCCAGTCTAGCGAGGTCCCATAAAACATGTCAGTACTAGAGCGTTTTAACTAACAAATGAATGACTTTATGACAATAGCCCATTATTACCTGTGTCAGATCGCATGGAAACTCGTGTTTCATACATTTTAAGGATCTCTCCCACACACTATGCAGCATGGTTTGAGGGAGCACAATATCATGGGATTTGTCTTTGAATTTTCCCGATAGGGCAGGGAGCCTTCGGTCAGGGACAGCCCCTCTGGTAACTAGGGTTGTATGACCCCATCGCACGGCGAGGACGTTGTCATATGCAAGTGGCAGGATACGAGTCATGTATCACAACAAACCAAGTTCTGGGCCATGTTAGAAACAAGGAGTTCTATCACAGCTTTAGTTGAGACCCACACTATTATAATATGGGGTTTCAGCAACCACTGTGGAGCTCTTTTCACTTCAGTACTAATTGTACGGTCCGGAACACAAACTATTATGCTATGCATCAAAGACGTCAATCCGCAATGTTCGAAGGAGATTCTCCTTGAATGCCATGCTCCTCTTGAGAAGCGAATTTGGTCTTGTTGCTATTTCATTGCGATTGATTCTAGAGAGACGACAGGTCGAAACGAAATTTAAGACAGTGAAACAACCACCTATCGATCTCGGTTTCTCTAAGCAGTCACCATTCAATTACTGCAGAAAGACAAAAAAAGCAGTATATGTTCAAAAATATGAAGATTGCCCGAAATGTAAAAAAAATGTAAAAAGATTGATTAGGCTGGGGTTCGATCCCAGGACCTTGTCGGTGTGAGCGACACGTGATAACCAACTACACCACCCAACCAATTACTATCGGAGAATATTCTCTTAGATAATGAGATTCTACCTTGGTGGGTAGAAAATTGTAACAAAAATAGATTTGGGCGGAAGACCCATCTCCAAATGTCAGGCCCTCACAAGGGAGCGTCTTGGTTTATTATACTAGTTCTATAACTTTTTTTGTACGCAAAAAAAGTTGCTTTTCTATGATTCCCTTGGGTTGATTTTTACACTGCCGTTCCAGTAGACAAGTAGAGAAGGGCAGCTCTTCAGCTCGAAATATATATTCCTTCGACTACGAAACTCAGAAGGTATATGATTTTAGTTTTATAAACGAGTATAATGAACTCAGACTATACAAAAATACATGTAACCTCTCTGGCTGCTTATCAGGATGGGAATCAGGTAGGATTGGATATTCCGAGCTCAC
Source organism: Penicillium lagena (assembly GCF_028827675.1). Taxonomy (NCBI): domain Eukaryota; kingdom Fungi; phylum Ascomycota; class Eurotiomycetes; order Eurotiales; family Aspergillaceae; genus Penicillium; species Penicillium lagena. Next base: position 197,582 of record NW_026623227.1, on the reverse strand, counting down.
GGGTAGCTCGAGGTTTGATAAGGATAACAACGTTGTATGGGGCGGTGTCAGGGCTGCGGTCGCGATACTACTATACATGGTGGGCCCAAGCATGACAGTCAGAGAACTTCGTCCTAGTGGTCTTTTGGGCCTAGCTGGGTAGCGCGCTTGGGTGCACTCCTCACCGGCGGCCCGGTGGACTTTTTAGTCAAAGACACGTCTTCTTCACAAGGACGGAGAGACAGTTGAACTTTAGTGATTCGAGGTGTAGAAAGAAAACTGAAGGTCTCGGATATTGATGACTCTCTATTTAGTGGGCAGTCAATACAGTCCCACGGGGGTGTCAGCCGAACTTTGCTTCTCATGTCAAGCGATGCAATTCCGGCACCTGCGTATGACGACTTGCACCTTTGTGAGGCCGAGATCATTTGCGATCCTGGCGTTTGTAGATATTTATATTTTCAGGGGATTCCCTGCTACTATGCATATCGCGGTCGATAACCATTAACCGGCGTAGAGCACGCCATCTACGTGAGAGCTTCAGCTCCGTGTGATTGGTGGGATGACCGCCACTGTGGGCCAGGTAGTCCCAACCTGGCGATGATATCAGCAGTCGCTGATTTGACGTTACTCAGTTCTTTTTGGAGCTCATTAGCCATTCTTCTTCTCCTCTACGGAGTATGAAATAAAATCTCCACAACTGGGGAACCCTGACTTTCCATCATAGCCGCCCACCATCACTCCAATGGCCACGCATTACCTCTACGCCCGACCTCTAGCAGTCCGACCAAATTAACCACCGAACTAAAAAGCTTAAGCGTGGGTCTCGGCCCCAACATCTGAAATTAATCATCTCCCAGTTCCCTCGTTTTCCAGCTGTCTCGTGGGGCCCGCCCACTTTTTTTTGGTCTCTACGCAACTTTCTTTCCCCTTCTCTTGCTCCCGCTCTCTCCCACACTCTCCCACTCTCTTCGCTGCAAAGTTGAGGGCCCGACCGTGAGAATGCGGTCGCTGACCCGCAGAGCGGTCTTCGCTCTAATCAGCATTCTAGTCTTCATCTTTCTCGTCTCCACGTTCAATTCGGGGCCACCACACACCTGGTTTCCCAACTCGAAGAGCCCCTCAAAGCCCGATTTTTGGGACTGGGATACCAGCACGAGGTTTCGCACGCCGCATGCCAAGCACTCACAAATCGCCGATGTCGATATTTGCGACTCCTTCCCTACAGACCGGCTGGCCAGCGTCCAGGTCGTTTTGAAAATCGGCGGATCCGAAGATACCGAGCGACTTGACGTACTCACCTCCACGGTCACCCGCTGCATCACCAATCTGCTCATTGTCTCGGATCGAGAAGACGTGCTCAACGGCCACCGGGTCCACGATGTGCTCGCCGACCTACCGCCGTCGTTCCGAGCCAGGGCTCCTGATTTCGACCAATATGAGGCCCTCCAGAGGGACGATCCAAATTTCGAGAAGGCCGCAGGTTGGAGGCTTGACCGCTATAAGTTTCTACCAATGGTCGAGTATGCAAAGCTGTCAAATCCGTCTGCGCAATGGTTTGTCTTCCTCGAATCAGATACCTATTTTTTCTGGGACAATCTATTCCGACTGCTGGACCAGTTCGACCCTGCCGTGCCTTTGTACTTCGGTTCTCCCTCCCCGGGCCATCGCGCTAAAAACGGGGATGTCACTTGGTTCGCCTACGGAGGGGTCGGTTTTGTTTTATCCGCTGCCGCGGTTGATAAGCTAGTGCATCGGCCAGTTGGGCCGAACGGGGAATTCAAGCTGCCATCCTTGACACTGCAAGATGAACAACTGGTTATGGATGAATGCTGTGGAGATTCCGTTCTCGGATGGACATTGTTTCAAAAAGGGATCAAGCTCTCTGGCTTATTCCCGATGTTCAACCCGCATCCCCTACACGGCATTCCTTTCCATGATTCCTACTGGTGTCAGCCAGTCATCAGTTTGCATAAAACGTCATTGACCGATATGGCTGGGTTGACGAAGTGGGAGAATAATCGGGACCGTACAGTATGTCGCCGATCACTTGTACTCTCTGCTATATGTCTAACTGTGCCTTTTAGGACCCACTTCTCTACTCAGATCTGTTTGAATACACTCGGTTGGGCGAACTGGCCGACAAGGAGGATTGGGACAATGGCGAATGGGGTGGATTCCAGGACCCATTAGAGTCACCAGCTCACCGGTCCTTCGAAGCCTGTCGGTCAGCCTGTCATGACCATGATCGCTGTCTGTCCTTCACATACGATTCCACAGGGCACTGTATTTTTGTGCCATCCATGCGCCTCGGCCTGAAGAAGCTGATCTCCCCAGAGGTCCGGCTGTCGGCAGGCTGGGATAATGAAAAGATCAACAGCTGGACAGCTTCGCATCAGTGCCCACGGCCACATTGGGTGAAACCAAGTATAACCCGAATTTTCTGATTCTCGGCGGCCGGCATATCATTGGAGTTTGGAATGGCGTTTTATTCATGATTTACTCTTTGGCGGTTGATATCGTCTTTTGAGCATGTGATCTGGGAACATACTGGCATATACCCCTCGGATTCGAGATATACTATCCAACCGAATTTTGTACATTAGATTGCAGTAAACCCGTGGGACACCCCGGAGTCTTTGCCAAACAATCTTGAAATTAAAGAGATATAACATTTATATACCAGTCTCAAATGCAACGAAAGGTGCTTGTGGTACCCTTGGAGCAATTTTGCCGCCCCTTGTTAAAGTGATAGAAAGCGGATTCTTGAGTACAACAGAGATAAACGACACGCAACTGCTCAAATGCTTGTTAACTCCTCGATACTAGTTACTAGTAGTCCATGCACAAGTTCCCGGGACTTTACCCAATATGTATTAACGTAATTCTTTTGAACAATTCGATCCCTCTCCCCAAATTCGCCTTATGACCCCAATTCATACGCAGGTCTCGTAGTCTCGGTCCTCCCAGAGCTCAGTTCAGACATAGGCTTGCCGGCTATCTGCTGAGGAATCGTCTGCCGGGCGAGAACACTTCTACCATCAATCTCCGACGTTGGCTGTTCTGACGGAGTTGCAGCGCTCAATTCAGCTCTTGGCTGTTTCTTAGAACGCGCCCGTAAAAAGAAGATCCCAAAAATAATTATAAGAATCGCGCCGACGGCTACTCCGACACCGATTCCTGCTTTTGCACCAGTCGATAGGCCACTAGATTTCGAGGCTGCGGAACCGGCGGATGGTGGTAATGGTGAGCTCTCTTGGCTTGATGGAGCCGTGGATGTTGTAGATTGGGAAGTAGTGCTTACGCCTGTGCCAGTGCTAGTGCTTGTGCTTGTGCTTGTGCTTGTGCTTGTGCTTGTACTTGAATCGGATGGCGTAGAGGTAGGTATACTCGAGCCAGCGGTTTGACTGACTTGACCACCCAGGATTCTCGGTGACGGGAGCGAAAATGTACCATCCGAACAACAGTCAAACTGGCCCAAGCTCTCGGCAGAATCGTGGCAGCAAAACGTGGTTAAGCCGAGATCGCAGGACCAAATATAGTCAGCGCTCGAGGATGTGCCTTTCACAGACATTTATTTAGTTTTCAGAGATTGACTCGCAGGGAGCGCATTGACACATACTGGTACTACAATGGGTAAAACAATCCTGGTAGCTTGAATCCTGGCACGAGGAGGTGTAATAAAGGCCCGTGTAGTTATATGTCGCCCCGTCGGAGAAGGTAGTCAGTGAGCCGTTTGCATGATTGTTTTTGTCGCGACACAACCCATTATCCATGCATGTGTCCGCTGACGGACAGCAGAAATTCGAATTTGGGCATGAGACGTCGCCGCTGGCTCTTGATCCATCGCGATAGAAGCAAGAAGCGGAGACGGAGACGAAGTTCAAAACGCCGACAAGTAGATAAACCCCGAACCTAGAAATCGCGGGCATTTGCAGGCGACATTGTAGCTGGCGATTTCGGCACCCCATGAGATGTTAAATGTGGAGCCAAAAAAAAACTCCGTTGCTTGTTGTCAAGTCCGGGGCAGGGGGAACAAGTTTTCTTTTAATGTCACGAAGCTTTGGCGTGTCGGAGCTCGCTAAACCCGTGCCGGGGGGCCTGAATCACCTAGCGTGCAGCTTAAGTCGGTTGGCTTCTCATCTGATTTGCAAAAACAGTACATGATTGGGGTGCTCGGATGATTCGCTCAGCGTGCCGCTAGACTGATTTGGCTAATCGCTGCGCTACGTATGCCTTTATCCAATCATGTTTCGTCTGCCAAATTACGATTTGCAGGAACCGGACCCTGCTTCGGAAAAAGCCTGTGAATTTGAATTTCACTGGTTTTTCACGGCTGCAGGTCGGATAATACACAATGATCCTCAACCCGAGCCCTAAGATCAAATGATTGACAGTGCGACTGTTTGTCGATCCAGCCTTGAATAGGCCCTGACAGTCTGCTTGAACTGAAGCTTTCGCGGCTTTACAGGAGGGTTTAGGGGTTTATGTGCTCTTTATTTGTACGCGCAGCCATGCCTCTGCTTTATTGAATTTCACTTTTACACCCTTTTGTCCTCGTCCTGCATGTTAATCGGCAGGATTCCACAGGTCCAGATGGACCTTTCCTCATTGTGTACTCGCACAATATAAGGAAGTCAAGCTCGAAAGTTCATTGTCCCTAGACACTATCTACCCTGGATACAACGGAATGTTCAGCTCCACCCAATCCAATCCATCTTCAAGAAGGCATTTCTACACAGGTTGGCGGCGGTCCATGTACAGACCGCGTGATTCACTTCTTCGAGGAAGGGGCGGTGTATGTAGTGCCGCCCTGGCCGTTGTTGGAGTATGTGCTTCCGTTAGATTGGAGTAGTAGTACGAGCCATTCCTAGTCCAGTCATGTCAGCGCAGTCAGCCAAATTAGCAGCCTAGAGAAACGAGCGAGTTAGGGAAGTGGTATGAGTTCGAGTTCGACGCATTGAAACCGCGGCCCCGAGCGCACTAGTGGTTGCCATAACGGAGGGGCTTAAGTTCTACTCCGAGTAGGGGAGTCAATTATCACGTACCTGGCTATTGGTGCCGGAGCCCTTGCAGGAGTAAGAGTTACCTTGGTTGTCCTGCGACATAGTGGATGAGTGAATGGCGTGGGTTGTGATGGTCAAGGAGGCTGGGAAGATGAAGAGGGGAAACGGAATAACCGAAACAGAGGGAGCGATATCGCTCGGGATCTATACACAAAGCAGACTGACGTTGGTACAGAGAATAAGACCAACGTCCACATCTTCTCCTACAGGATATTGCTATAAGATATGACTACACTGGCTGAAAGGGCATCAACTCTGTGGATATTGCATCTGCATATCAAAACTATGAAACACCATGACAAAACCAAGTCCATCACATATCAAGAAGCATTCAAAACCAACCACACACCTCTGTAGGCTCAGGTGCCTTGAGGGGGACCAAGCAGGGCTTCACACCTCCTCTACATTCTTCTCCAGCTGGAGCTTCTTGATACGCAGCTTGAGGGCAGCCATATCATCTTCCAGCTCACCCAGAGCCGAAAGCAAAACAGCGAGGTCATCAATATCGTCGTAGTTGTCCATGTCCTTGCTCACAACAGCAGCCTTGCTAGCTGACTTGGGGGTGGTGGTCTTGGACGACTTGTGAGCCTTGCTGGGGGTCGCAGGAACCTAGAAGACACAGGCGTTAGCAAATGGATATGTTCACCTGGCCAAGAGGATACGTTACCGATGCAACCTTGCGCTTCTGGGACGGGGAGGACTCAGTAGCATCCTTCGGAGTGGCTGCGCTGTTGTTTCCGCCGAGCTGCATGGCGTGGTTGAGGATAAAGCGCGGGGTGCTGCCATTTTCATCGACTGGCCGACATTAGCTGAGGCATAAGAGCCAGAATATCGCAAAGAGATTACGTACCGAACGAACACTTGTCCATGTGTCCGTAGTAGGCGCAGCTCATGCAGGCGCCCCGGCTCAACAGCTTCTTGCCATCGTCTGCAATCACGCAGGAAATGAAAGGTCCGGCGCCCGATGCACAAGTACGGCACCACGACGCCTTGGGGACTTCAACACCAGTGGCCTGGCCCCAAGCAGCGCGAGTCATATAGGAGGCTTTCAGCTCATGCGGTTTGCCTTTGAGGTCAGACTTTCGGTACTCCAAAGGACGGACCCAGCCTTTGTCCGGCAGCCTGAGCGTACCGGAGGCGATCTTGGATTTAAGCTGGGCCAGGAGAGTATCCGAGATGGACGGCGCGTCTACGACTTATGGCAAATATATAAGCGAGGAACTTTGGGAACAACAAAGCAGACTTACCATGCTCCTCGCCGTCCGTTGCTCCGTTCTTGGGGAGCGAGGGCGAGGAAGACTCATCCTTCACTATCTTCTCCTTAGCCATCATGTGATGAAGGACAGGAAAGAGCTACAGAAACACAGAATATGAAGGTGAAGAAGAGTGGGAAGGAGAGGGTGAGTGGCGGTAGAAAAGGAAGGTGGAAAGGGAAACAGAAACAAGAGGAAGAAGGAAAGAAGGAAAGGTGTTTGGTAGGCAGAGAAGCGAGCGAGAAGGAGAGTTGCCGTTTCGGGAAACACCCAAGTGACGTTGTTTATAATTTCCAACAAGTAAATTTCATATGCACCCAAGTAAAATAAAAACTCCACGAAACCTATTCCAAAACGCCCGCAAGATATACATATGTACAAGGTCGTCAACTCATAGCCTGCGAGGCGCATAATTCTATACGAGCCACAAAAGGGGATATTCACATCCCCACCCAGAGACGCCAGCGTCTGCCCTATATTGGGAGTCGATCAAGCTCAGATTCACTGTCGTCGTCGTCCTGCGGCCTGACAGGCTGATAAGAGCCGCCAGAGTTGGATAGACGGCGTCGCAGACGGCGGGAGACGGCGCAGTAGACACCAAAGAGAAGACAACACAGCGCGAAGATGCCGATTAGAACCGCGCCCCAGTTCCGAACTGAGGCGAAGATCCCGCGCGGTTTGGCCGAGGCGCGTGAAACCACATCCGTCATGCCAATCACTTCGCCGTTGCTATTGACAGCGCACACGCGCAAGTATGTGTCGAGTTCTGGGGTCACCAGGGGGATCTCGGTCTCAAAGGTGGTGCGAGGGACTTGGTTAGCGGTTTGGAATGTCATATTGGATAGATCCAGGCCATCCCATGCTTCAAGACGCCAGGTGGCCACCTCCGTCGCACCGTTCCAGCTCACAAAGACGCTGTCGCCGGCAACCGCAACGTCTGGGATGGTATTTGGCATGCCAACCCAGTCGCTCTTGGTCACCCGGTAGGAGACGATGCGGCCAAAGGAGAAGAATGCCGATGCACCGAAGTGAACGTCACAGACAACATCTCCCGTGCTGGTAAACTCGGTGTAGGCGGCGCTGTGACCCCATCCGACAAGCACATTCCCAGTATCCAGTACCTGAAGGTTGCCTTGCGACGGCGTCATCAAGGCCTGCGGGTGGTCGTATGTCCTGAGCAACTGGACTTGCCGTGCTGGGGCATCGACCTCAATCATCATGCCACGACTGACTGGAGTCGGGTCAGAGTCGTCCTTAACCTCATTGTCAAACAGAGATATCGTGTTGGGACCTCGCCAGCGAGCGTCATGTTGCCAGTGGAATTCGACTTTCGCGTCTTGGGATGCATCAGAGAATTCATTTTGTCTCCCACCGAGGTTCCAAAGAACGTCTCCTGTGTTTCCATCGATGCAGGTAATGGAATGGGTATGCCGACCCGAAACCAGGTAGCGGCCCTGGTCATCTTTGTCTACGCTGTTGAAGTGGATATAGTCGTAGCCAGCCGTGTGTTCGTGCCCGCGGTCTCCGAGTGGCTCGTAGCTGCTGTTTGGCGGGAAGAAACTGGATGAACGCCACTCAAAGAGTAGCTCTCCGGTTGCAATGTCAAGTTCCTGAAGGATTCCGTCGTAGAGCCACCCGAGCTCGGGTCCTCCAACGGAGGTCAGGTCGGCCGGAATCGGTTCGTAGATGATGATCAGAGCAGTCCCGTCCGGCGTGATTTGGAACTCGTGCAAGTCACCGTCCAAGTTACCGACAGGAGACACGACGTATCGTTGTGTGTAGGTCGAGTCCAGCTGTACAGAAGTTAGCCAACCGCTCCAGAACTCCGGCCGCCGACTGGGCACCTTACCATATACCATGAACCACGACCATGAGCATCCTCTTCGTCTCCTTGCCAATATGTCAAAAAGTCCTCGCCTCGATACCGTTGGACCCGAAAGTCCTGAGTGGTCCCCCATTGATGTCTGGTCCACACCAATTCTCCCCGAGCATCCAAGATCATCGGGCCCGGGTACGCGACGGAATCGCCTCGGGGCGCCATGAACGTATACCGGCCATCACATTGTGCGCCTGGAGGTGAGATCTGGACGACCGGCGAGTCTTCATCAAACGAGGCGTAGCTTTGGGACGGACCAAACCCGTGAACCCCCAGATCGTACCAGCTCAGATCCGTCCGAAAGCGAAAGCGGAGGATCTGCGGGACCACGAAAAGATATAACAGAATGAGCCCGCCCAGGGCCGCGAGGATTGCGAGAACCCAGCGGTATAGAGCGCGCTTCTGGGGGCGACCGGCGCGATGCTGCGGCCAACGCCAGGAGCTTAGGCGAGCAAGGCCGGAAGAAGTCCGCCAGGACATGGGCGCATTGCGGAATGGAGAAGGGGGTCGGGGTAGTAGCGTGGGGGAAGGGAATGTGGCGGAAGGCAGAGTGGAAGGGACGAAAGAAGAAAAAGGGAGGAAGTGCCAATGCCACAATTATAAACTGGCCCCATCCATCCCCCGCGAGTGCAATATCTAATAATCTCTGAGTCTCCGCTCGCGTCACTCCTTACCGGCGGGGACTCTTGGCTGGACGTTGATTCGGCCGCCAGCCGGCATTCCAGACAAGGTTCGCCACATCTGCCAAGGTCCAAGTGGATCAGGAGGATGCGCGTCAAGCCCAACGGAAATGGCATGCGATGCGACGGCTTTCCCTAACAGCTGTGCGTTTCATCGCTTTGACTCCTTCCGCGCCCTGGTTCGGGGGGCAGCTGCGGCACAATCTCGCTAACACCGTCCGCGCGTCCTGCGCTAGTGTGGCGGGCGTGGCGTCGATACCTCGAAGTGGGACTTGGTTTCCCACTTGGCCCAATCACTGCATAGGCGGCGCCGCAGGCCAGGTGCCGATATCCGTTGCACCTCTTTTGGTGGCGTGGAGGAATAAGCATCGCCCAATGCGAAGAGAGCGCGATCGTCAACCACAATGGGAATGCGAAACGAGAACGAGGGGCGGGTTTCAGGGCGGCGGTGGCAGAACCATTGCTCTCCCCCTTGCCCCATGCGTGGTGGAATACGTCCGCACGACCTAAGACAGGCAGATAGAACGCGCAATGTGATACCATCCGGCTGCATGATGGGGTGGCGCCCTGACACGGGCCTAAACAGGATTCAAGCTGTTCTTGGCATCCGGTATGAATCCACCCGAGATAAGATGGCCGCATAAGGGCACGTGATGCATTAGGGTTCGTGCACGGCGATGATGGACAGGGCACATACTCGATCGCAGACGGCGACATGGACTGTACGATGCCGAGTCCTCGCGGACCAGGATATAGCTCTGCGTGGGCGTCGTCCGACCCCCCGTTGGTGAGCTGGGCAGTCCCAGTGCGTCCGTGAATTCACCCACTGCGCTCTCCATCTGGGCCTCCATGTCGCGTCATTCCCTTCCTCCTCCAATTCGCTCCGACGAATCCACCACGAGGCCATGAATAATCAGGCCCGGCGGGGAAGAGATCGTCCTGCTAGTTCGGGAACACCAGACCCATTCGGGCAGGTACCAACACCACCCGCCAATAACAGCCCGTGGAACACACGTAGCTGCTGATGAAGAATACACCACGCTCTCCACGGGCGGTTGCTGGGGGTTCCCAGCGACCCCTGGCCCTCCTTCATCCCTCGGTCGGTCCCCGCTTCTTCGATCTTTCTCCACACCTCTCGAGATCCTGAAGAAGCTCTGGAGCTTGATCCGCCATGTTCGACAAGGAGACGGAGGTGATCGCGCAGGATGATCTGGACATGCAGCGTCTGGGTCAGGCCCAGCAGTTTAAGGTGCGGCGGCAACCGTGTGGAGAGGGACGGGTGGCGCTGACCGGAACCAGAGGAACTTCCGTTTCTACTCTATCTTGGGCTTCACCACCACGCTGATGGCCACATGGGAGTCGATTTTGCTGTGTGTCGCTCTTTCTCTCGTACGTGGAGAGGTTCGCTAACCTCGTGTAGCACAAGTACCTACGGCTTGACCGATGGCGGCCGGGCCGGCATGCTCTATGTGTACCTGGCCTCCTTCATCGGGTTTTTTGCGGCAGTCATCTCCATGGCTGAGATTGCATCCATGTACGTTCCTCCTGCCGCGCATCCCGTCCGAAGCTAACCGGGAGACGAAGCGCCCCGACCTCGGCTGGGCAGTATCACTGGGTCAGTGAATTTGCCGGTCCGCGGTTCCAACGCTTCCTGAGCTACATTACCGGTAAGATGTTATTATTCCGGAAATCTTTTAGCATCAGCCAGCTGATCGCAACTAGGATGGCTGTCGGTGGTCGGCTGGCAGACCGCATTCGCCAGCATTTGCTTCCTCTGCGGCACATTGATCCAGGGTCTGCTCGTCTTCAACTATTCGGACCCGTCGGGCTGGGTTTATGGCTTTGAGCGCTGGCATGGCACACTCTTGACCATGGCCATCGCCGTCGTAGGCACATTGGTCAACACCTTCGGCGCCAAGTTCTTGCCACCATTGGAAGGTGTCATTTTGTTCCTCCACTTGGGCGGATTTGTCGCCGTCCTGGTTCCGATCTGGGCGATGTCTCCGTCGACGGTCTCTTCCCATGAGGTTTGGACGCAGTTTACGAATGGGGGAAATTGGTCGAGCGTGGGTCTGGCATGTCTGGTAGGCCAGCTGACTCCCATCTTCTCATGGACAGGTATGTTGTGCTCTGCAGAGTATGGTTTAGCGAGCTGACGACCACCGTCTTGACAGGTCCTGATGCTGCAACGCATATGTGTAAGTCTATGCTCCAAGAATTGGATATTTTTGCGACTGACAAGTTTCCAGCCGAGGAGGTTCAAAATGCCGCTTTGGTTGTTCCATGGTGTATGGTGTCGACGGCGATCATCAACGGTGCCCTGGGATTTGTGATTTTGGTCTCATTGCTATACAACATGGGCCCAATTCAGGCTGTCCTCAGTCCCGCCAGCGGCTTCTCCTTCATCCCAGCTGTTCATCACGCCACTGGCTCTATTGCCGCCACAAACGGCGTGGCTGCCATTATCCTCGTGATGGAGGTCTGCAGTGCCATCAGCATTTTAGCCACCTCTTCACGGCAGACATTTGCTTTCGCACGCGACAACGCCCTTCCTTTTTCAAAAGCGCTATCTCGCGTCAATCGGCTGGCCGGAAGTAGGATCCCCGTACTAGCCGTGCTGGTTACGACGGTCGTCACCATGCTGCTGAGCTTGATCAACATCGGATCCACTGCTGCCTTTAATGCCATTGCCTCGGTGATGGTAGCTGCTCTTTTCACCACGTATATTCTCTCCATCGGTGCCCTGATCCGAGCACGTTTCCAGCCCGGTGGTATTCCGCCATCCCGCTTCTCTCTCGGGAAATTTGGACTGCCACTCAATGTGTTGTCTGTCGGGTATCTCATCTTCGCCATCACCTTCACCTTCTTTCCGACCGCATACGGGCCGACCCCTGTGACAATGAATTGGTCGATCTTGGTGTTTGGGTTTACAATGCTTTTCGCGATTGGGACTTACTTGGTCCATGGCCGGAAGACGTATCAGGCGCCCGTTATCCACGTGCACCGAGACTAGGTGCCCACCACCTTGCATGCTTCGGTGTTGTTACTTGATTCTATTTTCTTCATCGATTCTGCACATTTAGCTGATATTTTATACAACCCCGCAGTCAATGACATTGGCTAGTTAATCAAGTATACTCGACACGATGTTTTTATCAAGTCTCTCGACTCTAAAGTAGCTACCCAATGCGTAAATTAAATGCCAGTCTCATCAAGCATCAACTTCATTATCTAATACTAATGTATATGCAATGCGAGTCCTGGTTATTGAGGTATTAACTCATAGTTTTTAGATCAGCCCCACGGAGCTTCTTCCCCGCCATGTTCTCTCCTCCCAACTTCGTCTTTCCCGCAACCGCCCTAAGAATGGATATCGCCTGCACGTAAACGAGCTGGAAGGAGACTTGGTCCTGTCTGCTCACATAGCCACCATGACCGACTGGACAACTGAGCCACACTTGCATTCCCACACCGCGTCCGACTCGCCTGATGGCCCGGCGTTCGCCTCTCCCCTCGGCACCGCCAGCTGGGGCCCGGATGGGTTCTCGCATGACCCGGGATTTCTGGCCTCGCAGGAGGAACTGCGATGCATGCTTTTTACCATCGCGCAGTCGGCAGCACCGACTCGCGTGCCCAGCCCAGAGGGCCGAGCCGATGCCGGTGTTCAGTCTCGGGAGCGGGAGCGCGCGCTGATGCGCCCGGTACTGTCGGATACGCGCCGCATCGAGTATTTGAAGAACTACGTTGGACAAGTGGCTCCATGGGTAGGTACACTCGGGTACCTGTGGGATGATGTATCTCCGGAATTGGTTGCAAAAGGTCTCTGATTCTGTTTAGCTTGATATGTTCGACTCGCAATGTGCTTTCCGTGTTCAGATCCCTGCTCTCGCCCGCACATTCCCCGCGCTTCTCAATGCTGTTCTGGCTATCTCTGCCCGGCAAATGGAGAGGAGGGAAGGCATCCAAGACTCCTTCGATAGCATTGAGCTCTACCAGGAGGCTATTCGCTTGCTAAGCCCATTATTGCAGGTGCGTGACCCCAAGGTCGTCGCCGCCTGCGTGCTGCTATGTTGTCTTGAGATGATGTCGGCTCGTGCCCAGGATTGGCGCCGTCATCTAGAGGGATGTGCTGCGTTGTTTGATGCTTTTGGGATGCATGGTTTCAGTGGTGGCCTGCTTCAGGCTTTGTTCTGGTGCTACGCGCGCATGGGTAAAGATTGCCCTGGTGAAAACCAAAAGACTACGCTGACGATTAGACCTAGATGTATGTGGTGCTCTTATTTCGGATGGGACCCAGAGCACTCTTCTTCGACCGAGCAAGTGGCTAGCACCCGGCTGCCACGAGGATGATGCGTCGCGGCTATTTCAGGCCACCCAATCCCCTGATATGCACGCCAATTATGCCGTTTATCTCTGTGCAAAGACCTGTGAGCTAGTCTCTGACCGGACGCAGTGCATCGAACTTGGTTCTAAGAACGGCTGCACTGGTGAAGTCTTCAACCGTCGTTGGATCCAGCTCTGGGACGATTTACAGCAGTGGGTGGACAAGCGGCCACGCGAGCTACTTCCAGTGTACACGGCCCCGAATAAACCATTCCCATACATCCTTTTTATTCATTGGGCAGCTATTTCCTCAAATCAGCTGTACCATACTGCCAGCATCTTGCTTCTGAATCTCATGCCCAAGTCGGTCAAGTTGCAACCTGCACCTTCTGTGTCGGCGCTCTGGCACGCACGCCGTATCTGTGGGATTTCGCTGGCTAATTCCCACCACGGCTGTTTGAACAATGCCATTCAGCCGTTATGGATAGCCGGGCGTCTCTTCAGCCATGTCTCAGAGCATACCATTATTGTCGATATCATCCGAAACATCGAGGCCGATACCGGATGGGGCGCTTGCTGGCGGATTCGTGACCTAGAGCTGGCTTGGGGGTACCAGGTATCTCGTTGATCTGTCGATTCTCGTGCTGTCCCTCTCCACAATCATCATCTGGTGGAGGGTTGTCCAGAGTCGGAGATAGAAACTGGGCTTCTTACGTTTCATCGAGAAGACACCATATTTGCCGCAATTCCTGCAAGCGCTCGCTAATATCAAACCCCGTCATCTCCCGAATGCGCTCAAATGCGCGCAGTATTTCCTGCTGCTGCGATTCATGCGTCATCCGGCGCGCGGCCATCAGAAATGATGCCAACAGGCACGGATCCCAGCATTCCTGCCGATCGTTATTCAAGGCGATGCCGCAGATGCGCTGCGCATGCCAAAGCGATGACATCGCAGTAGGTTTGAAATCGGTGATGGGTGCAGTGCGCGGCCGACTTTGCAGCAGCACCAGCATGGCTGTATGATAGAGCTGGCTGCCGAATGCACCTGCTCCATTGGAGAACAAAATAACCGGAAAACTGCGCTCTGGCCCGGCTAACTGGTCATGCATCTCCAACTCCAACATCGGCTGGAATTCCTGCGGTCGCTCGTGGTACCAGTGTTCGAGCTCATCCACGAGCTGCATCCACGTCTGCAATGGCGAACAACCCAGTGGGGGTTCTTCGTCGTGGATGAACCGGAGCGCGCGCGCACACAACCAGAGCGGGCGGTGGGCAAAATGGAAGACAGTCCCAAATGGATCGGCCATCGAGTCGACATCGGCCAGGTATGGGAGTGAAGGAGGGAGCGGAATGTGGATATCCGTGTCATTAACTAGAGCGGCTCCGATATCTGGATAACAGTCAGAGGCATGGCAACATTCAGTTGCTCCGGCACATACCTAATCTTGCAAGCAGCCAGTAGATCGCGGATGCTAGATCCCTACCTACTGCACGTAGGCAAATGGCATCGAGAAGCTCCTTATCATCCTCTCTGTGATGGGTCCACGCATTGCAGATGCTCTTGATACAGTTTTTCGCCCCATCCAAAGCATTGAGAAGTGCACGGGCGGTAAAATCAAGGTGGGCATTGGGGCTACCCTGTTTGTCTGCTGCCAATGCTCTTAAACTTCCTTGCTCGGGGTGTAGTTGGCTGAATGACGTTTTGGACAGACAGAGAACTGATACCCATACAGGCTGTAACTCCTTCGCCAACTGCAGAGCATTGATCCCGAACGACTGTCCCAAGTCGCACAAATCCAACTGATGCAGTCAGTCTCTACTCTGAGCATCCAGGGGCAACACTCTTACCCATGGCGCTACTTCGTAGCGGTAGTGGCGAAGTAGCTCCAAAGCTTCCGTTGACTTGGAATCGGTTGTGTTGCCTACTTCTCTCGGTGAGAAGGTCGACGAGCGTGGACCGGAAAACGTAGACTGCGTCATCGCCGTAGCACGAATTGCTTCCTGTGGGGTCGGTGAGGCAACAAATTCCGAGAGACCCAAGTCGGACCCCATTATATGGGCATCACCCATGCCTGTGCCCAGTGCTAATAAGCCCGCGACTGCGGATTCGTCCTTGGCGCTGTACTGCACAGCAGTTTGGGTGGTCCTGGTTTGCGAGTATGTGTTTTCTGGAGACCAAAATGTGAACCCAGAGTCGCTGATCTGCGAAGAGGCCTCGAGACTCCTCGATTCAGGTATCACATTGCTCTGAGGCAGGTTCTCTGGCTGCACTGCGACGATTGAGGTGTGCGCACTAGCACTGGAGCTCACTTGTGCGGGAGTCGATGTCTGCTCCGACTGGTCAGGATCTTGAGCTTCTTTCAACGGCCCCTCGTTGATGAACTATGTTGAGGTATCGTGTTAGCATACTCCATGAAGCCAACCATGCGACTCTTACGCGAATTGCATCGTAACTCGCGGTCGCCTCACTCCCCACCTCCGTGGGCGCGACTGTGTGGGCATTTTTTGTCAGAAATGTGAGCTGCGGACCATACTGGCATTGAAAATTGCGAGCAATACAGTTGCGACATCGCGGTTTGCCTTCATCGCCTGTGTCCAGAGTATGTTAGCAAGGAAGCTTCGCAGCGTGGGGGCTAGATACATTTTCGGCGACGAATACGACAACGCATGCACCCGGTCCGACATCGAGTGAGCCGGCGCGATGAAGTGTTCGGTGTCGGCTGGCCTGCCATCACGACCTACCTAGGTAGGTGTGCTGTTGAGTGTTTACCAACGCTAGGTCGAGGCGCAGGTGCAACCGGGCGGAGAAACCCCGATCCGAAACAGGAAGGCATAACCGCCATCACGTGGCACTAGAACTATACAAAACGTGCAAGTGTTTATTCTTTGATTTGGACAAAGACGAAGGTCAATTTTACCATCTCTGCCTGTCAACATCTTCTTCCTATCTTGAACTCAATGCCCGCATTGCTCGGTATTCATCCACAATCCCCGCATATGCAGATGGCCCATACACTCCAGTCAACTCCGTCAGATACCCTCCGCCAAGGCGGTATGGGTTCAAACCGAGGTCGCGAATCAGGAGATCATTGTACTGCCTTTTATATTAGTCATGCATGTTTCTTGATTCTCGTTCCTAGCCGACTTGCCTGAATAGCATCCACCGCGAGACTTGTCCCGGTCAAAGATCCAAGCACGACATCTTCAGAAATAGATTCGTTCATTTCCTCGCGTGAGACATTGACCAGCCAGTCTAGTCCTTCCGTCAGGAACGCAGCTACCCAGAGTGCCTGGACCTCTGCGACAACGGCAATAGTAGATGTCAAAACAATACCGAGGGCGGCGAATGAGCGATCTCCTTCAGCAACGAGCTCGGGTGCTACCATTTGCCGGAATAGGCGATACGGAAGGTATTTATGGCTTCCCGTCCAAGATGGATCTGCGCGGTTGATTATGGTGCAGCCAGTTTCAGCCAATGTTTTTCGGACTACGGCCTCCGATCGCTGGTCCAGCTCCTGCCAAAGTTTCACGCGACCCTTTGTGATCGAGTCCAGTGGATCGAAAAGTCTCTCCGGCGACAGATGCCCATCATATTCAGACGTTCTAGAGTTTATCAGGCCCGAGAGGCCCAATTTGAGACGAAAACTGGACGGTTCGAATGCGATAGACACGATGGGTTTATATCCTGTGGCATGCACAACCAAGTCAACTGGATCGATCTGAGTCCCATCTGCCAAGTGTACGATTGCATCTTTTGTTGGACCTGCTTCACTTTCATCTGTTGTTCCCGAGATGCTAGTTACGACTGAACGATGGATATGCACTTGGGGCAATAGGATGGTGTCCCAGAGATCGGGTTGGTTAGCGATCCCGACACTTGATGCGCACGAAACAACACTTTGGAGATTAGTGACCGGCTAGTCAGAGCACCAGACAATACTTACCTATTTTCTGGTCGAAGCTTGCTCATTTTGGGATCGGAGCTATACCGCGCTAGCTCTTCAAGATTCCGGTCAACCGAGCGCCAGAAAGACCGAATCCACCACCGTCCCAGCGGATTTCCATGGAAAATACGGGCTAGCCACGAACCTTCCATTCGCAAGCTTATTCCCCATCCCTGTGGTGAGCGTAAAATGGATAGTCGTTTCGGGATTTCGTAACAGCATGGGCTGAGATGGCTCAGAAGCCGCGTGCTCGCCGCCTTGTCGCTTGCTACAGTATCCCCATTAGGAAGAGTCGATGTCGGAGGGGCCATCCATGCCGGTCCTGTTGCCCCATCACGAATGATCCAGTGCACTTGCACTGGATTCTTGGGTGTGCATTTCAGATGCAAGTCTGGTGAATTGTGATGCAAGGTTGCGAAGAAATGCACCAGATCAAAAGACGACTTTGCCCCGCCGTAGATCGCAACCGCCCTCAATCTTGGTGCTTGACTGTCGGTTCTCTCTGGTTTTCCGGCTGTATCTGGTAATGGTTGGTACCCCAATTTCTCGCGAGCCCAGTCTCCTACTTGCTTAGCGTGGATGGCAGGTGCGGTCGTTTCAACGAATTCGCCATGCATCTGGGTTGCTGGCAGATTTGGAATCGATGTCAACCCGGTCGCCAAGAGGAGCTTGTCGCAGATGACGGTGATGAGTCGGGGGGATGAAGTGGTGATGCTGATTTCGAGTGTCCATTCTTTGCTTTCGAGGCGGGCAATCTTCTCTACCTAGCGAGGACATGAATTTGGAGCCATTAAACACTTATCTGGGTGATTGTACCTTCCAGTTCAGCCGTATATGTTTCTGCAAGTCCCATTTCGTCACCCATGCGTGTAGATAGTGATTTATCTTCCAGCCTGCGATGAACCGCGGGCCATCGTCGTTTTCCTCTTGTGGGACCACGTCCGCGAGTGGTAAATCACTGAATTCGTACAACCCGTAGGAATTCTGACTGAGAAGATTTGGGTACAGACGCTCTTCTGCCCATGTTCCCCCAAGATCCGATGCGGCATCGATCATTAAAAGGTTGCAATTTGAGGCGTCTCTAATGGGTGACTGCCTCGGAGTCGTGAAACAGACGGGCAGTTCATCTACAATTTCGTTCGCTTGATTTTTCGTTTTTTCTCCATCATAGGCACCCATTACCTGTAAGTAGGTCTTTCCGGCAATGAGGCCGTAGAGCCCTTGGAAAGTCAGTCTTGACCGTGTTAGTTGGGAAAAAGTGCTTACCGGCCCCGACGATCACAACTCGGTCCATATAGACGGATGGCTGTAGAAGTAGAGATTGCAGACTTGGAAGATTCCATATTTATATAGATTATTATAGTAGAAAATTATGCGCAAACCCGTATTCACCGCCCATCATCAAAGCCGTTTCTTTGACCTTTGCTTCTTGCTCTCTTAATATTGTTCTGGTGGGGCCATCGCAACATTGAAGAGCCTCACGTGATCGACGAGTCCTTCCCAATCGATGTGGCATTCATCTCCAAAAATAGTGATATTCGAGTTTTGGGGGGGTTCTTTCGTAAAGTCTGATTATCTTGCCTCGTGTAATATATGGAGGAAGTCTGAGTCCAGAGATTGCAAGTCCCCAGATATATATTCGACGAAGAAGTACCAATTATCAACATTTATGACGAACAAGCTCACCAAAAGATTGGGATCTGAGAGAAAAACTCGATTCACTTGATGCTACTACATATAGTGCCATGGGAGTGAGGTGGGTGAGTTCCCTACCAGATGGATCGACAAAAACAAGGTCAGCTTTCTTACCTGCTTCAAGACTATCAATATGATACTAGTACGATCTGCCTTCTGTTTTAATAGCAAGCGCTTTTTATTATTTGATCATCCTAAGAATATTCAAACTTCATAGTATGAGAATGGTTTTCCGTCGATTGACTATTCACTGATACTGATAACCCAATATAAAAGCAAGCTGGATGCATCCCTGCCCCCTGGCCAGATTGATACTGTAAGCATTCCAATGACTTTTCAAACGTCGATCACTCCTTGGAGCTGTCTCACCCTGGAATACCATTGGCCGCCAACCCTAGCAGTCTAAAACCCTCCTAGTCTAGACGCAAGGGATGTATCCGCGGAGCCGAAAGAAGGACAAGTAAACATTTTCACGCAGGGATAGTTAGCTAATCCAGGTAAATGTCAGAGGGAAATAAACATCGACGAGCGCTTTTCCTGCACCTTCGCTCTATTTGTTTTGTTTTACGCTAGTTTTACCATGTACGGCCTCAAGCAGCTGTATCTTTTGAGCTTCATGCTCTTGGCTGTCTCCGGGAGCAAGGATGACAAGAGAACCACTGTAAGTGCGATGCCTGGCGAAACTTTATCTTGCCTCTCGAGTCTAACGTTTGTCGCAGGTCGGCATTGAGACAGAACAAAAGAGCCGAGCACTGAATGTAGTGCTGGATGAGTGTACTGATGTGGGGGAGGAGTACGTTTTCTTTGCCTCGTCCTTGACAACGTAACTGACGGTATCCAGTGAGGTCTTCACAGTATCCGTCCACAAGAGATGTCGCGTCTTCACGT
This sequence comes from Penicillium lagena, assembly GCF_028827675.1. Classification (NCBI taxonomy): domain Eukaryota; kingdom Fungi; phylum Ascomycota; class Eurotiomycetes; order Eurotiales; family Aspergillaceae; genus Penicillium; species Penicillium lagena. The sequence goes on along the minus strand of NW_026623227.1, from coordinate 177,878 downwards.
ACGTTGACCTAACATTTATCCTCAATGTGTTGTTGCTAACTTCTGCTATTCAGTGGGCCAGATTGCACCGGCCGAAACATGTTGCTCACCCCGGGAGACCATACGTCCAAGGATCCCGTCCCTATTGAGGCCATTTACTGCCACTCGTCGTGAGCAAAACCAGAGTGAAGTCTTTATGAAGAGCCATATATAATTGAGTCTGAAAGCCTGTACCCAGATAATACAATTGATAACTCTAATTCCTTCTTGTGGGATGTTTCCCTCACTGTACACATTCAAGTTTAAAACAATTACCTATTCTCCAAGAATCGGGCACTCTGCCCATATTGTCCAAATGGATCTAAATGTTCTGCGTCAATATCCGAATATGGCGGCTCCACAAATATGCCGCCATCCTGACGGTCAGGTGGCGCTTCAATGGCCAACGGTGATGGTGTTAGAAGTGGACTGGGCGATACCGACAACCCCGGTGATCCGAAAAAGAAGCTTTCCATCGATGCAATCCACGCTGGAGTGGGAGTGGGTGGGCGCTCCCAAGGAACAATGGTCATGTCTCTAGTGACAAGTTCCGAATCCGAAAATGCCGAACAAAGTGAGCTCGTTTCAGGATAGTATTGATCGGTGTACCGCCCCGTGGCCATGGAATTGTCCAGATACTGTAGTACCTGGATATAATCGCTTAGGCGCAGGTCGAAGATGTCAGCCGAAGGTTTCCGACGCTGACCTCGGTCCTCATGAGGACAGAGCTTGGTTATAGACCAAGGGTCATTGGAGGCGTGTTCGGATAGTCGCACTGCACGCTGGACCATGGCGGAGACATGTTTGGTGTCGTATCGAACGCTATATACCCGAATTATACGGGCAAAGTAAATAAGAGATCCTTCATGTCTCTGTCTATCGGCAATCGAACTAGATCGCCGAGCGTTTATGCTCAACAGAACGAAAGGGAGTACGATATGAGCAACCCTGAGAAAGTCAGCATTACTCGATATCAAAAGGTTGTGAGGATACTCATACGCAGTGATGGGGAGATGATCAGCCATCCCGTTCATGATCAAGCACCGAATGCTGTCGGCAACATTTGACAAAGCTTCTGTCAACTCGAATTTGCATCTTTCCAATTGCCTATACACTGAGGGAGACACAAAACTCAAAGTTCCAGTCAGGCGACAGACGTGGTTACAGAGTGCCATACGAGCAGACCTTGGAATGGTTAGCGATGATTTATCACTGCGAATGAAGGGACCTCACCGGTAGTACATCGTCAGCAAGTGTCCATATAGAACCAGTGAGGAATGAAGCGGTCGGTCTTTTACATTCATGGCCATAGAGCAGCTTTGCTCCCACATCAGTAGACGCAATTTGGCTTGTTCGATGGCACCAAGCGTTTCATTAGTGTCTCCTTGATCTCTGTGCTGGTACCGGGTGCTTGGGTAGACGATCGACAGCACGTCGGTCACGACGACGGCTAGCTGGCACAGGGAGGCCATAACTCGGCAGAGTGCAGCCTTGACATGCGGTGGATAGACTTCTGACTGTTGGATCTCATCTTCCAGATCACTTTCCCCCAAGCATGGCTGGCGGAGGTCAAATTCATCGGGAAGGATTTGTAGTGGGCGTCGCACGGCTAGCGCCAGAGTGCGATCTCTCATTAAGCAGCTCCACCAGAGCCTTTTTAAAGCATTTTTGTCCCGCCGAGTCTGTATATCTTCGTAATAATACTGATGTGCCATTTCTGCCTTTGCGTTCTGGATGGCAGTGGTCATCCATCTTGTATCGGCAGTCGATGGCGACGAGTAGTATGTTAGCAGCAAGGATGCCTGTGCAATCACATAAGAGTCTTTTTCAACCCCGGCATCGTACAAGGCCTATCTGTTGTTAGCGGCTGGGAATTGTTCAGGCAACTTCTAGTGCCAACCTTGGCTTTTTGATAAAAGGCATTGCGAGCCTCAAGCAGGGACTCATAACCACACTGACGAGCAGTTTCGACAGGAACATACTGCTAACAGTAAGCTTCCAACCCTGGCATACAGAAGATCGTCTTACGCTGGCACTGGTGAAGAGCATCGCCTGAAAGAGCAACAGGGACCATCGGCCTTGAGTGTCGTTTCGGCGCTGGTATATCTCCCAGAATAAGGCTTCGTCCACGACTGGGGAGCAAGGTTGAACATAGAGAAAATAATGCCGCACAAAACTATCTAGTGCTACCCTACCCGGGACATGCAGACATCCTTGTGCTTCGAGTTGGCCAAGGGTTGCCGGTGTCAGCTGGTAAATGTCCCCGGCACTCAGAAACTCGTGGAGAGAGAATGGATCCATGGCATTCGGTGACGGGCTGGGATTGCTCTCTGCATCCGGTGGGCTTTCTTGGATAGCCGGCTCCGTTGGCGCCGGACGGCGTTTTCTCCGCGACGGGCGGAACGTGCACGCTTTGGAATCGAGGCGGCAGTTGGTACATGGGAAACCATTTGCAACGCCATCGCAACGGACTTTGCGCTCGTGGCATACTTCGCATGCGACACGGGCTCGCCTGGAGCGTCGGCTAGCGTAGGCACTGGAAATTGACGCCATGAGAATTCTCGAGCCGGGAGTTGCAGCCGCGAAGTTTCCCCTCGTTTTTTGCCCCAGAAATAAAAGGCTCGGGGGACCGTGCGAGACCCACATCGGATCCGGAGGAGTATGTAGTTTCTATCAGGTACTGGATTTAGATTGTTCTTATTATCTCCGTGTCTTATAGTCTTATCTTCACAAAGAAACTTCCGTGTCATCCACCACCAGCACCTTGATACTCCCGTTGCGAGGGTCGGCACAGAGATGCAACGCATACTGCGCTTTCTCCAACGGGAAAACATGCGAGACGAGCTTCTTCAAGTCGAGAATGCCTCCGCTGAGGCAAGCAATCGCGGGCGGCCAGGTGTCCCGGTACCGATTGATAAAACGCAAGTCAATCTAGTAGAGTCAGCAACGAATCCTCCGCACGCATGGTCCGGAGGAGGAGCTCACCTCGGCAAGGGAAATATGCATAAAGGGCAGATTATTCATGATGGTCTTGCCCACCCCTATCACCATCACCGTACCGCCTCGCCGTGCCGTGTATGCCGCCGTACACACGCTGCTCTCTACCCCTGTGCACTCCAGGACCGTCTCCGGCGCAACATACTCATCCTCCCCAAACAGGGCTCGGATCGCGCGGGCATTCTCCTGCGCATCTTTTGCGACATCAACTCGGTAAGTGACACAGGACGGCACCAAGTCCTTAGCAAAGGCTAACCGGCCGGGCTCTACATCCGTCACGACAATGGGGTGAGCTCCCGAAGCCCGCGCCGCGGCCAGCGCGATCAACCCAATGGGTCCAGCACCACAAACCACCACACCACGGCCCAGAGATAGCCCTGCTGTCTTGATCCCATGCATCACCACCGAGAGTGGCTCCAGGAGAGCGCCCTCGGCAAAGCTGACATTATCCGGCAGTTTGTGCAGCCACTTGGCCGGGTGCAGTTTGTAGCGCTGAATGGTACCATCGTAGGGGTAGACGCCGGCAAATTGGACATCCTCACACAAATTGTAGCGGCCTTCATTGCAGAGAAAGCAGTGCTCGCACGGAACGCCGGGCTCGACTGCTACTCGGTCGCCTAGCTTACGCCTGTTAGTGATGGTCCTGTCAGCCCTCGATGGAAGCACACTCACCCGGTTTCAAACGAGTGACGCCCTCGCCGCATTGGAGAACCACTCCGGCTGCCTCGTGGCCGATAATGCAGTCGCCTTCAAACATGAGTGACCCGATGCGCCCGGTTTTCCAGAAATGAATGTCGGATCCACAGATCCCTGTGGCTTTGATGTGCACCAAAGCCTCCCCCGTCGTGGAGCGTAGACAGGCGCCTCCACGGATTTCAATTTATGATCGGCTGTCACCTGGAGACACGGATTCGGGAACGCGGTCGGGATCACGGTGCGGTCGCCGGCCCTCGACTTCGCGATGTCCTGCTGGCCGCTGACTGGGTCTACCAGGACAGAGGGTGCCATGCCGATGTGTAGAGGAAATTGTTTGCGACCATGGGGGATTGTTCTATCTTTATGGCTTGTCTCCGTCTGCGTTCCTGATTGTAGCCAACCGGGCCCGGAGCGGTCTCACCTGCCCGTTCGGGTACCCAGCGGTTGCGCCTACCCGATCGGGTGCCTGCCTGATCTGATGCTGTTGTGTTTGTCGCACCTGGCGTACTTAATGGCTTCCTTCCGTCTTTCTTTCCTTCTTTCTCCCGACCGACATTATGACCGTGCAACAGCCTCGCGGCAACGGCCCTTCGACGTCGGCCCTGCCTCTGGTCCAGCAGGTGTCCAAGGACCATGACCTGGTGCTCAAGACGGTTCGCCTCCTGATCGCGGATCTGTGCCAGCAGTTCAATGGTGGTCATCCCGGGTGAGTGTCTGTCACGAAGACCTTTTGATGGGTCGCTGATCGAGTATTAGCGGTGCGATTGGCATGGCCGCTATCGGCGTTGCGCTGTGGAAGTATGTGATGCGCTATGCACCCCATACCCCAGACTTTTTCAACCGGGACCGCTTCATTCTGTCCAATGGTCAGTACTGATGGGGAGGAAAAGAGAGATCCGGAATTGACACAGACTACACAGGCCATACCTGCCTCTTCCAGTATACCTTCCTTCATCTCACGGGCTACAAGGCCATGACATTCGACCAGCTCAAGTCATATCACTCGGACCGCGTGGACGCACTGTGCCCTGGACACCCAGAGATCGAACATGAAGGGATTGAGGTGACGACTGGACCGCTGGGACAGGGGGTTGCCAACGCCGTAGGGTTGGCGATGGCGACCAAGAACCTGGCCGCCACCTACAATCGGCCCGGATACGACATGGTGTCCAACCACACTTGGTGCATGATTGGAGATGCTTGTTTGCAGGAAGGCGTAGGTCTTGAGGCCATTTCGCTGGCAGGTCACCTGCGCCTCAACAACCTCACCGTGATTTACGACAATAACCAGATCACTTGCGACGGGTCTGTCGATCTCACCAACACGGAGGATGTCAATGCCAAAATGCGCGCATGCGGCTGGAATGTGATCGACGTGGAGGATGGATGCTTTGACATCGAGGGGCTTGTCCGGGCTCTGGAGCAGGCCCTCGCTTCGACCGACAAGCCGACCTTCATCAATGTTAGAACAGTCATCGGTCTGCACAGCAATGTGGAGGGCACAGCTGCCGCGCACGGTGCTGCTTTCGGTCCCAAGTGTGTCGCCGATATGAAAATTGCCTACGATTTCAACCAGGAAGAGCACTTCGTGATCGGCGATACCGTGCGTCAGTTCTTTGAGAACCTCCCTGCTCGGGGCGAGCAATGGGTGCAGACATGGAACCAGCTGCTAAGCGATTATGTCACTCAGTATCCTGACCTTGGGGCCGAGTTTCAGACCCGGGTTCGTGGAGAATTGCCGGTAAACTGGCAGCAGCTCATCCCAAGCAGCTTCCCGAATAAACCAACAGCTTCACGCGCGTCGTCGGGCCTCATTTTTAACCCGATCGCAAAAGAAGTCAAGTCTTTTATGGTCGGAACAGCTGATTTGTCACCTTCTGTGAACATGGTCTGGCCAGACAAAGTGGATTTCCAGCATGTAAGTCTCTCCATTTTTTGCAGACCATTATGGTGGGCCGATTTCCTAACATGAACTATAGCCCGACTTGCGCACGACTTGCAACCTCAACGGGAACTACTCTGGCAGATATATCCATTATGGTGTTCGAGAACACGCGATGTGCGCCATCTCCAATGGGTTGGCCGCCTACGCGCCCAACACCATTATCCCCGTTACTTCATCGTTCTTTATGTTTTACCTGTATGCAGCTCCCGCAGTGCGTATGGGAGCCCTCCAGCATCTTCAGATTATTCACTGCGCTACCCACGACTCAATCGGTATGGGTGAGGACGGCCCAACTCACCAGCCTATTGAACTGGCTGCCCTGTACCGGGCCATGCCAAATCTGTTATATATCCGCCCTGGTGACAGCGAGGAAACGGCCGGTGCATGGCTGGCTGCGATCGGTGCAAAGAAGACCCCCAGCATCATCTCGACTTCGCGGCATGCGTTACCTCAGCTTTCACAAACCCGTCGGGATGGTGTGGCACACGGTGCTTACGTCCTGACAGAAGAAGACTCGGCAGCAGTGACCTTGATCGGCGTTGGGGCCGAGCTCTCCTTTGCAGTCGACGTGGCCCGACAATTGAAGGAGCAGAATGGTATTACTGCCCGCGTGATTAGCTTCCCATGTCAGCGTCTTTTCGAGCAACAGTCGCTCGAGTACAAGCGTGACACCTTGAGACGCCATCGCGGTATCCCTGCAGTGGTGATTGAGCCTTATGCACCTAACGGGTGGGAGCGATATGCTGATGCAGGGATCTGTGTCAAGCGGTTCGGCCACAGTCTGCCGGGCAAGGCGGCCTACAAGTTCTTCGGATACGAAGTTGACGTGTTGACGACCAAGGTAGAGGGCTACCTGGAGAGGTTGCAAGGGGACGAGTTGCTGCGCGGGGAGTTTGTCGAGCTCTAGTTTTGATTCAATTGGGGGTGATGAGCTTGAGGTGTTCATAGAAGATCTTCTTACGATATCATAGCCTGGAAAGGGATCTGGCATACTATGAACAAAATAGACCACTGCTTTCATTGTTTTTTTTCCAAGTCCGTTTTTTAGTGGGGTAGTTAGTATGTATGTATGATGTCTTCTATCCAATGGAAATTATCCCCTCTTGGTGGCTGAGTGGGGGCAACCCGCTCCCCAATTCGGCAGTTGGAAACGCGGGATTTGGCAATAGAATAGAGTGAATGCCAGGCGTCGCTTTCTCCTAGAGCCCCTCTATATATGTATTTGCAATGGAAATTAGGGCTTTCTTGAGCCACGTTTGGGACCTTCATAAGCAAACTAGCCATGGAATAGTCACTGTTTCCGCTGTTTTGATTGGTCTATTTCTCTGATAGGGCAGCACCGTCCTCACCTTCTTGCATGCATAGCGAGTCTAAGAATGCCATGCCATACATCTAACTCGCACAATACTTCAAGGCCATCAGTTAACAATAATGTCTTTGAGATCTTAGTACCTACGATGTACAAGCATGTAGCTCCAAACCCAGCCCTAATGAAGGCTTGGCGCTTGCTTATTTGGCCAAGGACCCGTTTGCTGACTAACCTTTTTTTTTCCGGCAAAATTAGCTATGAAGACAACGGGACTTTTTAACAGATGCAATCTTAATTTTGTGTTGCTGCCAACGGATCAATAATCGAAATGTTGCTCTTACCTACTAACGGTTCGTTGGTTTCTCGTGTGTCGCCACCAGCCGCGTTCTCTTTACTTTCAGGGTTCTGGTCGTTGCTTTAGCTAATGAGAATGGCTCGATTGCGGCAGACAAGTGGGTACCTTGCCTGATGGATGTCCGGTCACCACCCAAAAAAAAAAAAAAAAAAAAAAAATAACGAAAACGGCCATAAGAAAAAAAAAACCTTTACCAAATTTACCTCCACAAAAAGTTGGCCTCCTGCTGATCTAGTCCAGCGCTCAGTTGGTCTGAATCTCACGCCGCGGCCAGGCATGGCAACTCAAGAGAATGCTCCTGCGGCCCATACCGTGAAAGCGGTCTCCGAGGATGTCAAAAATCCTTGTCCGGACACCAAATCGACTGACGCGGAGCAGCATCATGCCCCCAACTCTGCTGCTCCGGGGGAGCTGAAGCGCAAGCTGAAAAGTCGACATCTGCAAATGATCGCGATTGGTTCGTATGCTTTTCAAAGAAATACTCCCAATAGCTACTAACAACCTGTTCAGGCGGAACTATTGGCACCGGTAAGCTCAGCAAACGCATGCTGCGGTCCGATGGTACTAACAAATTCAGGTCTTTTCATCTCCAGTGGCACGGCAATCGCCTACTCAGGGCCGGCAGGAGCTTTGATAGCCTACATTTTCGTGGGTTCCATCGTATACTCCGTCATGACCTCCCTTGGCGAAGTCGCAACCTATATCCCAGTCCCCGGTGCCTTCACATCATACGCCGCTCGATTAATTGACCCAAGCCTCGGATTTTCCATGGGCTGGATCTACTGGTTTAACTGGGCATCCACATTTGCAGTGGAGCTGACCGCATCGGGAGCTATTATCCAGTATTGGGACCCGAGTCTGAATATTGCCATCTTTATTGGAGTCTTTTGGGTTTTTATTACCGCTCTGAACTTTCTGCCTGTCTCATGGTATGGTGAGCTGGAATTTTGGTTCTCAACCATCAAAGTGGCGACTGTCATTGGATTCATGCTTTTCGCCATTGCGGTGGACTGTGGAGTTGGCAAACAGGGATATCTAGGGTTCAGCACATGGGAAAACCCTGGCGCGTTTAATACGCATATAATTTCCAGCCCGGAATCGGTGGGCAAATTCGTGGGATTCTGGGCCGTACTTGTCCAGGCCGGGTTTAGCTACCAAGGCACCGAGCTAGTCGGCGTGGCGGCAGGTGAAACTGAGGACCCCCAACGCACTGTCCCATCCGCCATTCGCAAGACCTTCGTCCGCATTCTTCTTTTCTTTGTGTTGACCATCTTCTTCATTGGACTTGTTGTCCCATATGACAACAAACACCTAACAACCGACACCTCCAATGCCTCGTCTTCGCCAATGGTCATTGCAGCCAACCTAGCGGGGGTGAAAGTACTGCCAGGCCTGATCAACGCAGTCCTTCTGACAGTAGTTCTGTCGGCAGCTAACTCCAATGTGTACAGTGGCAGCCGAATCTTGACTGGACTGGCACGTGAAGGATTTGCCCCACGATGCTTCGCATCTGTGACGCAGAAAGGCGTGCCTTACTGGAGTGTCTCGCTCACTGCAGCCTTTGGTCTCCTTGGGTTCATGAACGTCTCCACCTCGGCGGGCCAGGTTTTCAATTGGCTAGTGAATCTTTCCAGTGTGGCGGGATTTGTGACATGGTCTTCGATAAACGCTTGTCATATCGCATTCATGCGCGCCTTGGCCAAACAGGGGATCTCTCGCGATACGCTTCCCTACAAAGCCTGGTTCCAGCCATACCTGGCTTGGTATGGGCTCTTTTTCAACATCCTCATTGCCTTGACGCAGGGATTTACTTCTTTCATCCCTAGCTTCCGTGTTTCTGATTTTTTCTTTGCCTATATCTGTCCGATCGTGTTTGTTGCTCTCTACATCGCGCATAAGGTGATCATGAGGACCCATTTTGTTTCCGCCTCCGAGGCGGATCTTCAAACTGGTCGCTTGCATTACGAGAAGGATCTTACGCCCCCCAAAGTGTGGTATCTGAGAATTTGGGGTTGGGTGGCAAAATAACAGTAATCAATGCTGTGTATATTCTATGAGGCAGGTACATTTTTGCTGTCAATAATTCTCAAGAGTAGCCAAACCACAGTGGCCTTTCAATAAATGTCAGTATATGAGCATTCTGCAGTATAAATGAATAGATATGACCTGATATATGTATTTTTAACCGTTTGGCACAAAAAAATGCTCTGTACTCCAATGCCAATATGTCAAGGGCCGCGATTATTCCACATCTTATCAATCTCCCGTCAAAAGACGCACATTTACACCCATTTAAACTGTCGTGCGACAACACATATTCCGCCCATGAGTGCCGTCACACCTGTACACACCACAAGTGTGCCATATCCGCTCCCATATGCTCCCCATGCGCGACCCTTCCAAACATCAGCCTTGAGAAGGGCCTCACTCAGTGGGCCACTAGCCACATTGCCTATCCCCCGACCGGTTTCCATGAATGGGAAAATGACGGTCGCATCCGCAGACGGGTTCGCGCGCTGGATCTCCTGTGAAATACCCGACCATGTGGAAGAGAAGCCGCCGGCGAGTAAGCCGTAGGCAACGCAGAACACATACAATGGCGGGATAGAAGTGGCGAACCCCCAGACAAAGAAGACAGACACGACAGTACCGAAAGTTGAAAGCATGAGGCAGGTGGTAACATGATATCGATCGGAGAGGAAACCCACGAAGACACAGCCGAAGACCGAAGCGAGATTGACAAGGGTCACCGTCAATGAGGACAAGAAGTCATTTGCACCCAAACTGCGAGCGTATGTAGGAAGATAGAGTGTAGGCAAGAAGAAGCCCAGAGCCTCTAGAGTGTTCCCAAGCTGGTATATTAAGTAGACTTTGTTGTAGAGGAAATGAAAATTGAGTCGATGGTGACATGCCGACTCGGTAATCGGCAGGCGTGGTCTGTGGAAATAGAGGAAAGGCAAGGCAAGAACAAACAGTGCTACCGCTGACGCACGAAGTGTTGTTTCGATGCCATATTGATCCAAAAGCCATTGTAAGGCCAGCGGGAAAATAATACCCGACAACCCAGATCCAGCCTGATAACATTTGTTAGCTTCTCAATTGAGTCATCTGGGGGTATCTTCAATCTGCCTACCCAAACAAGTCCAAACGCAAGGCCTTTTCGCTTGTCAAACCACTCTGCCATGAATAGGATTGATGGTGTATAGCATAAACAGCCACCAGTTCCAAACGCAATGCCTTGTGACAAGATGAGATGGGTGACGTTTGTGGAGTACGAGCTTAGGGCTAGCGAGAGACACATTATAACCACGCCCATTGTCGATACCCATCGTGCTATCCAGGGAACGAGAATCATTATCACTATTGCTAGTGGAGCAATCAAATACGCAATTCCCTATCAGGTTCGTAAGTCGGCGACCGAGTTGAGTTTAGGAGCACTCAAACTCACCATCGCACAGGTCCCAATGACAGCAATATTTTCTGATCCTTGAAATGGTTCATGCGTGCTATAGTAATCTTGGAAAATTCCAAACGCAAAAGCATACCCTATAGTAACATTAGTCTCTGCTATCTCCTATCTGGTGGTTTTTGTCATCAGCATACCCCACACAATGGCCTCAAGCACTGCTGAGGCCGTTAGAAAGAGCCATGCGTGAATACCTCCATCTATAGGAGGTAACCCTGTCTGCTCAGGGTTGATTTTCCTGTCGGACTGTTGGTCGGAGGGTTCAGAGCACTGTGCCTCGAGGCTGCGACTAGTAACGCTGGTGGGATATTCTTTGTGATCCATGATACCCAGCCTGAGACTCAAGCAATTTCAAGAAGTGTGTAACAGAAACGAGGCAAATAGAGTATTGTAGGAAACCTTAGATAAAGCAACCATCACAAGGGTGAGAAAGTGGCTTTGCTTGGACTGGCAAAGAAGTCGAATCGGAAAGGGAAACAGCATGTACTTGTCTAGGAGCTAACAGGATGACGAAATAAATTTTCCTGCATGAAATGTCAATCACTATGGGCGGTCCACTGAGCCGTCACAAGGGCACAGACTTGGCATCCTAGTGGGTTCGTCCCCAGTAATGTGATACTCACCCCTAGATCTGCTATCAAGCCATTTATCCCGTCACGAGTCGGGAAGCTGTATGTAGTGCTACATTCATCGGCATGGTCTACTCCGCGGCCCGTGCTCTTAGCCGCGTGGTCAATGTAGAAACAGATAGTGCATCTATAACTCGCATTGCTTGACCTGCCTGAAGGTAGGGAACAGAAATGGATATTTTGGTATGGCCGGCCTGCGTTGGCAGAGACGAGTGACAAATTTCGAGGCCAATTTGGTCTCTGGCCAGCCAAGCAGCCGCGCAACACGCTTGACTCTCTGGACTCAAGGGGGCAATGGAATGTTGATCATAGTCACTGCATTTCCGAACTGGTGGTTTCGGAGAGTTCCCCGCCTGATAAGGGGCATCCCAGCGGACCCTATTGGCAGGAGATACGACAAGAGGTTATTGATCTGTGAAAAGAGGATTCCCTTGCGTGGGGAGCTCGGGCGTTATGTATGTTGATCGACCGGGAGCTGGCAAATGTCCGAGGCACACCAACTTAGGTGGGGGCTCCCACGACACAAAAGTCCCATCACTTCCCAGAAAGCAAAAAATCAAAGCTCTACTTGAATTTCTTGGCATTGTAGTATTTTGATGTTTCTATTTGCAAATGAGGTAAAAATATATTTTCGCTTCGGTAACTTGGTCAAGCCGGGGAGCTACCTGTATGTATTATGTACTAGCATTCCTGGAGGCGGAGTTGCTTCCACATCGCCCATCGAGCTTTGTCCAAACTCCTTCAATCAACAATTCTTGGTAGTTCAAGTCCCCGCCGTAGGAACGGCCATCCGATGCGAAGCCTTAAACAACCTCTTCCTGTTGCAATAATTATAGCACTATTCCTATATCACATCACAGGAGAGCATAACTCAGAGAGATTATTAATTTGGAATTTATTTAGGATTTAGGTGCAAGAACCATGAAGCTCCCCGGAAGATCTGGTGAGGTTGATGTGCAGGTGAATAGATGTAACGAAGCACCAAGAGACAAAATGCAGCAGTCATATCGAAAGACAGGCTCCGTATTCCTTCCGTTTAGATCTAATCCCATCTATTACTTGATTCATTTACGCGGCGATGCACTAAGCGCAAGGAATTGCCTCTCGAAGCCTAGATTGTTCGCCTGGGACATCAGCTTCTCCCCAATAGCCTCAAGCTCAATTTTCTTGATTTAAACATAGTGTGATATAGTCTATATCCAAGAATATGGCATATTGTCAATGTCAGTTTACGTTCTGCGTGTTGGCGCTATTTACCATAGGGTGATGAGGTTTCAATAGCATACATACACTAAATATAAATATACACATTGCTTGGGACACCATTAGTGGATCTTGCGAAGATTCATCCAAAGCTTTTTCTTGAGTAAATCCAACTTAACCTCTTCTCACAGCCCGTTTGGGTTGTAATCCAGAAACATATTGCTACGATTGTCATTTAAACCCTGTAGTTTACAGTGTTAAGTTAACTTTGAGGATTTTTTCCAGGTCCAACAAATCATTTTCTTGGAGCTACAGTACCCACCGAATATTGTAAATTCTTTATAAAATCCTGTAACAAACCGAACAAGTTAATTTAACATAATTGAGGAGTTACAATATTCGTCTATATGAACGCCCTTTTTGTTGCAACCCTTTGAATGTGGGCTGAAATCGAGCCGCTCTAGTCCCCCCACCGCCACGCCAGGATCGTTCCGCCTCGAATCCGGCAATAATGGCTCAACCTAAGTGCCGACAATGATCTGGTTTATGTTTCCGGTTCAATCTTCGTTGTTCTCTGCAAAGGCAGCCAGATCCCTGAAAGCCTGCTGTACATAGACTTACATGCGCCAGTGACGAATACCACTGGCGTACCTGCGCAGGAGATCCCCAGGAGAATGTACATTCTATCTCAGGTCCTTCAGACGGGTTGTCTTTCATCTTCTAACTAAACCGAGGTCCGAGGCAGCCTTGCAGTGCGGCACTATTATTATACATGCCCTGAGTACTCGGCTTGCCGATCGAACAACCGACTGTCGGAGGTGGATCCGGAAAAAACGGATATAGATGCTCCACTCTGTGGACCAGCGATGTCTTCGTCCAGCAATCATCGAGCTGCGTCTCCTATGGCAAGCTGCTGAAATATCATATACAAAGCATTTATAGTTTAATCCTCCGAGGAAGAGTCTATTTTCATTTCCTTAAACCGGCAGCGTCGCTTCAGCCATAGTCGGCATCTAAAAAGATTGCAGCAGCTTGGTAATATCGTGGCCCAGTATGACGATGGAAAAAGATGTGGAAGCATCGCGCCCGCCGCGCATACCTTATTGGCAAATTATGACTGACCAGTGTGTGGTAATTATTTGAATTGGACAGGTGAAATCCGCAATGATGCTAATATCTTCTCAAGGTCACCCCAGAAATCATTGACTACCCGTACGCGGGCTCTGGCACAGAAGAAAGCCCCTACATAGTGGAATGGATTCCCCATGATCCGCGCAACCCGATGAACTTCCCAACGCACCGGAAATGGGTGTATACTGTGACAGTTGCTTTCTCCACCTTGGCTGTCTCACTGGCGTCCTCCGCATACGCAGGGGGAATTAGTGAGGTGCTGACGGATCTGAATGTGAGGCAGGAGGTTGCAACGTTGGGTGTGTCTCTGTTCGTGCTTGGATTTGCGGTCGGTCCCTTGCTATGGGCACCGCTCAGCGAGCTCATCGGCCGTCAGATTGTGTTTCTGGTTACATTCTTTTCGCTCTCTGTATTCTGCGCGGGAGCAGCGGGGTCACACAATATCTGGACTTTGGTTATTCTCCGATTCCTTGCAGCATCCTTTGGCTCGTCGCCTCTTACGAATGCTGGCGGTGTCATCGCCGATATCTTTCCTGCGGACCAGCGCGGTCTGGCAACCAGCCTTTTCGCCGGTGCACCTTTTCTTGGTCCATCCCTTGGTCCTGTTATTGGTGGCTTCCTCGGTGAGAATGCTGGCTGGCGATGGGTGCAGGGCTTTCTCGCTGTATTCACAGGACTAATCTGGATGGTCGAAGGGCTCATTATTCCTGAAACTTATGCACCACTGCTGTTAAGAAAGCGTGCTGAGCGCCTCTCGGCCATCACAGGCAAAATCTACCGCAGTAAGCTAGAAGCCGAGCGTGGCAAGGTGCCCGTTAGTGACATGTTTAGTGCCGCGCTTGGTCGACCATGGATTTTGTTATTTGCCGAGCCCATCGTCCTATTGCTTTCACTTTACATGGCTATTATCTACGGAACGCTCTATATGCTCTTTGATGCGTTCCCTATTGTCTTCCAGGAGATTCGTGGCTGGAGCGAGGGAATTGGCAGCTTGCCTTTCCTAGCCGTGATGATCGGAATGATGATAGCTGTCGGAGTCAACATGTATGATAACGAGCGTTATGTGCGTATCCACAAGAAGCATAATGGGTTCGCACCACCAGAAGCTCGTCTTCCGCCAACTATGTGGGGTGGACTCGCGATCCCAATTGGACTATTCTGGTTTGCATGGACCAACTATCCGTCTATCCCATGGATTGTCAGCGTCCTGGCGACAGCGCCCTTTGGATTTGGCATGGTTCTAGTGTTCTTAGGAATCATGAACTATTTGATCGACGCTTACACTATCTATGCAGCATCAGTTCTCGCGGCCAATTCGATTATTCGATCATGCTTCGGGGCTGTATTCCCACTTTTCACGACCTACATGTTCCAGAATCTTGGGATACATTGGGCATCATGCATTCCAGCATTCCTTGCCGTCGCGTGTGTCCCATTTCCCTTCTTCTTTTATCGATACGGCCATGTTGTACGCCGTAAATGCAAGTACGCTGCCGAAGCAGAAGACTTCATACGCTCGCTGGCCCAGAACGCCAGTGACCCTAAGGTTGATGACGACAATGAGGCTGAAGTTGAAGCTGAGGTGGCTGCCAATCAAGGCGCCGTCCCAGAGACTTACAACTCTGCATATGAGGACTCATTTAGCTCTCATTCGTCCCTGGAACGCATTGAGACAGCCTACGATGCCAATCCTTACGATATTGATCACGTCAACACGCGCAACTCGGCCATCACACAGCGGTCGCGATTAAACCAAGGTCGTCGGCATGGGCCTTTTGGCTTTGGGCGGAAGTGAATTTGAATTGTTTATCACACAAGTGATAATAAGATCTTGTCATGTTGAGGATGCGCCGTCAGATTTCCTAGATTTGTTACAATTTATAGTCAACACTTTCAAGTGCGGTCTGCAGTAGACCGAGAAGAAGTAATGAAATATCACTACAAACCGACTATATATTGGAGCGGGGGAGTAGGGCGCACAATGGCATGTCAGGTCAGAACTGACCGGCCGACAGAGAACCAGGGTGGAATTCGGTCAGCGTAGAGCCGAACGCGCCAACTGAGTAGAATGGTGAAGTAATCAAACGTTGTATTCTCTTCTGTATATTGAGCATGTGTATGATGGTAGAATCTAGGATACAGTAGTTCCGTCCTCCATGTCGATTCCCTATCTGTAAGGCCAAAACATATCACGTGATCGCCGAGCGCCAGCCCGGCTGCAATATCTGCAAGAATCATTGGAAAGATTGCCAGAAGATATGCTAAGTTCACAGGGGGTCCCAGTCAACTAATGTCTAATAGCCGGCCGCATTGGGGAGCTTTTCCGGCGCATCATGACGGAAAGTGTTGGTGATCAAATTGCTGAAGGAGGGCGACCAATCCACGCGTGGAGTCAGGGTCTCCAGACCCCAAAGCTCGGAAACAAACTTGAGAATGGAGGTGTGGGTGAACTCGTTCTCCCCTGAGCTGGGCTTGTTCTGAACTACGCCCTTCTCGACCCATGGAGAAATCAACATAGTGGGCACGCGAATGCCCAGGCGATCAAAGTGGAAG
Organism: Penicillium lagena; assembly: GCF_028827675.1. Taxonomy (NCBI): domain Eukaryota; kingdom Fungi; phylum Ascomycota; class Eurotiomycetes; order Eurotiales; family Aspergillaceae; genus Penicillium; species Penicillium lagena. Next base: position 161,576 of record NW_026623227.1, on the reverse strand, counting down.
GTGTAATTCTTGCCATCGGGGGCTTGTTCGACGTAAGGCAGGTTGTCGCCAGGAGGCACTCCAGTCGGCGGAGGAACATGGTCTGCAAAGCCTCCGTGTTCGTCCCACGTCACCTATACTGGAGTTAGTATGGAGGAAAAAGGTTTATGCTGAGGTTGGGTCCACTGCTCACAATGAACAGAGTATCTTTCCACTGCGGCGAGTTGCGAATGGCCTCATAGATCCCCTTCATGAAGTTCTCGCCCATGTTGATCGGGGATTTGGGGTGCATAGACATGTAGTCACAGCACTCCGGGTTGATCCAAGTAAACTGCGGTAGCTTTCCTGCTTTGGCATCCTCATAGAAACGGTCAATAGGCAAGACATTCGTCTTTCCCTTGCCAGACTTATGGGTCCATTCATAGAACAATGAATCGGGTAGGAAACTCGAGCTCCCCAAGTTTGTGGTGTTTTGGTAGTTGATCCAGCTGATGTTGTTCTCAGACAACTGCTGGAAGATTGACTTCTGGGGTAGCTTGGAATCATAGAAATCCTCGTCGTTGGTGCCGTGTCCATGTGAAGTACCTGACGTCAAATACGCACGGTTGGGGTCTGTCGGTCCGGGAATCGAGGCGAACCAGCGGTCGAACAGCACAAAGTTCTCCGCCATTGCATTGGTGACGGGCACCATGTCGGGCTGGTAGTAGTTGATCACCTCGGCAGCCTCCATCATTTTGCCCTCCAGGTCGTAGTAGGCACTCTGTTCGGTGACAAAGCCGTTCATGGAGGACTCGGCATTAGGAGCAGGATGGTAGTTACCAAAAACCTGCATGTTCCCGCCCGTGATGCTGTGATCGGGGTCATCTTTGGCGATATTCTTGGCGGTGCCAGCCGCGCAAACCGGGTGGGAATTCGCCACGGACACATTGGCCGGATTGCAGTATGATCTGTTAACCAGACCGTCAATGTTGGGGTTGTAGGTTAAGCCACCGGCAAGGGTGTCGAAGGAGCGGTTCTCTTGCACCAACACGACCACATTCTTGATGTTGCTCATGCCGGAGTGCGCAGCGGCGCCGAGCCCGAAGGCAAGCAAGGTGAGCGGGAGTGCCATGATGGCTGGTATGTGCAAATGGTGGATGTGTCGAACGATGGGCATCATTATCTTTAACCCTTATATGATAGTCTGTCTCCGCCGTCGGGGTCACATCGTGCGTGGAGTCGCATCCACAGCATCTGCGCAATCGGAACATTATTACTACGTAAATCTGCCTCGTGAAGATCGAGCCCTGTCGATCATTAACTGCTCTAGGGGTGGAGGTCTGAACTTCCAGCGGTCGCGAGGCTGTGATTGGCGTTCTTACTCTCCCCTGTCCCTGATTGACTTCCACACATGCCGTCATCGGGACGTTGGGGAAGAGCCGCGGACCTCAGCCAAAACTTAGAATAGCAATACCTCACGCGAGCATTATTATTATTGAAGTTCCGAAAACCTCGCGTTTAGAGATGGAGTTCCCCGCCCCCAAAAGCTGGACTTAAGGCTGCCGCCTAGAAAACTGGGCTAGGTGGATCAAGCGATGATTCGGACTAGCCCGACAGTATATTAACCAAATGGGAAGACAAAACTGGGCCCTTGTGCCAAAAAGTAAGTAATGCTACCGTAGGCCACGCACCCGCCGATCCCACCACGTGAGTTTTCGGAAAACTGGCAGCTCATCGCGACTGACCTTGACAAATGCCATGGGCCTGGTTCGTCGCTTGCGGGATCTCGGTCCACATACCTAGTTAATTAGTTGTGGGAAGATGGTATCCGCCTAGAGGTGGCTAATCAGGCAAAGCGCTCATGGACCTGCCGATTTAAGAGATCGACGATGCGGAGTTGGTAGATAATTCTGCTTAAGAGAGTTCAATGACTACTAGATATGGCACGTTATTCTGCGACTAGTTATTATTGTTGTTATCTTGTTAGTAAGGTGCTATACTATGCAGGAATGCTACAAGGCACAAGGCACTGATTTCCAGGGTATCGGAGAAATCGAATTGGCATTAGGAAGACTGTCGATGTGTGTAAACGCACATCACACATGAGATATAGCTATTAAAATTTGGCTTTAGCCCGCTCCGCAGCCTTCACCTCCTTCTTTGGACCCGCAAATCCGAATATATACGCTGCTATTTTGCGCATTTGGATCTCTTCTGCGCCCTCGGTAATGCGATATCGCCGGAAGTGTCGGTAGCTGATTTGCCAGTTAGCGAATGTATCATGAAATACGCTTAACTGCCCAGTCCAATCTTACATGTGTTCGAAAGGATAATGACGAGAGTATCCATCTCCCCCGTGGATCTATTCCGTTGATTATTGTCAGTCTAGGAGAAAGAGTGTACTCATACAGGGCACGAACCTGAATGGCACGGTCTGCTGCCTGGCAGCACAATCGATTAGCCCAAAAATTGCACATGGCAACCTTGTCACTTAGGCGCCTTTCAATCTCCACCCATGGCGGGTATTTCACGTCGGTCGAACGACATTCCGCAACAATCCGATCCATTTCCCAACTGGTTCTCAGAATTAGTAGTCGCAGCATCTCGACCTGGGTCATCAGTTCCACGACAGGGAATTGGATGGCCTGGTTATCGGCCAGCGTTCGGCCCTCACCCCAGATCTTTCGTGTCCGTGCTCGTTCGATGCTGCGATCCAGACAGTATCGGGCGGCGCCACAGGAGCTTGCTGCTTGCCGAATTCGATTTTCGTGGACAAATGTTTGTGCGATGGCAAGTCCTTGATCTAAAGAGCCCAAGATGGCGGATTCTGGTACCCAGACGCGATCCAGATTCACCGTGGCGTGATCTGTTGGCATGTTCAATGTCCACTCATAGCTGGCGATTTGCACCCCTGGGGTGTCCCGGGGCACGAAAAAGGCCGTGATACCACGCGTTGAGCCAGGGTGGCCAGATGTCCGTGCAAAGACGAGAAAGTGGGTGCAATTATGCGCGCCCGTTTGCCACTTCTTCGCTCCGCTAATCTCGAAGCCACCGCGTTCAGGACGGGCCATAGTAGACATGAATGTAGCATCACTCCCATGATCGGGCTCAGTCAGGCCGAAGGTTGTTCGGAACTCCCCGCGCAGTCGTGCGGGAATCAGAGTCCGTCGCTGCTCTTCGCTGCCAAAATGATGGAGCATCAGGAGATCTGGAAAATTGCCGACGACACTGTGCTCATTCTGCAGGTCATTTGCGAGACCCAGCCCGCCTCCATATACCGGATGGGACGACAAGTGATAGCGAATCGCGGCCATCCACACATTTGTGTCTGGATGCTCTTGTCCACCATACTTTCTGGGAAGAGCGAAACGGTAGAATCCGGCTGCATCGGCGAGATTGCGGCCCTGTTCTGCGATATTGTCAGTCTTACCTCTAACGTCCCTCCGATGGAGACGAACTTAGCAGCTCTTCCCACTCCTGACGTGGGTTCCCATCATGATCCCAGTCAGTGCGGGCATGTTCTCGGCGATGGTCGAAGAATCGATTATTGTCACCGGAATGTTGGAGCGGCAAGATAGTCGATTGGATGAAGGAGTCAAGTGACTCTAAATGCGACGTGAGCTCCAGAGGCAGATCAAAGTTCATGATGAAACCTGGTCTCTCTGGAGATGCGTTGTGCTGCTTGCGAGTTTTTGTACATCATTTCCCCGCGTTCGGACCTCGGCTGGACGGGAGTAGAATAAATCACTCGGCGTTGGAATAAGAGGGCACAGAGAATGTTTCTGCACGTAGAGGAGAAATTTTAGACGGTCTTTGCTCATGTGAACTCGACCGAAGCAAAGAACAATATTCAATAAAAGTTGGGGATCAAATCACAGCTTCAACTGCCACAGCTGTGGCGGTGCGATACGCTCGTATAATTAACTACTCAGGGAAGAGGAGAAAGCCTACATCTGCAGCAGGTGAGGCAAGTTTTCACCGAAATAGCAAGTCAATGTTCCTTAACACTCGGCGATTGAGACTAACATTTACCAAGACATTATTCCCTCAGAACCAAAGTACTTCCTCTCCAACCTCACAGTTGACGGCTACAGAAATCCCTTTTATTATCTGCTACGCCCCAAGCCAGATTATGGAATACCTGCGCTATGTTCCTCACGCTAACGCAAGCCTTTACGGCAAAGTCGACATGATATTTTCGACAGAGGGCAACCCGGCGGTATATATTGATCTTTGTTCTGACCGAACTCTGTGTACGGCCTCCCGTGTCTGTCGGCCGATCGAGCATGGCATACCGTGTTCTCCGCTTATCGGGAGCGGGGAATGTTAAAGAGTAAAAGGGGTTGGCAGATTGTCTCAACGCTCATGAAGCGGCCGCGGTCAACTGGGGCTAGCCGGTAAATGTGAAATTATCCCAGCCAGTTTGTAAGCCGTTTGGTTTCCCGTGTACGCATTTCCTTCAAGTCTTAAATCACTTCTCCCCCTTCTATCTATGAGACTCCAGTGGACGCACAGACCTGTCCTCTGGTGAACCTCATTGGTCAGTCATCGCGGGTTTTAGTGTAAAGCCCGGGCCAGCCGTGGTTGATTATGCCGTCCGAACCGGGACTTGGGGGGAGGAAACCTGGTTACCTGTTTGTTAATCGGATCTTCTAATCCCGCCAAGGTTAATATTTTGCAGACCACACATGTTTTTTCCGGCAGATGGTATTTAACACTTCGTATCCAAAGTAGCTTCTTGATGTTGGAGGCTTGTGCTTTGCTTTCGGGTATGTCTACCGTGATTAAACATCTAATGCGGTTGCTAATTAGCTCCCCAGGATGGCAGACAAGCGTATAGGGAACAGTCGAGTGAATAAGGCTATGTTTGCACGATCAATACCCTTCTGGCGTTTGATCACAGATCAAGGTGTAATCACACAGGATGTCTTAGACCATCCGTACCCTGGACAGGGTACTGAACAGGATCCCTTTGTCATCTCCTGGATCCCCGACGACCCCCGGAATCCGATGGAATTCTCGTTGCGAAGGAAGATTGGAATCACCCTCGTTGTTTCTACCGCTACCTTAGCTGTGGCGGTTGGCTCGTCAGGATATACTGGGTCCACCCAGCAAGTGATGGAATATTTCCGCATTGGAACAGAGGTGGCTACTCTGGGTCTTTCCCTTTTCGTTCTGGGGTTTGCTCTCGGGCCACTGATCTGGGCTCCTCTGAGCGAGCTCTTGGGGCGGCAGATACCATTTTTTATCTCTTTCGGCGCTATGGCAGCCCTACTCGCTGGATGTGCTGCTGCACAGAACATCTGGACGCTCTTAATCCTTCGATTCCTTGCGGGGGCGTTTGGGTCTTCTCCCTTGACAAACGCTGGTGGTGTGATCAGTGACATGTTTACTGCCCGACACCGTGGCTTGGCCCTTAGTCTGTTTGCAGCCGCTCCGTTTATGGGACCTGCGCTTGGTCCTGTAATCGGTGGGTTTCTGGCAATTAATGCTGGCTGGCGCTGGGTAGAAGGACTCCTGTCTGCTTTCGCTGGGTTACTATGGGTTATCATGGCTGTTCTTGTGCCCGAGACCTATGCACCTGTTCTACTCCGTCGACGAGCTGAAAGGTTATCATTGATGACTGGGCAAGTTTATCGAACAAAACTCGACGTTGAACAAGAAGGAAGGACCTCACTGAGGGATATGGTATCTAGGTTCCTATCTCGGCCGTGGATCCTGTTATTCCAAGAACCGATCGTGCTTATCCTTTCTATCTACATCGCTATCATCTATGGAGCCTTGTTTATGATGTTCGGTGCTTTCCCTATTGTCTATCAACAGAACCGAGGCTGGAACGAGGGTCTAGGGGGACTTTCATTCATGGGGATTATGGTTGGTATGATCATTGCTATCATTTACACTATTCCAGACAACAAGCGATATCTGAAATCCACGGATCGACACGCAGGCTTTGCTCCTCCAGAAGCGCGCTTGCCCCCGGTAATGCTGGCAGCAATCTGTATCCCCGTGGGCCTGTTTTGGTTTGCCTGGACAAACGATCCATCTATTCACTGGATGGCGAGCATTGCTGCTGGCGTGCCGTTCGGGTTCGGAATTATCCTCATATATCTTGGGACAACTAGCTATCTGATCGATTCCTATACCATCTTTGCTGCGTCTGTCTTAGCTGCCAATTCAGTGCTTCGATCGCTATTTGGAGCAGCTTTCCCATTGTTTACAACATATATGTACAAGGGGTTAGGTATCCATTGGGCTTCGTCTATCCCTGCGTTCTTGGCACTGGTGTGTATGCCGTTCCCCTTTCTGTTTTATCGGTACGGAAAGTCGATCCGAGAACGCTGCAAGTATGCTGCGCAGTCTGAAGCATATATGCAACAGCTTCAACAAAATACAAGAGAGCGACTCAATATAAGTGAGTGCGAATAAGGAATAGAGTGCCAAAAGATTAGGGATTTTTCATGGTCGCTTCCTCAACGCTTGTCCCTGGCACGATCCTGGGAGCTTATTTAGTTCACTGATGAGTATAGACAAAAACCCATAGCTGTAGTTTACAACATCAGAAAAATACTTACGATATTACTATTCTCTGTTATATGACTATGTACCGATACAAAATAATGGACATTCGGAAAATAAGTGAAGACGTTTTCGTATTCACTATGTTGTTAACCGTCAGAGTAGGTTGAAGACTGGTAGATCTAATTATTTCTCAAGTTTATGCAACAACCACTTCACCAGTCTTTCTCTAACACTGGCAATGTCGTGGACTGAAATGCCGAGGGTGAGATAGCCAGCTTCCGATAATGGCACTTCTGGATTAAGCTCCTGGCTTGTTCTAAATCAGGCCGTTGGCCAGCCAGAGTCAGCTTTATTCGCAATCGAGGCTAACAAAGTGGTGGGCTTCACCCAACGCAACGACCCCGGAGAATTTAGAGCCGGGACCCACTGCAGGTAATGGAACTAAATTCCCCGAAACCTACAACCAAGCCGGTAAAAACACACCCAGATCCCTGTGTCCATCCCAAACAGCCGGGCCTGTACCTAGCAGACCCCTATTTGGGCTCTGTGTGTTGATCCCTTTTCTCCATGTAGCTGATATGTGGGCAGAAGCGAAACCATGCTCAATGCAGTCTGTTGTTTAAGGTTTTAGACTTGCGGAAGTTGGCTGGTGAAGTGTACAAGTAAATTAATTGCAAAGCTTGATGTCTCAACCGACAAAGACGAAACCCTGATTTGCTCTGATTTTTTGACCTCTGTCTCCACTAACCTTGATTCTTCGATCTGAAGACCATGGTTTCCAAATTTTCTATTGCTTCTGTCATAGTTGCAGACTGGGGAGCAATGCAACACACGTCGTATAACAAGGGCTTGTTGTTGAGCTGCGCCCACTCCCACCCAGTCGGCTCAGCAGTGTAACGTTCCTACTAAGTTTGACGCATGTCAGTCCAGGGTCCTCAAAACTAGTCTTTGAAATAGATACTATGGCATTTGGGCCACAAGCAATGCAGCGATATGCTTTGCATTGAACACCGTACATTGACTTTGAATACAAGTGTCGACTAAGGCGCCCGTTTCAAATCGGAAACAATACAGCACTGATTATTTTTAATTGCTCGCATATTTTTGCATAGAGTGGCAGATAACAATACTTGTTCCGAGCAGATGGGTAGCCTTAGACCGCTGTCTTGGGCACCCGTTTTCAATGGGCCTGCTTTGTTTTTGAAACTTGGACTCGGTCCACTATGATGATAGCTGACATTTAAATCCTCCATCAAGTCAGTTTTTTGTTGCGCGGGGACGCAGATTTCTACAAATGATATGTCAACAGTGACATGGAGGTAAATATTTCTCTTTTAGAAACATACGTTCCAGCTAACCCTTTTGATCCACAGACCTGATACTCATTCTGGAACCAGCAATGCATCCGGCTGCCAACTACCGCCATTCACGACGATCAGCTTGCGATCGCTGCCGTGGGTTCAAGTTGCGCTGCGAACGGGATCACTTGAATGGCATGTCATGCGAACGTTGCATAAAGGCTCAAGTGAGATGCACGACAAATGTCAACCAGCCGTTGCAAGTCTTCCCGCGCTCTGTACATACTACCGACTCTATACATCACGTCAGAGAGGGCCACTGCATGGACAACGACCAAGCTACTTTCCCTCTTCTGCACCGGTCATCAAGCTTGAAGATAACAAAACCTGCATACGTCGCGGCACATCGACGACCAGAAAGACAACCGTCGGATTGCTGGAAAGAACTAAATGAACCGAATTTCTCTCCTGTGGTATCTTTGCCTACAACTGAAGAAAAGTTTTTTTTCCAGCAAATGCCTCCAGACTGTCCTTTGCCGTTCTCTTATGAGCATTATGGAGAGCAACAGGCCATATGGCCTTCTGAGAAATACCATAATCTAGTGTGTTACTTCCATTGTACATTGAAATGTTAATTAGGCATTCGCTAACGGTGATTATTCTAGCAATCCGCAAATTATTGTCTTGAAGAAATTCCATATCGACAGGAAGAGCAGTCAGGGCTTTCCACAATCCATGAGATTGATACTCATCTAAGCCTTGAAGATAACACGCTTATTGCTAACTCAACGTCTATGCTACGTGCTCAAGGCATGGGTGAAAACTTTACACTTGGAGACGGTGCTCTGTATTCCTCATGGGACAGTGAAATTGGTCTCAAGTCAGAATCAGAAATATTATCCTCCACAACAGGAATGGGTGGTAGTGCTGACTCTACTTTGGATGTTCGCAACGAAATGATGAAGTTAAGCGTGGAGCTTACAGAAGACTTGAATATTTTGGAAAGTGGGTCGGTGCTTCTCGATTCATCATCACTCGTGAAAAAGCAGCTGAAATCTTCTGCGGGAAACTTAAACTTGCCTATCTTTCGAATGCTCAGCCACTCTACACGATTTTTGGATTTGCTTTCATGCTTAATTGGCGCGTCGGACATCTCTCTCTGCCAGACACCTCCAGAATCAAGCCATGACTCCTCTGATTTACTCAATCAGACACCCAAAATAATTGATCAGTCGATAAGAATACAAGGACCATCTGAGGATAGAACTGAAGAAGCGGTGACAACGGCATCGTCGTATGACTCGGGATACCGGACAGCGACACGATCACCGCAGGAGCCAACTAAGACCACTTCCACGTGGGACATAACAAGTTCTTTAAGCATTATGACCTGTTATGTATATCTTGTTCGAGTTTATCGTGCTGTGTTTACCCGACTGTACCAACTGATCCTCATCATTCCTCCGTCAAATGTCGGAGACTTTCTCATGCTCCCGAGCCTACAACTTGGACAATTTCACATGGATCCAAACTTGTCTGTCCAAATTCAAGTTATCACTGAGCTCAGTTCAAACAAGTTGGATAAGATCGAACGTTCTCTTGGACTGGTTTCAGATTCAGCTCGAGAGAAGGATGGAGACTTTGTTCACACAGTACCCATCTTGGGGGATAGCTTCTGGATTTCGATACGTGATTTTATTTTGGATCAGGAAAGTTCGTCCTACAATATGTCGTTGAGAGACACAATGAGCCGTCTAGGTCAACTAGTGAAGGAGCCTGCTGGGGTTTGAACCTATCATTAACCAACTTTCTTATCCAGGAAAAGGGTTCACCTCTTTGAAAACACAATAATGTGCTTGATTGTTATCTTCCGTTGTTTGTATATTTACATTAATATCTACAAAACTTCCACGTGGGCCCATTTTTTTAGTGATACGGATCTAAAGCTACCCAGACTTTCTGGTAGTAAACATAATTCTAACACTTTTCCAAAAGTTCTTTCGGCATTCTAGACTGTATGAAGACAATTCGGTTGCCTTGGAAGAAGAAAACGACACCCATGCAGAAATACCCGAGAATGATTTTATTTGTTGATTATGCATTCGTACAGGAAAGCCCGTTTCAACTGGGCTGGCAAGCTCATGTGGTTTACAAATTCCGCAACTGAAATATGCCCATAATTGTAACTTGAACCAGACTCACTTACTCTGATCGGACTCCGAGTCCGAAAAATAGTGACAGCTTGGCCTTCTCGTCACCTAAGCTGTTCGCGGCTTACGCGGTCTAAAAAGGACTCAGAGCCTTCAGAAAGATAGAAATGCACACCTACTTTCCGTACATACTTGTTTCAAGTCAAAACTGAACCTCAATGGCTGCCCCGGATTCGGCATACGTACATGATTTGACAGGGACTTGGGCTCTGGTATGTCTCATCCTCCACCCACCATGTAGTCACACTAAAACCAAACTAGAACAAAAAGTTGTCGGATGATCCTGACAAAGTATTTGCCTTGGTATGCAACAATTTTTGCTTTAGGCCAATACAATACTGAGCACAAACAGCAAGGAGTTCCCTGGCTTGTTCGTCACGCCCTCCGATACGGCAGCCTATCCTTGACAATGACCCAGTCAGAGACTACAAGCGAAGCTACGGATGGGGTATCTGGAGAAAAAACGACGGTTATACATGTCAAGCAAACCGTTCATCCAGGAGGCTTCGATAGCGAGGGTGATTATCCCGTCGACGGCAAACCCCATGATGCCTCGCTTCCAATTTTCGGAGATGTCAGCATGCAATTCCAATATAGCGACGTCGCGGAAGTTGCAGATAACACCTTTCGTGGAAGCTATAAAGAGTCCGGAGACTCACGGATAATTGATGAATTTGCAATCAATGCTGTCAAAGGTTGGGAGGCTCGGGTAATTTGGGGCTTCGAGCTGATCGATGGCAAACGTCGTCTCACTAGAAACACTAGAACGACCAAGGGTGGGGATACTGTTGATGCTAGATTTGTTTATGATTACCTGACGCAGCAAAGGTAACTCTATCTTCGCTCACTAGAGGCGTAAACCAATTTGAGCGTCGCATCTTCTCTTTCTGATTTAATGGTGAAGACTATGAGAGCAGCCATCAATTGATTCATATGTTATGGCTTGGATGCGTTAATTCTCATGTATGTAGCTTGTTACTGGTCTAAATGTCGCAATTTTCGTCTTCTGCCAGCTTTACAATGAGCTTCCGCCCGGAGACCTTTCCTTTCCGAAGGAGCTCCAGTCCGGTCATAATCCCATCGAAGCGGCCGGGGATTATTTGAAATGGACAAGGTCTTAGTTTTCCATCTTCCACCAACTGCTGCACAGTAAGGTACCATGTCTGAGCCCATTTCCCAATCTTGGGATTTGGTGGAATACCGTAAGGTTCCGGGAGATTGACACCGCGGCCAGCGATGGCGCCTCCCATAACGAGCTCATGTTTAACCCTTCGGCGGGTGCAAAGCTGTTCCTGATACTGCTCCAATGCACAGTATCGGCCACCGGTTCTAGAAATTGCAGAGTAGCAAAGTCTCAAGGTCTTGGCCTCAGCAAAAGGGTCCAGAGCGAAGCGTAGAGTATTTTTGGTAGCCGCGCGGATGTCATCGGCGCACTTTGGCGAATTGTAGTCAAAAACCAAGTCTGCACCATAGGATCTAACCAGATCAATGTTGTGAGGTGAGCAGGTAGTGATGACCCGGTGTCCGCATCTTAGTGGCCAGTCAGTTTAGTTTCCAGCGATCGAAAGTCAAATATGGCTTACAGCTTTACCATTTGAATGGCGAGAAGTCCAAGAGTACTGCTGCCCCCGTAGATCAAAACATCTTCCCCTTTAGCCACGGGCTGGTCTAAATTTCCCGGGAGCTCAAGAGACCAGAACAACGCTACTCCAAGTGTTGCGATGGCCGTACCCGAAATGGCAGCGGCTGTGGTGATGGACATCCCCTTTGGAACGTGAAATAAAAAGTCGGGTTCCGCCTTTATATATTCACAGTAGGCGCCTGACTCTGGGTTTGCCTGATTTGAGCCTTGAACAGCACCGAAAACGTGGTCACCGAGACGGAATCGTCCCTGTTTTACGGCTTCACTACCTAGAGCGACAACTATCCCGGCGAAGTCGCAACCATCCCAGAGACCAGGCGTGGGGAAGCGAGCCGGCATTTTATAATCACAGGGATTCAAACCCACAGCGACAGTTTTCACTAACATCTGATGTGTTTCAATATCGGGAATCTTCAGTCCGGGAGTGGCTCGGATGTTACCGCCTTCATATTGGATAATTGCGATTTGATGTTCAGGAAGCTTGGAGTGAGGCTTCATTGTGAGATGTCGATAGAATTTAATGCGACAATAGGAACCCGAGGTGCAGGGAAATGAATTGGTTAGGTTTTGTTGTTCCTTGCGAAGCGGACTTCTTAAGAAACGGCATGTGGCGCCGCGCTATTAGCGATTTCAACTCATTTCAACCGATGTGACTTATTTCAAACTTGAATAAGATGAGATACCAATCCCGTCCGATTTGAAAAGTTACCAGTTTACAAAAAGGCGGGATAGAAATCAGCATAGATGACAATGCGCTGTCCACTTGGACAGTTTACAACTCAATCAAGTCTTGAAGAAATCAAACATTGAACGATTCAAGTAAGAAATTAGTATGTCTGACCAGCCACGGCCAAAAATGTCTCGATAGAGGCATATCAGTGGAATATTCCGTCCAGAACGAATAGACAACATGGCTAAAACAGGACTCTGCCACAGGTCTTCGGTCCGGGCGTGAAGCCATGTGTAAGGTCGTCCCCTGGAAATTTCACAGTATACTCCATTCACAGTCACTTTTGAAATATGTAGCAGAATTTGACGACCTACTGAACCCTAAAGATCCCATACGTCAAAGTTGCAGAAGCGGAGATAAACTCGATGCTGCCCGTTTCAGCCTAGACGGGCTCTCCTATTCAGGGCTAGGACCATCCTGTGGTGTATATAGAGGGTTTGAAACTAATTTAGTTTCGTGAATCCCAGGACAACGACGTTGGAAGCGATCAGAATATTCCGTGTAAGCGAATCTGGCTTGAATTGACGAAGTGAAGCTCACAATCCTGGCTGAACATACTAACATTAACGAACACTGATCATATTATATCTGCTTCACTTGTGATATGCAGTGAGTAATAATTAAAGTGTTGGTAGATACGGCAGAGTATGGATTAATCTTAAATTTCATTGACAAAGTAATCACACGTACTTGATTCCATGGCATTTGCGGAGAGTACACTCGACTTCTTCATCCGGTCTCCTCCCTGTATTTGATCAACCGCGGCAGCAAGACCTGTCCGCCCGAGATTCTACGTAAATATACCCCGAGTAGCACATTCATTCCCGCTTTCTCCGCGCGTTCAGCCCAGCTGTCAACAGGTATCACTTCAGATGAAGCACCTTTCCCGAGCTCCATTAACGACTGCACGTCTTCCTGACTGATTTGGATCTCCCCAGACTCGTAGATATACTTGACGTTCCCGAAAAATGGCTGAATGGCTGTAGATGATTCCGCCGACTTTATTATCTGACTCGCCGCCGACTGTACGGATATGAAGTCGAACATGCCAGACCAAGATCCCGTGTCCGGTATAGCCTTTGTCTCCTGGATGTATCGCATGAGATTGCTCATCAGGTCGAGTTCCGGAGCATCTGGACCTGTCACGCTAGATGGGCGATGGATCCAAACTGGAAGGTTGAACTGGTGGCTGACGCGTTCTAGATACACCTCACTGACCCATTTGGCAGCGACATATCCGTCATCGGGCACTTGAGGTGGAGGATACTGAGCAACCGATATTTCACCAAAACTGTCCTTGTGTGCAAGGCGTGCGACGCTTGCTGATGATATGAAGTGGAATGGGACACGTCGCGGCAAGGCCAGCTTGACGAGCTTCTTGGTTGAGGCAACATTGATGAGTTTGAGTGTATGATAGCTTTTCATGAAAGAGACATCGGCACCGTTGTGAATGATTATGTCGGCGTGAGAAAAAATGGATATTGCTTCAGGATTGGTAAGACCAAGCTGTGATGCACCCAGATCTCCTCGATGCAAAATCACTTTGCCATGAGAGAACATCTCGGGTAATTGAGACTGCTCCTTTCGAACAGCAATGCAGTGTATCTGCATAACTCGGTCATCGCTGATAAGTTGCTGAAGAATTTCCTTGCCGAGGAAGCCCGTGGAACCAGTGAGTACCACGACATTAACACCCTGCGGAGGAAAAATCGTAGCCCCAAAGCTCAGCGTGGTTTGATCTAGGTCAGGTGCAATCTGTAACTCATGTTCCCAGTCCACCGTCGGATTAGAGATGGAGGACGACAGATTTCCTATTCGCAAGGCCATGGCGTGGAGGGTGCTTGCCTCAAACAATTGGTACAAAGGCACAGAAACTCCTAGTCGGTGTTTGAGCAAGCTTTGTAAATTAACCAATGCTAATGATGATCCTCCGACATGAAAGAAATCTGATGTCGCGCTGATAGAATAGTGCTCAGCAAGCCCTTGTGGTAGCGCTTCGTGCCACAGGTGACGCAGGGAAAGCTCTGACGCCGTAAGATCTATATCATGCGTTTGGTGTTGTGCAGCCCGAGGGATAGGAAGCTCATCGATTGCAGGTCGATTGATCTTTCCAGAAGGCGTTAGCGGTATGTAGTCAACTTGAATGAGTGCTGCTGGTCGCATGTATTGAGGCACCGGTAGTTCTGCCACAAGATTTTGCAGGAACTGAGTCGGTTGAGAAGGTGGGTTGTCATCGCGGAGGACCACAAATGCGACCTGAAACATCTTGCTCTGCTCCACGTCTTGTTGAGTGCGAACTGAAACAACAGCCTGAACAATCTTCCCACCGGCGGCGCGCACAATCGTGGCCTCGATATCCTCCAGATCCATTCGAATGCCACCGAGCTTGACTTGAGTGTCACCTTCAATGCGACCCATGAGAACCAAGGTCCCATCTTTGCAAAGTCTCCCCCGGTCCCCAGTTCGATGAATTGTTGTCCACCCATGTTCATGGAAGAATGTACTGGCATGTTGATCTTGCAAGAAGCGAGCTTTTGTGTCGATTTCGTTGAGGTAACCCTGGCTGACACAAGCACCTCCAATTACCACTTCGCCAGGTATTCCAATGGGAACAGGGTTAAGACTACTGTCAACAATGTAGGTGGAGTAATTGGGCGATGTGGAGAGAGGCAAGTTGTTTATGGCCGAGGTTGCGTCGAGCTGGGCATATGGAACCTCAGTGCTGCTGCAGGCCAACGTGGCTTCCGTAGGCCCGTAGGCATTGATTAGCCGCAAGTTCGATTTGTCCAGCAGCTTAAATTGTTGAATCAGCCCATTCGACAAAGCCTCCCCCCAGATATGGTTGTTCGCAGCTGAGAGTGTCTCAACGCCAAGCGTTCATGTTGAAGCCACCCGAGGTATTCTGCTGGTGTCCCAACCGTAAGAGTCACATTTTCAGCTGCGATCAAAGCGGAAATAGCAATCGGATCACTGCGAGTCAAGCTTGATGCAATAACAAGGGTCCCTGCTGTACACAGTGAAAGGAATATTTGGGCAAGAGACATATCAAAAGAATAGGACGACTGTTGCAGTATTATTTCCTCTCCTTCGGCAAGCCTCCATTCACCGATTGCACCTTGAATTTTATGTACCCAGGCCAAGTGATGGATCTTGATTGCCTTTGCAGTGCTCGTGGACCCACTGGTGTACATGATGACAGCGGTTCCCTTGGGCTCAGCTCTGACAGACACAGGACTTGTGGTCGCATCACGCAGGTTGGAGACATCAATTGTGTCTGCATCAGATTTGAGAAGTGAAAATTCTGAGTGTGTAGAGGAATCAATCAGGATCACCGGTAGGCGTGAGTCGTTGGTGATCACTCTCAATCGATTCATACCCACCTTTTTGTCCAGTGGAACATAGGCCCCGCCAACCCGAAGAATGGCCATCAAGGAGCAAATCCAGTCTATACTTGGAGATTGGAAGATTCCCACTGCCGTTCCTGGCCTGACCCCATTGATGAGAAGTTCATTTGCAATACAGGTCACCCGATTTTGCATCTGAGAGTACGTGAGGACATGGTTCTGTTGATCTTTCAAGGCCACGCGGCTTCCATAAAGACGAGCAATTTCATCAACACGGTGCACGATAGTTGCTGGCCATCGATTTCTCATTTCCACACCTGTCCAAGTTTAGCGCAAACTACCTCCCGCAAGAAAAAGCACGGTTGACTTGCCTCTCCCAAGCGACACTGCCAATTCCACATCCTTTTTTGAATACAAAGAAGGCCAGTTCACTCGGGTTGCTGGATTGCAAACAAAAGACCGTAAAAGGGTGCAATAACTCTGGACAAGAATATCTGCATGCTCCATTTTGTACAGATCCTTCTGTACAGAAAGACATAACATGGTCTCCCCGTTGCTGATGTCAACAACGTCTAAGCTGAGGTCATACGCTGTCTCGCCAGCGCCTAACAGTTCGCCCTCAGCACGACATCCACAGAATGTTCTGGATTCTTGAATCTTTCGTCGATAGTTGAAAAATATTTGGAATAATGGAGTGTAGGAGGCGGAGCGCGTGACATATAACTCCTTTAAAATGACGTCGAATGGCACGCGTGAGTGTGCGAATGCGTTTTGTGTCACGTACCGGATTTCCTTCAGGGCTTCCCCAAAGGACTGATCTGGCTTTCGCATAAACCGGATCGGAAGAAGATTGAGGAAAAGTCCAACACTGTTGAGCACGTCGCTGTCAGTCCGGTTACCATCGCCGACTCCAATACAGACACTGTCTATATCAAAATATCTGAGAACCAGAATCTCCCAAATGACAAGGTAAAAATGGAATGGTGTCGTTTTGAACACCCGACAACACTGTTCAACCTTTGCGCAAAGGCCTATCTCCAGCCTGATCAGGGCAGTATGGGACCCGAACTGCGAGACGCTGGGACGAACATTAAGCTGAGAAAATGGGAGAAGAGGGATTGGAAGCGGCAGTTCAACAAATTCTTGGCGCCAAAAGTCCAAATCAGATGTCCATGCGCCAGACTCATACTCGCGCAACTGCCGAAGAGTAAAGTCGGGGTATTGTAACACAGTTGAGGATAGAGGGACACCTTGGTAGGCCTTTTCAACATCAGACCAGAAATTCTCAAAACTAATTCCGTCCATATTAATATGATGACATCCGAAGATTATCCAATGCTGCTCTAGTGACAAGGAAAGGAGTTGGACGCGAAGAATTTCTCCCTGTTCAAGGTGGAAAACATGGGCCTTCATTTTTTTTGCAGCTTTGTCGACCTCGTTTACGTCGATGATTTTGATGTGTTCCAGACGCAAAATTGGGGTGGTCCAAATACCCTGCATATGCCGCTTCTCGCCATCAGTGAAAAAGAATGTTCTCAGCGCCTCGTGGTGCTCGCCCACCAATTCAATGGCTTTAGCGAAGGCATCAATCTGAAGACGCCCATATAAGCCAATTGTCGTTGTGCTGTTAAATGCAGATTTGTCTTCCACGAAGAACTTTAGGAACCAGAAGCGCGACTGACCAAATGACATAGGAAGAATCTTTTGAACAGTACGATTGGGGACTACCGGACCATAATCATCTGTGTATATAGACGATGCCGGGTCCTCGGTATCCTCTGAATTGGAGTCCTCTGCCCGCAGAGAAGCAGTGGAGCTACTGCTGTGGGCGTTTGCCAAGTCCAGGTGCCGTGACTTCAGAGACTCTATCATATCAACGGTGAAGGAGCCTGTTTCATCTGCTGACGTTTCATTTGAGGCGCCTGAACCTTTATTCTGGACATTCAAAGCGTGTGAATTGTCCAATTGAGAATTTTCTGAGAGCCTCGCATCATCGTTAACGTTGGGAATCAAGGCATAAGAGAGAAGCTCTGCAGCCGAAGCAAGTAATTCCCGGATTGACACAACGTTGAAGATTTTCAACACGGGCATGTCCACTCCCAGTTCCTTCAAAAACCACGAACGAAGATCAACTGCGACCAAAGAGTCGATGCCTAGCTCGTCAGGGCTCATATCCAACATTGGCTTGTCGGGATCGGCTTGCAACGCAGATTGGAGCTTTAGCACAAAGCCACCTGCAATAGTCAGCTGACAGTCTCATTTAATCTGGTTGATATCAGTATCACCTTCTAGAATTTCGATAACTTCCTGACGAGAAATAGCTTCCAATAGCTGGGCCTTGATGATGCCGCCAGCCTTACCCTTGTTGCCTCCGGCAAGCAAATTGCTTGATCTGAATACCAGATGTTGGAACATAGGGTTGGATACCCAGCTTTTGGACTCATCGTCATCAATTCTCAGTCCACTGAACAGTTCTGCGATGCCGGATTGGTCCATGCAAGACAGGACTCCTTCGGCGAAAACTTCATGGAAGTCTTGTTCAGACATCCAGGAATGGCCGACCCGGTAAAGGTAATTCTGCTGGCTCATGTTGAGCTCCCTAGTTACGTATCCATTGCCTACAACAGCACCAATATTGATCGCATAAGTTGCCAATCCGCGCTTTATCCGGTGAGCAGCAAGACTGGTCATGAACATGTTACCTGCGTTGTATGCGGCTTGGCCAGGGTTACCCGTCACCGCAGCCATGGACGAGAAGAATATCATAAATTCGAGTGTGTTATCCGAGAAGAGTTCATCAAGTATAATGCTGCCATCAACTTTGGGTCGAAGCACTCCCTCAAGCCGGGCGAGATCAAGGTCTGGGAACATTGTGTCTTGGAGTACCATAGCACCTTGGGCGACACCTGCAATTGGAGGCATTGTCCTACAAATATGGCGGTGTGTAGCACGTACAGACTCGCGATCTGTAATATCACTTTTTCAAAATCGTCGGTCAGTAATTGCGTATGGGTCAGTGAGAATGGTCACACATACCTGGAGAAAACTCGGATTGTGCAACCACTAGCAGCCATTTGACGCAGCCACACTTCGTCAACCTTGGGGTTTCGGCTTGAGAGTGCAATGTATCGTGCACCTTGGCCTGCCATCCATTGGCACAGCGACAGACCAAGTCCACCGGTTAATCCAACAAGCCAATATGTCTTGTCTTTTGCAAACTGGACCTGCACACTGGCGGGCTGAAGTTGGGCTAGAAGTTTGCTCTTACCCCATTCGATGACAAATTGTGAAGTTCGTGGGTTAACATTCTGTATGAGCTCTTTCAAACAAAGCCTTCCAAATCGGAGAGGATTGACCGGTGCCTGTTCGTTTTGTATTCTCATCCAAGCCGCCTGGATCTGGGTAGCAACTTTGCTAGTGGCATCGTAAGATTCTGAGTGCGACACTTCACTTGTGAGCGACTGCTCAGTTTGCACGTCACAATTGGCCGGTAAACACTGCTTAATGATGGACGTTGACTCCTGGTCGCCACCAATATTGACAAAACGAGCAATATTGTGAGGTAAATTCTCCAGTATCTCGCGTTTTGTGGCACATGGATGAATGTGAACCCATGGCCATACGCAGGCATCGTCTGCTGTTGTTAGCAATACGAGCTGGACGCCTTTCTCGGAGGCCCGTTGAGTCAAAATGGATGCAAATGAGAAGTCCGGATCCAAAACCACCAGCGACTTTCCTGGGAGGACTTGGTCAAGCATGGCTGTAGCCAGGAAATAGATATACAGGTTAATTGTCGACTGAATTCCATGTTCCACAGATTCCCCGCAAAGAACAACCCAGGTACGTGGGGTATGTACGCGAGAACTCAGAGATTCCGATGCTCCTATAACATGCTCGCCTGTTTGAGAATTTGTCCCACAGACAAGAAATAGACTGGTGCCGTCCGCAATCTTGACAGCACGTAGAAGGGAGTGTGTCACAGTTATATCTGTGCGGTCTGGGTGCGAAACTGTACTCCGGATGTTGTTTTCATCAATTCGGTATCCTAGTCTGGACCATCCAATAGAGACGGACGAGGCGTCACGATCAATCTGCTTGACCATAGAACGCCTGGAGGAATTATACCTGTCGTTCCTTCTCTGGTCCAAGCGGAATCGTGGAACAAGGAAGTTTCCATTTTTGAAGGAAAGCTCCGGTTCATCATACCACAAAAGCCTACCTCGCTCACCATTCTGGTTCCAGATGTCCGCAATCTCAAGCAGCAAAAGTTTCTGAGCTATGAGCCGTCCATTAGCCTCCATCAGCGTATGAAAGTTGATGCGTTGGATGTGGAGGTGATCCATTTCTGAGACCAGCGTTCTCTGGACACCAGTAAACATGTTGGCATACGGATTGTCGCCCTGTGCGCCATATGTGACCCAAACGATGTTCTTGCTCTGCTTGAACAGCTCTTGGAAGGACTTCACCTTCTCCGATGACATGTCCTTGAACATTGGTTCATCTAGTTCGACCAAACTAACCACAGTTCCCATGAAAGGCAGATCGGAAGGAATCAATTCAATGACTGAGGGAACATTGTGGATGTGGTTATAGTGCCGAGCTACTGCTGCTGAGATGTCCTTGACGATGACAGAGGTTTGGCTGGACTTGCCCCCGATAATGGTCAATGTTTCCAAACCCAGAGCCTGGTGTTCCAGCGCCAATGGTTCTCGCAAAAAATGGACCCGATTGTCGACGGCTTGAGTAGCCATCACCGAAAATGGTAGCGGAAATTTTGGGTGATGTGGATATATCGCATCAATTCCAGAGAAATTGGATTTTCTCATCAATTCCTCCCATGTTTCAACTGAAACTAATGGTGACTTCTTACGACCTTCGTCATAGCCCAACCACCAGTCAGGGAGGCCCCCGAGGACGAGACCAAAATGCATAACATCCGGGTTAGTCGGCTCTAGTAGGAGCAAATATCCGCCGGGTTTAAGAAGGCGGCGAATGTTGGAAAAAGCGGCTTCAAGCCGTTTGGTGGCATAAAGCGCCAGGGAAGCTATTATCAGATCGAATGATTTCTCTGCATAGCCCTGATCGATGATATCGTTCTCAATGTTAAGCACTTTGAAAGTCATTTTCGACAAACGGTCACTGAATCTCTCCTTGGCGTCATCGAAGAATCCAGTTGAAATATCAGTATATGTGTAGGAAGCGAAAGCAGTGTTCATTTCGTGCAGAATGAGATTGGCTGTTTCGCCAGCGCCAGCTCCTAAAATTTCGGTCAGTATAGATGCGCATTTAGTGTATCGGTTTACTGACTTATTTCTAGGACGTTCATATGCGGGTAGCGATAGCTGATTTGACCAGCCATTTGAGCCATTTCCTTGCGACAATGTTGGACCCCAAGTGTGTTGGCGTAGAATTCTTTCAGCCTGTTCTCCTCTGTTAGTACGTCCAAAATATTCTTCTCTCCGCGAATAACTGAAGGAAAGTTTTCGCCAACTGCGTGAATAATTTTGACATCAATAGAGTCGGGATATCTGCTATGGTCAGAACTCAGAGCGCAATGTTTTGAGGAGCGGGCAATTCTTACCGGCTCAGAATCCGATAGGCTTCCTCCTTTGTATCATCCGCCCACTGCGATTTAGCAAAAGGATGCTTTCCTGATTTAACCAAGGACAGACAATGCTCAGCATTTGAAAGCATATGAGTATTATGCCATGTGGCTCCAGCACGTTCTGTTGGTGTGGTAGAGAGGGCAAGATTCTTCAAATAGAAGTGTGCCAATCGCTCCAAGTCCAGGGCCAGTGTGTGGCTTTCTTCTAACCAGTCCCTGCCCGGATCAAAAGCACTTGTCCTCGGGATTTCATATCCCCAGGTGATCTCTGTGAAAAGCTGAACATCACTGGCAGCCGTGAGAGGGCTGAGTGGCGTGGTATGAAGACCTTGAAGCTGAAGAATGGTGTCTCCATCCGCAGAAAATAGGTTTACATCACCCGACAACTCAGAGAATTTTGCAGATCCTACCAAGGAGTGGAATGGAAGACTTGCTCCGGGGCCCCCAAGTTCCACCCAACCAGAGGGATTAATGCGCACACAGTCAATCTTGGTGGGCAGGTAAATAGTGCGCAATCTTCCGTCACCAGGAAAGCAATAGGCTAGCATAATGGACTGAATGGCACCATCCAGTGATGCCGGGTGAACGAGCAAAGGACGTTCGTTTTGGTCTGTCGGGACAGCGACCAACCCGGTCGCTTCATCCATTTTTCTGCTCAAGTCAGAGAGAGATTGGAAAGGACCTGTATAACCGAACCCCAGTTTTGATACTGACTGGTAGAATCGGTTGGATTCTAGGTCCAGAAAGCCATCATATGTGCCCTTTCGAGGAGGGAGCACATCTTGCTTTGGGTTGCCAAGGACAATCTGTACTTGTGCAGACGCATGAAGTGCCAGAGAAGAAGATGCCCTGTTCACAGCGGAATGACATGAGAATATTGCTTTGACGCGGTCGCTTCTGCGCTCGGTGATCTTGAGATCAAAAACAGTCTCAACCCCGGTGTTCTCCTCGAGCACCAAAGCTTGGCCAATAATCACGTCGTGGAAATCGATCAACTGGACCGATTCCAGGGCATATTGCCGGAGAATACATTCAATCGCCGCAGATATATAGCCTGCCGCGGGGAAGACCATCTGTCCCTGAACTTGATGGTCTGCGAGCCATTGAATCTCTCGAGGATTGAGATAGTTGCGCCAACGCAGTTGATCAATCGTCCCATCAGGACATCTCATGCCTAGCAGGTGATGGAATTCCTCTTGCCCCGCTCGAAACGTGGTTGATAGGCGAGATTCGTGCCAGTAGACGCGGTCGTGGTCCCAGCAATAAGAAGGAAGCCCCTTGATCAGCTTAGGGGCATCACCAGTGTCACCCGCTTTGCGGTCAAAGCTTGAAAAATCCACTGCACTCTCTCCAAGTGACACCCACAAGGATCCAAGAGAAGAGGCAAACATCTCACAGTCGTTCTTATTCCGACTCAACGTACCTGAGTAAGGTATTGTGTTGCCAGAGATCTCTTGAACTGTTTCCTTTACAGGTCCCTGTAGCGCTGGATGAGGCCCGATCTCCAACGCCATATCAAAAGGACCAGCTGCGCCAACCGCGTAAGAAATTGCCTCGGAGAACAGCACTGGGCTCAGCATGTTGCTGATCCAGTATGTGTCAATGAGGTTCTCCCTGACGTTTTCAACGTCATCGACGTAGACGCTGGATATCCAAGTGGCGCTGCCACTTGGACGAGATTGAATACGCACGCCGCACTTCCGAATGGCCTCGATATAAGGGTCACTACAAGGCATCATATGGGGAGAGTGGTATGCCTTGTCCACTTTGAGCCGACGATTGAACTTCTTCTCGTCTTGGAAGATCTCTATCGCCTCATCGATAGCGTCTGCATCCCCGGAAAGCGTGACATTGGTAGAAGAGTTGCTGCAAGCAACGCAGATCCGTTTATCGAGTGTCGGCATTTCGCAGAGCTCTTTGGCATCCTCGAAAGAAGTTCCAGCAACCATCATAGCACCCTGGACGCCATTATGGGCACCGGAATACTGTAATGACCAGCCACGATAGTATGCAATTCGAATAGCATCCTCGGCACTGATGTACTTTGCTGCAAAAGCTGCGGCAATCTCTCCCGACGAATGGCCCACAACAGTGTGAAATTGAACATGCGCTGCGCGAAGAAGTTCCACTAGCACAATTTGAATCGCAGTGCATAAGGGCTGAGAAAATTCACCTTTTCCAATTTGAGATGAGGCGGCATCCTTGAGAAGCTCTTCTTTCAGGGACCAAGAGGGGCGATGCTCTTCTGGGAGCTTTTGCAAGGACTTTTCCAACCGCGAGACACAATCAATAGCCAAAGGAGAGCTGGCCAGCAGCTCTGCACCCATTCGAACCCATTGTGCACCCTGTCCGGTAAAAATGCCTAGTAGCTTCTGCTTGCGAACACTTGGGTTTTGAGTAATAGTCGAGGTTTCAGACGATGATTGCGTAGCTTTGTGAAGCTTTGCGGCCAAATCCTCCACGCTCGATGCTGAGACAGAAAAGCGGACAGGCAGTGTTGACCGGCGACAGTTCAGTGTCCATGACAGATCTCGCAGATTCACATCCTGATCCATCTTAAGGTATTCTGAGTAGGATGCCATGATTGTTAGAAGCGATTTTTCCGAGGCTGCAGAGAAGTTAAACGGCAACATATTCACAGTCTCACGGCGTGGTAGCACATCCATTGACATATGGGATTCGAATGTCTCAAGAATCGCGTGAGCATTGGCTCCACCAAATCCAAAGCTGTTCACACTGGCACGCCGAGGTACTCCGATTGGAAGTTGAGGCCAATCTTGGGCGGATTTGAGGATTTCAAGGTCGGTATAAAACGGCCGGACAGTCGAGCTCAGCTCGTTCAACAGGAGATTCGGTGGGATGATTCCGCATTGCAAGGCCAGCGATGCCTTCAGAACAGCCGCGAGGCCAGCCGTGCCTTCAGTATGCCCGATAACGGTCTTAACTGAGCCAACATATAATGGGTGTTCCTCTCCTGGCCGTCGGTAGTACTTTGCAGATGGACCAAAAAATGCAGTGCTGATCGCTTCTGCCTCAACGGGATCGCCCGCCGGCGTTCCTGTTACTGTCAGCAAATTTAAACCTGATATTTAGGGCACTATTGTGTTCCCTTGTCACTCACCGGTTCCATGAGCTTCAAAATACTGTGGACGGTCGCTGGGCTTCGACAGATCGAGGCCCGCTCTGGCATATGTCGTTCGAATAAGGTCTGCTTGGGCCACAGGATTGGGCATAGTGATTCCTTTTGTTCTTCCGTCCTGGTTTGTGCCGGTCTCTCGGATGATACACTCGATGTGATCGCCATCTGCTAGCGCTGCACTCAATGTCTTGACAATCACGGCCGCAATCCCGTCACCACGTGCATAGCCATCCGCGTCCTTGTCCCACATGCGGGAGCGGCCATTGGGCGAAAGCATCTTCAATTTGCTCTCCGCAACGTACTGCTCGGGGCCTAATAGGAGGTTTGTACCTGCTGCAACTGCCACGCTGCTTTCACCACTCCGTAGGCTCTGGACTGCTTGGTGTAGTGCAACCAAGCTGGATGAGCAGGCTGTGTCGATGGTCATCGAGGGCCCATGCCAGTCAAAGAAATAGGAGATCCGATTCGAGAGAATACTCCGCGCTGTTCCTGATGCGAAGTACGTAGGAAGATTTTGGACGTCTCGTCCCAGAAGATCCGCATAGTCGTTCGTCATCAAGCCAACATAAACTCCCGTGTCGGAGCCTTGTAAGTGCTCCATTGGGATGCCAGCCGATTCTAAGCATTCATAGACAGTCTCCAGTAGCAGACGCTGCTGAGGATCAATCGAATGTGCCTCAACTGGTTTGGTCCCAAAGAAACGCGCGTCGAACAAGCGGTGATCCTCAGTCAACACATAGGAGTGCCGGACATTGGTGGTGCCATGGTGAAGGCCGTCGGGGTGGTAGAAGGCTTTCGTATTGAAGCGACTTTCGGGAATTTCAGTCAGGACATCTCGCGGGTTCTTGAGCAAATCCCACAGCTTGGAGGGTGAGGTCGCCTCGCCAGGAAACCGGCAGGCGCTTCCCACGATGGCGATGGGCTCGGTTACAACCATCATAGAGACTTTTGAAGTTTCACGCGGCTCGGTGCAATCAACAAAAAAGTTTGAGTACGTAAATGAAATCTTAAGGGTATCAATTCTAGATAAAAGCACGAGAAACCGCTCTGCAATTTTCGGTGCGAGGTTGCGAGGTACTTATCAAGATACCGATTAAGTTCTCTGTTTGCAGTCGTTCGGACATTGAGTTTCTTGTCAGCTAGCCATTGCGCTCAGTTTAATCCGACTCCGACGGATTTCCCCTGACAGATGATGCGAAACCAGACGAATCACAATTTAAGCACTCAGTCAAACCAGAAACCCGCCATGTGAGTCAAGACGGTTCCTGCTTTACTTGCCACAACATCTGCCGTTTTTTTGCGGTCCAGATCGATCGCCACGAGACCCATCTAAGGGTCATAGGCTGAGACGGTTTCTGTTAGAACTAGACCAGTCCCAGACGACGGAGTCCGACTCCGAACGCAAGTCGTGTCGAGAGTATGAAGTCCCAGCTCTAGGACGTTTGGGAATACGGTCTTGACATGCCAATTTGAATCAAAAATATCTCTGTTCACCATTAGTTCGCGGCTCAGTTACCATGGCTATATCGCTCCATTCTCCTTTCCTAGAAGGTTCATAGAGCTTGACATGATCACTTTACCCTCAGGCCCCTATGGCGGCTGGCTGCTCGGGGGTGGCGCACGGCCCGCGATGTGCGTCAGCCAGCAAAATAAAAAACATGCGCCGCTGAAGATGGGCATGCCAATCACGAAGAGGCGTCTAGCGGCGTTTATGGGGGTGTTCGCTTCAGCACCCTCGCTTGGCAATAATCCTTGATCCTGGCCTCCGGTCCGTCTGCAGGTTTTGGTTCAGACGGCCCTACAGGACTATTTGCGCGGACAAGGATGTTGTTGTTGGAGACGTGTTTTGTTCTGGTTTCTTATTTTCGAGTTTCGAAAGGCAAAAGCCACGGATTGTCTCCGAGATAAGGTGCATAGTGTGATGGTTGTTCTCCCATGGTTGCAGGAGTCCACGAGATCTCATAAACATATGCCACTTGGTCGAATGTTGCACAGCCCAAAAAAGAAAACGGTAGGGCAGTGGGACTCGAGAGACTAAGATGGAAAAAAAAAAAATGCACCACTTGCCGTGTCAATGCCACGCTCGTCGTTAAGTTCATTTCTGGTAAGTAGCTGCTCAATAGATATACACAAATTCATCATTCTGTCGGTCGGTAAGATCCAGGAACGCGTTATTGCCTACATTGGCGGTCTCGTGCCCAGTCTCGTCGTCCTCCATATTACCCTCCTCGATTTCGTGATAATGGTTTTGCATGGAATGGTCCACCATCACTGCTTTCTTGCCATTCCGGACGCGGCGGCGGGCCTGCTGTTGATTCAAAAAGACCAGGTTAGCCCATTGGATGAGGACGATGGCGGCCAGCGCGCAGAAAATGCCCAGGCAGGCACGCAGGCCCGGGTGGTACGTAGGCGCGTCCTTCTTGCTGAACAGTAGCGGGCCAACGATATTTCCTGCCGAAGAAGCAGCATTGTACAAACTCATGGCAACGGATGTCTTCGTGCTTCCAGCCGTGTTTCCGACGATCCACGTCACGATCAGCGGGTTACCTCCGAAGAGGAACGCCAGCAGGTAGTAACCCGCCAGCAAGGCGCCCTGCACCGACTTGGTCCGGGAAATCGCGTACAAGATGGCCAGGCCGGCCACTACAGGCAGCATAAAAGCGGCCAGAATGACCCCCTTCAGCCGGGCAGCCTGTGCCAGATAACTCGCCAGCAAGATGATGATGAACTGTAATGCCCCAAATGGCATGTTCAATAAACTGGTGGTGTACGCATCGTATCCCAACCCGTCCAGGATAAGCGGGCCGAAGGTATTCGTGACGCTGGCACCGATGTTAAGGAGCATCGCCATCCCAATCCAGAGATAGGTCTTGGGTTCCAATACCGCCTCCAAGATATGGCTGGGTTTGAACTCGCGGTTTCCGGTTCCGGTCTGGTTGGCTCGCAGACGCTCCCTGGCCTGGCTTTTCTCCTCTTCCGTGAAGAACCGGGCCGACATGATATCATTATCCAGGCGCCAGTAGACAAATGGGGCGGACACAACGGTCACCAAGCCCACAAAAAGAAAGATGCTATAGTCGCGTGAGATAATCTTCCACCTTTCCAGAATGCAGCACGTACATTTGCCAGGGCCTCAACAGGTCGGAATGGATGTGTCCCAGGCCGTAGGATAGAGCGGCCGCGATGATCGTTGCCAGTCCATTAGTGCTGTACCAGGCGGCAATTCGCAAAGGTTGTTCTGCACGGCGGTACCACTGGCTGGTGATGATGCTAAATAAAGGCAAGCATCCTGCCTCGAACAGCCCTAGGAAGAAACGTGTAGCCATCAGAGAGCCAAAGTTGTGGCACACGGCCATGCACGTCTGAGCAATACCCCATCCAAGGCATAGCACGGGCATCAAGATCTTGTGCGGTACCTTGACGATCAGAAACGAGGAGAAGGGCTGCCAGGCCAACTGGGCGATGGGGGCGATAGACCCGACTAACGAGTATTGGTTGCCCGTGAGCCCCGTGTCCTCCTGCAAGCCAAAGGTCGCACCGTAGCCCAGCACGGACTTGTCCAAAATTTGCAGGAAATAGACCCAAATCAACACGACCAGAATGGTCTGATCCGTCTTGCGCCGAATGCGCTTGCTGTCCTCGTCCGTCAAGGGGACCCGCTGGACGCCCGGCTCGACGGGCACATCTTTGGGCAGATTCGGGGTTTCGTCGTGAACAACGTCTGGTTTGAACATGGCGGGCGTCCGGTTGGAAGAAGAAGGGAGCCGCGGGAAGCACAGCAGCTTTAATGTAGGCATCACAGACGACCCCCACGACGCCCCTCCCCCACGGCTTCCGCCTCCGCATTTCCCCCACGAATCTAGCCGGACCGGGTTTGGTGCACCCCCGGGTCTCATTCCTGATCGCGTAATTGCAGTGTCCATCATCGTCAGAGGCAACCGCCGAGGGAAACCGAGACTGATCATGGGCGTGGGGGAAGGAATTAAGGTTGGAAGCTAGAGGTTCGTGACTAAGTCGCAATGAAGGTTTCTGTAAAAAGGGGTTGTACTATTCGTGGTCACGGTTGACAGTATCTCCGACCAAAAACAAAACGAGCCTATAATCCAGGGCATATCATAAGTAGTTGGGGCCTTCTAGTGCCAGTGGTGGGTTGATTAGCCCAGGGTGACCTTGAAGATATATATCGAAACCCAGAAACCGCTGACCGGGGTCATTTTAACGGGATAATTGAACTCCCTGGTCTTGATTAGTCGATGTCCTGTTTAAATCAAATCCCATGAAACGCGCCGGATGACCGTGTCTTTGTCTTCTGCGATGATCGGATTCCACAGCGCGTGTTGACCTTCAGGAGTACTGGCAAGAACCGATCGATTGTGGTGCCCGTTTTGGGCCTGACGTCATTTATTTCCCTGGTGATCTCTCAGCCAGAGCTGGGATAGCAATTCATCTACCAATCTACTTAGAGACCAATCAACTGCCTAGAACTGATCTTGTCGGCATCTGGATTACCCTCTCGTGGCAATCGGAGGCGCGCGGCTGACAACCGAAGACCAGGGCACCGCGTTGTAGTTATACCAGAGATTCCAGTAAGAGAACACGCTGCGAGTTACCGTTGTTGGTGACAGTATCACACTATCTGTGTGATGAGTGCCCTTTCCACTCCTGAGCTCAGGCGTATTTTTCACAAGGGACCGAGAACAAGCCAACGGACCTGAGCAGCTAAGTGCGCGTCCAGTAGGCGACATGGCATAGCTAGGTTCGGTCTGTCATCCATTTCGACCAGCCATATAGCGCTAAGCCTTGAACTTGGCCCCAGAATTCATCATTTTAGCTCCCAGTTGCGTGTCATGTTGATCCCCTCATGGCCCGACAGTCCGCACCCGATCGATCCGACAACCCGATGCGGGGCAAAACACTCTTGATCGAGAATTAAGACACCTATATCAAGGCCATAGCCCCTCGTGTGTTTGCTTTCCAGTTCATTCTACAAGCGATCTTAACGCCTTTATATAAAGACACCCAGGGTTATTTCAAGTTGCTCATTGCGCATACTGCAAATATGGCGCCCGGACTAATCGATACGGATGCCCCGCAGCCTTCCTCGACTGGTGTCAAGCGGTCCATCTTCCCAGATGGTCTCAAGACCACAGGACAACAGCCCCCGTGTATTCTCAAGTTCGCCCGTACTCCGAATTTCCCAAGGTGCAGACGGGACCTACGGTGTGGAAAGCCGAAGACTATCGCAACAACCCCGAGCTCTGGACTCATGAATTCAGCGCCGACGAAATTGCAGAAATCAGTGTAGCGGCTGATACTTTCATCAATAATGGCACGCCTCTGACTGGGATCACCAAGGTATGATTCCTGGGCCCTCTTGCGCCTTGTGATTTGGGATTGAAACACTAAATGAGAATCCCGCAGAGTAACTTTCCGCTTCCCAAATTCTCGAACCGGCTAGAAGAGCTGCGAAAGGATCTGCTAGACGGAAAAGGCTTCTGGTTGTTCCGTGGTCTTCCCGTCGTGGAATGGGACCTTCAAAAAAGCGCCACTGCATACATGGGCCTGGGTACCTATCTCGGGTACTTTGTGAGCCAAAATGGGAAGGGCCATGTTCTTGGCCATGTCAAAGATTTGGGAGAGGATCCGACCAAGTCGGACAGAGTGCGCATCTACCGTACAAATGCTCGGTATGTAAAGACTTGAGTTTAACAGAAACCTTGATGCTGAACAGCAACCAGGCAATACTTCCACACAGACGGGTCGGACATTGTTGGCCTTCTCTGCATTGCGAAATCCATGTCGGGAGGCGAATCAGATATTGCGTCCACGCACCACCTTTTCAACGTGCTGCAGGAAAGACATCCTGACGTCGTTCAAACATTGTGTGAGCCCAACTGGTACTTCGATCGCAAGGGCGAGGTGAGCGAGGGCGAAGAAGGCTGGATTCGAGGCAGTATCTTCTATCTCGAGAATGATCGAAGCTCGAACCCTCGTGTCTATGCACGTTTTGACCCTATGAACGTGACATCACTTGCCCGCTTCAACTCTGGGCCTAATGCATGCATCCCGCCCTTGTCCGAGAAGCAGAAGTATGCTATGGAGGTTTTTGAGAAGACCTGTGGTGAATTGGCCCTCCACATGATCCTTGCACCTGGCGACATCCAATTCTTGAGCAACTCTCAGGTATTTCATGCCCGAACGGCGTACACAGATCACCCCCGGGTGCCGTAGATGAGAATGGCCGACCGGCCCGACGCCGACATCTGATGAGACTCTGGCTGTCTGCGCCAGAGTCCGAAGGTGGCTGGAAGCTGCCATACAGCGACAGCCTGGAGAAGAAGCGTGGTGGCATCCAGGTCAATGACACGCCGCCTGTGTGTCCTTTGGATGCCGAGTAAGGCCTCCAATAATGGCATGACAAATGTACGAGTTGAATATGGCCAATCTGCCGGGCAAATTTTATTAAACAAATAATACCATCATAAAACTTCAATATAATGTAGAATCCACACCAGTAGCTCGAAAAGTTCCCGCATCCAAACGGTCATGGCCATGCCTGGACTCCATCGAACACCATGGTTGGGCTTCGCAAACTGCAATATATTTAGTCCTGCTGTGCAAATGGGAATACCGGTAGCCATGGCTCCCCCTGGGTGACCTGATATCCTCCCGCCCACGGAAGCAGACCAGCTGCCTCGATGCCCGATCCAACTGCAGTTTCAGCAGGCTGCCATGCCCATCCCAGATCCGACATGAAGAGAGTCTGGAGCTCTTCAAGACTTGCTTGACCAAATTCAGGCTCATTCGAGATGCTTCGCCGACATCCGCCTGCGATGGAACCTTCGAGTGGATGATCCGGATCAGCATTAGACTCCGGGAGCGCACTGTTGGGTGCGGATGAAGTGGCTGCCTTTTCAGGCGCATGTCGCTCCGGGATAGACTTGCGTGCCATCCGAAATATTGATAACGGATTGAGCACGTAGTCTGGAGCACTTTGAACTGGAGTGCCGGGGAGGCTTTCGCTAGATTCAACACTCAGCAAGTGCTCAGATATTTCTCAACATGTCATATGTCCTCGTACCTTGGTTCATCTCCCTCTTGGGCCGGGTATGGGTCATCGGGAACGATATTCTGTGTGATCGCTTCGGATTCAATCCTGGATCTGTTGAGCATCATTTCTGCTGCTGAACACTATCGTGACAGATAATCTGATGTTAAATTATATCTCCCACAACCCCAAGCTTAAACAAAGTAGAGATTGCAAATGCAACGTGAGAACATACCAGCGAGTCCGCGATACCGCTCACGTTTCCCATCACTTTCAGAGCTGTTATGTTGCTTTGCAGTAATGGGACTGTTTCTCTCATCATTACTCTGGTACTCTCGATTCGAGGATCCAGGATTTGAGTCAAGTGGTAGACCATGATCCGACAACTGTCGTAAGCAATAGTTGGCAGCCACGAATCCGCCAGCATCCGGGAGTCGTGACGCATGGTCTCGCCAATGATTGACGCCAGCGTCCTTGCTGCGTCAAAAAGAACTTGCTGCAAATGACGGAGGAATTCCCGTTGCTCTGGTGGGAAATCAAAAGCAGCCCGAAGTTTGTAAAGGGCGGGAGCTCCTAGGCGATACAGATCGCACATTGTTTGGTAATGGGCACAATGTAGAACGCAGAGAGCCCCCAGCTGAGAGGAGTCTTTTCTAATATAGATTGCATCTGGCATAAATCGTAGACTGGCTGGAAGAGACTCGTACCATGCGCGGCAATCCGCATCTAGCATCGCGAATTCCGAGTCCGGGTCCCACGGAACCTTGGCGTCGCCGAGGTGTTTGATGTACCTAAATAACAGTTATGAATATTGCAGATCATCAAGTAACTTGAAAGGAGCATGACATACCTCAAAACTCTTTTGCGAATGGATATGTGCCGAATAAAATAGGCCATAATGCCCATGTTAGGCAGAATGGTGTCCGTGTCCAATTCCCCAGGAATGAATTTCAACCAATTTCCAGGCTCTAATGTTTCCGTAAGACATGGCCGTTGCTGGAGAAAATTTCGTTCGTTGCAGGGCAGCTGGATTTTCATATCTCGTTCTTCCACCAGCGTAAGCTGGTCAACCCCACTCCCCACGAGAGCGTCCATCACGTAGCAACTCCACATCAATCGTCGACGAGACTCTTTGTCTGTAACCGATAGACCGGTTTCAGCATCCTGACAAAGCAGGTCTGTATTATATTCCAGGTTGATTTGAAGGGCTTGCGTCATGCGAGTGATGAGCCCACTCAGCATGAATGCGTTGGCAAAGTTGCCCATCCGGATTGCATAGTCATGAACCAGAACCGCAGCCTAGCAATTATTTAGACAACACCCCGGGATAAAATGTTCTGAAATGTACTGACCATTAGGTTCTCGATAGTGACCGTGTCTATAGCCTCCAGGATCAGTCGCTGTGAGATCCTAGCCCATTCGCCGCCTGCAAGCAGGACGAACTTTGACGGGAGATGTGCCACCGTTTCACTGTAGGCAAGTGCATAGAACCTGTTGCAAATATTGTCAGCGACTGTACCCTTCCAACCAAGTCACTCATGGTCTTACTGAGCACCCAGGGCACAGATGATGTGCAACAAGGCGTGGGTCTGATAGTTGATGGAGAGCTCCCCGTCTAAGCGCCGAAGGAAGGATGGTTTATGAATAAAAGCAAAACAGCGTAGAGGGTGGATATTGTTAAAATATTCCTCTACCAAAAGGCCTATTTTCCATGAAGTGGGCAGATGTCGAGCGGTCAGCCTGTTCTGTATCAGCAGAATGTCATATCGACAACTCCATGAGCCGTACCATTCGAGGGACGACAATGATGGTTGAACGCTTTTCACCGCGATGGATTCGCGTGAAGGCGGATTGCGCGAATCGTGAGGGTGTTGGTCAACCGGCTGCGATGCAGCAATCGAGACTGGGTTTCCCGGCGAAACCCCGTGGACTGAAGTGGGTATAGGGGGAGACTCGTTATTGGCCTTTTCAATTTCCTCTATCCGCTGGACCCAGGTGGGCTGCGAGGACTCGGCGTAGTTGCACTGTAGCTCCTTGTCCTGACAGCGACGGCACATTGGCCGTTCGCCGGAACATTTTGTTTTTGACGAGCGACAAGCCGTACAAGAACGATAGGTTCGTTTTCGTTTCGACTTGTCGATTCGGTCCGTCATCTCCCCCAGTACTCGCGCCGTCGGCAGCGAGGTCGGGTAGCCCGAGCAGACCAAGCGCAGTCTGACACAATTCCCACATTCGCCCGGTCGCTCATCACATTTAACCTGCGGTAACAAATTCCATGCCTTAGGACCCCAGATCTGGGCAGGAGGAGGTGCTGGAATCTTACTTTACGGGCACGACAGGTGCGACAGCCTATCAACACATGTTAGCCTGGAGATGGCCGATCGCGACCCAGTGAGCCACTCACCAAATCGTGAGCGGGATGGCTTTGGATTATCCAGGCCCATGGGGATCAGATATTCTGTTATTAATTCGTTGAGATGGTGCAATCTTGGAAGCATGGATGAGGGAGGCGTGTAGACCCGGGTGGTCGGCAGCACTGAGCGGGCGGTCGGCCTGGGCTGGTCAATGGCGGGATCTGTGGACCGGATGACGGAATCGCTGGAGCGGACAAGAAAATGTGGGGTGCCAGTGGTGGGTGGGATCAAGTGAGGCTCCGTGTTATTATTAAGAGTACGCAAGTCCGTAACTTAGTCTCCAGGTACGCGAGGCAGATTGGCTCTCTCTATCAGCTTAGGGTTTACTCCACGGCGGGAGTCCGGATCCACTGTAGGGAGACGACCAGATGTCGATGATAATCACTGCCATAATTAAATGTATTTAATCTTATAGGTACCGACCTATATGAAGCATCGTCCATCCTGCATAGGTACTGCCATGCCTGGGAAAGAGCCTCATCACGTGGACCCCCAAGGCTTTCTCCCCACGATGCTGGACCTGAACGGGCGACCTTTCTCCGTCGTCCATCAAGAACACAACAGCTCCAACTTCCGCCGGTACTTCCCCCGTGCTGAAATCTGGCGAGCGCTAAATGAGGCAGCGGGTTGGACGGTAGATACCGTCGCGTTGGTGTCTACCTGACCGCTGTCGTCTTGTTGACATCCTCGACTTCCCGGCTTGCTTCATCAATCGTTCCCCCATCAGCATCTTATCTCTTCCTCGTCAGGCCGCCCATTTCACTGCTTGTCTTGTCACACCCAGCGACTGATATCGAGAATATCACCACCATGCCTCGAAAAGATTTCCGAAATGACCTCAACCAAGCCACGCCTCCTCAACTTTTCCCTCACTTGAGCCGTGTTAGAGCCGGCGATGATGATGAGTCCATCCTTTTCACTTTCACTTCTTCCCACATGCAAGTCGATTTTCAAGTCATCATATCCGGTAAGCCAATCCCCGGGGCTGAGCGCCACGTATATCTGACCAGGACTAACAGACTCCCACGATTATCCGCGCGACCACAGCTATTTCATCTTCTCGACATCCGATAATGTCAGTGAAGCGGTGATGGACTCCTTGGCTCGCACTAACTTTACGGGCTCGTCGGTCCACCATATGCTGCGCCGTATCGATGACATTGTTAACCATGTGATCCACGATCGTGATCCGCCGGCCACGGCGATGCCAGATGATCCCGACCGCCAGGATAGTGCTGAGGAAGCGTTCGAGGAGGACGACGAATATGAGTCCGACGAATATGAGTCCGACGCTGATTTCGACCCGAGCTTTTCTCTTCCGGTCCATGACAAGACGGAACTGCGAACCACGCTGCGCCGAGATCTTCAGGCCGCAAAAGCCGCTGGATTCAGGGTCGGATGCCTCGATGATATCACCGGCTGCGTGATCGTCTCCGTGTCTTGCCGCATTGCTCATCTCGGCCTCTCGGAGGAGGTCATGCAGACCTGGGATGTCCACCCCTCCGAGTATTTGGTCATGCTCATCCGTTATCCATCGCGATACATGAATCTGAAAAGAATCCTCGATGATGGAGCCAATGCCAAGAGCTATGTTGTTCAAATCCATGTCGGGCTTTGCAACTCCTACAAACCATCTCTCGAGCATGCGAGGAAGGCCTGTCAGGCCACGACAACTACTGGTCACGAAGGGCCGCAAACAAACAGCAAAAAGGTGAGCCATGGCATCCGGAGCCTTTTCATTGGCGGAGCACTCAATAGTCTTCTCAATGATCGATTTCTGGATATCGTACGGCTTCGTTTGAAGTATGGCTATTCTTGGACCGGAGCCGAAGTATCCTTCCAACGGAGTCAAGGCAAGATCCTCGACGACACCAACACGGCATCAGACGAAGACTATGAGGAAGAAACGTGGGCAGCTTCCGCTCCCACCTTTCTTGCCGCTGACCATATGGTCGATGCCGATCCTGATGGCTCAAGACTCTCATTACCACTGCTCGCAATGCAGTTTGCACTTCGTCACTTTGTCAAGTGCACAGAGTTCTGCCTTGTTTGCCACTGCAAGACAAGAGATAACTTTGAAGCCCTCAAGCCCTATGTCTGCTCAAATGGTCTCTGTCTCTACCAGTACATGACGCTGGGCATGGGACCAAACCTAGAGCACGAGGTTCGCTCCCAACCGTACGTCGTTGATATGCTTGTCAGTTTGACCTACGCTAGAGCATCGTCGGGCAGGCTTAGAGATTTCCCAACTGGTCTTGGGCTTCGTGTGCCCGTGTCAGACTGCATCAGAATCCAGTTTTCGAATCTTATTGCCACCTTGGAAAACCAATCGCCTCCAGCCGGCCAATACACCGCTCGCTTTCACGCCGCTCAAATGGAGCTTCTTCCGGATAAAAAGGTCCCTCTCAGAATCGGCGATTGGATTGCTGTGATATTTCCGGCAGCGAAAACCGAAGGCGATGCCGCAGCCATTTGGCATGGTCGGGTTGAACGCCTTGGTGAATCTTCCCCTCACATCTATCTATCATCCCCCAGTTCGCCCGGAGTACAACTGTCGCCCAAGGAACTCTCGCACCGATCAGCTGGAGAGTCGGTGTTCTTCTTCGTCTACGACCAGAACTTTGATGACTTGAACCCTTGTGAAAAGCAAAAGACAATGCAGATCGTTCTTGACACCCTTCCTGATGTCGACCAGATGAAAGCCTTCCTGGGTCCATACAGCAATGGTCGGCTGCTCTCGTCATGGACAGGAGTGATATCCCCGGCCGCATTGGGGCTCTTGCGTTGGATCGTCGCATCCAACCGGTCATACATCATGCAAGACAATGACCGTCCTGAGCATCTCGTGTCGGGCATGGATGGGTTTGTTCAGTTTCGACTTGCCCAAGGTGCCCCAGACAAGGAGCAACGCTTCATCGATGCTGTCGACACGGTTTCTCTAACTGCTAACCCCCAATACCCTACCCTTTTCGCGTGGCATGGCAGTCCTCTGTTCAACTGGCACAGCATCTTGCGTGAGGGACTGAATTTTGACACCGTTGCGAACGGTCGGGCTTGTGGCGATGGCGTTTACCTATCCCGAGATTTCAATACCTCGATAGGTTACTGTCAGCGGCATGGCCCGGGCGGCATGTGGCCTGGGAGCAAACTGAAGATCCATGCGGCCATCTCACTTAACGAAGTGGTCAACGCTCCTCAGAAATTCAGGTGTACCAACCCCCATTACGTGGTGAATTTTCTGGACTGGATCCAACCCAGATACCTCTTTGTCAAATGTAGAGCCGAATCGGGCCTTCAAGCTGCACCCACCCAGGTGTATAAGCAGGACCCAAAGTACCAGGCGATGGATCCCGCCCGCCGGGCAGTTGTTATCCCTCTTTCCATTCTGGGAAAACGAGGCCAGCCAAGCCATCTTGCGAGTCTTGCAAAGAATGCAAAGACAAAAAGAAGCTCACCGGATCGTACAGGAAGAAAAAGGCGTAAACCCTCTTCGTCAAACCAGTCCTCTACGCTGAACGTGGACGGTAGATTGGACGATGATACTAGCGTCGCAACCGCATCTGATGACGAGCGCATTTTCCTTTCCGAGATCGAGGACTGCACAACTGAAAGCGATCCGAGGACTGGCTCGAATCTGGATGTTCACCCTGCACAGGATCAATCTCTCAAGACAGACTTTGTTCCAGGCACGCTCAAGGGCGAATCTTTGTCGCTTCTTTCAATGCCCGAATATGCCACTTCCTCCGCTACCAAGGTCCTGCAACAGCACTTCCAGGCCACTTTGAAGGTCCAACAGCGAGAGCCTCTCCACGAGCTCGGATGGTACGTCGATCCCAATCTGATCTCCACGGTGTATCAATGGATAGTGGAACTACACTCATTTGATCCCGCCCTTCCCCTGGCAGAGGACCTGAAGGCCCTGGGCTTAAAAAGCATTGTCCTGGAACTTCGATTCCCTCCCCAATTCCCCATGGCCCCTCCATTTGCCCGGGTGATCCGCCCACGCTTTCGAGGATTTGCTGCGGGAGGCGGGGGCCATGTTACGGCCGGGGGAGCCATGTGTATGGAGCTACTAACTGATTCTGGCTGGCTGCCAACGGCGTCCATTGAAAGCGTACTACTGCAGGTACGAATGGCGATGACCAATCTGGAGCCCTTCCCGGCACGTTTAGCTCCAAGTCCGCAGCAGGATTACAAGGTCGGTGAAGCTATTGAGGCCTACCAAAGAGCGTGCTTGAGACACGGTTGGCGGGTTCCTGAAGGGATCCGGC
This sequence comes from Penicillium lagena, assembly GCF_028827675.1. Classification (NCBI taxonomy): domain Eukaryota; kingdom Fungi; phylum Ascomycota; class Eurotiomycetes; order Eurotiales; family Aspergillaceae; genus Penicillium; species Penicillium lagena. Next base: position 123,395 of record NW_026623227.1, on the reverse strand, counting down.
GGCTTTCTTGGGCGTGAGTTCTGGCTCGAGGAGGATCCGCATGAATCCGGACTAGTCACATGGCGTTAGAAACTCTACAATTACTGACTTGGTAAACGTCGCAAAATGAAACTGCAATTTCTTTTCGGTGTCATTTGCAGAAAAATGTAGGCAGTACTTGATGGTGAAACGGTGGAGGACGATCCCGAGCATTGCATCTCGATGTCATCCTCACGTACCCGGGGGAACGCCCGGGCCATCAGGTCTTGGAAAGAGAACAAAAGAATTAGAATCTAATCCGCAGTCCAACAAAGGAAGTCAAACGTCATTTCATAGTTTCTATGGTGCCTAAGAAGCATTTCTAGATGTCATTCATCATCAAAAAGTTGTCCATACGTCTCCGGAAAGCCCTCTGCCTCCCACACGGTGAACATGATCAGATCGACTGACCCGCCGAGGCAGCCCGGACATCCTCCTCCGAGCTCATAATCTGCACCTTGATGGCGCCCGTGCGCGGGTTGGCAGCCGTCTCGAAGGCCTTCAGCGCATCTTCCAGGGTGTAGCGGTGGGTGACGAGCTTGCGCAGCTCGATGACACCGTTCTGCACGAGGCGGATGGCGCGCGGCCAGGTGTTGGAGTAGCGGTACTGGTACTGCAGGTCGATCTCCTGGGTGCTCAGCCGCATGAAAGGAATGGTCATCTCGTTCTTGCCCACGCCAATCACAAACACCTTGCCGCCGAACTTGACACTCCAGATGGCGGCGTTGACGCTGCTCTCCACACCAGTGCACTCGATGGCGAGCTTCGGGCGCAGCGCGTCCGACCCAGAGCCCTTGCCGTCGTTCATGGCGTCGATGATGCCTGCCGCACAATCCTCGGCCGACTGTCCGATCGTCACCTTGTACGTGCGCACGTCCGGCACGAGCGACTTGGCGAACGCCAACCGACCCTCGTCAATATCTGTGATCACGATGGGGCATGCGCCGGCCGCCCGGGCGCTGAGCAGACTGATCAGACCAATCGGACCAGCGCCGGTGATCAGCAACGGGTCCCCGAGGCGGAGTCCACTGCGCTCCACGGCCGCCAGGGTCACGCTGAGCGGCTCCAGGAGAGCACCGTCCTCGTAGCTCATGTCGCCGATCTTATGGCACCAGATGGCCGGGTGGTTGACGTAGCGGCGCAACAGGCCATCGACGGGCGGGGTGGACAGGAAGGCCACGTTCTCACATCCATTGTAGCGGCCCGTTAGGCAGGGTTCGCAGGCATTGCAGATGATATTGGGCTCGATAGCGACGCGGTCGCCCACCTGGAGCGTCTTGACGTCGTCCGCGACCGCAATAACCTGACCGGCGGATTCGTGGCCGAGAACATGGTCGCCCGTGACAATCATAGGGCCAATGCAGCCCGCATGCCAGAAATGCACATCGGAGCTAGGTGGTGCGACGTCAGTTTGGTTGGCGGGGTCCTTTCTGGAGGAGGCATGCTTACCCGCAGATGCCCGTGCTGCGCACCTCCACCGTGACCTCGCCGGGCTTCAGCCCGCGGCCGGCCTGCACATCCTCGACCTTGGGGGTCGACTCGGCGATCCACAGGTCATGGTTGGGGTTGGTGTAAACACCAATGTTGGTCTTGGTGACGGTGGTTGCGGAGGACATTGCTGAGAGAGGGAGAGAAGGAAGGGAGGGAGGGAAGGAAGGGGAAAGAAAGAGAGGAAGAAGAAGGAAGAGAGACCGGCGGGTTTTAACCACAACTCGAGCAACAGTGTCCCAGGAAGCCAGTCACCCGATCCCCAGATTTATCCGGGTTGAAACTGCCCGCGCGGCGCCCAACAGGGAAGGCGTGTCCGCCGGGCCGAGTCCGACACGGTCGGCTCTCGGTTAAATTCCTGTTCGATCATCCGGACGGACCACCACCAGATAAAGCGAAGAATACGAACATCAGGCTGATAATCTGATTGATGGTGGTGATGATAGTGGTGATGGTGATGATGATGATGGACCGATCAGAATCATCTTCTAGACTCCTTCCATCCCCCCTAAAGTGGCAATTCTCCGGTGGATCAACGCCACGATCGATTCTCTTCAAGCATCAGGATGCAGGGTCCGGTTTGGGTGGTTTGCATATCGCACAGTGCAGCAGGGCTCCATACAATCATATACTCCGTGTCTACTAACCACCCTCCACGGCTAATACCTCAGATTCTTCTTGCCCCACGTGGGCAACACCTCACCAGTGGGGCCACCGGTCGCTGCCCTCCGCGTGAATACCGAACGAGTCAAGCATCGAACCCCTCACGTCACGAAGCCCGTCGAACTATGGAACTTCGCCACCGCGAGGGAGCCTACTCCCGACGTTCTGATTTCAATCATATGGAATGCCTGTCCTTCGAATGCTTCCTCTCCCGCTGGACGTAGCACCACATTCTAGTTGAAAAAAAAACCCCACATCCGAACCCACCGGTCCCCGCAAGAAAGGACTATACATACAGACAACCCCACGCCGGCCTCCAAAATCTGCGGCTACGACTCGATCCATCGTTACTTTTTCCACCCTACTGAGTCTCCCGATCCAAAATGGTTTCCAAGCTGCACAGCGCACCGCCCTTCCGGGCGGAACATATGGGTTCGTTGTTGCGTCCGGAGAGTTTACTCGACGTGCGCGCCAAGATCCGCGATACGGGCGTGTCAGCCGAGGCGGCCGGGCTGCCGGCAGTTGAGAAACAGGCAGTTGGGGACGTGGTCAAGCTGCAGCGGGACCTTGGGTTCAAGGCGGTTTCCTCCGGAGAGTACAACCGCACGCGTTTCTGGGGGCTGATGTGGGACGAGTTCCAGGGTAGGTGTTTCGGGGAGGTCCCGGTCCAAGACATCGACTGACCCGACAATGCAGGAACCATCCGTTTGCAAGACGCAGAGGCCTCGATGTTCAGACTGTACCACCCGGATGTCGTGAGTCTGATTGAGACGGACCGGAAAGTGATGCCCGGAGACTCGGTGATTGCCGGGTCCAAACTATCGCACAGCACAAGCAAGTCGCTTTCGAATCTGCACGAGCTCCAGTTGGTCCAGCAGTCGCTGCCCGAGAGTGAATGGGGCAACATCAAACTGACCATGATCACCCCGGCTTGGTTCCACATGCGTTACAAGCAAGGAAAGGCATACACGCCAGAAGCGTATGCCAACGATGCGGAATACTTCAAGGACGTTGCCAAGGTGTACAAGGCGGAGCTGGAGTCCCTGTACAAAGCCGGTTTGAGAAACGTCCAGTTTGACGATCCAGGAATGGCGTACTTTTGCTCCAAATCATTCCGCCAGGGCTGGGAGGAGGACAAGGACAATATTGGCACGGTGGAGGACTTGCTGGATGCGTACATTCAGCTGTACAACGACTGCCTCAGTGGCCTTCCGGAGGACATGCACACCGGCATTCACCTGTGCCGAGGCAACTTCATTGGTGGGAGACATTTTGCCGAAGGCTCGTACGATATCATTGCGAAGAAGCTATTTGAGAACCTCGACGTCAACACGTTCTACCTGGAGTACGACACAGAGCGGGCTGGCGGATTTGAGCCTCTCAAATTCCTGCCGAAGAATAAGAACGTCGTTGTTGGCGCGATCAGCACGAAGCTCCGGGAGCTGGAGAACAAGGAGGCGATCAAGGAACGGATCTACAAGGCTGCAGAATTTGTTGCGGCAGGGAGCGGAGAGACACGCGAGGAGGCCCTCAAAAGGGTCTGCCTCAGTCCCCAATGTGGATTCAGTACACACGAAACGGGGTATCCGCTGAGTGTGGAGGATGAGAAACAGAAGCTGGGCCTGATTAGGCAAATTGCAGATGAAATCTGGGGAGAGCCGTGAAGCGTTCTGTCAGTGAAGTGGCAATCCTGCTATCAATTCCTGGATTTTCAACAGTGACTGGACATTGATTCACGGGACACGGGTCATGTATTCAACAGACGTCCCAAATCAGCGAGCAGGAAGTAGGGGGCCGATCGAAGAAGCATTTCAAGGCGGGTTATTCCAAGAAGAAGTCCCAATCTTCTTGGCGTGGAATTATTCTCACTTAGGCTCCAGTCTCACTTGGAGATGCAATTATATATCGGCGTAAAACCCCAGCGTTTCACAAAAGATATATGTTTGGATATGAGTGAGGTATCACTACATTTCAATTTGAAATAACACATGAATCGTGATGAGGAACATTTATTTTAAACTCTTTGGATGATTTGCATTTATGCTTCGCGGACGTTCTAGTATGAAGCCTGCGTTGACAACCCTACATTGGACAAGACACCGATGGGGCAATAAAAGGACTTTTTGTTATTCAATTTTAGCATCTCGTGTACAACGCCTTGGGGATTATGATAAAACCCTGGTATTATTCCTGATAATGATCTTATTTCTATGCTACCCCGACATCGGCGGATCTTTCATCCCACTTTCGCTTCCCGTTCACTACCCCACATCCGGCCACATCCACCCAACCGGAATTCCTTCCCGGTCACCACCCGGTCCGCTCCAAGGGTTTTCGACACCGAACGCATCTAGCTTACTAGCACGATTTCTTGCATCCGAACAACAACGCCGCCAGTCTTACAATGCCAACCCTTCAACACAGCAAGCTAGCCTTCATTGGCGGTGGAAATATGGCTTCTGCCATCATCCAAGGCCTTCTGAAGCAGGGAATCACGGGTGGAAACGTCACTGTCTCGGAGCCGTGGGATGTCAATCGCGAAAAGATCGCGGCCCTGGGAGTTCGCACGACGACTTCGAATGTTGAAGCTGGAGGAGAAGCGGATATTGTGATCCTTGCAGTCAAGCCTCAAGTGACGCAGAGTGTGTGCGAAGAGCTGGCCACTGCTTGGTCACAGAGATCGACATTACCTATTGTTGTCAGCATTGCCGCGGGTATTACCCTGAAGAGCTTGCAAGAATGGACCACGACGAGCGATAGAAGAACTGCCCACACCGTTCGCGTTATGCCGAACACCCCGGCGCTGGTTGGCGAAGGTGCTTCTGGACTCTTTGCAAGCCCGGATGTGACAGAAGCTGAAAAGAAACTGGTGGATGAACTTCTTGGCAGTGTTAGCAAAGCCACTGAGTGGGTGGACAGAGAAGAATTGTTGGATGTAGTGACTGGTCTGTCAGGTGAGTGTCCGGGTCCGAATATCCTCGATGGTTGTTGGCATGTCAAAATTAACAGAAAGTAGGATCCGGACCCGCATACTTTTTGCTATGGTTGAGCATCTAGTCGCTAGTGCCGAAGCCCTAGGACTCCCGAAAGAGCAGGCTACTCGACTGGCTACACAAACATGCCTTGGAGCGGGCAAGATGCTCGTTGAGTCGTCGGATGACCCCGCCCAGCTGCGCAAGAATGTAACCAGTCCGAATGGGACTACCTATGCTGCGCTACAGACATTTGAATCGCTAGACTTCAAACAAATAGTGGACAAGTCCGTTCAAGCTGCAACCCACCGAGCTGCTGAGCTAGGAGGTGCTCCCAGAAAACCTTAAAGAATCGCAGTTGATATGAAGTGAATATCACACTTGAATTCAAGGAGAGAGGGCAAAGGAAGGTTCATGGACTCTTGAAAATGATCGATGGCTAGCTGGGTTAGGGTTAATTCGCATTATAAATCTATAACAGCATCTGCTGAATCTCTCGATGCTCTAACATTCCACACTTGACTAGATCTCAGACCAAGAACTGTAGTGATTTATTTTGGACACATTCTGAAATCGACATATCGTATCAAAGGGGCCTTAAGAGACTTTGGTGGAATTTCAGAGAGCTAGTCCTGTTTGAAATCCGCAAAGATGAGAATCTACATTCTGGAGTCTTCATTGGAGATCAAAGCTCAATGACTAGATGACGCCCAATAATTGCCCATGGATACCATCCAAGATGATGGGCAAGACATTTTGAAGCAAGGTTGCGAAAGGAAAGACAAATGGTCTCTAGAATGGCCGCTATCATGATACCCAGTAGAATGCATTGGCAGTATATAGCGAGAGTTGATGTACAAAGACACCAGATACCTGCCAAGTGAATCAGGTAGAGATGCCATGGTAGAATAATTGACCTTCCTCCAAATGCGCCGGTAAGTGCTCAAACCCATAATTGCCTCGACGCCGGAACCCGAGACGGTATGCGTGCCGTGGGTATGAACAGGCGACCCAGATATGAAGAAAAGTTGATCAATATCCAGGAGCCCAGCCCACAATGATACGAATACAACAATGCTCTCCACACACACCGGCAACAACCAAAGACTACGCTCAATCAGCGCGGCCTTATGCCTCCAACTTCTAGCCTAAACATGTGATCCGTGGAGCAAGCAGTGGACACCCGAGCGGCGACATGGCAGATCAAGGTCTGTTCAGTAGGCTTGAAGTGTAGAAAATGACCACTAATGACACTTGAGCCATGCAAGCCATGTGAGGATCAAACACAGTCTAGTCTGTGACTGCCGCATGCAATAAACAATTCCAGAATTGTCCCTTATGACTCCGCCCAGTCCTGCATCTTGACGTTCATTCCGGGGTGTTCGTGGATCGGTTGCTGAAGAGCAGCAGATCGCACTACCGATTGAGACGGCTGAGGGGGACCGGTCCCGGAACGACGTCTGCGCTCTCGCTCCAGGGGGCCTGGCAACTCGTTTGGGTTGTTGCCTCGGGTGCGGAATTTAAGATTGATACCACTCAGCCAATTACCATCCTCTTCTTCCCCCAGCCAGTAGTTATGACCGATGCCAATCATGACCCGCCCCAGCCTGCCTTTCCAACCCTGGCCATCTGGGCTATACGGCGAAAAGGGCTCGCGGTCGATATCAGCCACGCTTGCGACCGAGACATTGCGGCTGTGCGTCGGAAGTTGAGTATGACGGGGGATAGCAACCCAAAGGCGCAAGGTCTGGCGCGCAAAAGCAAGCATCACAAAGACGAAATAGAGGCGAACAGCCCACAGAAGAGAAATGAAGATGATACTTTGGAAACTCTCGGGCTGAAGGACGGCATTGCTGATACGCTCGGCACTGCGCGGGGGATGGGCCACGAACTGATTACCCTCCTCGGTGTGCTGGATTTCAACGTAGGCCGCATCATATTTGGGGCTCGTGAAACCGGCAGTCTGGGCGATCGTCTCGCTCCCAGGGCCAGAAGCCTTGCCGTTATCGTAATGCTGAGACACCACCAGAAACCACGTCACGCCAAAGGCAGCTGTGTAAGCAGCGTTGATGAGGCTGTCAATCAGGTAGAGCCATGCCAGAGCGAGACATTGAAGAGGCGACTGTTTGCGGATGTGCGGGAAGAGCAGGGTTGCGAGACCGAGGGCGATGAGGGAGTAAAGATACATGGACAGCTGCACCGGCGACAGGTGGTAGCCCGTCAGCAGGGCGAGCAGGCCGTAGAGACCGCTGATCTTGTTGAGCAGTAGCGACAGGGTGATGAGAGAGGCGCCAGTCTCCAGGCTCATCACGTAGAGGAAGGTCTGCGGATCACGCGTTAGCTTCGGGGGAGGGAGCGTGGGGAGAAAAGTGTGGACTCGCCTCTGGCCGCGGGATGCGGAAGAAACGGTTTGAGAGCCCCATGATGGAGGAGCAGTCTAGGAAGAGACAGATGGGAGGAAGGACAGATGAGGTTCAAGGTCTGAAAAAGGATGGCCGGGGGGGCCAATTAACCCGGGCGATCCGCTGGATCAGGTGACCAACATCCGCTGATGTAACCTTGGGCCTCAGGCAGCAACACCTTGAGCTCTGACATACCGTGACTACAGGGACAGATCCGCCTCCAATTGTCAGGCCCTCACCGCTCTCCCACTTGTACTCGTACACTACGCCTCCCAACGCCAACGGCAGCCCGATCTGAGACATCCCGGGGAACATCCAGGAGCCAAATAGTAATGGATGGCCGTCATTCGCCACGTCCCTGAATTAACCAGAATTCTTCGTTCGGGTTAAACGACCTATATGAGACCTCCGTAGTGGGTACCTGGTTAGAGGTAAGGCATGAAGCCCTAGACATTGATCATAGTGGTTCTATACCGGGAAACGGTTCTCATGAGCCTCGTTTACTCGGGACCAATAAGAAGACAACGCTTCTCGTATGATTGATGTCCACGACGGTCGGTCAGCTATCTGCCAAGCTTATAGCTATTGTTTGCCGTCCCCAGCCCTGTGAGATACCACGCTAATCTTCGGCGGAGGTCCCAGAGAAGCATCATTGATAACGACGCAAATTTCGCTGAGCCGCGGGATACCCTCATCTACAATGAAACCGACGATAGTTTAGTAATGACATTGACAACTATGCGAGAGCCTTAGGCGGCCAGTCCGAGAGCGAGTCCACGGGGATAGCTATCTACGTAGGTCTCATTAATATGAAGGGCAAGACGTCTCGTCGCGTGAATATGGCTGCATCAGACCCGAGCCAGGCACGGACACAGGGAAGCTTCCAACTCCTTGACTATAACACGACCGGTCATATGTTCATGGGGTAAGGGTCAATGTGTAAGTTCAAAGAGTACGATGGAGATGGGAAGGTGGTACAGACCGACCAATTTGGTTATATTTGCCACTCTCGATAATACCATCTCTTCAAATATCCTTGGAAGGCAATCTCGAAGTGGAAAAACACCATCGTGATCCAAATGGTCTCCGAATTCACGACGGGCAGCTCGACATATATGAATTGGAACTGGGCGATGGAGCACGACTACTGGCAGATGTATAGCGCCCGCGATATCAACCCACTATCGAGGAGGTCACATTCTTCGCTAATACTCCCAGCTATGGCTTTGAGATATATATGGACCTTGATGATGTAAAAGCTCTCTACGTTATGGTTGAGTCTCGGCAGGGTAAGAACGTCTTAGCCACACCGAACTGTGCAACAGTCCCACCGAGGGTGCTGAATCTTTCTTAAGAGTTCACCCTAATTCTAATCTGTCTAGAAGTTTGTATATATCTCAAAATCTCGTCGTGCATACATCCCGGTTTGGATGACGTGATCGTTTGGCCCCCAGTCGGCCGAGAATCTCTCCCCGCAAAATTCCAGTTTCGCTGCCCATTAGCCCGAGGTCCCTTTTTCTTTCTTTCCACCCATTCCTTCATTATTCTTCCTGTCTCTCTCATCCCATCCTGAATGCGATAGCCAGCTGCATCCCTTTCCTTTACATACCACCATGGGCCAAGACAAGCTCACGGGGGCCGCTGTCGCTCAGCACAACTCCAAGGATTCGTGCTGGGTGATTGTACATGGCAAAGCCTACGACGTCACCGAGTTCCTCCCCGGTATGATCCCCTTCTCTCTCTCTTCCTCTATACCCCCGTTCTTCATCTTATAACGACATCCAGAGCATCCCGGCGGCCAGAAGATCATTCTCAAGTACGCCGGCAAGGATGCGACCGAAGAATTCGAACCCATCCACCCACCGGACACACTGGACAAATATCTAGACCAGTCAAAGCATCTGGGTGAAGTGGATATGACGACCGTGGAACGGGAAGAGAAAGCCTTTGACCCTGATGAGGCAGCGCGGCTGGAACGCATCAAGCGGATGCCACCTCTCGCGGCATGCTACAACCTGATGGATTTTGAGGCGGTGGCGCGCCAGGTCATGAAGAATACGGCGTGGGCGTATTACTCCAGCGGAGCGGACGATGAGCTTGTGCGTGTTCGTGTTTTTCCGAGGGGTAGATAGAGCTAACAGACGTTTCTCAGACCATGCGGGAAAACCACGCAGCGTTCCACAAGATCTGGTTTCGACCGCGGGTGCTGGTGGATGTCGAGAATGTGGACATGACAACAACGATGCTGGGCAGTAAAGTCTCGATTCCATTCTACGTCACCGCGACTGCGCTGGGCAAGCTTGGCCACCCGGAGGGAGAAGTGGTTCTGACGAAAGCTGCGAAGCAGCACCAAGTGGTGCAGATGATCCCAACACTTGCATCCTGCTCCTTCGACGAGATTGTCGATGCCCGGCAGGGCGACCAGGTGCAGTGGCTGCAACTCTACGTGAACAAAGACCGTGAGATCACGCAACGAATTGTGCAGCACGCCGAGAAGCGCGGGTGCAAGGGCTTGTTTATCACGGTAGATGCGCCGCAGCTCGGTCGTCGGGAAAAGGACATGCGGTCCAAATTTTCCGACCCCGGGTCCAACGTACAAAGCGGCGAGAGCGGGGTCGACCGGTCGCAGGGGGCGGCGCGCGCCATCTCATCGTTCATTGACCCTTCCCTGTCGTGGAAGGATATCCCCTGGTTCCGGAGTATCACGCGCATGCCAATCGTGCTCAAGGGGGTGCAGTGTGTCGAGGATGTGCTGCGCGCCGTTGAGGCCGGTGTGGACGGTGTAGTGCTCTCGAACCATGGCGGCCGGCAGCTCGACACTGCACGGTCAGGCATTGAGGTGCTGGCAGAGGTGATGCCAGCACTGCGTGAGCGCGGCTGGGAGAAACGGCTGGAGGTTTTTGTCGATGGTGGCGTGCGCCGTGCGACTGATATTCTCAAGGCACTATGCTTGGGCGCCACGGGTGTCGGCATCGGTCGCCCTTTCCTGTACGCCATGTCTGCCTACGGCCTAGACGGCGTCGATCGCGCCATGCAGCTGCTCAAGGATGAGATGGAGATGAACATGCGTCTGATTGGCGCCACTTGCATCGAAGACCTGAGCCCGAGTCTGCTCGATACTCGTAGCCTGTCGGGTGGCCATGCTGGCGCCCCCCCGTCGATACGCTTGGCCTAGGTGCCTACGATCCACTGGAGGCTCCACGCTTCAACGAGAAGCCAAAGCTGTAACTCCTTTTCTTTAATAATATGACAGGTTGGAGAGATATAGGACGGGCCTGTGCTCTCTCCGTCTCCGCCTTGCTAAGATATATATCAAAGCATTGATGCAAATGTATCATATCATACCCAAACTACTGTATACCATCAGAACTTGCCCCCCATAAAGAGCATGTAATGACTAACCCAACCACCACTGTATAATCACCTCCCTTATTTATAAAAGCATGAGGCAGGTAATATGTGTCAAGTCACGAGTAGGTTTAACGCGCTGCTGTTCGATGCCAAGCAAGAGGAAATTGTCAGCGAGCTCGTACAAGTAAACTAGAACCATAAAGCTCAATCAGATTGTGCCTGCAAATACTCAATTGTGGCTTTGGCCACCCTTAGCTCAGCCTCCTCGCCTGAAGCGCATCCTTGGACAGCAGCAATCTCTTGCCCATTGAGGATGGACATGCAAGTATACGTGGCACCGTTTGAAGCCGCTATCCTTTTTTTCTTGAAGACAAGGCTTCCAGCACCCTTGACCATATTCTGGGCGAGATTGCGTGGATGGATGACATTGACTTTGTCTGCGATGAGCCGACGCAAGTAAGGCAGCAGGCCGATGCGTTCGACAAAGGCTTGGCATATGTCAATATTTCCCCCAGAGTCAATGAAGATTGCACCCAGGACACTCTCGAAGATGTCGGAGAAGAACTTGTCGGCATGTAGACGGGTGAAAAGTTCCCATGGGTAGTCCGGTGCTGCCTGCAACGCTCTCCATATTTCTTCGCGTAGAGGCTGGTGTCGTCCTAGACAAGCTTCCATGGAGACCTTGATAGTAGGACCATTGAATCGGAGGAAACGCCAGAGAGAAATCTGGTTGTCATCGAGCGCAGTGTTGATCTTATCGGCCTCATTGGGAATAGCGAAATCCATGCAAAGAAAAGCAAGGAGATTCGAATTAACAACAGCATGTTTGATGAGCGTCATTCGACCCTCGGAGATCTGGGTCGGGTGTGCAGACATAGTTGACACGACAATCATATCTAGAACTGCATCGCCGAGGAATTCGATTCGCTGGTAGGACTGGGTTACGGTGTCATGTTCGCAAGAGGGATGAACGAGAGCTTCAGTCAGGATAGCCGGATTGTTGAAGTTGTAACCGGTTAAACGGGACAAACAGTGATGATCCACCGGCTTGCTGACACTTTTGCCACAAGTAGAATTGCGAACAGATGAATCGTTGTGCGATAGGAGATCGACTTCGGGGAGAAAATGGTGGAGACAAGCTTGTGCTTTCGGGATCCCACCGTCTTTGTATGCAGCGCCAATAAGAGCCTCCACCACATCTGCGAGAACTTTTGCGGATAGTGGTCGTTTGGCAGTCGAGCCTAACGCATTCGAGTGTTGAGATATCAGCGGTGCGTTCCACTTGCGAGGAGTAAATCTGCGAGTCAAGATGAAACGATCTAGTCCCGTGCAGAGCGCAGCCTGGGCAAGGCGGTTATTCTCGATAAAGCTGTCGCGGTTGGTGGAGAGGCATCCTTCATTCCAATCTGGATTTTGATAGAATAGCTGGCAAGAGACGGTGAATTTTAAGACAGAATCCCCAAAGAATTCATATTTTTGGTAATCTGTGCTAGCCTGGGCGATTGGTGTGGTGATGGCGGTAAGAACATGGTTCAAATCGTTGATCCCGATCGACTTGAGGATGGTCTCGTTGAGCTTCTGGGCCACATATCTGGCTTCTACTCGGTCAAGGATCGCTGAGATAAAAAGTCCAAATATTGCTTTCGTGGCTGGGAGTTTTTCAATGGTGCAGGCCGCTGCAGGTATTCTATGCACCTTGGGGCTGCCTAATTCCCCCTCCTCGGCGGCATTAATCAAGCTTCGGGGTTGGAGGAGGTTGCGCCGCCGGGGTAATGCCTGGCATTCTATTTCGATTTCGGTTCGTGTCTCATCTGGGGTGATCCATTTCTTGAACAAGCGTGGCTCGCTATACTTTGAGTGATCGCGAATGATACCCATCGAGAGCGGAGAGTCCTTCCGGCAATAGACGTTTACTGCCTGTTCATTGCCGCTATAGCGATCAAACCAACCCGGCAGCATTTCCAGTGGAATATCTGGAGCAAAGAGGGCAATAAAGTCTCTTTCTGGTCCACGTTGACGTGAGGATGGGGCCTGAAGATATAGAGCCGTGATCTCCCTCAGGTGATCGATCGTTTCCGCTGTGACCCCTGAAAGTGGTTGTGGGGAAGTCAAACTGAGGTGAAGTGCGTGGTCACTGTCCCAGTAAAGCGGCATTGATTCTGGAATGACAATTGACTTTGGCAAGATCATCATCATGGTCAGATCTTCAATAGGATTCCCGTCCCTGGAAATTGTGATGTAAGAGCAGTGGAGATCTAGCGATGACCAGGCTTCTGCTAAGTCTACCCATGGATCATATTGTTCTGAAGATTCCACCAGAGAAGGAAATCCACCTTCTCTAGTAAATTTTAGCGCTAGTTTTTTGGTCGGTGATTGAGGAATATCACGCATCATTCCCAATTGCCACAGAGAATTGTATGCTAGTACAGCTAATTCCTGCTTGGCTGCCTGTTCTGTGCGCCACCAGCCGGCCCCTTGGATTCTGCGGACCTCGGAAGGCACCCAATTCGGCAGAAGAATGGTGCCCTTGAGAAGACCACTCGGATCTTTTTTAAAGGAATAGGCTGGCTCATTTCCGGCTCCAGGTTTTCCACGATGTGTTATACAAAAATGATGCAGGTATTTTATTGCTTCATCGGATGTCAGGGAAGCACTAGAATTTCATGTCAGCCTTATTGACGAATAAGATATCTTAGCGAAGGTCTCAGCACTCGTCAGACTGCACTCGAGGCTCATAGCTCTGGTGATCGCTGACACCTTCGCCCAAAAGCCCACTCTCCTGTTCGGTACAGCTTATTCTGTTCTCACCGCAAGCCTCTACCATGATCATCCATGCTCCTCCAGTCGAGTACAAATATAGATATGTTATCTTCAGGTGTAATGACGTTGTGTGTCACAGTAGAAAGCTTAAGGCGGTTAGGTTCTCCTTCTCCTGAAAATAGTGTTGGAAAATCCTTTTGAGAGAATACCGGAGCAGCTGGTCGTGAACGTTCGTTCAAATTGTGGGTAGGCGGGAAAGCTGAGGCCTTGGTGACAAGCGAGCAGCCTGTCCTGCAGCCACTGGAAACAAATCTCACCGCTTACCAGAGTGAAAGTTCCCTGTCCAGTGGATACCTGTCCACGTCCCTTTTTGGTTTAGTTACTATTTGCAACGATTACCACGTAGCTGAGGCGTCTCGCCTTTACAGCCGACTAATCACACAAAGCTCCGGACCTATTAATGTCAAACAATGATTTACTATTAGCCAACAAATCATAAAAGATTATGTATTGATAAACTCGTGCGGCGCCCCCATGTCGTCATTCTGCACCATACTATCGGTCCATTGTTTCTGCCCCAACATATGTTCAACAACAAAGGGTTGACACGTTAATTCATTTGCCTCTGCAATTACTTCTGTGACTCTTCTTGTCGCACCCAGTGTCCACTCTTGCCGCCTTGCTTCTCTAGCAAGCGTACCCCGCTGATCACCATACCTTTATCTACAGCCTTAAGCATATCGTAGACTGTCAATGCAGCACCCATGGTCGCCGTCATAGCCTCCATCTCGACTCCAGTTCGACCGAGACAGCTGACTGTCGCGACAATCTGCATCATGCCATGATCATCGGCTGATTGTTCCGGCCCCACAAGCTCAACAGAGACTTCAATCCCTGTAATGCCGATGCTGGGATGGCAGAGGGGAATGAGGTCCGGAGTTCGTTTAGCGGCCATGATACCTGCGATCCGTGCAACGCTGAACACATCACCCTTATGCGTGCCCTGGCCTTTCCGGAGAAGTTCCCAAGGCCGGGAATTGGAGAAAAGGATATGGCACGCGGAAGTGGCTAGTCGCTTTGTTTCTGGCTTCTCTGTTATCTGCGTCATGTGTACGGTTTGGGATGGCGTCAAATGCGGAAGGTCTGGGTCGGACGCCGTAGGGAGTGAGAGAGTCTTGCGATTGATGACTTTATCAGAGACCAGTGAGAACTCAGGTGCTGGAGACGAACGTCCGCTATGATAGAGGCGAGCGTGCAAGGTCCCCAGTGACCGGGGAAGAATGTGTGAAGGTATGCGCAGCCAGGACGGGCCTCGGGTCATCGGTCTCGGGGTCATGCCTGATGTATTATCTAGGGCCACTATTAGCGTGATTTCCTCGACGGATTTCAATGAATATACGAAATCTGTAGTGCATGGTATTGAGCAGTCTTTCGGGAATGTCTGAAGAAGGCAGAACAGAGAAAGGAAGAGTGAGAGATAGGGAACAACGTAAGGCCACATACACAGCGGAGCAAGCGCGGCGAACAACACCTCCATCCACAGATATATACACATAAAAGCAAGTCGTAAAGCGTCGTGAAATCGTAGATGGGAAGAATCACCCACCAATCAGAATCATCGGCCGGTTCTTCATATTCTCCAGCTGTCCCATGCCGGCATGTTTCGCCTTCTTGCGCTTCACGGCCTTCCCGATGATGTCTAGAATCTCTCGTTCTCGCTCATTAACTACCCCGCCCTCATCGCTGATTCTAGCGGCCGTTTGCACCGTCTCAAGCAGCTGCAATTTCTGCATCGCATCCTCGTCGATAGGCTGCCCGTGATTCTCCTGGCGAATGATATCTCGGAGCGAGACTTCGGCGTTGCCAAAAAGACACACTTTCAAATTGCCGTCGCTGGTGATCCGCAGTCGATTGCACGAGCCACAGAAATTGTGCGTCATGCTCGTGATAAACCCAACCCGGCCTTGAAAGCCGGGGACCTGGTATGTCTTGCTCGTGTCGTTCTTGTGATCGGCCACTTTCTCAAGAGACGGGTATTTCTCCTGGATCACGGCCAGCATCTCCTGGTATGAAAACATCTTGCCCTTGTTCCATTTGTTCCCACCAAAGGGCATGTACTCAATGAAGCGGACCTCGATATTTTTCTCGCGGCCGAGTTCAACAAAAGGCAGGATCTCTCGATCGTTCAGGCCCCGCATGATAACACAGTTGACTTTCAGCTTGATTCCCGCCCCGACCTTGTTCATTTCCAAAATGCGGTCGATGCTTTTCATCACGGTCTCAAATCCCTTGCGACGGGTCATGATCTGGAACTGGAACGGATCCAATGTGTCGAGACTCAGATTGACCCCGGTCAACCCGGCCTCGACCATAGGGTCCAGTTTGCGATGTAACGAGATGCCGTTGGTCGTCAAGCATAGTTCCTGGAGCCCATTCTGCCGCAACCGGCCTATCTCCTGCATCAGCGGCACAATGTCTTTCCGTACGGTGGGCTCCCCGCCCGTCAGCCGGATCTTCGTCACACCCTGCGACACGAACAGAGACGACAGGTAAATAATTTCTGGGGACGTCAGGAGTTGCTCCGACGGTGAGAGCTCCACGCCTTCCTCAGGCATGCAATATATACATCGCAGGTTGCACCGCTCGGTGAGGCTGATGCGAAGGTAATCGTGCTGTCGGTTAAAGGTATCGGTGAGGAAGTCCGAGAAGGGCTTTGAAGACTTGAGGGCAGAGAGCCTGTCAGACCGGGCGGGTGGGAGATTTGTGGCAGACGATGTTGCTGCTGCGGTGGTACTGTGCAGTCGGCTCGGGGGGGGCAGACCCCAGGATCGGCGGGGAATCCGGGGCCAAGATAGGAGGAGCCGCGACACGATCGTCATGATTCAAGGATGCTATATACGATATTCCAGGTGCGACATGGCGCACGAGAGAAAAAATATTTGCATTTGCTTCCTTGGATTGAGGGGAAAGGCCGAGTGTGATGTGTCTGTCGGATGGACATGCCCTTCGGCGCCTTCCGGGGTGTAGGAGCTGACTCAGCATCCACAGCTGTGACGACTTGATAGATTCGGTTCCAGGTTCAAATGTTCCAATCAAGAATGGGACTCTCACCGCTATCTCCTATTTTGTACTAGTTTATTAGTTAGTTCGCCCCTACTACTGTATATTGTTGGGCATCCCTAGGTTGAATTTGGACAGAGATTTATTCCTTTGTGAATTGCAATTCCATATTGGGACCCTCGTACATCTAGATCTCGACAGTTCCCACTAACTAGCTAACAAACACTACGAGCTAAGTAGATCATAATACTAACGAGACCGAAAAGTAAGGAGCTCAATGCGATCAGGATAAAAGAAACCGGATCGCACGTTTTAGATGTAAAACATCGAGTCACGCACATTCGCATGAATCTCGATATCACTTTCCTCAGCAACCGCACCGCCAACCCTCCTTACCAACCACGCTGGCGACCGACGCCGAAGTGGCGGGATCAAAGAAGTCGCTCAGGTAGCAGCGGGCACGGGTGCAGACCAGATCGGCGTAGTAGGCCGGCGGGCACACGCTCACGGCCTTGGTGGCGCGGCCGAAGAGATAGCACATCTTGTGGGTGAGGGTCTGCAGTTCGTCGGCCGCGGCTGCGGACGCCGGGTGGCGCGGGTGGAAGATCTCATCCCACACGGTGAAGTAGTGGGCGGGGCGAGCGGTGCCCTGCAGCGCCGCGTGGGCTTGCAGGTAAAAGTCCCAGTGCCTGGGATCTGAGACAGCGCGGTCCACCACGGTGCCAGGCAGGGGGTTGGCCGCGCGGTCGGCATCAGCATCGCGCGTTGGATAGAAGCGGGTGTTGTGCCGCTTCCCAACCACGATGACCGCAAGCCGTGGCCGGCCCTGCTTCGTCTGATCAGCCGGGTAGACGGCCTCGCAGGCGCGCTTGAGCAGCGGGAGTTCCTGCTCGATCACCGTGTCATACTGGCCCTCCGAGACCCCGTCGCGGTAGATGACAATATTCTCTGGTAGAGCGTTCCGGTTGCAGTGAGCCCAGTGCCGGAGTCGCGACTGGAGGAGCACATCCAGGTCGGCCACCATCTCCTGGCGCGCGGCCTGAATTCGGATTTCAGCGGGCCATTGGGCCAACGCGGCATCAACGGATGCCACGATGCCGGCGATGCTGGGAGCAGATCGTGCTGAGCCTGGAGATGGATGCGTCACGTCGATGCCCACGAGCATGGTGCGTCCTTCTGCGAAAAAGCCGAGGTCTGACTTCTGCAGCGACTGGTTGCAGCCACCGAGCTTGAGGTTGACCTTGAGCCCCACGTTGGCGCTGTATTGGTCATTGGCACCTTGGAACTTCTCCGCGAGCACATTGACATTCCGAACACCACATCGAACATCGCAGACCTGTTTGACGCAGTTGTAGAGCTCCGTGTCTTTGGAGTGCAGGATCGTCAGAATCAATGACGGTTGGTGTTTCTCTTGCAAGGCGCGCACGGCGGACTCGACTTCATTTGCGTCATTGGAGCCATTCAGCTCAATGCGCATTCCCGGTTTGGCTGTGTCAGCAGCGATACCCATTTGGCACAGAACATTCGTAAAACTCTGCAGAGAGTTATTCAAGGCATCGGGCGACTTGAAAACAGGACGGGCTTTGACGGCGTCAATGAATAGCCAGGTCCAGGATCTCATAGCGACTGGCTGGGAGAACCTGATGGCGCGCATGTTCCAACTACCGCCCATCGTGTCGACGGCCTTCTTCCCGGATTTGACATCTTTGTAGTAGATGCGTGGAGCCGGTAGAACTCGTCCTGGGACGGTGATCAGATTTGTCGACGGATGGACGCCGAATGCAGTCTAGGTGCCAGAGTTAAGAGGATGAACACAACGCAATATCAACAGAATTCCTACCAAAGTGGCATTCAATGGCTCTCCCAGTCCAAGCATGCTCACACCTTTGGTGACGATGGACTGAGCGTTCTGCGCCGGCTTCCGGCCCATGACCGCAAATCCAAGCATATTCTGTGTCTGGTTGGGACTGAGCTTGGTGGTGGTGGGCTGACCAGGCTCGACTTCGCACACCTCCACGGGGAGGTAGACGGGATTTTCGCGATTTCCAACATTCACCACAGGCATGCCAGGATCCAGGTGTTGATCATACTCTGCGCAAGCGGTTAATACCCTGTACTCTGAAAGTAGATTTGGAATTGACCTTGTTTGAAGTATTCTTCCACAGTAATATAACGTCCTGCCTGGGCTGGTCCCTCCTTGGGTGCTTTCTTGCCTTTCTTTCCCTTTGATTCGGAGCTCCGTTTACTAGGCTGCGATCCAGGAGCAGACAGGAAGAATTGCACATCCCTCGGGCCCGCACCATGGCGAAGGATCTTCGGCGGGTTCGGGGATGACGTTCCATCACCGCGGGCGGCTAGACCGGCGATCGTCTTGATCCGAGGTTTGAGCTGGCCGCGACTATTTTTTCTGGTAATATGTGTGATGCGGACACGTAGACGCTTCAAGAAGACCTCCAGCCGGTAAATATTCCGAGAGTTGGAACGCTGGTACTCGCTGATCACCATGCTCAACGGCCCTTCCTGGTAGCAGGCCAGGTATTTGACCTGCACATTGAGTAGCACACGGGCTGTCGCAGCGCGCACACTGACAAAGAAACCGCGCACGACTTCGAGGCCGGCGCCAAGATCACATCTCTCGACCGAATCTGGACGCAGACTATAATGCCTGTTGGCACCGACAGAGACCACCGAGCGGTCCCTCTTGGATCGATGCCCCAGGATGATGTTCAAGGCTTGCAAAATCTCGGCCTTGGATTCTAGCATGGCATCTGCATCGGTCGATGTGAGATAGTTTACCAGATCACCCGCATTGAGCTGGCCGGTGTACTGGCATGTAACGTGATACACACGCGGGTTTTCTGGGTACTCATCCTCGTACTCATCGCGGTACCGCACGTCAAATTTCTCGGTATAGGGAAGTTCCTCGCGAGAGATGAGGGTCGATCGATAGTCAGTCGCAATGTCGTTCTGAAACTGTAAGAAATGCTCGTCCAGCAGGAGATGCACAATCTGCCGTGCCTTCTTGCCTGTTGGCTGACGACCGGTGGCGTCAGGCGAAATGCTGATGTGATAGCGGAACAGCGGCTTGCTCGTGAGACTGAGTGGGAGGTAATTGGCGTAGAGAGTCACCGGCTCGCCCAAAGTACCGTACCCTGGACGTTCGGGATATCGTTGGCGGGCCGTCTTCTGTCCGACCAGTGCCTTGGCCAGCGTGTCCTCGGTTTTGGTGACACTCGCATCGGGCACGGAGACCGTGTTTCCTTGGCTAGAAAGGGGGTCAGTCGCTGTCTGCCTCGGGACGAAGCTCCTACATACACGAAAATGCGCGGGCCTTGGTCCCGGCCAGAGCGAAAGCCACCACGGCCTCGGCCCTGAAAGTCTCGACCACGAAAGTGTCCCCGTCCCCGCAAGTCACCCTGGCTACGGTCTCCTCGACCACGAAAGTCGCCCCGGCCTGAGCGCAAGGGCAAGGCCGTCTGGCCTCTGCCGCGACCGCCAGCTCCGCTGCCTCGGTCGCCCCGGCCCCGAACCACGTCCACGAGCCCTATCAGCCATGGTGAGGAATGGAATAAACTGATATAGGAAGGAAGATTAAATCCATATATAAATAGTGCGTGAGTGGGAGAAGAGGGAGCGAAGGGGGACGAGACGAATAAAAATACGGGCTGGTAGATCCGGTTTGTTTGTTGGTGGTGAGCTTGTACGTTAGCTACATCTGGCGGTGTGCGTCCTCGGCATCCCCACGTCCCCTCTCATTATTCTTTGGTCCAACCAACCACCGATTCCCCTGGTAGAGGCCGGAGCGCTTGCACTATTGGAACCTATATACATCTGAGCAAGCGCCGCGTGGGCAAGTTGAAACACAAAATGTGATGGATTATTATGATGATCGAACGCGATCCGAACGCACTACCTACAGCATAGTTACGTCATTCACCACCCCGACGCTACAGCCTCCCGCGGTTCAGGAATCGCACCGGCAGGTCGACATGGCGTGCCCGTAGGTACTCCGCGACATTCTTCCCCAGAAAATCAACCGTGGTAGTGACGCCCACGCCGCGGTCGAGCAGGTTTCGAAACAGGAAATGTACGGCATGGAGGCCGGGCAACTCGAAACGCTCAATGACCAATTGCGGATTGG
Organism: Penicillium lagena; assembly: GCF_028827675.1. NCBI lineage: Eukaryota > Fungi > Ascomycota > Eurotiomycetes > Eurotiales > Aspergillaceae > Penicillium > Penicillium lagena. The sequence continues at coordinate 102,540 of NW_026623227.1, read as the reverse complement.
TCCGGCCCGTCTCGCCCAGAAGGTCACTTGCCATCTCAGTCGAGAGCAAGGCTCGAAGCCACTGATACTCGTCGCGGCGCCGGACCCAGAAGCCGCAGTTCGCGTCGGCGCCCTTGTCCCCAGAACGTGCGTGCACGATCCAGCCCAGGGGACCGCGGGTCGTGGGACCAAAGTCGCGTGCCGGATTCAAGGCCACATCGGTGCGCGCTTGTGACGGCTGCCGGGCCGGGTAGCTCTGCGTGAGCGGTGGAGGGGAAATCTCGAGCGTCTGCGTCGCAGTCGTGGGCTTCCAGGGTAGATGGACGCGGTGTCGGATCGCACTCTGGGGCAGCAGACTCACATAGTACTCAAAGATGGGGCGCGGAAACCCTTGCCGCAGGTCAAGGTGGAAGGTAGCGCCGGGATAGCCTTGCATGATGTTGTCCGTTATGGGCTTCAGGAACCGCGTGGGAGCGAGATCCTCCGCTCGCCGTGCTTGCACCACGATGCGAAGGGGGACCGTGGCGCGGTTCTGGTTGTGCGGATCTGGTTCACTAGCACCCAGCAGGTCAAAGTTGAGCGCAGTAAAGCGATCCGCAAAGGGGGCCAACAGGCGGCGTACTTGCGCCTCCAGCATGCGGGCCTTGGCCTCGAGATCAAGCCCGGTCAAAAACCACCATACCTCTGCCTGGAAGCCGCCCCGCGCGGTGATGCCGATTTTCGTGGTGGGCGGAGCCGGGCCCGACCGGACGCCGTGCACGGCAACGCGGTTGATGCCGCGCTGCTCGAAGGAGATACCATCCAGCACAGCGGTGACGTCGGAGTTATAATACCAGGGGCCTTGGATTTCGTACAGCAATTGCGAGGTGCAGGTATCGACCGAGACCGCCCCTCCCGTGGCGTGCGCCTGTTTCGTGATCACCACGTCGCCCTCGGCGGAAATCTCCGCGATGGGGTAGCCGATATTGGCCCAGCCGTCGCCGCCGGCATGCTCGAGCGCTTGGAATCCCGTGAAGTTGCCACCACAGACGTAGTTGCTGCACTCGATCAGATGGCCGGCTACAAAGGCCTTGGCCAGCTTATCGAGTTCGTCCCGCCGCCAGCCATGGTACCAGTAGGCGGCCCCAATGACGGGCGATGCGTCTGACACCCGGCCACATAGGACAATGTCGGCGCCGTCCGCCAGGGCAGCGGCAATCCCCAGTCCCCCCAGGTAGCATTGGGCGTAGATGGGCTGGAAGGCCCAGTCCGCTAACCGCTCCCCCGTATATACGTTTCGGAATTCGGATTGTCCCGATGACAGCGCTTCCTGGACCGCCGGGAGGACCTCGTCACCCGAGACCCATGCGACCTAGGGAGACGTCAGCAGCCGAGATGGTCTGCGGGAGCGATCTCTCACCGACCTTCAGATCTAACCCTTTCGATTGCACCAACCTGGTTACGGCGTGATAGAGTCCCTCTGTATCTGTCACCCCGGCATTCACGGCCAACTTGATGCCATGTGTTGCGAGATCATTCAAGGCGGGTGCCAGGGCCTCGAGGAAGGACAGATCGTATGCGGGCGCCGCATCAGGTGCTTGGTCCACTCGCCGACCCGCGGCGGTGGCCATGTTAAATTCGCTCATGAAATCGGCAATGATCACATCGACCGGATCGGTGGGGTGATGTTGAGCAAAGTCGGCGATGGCATGGCGGCGATCGGAGGCAGAGCCCGAAGCACCTGGAGAGTCAGCAGCGGCGCATCACGCGAGCTCGGCGGACCAACCTGCGATGCGAATCGGACGGCCTTGGTAGGACATAGTTACGACGAAGGGAGGATGGCAGCAAGCAGCAGCGAAGGGAGAGGCGTCATCCGAATAGTAAATACTTCCGAGGCTGCCTCGGCTGGGCCTCTGCGGGGGTGTCGGCACTGCGTCTCGGGCATGTCGATCATTGCATTCGCCGGACGAGATGGACGTCGTCGTTCGTAATAGAAGTAGTCGGAGTGCTAACTCGCAGTAGTTTAATAGTAGTGACCGGGAAAGAAGTATGGCTGTGATTCTACCCAAAGACCTAACTAACCAGACTGATCGCCCCACGTGGTCAATCGTGGCCTGGGAGCCTGACATTGGTTTCAGCTGAGGGATGCATCCACAGCTTGGCTTGTGTCCTTCCTCATCGTCGCAGACATCGTTCAGTCCGTGTCTTTCTCCTGGCCTCCCCTAGCCCCTCGGAACATCGCTGGAAACAACGATTCATAGTGAAACGTGGAAGTCGTAGGTGTGGTGTCGAAGACTGATTTTTCCCCGGCGGCACCTGGTCTCCAAGGCTTCAGCGCCGACACACCCTCTCAACACCTCCCATGGCTTCATCGATCCTACATGACCTCCGTTATGCTCGCCCTCTCGCCGTTCCTACTGTTATTCGTCGGCGGTGCTATTGCGCGATCCGATCTGGATGACTTCATGTCCTTGGTCACCGTAACAAAATCCTTGACCCCAGAACTTCCGAAGCCACTTCCTAACGTGCTCCTAGCTTCCAGATGTCTGGGTAGTGAATTTTGAGGTGATATATCATGATCGCACGCGCGTGAGCCCAGGGTATTGGTTCGTGGCACCATATGGAAAAATCGAATACCTGAAATCGGGTCCCCAGCCGTTTCAAGTGGGGCCGTATATCTACGATGAAGATGGCGTACGTTCTCCTTATCACCCGCAGCGAGACAGGATGGTCTGACCAAATATGCCAAAGTAGGTTCTGATCTGGGTCGGCTCACGCCTGTTCAACAACGCCAACGTGTATGATTTCAAGGCGGTTCATCACATCGACGACAATCCCTACCTTTCGTTCATTGTACATGAGAATGACGGCCATTCAAAAGGACGTGGGATCGTCATGAACCACAGCTACGAAGTCGAGTCGGAGGTGCAGGCACTGGAAGACTTGGCACAATTCGATCTCCATGAATTCAATATCCTCCCAGGGGGCAAGACGGCCCTCACCTGCGGTTATCAGCCCGCGCAACTGAGCCTGGCGGACCTCGGACGCTCGCAGGAACAGTCATTTTTTCTCTCAGTTGGGTTTTACGAGGTGGAAATTGCCACGGGCGAAGTCGTGATGCGGTGGAATGCCTCTGCGCCCGGAAATGTTGCGATGCACGAATCGGTCAAGCTTTTGGCCAACACAGAACCAGAAGAGGCGCCAGGGAATGATTATCTGCATATTAACTCGGTTGACAAGAATGCAGACGGCAACTATCTGATCTCCATCCGCTTCACCAACACCATTTACTTGATCTCCGGCGCGGATGGCTCAATCCTGTGGCGACTAGGGGGACGGGAGAGCGACTTCGATCAAGACTTTACCTTCTCTAAACAGCATGATGCAAAATTTATCGAGTCTGGGGGAACCCGCCACGTCATCTCCTTCCTGAACAATGCAGCCGATCACGAAGAAAATGAAGAGGATGTCTCTTCAGCTTTGATTGTCGAGCTCAACACCGGCAGTACTCCGATGACAGCGAAGGTGATCCGGCGTTATGACCGCCCTGATGGCCAACTGACTCGACTTCGTGGCAACGTGCAGCCACTTCCGAATGGCAATGTATTTGTTGGGTGGAGCGACAGTGGCTATCATTCTGAATTTTCACCCGAAGGTGCCAACTTGATGGAGGCCAAATTCGTGAACTCTCAACTATCGACCTACCGAGCATATAAGTTCGAATTCGTTGGTCGGCCGACGGCACCGCCGGATTTGGTGGTCTCTGTTGCCGAAATCACGGAAGACAATCTGACAACTGTCATTCACATTAGTTGGAACGGCGCCACAGAGGTTGCTTCGTGGAACTTTTACGCACAGGCGGGGGAGAGAGAGCCCCGTCGTTTCGTTGGAACCACGAACAAGACTGGCTTTGAGACGATGCATACCATTCAGGGTTATTTAGACTGGATATCAGCCGACGCAACCGACCGCGACGGCAACATCTTGGGCAGTTCCGCAGTTGGTCGTACTACTGTACCCACCGATTGGATGGCATTCCAATTCAATAAATCCAACCAGGGAGTCCCGGCGGACCCATCGGGTCCCCTTTCAAGCATTGTGGCAGATCCCACGACAGAAAACAATGACCAGGTTGTGGAAGTCTTGGGTGAATCAATTGACACTTTCCATACCCTCGGTGGCCTTTTACTTCTGATACTGGTATTGGGCTCATCCGGTGCAATTCTAGTCGGGGGCTATTGGATGGTCACAAAACGGCGCATAAAGACATACCGGCATATTTATCAACATATTCCTCTGGATGACTCAGAAGAAACCGAACTGCCTACTGTCATATCAGCCAGATAGTATACCCCGAACATTATTGTATATAATTCTACTACTTGACCAACAGAATTGCTAGATGTAACAGAGTATCATGCCTACAGCTCATTATCTCAATTCGAACGGAGATGCTTCGCTTTACCTCTAAAGTATAATATAGAGCTCGGGATGGGCAGTAAAGTTAGTTTAATAGTAATAATAATATTCAAGCGCAGGCAAGTAGTGGACGCATTCCTTACCGGTGGTGGAGCTGACTGCGCTGGATGGACCGAGGCTGAGAGTTTGCCACCTTCAAAATTTGCGCTCTTTGACTTGGAGAGAACCCATGTTTCAAATGAATTGAATGATAGTAAGCTGAGGAGATTGAAAAAAAAAAAAAAAAAAAAAAAACTATAATAACAAAATTAGCCAGAAAAGACAATTAACAGCAATGCCTCGAAGCAATGAACCCAATTTTGAGACTGCTTCCAAATTCTCATAACCTTGACTCAAGGTGATACGCAATGGCACACAAGAGGTACAGAGTGTGTATCTTTTTCATGAAATCCACTAGATTATACATCCTAGGAGAAGTGCTAGCTTTGGATAAGTCATTCATCGCCCCAATTCTCTGTAAAGTTGCATGAAAAGTAGAATCTGCCATGTGTGAAGTATATTCAGAATCCATTCTCACTAATGCCGACGATCGAAGAACCAACAAATCCTCTCTACAATTTCCACCAGTAAATTGATGACGAAAAAAAACATCAGTATTTGTAGATAAAGGTAAAATGTTTAACCACCCCTAATCCAAGTGTCCTTCCCGAAAGGGTCAACGCCACGCCGCGCCGTGCCACTGCACCAGCATGGTTGGGACGATGCTAACACCAACCATCAGCGCTACGGCAATGCCTGCACCACCGGCCCAGCCGCAGTTCTTAAACATCTGCGGAAACCTACTATGGTCAGTGACTATCTTTTATCGATGAAACAGGACTTTGGAAGCTGTCATACCAGAAAGGACCAATGAATCCCCACAGTTGACGAACGAAGGTAATAAAAACGCCAACACTCGCGGCATCCTCACGGTAACAATCCACGGCATAGGTGATATTGATGGTGGTGACAATTTGATTGCCTGCGGCAGCGATGGCCGACCCCACTATAGGGGTGACATTCCATTTATCACCGGAATCGCGTAGCTGGATCGCGAAAACAACAATACCACAAATGGTTAACGCATGGCCGATGTAGCTTAGCCACAGACGGTATTCCGGCGCCGGAGTTTGGCTGGTATGTTTGGCGCGTAGCAACATCCACCGATCGGATATGAAGCCCCCGACCTGTTCGCCAATGACGGATCCGATGATCAGTCCCAAAAAGTTCAGGCCGACTTCCTGCGTGTTTAATCCGAATTTTTTAGGATAGATCTGGGGGATCTCAATAGTGAGCATCACGCTCCCCCAGAGGAAGATCATTGCGTATGCGGCCGCTGGAATTAGCACGCAGGGCTTTATCACGTAGCTAAGGGGCTGGAAAAAGTCCCAGAGTTTGAAAGGAGTCTGGTTAATCCGTCTGAATCTGAATATACTCTGTTTCACATTAGTGATCTGCTGACCGCTATCGTCTTTGCGCATGTAGAGCGACTCCGACCCAAGGAAGAAGTAGAGGATGAACTGCACAGCGTTGACCTATCATAGGCAATATCTGTTAGCCCTCATCTGAGTCTGAACAAAAGAAGAAAAGAAAAAATTCACAATGGCTAGGATCCAGTAGATCCAACGGTATCCAACACGAAACGCCACAAATCCGAAGATGAAGGGCGCAGCCGGCACACCCAAGGTCACCATCAGTGTCCAGATACCCATGCAATGCGCACGATTCTTTTTGAAGAAGGTCTCAGCGACCACAGCGCTCCCCATGGCCGCAGCAGGGCTGATGAAGAAGGCAGTAATAGCACGACAAAGGCCCATTGTGGCATATGAGGGGCTCTTCGCGCAACCCACGTTACCGGCCAGACTGCAGATGAGCGAAATCAGGAAGATTGGACGACGTCCAAATCGGTTGCACAGCGGACGCCAGAATAAGGGCGCTCCACCGAGAACAGCGATGAATAGCGAGACCAAATAACTGGTGCGCTGCAAGCTAACGTGCAGATCCGTAGAGATGTTGACAAAGGCTGATAGGATTGCGGCAGCAGTAAAGGTACTCATCATGGCATGGAAAGCGACCAGGGCCAGATTAATTATTTTCTGAAGCGAAATTTCATCAGAACACAATAAACATGCAGGAACAGATAAGGAACTGGCTTACTCTCCATCGCGGCCAATTGTACGGGTCGGCATCGTTCATGTCAGGGATGGGATCGAGATCTAGCGTGCCATGCCGAGCGAGAAGATACTGGCGATGCTCCTCAGAGAGATGCGTCACCGAATCTCCTGCGTAGAAATCCTCGTTCGTGCCAGCCTCCATCCTGCGTGGACTGGGAGCTGACGACCCTTCAACGTGCTGGTGACGACCCTCTGTTTTCTCCATACTGGAAAGAATTAAAGGGGGAAGGAAAAAGGTTGAAGAATGAGCACGGAATGTGTATCCTATATTCTGTCTCTTGTCTTCTTATGGCACGACACCCCGCCTCTGGACCACCTGCGCGTCTGAATCTCATCAGCGCGTGTAGTCTAGATTCCGTGCTTTCCTCGGACATCATGAGGGGAAGAGAGATACAATTGGCTCCGCCTACGGACAACACCTACGTATTCCAGATGAACGCGAATTAGACCATGGAACGATTACAAGAATTCGTTGCGAAAAGATGGACGCTGAAGATGTGGCTATTGATTCTTCCGCTGGCACGGCGTCCGCGAATCAATCTGCACGGCGTATAGTGATAGAGTTGTGGGGCGAGGAAATTGCAGGTAATAGGTGGCAAATAGACCAAATCAACAGCGAAATTCCCAAGAATCAATGACAGCCACACCCAAAGACCGTGTAAAGTCGCTACTTTCTTGACTCCACTTCATGGGTATTGAATAATATTCTCACTACGCACCAACCCCACGGGGGTATTAGTGTGCAGACAGGGTTGACACTGCCTAACCCGATTAGGTTTAGCTACCATCAGTCATGTGACTTATTAGCAAGTGGTAACCTAGATAACTAATCGCACCCCCTAAAGTCAGACCCCAACACGCTGCTATCTTCCTCGAAGCGATTGAATTGGCATCCTAATACTCCATTTGCTGTTCCTCGACAATAGTGCAATATCAGAACATGACCCACGGATGAGAACACAGGGTAGTCATGCATATATCAGCATCTGGCTTGCCACTGAGTTCCCCCCTCCGGGTAGCTCTAATAAATTACGGGATCCATTTCATGCCTCATATTTTAACTTCCGGCCGACAAATTTAGTCGTCTGTGCAGGGACGGCGAATTAATTTGACATCCGGCTTTTTCCGTTTGCGAACGTCAGACAGCTGAGGTTCGCGGCTTTATTGCTAACTTGTTTATATTGACCATCTGGTACCGCTTAGTTCAACTCACGTTGCTGCCGAATTATCATGATAGCCAGCATGGAGTCCCTACGAGCAGCTATTGTTACAGGTTGCTTGATCCCTATCCACCCCGCTTTATTTATATAGCTGATAGGCGCAAGTAATGCAGATGGTTTCGGCTCAGCGATTGTTTGACACAACGTGACCCGATTCCGGTCACCGTCTAGTCCAAATCGCGAAATTCCTTCAGAAATTGCTCTAGATAGTACTGACGGTACCCATATAATGTTTATCGTCCGCACGCATCCACGAATTGCGGATTTCTGGATCCTACCCAACCTACTGGCGACTAGCCAAATGGGTGCGCAATCGGGATGGAGCATGTGAGCGCGGCATCAGCATTCCAAACGACAGATTAAGGTTCGGGAATTACTTCGTGAGGGTGTGGAGGTATATTTGATTTCGAATATCGCTTTATTGATCTAATTATATCGCAGACAATCTAGTTATGCAAAATATCCTGACATTCATGCATTCCTAGTCGCCCGGTCATAGCAATCTATACATCTATAAAGGATACTACGGAACATATAGGCAACTTTGAAAAGGGAGGATTCAATTCAATCTACCATTTATCACAATATCTAACATTATGGTAGTACCTATGAAATCACAAAGAATCTAATTTACTATAGCTTTACGGTGTGTATCAAGAACAGGAGACTTTATATAACCACAAATCTTTAGAACGGCATTCCACCATTGCTAAATAACCTAGGGAAACCAACCATTTCTTCCTAGGCCAATACACAACGAATTAAGAACTGCGTAAGAACTTAGGCGCTAAAGCATAGTACGTCTTCAGTTACGTATATTGCGGGATACGGTCAACAATAAACGCTAATTAATCTCGTTAAGTATTATCAACTTAAATACCCCCTTACAAACACGAGAGACCGCCGTAGCTCAGTTACAGGCCGAGACTAACAAATTTGCGCCACCGGAGACTAGGCCCCCTTACTGAAACTGATGTATCGGGCTTGACTGCGAGATAGCACGAACGTGGAAGTCAGTTAGGTAGTGATAAGGTGCAGTTGCCTAACAACCCTTGTAGGGACGCTAATCACCAACAGTAACGGTCTAAGCTGGCTAGGATTAGGGAATCTCAGCTACTTCTCCGGATGTCCGAGAGGAAGAACATCCTCAACCGTCTCGTCAGTATTCTGCAGATCATCCGTGATATCCACATGGTCCTTGATGCGTAGGAAGATCACTGGCGCCGCGATGAGCAGTGATCCTCCAAGTAGACCCCAGTTGCTGGCAAACTCGGCCGCGTAGGACGTATTGTGGAAGTCTACACTCCACACCACGGCCGCACCGGCGGATTGGATACCTTTGTAAAATCCGGCGAAGTTGGCGCTTTTGCGGCCTGAGTTGGAAAGAGCTCCCATTAACCTGGAAGTGTGGGGTTAGATTTAGTCGGCTTGATACGAGGGGTAATGGACGGATGGGGGAGCTGGCGGGGGAAGGGGCAAGAGATGAGAGAAGACTGACCAGTAGATAACACCCTGCCAGACCGCATCGTAGAATCCATAGAAGAAGTACAAGAACATGGGCCCGACGTATCCTGGATGCGTCCAATCCCAAACCTTGAAGTCGGTTGGGGGCTTGGTGTTTACAGTCGCGCGAGTATAATGCTTCTGCCAGGCCCAGCCACCACCCCAGATAACCATAGTCAGGATGAAGAGGATGGCCCACGCGCCGCGAGCACGCACTGAACGACGGAAGTACGTCATATCGAGGAGCGGGCCGATGACACTCGCAGCCAAGATTTGAGCGAACCAGTATAGGAAGGAATTCAAGGCCCTCGTGCGGGTGTTGAAGTAGGCGACGTTAATTGCGTTTCCTTGGTATGTGTAAAACCAGTTGGAAGAAAAGAACATAGGGAAAAGAAGGATGACGAAAGGTTCGTTCTTAAGCGTGTCGTAGAGCCCGTACAACTCGGTTTTCCATGTTGGGTTTTTCTTAACGATAATCCGGGATCCGTCGCGGCGAATGACGTTCTTCGCATCGCAGAGCATGAGAGCCAGGCAGGCGCCAAAGAACATCAGGACGATGAAGGCGATGTACGTTCCGTCGGAGACACTGGCAGCGACTTTGACGTTGATATTCGTGCCGAGAGCGATCTAAGAACTGTCGATTAGATGAGACAATGACTGGCAGTCGCCATACGTACAAGACTGCCCAGACAGGCGCCAATGTTAAAGATACCCCAGAACCACGCGAAATACCGGCCTTTCTGGTGTTCGTGAGGGTAGGACATCATGATCGCTCCCTGGGCCGACCACAGGATACCTGCACAGCAACCCAATAAGGCACCAGCGAAGATGTTGAACCCCGGAACATATTTGTGCTCAGAGACGAGAAGACTGATCGCATAAATGCAATATCCGATTCCGCCGAATGAGAGGGACAGTCGGATCCCGACCCAATTGACGATCGAGCCAGCGAAGAAACCAACAAAGGCGAAAACACTGTAAAGGGTGAGGTTCTGGCAGGATCGATCAGCCCATCTTCCGAATTTCTCCTCCCTACCGAGAAGGTGAACAATACCATTTCATCTGCCAAATGCGGACTGGCTTGTCCACCACCGCCCAGACCGCCGAGAGCATTGAACATGCCGGGACACATGAAGCATACGAACGCGACCGTACCCAGCTGGAACCTCGGGGACGCATACCAGGGCGTGCGCCAGCGCCCTATCCCCCACGACTTGTACATCCATCCTCGAGGAAGCTGGAGATCACCAACCGGCTCGTCACCAACCGACTCGTCGACGGTATGAACAGGCTCGGGCTGTTTGTCGGACGTCGGGCCAGTGTCAGTCGTAGCATCAGCCATGATGGGCCGGACGGAGACTTGGGTCAAGGTGGAGCGCTTGTGGATTACAGACAGGCACAAGTCTTGGGCAAAGGTTCTTAGGAGAAGACGACCTATTTATCAACGGCTAGGGAGTGTATCAGCAGAAATCAAACTAGGCCAAGTTGAGATTAGGTAGCCACCTTGCCAGCGGGTGATATTGCTACAGTTTCTTCCCTGCTGGCCAGTGGCTGTTATGGTTACTCTCCTAGTAAGCCTCAGCTAGTCCAAGTCGATTCGCCCTAACTGCCCGAGATTGTGGGATTAGCGTGCGGGGTTACTGTCGTCCTAGCGTTATCTGGGGCGAACCGGGTCGCAGAGCAAACGCCATGCAACATATTATTGGCTGATTGGTGAGACATGATTCGAGGATTACCCAGCCTTTCCTTGGGCTCCCTCAGCCGTGAGTGTTACACCCGCCTAGACCTAAGTAGATGTCACTTTGGCTGCGATCAGTGTAACCTTGTAGTGACCCTCTTTTGGCGATTGAATCAATATGAATCAGTCTGATAGACTATGTCTCTATTCCAGAGGGATTCGACCGGCCTTGCAACCACATAGATTCGTGGTCAGATTGAGGCAGCCTTAGGGCTGGCTATGGCGCAGAGAGATGTGAGATGTCACTGAGTGTAGCTGGACCATGCTCTCCCCTATAACATTGCTTATTATTATTGCTACAGTATTACTATTGCTCTTATTCTCCATATTGTTTCGGGACTGTTGCACCCATATGCGCTCCACGTGGTCTCCATACGAGCTTCCTCCAGGGAACTCTGGTGTCGAGTCCCGTGTACGGTGGCACCGCAAAGTCTGTGACCACCCCTACACCGCTATTTTCTGCCACCTTGTTTTGCCGTCATAAACCCCCCACAAAATAATAATCAAATTGTGGACTAATATGTCGGAGTCTGGAATTCGCGTATCCACTAGTAAATTTACTAGATAGTGTCATGTGATAATGATTGAAAACGATAATATTCAGGTCTAGCTATCATGTCCATATTTATAGGAGCAGAGAAGCGGGAAAACTCTGCTCAATGTGATCTATCCAACTATCCAGCTCGGGGCAGAGTTGCCATAACGTAATCCACAAGCGACCCGCACATACAGGAGAACCGCCCACCCCAAAACACCATAGTAAATGCGATAAATGACAACTCAATATCTCTACAACAACAGCTTAACATGAGGTCCTATTATAGCCTAGCGATATTTAGATCATATCACGTCTCTTTATGAGGTTAAAAATTTTGATGATGTTGTTTATGATTCAGAGATATATATTTGCATCATGCATATGTTTTTTTGTGTATTTCTACAAAAGATTCATTCATTCTAAGTTTACGTTAGTCTATGCTATTCTTTATGCCTATTAACAGTATCTTATGAATAATCAAACAAAATTAACCTATTGTTGTTGAAATATCGAGTTGTAAAAATAATGCATTTACTACGGTGTTTTGGGGTGGGCGGGTCGCAGGTCGCTTGTGGATTACGTTATGGGTAGATTAGATGAGTAAGTGGTAGAATGCGGCTGCTGGATAAATTACCCAGGGGGCGATTATAGACATAATAATTATTCGCGGGCCGCCCATTACCTGCCCGGTGCATGATTTTGCTAAATAGATGGGTAACTTGAGGATTTATTTGATAAAATACAAGTTATTATAAGTTATCTGTGCTAGTCATGATATCAGTCCACAGCGAAAAGAGTATTGGGCTGCTTGATACATGAAGGAACGATATTGTAATGAAAGTTTGCAGTGACAGAAGTATTCTTGCCTCATTAATTAAACATACTCGCCATGTTCATCTGCCCAGTTTGAGAAAGAATTGATGGCCTCGTCAGATACCAGACTCTGCATTTCTTCAATGTCAATCCACGTCTGTGACCAGCCTCGGATAGCGTTCCTGAATTGTGCCGGAGGCAGGACGTGATAGGGCTTTGTAGATAGTAGGGATTCCCTTTGTTTCTTTTCCTTCTTCTTCTTCCCTTCTCCGACTTGGAAGTCCCGTCGACCATAGTACTCAGACTGGATACCATCTTTTCGTTGATTTTTCTTCTGACCTGACTACCCGGTCACAACGTTACCCGGAGGGTGTATTGACCGACTGCGAAGCTATCACTACATGGGCCACCACTATAGTATCCTAGATCCTAGACCTCCTAGATAATAAGGTCATTATAGGTTAAATTTAACTCTAAAGTGGAAGAGCATTGACATTATAGGTTAGCAGTCGTGCATCTTAGGGGTAGTAGGTCGGAGCAGATAAGGCCATAAAAGTACGAAGGGTGGCAGACTTGAATTCTAGGTGCTAAGTCAGTTTCTGCGCTGGCACCACCGCTTAGCAAGAATTTATCGATTTATATACTATGTATCGAGGCTTAGAATTTGTTTTCACTGCATTATTCGCGTTATTCAAGCTCCCTAGACGCCACAGTTCCGCGTCTTTTTGGGGGCCGGGGGGGGGGGGGGGGGGGGGGGGGGGGGGGGCATGCTACATGTTCAGGCCGAATAAGGGGTGAAACGAACAACTTATCTTGAACAAAACTTATGGTTAGTGACCAGTCTACCAAACAAAATTTTCAGAATTCTGCTTGCTTGTAACTTTTGAAGTTCTTGTAGCCTAAAACAACCTTCGTATATGACTTCTCCTACGGATATTACATTTTCTGAGAGCGCAAGAGAAACATGCTCAATGTCAATAAAACGAATTTGGTCAGTTTATAATGAACACTAGGTGGGCAAAAAGAACCCTGAAATATTTCATGAAAGGTAAAAGATTGGGTCAGAGCGCTGAGATTCCTCCATAGTTGTGATTCCCGGAGGAGCCTGAAGAATGTAAGTAGGGGCTTCCATGCAATGTAATTTCTGCACTATATAATATGTTGTCCAAAAAGGGTTTACTATCACTTAGGTACATGCCATCCCTTTGGCACATGAACATTCTGACAATTTTCCAATTATTAAACACTATATACGAAGTAGTTAGGATAGCGCTGATTAGGAAAGCGGTTTTCATGACATCTAGGGATGGCATGTACCTAAATGGTAATAAGTCTTTTCTGGATAACATATTATCCCATTTTTATATATATTTCCCCGGTGGATACCTGTGACCAATTGTGTCATTAGATAGACGCCTCCGTTATGACTGCTGTTCGTTTTGGTGGCTTTTGGTATTTGTAAAAAATGGTGGCTACGTTGAGCCAACGGAAAATGTCAGTATAATATAGTCTTGTACAGGGGGAGTATGTGGACAGTCATAAGGGACATGTGAATTGCGCAGGCGCTCAATATAAATACTTGTCAAGGACGCACATTCAGAAACTAGTGTCATCAATCCTATTACACACAGTTCAATACCTTCTTGCTTTGGAGCCACCTACCCTGTGAACATGTTTTACCGAGTTGCTCTTCATTCTATCCTGCTGCTTAGTGCAGCCATAACGACCGCTCAGGCATGGCAGCAGTCTGATGATGGCGACGTTTGGGTAAGTTACATATATAAACTAAGATACAATCAATGATCTAATTGGGTTTAGGAGCCTCCATATCCTCAGCGATGCCAACCGGACCCCTGCGCCAACATAACTTTCTCCAACGCATCCTATGTCTGCGGTAATTCAAGCCTAGGTCCGATCAAACTTCCTAGATATTTTCCTCTTTCGACAGAGTTGGCGACGTATGCCCGATTTGGCGATCTTTGCCCGTACGAATTCCTTGAGAAGTGGACATACCCCAATAACGATTCGTACCACTATCCTCTTCAGAATGGATTCGTGTATGAAAGTTCTGGAAGAAGAATTTCGGGCGATGTCATCCTCCCAGTTGGCCGAAAGGTTGACCGCTTTGGTGGTGAAGGTGGCAACTTCTTTAGCCCCTTGGGTGCGCCTTACATTGAAAGGGCGTTGCCCCCCTACAATTTAGACAACAATGACGGCGATTATCCATACAACTATCATGTTTACGAGGTGATTAAGGAGCTTCCGGTCACTCTTGGGCCAGTTGCGCCATGGTTTGAACAACCTGGGATGGGAACACAATTCACCCATCCCCTCAATATGTCCGCGCTGGTAGACATGAAATATCTAAGACGTCTGGAAAGGTCCGAGTATGACAACAAAGCAGACTTTGCGGACAATTACACGCCCGGGCCAAATAGCTAAACGAAGGAAGGGCATTGGTTGTGACTGCGCAATGTAATTGGTAGATGGTGACGCGATCGTGGAAAGCTGGCGGAATCAACCGACACTGCAGAGAGACGGGGATGTCGAAGGAGGTAATACCTGAAAGGCAGGGGAAGAACAGACCAGTCTAATTTTCTGGGAATTAACTTAGTTAATAACGTTAAGGAAAGCAATCCTTTCTTCTCCAGAATACCTTTCCACCAATCTAATGCTCCAACGAACATCTCCACCTTTTGCAAACAACTTCATGAAGGGCCACGAATGCTTCTAGTCCTTCTGGAGGCTCTTTGCTGCTAACATGTCCCCGCCGATCCTCAATGAGCTCCATCATAGATCGCATATTATACGAACATGAGAGAGGGAGGGAGTCGATTTGGCCCGGCACGAACTGCTCTAGGTGGTCATGAGCCACCTCGACCATCATACGAGCAAGCGTGTCGAGAGTGGCGTGTGACTGCTCGTGAACCAGATGATCTGGCGTAGACGGTCGCTTCAGAATATACTGATGTAGACGGACAAGGGACCTTTTGAATATCAGCTTCATTGCTCATTATTGCAAAAATCTCGCTCTGTAATTTCCCAATGCTGCTATATATACCTTATCAAGATCCCATTGGCACCGCATTGATGTATGCCAGGGGTTTGACTCATCAAAATTGTCAAGAACTCCCGTAGATTTTCATCCAATTTGTTTAGTTCTGGGAGTGGCGTCGCAATATGGTCATCCGTGACCCGTAAAACTTGAACTAGAAATGATACTGCCTGTATTTGGCGACCGAAAGAGCTGACGCTGGCTGAATGTATATCACCCACGGTAGCTACTTGTCCAACATCTTGAGCACAAGAAAGTGAGCTAGCGTAAGTCGGTGGTACAAGATCCGATGGCAGTCCAGTCCCAGGAGCTGGAAAATTCAATGCCGGTTTGAGATGGTCGAGTGGACATTCATATAAGACAAGCCTGCACAATTTATTAATGTCAGCGAAGAGGCTTCATTTGGCTTCCATAAGTATAGCCCCACCTTTCGAGCATGATCATTCCCCAATATATGTTTTGAATTTCAAGGGACCTAAGCTCCAGGGCAGCGTCACCATTCACCTTCTCATTCAGCCAGCTAGGTCTATCAATCCCAAGGATAGAGGCAATCCGTACACATGTTCCAATGGAGATGTATGCGGCATGAGGCCTTCCACAAGCATACTCGTATGCCGCCAGAAGGAGCCCAGTCTGAATAAGCCTTGTAGAAGCGGCGAGCACAGTTTGTACGCAAGTAAAAGACATCCGCAACTCAAGATATAAAGTATGTGGGGGTACAATCTGTGCTCTATTGTCGTCTGAAGGATCCAATGTAACCAAATACATGGCCAGCACGAGAAGAGAAAAGTCCGCAGGCGGACATCTATCAAGATATAAAGTGGTGGTGTTCATCAGTAGATCATGCGATACTACTGGGAGCCACCGGTGGAAGCTTCGGAAATATTGATCACAGACCTCTGAAAACGCCCGTTCCGTGATTGTAAAGACATTGGAGACTTCATGATGTAGAGCGTTTTCGATCGTCATGCGCGGCTGTGATAGGATTGAATTTGTCAAGGGATTTGAGGGCAACGACGGACTGGTAGTAGACCATAATACATTGCTCCCCACCAGATTGTGACGGCCCTCTGAAGCCGCTGCCGGGTCCTCGTATAGACATATCAGACCACGTTGGGTGCAATATCCACAACGTGGAAGAGCTTTATCACAACCTTTCTTCCGACCTTTGCAGGTTGCACAAACTCTTGGTGCACGCTCCATAGTCAAAGAGAGGGGGTTATCGGAGAGTTTGGCCCCCAATTTGTCCAATGATGTTCTCCCAAGGTTGTCCGATACGTAATCCGACTTGCAGCCGATCTGCAGCGATAGTACATTAGCCAGCGGCCGCCGCTAAATGTAATGTCTATATGAAACAAGGTTGAAATTCGAGACTGCAACACCGGAAAAGGGAGAAATTCAACTGCTAGAGTCCCATGCTGTACGGGTCTTGTAGGTGCATGACTGCAGGTAGTATGGGTCGACGGATGAATGACGGAATCAGGAATGGATGAAATGTGGGGCTCGGCGGCCGCCGCTAATACTATTAAAGAATAGCAAATCATTCCATTCCGATGAACTAATGTTTGTATGATATGGACTAGTTTAGGTACGCTATTTCTTTACCTTGATACCATTTCCTTAGTGATAAACTCAGCGACCTTGTGGGTGCTCGTTTAAGTTGGGTAACCACTAGGCGAAAATACGAATCCACCCTCAGTCCAGTGGTTGGTGGTTTATAATGAACGATTTCACGGGTATATCGGCTCCAATGTTATCTACGCGTGTTTGCGAGAGTTTGAAATTGGGGGAGTCAAAGCTCTATATAATATAATGCCGGCTTATTTCTTCTCTTGCTAATATGCTTCAACTGTTCAACCCGCCATTGTCCTCCAACCATGGCACCTCTCGATCTTGAATCCCAATCCCAGCCGATTGAACAGGCCAAGGCTGAGAATCTTGAGAACTTTAAGGTCAATTTTCAGCCCGACGATCCCAAAAATCCTAAAAATTTCAGCACTCCCTACAAGATATGGCTCGTCTTTCAAATGAGCTTGCTTGCGATGACGGGTGCTCTCGGGTCATCTATCATCTCTCCTGGCTCAACAGAGATTGCAGAATATACCAAAGTTAGCACTGAAGTCACATCCCTGACTGTAGCCCTCTTTGTCTTGGGTTGGGCCTTCGGCCCTATGATCTGGGCCCCCATCAGTGAAATTTACGGTCGCCGGTTGGGCATGTTACCCGCCGTCTTTATTCTGGGCCTCTTCAGCATTGGTACAGCAACAAGCAAAAATGCTGCTGCCATTTTTCTTACACGGTTCTTTGGTGGAATTTTTGCGTCGGCGCCAATCAGTAATGTACCTGCAGCCCTAGGAGACATCTTCCCACCCGCAACACGTGGAAATGCGATGACATTTGTGGCGCTATGCATCACAGGAGGTCCTACAATTGGGCCTATCGTTGGTTCTGCCTTGACTGTCAACCATAGTCTAGGGTGGCGTTGTAAGTTCTTCTTGTCTTCAATGGACTTGTACGTTAATTAGCTAGGCTAACGACTTTGCTCCAGGGACGCAGTACGTCGAAGCCATCATCGCTTTCTTCTTATTCGCCCTCTGTGCGCTATGCCTCCCGGAGACATACGCTCCAGTTCTCCTGAAGCGAAAGGCCTGGAGGCTACGCAAGAGTACAGGGGATGAACGATACTGGCATCCTCATGACAAGAAGTTCGATGTGCATAATGTTGCTACCAAGCATCTTGTTCGGCCACTTGTGTAGGTGCCCCTTATCCGCCTGCCGAAGAGTTTGACTAACCCGATCTTGACAGGATGTTGTTTACCGAGCCGATGGTCACCCTACTCGCCCTCTACGCCTCCTTCACCTACAGCCTCATTTATTTGACTCTCGAAGTCTTTCCAATTGTCTTCAATGAAGACCGACGCTGGAGTCTAGTCATATCAACCCTCCCTTTCCTATCTATCCTAGTCGGAGTGATCTGTGCGGTCCTCATCAACTTTGCAAACCAGCCACGTTATAGGCGGGCCCTGAAAGAAAATGGCGGGAAAGCAGTACCCGAAGCTCGTTTACCTCCCATCATTGTTGGGGGCGTTCTGCTAACCGGGGGCCTATTTTGGTTTGGATGGACTGCGGCTCCAAAGCACCCCTGGCCATCACCAGTGGTGGCAGGAGGTAAGATACGTTTTACCATGATCGATTTCTTAGCTGATGCACAATCACCAGGTTTCATCGCTGCAGGGTTCAATATTGTCTTTCAGCAATGTTTAAATTTCCTGGTCGATACTTATGGGCCATTTGCTGCCAGTGCCGTATCTGCAAACACTATTTTGCGGTCGATTCTTGCCTGCGCGATGCCCATTGCTGCACGGCCTATGTTTGAGAATTTGGGTCTCGGGCCGTCAGCCAGTCTGCTGGGTGGGATCTCTTGTTTAGCATTACCGGTTCCTTTGCTGTTCATGAAGTTTAGCGCGGCATTACGAGGCAAATCTCGATTTACCACAGGCCCGGATGCGTAATGGTGATAACATAAAGGGACTGACGGGGTATACAAGCTGAGATATTTATGCCGTTGTCAATGAAGATTGGGAAAGTTATTATTGTTTGCAGATGTTTAACCTATTGTGTGGAACCATTAGAGCACATCGAACGCCTTTACGCGGCTTCCGCAGTGACCTGGGCACTAGCGGGATTGGCTCCCGTAACAATGCGCCATCTGTGATGATAAACGCGTCCCAGGGACCAGCGGGAGAAACACGTATATAGCCGGCTATATCAGCATCAAAAAAATCATTTCTCTTTCTGCAAAGAATTCACAAGTCGCCCCGCACGTAGCAGCGGTTGCATCGATAGTGAGTCGGTCCTAACTTTCCTTTGTGTCAAGAACGTTGTTCTCCTCTTCTCCTCCACTAGTAAAGCCAGTCACCCGGCAGTTAAAGATCACGGATTTTCCGTTCGAAGGATTGATAATTCCTGGGAAGATTGCACCACCGTGACAACTAATGACAGTAAATAAAACAAACGTAAACAATAAAGTCTTATGCTGCTGCCACGATACGGCGATCCAAAATCTTTGTTGCTGCGATGCCTTGCAAGTCTTCAGCCTCAGGATAATCGATCAAAGACGCATGACCCGCTGAGGCAAAGAAGAGCCCATACTAATTAAGCCGTAAAGTCAGCCAATCCGCCAAATTCGAGTAGCTGTTCGGCTACTCAAACAAATGAGAGATCTTACATTGTTTTGATTAATATGATTTCGGCAATATGGAACCCCATGTCTTGCGGCATGGGGCTAAACAGAGTACGATATATGATAAATCTATTTTTCGTCCATTAACTAATTGGTTGGTGTTCACAGGCTCGGCATGTCAATTGTTACTGTTCCTCGGATCCCTCCCACATTTACAGATAATAGTTTGGGAGAGCTTGCAGCAAATTATGAAGCAAAAATCATTGATGTTGAATCAGGTCAGGTTGTGGATAGAGACATGGCCGGGGAACTGCTGATCAAACCTCCGGTGCCATCCAAGGGATACTCGGATCAACCTGATCAAACTGCGGAAGCTTTTACTAGCGATGGATGGTTCCGGACAGGTGACCTCTTTCGAGTGGATGAAAAGGGTCAGTTCCATATCGTGGGGCGCATCAAGATAACTCGTTCTCGCTTTCCTGACACCTCGACTATATCAGTGATCTGACCTGACATAGGACCTCTTCAAAATCGACGGAAACCATGTTTTTGTGTCCGAAATTGAAATCGCTATTCTTCTCCATCCAGACATTGTCGACGCAAGCCTTGTTGCCGTAAAGATGTAAGTGGTCACCTACTTATATTTTGTCTCGAAGGGCGACGGTTGTTAATCTTGAAACGCATTGACATTTAGGCATGGAGATGAAGAGCCTGTGCCTCGTGGAGATCTTGTCAAAAGATCGGGATCAGAATTCATATTGGAGGACTTCCTTCAATGGATGACAAAGACACTGGCATCGAAGATGCAGCTTCTCGGGGGCATGGGACTTCTTGACTCTTTGTCGCTTTCAAATGTTCGTAAAATGCAATCTCATTCCACCGCATATGTGTGCTAATGAAGCTCCAGACCGGAAACGGAAAACCCGATCGCGCATTATTGAAAGATATGGCGGCAAAAGATGTGATCACATTCCCGGAAAGTCTACCGAAGAATCCCCTTCCCTCCCAACGGTGTTCAAGTCCCGTTGAGATATCAACATGAGAATTGAACTAAACGGTGCCATTATCTAGCTCACGAGCTACATTTTCATGGACTTTGAAGAACGCAAACCAAAGTGGTTGTCATATCGGTCATGGCTGTCTGACCGCATAACCCGATAGAAAATGTCGAAACTATTCGGCTCGGAAGGTTCCAAATGCTCGAAATGTCGACCAGAAGGATTCTATTGAGAATATTGAGTGCGTTCACCTGGGTAGATAGAGTTGATATGACGTCCGCAATTCTGTTCTTGATGTGCCTTATTCTTTCCAACAAAGGTCCTTCGTTCGCTTCTTCGTATCCAAGAATTTAGCGTGAGACGTGTAGAGCTTCGTCTGAGAGACGCGAAACCATGTCCGAGACTATCGGCAAAGGAAGATTTCATCGTGAGAGCATTAACATGTCCTTGTCGCACATCAGTATAATTTCTCCCGCAGCAAAATGTCACGCTCCTTCTCTAGATTTTGTCTCTTTTCCTCTTCTGTAGGCGGTCCGCGAAAAATTCGGTTGACCACGCCCTGACGATGTCAATAAGATTGTACTCGCCATCTCGTTAAAGCAAGGAAAGTGACCCCCTGTCTTCAACTCGGCAACATTCGCGAAATGCCAGATTGAAGAGACGCCAGAAACGGTATAATGTAATTCCAGACCGCCGCTAATCCGAGGATTATATAATGCTTGTTTGAAGTTATCTGGGAATTCACGATTTCAGTCATTAGTGGGTCGTGTTGTTGAGATGTGAAAATATAAGGGTGGTGAAAACAAAGAGAACAGTGAAAACTAAGTCACCCATAACAAAAAGCATATGCTTACATGGGCCACTGGCTTACTGATTACATTCGAAATAACTATAAGCTACGCTTATCGGCATATATTATCTTGGTAGTCTGTTTACTACGAATCTAACAAGGCAATTTCTTTGAGCTGAAAGCAACCGGGAAACCTTCCTGTAACGAGTTGCTTGCCCGACCGCGGAGTTAAGACTTATAATTATCTGAGTTGGCCAATCT
Organism: Penicillium lagena; assembly: GCF_028827675.1. Taxonomy (NCBI): domain Eukaryota; kingdom Fungi; phylum Ascomycota; class Eurotiomycetes; order Eurotiales; family Aspergillaceae; genus Penicillium; species Penicillium lagena. The sequence continues at coordinate 80,851 of NW_026623227.1, read as the reverse complement.
TGACGGCAGCCTCCAAGTTTCATTCTTCAACTGCCACTTAGTCTTTCTATAGCCATTTTCCCACGAAGACGCTGAATTATATGTAACTCAGACCTCCATCAACACCTAGCACCTGACCCGATACAAAGCTAGCGCCAGAACTTGCCGCAAACACGATGACATTCGCGACCTCCTCCGTACTTCCGTTGCGCTTGATGTACTGCTGTGCCCGAAATTTCTTCGTCAACGGATGCTCCTCTGGAGGAGCATAATCCGTATCGATCGGTCCCGGAGCGACCACGTTCACGGTGATGCCCCTCTCCCCGAGCTCTTCGGCCCAAGCCAGTGTCAAGGTGTTCAAAGCCCCTTTCGTGCTTGAGTAGAGGGCTGCTTGTTTGGCGCCGGTGCGGGCAACAACGCTGCCAACATTAATAATGCGGCCGCCAGGAGAAGCGAGATAGGGAAGTGCGGCCTGCACTAGGAGGTGCGGGCCTCTGACGTTAGGGTGAAACAACGCGTCGAACTCCTCGACTACGGCCGTCTCGGCGCCCTCCTGGAAGGTAGCGTGACCGGCATTGTTAACAATGATGTCGATCTGACGACCTGGGAACGCCTCCACGGTAGCGCGAACAACGTCGTCTCCGAAGCTCAGAGACCCCGCGTCGCCTTGGACAACGGCGACCCTGACCTCAAGCTCGCGAATCTTATTGGCACTGTGTTCAGCTGCCTCTTTGTTCGAATTGTAGTGGAGTACAATCTGCAACACCGTCAGCTCAGCCCGCTTTCACTGCACGAGGTAACGCACATCAGCACCGGCCTTGGCCAACGCAAAGGCAGTCGCGAAACCAATGCCATTCTGCTTAGAGCCTCCGGTGACAATGGCAAGTTTGCCTTTGAATTCTTGGAATGTCATTGTAGGATGCGGGGTCGTAAAGAAAACTAGAGACGTTGACGGCATTTGCACCGCACCTGGCGGGCCTCTTATATCCTTGGGGATGACATTCGTCGCTCATCGTGATTGTGCCGGAAAGGGTGTCAAGGAAATGTCGCAGCACGTCAGTTCGCGCGCTGACACGCGATCCAGCTTCCAACAACTTGTCATCACCGCATCTTTTTACGAACTGTAGCTCTGCTTAAGCTGCGAGCTCGCCGAGCTCGGCGAGGTCGGCGAGCTCGGGCTGAATAATCTGTAGGTGGGAACTAAAAATCAACATGACAAATCTAATCTGACAAATAACTACCGCTGGAAAATGAAGAATCGCCTCCTCAATAACATTTGATAGCATCACTCACTGTGCCGAGCCTTCTGTCGACTGTCTGTAAAGGAACGGCGTCCGATTTCCAATGGACATTCAACTGTCCTCCCCTCAGAAAGCCAGAGACGCAATGGACGGGCCTCTTTTTCTGGGGGCCAACGAAGCCACCGATCATTCTCCGCAGGAACCCTCGAATATTGCCGATTCCACGACTTCGTTAACTCTTCCATGCGTGCACTGCCGGCGTCGCAAAGTCCGCTGTTCCCGGACTTACCCTTGTGTTCGCTGCAAGCAAAGGAATGAACAGTGTTGGTTCGACATACCTGCAAACGAAGCCTCACAATCCCACGAAGGCAGTAGCTCAGACAACCAGGCTCTAGAGAGAGTCGCAAAGCGCGCGCGCACATTTTATCAAAATTGGTTTTCAGACAATTCAGCCATTTCTAGCTCCCCTAGTTCCTGCCGATGTGTATTTTCCGATGCTGAAAATGAAGCCTCTGTCATGTTAGCTTCCACGGGAGCGTCTCCCCTGTTAGATGCCCGGCATTCGCGTTCTGGGAAACTTGTCCATGAAAGACATCAGTCGAGATATCTGGTGCCAGGCTTCTGGCCCACTATGTATTTCGAGGTGAGAAAAGATAATTCGTCGTCTAGTCCTTCAGAGCTTACACCAGTTCTCGCTTACCGCAGATTGGGAACCTGAGCTTCCTTTTGGATCACGATCAGGTTGGAAAGTACGGTGCAGGAACCCAACCCTCGTTCAATAGTGAAAGTGAATATCTTTACCGCTCTATTAACATGGCAAATCACCCGTCCCCATCCGCCGTTGATTATTTGATCAACACGTATATTCAGTTTGTGGATCCTTTCATCCGAATTTTACATGTGCCTCAGATGCTCCGCGAACTAAATTTGTTTCGACGAGGCGTTCTCGTTAGGGCGCCCCAGTTTGAGTGTCTGGTTTTCATCGTCTACTCCCTGGCCACTCTCAGCATCACCGACGAAGAGTGCCGTATTCATCTGGGCGAAGCCAAGCATGCGCTTCAAACACGGTTTAAAACGTGTGCAACCCAAGGGCTGGAAGGATTAAGGCTGCACACGACCCATGAAGAGTCTGCTCTACAAACGTATCTAATGTATATTGTAGGTAGTCTATTGACATGGTGTCCGAAATACCCTAATATACCCGCTAACTGACAATACTCAGACTCTCCTATTCTGGAGCGGCGAAATGCTTGAAGCAAGCTCTATGCTAGCGACCGCTGCGCGAATGGCACAAAGGATTGGAGTTCATCGTGACGGAGAGCTTTTTGGGCTCTCCCCTTGGAAAATTGAATCGCGCCGCCGCATGTGGTATCATATTTTACTCCTAGATACTTGGGTGTCCGACAATTGTGGCCTGGACTCACTTGTCTCCCCCTGGCGCGTTGATGACATACCGCCCCCCCCTCAACTGCAATGATCGTGATTGGGATGTCGCTGAGTTCTCCACCGCGAAGCCTCCCCCGCGCCACGGTTACACAGATATGTCTCTGGCCCTGCTACAATACGAAATAGCAGCAATCTCTCGCACGGTACTTCGCTATCTCCCGTCAGAGCGGGTAACAGATGGCCACGATATCTACTCTTCTTTCCTCGAACAGTTTCTTGAACAGCGACGAACATACCTTCAGACCAAATTTTTGGACCGTCTAGATACTGCTGTACCTCGTCAAAAGCTGATGATTGATTTGGCAAATCTCGCTCTGCAGCGATTTCGTCTTGTCGGTCTCCAAGCATGGTTTCAGTTTGCCGAAGCTTCATCGCTTTCTCTTTCATCCAACATAACGGACTGCGAACTTGAGTAAGTTTACGGATATCGATTAAATCAATGGTGCTGATATTTTTTTCTTGGCAGTTTATATGCCCGTGCGAAGAGCTATTGCCGCCTTGTCCGGGAGAATTTGGAGGTTTATACCCCTCACCATTTTTCTTGGATAGTCTGTTCCGCCTTTACATGGCATTCTGTCGCCATTCAATTGACTACATTGCTCCGATACCCGCTGGGTGGAGGTCTTCATGACGAAGACGACGTTAAAGAAACCATTTCGAAGCTATTTCATGACCGAGGTCATTTGGATCTCTTGTCCGGGAACTCCAGTTTGTGGGAGGGAGTTGCTGGCCTGTGGCGTGAGTTGGAGAGTAGAAGCCAAAGTCTTGTAAACTTAAAACACTTTTAAGGCATCGCTGCTCTTAGTAAAGGATGCTTGACTGGTAAATGTTTGTACCCGGCCTTTCAACATAGGTCCCATGCTAATCCATAATGCCTTAAAAGGGTCAGGGCTCTCTTGATTTCTTTGCAGTCGTATTGGCCCTCTTCGTCTTCGCATTTTTATCACCACGCACCTTTCTTTACTCGCCCACTAGTTCATCTAGCTAAGGCTGTTCCCAATATCTGCCTTTACGGATAATTATTTTAGAGCAAATCTTCGAAATTTTAAAAGATCTCTCCCTACACTAATTAATATCTCAACCGATACCTCTGAAGCTGGGATAGCAAGAAATTCCCTGGTAGCCTCTGCCATTTGAAGGTATTCACCCCTATGGGTACGCCACCAATTGTAGAGCCAGTCTGGATCATCCGTATCTCTAATGATAACTCGGGCACTATCAAAGTACTGATCAATATCAGAAATGAATTGGTCTTCCTGAGGCTGTAACTTTTGGATCATCCGTATTCTCATTGTTTTGCGATTGAGAATTGAATCTTACTGATTTGGGTTTAGATACTAAACGCTCCCATCGGTGGTGATTTGGGACAAGGCAATTGATCGCCTACCCTTTCCCCAAGAGTGATGTGAGTCGGATGCGGTGTGTCCGACAACAATAAGAATGAGAATAGTGAGTCTGACGTAGATGCCATTAGGGCATGGATTTTGATTGTCTGATACACTCATTCTCGAAATCGGCTTGACCAATACACGCCGAGTTACTCTTTCTGGCGCCACCGCCGAGGACTTACCGCTGATATTTTATTGAGCAAGCGACAAAGAGCAAGCCACAAGGAGAGTGTGGCGCAATAGGCAACTGCTTTATTATCTTCCTATATCTTGCTATTACTTTCGTTGTAAGCGATCGGGGTAAATGAGATACTCATCACCTCCATCTTGCGTCTTTGCCATGCGAATTACACTATCAATACAGGAAAATATATGTGGTGAGAGAGACCTAGATCTGTCTTTCTTTTTCCCCCGAAGAAAGAGTTCCCAAGTAAGTTACAAAACCTTGCAAAGCTGTATGTCCTCGTCGTTTCAGAAAACAAATGTGCGTGTCCACTGCGAAGTTCGCAATCCTTTGATTCATTTACTTAGGTGAAGGCTGTCGACTGTTATCAGCTACACAACTGATTTTCCATACACCCTCTCGTTTCAACAAAGATACGATATTCGTGCCCACGTGATGGATCTCCCCGTCGATGTAGAATTTGTACGGCGCCCAGATCATTGCAATATCGTGGTCGATCTTGACTTCTGGATCATAGATAACTTCCTCGAGGACCCTAGCCGATCCATCAAATGGGATTCGTTCAACGACCTCAGCCAGGGTGAGAATCAAAGTGTCTGGGGAGCGTGAGAGCGTGGCACCCCCAGTCGGCAACACAAGGGAGAGCATGCGATTCTTGTCCCGATCCCGAATGCCGTCAAGAAACATCTGGAACGTAGACAACACGGCATCAACATCTGCGACGCGTTGTGTTTCGTCGTCGGCCATTATAGCTGATAGGATACTAGCGGTATTTTGACCAAGAAATAGTTTTAAGCGAATGATAAGAAGGGTATGTTGTGAAAAATGGAAGTTGTTAAGCTTAGTGTCACGGTAAATCTCCTATGAGTAATTTACTAGGTCGGCCATCTGACGCGTCCTGATCACTTGATCTATCATAGAAATTAGGCGTGCAGGGCAATATCCACATTCCGGTAGTCTTTTCCGCTTCCTGCCCCTGTAACTAATAGGCGGGATAGATAGACCGAATACTATCGTTCTCATCATTGTCAAATCAGACTGCCTGGTAGATTTACTAGTATATACGCAAATTCCGTACTCTAACACTTAGGTTATAACTTATAAAGGGCATACGGTCTTAGCAAAGGACACAGTACATTAACGTAATCAACCACCGAGTGACGAATACCACCGAGTGACGAATTTCGTCGCGCGTACCGTTAAATTTCAAGCTTTTCAACCACAAATGTATTAAATCAGACCATATAAAAAGATAAAACAATAGCTATTTACTAGGACAATTTCTTATAGTATGACCAGTAGTCCCGCATCCACTACAGCGTCGTGGAGCTCGCTGGCGAGGCCTTGGCGTCGTCTCAGCGGCCGGCTCATTAAGCTGTGTATCAAGCTGTTGCACTCGATTCTGACCTTCCTGTACAAATAAAACAAGATCATCACCAAGATTACCACGCTTCCTTGCCCTCTTTTGCATTTTCCGCTTATTCTCACCTTGTAGAACCTTGATTTCTTGTCGAAGAATAAGGTTCATATTCATTGCCATCTGTGCAGCTTTTTCAAGATGTTGAATATGAGATACTGGACTACTAGAAAGCATTCGTTTTCGAAGGCTTCTCTGTAGACTGCGTACCTTGTGATCGAGTTGGCGAGGATTCTGAGGTGTTTGAAAAGCAGAGGAGACTGAGCCTTCAACTTCAACAAGAGGTGGTGTTGGTGTCCGAAGTTGAAAAGTTACCTTTTCAAGAACCCGATCTTGATCTAGCGGGTTAAGTCCTGCACCTGCAAAACCACTGCGTATATTCTCCCTAGTAAACACCTTTTCGCGAGCAGGTGGATAGAGAGACAAGAAATCCTCCTTGTCGATATGGTTGTTGCCGGCAACCATCATCTCTTCTACTAGTTTTCCATATGCGCGCTTTAGCGGACCAAAAACACCAACATCAAGTGGTTGTAAAAGATGAGAGGTATGAGGAGGCATGCAAAGACAGATAATAGCATTCTCTTCACAGAATGCATCAAAATCTGCAGTTAGATGACTACTATGACCATCAAGAATAAGCAACCGCTTTGCACCAGTTGAATAGGTTTTAGAATGTGGTTCAAACATCTCTTTTAGCCAGCGGAGGCCAATTTCATCTGTTGTCCAGCCATTCTGACTTCTTGCGATAGCATAGCCCTTATTGAAGAGAGCAGGTTCTTGATACCAAGCAGCGTGTTGAGATCCTGCTTTCAAGATGATCCATGGGGGTATAGATATCCCCTTTGAGCTCACACATTCAATAATTGTGACCCATTCGCGATTCCCCTGAATAACCCTACGGGGCCTTTCACTGCGATCGACTGCAGTAATAACCTTAGAGGTTGAACAAAGTCCCATTGCGAAGCCAGTTTCATCAAAGTTCCAGATATCGTCCTCGTGGATACCATGTTCTTGAATAGCCTCGCGTACGGTCGCAAACCATTGTTTAATAATCTTTGGATCCTCTTGCTTTGCACGCTGGTACGTGATCCGCCGATTGTATCGTGTGCGCAGTGCTGGATGCCGTTTGATAAACTTATATGCCCAGTTGACACCAAGGGTCGTAGTAGGATCTCCTGTGCGCTCGCGAAGCAGGATCTGCGCCATTCCCCGTAGAAACTCTGGCCGAATTGAAAATCCTCGCTTATCTGCATCTAGCAGCCTCTTCGCAAGGACTTCTTCTTCAAGAGGGTTTAATTTATGACTGTTGGCGCGTGTTTCTGCGCGTGATTTCCTACCGTTGAGTCGACGGCGAAGCGTAGCTTCAGGCACACTAAATATCTCAGCAGCCTTTAATTTTGATTTGATTTTTTTATTTTTGAATGCAGAAATAGCCATCTGAATGCGATTTTCTTGAGATAGAGGCATTTTGTATAGTGGTGGTGAAAAATAACGCGTCAAGGAAATGATTGTAGGAGATGGACGCGAAATTCGTCACTCGGTGGTATTCGTCACTCGGTGGTTGATTACGTTAGTTAGCTAGCTACCTACCCGCATCACGTAAGAGATAATGTGAGACGCTAGACTAGAAGAGGGAAGGGCAGAATACATACTTTCATGAAATAAGCGGATTGTTGAAAACATACCCTGTAATGTATACTCGAGATCAATGGGCTCTAATAGGTAGTCGGATCTGATAGAACTTGGATGTCGATGGAGGGAGATATCGTCACACCACGGATTCCGACGAGCGAGTTGAAAGATATATCTGCAATCAGATTGTTAAGGACCTTAGGCCGACCAGTACGAGCGCGAGTTCCACGGGTAGAATCGTGCTTTTTCGTTATCGGTTCTCATTGTGTCTCGCCAGGAATGACTCAGCTGCGCTACTGAATAGATACGGAGTTTGACTTGTGGAAATCCTTATTCCGTATTTTTTATGGGTTTTTGGTTTTTCCGGATGTTTGCTACAAACCGGAAATACATTTCCTTCTGACCCACGGCGAAGGAAATGCGGGAACACAACCTTCGTTTAGATAAATAATCATTGATGTCATAGCTAAAGATGTTGTGGTACTATATAAATTCAGGCCATTAGCTGCCTTTCTGATGATATTCGCTAGACGTTGATGCTCCCATGTGTGACAATGTCGTCTGATGCAACTCAAATTGCAATTATTGGTGGGGGTATAGCAGTAAGCCCTTATGACATGTATTATCGTCTCGTTATCTGTTGCTGACAGTTTCAGGGTCTGGCTTTAGCCCTCAGGCTTCAGCAGGGTGGTTTGCATCTAACGGTATTCGAGCGACGATCTAATGGTCATGCCGCCAGTGGCAGTATGGTACTCACGCCCAATGCCCTTCGTGTTCTCAAGAACCTTGGTGTATATGAGCAAATTTTCAATGCTGGTCACGTCCATGTTGGTGTGAACATGATCAACACAGATGGGTTACGATTGGGGCGGATGAATCTCGGATCCGAGGAGATTAACGGCTATCCTGCCATACGTGCCTACCGCAGTGTGATTCACGATGCACTTCTTGTGAGAGCAATGGAGAAGAAAATCGAGATTCGGTTCGGCATGGAGTGCACAGGCGTTGTAAAGGAAGGACAGGACAGCGTCGTTGTAAGATTTTCCAACGAGGAATCCTTTGAAGCCTCAGTTGTTGTCGGTGCAGATGGTATATTTTCAAAAATGAGGCACTATGTTGCACCGCATGCCACGTTGTCATTCAGTGGCCAGATGGTTATCTTTACGTTTACGTCGAATGACTATTGGAAACACTCCACTCGATCGGATCCGAGCTGTGTTGTTGGGTCCAGTGGATTGTTTTTTATCCTCCCCACCGATAACTCCAGGTCTAACTTACTTCTCTTTACGACGATAGAAGTGCCAGATCGACCTAAGGATGAATGGCAGGCCCTTGCGGCTAATAAGCGAGCTCTGTCCGGTATGCTACAGTCACGCTTGTATGCAGATGATTATCCAGAATGGCTACGAGAACTGGTTGCCTCAGCACCACTTGATCAATATGACATATGGCCGTGAGCTAATCCTGACCTTACCACGTCTATGAAAATCCGTTAATCTTACTCTAGATTCTACTTTCTAATGGGACCATTGCAATTTACGTCCACTATGAGCCATGTGGTTCTCGTAGGCGATGCGGCACACTCTATTCCTCCAAGTGCTGGTCAGGGCGGCGCCATAGCTTTAGAAGACGCCGAAACTCTTGCAGAGGTGATTCTCACTGCTCATGCCGAGCCATCTAGCGAGTCTCACGGGAAACTCCTTGCAACATGGGAAAATTGTCGACAAGAAAGAATTGAGAGGGTTACAGAATTGACCAGGCAACATAATGATCTTCGCAGAGCTTGCACAGGAACGGTTTCTCAGAGCGACAAAGAGGCCTATATCAGCCAATTCTTCAGAACCCAAGATCTTGAATGGCTGTATGGATTCCGGGTAGAAGACTTTTGTCATGTGCTTCGTACGCATGATTAAGCTTCTCGAAATTAACTCCATTCCCAATATTAGGACTTGATACATAGTACTACGTAAAATAAGTTGGAGTATATTAAGCTGAACTGTCGCTAAGCGGGAGTAAGAAATGGTCTTCTCTATTGGAATGTCCAGCTTCTGATCGGATAACGTAGAATAACTTAGGAAGAGTCGAACAATACCAGGAGGGGTAAATTGTAAGGACATCACGATTCTTAGCTTGTATCTGGGCTGAAATTACCGATTTTACAAGAGAATATAACCATAATGTCCATGTCAAACTCCAAAAGCACACGAGGATTATGAAAACTAGTGCTTCACTTAGCTGAAAACTCCCCCTCTCCCTTTTAACTGGCCACAATCGACGAGGTTTGGTATTCCCCAAACGCCCCTTTAAATCATTTGCCCTACCATAATTACAACTTTGAAAATTAGTAAATGCCCTACCGCAAAGTTGTTAGGCCTACGCTAAACAGGAAGAATTATATATCTCAACTAATAACTAAATTACTAATTTTGAATATACTAGTATTTACTAGTTCTTAGCTTACCTCGAATTCGTAAGAGCTTTTAGATAGTTGGTAGTAGGCAGTAGTAATAGAGATACCAGTAACTCGGTGATTTTTAGGTAGGTTAGAACGTAATCTTCTACTAGTAACCACTCGTAATTATATTCCTTATATATAGGTAATCGAAATTCATCTGTCATGCGTTTCCCCTCTGAAATACGGTGAGCTCGCCAGGTGAGCAATACAAGTCCCTTAGTGGTAGTTACTAGTTAGAGAATTTCGCCTACTAGTAATTCCTAACCTTACTTTTTTTAAAAAAATACAAATCTTACTCACCTGGCGAGGTCAGTACGTGGCGCTAGTAATTAGTCTAATTTAAACGCAATATACTAATTACCACAAACTGCTGGTAACTTCTCCTAAAAACTAGTAATGACTAAAATTTAAAGTACTGGTAATTACTGGCTTTTACTTAACCTGGCCACCTGGCGAGCGCGGACCCGTATGTAAGCAATTGGATCCCTTCATACTGCTGGCTGACAATATGAGAAAGCTAACAGTCTCCAATGCGTATTTTCCTCGTATGGGGTATCTGATAAGGAAATACAAGATTATTCAACATTTCCGGCTGCCTTCGCCGACGGACGATTGCGTATCATAGTAAGTTTGGCGACATACGAAGTCAAATTCTGCAATGATATTGTAATCATTCAAATAGTCTGCCTCGCAACCGTACCATCAGTTTCTCTGTCCGTTTGTCGGGGCAACAAAAGATCTCGTCATCGCGCCTTCTTATTTAATTATCAACCAATCATACCTCAATTCCAGGGCTCAGTGGACAAGATCCTTGAACCTGAAGCTCCATCAGATTGATAACCCAACAATTCGGCCAAACGCAGAGTGGCAAGTAATTTGACTACACCAAAACCAAATTGTGATGAATGGCCTAGCCTGTTTCCCGCCCTCTGTATCCGTAATCAGGCTTCAGTAGTGAGCTGTACCCTGTGTCAGCATCTTCCGAAGATAAGTATTATTGCTGGGACAAGGAATCTGATCTTGTTTAATAGCCCCAAGGACCACGTTGGAAGAGAAATTAGCAAAGGCCGGTGTCAGAATGTAGCATTACCATACCATACATTACATTCCGTGGGGTCATAAAAGTGTTCAAATAGCTCTTGGTATGATATTCGTTATGCCACAATGAGGCCATTGGAAAGAATTCAAATAGACATAACAGTTATTAATCATGTGCTTCTGACAAATAGCTTTTGAATGACGGATGAGAAAGAAGCACGAAACGGAAATGATTATAAATCACAAAGAGGAAGGCCTCTCTAGAGAGACCATAAATAGAAGCTGCGATCCCCATTTACCAGCAATAACCTCAGCCAACTTCAACAATGTCCATGCCTCCTCAAACCGTACTTGTCATTGGTGGCTCGGGAGCCCAGGGCATACCAATTGTCCAAGGTGGGTACTATTCCCGTTGTATATGCAAACGACATGCAAAATCTGAGCTGATCAATAATCCAAAAGAACTTTCACGCCAACCAATGTACTCTAACATTCGTGTCTTGACTCGCGATTCAACCTCGCAAAATTCCAAGCTCCTAGCACGCCTTCCGAGAGTTTCCCTGCATCTAGGGCCCACCGATGATGAAGAAACTCTTAGAAGGGCGTTCGCCGGAGTAGACCTAGCATATGTGAACATAAACAGCTTCGTTCTTGGAATCAAGAATGAGATCTACTGGGGGATTCGTATATATGAGCTGGCAGCCCAAGCAGGCGTGAAACATTTCATCTGGTCATCACTAGATAACTACATGTTCGAGACGCAGTACGATGATGCACTGCGAGTCGGTCACTACTACGGAAAGGCCCATGTGGAGCAGTGGCTTTCTGCCATTCCGCAGATTGAAGATTCAACGCGGTGGTCAATTCTAACCACGGGGCCGTATATTGAAACACTCTTCGAGTTGCTGCGGCCCCGCCAGGAAGAAGACGGCACTTACGTCTTCGAAGCACCTCTTGAAACGGGTCGGTCCCGTTTGTGCACTTGGAAGACCTAGGCCCTTACGTACATTGGATTTTTTCACACATCGACCAGTCCGCAGGGTTGAATCTCAAAGTGGCAATAGAACATGTGTCTTACAAAAGTCTTGCGGCTACTTTTACGAAAGTCACTGGGAAGCCAGCGCGCTATCAAGATATCTCGCTTGATGAGTTGTTCACTAGCGGCGCATTTTCCCCGGTCTCTGAAGTCAAATTGGGCGCCGAGACAGCTGGAGACGACCCAACTTTACTTTCATACCGGCAGAATTTTTCCGCGTGGTGGAGGCTATACCAGCGTTCTGGAGATAACAAAGGAATCATTAAGCGCAACTACGGGTTTTTGGATCAGATCTTCCCAAAGAGGGTGCGGAGCGTTGAGCAATGGATGCGAAAGGTGGATTATAAGGGTGAAAGCCGTCCAGTCCTGAAAAACCGCCGCGAGATACAGAAGCCATGAGTTTATGCTTGAGACATCTGCGTTTATTTGAATAGTCGTCGTTGAAATTATTGTCCCATGTATCCCAGAATGTGCCAATTCCTGGCTTGTCCTAGATGGCTTTAAGAATGTCTGGACTAGATAGTCCAGTGCTGCGACTTGGCATAGATTCTTGATTTCTTTGATAAAAGATGCTTTGTCCAGTCCCGAGAACCTTTCATGGAGCTTCATCTCCGCGGCTCCTTTGCTCAAGAAATGCCTACCGTCGCCCTGAACGCGATTTAGCGCAACCGACTCAAGACTCCAATAGGCAGACACCCTAACACCCTAACCCGTTGCTGTACCATACTTTAGTCGAAGTCGGGTTTTTCCAAATGGTGTCAACGTTCACAATGTTTTACTAATCCTGTTGTTTAAGACATCGGGTATATACTTCAGGCTGTTTCGGGTTTCCCGCAAAGGAAAAGAAATTATTGGCAATAATTGATGATAAAGGCCGAGAAAGAAGGTTTAAGTAGAAACTTCATCCATTCCAACGAAGACCGTTTCAGAAATATCACTTGTACTGTGAACGCAAGGAGATAAAAGCGTAGTAGCCGTGCACAAATATTTGGAAGTTTTCTTCACCATGGATTGCCGAAATACTCACAGTTGAAGACTGCCATGGCGAACGATGCCTGCAACACATACATATCACATTTCTAAACGGAATGTGATTCAACTAGCGAGCATTCCAGAAAGTATGTGGTCTTGGAGTGCGACGTGCCAAGATGTTTAGCAATCAGGCTGATTTTTCGATTATTCAACATTCCGACCGCTCCAGCTTTGATGAATAAACTGTCGCCACGACTACTTTCGTGTCACTTTGCTTCTGCGTTACATCACATTAAATCTTCTAGTTGCACCCCGATGATTTAACTCTTTGCTAAAACAACAAGTGATGGCTGAAGTGATTGCTGAAACGAAACCCATAGCTCTGGAGACACGCAAACGCGGCCGTCCGCGGACCGTGACAGACGACCAAGAGGTCCCAGAGGTGGGTGACTGATAGGAAAGTCGCAAAAGCACTAGCTCAACATGTCTAGAGACGTCGCAAGCAGCTCCGCGTCGCACAGCAAGCTTATCGCCGGCGGAAAGAGAACACGATCAGTAATCTGCAAGCCCGTGTGCAGGGGTTGGAGGAGGGCATCAAGGAGATGAGTCAATCGTTCCTGTCGTTCAGTAACCTTCTCTTCGAGGAGGACATACTTGCGCGACACCCGAATATCATCTCCGTGCTCCAGAATATCACCCGGCTATGTGTATCGCTCGCCAAACAGGGCTGTGACGATGCCGATAAACCTGCCGCCGCGGTCGAAGGTACCTCTACAACAAATGTCAGCCGCAAGAAGAGCGCTCCACAAAATGTTACCCTCCACTTTAATTCAGATCGCTTGGAAGTCGTTAACTCCTCGATTCCGGAGGACACTCTTCAATTTCCATTCAGCTCGTGGCAATGGCCCTCCTCGCAAGCCCTTACGCCTTCTTATCAAAAACAGGCAATGCTCCCATTCGGACTCGTATTATCAGCGTCATCTATGTATTCATCGTCTCCGGGTTCAGCATTGCTGAGCCCTCCAGCAACGATAAATTCTGCCAGTTGCCGAAAAGAAGAACGGGGGACCCTCTCACAGCGCCTTGTACGAGAATGTTGCGAGTATTTATACGAACTACTGGTGAACTCACCAGGCAATGCGAAGATTGGCGAGATCTTCGGTCAGCCACTGACATTGTCCGAACACAATCGTCTAATATCCGCATTCTACATGGCCATGAATGATGCTTTCGGCGACGCCATTGAGCTCAAGACCAAGGTCCTCAACCCAATGTACAACAAGAGAGAGAATTTGTCCCCAAATATGCTTTCGCGGTCCTCGAGGACGTGGCAACTCGTTGTTGACTCGGGAGTTGATGAATGGCTGGATGCCAGTGGCGTGCAGAGGCTTCTGCAACAAAAGGGGATCCACACCGACAGTGGCTCCCCTCACTCTAGTCCACGTATTGATGCATTATCGGAATTTAATCTCTCGACTTTCTTAAGAAGTGAGTTCTACAAAGAATACTTGAAACGCGTTGGCTAAATTGGTGGCAGTTCTATCCCTCGATTTCATTTGTGTTGGCCCTGGACCAATATTCCGAAAGCAAGGTGTTGAGCAAGCATTACAATTGGCAACATCATATAATCAGTGGGAGTTCGATTACCCAAAATTCATGTCCTGAAATTATATAATCGGAAATAGTTAGTCACGTTTTAACCACTGGTCATTGATCTCTCAGACGCCTGGATCCCGTGGGGAAATTCTCCATTTCAAACGACATTGGTCCGCAGATCCAATCAAAGACCTGTAACATTGACCCACAAAGCATCTTCCTGGAAGACATGAAGAACATGACCCAGCAGGATGAACATCCAATCAAGTCATCCACAGACCATCCGACCCCAACAATGACCAGATGTGTGGAGATATTGTCGCCGTACCGGTAACAGGTATGCGCATCCTCAAGTCCAGCACAAGTTACCTAATTCGCGAGTGAAGTGGCTTCAATATTTCGAGGGTTTTTGAAAACTAGCATGAAAAGCAGGCGGGTACCCAACCCGGATCCGACCTGATTCAGAAACCTCGTTGAAGCTCGACCGTACCACATTTGCTTTGAACTTTTTGAACTTTCAACCACCATATTTTTATTCTGCCCAGTTTCTTTTTAATCTCATTATATAGTGGGTTGTCTATTGGATATCAGAGGCTTTTTTCCAGCCCCGAAAGAAATGGCCAATGTTTAGCTTTTTTTGAACTATTGAACGAGCCGCTCCACCCTTCTCGATTTTTAATTATGTAAGTTCCCAAATTACAAAAACGGGATCGCCTCTATCAATTACTCCGTGGATTTATACGTTTTTGACTTAGATTTTTTGTAAAGTCATTATTTGTGCGAACCGCTGCCTTCAGAATTTCAGCTATTGGATAGGTACTGCCGGTAGGTTTGCTGAATAGCGAAAAAATATCGCCATGTTTTTGGATTACGCTATCAAGCCGAGCACTTTCCCGCAGAAAGCTTCTAAGAGCCATTCAGTGGGCTGGAGTACGCAGTCAACGAGCCGAGGTCTCACCTTAACCCTTGGTAAGAACAAGGTTGAGCCCCCAACGGAGTTATGATGGATTGTTGGGACGTGTGAGGGTATTATAAATAACGGCTGGATGCTCGTTCATAAGGCGTAGACTATTTTGAACTTCTAAATTCCAAGCCTATTATTTGCCTCGACATCACGATTTCCATATATTTATACCCGTTTTTATTCGGTGAAATCCAGCAAAATGCCTCTCTGGCGTATCTACCACGCCACGCGTGCCCTTTCTCCTCCTGACCAGGAGAAGCTTGCCCAGCTCATTACCAATCTCTACTCAACTCCTCCTGCGACCCTACCCGCTTTCTATGTAGATGTCATCTATATCGAAGTGCATCCGAATAAGCTCTTCGTTGCTGGGAAACCTCGAAACAACTTCGTCCGATTCAGCATCGAGCACCTTGCCACCCACCTAGATAAAGAGCCTCCACGCATGACTCGTTTCCACGGAGCTCTTGACAATGTCTTAATCCCGTTCTTGAAGGAGCGAGAGCTTGACTGGGAGTATAGCGTTGTTAACGGGATCAGAGAGGAGTGGAGGTTTAATGGCTTAGCACCACCCCCATTTCAGAGCGATGCTGAGCGTTTGTGGGCTGAGAAAGGATGCCCTGTTCCATATTGACTTGGAGGGGGGCGGGGGGAAGTGCTTGCTATGGGCGAGAACGACAAGAATGAGTCTTCAGCACGTTGGCTGTTTACTGAAATAGCTTAGACACTTTTCAATGTACTTAAAGACTTCGACTAACTGTTTGAAGGGGCTAGTCCTATTGCCCCACACCAATTCAATGGGGCTGGAAAACCCGTCAAAGTGGACTTATAGTTTCGAACAAACCTGTCTATGGCCTTTTATCCTGTGGAGTGGGATGTAGCCGTCGATTGGATTGATTTATATGACCCCCCGGAAATTGATAGATTATCAGCAAGTGACGGTTCAAGTAGAGCTAGGATGGTGGGAAGGAGCAGACGACCTTGGAGTGTTCCAAGTTCATTTAGCCTATCCCTAGTCCAGATACTATCGGGCTTGTTGATGACGGAAACACATTAATGCCGTCTGCCGTTGACACAAACACATACATATTCAAGATTTTGCAAGTTAAATGCTCCAGTTTTGGTGATAGTGAGGAAGGAAGCAAGACCAGGAGATACTACTGCTCATTGGCGTATCAATCACCTTGTATAATATTTTGGCATCTCGCTTTGTTGGTACATGCTAGTGCCTACAAGAGACCCCTGTAGTAACTGCAGTGACTTTTCTTTTCACCAAGACAAATGCTTGTGTTCAAGGAATAGGCGCACCTACTTGCCTGGATAGTGATAGAGAAAATGCGGCAATGGCACTAGAGAGAACCGGAGGGATTTGGCTTTCTGCTCGTAAACCTATGAATTTCCAGATCAAAATGTTTACCATAGCCTAATCTTACTCCAGCAAAAATTGTCGGATGGCCACTTCGTAGGTTGAGTCGAGAAGGGACAGAGCGGCACATCAATGGAAGGATACACGAAATCACGATTTGTTACTTAAAATGTCTATGAGTTCGGGAAGGGTCTACCTATATGCTCTAGGATAGACGTGAGCTCTTGACCTCATCCCACAGTTCCTGTCCTGCAATGTCACAAGCACCATCTAGCCAAAGTATTCGTTTCAGAATTCTCTTGAGTTGACTCCACTCACATACGGAACTCGTTTCGGCCATAGTTCGGAGTTCGTGCACGAACCAGTATCTCTCCTGGGTGTCGATCGCCGTTATGCCACCAAGTACAAGCATCCATATCAAAACGCCTTTGGCGCAAGCTGACTGGCAACGTGATTGCGGGATTCTCTGGAGCTCTAGTTTCAACAATCTCATCAGGCTTGCCAGAGGTGCGGCTTCGTATGGTATAGGAAAAACAACTCCAACAGAAAATATCAGGCCCGAAATGCGGCAGGCCTCATATAGCAAGAGACTTTTTGAGTAACAGCCAGGAACCTGCTCTACCGAAGGCAGAGACAGCAAACTGTGTTGAATGAGGTTCCGCTGGTCGGCAAGTTCACGGAGTGGTGCCTCATCTCCGAATGGTCCTTGACATTTTTCAAGTTCCTCGAGAGTGAATAAATAAGCCCTGATCGCCTGAAAAACCTCGATTAGCTGCGTATTAAAGCCAATTTCGTAATATTGGCCAAAGTCTAGTTCCATGTCCATTTGCCCAAACCCTACAATTTCTTGTAATGTGGGATTCCGTTTTTCTTGCAGCGCAAAGAAGGGAAACTTCGGGACAGAAAGCGACTTGCTGGCGGCTAAAATGTCTGAGCTACAAAGAAGCAACTGTTAAAACGAGAAAAATCCATGAACTGACGATAAACAGGTCAGAATTGAGACAGCTTACAAGGAGATAATGGCTGCAAGGCCAGGCAGTTCAATACTGTCAAGCCCCCCCCCTAAGTTGAATCAGATGAAAAAGACCCATGTGATGGCCAGAGTTCAACGAGGTGGTTCCATATATGTCCAGCCATTGTAGATGGTGAAGTGGGGGGCTGAAAGGTGATATTCTTTTGCCTGCCATCGTATTGGTGTTGGAATTGTTGTTGGCCATACAAAGAGCGCCCAGAATAAGAGAATCGGTGATAGGGTGATAAGCGGTCTGTAAGGCCTGATTGATAATACGGGCTGACTCCATCTCCAACAAAATAAGCCTTCTTTTCACCGCGGGCGTAAGTTGGATATCTGGTCTCTGCCCGTTGCATTGTTTGTGACATAATGCGCCAAAGGACAATGCTAAGCAGGACGTTTCATCCATCATGTATGAGCGAGACCAAGCATGTATCACAGCATTGGTTCCATCCTTGGGACTACTAGGAATGAGGCTGGGCCACAGGACCGACACACCTATTACCATCGTTAAAATTTCCTAGCGAGGAACACAGAGGCCACGAACTATAAGAAAAGCATTCTTCGAAAGAACCCCGAGGCAACTTGCTAATGGGATAACTCTGCAAAAAGTCTAAAGAACCCATTCCGAGATGCTTGGCGTTGATCGACTCATGCACGCGTTCTCTGGTGATACCGGTCGGTCCCTTTCGTCCCTTCCTATGTAATCGATCATTGGTCTCATTTTGAGAACTGTCTTTTCCAGAAGAACAACGAGCCTCATGCCGATGAGAACCCTCTGGGGTAAGGCCGTGTAAATGCGATGACTGCTTGGCTGGATTTGTAGCCATTACAGATGACTTTAAATTTTGAACACTGAACTCGGTATATTTGTTGTTACCCTTGCTCACAACGTTCATAGCGTCTGTGCCTCTGTCGAACCGTCGCTGTGCGGCGTATGATCGCACTAAGAGGCGTGTCCTCGCCTTCTCATCTTCGTATGACCCGCTGAAAGGTGCGAGATAGCTGATAAAAGGAAATGTTTTATCATATCGAGAGTTTGCACGGTTTGGGTTCATCATTTTCTTCCGTTCGTTCAGTCAGTGACGACGACAGATGGGAACAGCAAAAGACGGAAAAGTCTGCCTCCGCTGGATAAGAGCCACTGAATAGACCGAGATACGTTCTTATAAATCAATTTTAGAAGCAAGAGTATGGAACTGAGATTCTTTTGAGCTGTTTTCGGTCCTCAAATAATCATGCCGAACAGCCAGTATTTTTTGATTACGCTATCGACGATGACCCGATTCGGATGATCTCATGATGATAACCTCAAATTGACAACCATGGCTCGCGTGTTTGCTGTGTTCAGTTACGAGAGAATGATTGTAATCTTAATCAGAAAGCATATTTTCTGTTCAATTCCTTTGGTTACCGACCCTTTCATGTCCAAGCAACTATTCGTTTTTATGCCGACGCTACCAAGAATACTGTGGTAGACACGAACATCTGTGCCTCCGCTCACCCACACCACAGGTGTGCTTCACCCCCACGTTAATTTTCAGCCTAACGTAACTTTTGCCATTATTTATAGTATACACACGATCGCCTGTGGATTCAATAAAAATAAGTTGGTCTAATGATTCAACGCGTGGTTTACTAGGGATATCTGCCAGCATATTGCCCTCTAGGGTCCCCTTCTGAGAGCTTCAACTGCATCATAAGCAATGGCTGTTGCCCTGCTGCTCATCCATATTGTTTTCCCGCTTCTCCGCGCGGGCTTCTTAGACATCGTGTGTTCAGTCTCGGCCCACCGAGAGGCCCTTTGGGATCTTGTTGAACGCTAGTTTGCCGATTGTGCGGAGGGCAGGGCATATGCCTTGGGCGGGCTTGGCCTTGAGTCTTTAGGGCAACCTGGGCCTCGCCTGGCCTCCGCTGATTTGATGAGCGCCTCTAGTGAGATCTCCTTTCTCGTTGGTTCTGCCTCTGGGTCAATTGTGACCTACGTGTGGTTATGATATGGGTCTGCCTCCCGCTGTCCGTCCGGTGCATGTATAGATGCATTCAGCTCGGCCTTGTCGGTTGGACTCGGTCTGATCGGAGTTGGTGTTGGGTCCCCGCCTGCTCAGGCTCGGAAGTGCAGCGAGAGGTGGTGGTACGCAGGGCAATCAACCAGTGCCTATTTTGCCTCATCCAACGCCGCAATCTTCACCAGACACTCTCGACTGGTGGGACGATATCCTTCGCCGCAGTCGTTCTATCCCTGCAGTTCGGTTGCGACGTCGGCCATCATGTCCGGGTGAGATTCATCGATCTTACCAGAACTTGGTGCGCCACGACGCCCCACGACGGCTCTTAGACCACAAAGCCAAGCCCGTAGGGCTTCAACCACTCGGTATGCTTCCGGAGTAGCCCGCTGCCACGCCATTGTTTGCCACCATGGCTACATCGCTTGATGGCAGTTTACGAGCTGCTACGAAGGTAGCATTCCCAGTTAATGCCGTAAACTCTTTAGTCGAGTAGTCACCGCTTTTCGACGTTCTGGGCGCTCGACTAGCTCTCGCGGAAATAGCTTGCGAATCTGTTCACGGTTTGGTGCGAGCTCACAACGACCTCGGAGTCTCCGCGAAGCTCGACTTCAGACACGCCAGGAGACGACGGTCCGTTGCTACGGGTATTTCATTCCGCCAAGGTGGCTGCCAGTCCCTGGCTGAGAAGTCGCGCCACGCTGCCGCGGAATCTGCCACGGTGAAGGACAAAGTTGGCGATAAAGTAGTCGTGGTGTTTTCAATACTATCCATTCGCTGGTTCAGACGTCCGGTGTCGGCGTTGATCTTCGTTACCGCCTCAAGCACTTTGGCCATCCCCTGGTTGTGCCCAGTTGGGCGTTCAGTGCGTACTGGCGGATAGCCCGGATATATTCATTGACTTATCGGTCTATTGTGCCATTGTTTTCTATATGATCAAGCACCTGATGAGCTCCTTCAGCAACGTCGTGCATCGATATCGGGCGGCCTGCTGGTGCGGCGGGTTGGTGTTTATCCCCTTCAGTAGGCAACTTCTGTGCGTTCACCTCCATCGCAACTATCGCAGCCATCTCACCTATGAAAAAGGTATCAGACGGGAGCGCTCCAAGCTACGATCACGAGGAACAAATTCACTGGATCGCAGGGCCTTTGAATTGCGACATATAAACTTGTCCTATATAGCCTCACGTATTCCCACTGAAATGAAGTAGAGCAACCATTCCTCTGAACTACAACAACCCTCCCTGCCTTCCTTATAGCGTTCACGGAATATTTATGAAGTTCCTGTCTCAGACAAGCGCTAGCTGGATGCTGCCATTATTGTTTGGTTTATAAACAACCCCTCACGACGGCGAGCGAAGTAGAGTATGTGCATTCGTGCCTGGCACTGTCTTTTCCCCACTCTCTCCGCCCAAGCCTCTCGGGTAGGTGGCGAAATAGACTCACAGGATCAAAATGATTCGAGATTATGAATGCAGACGAGAATTGGATTGTCATTCGAATTTTAGACATTAGACAAGCGCTGAGCTTGGAATTGAAAAAGTAGAGGAGCAAATGTTTGTCACGTTGGAAGGTTGACAACTAAACTACCTGCATGTCAAGTCTTACTTTGGACGCAAAGACAGGACACATTTCACATCGAGTTTGCGAACCGCAGCGCATACTCAACTTCTTTTTTCGGAAATGCAGGACCTGTACCAATGCAAATATCACAAAATGAAAGATCTGAGGCGGTTAGCAGATATTGCCAGATTGGCGCAATGGGATCTCACATCTGATAAAAGCTGTCTCATTGAAATTCTGCACATTAGGGTATTTGAACAAAGACGGAAACTCGTCGTTAGCAGACATGGGATCGGCATGCGAAAGGTGCTGAACACTGATACCATTAGTCTCAAGGTACTCCCGGACGTCCTGCGCATCCAACAGCTGGGGGTGGGCTATCTCAGAGTGCAAGTCAAGCCCAGACC
Source organism: Penicillium lagena (assembly GCF_028827675.1). NCBI lineage: Eukaryota > Fungi > Ascomycota > Eurotiomycetes > Eurotiales > Aspergillaceae > Penicillium > Penicillium lagena. The sequence goes on along the minus strand of NW_026623227.1, from coordinate 59,152 downwards.
TCTCTAATTCAGCAACCGTTGAGGCCCGGATTTGGTGGAGAACATTGATTCGGGCCTCAACGATTACTCTTGTTTCATCTTGAAGGACCTCACGAAAGAATGATATAATCTGGTTTCGGTTGTTCGGTGTTGATGGAGCCCCAATCACTTCCAGAATCTTTTGATTGCGCGGAGGCATCTCGACCAGCAAGCGAATTGCATTTTGGGAACACGCCAAACCAGACGTTGGGGTAGGGTCCATCGACTCGCCAAATAGTCACTCAGTAGGACTACATCGGTCGAGTCGGATATTAGTGGCCTGTTGGGGGCAAAGCCAATAACATCAAAATCAATACACGTCGACGTCGTTGGAGGTCTGAAGTCGGAGCTAAGGGCTTTTGTGGACTGCGGCTCGCGTAGAACAGGGGGTTTGGGAGCTTCGGCGAGCGTAGTCTTGAAAGTACTCGTGGACAAGTTGGAACCTGGTCCGATCTCAGCGGGGGAACTCGTATTTGCCGACGTAAGATGTTTCATATGTTCGAGTATCTCAGCATCTGTTTCCTTGGTGCCTAGACTGTCGCCCCCGAGCTTCGCGAGTGAGACGCATTGCTGAATAGTGTCGTATAGGTTCTTAGTTACGAGAGGGAAATTATCTGGTATGTTCGAGTCGAACAGCAGTCGGAGAAGAGAGAAAAAGAGAGATATACTCTCCATGTCGTTTTCTAGATCCGCCAGACGATTTTGCAGAATAACGATGGTGTCTTGTCGCCGCTGCCGATAGGCTTGCTGAGCATTTCGGAGCTGTAAACGACGCCTTTACGCGAATTTAGCCAAACTACAACAAACCAAGCTGCGTATATTTCGTACCTCAGCGCGTTGCTCATCGCGTTGTTGGTCGTCTTTGATCCGTGGTCGTCCAATCTTTCGTCGACGTTAGGTCGCGCCATTATGACCGCTATTACCGTTTGGTGCCATCCTGATCAGTTCTTGAAACGTGTTGATCTTTGGCCAAGTAAAGTTGAAGAGGAGGAAGCTCAAGGAAACCTTGCATGATTGTGTTTGAATAGTGCTTAGTCTTTCACAGCGGAGTGTTTAAATAATCTGAAATCAACAAGGGAGGAATTCACGGGGCGCCAATCGCCTGTCTGCTGACCAATTACCTTCCCCATAACGAAAACCACGGGCGAGTGGCCCACACGGGCGAGTGGCCCACCCACTCGCAACCGTACGCATTTAATTCAATATAAGTCAATTACCAACGCCTATTTTACATATGAAATACCCGCATACTAATCAGGGCATTTAGTCCTCCTATGCCCTATTTGCCAGCAATTTGAACACCGCGGTGGCGCACGCTGCTTGGTTGGTTCCGCTGCCGACGAAGGACCTGCTTCGGCAGTGTTTTCCACTTCAACGACTAATTGATCATCCAACATTCGCTGTACATTGTCCTCGCCTGTCATTCCTACTTCACTATCCATCCATTTGCTAGGTTTTGCCTGCTTTTGTTTCGTTTGGTTGACCTGGGAGCGTAGTTTCTCAATCTCGCGTGCCGATATAGCATTCTTATGCATCTCTCTTTCGTATCCTTTGACTAATTGCGCGAAAGCCTGTACAATAGGACTAGGCGGTGAATGCATACGCTGGCGAAGGAGCTTATTGATTGAATGTGCCTGACGACTTAGGTCCTTTGTATGATGAGGTGTATGGGGGACAAAACTGCTACTGTCGCTCCCACTAGTCCCTGGTGGTGATGGTGTATATATATCGGCAAGCAAAATATTTAGCTTGTCTAGCACACGCTGCGCATCTAGCGGAACGAGGCCAGCAGCGGCAAAGCTATTTCGTATAGTAATGCCTTGATATGCTTCATCTCGGGCACGTGGATATGCAGTAAGGAAATCAAGCTTATCAATATGGTTCCGGCCCCAGCGAATCCAGTCCTGGATAAGCTGACCATATGATCGCTTAATAACAGCAAAGCAGCCCACATCGAGAGGTTGTAATAGATGTGAGGAATGCGGTGGCATACATATAGAAACAATATTGTTTTCTATACATAAATCATCAAATGCTGCGGTCATATGGCTTCCATGGCCGTCTAATATTAATAGACGCCATACCCCCTGCGTGCGCTGTGTAGTCAATGGAATAAAATGGTGTTTTAACCATCGTAGACCAATTTCATCAGTAGTCCATCCATTGTCGCTCGTTTCGAGGCGCCAATCGGACGGAAGATCCACGAACCAAGACTGATTATATCGCTTGCCTTTGAAGATGATAGTAGGCGGAAGCGCCCATCCACTTGCATTGACTGTTTCAATAGCAGTGACCCATTCGCGATTACCAGGGCGTACTAACTTGCGCCTACCATAGTATTCCCTGCGTGTAACAACCTTTGAGGTGCTTGTAATACCCATTGCGAAGCCCGTTTCGTCAAAATTATAGATATCCATAGGCAGAATACCGTATTGCTCAATAGTGCGTCGGACAGTAGTAAACCAATCCCGAATAACCACTGGATCTTCACATTGAGCGCGCTTATAGTCATAGCCCCTACTAAAGCGCATTGTAAGGTCCTCGTGGCGTTTCATGAAAGTCCCTGACCAATTAACTCCGACTATTTGGATAGGGTCCTCGCCGCGCTTCGCAAGTAGAATATTTGCCATTTCTCGTATTAGAGCGTGATCGGCAGCAATTCCTCGATCGTCCATAGAAAGAAGCCATTTCTTTAACGATTCCTCTTCCAATTGGGTCAATTTCGTGTTATTTGCGCGTGTGGTGGGACGATAGGTCTGGCCCGCGAGCCTGTTCCTGAGGGTGGTTCTTGGAATACCAAATCGACGTGCCGCTTCACGAATATTGACAATTTCGTTATTCTTGTATGCTTGTATTGCGAGTAGGACCCTTCCTTCCTGATTAGAAGGATTAGGGCCCAAAATACTGCGTTTTGGCGGCATAGTAGATGGTTGAGGAGAGTAGGAACGCGTGGGAGACGCGATTTGGGGGGCAGGTGGGCCAGTCGCCCGTGGTTACGTTATAGTTATGCAGGTGTTATGCGGCGAAGCCTTCCTTGGGAATAAGCAATTGGCACCATTCTAGTGGATACGCGAATTCCAGACTCCGACACGATATCATCCCTCCACCCATACTGTATCAAAGGTATTCAGTGGGAAAATTGGAGTGTTTGTACTAATTTCTTGTCAACCACAGTCATGCAAGTGACAGGAGATCTGTGAAGATACTTATCTCTTAGAGCGGAGGTGCTTTCAGTCACTCAAATAAGTCTTCAATGCTTGGCGGTCGAACACGTTACCGGCTCTTGACTCTATCTGTCCCCGGTTCTAGGCTTATGATAATAGTCTGCGCAATGCTATGACTAAATCGGTCGGGCAGTATGGCCATCGGCGTCTTGTGTTTATTCAGCTGGGCGCTCGACCATCTACCATCGGGCTGTGTTTGATACAATGCTACGCCGCGGGGGGAACTTGCAAATCCTCGCGGCATCTTTCAAAGCGATTCGAACTTTGCCATCCGCCAAAATCTGCTTCCCAAGCTAGATAGAAGAGCCACCCATTCGGTTTAGTTCGCCACATTGTTATCGAACTGGGCAAAAGTCAGATCCGGGATATGTCTGCGAAGCTGATGAATAATGGGCCGGGCAAAACGAAGTCAAAAAGCAAAATGATTCCAAACTTGACAGTGGCGCGAGGGTAGATGATTCCAAACCTCGGGTAGAGTGGGAACAGACACGTTCCAAGCCTTACAGTGGGGCAGGTCCGAAAATGATTCCAAATGTCAGTGGATCTGGGAGACTTCGACATAATATTAAACAGACTACGGAATTTGAGATGTTTGCTGCATTCACCGTTACAGAATCAGTATTGCTTCTATTTAAACCTCTTCCGTACTCCTGGGCGCTCATAATCGCCTTCCTTTGCATAGTCTGACTCTAGATCTTATTCCGAAGTTTTCTTATTTGTCACAATCTCCTATCCCAGGTTCTTTCTTTTCCCCTTTTCCGTGACGCCAGAGACATCTTTACAGCAGAGCCGACTTTAAGCCATTCTCTCGACAAAAGGCTCACAGTCGAGAACCCGGACATGGCGATAAAAACAGTTCTAGACACGATTGGGAATACCGCCCTGTTGGAATTGCGTCACGTTGCGCCGTCGAATGGGTCTCGAGTGTTTGTAAAACTAGAAAGCCAGAACCCCACCGGAAGTATGAAAGATAGAATGGCCTTGGCCATGATCGAGGCTGCAGAGGCTGACGGGCGATTGAAGCCTAGCGGCGCAGTGGTCGAGTACACCGGTGGGAGTACTGGCGTGTCGTTGGCATTGATCTGCACTGCCAAAAAGCACCCCCTTCATCTCGTTACTTCTGATGCCTTCTCTAAAGAGAAGCTTGATCATATGAGGCTCCTCGGAGCCAATTTGACAATTTTGCCCAGTGAGAATGGTAAGCAGACGGAAAAGCTCACCAAAGACATGATTCGTGAGGCCCATGCCATCGCTGAGAAAACCGGCGCTTTTATCACTGCTCAGATGGACAACACAGACCAGCTTGAGGCATATGTCAAGCTTGCAGATGAGATCTGGGAGCAAACCGGGGGTCAAATCGACGCGTTCGTACAAAGTGTAGGCTCATCCGCATCATTCCGCGGGACTTCGGAAATCCTCCGTCAACGGAACAATCGCATCATTTGCGTTGCAGTTGAACCTGCTGAATCGGCGGTGCTGTCTGGGGGTCCTTCCGGATCACACAAGATCGATGGCACTGGTGCAGGCTATGTGGTGCCCCTGTGGTACGATGGTTTAGCTGATCAAATCGACCGCGTGTCGACGGAAGATGCGAGAACAATGGCTTTTCGGTTGGCAAGAGAGGAGGGTATTTTCTGCGGCACATCTACTGGAGCTAATGTGACCGCTGCGCTCCGCCTGGCAGAGCGTATGGAACCACATTCAACTATTGTGACTATGATGTGCGACACGGGTATGAAATATTTGCAGTCTTTCTCTCAAGACCTCAACTAGAGCAGTATCTCCTGAATGCGACGAAACACATGACTGTACAGACATGTCCAATAGCTAGCTCTTGTACAGACGAAATTCTCAGGTAGCCGTTTGTTGTTTGCATTTCCCATAGCCATACAATCAAAGACCCTTGAATAAGCAAACGCAGCTGAGTAGCGTTCGAAATATTGAACATCAATGTACATTATCACTCATAGACCTTGTGAAAAATTTTAGAGAGTTGGTATCACCTGCCCTCCGCCCGACCCTAGCCCGGCCCTCCGCCCTCCTTTGCATAACGAGAGTTGACTTTCCCTAAATTGGATGCATAATGCTTGACAGTGTTCTGGTTTGTAGATTCTTTCTATAAGTTATTTCTATATAAGCGTTAAGAGACCTTAAGAAAGTCGGTTAAATTATTGTGGTCCTGAGAGGGTAAGTTGTTGTGACCAGGATCGACGGGACTGCGCTTGACGACTACATTTGAAGACTGCGTTTGACAGGTGACACAAAACATAGACTGTTGTAGATAAGTAGGTACTCTTCCTTTGTCTGTTCTTCCTTTTCTCAGCTTGGATCTCCCGTCGACTATAGCACTCAAATTGAGTTCCTTTAATAGAAAGGTCGCAAGTCTGACCAGGCAGTCAGGTCGGATGAGAAAACAACGAAAACGATGGTATTCAGTCTGAGTACTATGGTCGACGGGACTTATTAGCTGGAGAAGGGAAGAAGAAGAAAAAAAGAGTCAAAGAGAGTCCCTACTATCTACAAAGCCATATCACGTGCTGCCTCAGGCACAATCCGGGAACGCATCCCAGGCTGGTCACATGAGATACGATAGTTCATGGTGGACAATGAGAGGAAAGGAGGCCCGCATCAAGGTTCATTTGTTGGCAAATGGATCGCTCTCTTTACGACTTCTCCCCCCCCTCGCAAGGAAATTCACAAAGTATATTTATAGTGTCATGTCCTGAGGGATATCGCTATAAAAGACTCCAAAGACGAAACTGCCAGCCATAGACGTATATGCCCTCCGACAGAACTCCTGCACCGTTATTTAGAATGAATTAAGAAGTCGCTGGACGAGTTAATAAACTTAGGCCAAGTATTTGTGAGCACTAGGCTCTTAACAGATCTCTCGGCTTGGTGGAAAGCAGAGACTGTGAAATTCGGAGGAACGATAACAGAATTCGGAACACGAGGCTCGATATTTATGATACTTTGGCTCTCGTGGCGATATGCATCCAGACAGAGAGCGTGAGTATCTTCCTCCACTGTTATCACAGTAGACAACTTCTTTCTGTGCATCGGCACCAAGTTGTAAGATCCAGGGACATTCCTGTGGGAGCATGTTACAGCTTCCCTTGATGTAGATTGACCGATAAACTGGGCGGCTTCACCGAACATTTCCGTTAGATCCGAATAAATCTGAGATTCAATGTTGATGGGAAATTCTGCCGTTTCGAGGTTGACGCACACTGCGTAGATCTCGACCGCAATCTTAAAGAAATGAAGTCGGTAATACTGAGGATCGCGCTTCCAATCGTATTCCGACTTCGATTCATTGATCTTCCGCCAGTAAGCCTTCCAATCGCGCACGTAATTCAGGAAGATAATATTCTCGCCGCTGAATTCCTTGGCCGCGGCAAATCGGAGAAGGGCGCTCGAGTCTTCGAGTAAGCACCTCTCTAGAGCTTCTCGGGAATAAACTTCTGGCACGCGGCTGACTTCACTTTGATTTCGCGATGCTCCTGAATCCAAGTCATCCGCGCTGACTGCCTTCTTTTCATTCCACGCTTGGAGTTCCCTGAGGATCCGATTCCTCTGCCTCCTGGAGACGACAAGCTCATAACAGGGGAAGAAGATAGTAACAGCCTCCATTGTCATAATGCCGGGAGCAAACCTGCGAGTGTTGTCAGCTGAACTGTTTATATTTGGGTTTTTTATTCCGTACCAGAGAGCCGGCACCCAGTATCTGTTGATAGCTGTCCAGACTTCGGTTGACGAATACAGCGCGGCGAACCACATGGGCGAACCGGGTAAACTGCTGATCCGTCAGTAAAATTGTTTTGTGGCGGCGATGCCGAGGAATGCGGTCAAGCGCTCACGCGGCGATGACGCAGCAGGTGATCTGGAGCCGCCAGCTGTGTATGTCGTGAATATTGCGAATCTTCCACAAAATACATGGTGTAAATATCCAAGACCAGAACAATTGCCAGAGAATCGAAGGAATCCTTGAATTTTGTTTTGGTCAGACGACGTCGACCACGTTACCATCCAAGGGGCAATCTTACCATTCAGGACCTCGCCGACATTCCTCAGGACTCACATGTTCGGAAAAGGTGCCGAAGCTCTGGAATTTTCGTGAGGTGAGGAAGATAGAGAGCGACAGAAAGAGCTAGAGATGAGAGATGAATAGGTGAATATCAGCGGGCGCGTAAGATGCACTGACTTGAATCACCAACCCAACAACAATGCACAATTCCGTTCGTTGGACGAGGTTCAACTGTCTCCATCGAAACAAGTTTCGGCGAGGAGATTTTTCACGATCGATGAAATGCGGTCTGTACGGTTGCTGCGCGTTAAATAGCATCTTCTCCTGAATACCGAAGACGCTTAGGAGCTGCATGCTGTTGGCTTGGAAAAGAGCGATTCCTAGAGGCAGATAGATGCTCATGATCCAGTATTCCGCGGCACAGGGATACTTGCCACCCATCGAATATGCGACCATGCACAGAATCCAGTAGACATGGAGACATGACACCGCGCTCAGTGCGAGTGGCAGGTTGCGAATGCGAATGCATTGCTCATGGCGATTGGCAATGAGAAAGGCGGAGCCGACGAAGAGAGCAGTCGTCCAGATGATGGCCACAGAGATATAGAGCTTGGCCAAACTGTCGAAGAGAGGAGCATCATCGCCGTTTCCTCCGACGCGGATGGATGCCATTGTCGAGGGCTCTGGAGACCAAAAAAGGCCGCTCAGAAGAAATGGGGAGCTTAATTCTCCAGCTTTGAGAAATAGGTCTGGTTATTAAAGGAGTGGCTGGGTTGACAAGATGAAATCCAACGTCGAAAGGAAAGCAGAGACACTGATTTCGAGAATTCATTCTACGCCCCGAAAATAGTCTACGCACAGGCGATTGGCAAAGCAGGCAACTCAAGTTTCACCGGCTTCAGTGGCAAGTACCCAGGAGCCAGTGGCTGCGCGAGGGAAGGTTCGCTAGTGCTAGCGCCGGCAAAGCGGCCCCTGAGCAGTCCCCACCCGCGGCCCGTGCCATTCTCACGTACCAAGGTCGCAAAATACTTAAAAACGTCTCTTGGAGTGAGAGAGTTATAGTAGCTCTATAATAGTCAGAGTGCAGTTATAGGCTCTGAGCGTCCTGTGAGCTGTCAGAACATGTTTTCACCACGCCACCTTTTAATATTTGCCCACGAGCCTGGCCGGTCCAGGCTCCACCATCTCAGTACTAACCCACGCGGAGTGCAACCAGGCTACCCCATGCGACCAATCGCAACGGGCGACTTAGCTGTGCAATAATACAATAATACTCAGGCCATACAAGTGGCGCCGCCGATAGTATTGCTTATACCGTCTCTGCACAGCTCCTAGTTAATTCGGAGTGGTGGACACAGATGCGGCAGCTTTGCGTTGCGGACTCCCCAATTCCAGATTTTGTCTCTCGGAATCTTTCCGAAGTCCAAGCCAGTCCAGCTTAGGGCCTGCAGTAGGTGAAACACACACTGTGCTGTTGCGGAAGTGTCCCTCGTACTTTGGTTGCCGGAGCGGGAGAGATCGGAGGCACAACAAGAATGCGGAAATATGACAAGTGGCCTCAAATGGAATTTGGAGTAATCGTTCGTTTTCATATTCTAGCTCTAATTTATGAGTCGAAGATTGGCCCAAAAGCGGGCACTCCACTTGCCTTCAGCTCAAAGACTACGTTTTTCGTGAGCTGTGGATTGCTGATCACACACACAGCTTCTGCATCAAATTCCCGAATGAGTTCGCGGACAATTGGCACCATGTCCACTCGTCCGCTGTTGTGAGTATCAATGAGAAGTAGATTGGGATCGAGCTGCTGCACTAGGTTGAGGACGTCACGACCGTATGTCCTGTTCGGGTTCCGCGTCTGCCAGATGATTCGCAGCGAGGGGCGATTCTTCTCGCTCAAAAAAGAGAGACATGGCCCTATTCCAGATCCCGTGGCAACCACAACCACCCTGCGAAAAACTCGCATCACGTGGATAAAGCCGTACATGAGCACTCCGCGCTTCCATAAGTACGTTGGTCGTTGATCGATACACCTGGTTGTCCAGTCCCCTGCCCTAGATACTAGGCAAGAAAAGCTCCTGCCATCGGAATCTGGGAAAGTTGCAAAGCTGTGCCAGTCCTGGAGCGGGTGCTTGGAGAGTGCTATTACTTTGCCAAATGCAGTAGATGTGTGATCGAGGTGGAGTCGGATAGCATGCGGTGAGAGGTACTCTGGCCAAACTCGCACGCGGCGAAGGAGGAGCCAAGGATGAACGATGGAGACAATGATGACTAGCACGAACCAAAACGCAGGGAGCTTGAGCAAGTACTGTCCGAGAGACAAGCCTTGCGCAAGTCGGGCTTGATCAGAGAAGACAAGCAGGAGAGTTAAGAAAAGAGTCACTGCCAACCATCCAAAGAATCGATGCATGAGTTCAAAATAGTCGTGTCTTTTTGTCCGGAACTTAGGATGTGCAACCACAATGATGGCGACGAGAACGAGGAGTAAAACATAGGATAGAGCAATTACGGGGACGGAAATCATCCCCGGGTCTCGATTAATCCAATATTCCCGTGATATCAGAGCTACCAAGCCAGTATACCATAAGAAGGCTGCTACACCGCATCCGCTGTGGACTCCTCCATAATGATACGCTTCTGCGGCTCTTTTGCGCAGCACGAGAGGAGCCGAACGTGAGATGTGGCAGATGCTCAGAAATATGGCATTCACCACTAGCGGATGTCGTGAAAGACCACATACTAGTAAATTGATGCCCGCTGCGTTGACGAATGCAAGGACTTTCTGTCTGCTCTCCACCATAATGATGATGAATGCGACCGTATTGGCGCAATAAACCAGCGAAAATAGGCGGCGGTAGATGGTGAGAATCAGATATCGTATTGAGGCAAAACTCATTCGTGGGTTATGTTGAGCCTCAGTGTCCGAGTTACTAGAAAATCTCTTCCAATCCCACGTGCTGTCATTGCTGATATATGTATCGACTGATGTTGCAAAACTCGGCTTGCTTGAATGTGCGGGAGGAGGTAGGCGGGGAGGAGACGACATCCTGTATCGTCCTGCAATTGAAACTCCACGATATATGGAGGACGGTGTGAATATGCATGGATCAGCGAATTGAACGAGAAGATTATAAGAAGGTCAATTGGCTTTATTGTGAGATAAATACCGAGGAGTGCCCACGTGATTGTTGTCAATGCTACACCACTAGACCAAAAGGCATCATAGGCTTGACTAGCTCATGCAGTCATTTTCATATTCGACGGATTTTCCACCCAACGACCCTCTCTGGTTCATAACGGTAAGATAACTAGTCACGTTACAAGAAAGTGGGGGTTTGTTGGGCCACCTAAGGTTCCATTATAAATCGCTTGTTGTGGGTTTAAGCCGATATTTGTATTCCCGCCACCCAATCGCTGGAAGATCGACGATAATTAGGCCACTATACATACTGCTCCCGTGCTCCCGTGCTCCCGTACCTGGCGAGCCGCCCCCCTCTCACGTGGTCGCTCCCCACCTAAATCTACGTTCCATCTTCAAATGGACCCATCTAGGTCTAGGGAAGATAAAAAAAAAGCAGATAAACCTGGCGGCAAATATTGTCACTAGAAAAGACACTGCCACTCCCGGTAGTCAGTCTCGCGTTCATCCTGGACATTAGTAGCGAAAGAGTCGAACCCCGGTGGAATTACTTGGTGGTATGGACCATTGGGTAGATTTACACAGATTACGTTATGTGTGCCTTGAATGTGAGGCTCACGCTCATTTTCGGAAGAAAAACGTTTCCGAGAGCCGGGATCGTTGCTGCTAATTGCGCCATTCCACACAAACAGCTGATTGTGAAGAGCGTCCCCGAAAGGCAAACACGGCGGCTTTCACTATTTGACAAACTGAATTGCAACAATAGGCAGAATAGTGATACCCAGGTGACAGAATATCCCAAATCTCGCGATCCATCGAAGCAAGGAGCTAGTCCGGATGAAATACAGAATTTCGGGACAATCTTGGAGGCTGCCGACGAGGATTGGAAGTCGCAGGGGTTTGAAAAAGCTGACTAGAAACTCCGAGGGCCTCACGATACTTATTTTTAGGAAAGCGGTATGGACTTCGGCCTTTACATGAGAATGAGTGTGTTGAGACAGTCGTCATGTCATAGGAAGGAATTTCCGAAGAGCGATAAAAGAAAGCGACTGGATAGCCCAAAGTAGACTCATTTTCGTCTACGGATCTCATGACACAACATTATGCCACCTCAAGACTGATGTTATTATTCAAAAGTTGATAACTCTAGGAGAGGTTACACCGGCTCCGCTTTCATGGGCTGCGAAAGTCAGGCGGGACGACTTTGTTAAAGACTTTCTCCGCATCGGAATCGACCTAAATGGCCCTAGTGTGGCCGGGGCTCTCGTTAGTAGTGTCTCTGTGAACGACCCTGAAATCATGAATATGTTTCTCGAAGATGGAGTCAATCTAAATGAATGCCAAATAAACGGTTATACACCTCTATTTTGTGCCGTCATCAAGGGTTATGAGAATGTGGCACGAGAGCTTCTCAAAAAGCGTGCTAACCTAGATTCACGTGATATCGACAATTGTACACCATTGTACTATGCTGTCTCTATCTAGGATCTTAATATGCTTAAGCTTCTCCTCGATTACGTTACCAGAACCTTGGGGCATGACGATGTCAATTAAGACGGTTTTGTTCGAAAAATTCGAAGTGCATTGAGAGGCGATGGCCAAAATTGTCACGAATGTCCGGCAAGGATCGATCTGAATTTATCCTTTGCCGATAAAGTGGCCACCGTAAGTCTCGAAAATCCTACGAATATTGAAGGTTCTTGTGTTGAGGGTCAGTTATCACCAAATTACATGGGTATCTAAGCGGGAAACCATTCATATAGACCAGGCTGAAAAGTCGAAAACCGAAGGTATTTTAAAATGCTACAGAAGAATCCTACACTAAATGTTTCCATACATTGGTATCGAACAAGCAAGCGTGGAGCCAGAAAAGAGCAAAATGCCCACCCACAGAAGCAATCGAATAAGCTGGAGATAAGATTGTGCCAAGAATTGGAGTTCCTACAGGTCACATACAGGGATTTTACCCCTCATCAATATTTCCTGTGTTTTTTGGTCATTCATTAGCTAGTATGCCACTTAAATTGCTGGGCATTCCCAAGTTTATCTAAATCAGAGATTTGTTTCTTCGTGATTCACAATTCCATGGACTATCGTACGTTCAGATTTTGACATGATCCAACTTGTTTTGTCACTGACGACTCGGCTTCGACCCATACGTGAATTCTCACAAATTCTAACGTTATATTGATCCGATGAATATGTGTTCACTTCAGTTTGCCCCCGGGGAGTTTTGACGATAGCCAAACGGCTTTTATCGTATTTGTCGTTTTCATACAGCTGAAAAGGGCAAGTTGCTGATCTCTCAGGTGTGTATAAGTTTCGCATTGCCCGGCACTCATACGAGCTGATAACGAGCTAAGCACAATTTGATAAATCTCATCGCTTCAAAATTTTATCCATCAGGGCAAAGTCGAATGTATTGTGACCAGGCAGTCAGGTCAGAAGAGAAAACGACGAAAACGACGATATTCACTTTGAGTACTATTGTCGATGGGACTTCCAAATTGGAAGAAGAAAGAAGAAAAGAAAGAGGAAACAGTCCAACTATCTACACAATTCATATCGATCACATAGATGTTGGTCCAAGAAAGATAAGAATCTGACACAAAATTTATATTACGAATTATAATTGCGGCATATCCTACTAAAAACATTTCATTGTTCTCATTGTCATAGTAACAGTTGGGAAGAAGCATGTCTAGATAAAGGGTTCCATAGAAATTTAACTGGACAAACATATATTTATCAAGCAGGTTGCACTTTAGAGGACAGTTGTAACCATCACTGTATGACTTCAATACAAATTTCTCACTCAGAAAAATGTTGTTTTTTGGTTAAAAAATCAATTGACTTCTCTAAAGGTTCTTCTTTTCGGAAAGACCGCTTTTTCCGGGCTAATTCGTCCGCAGGGCTTTGGAGAAGTGTGCCAAGACACTTACAAAATTGTGAAGTTCGGGGGATGGGCGCATTGAGTGAGTCCACCCGACTATATGCAGGAAGCATGTAGTTGTTGGGTGATGCCCGACATGACAACAGTCGGATAGGACGAGTCACCGAAACGTTTGATGTAATTAGTCTTCCTGTGCTGTCCGTGGCGGAAAAACGCAAAGTAATCTTTTTGGTGTCAAACATCTTTTACGGGAAAATGAGAACCATGTCAACTTCATACCTTGATTAAGTGGCTTACTTCGCACTTTTTCCAGGTCGTATCAATATTCAATTGTCGCAGGTAGTCTCTTGTTGCACGATCTTCGCAGCTCGGGAGTTGGACATTGAACTCTACTGTAGCCTTGCGAGAGATCGGCTCCTTTTTAAGGCCATGTGACAGATCCATGCTGCCTGGGCACAAAAAGCTTTCCGTTTTCATGACTGCGAAAGTCTCGATGTCAAATTTGGTTATATGAGCTGCGGGTGGCAAAGATGATGAGAAAGCCTACCTGCACTCTCTGGGTCGCTTTGTGTGTCAAAAACAGTTATCTTCTTTTCTAAGCAACCCGTGCCCGTGTGTCGCCTTCGTGCCAGTTGTTCCGTTTTTTCGGTTATGTTGACAATTATTCGTGTACAGGAGATTTCACTCACGGGTCTCAATCGGATCGAAATAGGGATATGGCCACCCATAAGGAAAGCACTCCCAGTGACACAGACGTCGTAAATGAGTCGATCTCTCCAATTATGAGAATACACGGTCGACTCTGTCTGCTCTAGTGAATCTTCTACCAAAGTCCGAATCACGGGTACCTCTAATTTCCCTCGTAGAGTTGGCCAGAGAAATCGACGTCGCTCAACAGCAGCCTCTAGATCATATCTTACGGACCCGAATCCAGTCTTTATAGTCTCTGGGAAAGAGCTATCAAGAAAGAACTCAAAATCATAGAGATATGTACCAATCGAAAAGACTGAATGGGACTGAGGAATATTGTTATCCGCTCCGAGAGAAGTTCGCATACGAGTCAGCGATTGACTTGTGCCATATGTCGGAGGCTGTGTGGTATCATCTAAGACCGGCCTATGCAAAGGAAATGCTGTCGCCATGGGGAAGAGATCACTGTCATAGAACAAAAGATCTTGGGTGATGATTTTATCGTTCTGTGGTATGTCTAGTAATTGAGAAATAGTTAAGAAAGAGGAAAAAGTCCACCAAATAGGTTTCACTTACCACCAGGCCAGTCAATATGAGCACGACCCTTAAAGCATAGCCTTATGCTTTTGATTTTGACACATTCACTCAGCTCCATGTGCAATTGACCACGGATGACGGCCGGCTGTCTGAGGCTTGAGTTGGGCTTATCAAAATGCCGAAGGTATAGAAATGGCTCTAAAAGCGCGATCTTTAGCGTTATACCTCGCCCGCTAGCCACGACTCTCGCGTTTGGCAGGAGTGAACCAGCTGCAGGTGACCTTGGCATTTTGCGACTGTGTTCAACTAGGGTGGTAACAGAATTCTCAGACCTGGCTCCGATATAAGAAGACATTCTGTTTCTCGGTGTTCGGCAGATTCAACAAAATTAGATGTTGTATGAGGATGAAATTAAGATCGAAATGTGCCACTTCAGGTTAATTAGACAGCTCACAATGGCAATCAGCTATTGTTCATGCGAATTAATGGCACCACGACATACTGTATCTCTAAAACACCTTCTTTCATAGTGCAGACTAAGGCTCTTAACCTTTGATGAGCCCCAGAAGAAACAGATTTAGTTGACAATTCGTAATCCTGTGAAGAATGAAATTCTCGGAAGTTTTAAATGGCTTACTGTAAGCCTACGTTTTAGCTTTGGTGGAAAAGAAGACAAACCAACGCAATGAGGATTAAATTTAATAAACTCTGATGTCAATCTTATTGCGAGCGATATTCACCCCGGAATAGGTAAATGCGCGATAAAGTGTCGGACGCCGGATTTGGGAATTCTGGCAAATTTTAAATGATAAAATTTCAAATTTTGTTTTCTTCGGCCCTTATGGTTCTTGAGAGAGTCCATTGTAAGAACTCCTGTTCTACATAAGGCATGAAGAGAGTCAAGTTGCATACGGAAATATTTTGTCATTTTGGCATTTGACTCGACCCGATTGAAGAAACGAATACAGAACGGATACGGCATTTTGGTCAATTTTAGCCCCTCTACTTAGACCTGGTACGTCCCACTTATCCCCGGGAGATAGATAGAACAAAATACTAAAGAAGAGCCTAATTAGAGGCGGAAGAAGGCTCCCCCAAAGTGCAGTACATGTGGTGAAGTTGGGCATACACGAAGACCATTGTAAATAATAGAGAGAAATGAAATTCTAATACAGATCACATGACATTTTAAATTATGTAAGTTCTCGGATTACAAAATAAGGAGTGTCCCTAACACAAGCGGGAGTGTTCCTATCAATTCTCCTATTTTCGGCGCCTTTGGGATAGTGGGTGGATGCAAATAACGTCAAGAAGATTGATGGATGGAATTTGGGTTGACGGTGTGAATCGGGTCCACAAGCCGAAGGCGTTGGGGGCCACTGGAAGGCACTAATATTTGATAAAATTGGATCGGTTCTGAAAGCGGCAATTGCCAAATTTGGTAGGGATCTCGTGCCGATAGAAACTAAATTCCGGCGGTCCCGACATGATTGGAATCAACTAATTTATTCAGAAATTCAAACCAGACGATGTAATTTGTAGACTTGGCGCGCACACGCTTGGGAAAACTTAACTGGTCGAATATAAGTCCTTACTGATCATCGAAGCAATTCTTTGTTTTGCTCACTGAGGCTGTGTAAACAGATTCACGTTTTGTTTTATCGTTCCAATGGCTGAGTAATGGATTCCAGACGAACTCTTGATCCGGTAATTCCGATAAACCATTCACAAGCTAAGTTTACTTGAAAGCAATTACCTGGTGTGGTCAGACGCCTCGCCCTTTAATTAGTGCTCCGACCTCCCCTTGCCTGCCAACGGTTTCCTATATCACAAGCATCTCCTTTACACAATGGCTACAGATCTGTACGGTTTATCAGCCGGGTCAATCGTTCTGGTCACTGGCGCAAATGGTTACATTGCGTCGCATGTAATCAATATATTGTTGCAACGGGGATATCGTGTTCGCGGGACTGTACGCCAACCTCGCCCATGGGTGGACGAATTTTTTCAAAACAGGTATGGCAATCGGTTTGAATTGGTCATTCCAGACTTTGGCCAGCATGATGCCATCGCTCGTCTGATGGCGGACGTTGCTGGAGTGGCTCTAATTGTATGTGGCTCTTGTATTTGTGCAAGCTAGAACTAATAGCCCAGGCAACTGATAATTCGTTCCTTGATGATCATGAAATCATTACTCGGGCCGTCAAGTCTACTTTGACATGGTTGGAGGCAGCGTCGAAGCAATCCACCGTGAAGCGAGTTGTTCTAACAAGTTCTGCTACCGCCTGCATACTACCACAAGCCAACAAATACGCTAAAATCCACAAAGGTATGATACAAGAGACAAAATCTCATTTCATCGCTTATTCGTCCAGGAACATATAACGAGACTTCATTGAACGCTGTGGAATTGAATACACCCGAGTCGTGCTTACCCGGCCTTTCCGTCTACGCTGCGTCTAAAACAGAAAGTGAGCGACAGGCTTGGTTGTGGGTCGAGGAAAATAGGCCAAGCTTTGCTTTCAATTCCGTTGTACCCGACTATAACGTAAGTATTCGGCTAGTAAATTAGTTTTTGCTAATTCATTAGCTAGTTCGGCTCTTATCTCTGCCCCCAGATAGTTGGACCAAGTATGGCAGCAATATGCAGGATTTTGCAAGGCTATGGGGATATTATGAGGCTTTACCCTCCTGGTCAGATGAATAAAATCTCATGAAACTTGACAGGTTTGCTAACCAGGCATCTAGTGTGGTATGTTGATGTTGAAGATACTGCTCGCCTTCATGTTGCAGCACTCCTAGACACCTCTCTCGCCTCTGAGAGAATCTTTGCAACTGCGGAACCATTTACTTGGCATCAAGTCGTCGAAATACTACGGGACTTATGTCCGGATAATCTGCGTATCCCGGACCCTCCATCAGAAAAGATGTATTGTTTAGTTGATTTCACAGAATCAAAAAAGGCGGAGAAGATTTTAAGTGACTTCTTTGGTCGGTCAGGTTGGACTTCTCTCCGAAAGTCAATTACCAATGGCATTGCCAATTCCTTTTGACACCAAATCCAAATCGAACTTGTCTCGGCGGCATAAGTGTATTTTTGATGAAGATGAGCAATTTTACGGACTTTCGTTGAGTGGACCATGCTTCTATGCTAGTAGTTGATTGGGGCGTTTCCCGCAAGGGCGTATTTAATACGTATTCTTCATTATTGTGGGGCTCTTCAAAGTAGAAAGAACGTGTATCTGGGCCTCACTGCAATTTTACTATTTTAGAGAAGTCGTGATCGAGACAAGGAGCAAGTACTTTACCATTGCAAAACTGGAAAATTCGAGTCAATTGTTTAGAGTGATATGGGATATGAAAGAACCGGCAATTACGCCATGGTTCCGCTCGTCAGTTCCCACGTAGTATCACCAAGAAACCCGTAGCAGATAAGCGGAAAAGCAATGATTTACCAATCCGTACGGACTAAGAGGTGTTCATGCTGCCACACCCTTTCACGCGAAACAACAAATTGCGCACAACACTGCGCGCGAACAGCCTCAGTTCTCCCAAGGCGTATTCTTCCCCCAGACTCCCCCAACCTCAAACCCCACCACCCAAAAAGCGCATCCAGCGCAAGAGGAAGCGCAATCTCACTCGCCGCACGCGCACTCCATGGCTCAAGAGCAGCCTGCATTCTCATCTCAAGACTTCCCTGCGCCGGTGCAGAAGGGTCACATGTACTCGTACTCCAGTCGCAGCGCAGATTATGATATCCGCTCGGCGTGAGGGCACGGGGGATATCTAGTGCTGCGAGAAGAGCGACGTTGTCATAGTCCTTTGCATCATTGTGCCATGCCCATCTGGAGCCATGCACAAAGACCGCTCCCGAGGACGGAAAAGCGTTGTAGTTGTCAATCAAAAAGGTTAAGTACACCATTGCTTCGTGGCCCCGATTCATGGGGACTTGGAGGTGGACTGAGGTTGTGTCGATCGGGCTATCGACATTGTAGATGCAGATGTGGTAGCGGGTTGAGAGCATGTCGGATAGCCATGAGGGATCGCCATCTGATGAGACGCGGGATACAACTAGAGCTGGTTTTGTTCTTTCTGATAGACTGGGACAGATATCCCGTGCCTCTGGTAGTTTGGTGGCAGTGGTTCTGTACCGGACTTTTGTCCATGCGAAGATGTTGGGTGCGGAGCTGAATTGGGGGCGGTTCAGGAAGAGGGTTAGGGAGAGAATAGCAATGAAGAATAGGAGTTGGATGAGTGCTCTGTGGACTTTGCGGCGCATTTTGAGGGGTTTATAATCATTGCGAGGCAATGGAATACAGAGAATAAGTTTAGCTGCTCTGTTTGTGATAACATCCACGGCTCACCCGTTGTCCATCGGAAGAGGCGACATTTGTGTTGCCTGAGGCAGCAAACTTTGCTGTGTAACCACGGTATAGAACCAGCGGAGCGGGTCTAATCCGTCGGGTCTAGTCCTTCTAATCAGTCCCTATTGTTGAGCGCGGTGAGGGCCCGATTTATTACAGGGGGCGGGTAGATAGGTCTACCATTAGAGAGCATTATGCACAGCTTTACACACATTGAAAGCGCGTTCGCTGAAGCACCGGGCCCTATAGCTTCACGGGCTTTCCTTTACATTTGTCCTAACTGTTCAGCAACAAGCCGCGTTTGGGTACTGTAGACAATCAGATCTCACAATAGCCCTTGGCGGAGGACCTACCAATCGGATGGCGGGATAGGACCCAAAAGTGGCTCTTCTCGGCTGGATTCTTTGTTTGCTATAGACGACCAATTATCTAGCAAACAAAGAGAACTGGGAGTATGGATTGAATAGTTAAATAGCCTGGTTCGCACCATCTTGAATTTTGAATTTCTCACAGATCCTCAGAATGCCAAATAATGGGACTCAGCACGAGCTCCTGCCCGCGAAAGGAGTGGATATCACATGCAACCTTTCGAAGCGACCCCTCGACAAGATAGTGAGACAACGTCTCTCTTGGGTGTACGGAGTGTCAGAAAGAGAAAAAAACTGTCAGAATTATCGACCCACTGTTTGATGACCAGGCTAATATATTGGGCCGCGCAACCGCCTCCTGCTTCACCTAGCAGTTGTCACTAACCAAACGATGGACACCTTTCGCCATATTTGGCGCATTTTTATTCACGCCCTCATGAATGATCGGCTTGATCAAATCCCCGCTTTTTGGAGTATCCTGAGTCGCCATTTCATCCTAGTAGCAACCACCCGTATCCTATCACTCAAGCCCCAATCCTGGAGCCCAACCCCACAGCAACTCAAGAGCCCCAATTCCGACAGCCCCCAGCTCTGTCAGGCGCTGAGAAGAGGCCCTCTCCAGCGGTTATGTGACGAACGGAATATAATTTATGCTTGAGGCATGATAGTGACTATTGAACGTCATTGTAGACTTTCTCAAGCCATTTCACTGCCTTGCTACGGTGCTGTCTAGTACAGGTGTGTCACTCAATAATATTGCAACATATTGCTCTCGACCAGTTCGCATATTTCTGTCTTCGCGCCAACGAATCCAAGCTTATCCAAAGCGGTAGATTCATGACTCATATGCGAAGAATTGGTCATAGGTTCTGCTCGAGCCCTCGCATGGAAGACATTGAATACTCGCTATTGTCTCTCTTGTTTATGGTACCAGTATCATCCATGAAATGTGATGGATGCAAGCTGCGCTGTCATCAGCGAGAGGAACTCGAGCGCTGTTGATCGGCGTCTTGTCGCTGTGGTTATAATGAGACATATGTTCCTAGGGACCATCGCTTCTCTCGTAATTCAAAATCGCCTATGCGTAAAAGCTCAAGTATAAAGAGATTGAATCATCTGGATCCTTGCTGGGTGGCCCAATCTAACCAGCCTGACTTAATTTGTTCTCAGCTTAGAGCTTGTTTTTTCTTACCACGCGAGGAGACTAGACTGTTAGACTAGTTGTGACTTCGTGATAATAATGGTGAACAGCTTCTGATTCAGAACCATTCCACGGGGCAAATGATGTATCACGGTCGTTACGGTGCTACGCAGTGTGCTCTCTCGGTCTCCGGAATCCCGTAATACAATATTCTGTGATTGTACACACTTCTTACAGAGAAAGACTTGGCATTCTTGTCTGACCTTGCCGGACTTTCGAAATGATTCTGCCTCATTATCCTCCTAAGTGACCAATAGATCTCCCAGGTGTGGTGTGAGCTCGGTGTTATACGACAAACACCGACGGAGGCGTCTGATAACGCTGCTTAATGACCCACTAGAATTAGAACATGTCGGTCGACAATGCGCGGCCCTTCGGTTCAAACAATGTTCAAACTACTTAGGTCGCCGCCATAGCCACACCGAGCCTTACTCGGGATCTCTTCTAGTTGCCATATGGAGCAATGATCAGAAGTGTTAACATTAATTACCCCTAAAACACATAGACACGCCATTTCACTACCCCAAGAATTATGAAAGTGATTCAATTTGGTCACCCATCAGTTATATCAGAATATTCTGTTCACTAGGATTGGGGTGGTTAAAGTTAACCACCTCTCAAGCGCATACACCCCAGAAGCAATGATCAAGTGATCAGGCTTGACCACCCAAAAAAAACATCGCAAAATGCCATTTCACCCGATTTTACGGCCTCATAAATAATCGGGTGATGCCATTTGATAATCCAGTAAAACATCCCAATAGACCATTTCATCTCTAGAAATGATCGGAAAGGATAAAATGCTTCACGAGTCAAGCAAACCACAACGTACCGTTATGCTAACTCTATTCTAGCGCAATAATTACCATCCGTGGTCAATTGATGCTATTAGAGCGCGATCCCCTTCCTATCTACAGTAGACAATGGCGTACTGTCAAGCGAGGTCTCCTATTAAGCTCCGACTCCCGTTTCGCCCCCTCCACGGCCCAAGTTAATGCCCTTCGTGTAAGTTCAGCACGCTACTTCTTGGCTTCCTGCTCCCGCCTCCACCACAATGATGGCATTTTCATGTCATAGAGCTCACAAAGTACCGCACGTCCAAGGGCTGGCGCCTTTTGCAGGACTCCTCATGATTCTGTTACGGTCGCTGGGTTGCAAAGTACTCGCATATGCTCCTGAACTACGCTATTCAATTTCCCTAGGGTCCCAGTCCTGCGGTTGCAAGAAATATAATAACAAAAAAAAAATATTTCTTTCAGGATACAAACTAGAAATAGAAAGAAAGCAAAAAGATACCCGCGGTCTTTTCGCTTAGGTTGTCGCTACCCTGCACCAGTTCGGATGTGGTTCCATTGGATGCCAAGTCACCAGTCGGGCAATGTGCATCCTATGTTATCTACCTCAATCCAACGTTTTGGGCGTTGGTTAAACTGCCTAGACCACTCACTTTTGAGATAGAATGATCATCACATGGTCTTATGAACCTAGCCGGGTGGTCGAGCCAGATCTAGAGAAATCTAGCCAAGGTCAAGCTCAGGTCTACTATCCCGAACACACGTATTGAAACAGACCATCACGATTTTGTTCTATTTATCAAGTAGTGCCTTTAATAACAAAACTTACTTCAACCGGATTTCCTCTACCACCTCAATTTCAAGGTAGCAGCAACAAGCCGCAGAGACTCAGAACTTGTTAATAACTATTTGTAGCAGGACTAAGAATATAAAGCCTCAAGGCCCCGGATTCCCTGTCGAAGACATGGACACCGATCAAAGTGAGTGATACCGAAAAGACGAAGAGAAGATGAATAGAGTCTTCTACAACCGAGACTGTGATCTCTGGGTCTTAGTTGGACATTCCAACATGTTGTTGAGTCTGATGCATATGCTGGTCTGTAATTTGAATCCAGCTTCTCATCTCGACATAACAAGCGACAAATACGGTGAAAGATACGATGATATGGAAGGGGAAGATCCTGATTTAGATATCTTCAGCTTGGATAACGCGGACGACTTGGATATCATCAACACTTCAGAATATGTTGAAGGAATTGAGAATTCCATCCAACTGCGCGTGAATTTTCAATTGTCGACACAGATCTACCATCATCTGGACGTGGTATGCGAATAAAGATTCTCGATATCCCATCGACACCGCGCACGCTTCCGTACACCCAGTATTGCTTATATGGCCGAAGCGTCGAGGCTCATATAGTCCGTTGATAACTTCCTGGAAATAATAATCTCTATTTGTGACCTGGAAGCAATTACTACTTGACCCTTGTTATAGCAACCTACGCAAACAGACCATAAGTGTAAGCAGGCGATATTTAAAAATGCCAGGCGACTTCAAGACGCTTTCCCTTTACACCACCAACCAAGATGATTTGCAGTCAGATTCATCGCGCAGTATTTAATCCAATTAATGATCCCTCACAAAGTAACAGTGGACGGCTGCACAGTTGAGTCAAGTTCAATGGAGACCTTCCGCAGTATCCCAGCCTTTACGAATTGCGTCGTAGAATTCTGTACAAATGATATTACTCATCGCAGAATCCGATGAGGGTTGTAAGTGAGATATTACCTTCAGGTGATGTACTCCCTGGAGAACAAGGAAGGGATACGCAATGCTGGAAGCCATCTAGGCCGGCAGTAATCTCGAGTCCCTTAGTTAGCGAGTAACTCCCAATCAACAACCTGGAGGAATTAGCTCACTTGATAGCGGGCTATGTCAGCCCGAACGAGTTCTTCCCTTTCCCGTATTCTTTCAATCAACTCCTGGAGTTGTCCCGATTTCGGAGATGAATGAGAATATCGCACGCGGTTCCTGTTTTGCAGTGTTTTGTAGCTATACCATTTGACCGAGCTCGCAGTAACTGTATAGTTATGCGAAACCAGCCACGAAAGAAAGTCGATGTGAGCAAGGAGCAAATATGTTGCATGGTCAACACAACGATCATCAGACCGCGCCATGTCAATCAGGCGACCGTGTATTAATGCATCAGAACTGTATTCCGATAGAATTATTTGGATCTTCTTCGTATCCAGCTTGTTGTTCCGAAGACAAGTCGCGATAGACCGTGTAGTATGTGCTACACTCTCCAAGAAACTGCTGGCTTCGAAGTCTGGAGGGGGGGTCATAGAGAGGATAAAATGCTGAGGCAATCAGCAGTCACTGGAAGATTAATGTGTGAAAACTATGGGCCGTTGAGGCTTTGATGTGAATTCAAACGTGGGGCCGTTAAATTATCATTCTGTAGCTAGGTTTTTTTCCGGGGCGCTATGGGCCAACTTAAATCCGGTCGTGCAGCGATAAGGCCCAGATGCCACCAGACCGAGGTTCGTAGTATTTGTCAGTATAATGGCCACCCAGGTAATTTAGCCAACTTCCGCATTCTGACGCTTACTCATCTGGCAATTTCCCAATCAGAGAACTATGCCCCGATGTGGCCAGATCTCATCTGTATGTAGAGTTTCTCCGCTTCTCTGCTATAAATATGGACATGATAGCTAGACCTGAATACCATCATTTTCAATCATCCCAAAACCCAAAGCGTCTGTCTGACTTCGTGCTTGATCAGCGCCCCTGTATAACGTAATCAGTAAGCGAGCTCCGCACCCCAAAACACCATAGTAAACGCAATTTACAATCTTAAATATCACCACATATCACTTTTTTGGATTCCTGTTAGGATACGGCATTACAAGGACGAATTATAGAGCATTGGCGGACTTGAGGGTTTTGGTAGGTGCACAGTCAAGATATATATATTTGAATTTTATGGATCAAAAATTACACCGTATTTTATGGTAACACAATTAAATATTGATTCGGTATGTTGAATATCCTTAGATAGTACCAGTTACATCTTGACAAAATATCCAATCAATGATTATATAGAGTCAAGACGTCATCGTCGTCGTTGTTGTTGTTTTTGCTGTTGAGATATAAGGATATAAAAATATCGCGTTTACTATAGTATTTTGGGGTGTTCAGCTCGGTTGCGTGTCCAGCTCGATTACCGATTACGTTAGTTAATAACTAACATAATCAGATAGGTAGTCTTCTGCACCTCAGTTAATCCACTCTGTTTAGTGAGCTACATTCTGTTATAGAAGCACGACACGGATTTCTTGTCAAGCCCTTCCAAGTTAATACCTGCTAGCTGGTTTCGGTCCCGAGGTTCTTCCGCCGCGGACATGTATAGATCTAAATGATGAACGAGTGATATAATCTTGAAACAAAAAAATCATCCCGTCAGTCCTCCCGTGCTATAGATATTAGCGTCCCAATCGGACTAACATCAGAGACAGCAGGTGTTGACAGAAAGTCCGATAAGACCGTTAAATCCGTCCTTACAATTGTATCTCCGGTCTCTCGCAGTAGATGAAATAAGTTTAAGAGGACATTGTAAGTTAAGAAAACAGTTAAAGCATCGTCTCAATTACGCGCGCTGAAATGAGATGTGCTATTCCGGTTCATGTATCAAAAATGTCGACCAGCAGATACATAGAATCACACCTACATCTTGATGGACCCGGGGATAGACGTCCAACAGCTCTCCAAATAATAGAAGACGAAGCTCTAGAGGGCAAACTTGGCGGCAAAGTCTTTGTTGTCACTGGTGTCTCTTCTGGAATTGGCATCGAAACTGTTCGTGCCTTAGCAACAACAAATGCTACGGTTTATGGTCTTGTTCGGGATCTGAAGAAGGGCGAGCAAGCCCTCGCTTCTATCCTCTGTCCTGGTCGTGTTGAGCTGCTACATTGCGACTTGGCATCACTTGAAAGTGTTAGGTCCTGCGCCGCCCAGCTTTTGAAGAAGCCGAACAACAAGTTGAACGTCCTAATCGCCAATGCAGGAGTCATGGCCATCCAGACCCGGACGACCACTGTGGACGGCTTCGAAGCCCAGTTCGGATCCAATCATCTCGGGCACTTTCTCCTCTTCCAGCTACTCAAACCCACTCTTCTGGCATCCTCGACATCGAATTTTCAGTCACGAGTCGTGGCACTCACATCCTCCGGCCACCGACGCTACGGCGTGAACTTCGACAACCTCAATTTCGATGCGCCCGATTCTTACACTCCGTTCGATGCATATGCTCAGTCCAAAACCGCCAATATCTACATGGCGAATTACATTGAACGGCATTACGGTAATCGCGGACTGCATGGCTTGACCGTACATCCCGGTGGCATCTGGACTAATCTCGGCATCCATCTCCCAATCTCGGTGACACAGGCCTTTCAAAGCGACACAAGATTGCAAAATACGTTCAAGTCTCCCGAGCAAGGTGCGGCCACATCAGTGCTTGCAGCAATTGGGAAGGAGTTTGAAGGTAAAGGACGTATCTATATTGAAGACTGTGGGGAGTGGGGACCTTTCGAAGGAGGGACGCACAATCCTGCTTACCGGGGCTATGCGTCCCATGCGTTTGACGAGGAGGCAGAGGATCAGCTGTGGAAAATCTCTTGCGAGTTAGTTGATGTCTACGATGACGACTAGCCGACGGAGATATAAATTTTTGTTTGACGCATCTTGTGAAATGTTATTTACAAGAACTATCATCTTTTCCTCCTCTCTAAGAAAATATTGTTCGCGTGTTGAGGATCGTTATTGGATATCTGGCGAAAAGTAAGGAGCAGATCCTGATGGCCGGTCGACTCAGGGGAGGTCGTCGGACGTCACAGCAGAGACCTGGAGAGAGATCATGGAAAGGAAACGAACGGGTAGTGAAGTTATTGATCATGATCTCCCAGTAGGGAAATCCTATCTATCTAGGGCGGTGGGCGCTGACACCTCAGGCACCCACCCATCAGATCCTGTTCCTTGCTCTGGGTCTCTCAATGTCTTCTCTGGATTTCGAGCTGTTGAGACCGTGTTCACTCCCACGGACCCTCATGGATAGATCTGTAGATAGTTTCATGTTATTTCTCTACTAGGCATTCCAGAATCTATTCATTTCATTCACTCCCATCTTCCGTTTCTAGACGAGCAGGCCTCCCTTATGATTACGACCTGGCATGGTTGCAAGTAGCGTCTTCCTCTATTCCAGCCACTCCATTTTGAGGGCATGTCGTATGGAATGGACAGTCTAAGTCGGATCCATCCGAACCTGCCTTGGAGTTGCTGGAACTGGTGGAAATAATATTATCTTTTTGAACGAGCGGCTTCTTCGAGTAGTTAGTGGATTGACTAATAATAGAACTTTAATCAACATTGGTCGCCTTAAATTCTGCTATACATTATGTGACTATGGTGTGAAAGGCAAAATATCTGCGTTGATTTATAGGTTCTACACTCGCGCGTGTGCTGCCGGTGCACAGCCGAAAGTATCCCTGGCATCTAAGACGGACGAGGTTAATGGACTCTCTCACCTTTCGTATGGTACGAAATACGAAGCTAAGCTGATCAGATCTCTCATTATTGGAGGACCCGATACATTTAAGGAAAGGTTTCATCAAACTCCGCACTGTGATAGTATTCGAAGGATGGTCTGCCACTTCCAAAAGGGCTGGGAAGAAAGACAGGATCTCAATTCGGATTTCACAAGTTACTCCGATGTTCTGTCCTGTTTCTTTCACGAGGAAAATTTATATAAACCCTCTGGGTCCTCTTATTGAGGTAAAGCTTTTCGATGATCCACTCATGGCAGCGAACAAGTTGTAGGGAATCATCCCTTCCAACGGAATCACAAAAGGTTTTCATGACAATGCGAATGAGGCGTACATACCGTCAATTCAGATTCAATATCTTTACAAAAACTCTCAGGCCTCCAACCTCGACACTATCCACCAGCAGATGGTATGCTTTAATCCGGCTTTAATAATATACCTGTAACAATAAATATAGCAAGATGAGTGGATGTTGAATGTCCATAATCTTTTGACAAGCTCGAGCACATCCAGGTTTGTCAATACGTAAATAACGTTCTGGCACCATAATTTTCAGTTGATTCATCGTCCAACGTTTGACGTCAATTCTGTTCCACCGGGTTTTTGATTTCGATCATCTTTATGGTGCGCTATACTCAAGTGATGCAGGAGTAGTTTTGGTTGCTAGAGAGATAGACATTGCCGAGGTCTCTTTGTTCTCTGCGGAGTCCTTTGCCTAAGATATATTCAGATCGTTTAATAACAAACAGCCGGCTGAGAATAATTGCCTCGAAAACTTGCAAGCGGGTGCTATAATGTTGATTGCGCAATATTGGGCTGGCTCGTCGCGCCATCGAGCTATGGAGACGAGGTTGGGGAGATTATTCGAGTCAGTGGATGGCCTGCAATTTCGTTCGAAATACCCATTATTCACAGGTCGCACAGAATTTAGGACTTACAAACTGCAACCATGTACGGAAGATTTCATCACCAATTACTATTGATGGAAAAGAGAGCGCAAATTCGGTATTGTTTTCTGTCAATATCGCAAATAGCGCTCTCTAATGCTGGAAAATATCAGGACTATGGAATGAGCAAGAGATCAAACCAGGCGACGCCGACGGTAAAGATCTCGGGGTTGAAACGATTCGGCCCCTTTGACATTCGAGAATGTCGAACACCTAAACAATTTATAAGGAATTTGGGAAGAATTATGATTTATAGAATGTGGCATAACCCAACCAATGGCACTTAGTACAGTCAGCCGGAAATGTAACATTAATTGCGCCGGTGAGCATGCGTTGACTATCGGAATTTCTTAAGTCACGTATTACTAGAGTATGCCAAAAATTGTTGACATGGTATTCTACGGCTTGTTGTCTCACCTATCACAAGAAGCTTATTAGGCTGGCACACCCCCGTCGTTAGACCATTGGTCCAGATTCTGCATCATAAGTGGTGATTGATGGCCGGGATCGCCAGCGCCATTGGCTCGAGTTAGGTGGATTTGATTGAGTCTTTTGGAAGTTTTGCCGGGTCGGAATCCAGGGCTAATGCTATCCAAACGACAGCTATGGTTTGTAATGACTCCGAATTTCTCTATGCCCCTACTCAAAAGCTAAATATAAGATGCCGGCACCAAATAGAACTGTGAAGCTGTATTCATTGTCTGATTTACCCTGTCTACCATTTACCCACCATTGACAATATCTATGCACCAATCAATCCCTCCTGACGAGGGAGATGGAGCTGATGATGGCAGTGACGGCAGCATTAGGCCTGGATTTCACCCTGGCAAAACTTCCGAAAGACTCAATCAAATCGACCTAGTTCGAGCCAACGGGGTTGGCGATCATGTTGCCTTGCCACAGCTTGCCGTTTGTGGCGACCAATCAGCAGGCAAAAGCTCCGTTCTTGAGGGTATCAGCGGATATCCTTTTCCTCGCAAAGATGGGTTCTGTACTCAGTTTCCCACGGAGATCGTCCTTCGTCACGACAGCTAGCCTTTTGCCGAGCGCATCTCGCTCACATGAGGAGAAAGAACGATTTGCCACTTTTCAACGCGGCTTTGTGGACTTCAGCGAATTACCCAAAATAATTCATGATGCTTCTCGTCTGATGGGAGTCCGTGGCTTCAGCGACTCCGCTGATGCCCTTGCTTTTGCTGCAGACGTTCTCAGACTGGAGTTGGTCGGCAGTACAGGTCTTCATCTGACATTGGTTGATCATCCCGGCTTGATCTCCGTATCTGAGGATGAGGAAGACGTTTCACTCGTTCAAGGGCTTGTCGATTCTTACATGGAGAGCTCGCGCACTATAATACTTGCTGTGATCCCAGCAAGTAGTGACGCAGAAACGCAGAAAATCATTCAGAGGGCACGTCATTTCGACAAAGAGGGTGTCAGGACTATAGGGATCATCACAAAGCCCGACCTTATCAACGATGACACAGAAGAGCGAGTCGCACGACTAGCCAAAAACCAAGATCGCATGAAGTTGAACCTCGGCTTCTTTCTTCTCAATAAATCCTTCTCCGAATGAGTTAGCTCAGGAAATGAGTTTCCTGCAACGCCATCGGGCAGAATTAGATTTCTTCTCTAGTGAACGGTGGAGGGTCCAAGATCTCGACCAGTCAAGAATCGGAATCGACAATCTGCGTTCATTCTTGGAAAGATTACTTGATAGTCATATCGAGCGAGAACTTCCAAAGGTCCAGAAAGAAATTCAGACTTTGCTGAAGCGTGTTCGCGAAGAGATTTCAGACCTCGGAAATGAACGAACGACTCCCGGCCAAATTCGCACTTTCCTGACTCGTGTCAGCAATAACTTTCATTACATCGTCAGAAATGGCCTCGATGGAAATTATGACGATCGTGATAGATACTTTTTTCTGATTGATGAAGCAAACTCGTCTCGTCAGCTCCGGGCAGTGGTACACAGAGAGAATGAAAAGTTTGCAAGCTATATGAGGAGGCACGGTCAGCGAAGGAAGATCACTTCGCATGATGGCAAAACTGCTTCCTCTGAAGAATCAGAGCTTGAAGATGATGATGATGCTAGAGATGGGGATGATCAGAAAAAAGAGCTTCTGGTTACGAAAAAGGAGATGACAACTTGGATAAAAGAGGTGAGAAGGAAAAGACATTTTGGTAGGATAATGCTTACGACAATAGATGTATCATCAGTCAAGAGGTCGTGAACTTCCTGGAAACTATAACCACTCCCTTCTACAGCGATTGTTCCATAGCCAATCATCTCGCTGGGAAGATATTTCGCGGCGTCATGTCGACTCTGTTGTGAATCTAGTGTCTCACTTCACGGAATCAGCTATAGCTTTTGTTGTCAAAGACGTAAACGTTAGGGGTAACCTGGTGAGAGGTGTCACAAATCTCTTGAATAGGAATGCTGAAAACACTTATACTGAGCTCAGAAAATTAGTTCGCGATGAACAGAGTCATCTGGTCACGTATAATCATTATTATTCCACAACATCCAAAAGGCGCGGCAGAGCGATGCAAAAGCGCAGATCAAAAAATCTGTGGAAAGTGCAACTCAAAGTGGATAGGGTGGTAGATTCCATTTCACTAATTCTCCAGACGAGATGAACAGAATGGTCGTCGCTCTTCAGGAACGGGTTGAAGTCAATATGGTCGATCGAGCTTGTTACGAGGCGATAACTGACCTTAATGCCTACTATAAGGTGATCATCTTCAACATTAAAATTGAATATTTGCTGAGCTGTTGATACAGGTTACGATGAAAACCTTCGTTGACAATGTTTGTCGGCAGGTGATTGAGCGGCACGTACTCAGACCTCTGACAGATGTCTTTGATCCAAACGTTTTCAGTGCTTACTCAGACGAGGAGCTACTGCGGTTGGCTGCAGACTCCTCGGAGACTAGTCGACGTCGTATCAAAGCAGTCCAGCTCCAGCAGGCACTAGAACAAAGCCCCAAGGATCTTTCTGGTTAGGTAGAGTAATATTTGCGATATAGCTTTCTTTAGGTATGGTTTTTCCCACCGGGTTTTTCCCACACCCCGGGCGTGAATACGGAAGAATCCATCACCTTGCTATGATTGTTATTGTTTTGTTCATCTAATACACGTGCCTTCACCCCAAACGAGGGAAGATGTTCATTCGTAGAACAGGGCCGGAATAGGTTGTTGTCCAGGTCTGTTCTGTCTCACGATACACCCATTGTCGTGGTATCACGGATTCGGGCAATAGAGACTCGCAGGGAGGCCATGGGTGCGACTCAGTATATTTCTAAGATTGATCGTGGGCCCCTAAGACTCAGGTGTGACTGGGCGTCTACCAAGGAGAAAACCAGCAAAGATCAGGAAGTCATATTGGGCGCAGTGGTCGACGGGACACCGAAGATGAGGAAGGGAAAGAAGAGAGAGAAACTAGGCCTTGACAAACAGTTTCCTTGCCAACCGGTCCCCCCTGGGTGTGCCGTTCCGACACGCCCTCCGCGCCCGCTCTTGACCCTCCGCGGCCGCGCCCCGAACCCTCTGACCGGGTCCGTAGACCACGACGAGAAGGGGGGTCCGATTCGATCGATCCATCCATAGCCTTGTGATCGATCATAGGCCCAGCCTAGAACCCATGTTGAGCTGAGTTCTGGGTTACCCAGGTTGTTTCTTTCTAGCATAATTTTCCGATTCAGGCTATGTCAAGACGCATAAAAATGTTGATTAGCGCACACACATGCTATAACAAAACGTTTTCACGTCAACTTATCCAATGAGAATACGACAGAATTAATGAATACGTAAATACACAGTTTAATCAAGTCCCTAGTTGATATTAAAGTAGGTTTCATTCCTCCCCTAGAGGAGGTAGTTGTTTCAGGAACATTAGACCAGCGTTTCAAACATGTTTCAGGCGGGGAGGGGAAATCGCTACATTACTAACTAATAGTAATGTACGTGAATTAAAAGTGATATTTTATACACAATGTAGCATCCTCTTCAACCATAATACACTCAGAAAGAATTCTTCAGTCATCGTCCAGAATGGGTTACTTTTCCAAGCTATCGACGTCCATCCTCTTCGCCGTCCACCTAACCTCCGCTCATCTTGCTGCGTATACCGATGGCATGTTCTGCCCTGATGTGAGTTTATTTGATTTTTTATTCTTGTCGGACTTGTAAGGGGCCTTGACTGATGATTTGCAGAACTCCTATCAAGGCACGTTGAAGAACGCTACCGACCCCAATCTGGTGGTTTTCGATCCACTTTACAACCTGACAAGGGATAGCTGGTGTGTAATAATATTATTGGCGCCATAATCGGAGGATTAGCTTATATAAAAATATAGGTTCCTATCCAAAGGCCGGAATTGCCTCCTTGCTGAGCCTACCGGCATCTGGGAGATTCCGGCCAACGCGATAATTTCAGTTCCCTGGGCGAACTGGCAGAATTCGACCGGTTACTATGCAGATGGTAAGGAATACAACCAACGTCCCATTCCTTATTCGGTGACGAACCAAGAGGTC
Organism: Penicillium lagena; assembly: GCF_028827675.1. Classification (NCBI taxonomy): domain Eukaryota; kingdom Fungi; phylum Ascomycota; class Eurotiomycetes; order Eurotiales; family Aspergillaceae; genus Penicillium; species Penicillium lagena. The sequence continues at coordinate 26,815 of NW_026623227.1, read as the reverse complement.
GTGGCTGAAGGTTTGGTTACCTCGTCCAAGGGCCTGGCCTCGCCTAACTTGCATGCGGCGAACAAGACGACTGCCGCTGGAACGGCAATCGCAATCTCTTATAAGAGTAACGTGTGGGAAGTGACCATGGACACGCTTGTTGTAATTTCGACGGCTCCCCAGACCCCCTTTGAGCGACTGGCGAACTATTCAATACCTGATCTGGCTCCCTGCGAAGCGTGCGTCTGCGTGACCGGGTAAGTGCATGTTATAATAGACCTTGCATTTGAATTATTTTCCTGACTAACAATGAGTGATATAGATGGGTTCCGGATGGCTTTGGCCAGCAGAACATGTACATGGCTGCCCACAAGTGCAAGATCATCAATCCCACTAGTGGCAGGATTCCCAAGATCCCCAGCCTCGCCCCTGGTCCAGGAGTCAATGGTTCCAAGCAGATGATAGCTGCCTTCCAATGGGAAGGAAACAATGTCGAGTGGAAGGAAGGCGCGTCTGTTCCCACCTATTCTACTAGCATGGGTTATCTAGAGGGTGCGCAGACTGATATTTTTGGCGACTTGGGTGGCGATTAAACATTCCCTGCGAAAAGATCAATACAATCAATGCTTTGACAGCGACCGTGATTAAACCTCGCAAACCCAAGAGCCAGATTCTGGATTCGCTGGGTGACTATCAGAATACAGGGTCGCGATTGCAATCTATAGACCAATCAAAGCTACATGCTTCATTTCACAGCCACGGTCTGTTTCCCCAGTGAGAGCAAAAGGCACCGTTTTCACTAACACTAGCACCACTGATGACAGAGTACATCACCTTGACGCTTTCTTCAGGCGTTATTGGTCCTTGGAAACTCGGTTCGTAAACCTGGAAACTCTTGACCATCTCCCCGAACTTCTCCAGCTCTTCAACAAAAGCTAGTACAGTTAGCATTTGGCCCTCCTCAAAATCATGGAATACCTACGTGGTTGGGTCCTTGTGTTGACAAGTCCTGGACTCAATGCCAGAACCGTAAACTCCTCTGTCTTCATCCTGGCTGTACTTGGCAACAACCTCTCGAGGCGAAGTCCCACGGGTGACCCGCAGGTGATCAAACAGGACAAACAGTAGGAACTCATGGCCTACATATTTTATGTAGATTTTGGCTGCATTTTTGAGTATTTCGCTTACATCTTCTAGTTATAGAGGAAGTCCACACATTTCATATAGATCAGATAAGAAGAGCTTTGTTTTTAGATCAAATCGGCTACAGAACTACATATTGTGCTTCATATCGCTTCATACCTATTAAGAAGTCTTGAACGTTTCTGGACTCTTTCTAACATACGCTGCTACATATCAGGTAGTGGAAGGACTCCTATATCTTCACTTTTATCCTCATCTTCATATCTATCGCCCTCTTCTAGCGTAGATATAATACTCATTCGCCGCTTACCTTAGCTTCGCTCGCTAGGAGCTTGATCTATGTATCGTATCTGAGTAGAATCTCCCTCTCCTGCTTCCTCATCGTCACTAATTAGATCAAGTTCACTCGCCTAGGTATCGCTTTCCTCCCTAGCCGTCTACATCTCTTTAAATGAGAGGTACTCATTGATTATTGCCCTTTTTTCATCCTTAATATCGAACTAGGATGTACACACGAATAGCATTAGGTCTTTGATCGTTGTAGGATTAAGAGAGCCTCAGCGATAGTAGTAGACATCTTAAGTAGAGTTAAAAAGCCGCTCTATACCTATACTAGTAGTAGGGATTAAGAGCACATCGCGGGCAAGGCTTATAAGCGCTAAAAATTCGGACTAGTGCTCTTTCTAGAAGATGTGAGGACTAGACTGAATAGTTGCTATTAGAAATATTAGTTATGAATAGACTAAATTAGTTATATCATATACTACTATTAAGGTATTACGAAAGCTCGTCGTATTAACTAGCCATTAATTATTAAGATACTTCTAGTTCACATATCATCTCAAGCTTAGAGATAGCTAGGACTAATAGCTGAAACTTTGGCTTATGACTAGGTGCTCAAAAGCCGCTATTGATAGGGCTTAAGGCAATGTTTAAGACTATTGCGATACTATATACGCTAGTTATCATCCTAGTCCTTAGTAGAGAAGAACTGAAGCTTCTGCTATAGTGTAAGTATTATGCCAATTGTATAGAGGTCGTTAGGAATCTGATTATAAGAAAAGGTTTGAACCTTATAAAAGCCCAGATAAATTGCTTGCAGAATCTCAAATGAAGGAAGAAATTAGAAATTATTTTAATAATCTAGATCCAGAAGAAAGGAAAAAACATCGTAGTAATTATGAGTACTTAGTCTATAATCTTATATTATTAGAGGAGCTTTATTAGGACCTTACTAAGATTTAGACCTAAATAAGTGCTAGAAAGCGGCTTAAAGCTAAGTAGCACCTCCTAATACTAGTGACTGTATATCAGCCCTATGGACTTTCTAGGAGGAGTTTCCTCATTGGGAAAGTGGATCATGTAAGGCCACCCTACGATCTGTAGGACTGTAAGTCAGTACTCATCAGCAATGTCTAACTTGAATATCAAAGGTATATATATCCTTCAACAAAACCTGGACTGAGTTACATTTGGAAATTCTCAGATTATCAGTTTTTATTATTAAGCCTTTCTTCAAACGATTTAACAACTTCAAAAATTCCTTCGGCTTAAACGTCTCATAGTCACCGCTATGTTTATCAAAACCCCTAAGGCGATTTTAATCGGATTAGCGGCATTCAGCTTGACGGTGAATGCACAAGTTATCACCTACTGCGTAGGCAATCACGGGCTTGATCAGAACGGGAACTCCTACGCAGGAAACAGAATGGGTATTAACATCGGTGGGATCTCGGATTCTCAGGTCGGATCAGCTTGCGGAAACATTCAAGACAACATTGTGTCGTGTTTTAATGATTATGGCATCATTTTTGGCGGAGACAACTGTGCCACTGGATCACTGAATTCTCTCGATATGTGGGTTGCTGGAAATAAGATGTCGTATGAACAGATGGAGTACTGTGTGGAACTAGGCATTGAGACTGAATTCCCGGATATCACATTTTACGCAACTGAGTGCCCATGCAATGGATGTTAGTCTTTTTGTTAACATCGGTGGGTAAGTGATGACCCTTGACTGGAGAATGACGCCTTTAAGCACATAGCGCTGACTAGGATGGGCGTGAATAGAAGGGAAGTGATTATCCTTGACCGAAGAGCGATGGCTTCGAATACCGCGTACAGAACTGACAGAGGCTCGACGTGGATAGTTTGTACATGATGAAGTTTGATTCGGCACGCTTGACAACCGGATGTAGGACTGACGGAGGCACGGCATGGATAGAAGTAAGCAACAAGGAGATGTCGTGTTGATGGATCCTTGTTAGTCGGATGGAATGGGGTGTCATAAATGCCTTAGTGTGGGTTTTCCCTATCATTAGGTTTCCCTATGCTCTTGTGTAAATGCAAAGGCTCTCTTTTCAATATTCCTATTGTATACAGTAGCCTATAAACAATCTCATTGTACAACGATATTCGAAATCAGATATACCACCATATTCTCATGAAATGCAGACACTTCACGATTCCGTGGAGGGGGGCCCGCTTCGGTACACCCTCCGCGCCCGCCCCGGACCCCCGACGTGCAAGCCCAGGGAGATAGGGAAGTACTGAATTTGAAATGATGGAATCTACTGACACTTACTGTAGTAGATGGAAAGCATTATCCAACCCAAGTCCGAACTATTATCCCGAGACAGCACAATAAGTTCACTGGGAAAACCAATTTGAGCTCACACGACATTGGCTAGCTCTCCAGCCAATAACATGAAACCAATAATATGAACCTGGTGGTTTTTTTTTGGTCATACAACACGGACATTAAGCAACGTGTCCAGAGAGGAAACGAATGGTACAGAAGGGGAGAATGCACATAATCAAATTAGGATGCACTCCACAGACGAAGATAAGATAGCACCATATGGATCACTAGTGTCTCTCCAGGACCTACAATGAATATCATAAGCATGAAATATAAATACAAAACAATGACAGACATATACTTCCACTCTTTCGAGCATGGTACGGATCAACTTATCTGATTCAATAATTAAACTTTTCGAGTCGCATCACGATGGTCTTTCAGAACCGATGCGGGCTTCCCTGTATATCCAGTTTTCTCCATCCATTCTCTCACACTCTTGACTCTGGTCGGCAATATGTCATCTAATAGCTGATAATTCCTCTTTGTCAGATTGTCTTTCCAAGTGTTCCAAAACCCCGAAAAGTTCTCCCGCACTGTGAAGAGGGTGGGTTCGTCAGGACGGGCGGAATAACCCAATTTGGCATCTGGATCCGGCCATATCCCAAGTTGGAAATATTCGTCCAATGTAACATCCTTGTAGACAGCTTTCCGACCAGTCACAGCTGTAAAGGCTGCGGCGAGGTCTTTCCACGCAATATCCTCTGTACCCACATGCAATTCGAGCCCCTTGCTCCGAGCAGGATTGTCAAAGAGCCAACGGGCGTAGGATCCGTAGTCCTCAAGATGGATAAGAGGACATTTCCCATCCCCTAGGGGCGCTGCGAAGACCATCGTCTCTGAGTCATTCGGGTCCGGGAGCGGCCGGAGAATCTCCGAGAGGCCCTGAATATATAAGCACGACGTCAGGATAGACCACGCCATCGGAGTAGTTGGCTGATTCGAGATATAGTCGACCACTTTCCCCTTTCCATCCAGATGCCCAGTCCGATATTTAGGGTCAAAGTTCCCGAGCTTTGAGGCGTATTCAAGGCCCGCGTAGAGGAGATGTTTTACGCGGAATTCACGAGCCAGCTCGTAGAGGCGAATGCCCCAGTATATCTCAGCCTGTTCACCAATGGCAAAGCCATTGGTATTGACAAAGACATAAGAGACGTCTTTCAAAGCCTTTCGAAGGGTGGGTTCGTGGTAAGTCTCTCCCTCAAAAATCGTCACTCCAGGAATTGCGGCCAGCTCAGTCGCTTCCTTTGATGAAGAATTTCTGGTCAGGACGCGTACGGAGTATTTAGAACCAGATGCCAATGCTATGAACTTTGTTAGCAATATTCCCACCAGAAAAGGCTTGGCAAACCTTTGACGACCGGTGTTCCCTGAGCCCCTGTGCCACCGATGACCAAGACTAAATTCGCACTTTCCGACATCTTGTAGATTTAAGCAGTGATTAGCACACAAATATCTCATGTGATTTCAAAGTCAATTCAAGAATGAAGAATGTATGAGAAGTTTCATGTCGGAGGAGGAGGCACACGAAATATATATAGAGGATATATGGGGGTAGATTTGCGGCGTAATTTCGTTTGTAAACTGAGCCAGTGGCCATGTGAAAAGCCAGCACTATGCATCAACGAGTCAACTAGGAATCTACCCGGGGTCTAGCCTAACAACGCCCGAAAGTGGCTGAGCTGGGACCTTAAGAATCCGGGTGACATCATACTTTCCACACATCGTTTTTGTCGGTGTTATTCGACTTCCCACGGTTGCATGGTTACTCAACAATATAATCGTCCCGAGTGTAACATGGGCGTTCCAGGCCATGACGGTGAGCACGAACCATACTCTCGATCGTGACATCCTGATTGACTACAAGCTAACCAATGATTTGGATAGTAGTTTGGGGTCCAAGGTTCTGGGGATAATGTAACATAAAAGATCTGCGTTCTTGATGAACAATAAGCTTGTATTTGCTCGGATGGGATCCGTTACTTCCGGCCTCCTGCTCTAGAATCGCCACCAATTAAACCTGACTTCTGGTTCACATCCACTGCCGGGCTGCGAGATACATATGATTTGTGAATCAATAATGTCTCTTTAGACAATTAGTCCCGAACCTGGTTTTACCACGTACACTCTGCGATTGTTAATACGCCACATATGTGGGATATAGGCCTTTGTCAGATTCCAAAATGTATGATGAGAAGACCGGTCCAGTAACGTTAGTCGTAGGAACCCGGCCGCATATTGATAATAGATTCGATACTAACGTTAACTAGTTAGTTTAGTCAGTATCTGACTCCTCAGAATACAGGTTATGATTGTTAATCAAACGCGCAGTGAGTCCACCGTCCACCTACTAAGTTGCCTCTAGATCGTCCTGTCTATGGAAAGGATTTAACTAAAGTTTACTAGTCATATTGGTCCGAGTCCATATTTATAACCATAGCAACAGTTAAAACAAACATTCATGCCGATTATTTTCAAGATGGGGCTGTCGACATGGGCTAACCATGGCGTGTTAATTTCCGATTACTCAACATTGCCGAAATTGTGGTCATCACGGACCTTACATAAAATACCATTTGTAACACGCCCTCGCATAAGTTAGTTATCTTGGGGGCTGATTAATAATAAGAGAGGATAAATCAATTTAGCCTTCATTGCAGAGGTTGAGAATTCGTGTAAATATCAAGTTTTCAGCGCCATTTCTGAAATATTAAGTATCATGTCATACCTCCGCCTTCCAAATGCCACAATGCTCATTTTTTTGACAGGTCCACTTATCGTCTCGATCACTCAGTTTATTCATAGCATATATCGGCTTTTTTCACCATTGAATGAATTTCCTTTCCTTTTTGCCTGAGGAAATACTCATTCTAGTTGCTCAGAATCTCGATTTCTGGAATTTCTTGCAATTCTGTGCAACATGCCAACGAACGCATCACGTGTTCCAGTTGGATAGTGTTATGTGGCTAGTAAGAAATATGACTACCTGTGATGTAGATCAGCGAAACCAAGTTATTGAGGGATTACACTACCTTCCGCGTTGCCAGCTGTTGCTACATTCGTTTCGACAAGAACAGATATCTGTCTCACAGGCACTAGTTGAGCACGGAGCAACACTCAAATATGTTCCATGCGGAGACCTTGTTGAGAGCACGTTTCGCCGAAAGGGTACCGGGTACGTCCTTCAATTAATACTTCAGAGCGGTGCTACGCTGAATGAAGTCTCTTGTGGAATAAACAAGCTATTAGAGGACACATTTCGTCAGGATGGAGGGAGATTCTTTCAAATAGACACTCTGATTCGGAATGGTGCGTCATTTGAAAGTGTTCCATGTGGTATCAACCAGTTACTAGAGGACACATTCCTACAATATGGTCCGGGCTACTCACTGGATGTTTTGTTCTAACATGGGGCTTTGTTGAATCAAGTTCCATCGGGGATTCCCAAACTGCTAGAGGATACATTTGGCAATACGGTCCAGGTCATCGTCTCCAATTTCTGATCCAGCATGGTGCTTGTTTTAGTGAAGTCTTATGTGGGATAGAACAGCTGATTGAAGAGACACGCTACCGATATGGACCTAGCCCACGTTTACATATTATTCTGCAAAATGGCTGATCCTCATCTTGTTTAGCTTACATATGGTGAAAAACTGTACGCGCTATACATATGTCTTAAGGCATTTACGCGCTTATAGAGCCGTTATATTTGCATATTTTACTCAGTAGCTTGAGATGGCCGGCTCGGTGCGCAGCGAATTTATTACGTTGGCTCGGCGCTCGATATTATTCCCTAGCCTATGATGTTCACACATTAGTCTTCCACGGACTGCTGATTGCCTCTGCATTTATGCTCTCAATGAACCCCCATGCCAAAGATGTTATGTATAGTGGTATTCTGGGTCTTCGTGGGGTCAGTTGTAAACATGAAGAAAGGCTATGTGATCTAGAGAAGATAGTTGAGCTGTCGACACTCCTCTTGATTCAGCTTCAAGTCAAGTCAATCAAAGTATAAACAGAATTCATCAAACGCTAATTGTACATCATTGGCTTTTATCCGTATCCCAGTACATGTTTAGCATGTCAAAAATCATGTATTATTAATTCCAATTTTGCCAAAGCTGACAACCTTATGCCAAGAAAGCCTTAGTAACTAGGTTTCAATCCCCATCCCCCTCTGATGACGCGCTGACATCTTCTGTTCTTTTTGTCGACATCTACATCAACGGCCCGAGGTAAGGAAATACTCTTGTTAGGTTGGAAACTTATGCTAGGGTTAAAAGAGTCATTATCGCAAGATGATACGTCTACTCATGATTGCAGCTGCGATTATAGCTAGCTCATCGGCCTTCTATTTCTACATCTTCCATCAGAAGCTGGCATGCCGTATCCAGCATCGATTCCATTGCGGAAGCTTTTCCGAATTATGTCCAAAGCTAGTACATGTCGAGACCATACCTAATGCCGTGTTCTCGAGCCAGTACTACGCATTATATTACCTATGCGCAAGATCAATCTCGCGAAAATCGCTACCCTCAGATGAATCCGTCGATGCCCTCTTGACAAAATTAGTTCGACGTAACGTGATAGCCTTTTCCCACTTTCCACAAGCCTTTGTATATCGGATCACATGCACAACCGCCGAAGAGCGAATGAGTTTCTCGGCATCACATATCGCCTCCCTTGATTTTCAAGAAGGAGACCTTGTTTGCGGTGTGTATCGAGTGAAATCTCGCAGCAAGAATAAAGTCGAGTTCGAAATGCAGATGAAAAATATGGACTATTTGGATGGCCGACTAGCTATCAGTTTCTCGGAAGGAGATAACAGCGTCGAGTTTTGCAGTGAAACAATAATGTGGAGACTGTGCAAAGAGCTCAGAGCTATGCCATTAGAGAGGCCATTGTTACGTTGGATGCATGAGATGGCTGCTTGGTGGTTGATGGACTCTGGTGTGACTTATCTGGCTGATCTCCAGTCCTAGTATGGGATCTCTCGTCTTTTGTATCATTCATTCATCTTTGCGCTGTTTTTCTTCCTTTTTTGCATCAGCTGGCCGTCGTTGAAAGGTATCTTCTGGTCCTGCTGGAGGTGCTGGAAAGCCTTTTTCAGGGCCTATTCGAGTTTCATTGTTAATTCACTACGTATGTAACACGAGATATAGCCGCCAACTGTTTCTAAGCTTCGTAGTCTGTCAAAAGAAACTCTTCATGGGTTGAAATGTTCCGAACATGTTACGCAGAAGGCAGAATCATAGGTATATATCTGAGAAAAAATTGTTCACTTCCTTACCAGTGCATTCAATAGCATAGGTGTCACGCAAGCGACTATGAAATTTGGGTTAGAATTTGCAGGTGAGCTTTCCACAGAGGTCCGTGATGTTTCACTGGATAATGCCTTTTAGCAAACTTATCGAGATATCAGAGAAATACTATCTATATGCATTAACAAACTTGTCCTAAAAGATTCGTCCATTCAAACCGAGAGGCACTCTTAATGGTTAGGCGATTATGACTGATGTTTGCTTGAATGCCACCAATCTAAAGAAATGGAGTATTCTGAAAGAGATAGAGAACAATTATCATTCTATGAATCAATGCCCCATATATCCTCTATATATTCTGTGCTGAAACACTCGACCGTGGAATTTTTGTACCACTCCATTCACCCGAAAGCAATGCACTATCCACTTCTAAAATAAAAGCTTATCATTTTAGATTCCGAATGGCTGGTTGTTGGATCTTAATATATGTCTCCCTACTCACATACAATTATATGCTAGCGATACCTCAAAATGTACTTACCTAGACTGTCAACATGTAGTTTTTGTCGTCACTAAAGTCAATTCCCGGAAGTTGTTCCACAAGATCCGCGTTGACTAGGCTGTTTGTGGATATGCCTTGTAGGGTCGCGTCAGGCAGTGTTGCGTTCCAGTGAGGCTGAGCTCCCGAAAGCTCTCATAAGGCCAAACGTACAGTCAATCTCGAAGTCGGCTTGACCAAGACACATTTGATCACTCTTTTGAGACCAGTCTAACAATGGGAGCGGCAATTAGGCCACAGTAGGCCTTGACGAGGCTCTGAGCTCGTTTTCAGGAAGTAGTACACTCAACTTGTACACACACGGATATATAGTTGTGGTGGCCTGCATATCGCTTTTCATTGCGTGGGGTCAGGGTAAATGATATCATCCATCCATCCATCCATCCGACTGTATCTGCGACGAGACTTGCTTGGAAGAAAACCAACCCGCACACTCGATCGCAAAACCACAGTACCTTGCAATCCACCCTCTACCTTGCCAGCTCAATTCGATACAGTGTGGTGCCATAAGTACAACTCCGGATTCAATCTTTGCACAATATGGAAAAGCAGCGCGGTATTCCTCCAAAGCAGCATTGTTGGAAGACCAAAATTGGTCGAACTCTCCGAGTCCATACATGAGAGGTACTTGAACAGCGCGCGAATACCGATGCCAATATTGCAGCCACATACCGAAACTATGAAATTCCTCAATTGGAACTGGCTTGTTAAGACGTGTTGTTTGTGTCTTTACTTCCGGGTCTGTGATATTTTTCCCAGGGAACTCGAACATCAACTTGTCCTTCATTTCAGGATTAAGGTTGATAAACCGTGAACTTCCCTTGGCTACTTTCGAAAGATCCTGTTTTTTTGTCCAACGGGCAAATCGTGGCAGGTGACCACAACACCACAACGCCCGGATAGAAAGCACTTCAGTATGATTAGAAAGCTCGCATCCGCCAGATTCTAAAATTAGTTTTCTTTTTACATATTATTGAAAATTGGTCGCAGGGGAAGCGAAATACTCTCAGCCAATAGAAACTCGAACGAAAAACCCCGGACGAAGGTCACGTGGTACGAAATTCAAGACACAAACCATCAGCGCCACGACGCTTATTGTACATTGAATATAGCATCATTAGAATCAAAACAGTAGTCTTCTTCCAGAATTCCTCCATCTTTTAATCGCCCTCGAAAATGGTGGCAGGATAGGGCGGATAGTGTTTCAGCCAATAGAAACTCGGACGAAAACCTAGGCTAGTCACGTGCCATAGCATCTACTAACCGGGGTCTGTTGTGCTAGTGCGTAAACAGGAGGTAGTATCTAAAACTTGAATTCTCACACCTAATCGATCACATAAACGTTAACGTATAATATCTACACAATGATCTAATTCAATCACGGAACATACAAATCTAGTTTCATTGACGGTCATTCACGGTGTGCGCATATGTGGATTCTGCCGGCCGGCGCCGATTGTGTTCAGTGCTAAGAAACGATATATCCAGTCTGTGGTGTTTCATCAGGGGCGGACAGCGTTGTCACGCTACCTCATCCTATGTTGCTCTAACCACCTTCAAATGCTAGCAAAATGGGTCGAAGAGGTCCTACGGCGACATACAAAACGAGGGCTAAGAAGAATGAAGCTCGACGGCTCCGTTATCAGCGGCGAAAGCGAGGTCCACTGCCGTCCCGGAAGTCATCAGTTCCGGGAAGTCCACGAACGCGTAAGCGGGTTATAATTTGCCAATTTGATTCCGCACGGGCTCTTTCTTAACTATCAACTGTAGGTTTAGAACAAGTCGTTCGGGATCTACACGAGCCGAGACGAGAGGCAGGCGCATCTCTACAGTTGGGGCCTACCCCTGAGCGTGCTGTTGCTCCAGATACACTTGATGCAGGGTCTATACCAGAGCCACAACTCACACTAGAAGGCTCGCTTCCTTCATCCGACGATAATGATTTCTCCCTAGATGATCCTAGTCTATTCAATTCTAAGGGCGGAAATACTCCGCAGCAGGAGGAGGTAACTATCAACTACAACCCGTCTGCTGAAGCGATTCTAGACAATGATGAGCCTACTAAAGGCACAATCTCCGCCAATGACCACGAACCGCTTCTATTCGACAATCCCGATATTTCAGCCGATTCAAGCATAGATGACTTAACAGACAGCGTATATGGATTAGGAGAGAGCGACGTTGACTATCTATAGTCCTTCTGATCGAGCACTAGCACTGAGAGCCCTGATAGCCTTGGGGTGCGACTAGCACGACAGATCCTCCATTTCCAAGGTTGTTGCCCCGAGTGTCATTAGTAGTCAATAGAGCCGCCAGTTAGCTAGGATAGATCTCCCATCCCAACTATTAGGCTGGCCGATCTGCAAAAGTGGCCCTGCCCCTAGGTGCTTAGTAGTCCACGACTACCCGATGCAGAGACTACCTAGACGAAAAAATGGTCTGCTACCGACCGCTGGCGACTATTTTGTGGCCTTAGCAACGACTACAAGACGCCCCCGGTGGTCTTAATCGCAGAGGAGGAAGAAGAGTTGATGGCCCCGGAGGTTATGTTCGACACCGACAGCGTAATAGCCTTTATAGGCAGTCTCGCCGCCGCTAGCCAAGGAATCCGGTAGCAACCCGTCTAGCGCCCGGTGTCAGACCTCTAGTCATCCCTCTACCTTGATCCGTTACAGGTGGAGTATACCGACCGTCGTAGTAGCCGTACTCGCCGAACTCATATGCCCGTTCACAAAATCAAGCACTATATACTAGGCCGAGTGGTCGGCATAGAGGATACATCGATCTATATTCTCTTTCCTAGTCTTTCCCATCCACGATCTCCTACCGCCCGTCTAAGCGGAGAAGAATTTGGGATTTGGATAGACTAAGTCTTTTTCCCGGCCCTTGAGGTAGCTTACTTGGGGCACTATCTTCAACACTATCCTTCGAGCTACGCTCATGCCCTGATGAACACGTGGGCGGCTTAGAAGGAAGCGCGCTCTGTAACTACCCTAGCGAGATAGTAGTAATTGAGTCACTTTCTTCCGCCGGAAGGGCTTGCAGCTATATAGATGGCTATGCTTGAGATCATCGACCAAAAAGATCTCCAACAATTTCGACGCCCTTATCTCCTTCTTGCTGCAAAGAACCTGAAGGTGGCAACTAAGAGTAAGACCTGGCATGGTATGCAACAACGATTCGATCAGACCTGGTCCTCAGCTATCGACCCGGAGCACATTATAACCATGTACCGAGATATTGGGAAGGAGATTTGTCCGACGGCCCCTGACTAGACGGCCGCCGATTATACTACTGGGCCACTAAACTCTACAGAGCCTCTAGTGTTCATGTGGCGCCGATGCTGTGTCGAAAAGTACTGGGCAGACCATTAACCCCCGAATGCTGCCTCGTCGACCTTCTTCCCCTTCTCCTTTCTGCGCGATAGTAGATCACTCATCATAGAGACTCGGAGCCGTTCATCGCTCTGAACAGATGGCCTTCTCTATACTCAGTTCTACGCCTCGGTGAAGGAAGTCCTCTATGCGGGGAAGCTATATCCATTTAGCAACTGCATGATAGAGGCAATTGCACTTGATCCAAGCGTGAAACAAAATTGGGAGCATTGCGGGCGGGGATACAGGCAGAGTTTGAAAACCCTGCAGTCTGATTACCATTCCGCCCCCGGCCGGGGCCCCCCTTCGACACGCCCCCGGCGCCCGCCCCGGACCCCCGCCGTGCGTGCCCCGAACCCGCCGGCCGGGGAGGGGGGGGGGGGGGGGGAAGGTTCCAATTACCACCGAGGGGGGTCCGATAACCATAGACGGGGAGTCCGGATCTATCGCTTTGTGATCGATCACTTCCTTGACGATAGAACGCGACGCGACGCGTCTAGTAGACCCTACGAGTAGATAAAAGAGCGAGTCTATTACTAGTAACGGTCGCTGCGTCTCCCTCTCGCCCTCGCGAGGGTACAATAGGTATAGACTCCTCAATTGATTGCGCGCTCGCGCTCGACTCCTCGTTTCGACATGGACCTCTTCACCTTCTACGAACCCCTCCGCGTCTGGATCTGCCAGCCCTGCGAGATAGGCGTGAGCCCGCACTGGATCGAGAGCCATCTTCGGAAGCACCATAAGGCCCACCCGACCGCGAGCACTACGGACCTCCGCCGCGCGGCGGTAGTGACGGCGTGGGACCGTCGTCCGTGGGATCCAGCGTGCGAGCCGTTCGCGCCGCCAGACCCTACACTCCCACCAATCCCTGGCATCCCAACGCACCACGGGTATAGCTGCCCCGAGCCTAACTGCGACTCGTTCGCGACGACCTCCTTCGATCAGATGCGGAAGCACCGACAAACAGTCCACCCTAGGGCGCCTACACGGCCGGCTGGGCGGCCTCCAGCGGCCGTAAGGGCGACAATTCCACGGCCGCAGCCGGTGAGCTGCCAGCGGCTCTTTACCAATATCAAAGGGGCAAGCGCCTTCTTTATTGTGACGCCTACGGAGCCTCGACGACGGACGCGGGAAGAGCTTGACCGTACGCCGGCGGATATCATGCGCGCAGAGGTAGATCAGGCGATCAAACGGGCGAATATACTCGCGGAGGTAGAGAATCAGCTCGCACCTACTACTCGCGAGACAGGTACTGATAAGACAACGCCATGGCTCGAACGCACGCGGTGGCCTGAGGTCGTCGGCGGCCACTCCTTTATAGCCGTCGCACGCCTCGCGATCGGCCCAGACCCTGTCACAGAGCCAGTCCTTATAGTCATCGCAGAGAGCGTCCGACGTCTCCTTAACACGGCCCTTACGTCCGTCCTTGCGAACCGGATTAATGAGTTCGACCAGGTAGGTGCAATCCCCCTATCCTCTTCTACCTCGCGAGTCAGTAGTTGATAGTTAATATTTAGGCCCGCCTAAACACGTTCCGGCGACGGGCAGAGGGCTTCGCAATCCAGCCGCTACGGATCCACCTCCAGCCTACGACCGTCCATCGCTATCAGCGCATATGGGTACGCTTGATTTGCTTCGTCTACCGTATCTCGCGACCTAGTCAGCCGATCACCCTCCGGCATCGCCTAACGACTGTGCAGCTCGCGGCGCTTAGTCGCCTTGAGGAACACGCTCGCGACCCTACTGCCTCAAGCGATCAGCTTGATCGCGCGAGCCTTGACCTCTCAATCGCCCTCCTCGACCACGAACTCAAGGGGGATATCTACGAGAGTGTAGTGGTCGGGTTCCTCGCGGCGCTTAGCATTGACGTAGAGAACCTCACGTATCGCGACCCTGAGCACTATACGCCATTCCTCTCTGCAATCATCAAGATGTCGCAGCTCCTCGTCGCACAGCGTGCAGTCCAGCTCGTCGACGATGGTCAGGTCGCGTATACAGGAGATATGATTGACGAGATGCGCGAGCGCTTCCTTGTCTTTGGAACCCGTACGCCCTTCCACTGGATCACACGGCTCCGCGCGTATGGGAAGCGGGTACAGACGACGTCGACCGGCCTTGGATACCTCATCTGGTCCGACGACCGTCAGAGCCTCACCTTCCGCGAGGTCCACCTCGCGATATCAGACCTCCGGCGGTTCGTCGAGACGCAGATTGAGCTCGCGCGGTGGGACCTCGAGCAGCTCTTCCTCCTTCGCGAGGACGAGGATAGCGGTAATAAGACTCGCGAGGGGACTATCCCAACGCTCCCCCTCTCCCAGCTTGTAGACGACCCAATCAATAACTCGCGAGGCTGGAATTTCCTCTCCGATCCACGGAACCACGCGGTACTTCCAACGACGGGAGAGCGTTGGCTCGTTGACCATATTCTTGCGAGCGATACACTCCGTGAGGAATTCATCTCTGTCCGGCAGTCAGACTCGCGGGTTCGATTCCAGAAGGCCGCCGTCGAGGACTATCGCGGGTTAGTCAATCAGTTCCTCCGGCGACTCCTCCTCGCGATCCACATAACTAGTGGTCAGCCTGCGCGCGCGACAGAGCTACTTTCCGTCCGGCACCGTAACACGCCTGAAGGCCGGCACCGCAACATTTTTATTGAGAATGGCCTTATCGCGATCGTGACTGCGTACCATAAGGCGCAAGGCGTGACAAACTCTATCCGTATCATCCACCGCTACCTCCCGCGAGAGGTTAGTGAGCTCCTCGTCTACTACCTCTGGCTTGTACTCCCGTTCCTCGAGCATGCGACGATGCTCGCGGCGGAGATCCCACAGCCTTTTCAGCGCTCGCCGTTCCTCTGGCCGCGAGGGTCGAGCCACTGGCCCACAGACTCCCTTGGGGCGATTCTCCGGCAGGAGTTCGCGACACATCTTCACGTGAATATCAACGTACCGACGTACCGGCATATCGTAATAGGGATCTCGCGGATGCACCTCGCGAGCGGCGGGTTCAAGAAAGACTACGGAATCGAGGAGAGCATTGCAGATGACCAGGCCGCACATAGTGCATGGGTCGCAGGGACAGCGTATGCGCGAATGATCCAGGAGGCGCCAGGGGTGATCGAGAGTCGGCGGCTCCGGTTCCGTGCAGTCAGCCGCGAGTGGCATGAATTACTTGGGCTCACCGCACAGGGCCCTCTCCCTTCGCAGGGCGCGCGAAAGCGACTATACGACGATAGCGACGTAGTAGACGAGGATTTTAAGGAACCCGCGAAGAAACGCCAACGGTATATCATGATCGACGATGACTAGACTTGCGAGAAGGATTCGCCTTGCGAGGGAAGAGAGGTGAGCATAAGGGTTATGAATTAATTATCTCGCGAGGCAGTTAGGCATCTGTACTGATTATTTCCGAATATCAGGTATCTATAATGGCTTTAAGAGCATCGTAAAGAGGAACACCTCGCGACGTCTACCGTAAAGAACAATCGGACTCGCGAACCTCTTGATTCTTTATGATTATTCTTGTCACCATATGACACTCCCTGAATCGAAAGTTGGTAGAATATTTTGCGATGTCTACCTCTAAGAACAAAGGGACTCGCGAACCGATCAATGATTTATGCCACTGTCTGATCCCCCTTAAATCAGAAGTGAATGAAATCGTTCGCGACGTCCACCTTAAGAGAACAAAGGGACCTGCGAACCTATTAACGATTTGTGCCACGATCTGACCCCTCCTAAACTAGAAGGGAACAGAATAGTTCGCAAGGTCCTCCTTAGAGAATAGAGGGGCTTGCGAGCCTATTGATTCTTTGTGCCACCGTTTGACCCTCCCTCATTCACTGCCATCCTTTGTTCTCGCAAGGCCCCCTAAGTCAGAGGCCTCGCGATGCGAACTCGCAAGTTCAGTGTCTCTCGCGAGAAGTAAGGTGGGTATATAAGAGCGAAATTGGCTCCAAGATTTCTTCTTCCTTCAACTCCCCAACTTCACTGCCAGCATTTGCTGGTTTTTATGTTCGCAAGGAGCCCCCATTTCTAGAGTCCGCCCCGCGCACTATCAACTCTATCTATTCGCAACCCGCCCTCGATCCTACTGTGGCCATCGCGATGGCGACGGAGTCCCGTCTTGCCGGTGGAACCTGGCCCGTGTTGGCCAATGGACAGAATGTGAATGTCCGGGTTCGCGGTGAGGACTTGACCATCGTGGTGTTCGCAGCTCCCGCCGAACACGCAAATAGTGTAAGTCCTCTCTATCCTTCGCAGTGGCTTTTTGATCCTACTGATTCTGATTCGGGCGAATAGTATCAGCCACATCTCCCTTCGCGGCCTGGCACCTTCCTCCGTCGCGAGATCTGGGATCGGCCCGCCCCGACTACGGACGCGACGATGGCGGAGTACGAGCGTGCCGAATTCGTGGACCTACCAGCGTGGCTCAGCACCGCGCGCAACGATCACGTTCGCGCCATCCCTGGACTTCCGCCCCCCGGCCCGCAGACTATCTCTTCGCGGGAACTACGTTGGATTTTCGAGCCTGTCGTCCGTGATGTCCTGTTCCGCGGCCTCGACAATTACCAGCAGCTCCAGATCCGTGCCCAGCTTCGCGAGGCAATCCTTGTGACTCGTGCTGGCCGGGTGCCCCCACGGGGCCAGCAGTGCTCTGAGTGCCGCAACCGTAACGCGCACCGCCCCTTCACCCACTGTGTGTCTGGCGGATTCGGTGAGAAGTGCAATAATTGTTTATACCGCGGGCACGCTAGATGCAGCTTTGCTTCTTGGGTAGCCTAGTGGTCGCGATAGTGATGATCTTGTCTATTAGCAGTTTTCATATCAAGGATTTAGGAGTTGGCTCGCAGGAATACTATTCATAATCTTTTCTATTTTGTTCTTATTGTTATTGCTATAGTAGCCTCCCTAAATCAGAAGTAAACAAGATAGTTCGCGATCTCTACCTTTCGCGATGGTTATCTTAGAGAATAGTATGACTTGCGAAGTGATTTTTGATAGTTCGCAAGGTACGCCTTAAAGTATAGTATGACTTGCGAAGTCATTCCTTAATAGTTCGTGAGTTGCGCCTTAAAGTATAGTATGACTTGCGAAGTCATTCCTTAATAGTTCGTGAGTTACGCCTTAAAGTATAGTATGACTTGCGAAGCCATTCCTTAATGGTTCGCGAGGTACGCCTTAAATAATAGTATGACTTACGAAGTGATATTTTGATAGTTCGCGAGGTGCGCCTTAAAGTATAGTATGACTTACGAAGCCATTCCTTAATAGTTCGCGAGGTACACCTTGAATAATAGTATGACTTACGAAGTCTTTTCTTAATAGTTCGTAAGGTACGCCTATAAGGACTATTGTACTATATAGATTCTAGTTTAGCGTAGCTCGAAAAAGACCTAGGCGTGGTTAAAAACAAAAGCCCTACTATGGTTCGAAGTTATATAATGCTTTTTTAAGCTACGCTTACCCTTTTTTCGAACTATGCTTAGCGACTACTACTATAAAAATTTATTTCTTATATAAGAGCGATCGAATTAATTATAGGGTTTAACTTCTACTTTTACTAGTATATACCCTATACCCTACCCCATGGGGGTTACTGGGACGTTTATGGGTCCAGTAGGATTACGTAAGCTTAGGGTTTCCTTAACTATGGGACGGCCGACCAACGCCCCAGTAGACATTAAATCAACGTCCCAGTAGAGCTTTTGTCGGCGCCCAACGCTCACAATTGGTGATGTTTGAGTTCATTGGTTCCCACATTTTATTCCCAAATTTCAGGCCCCAATCGCCCCATGAAAGGGTGGTTGCAGGGATTCGAAATCAGGTAAATATTTTGATGGGGGGCGACCGGCGGTTAGCAGAACGCTTCATCGACCATGAGAGGTCAACCACCAACCAGCGATCCCCAACATCCCAGTCCAGAGTTTGAGCTGAAAATTCAGGGGTCGCATTCAGGGGGTCTCCCATATATCCCAGCTGATTTTAAGCGCTATCCGATTTGAATTCAACACCCGTCATTGATAGCATCCACTAGAAGATATACGTCCATCACACACACTTGAGATATATATACGCATCTCGCATCCAACATACCATGGCAGAGTCCATCAATGCCAACACGTTTTTCCAGCCCAACAACGAGCTTGGAGTCGCCATTTGCCGGCGATGCGAGTACGCCGTTAGACCCAGAGAGATTATTCGCCATTTAACGAAGCCCAAGGGCGCGCATGTTATCCCCCACAGCGTCGCAGAAGAGGTACTTACACAGATCGTGAATACATGGCCCAACGTCCGCGATGAACCCACCAACTTACCACAGTCCGTTGGGAAGCTAATTCCCGGGCTGACTATCTACAATGATGGGATCTTATGTACGTTTTGCGGGTACGTTTGCCGTACAATGGAGAGCATCCGGAAGCACTGGCGGACCCAGCATGGGTTTTCGCCATATGACCATAGTCGGAAGCCCCGGCCATCTGAAGTCCCAGCTGGCCAAGACGCCCGGGATCAGGCGATGCGACGCGTCGTGTGCCAGCGGGTTTTTTACCGGAGGCTTGGATCGCATTACATTCACGTCCGACAACCCGGACCCAACTATGAACCCGCACGCCCGCCACCCCAGGCTAATGTGGTCAATGAACTCATCCAGCAGCTCGAACAGACGTACGTTGACTCGCAGGCCCCGGACGACCGTACGATCCAGGCCGGCCCGCTCGATGAGGCGAACCCGTGGCTCCGACGGACGCAGTGGGCCGTGTATTTACAAGGTGTGTATTGATTCGTGCGTCGTTGGGTAGGCTAGTGGAGAGAGAGACCATCTTAGAACTGGGGTTTTAAGGAATGAGCTTAAAACCTGGGTTCTAAGATGGGGCCCACGCCCCAGCTTTGATAGTCGATCGATTAATCCCCAATTTGACTAACTAACGGCTCGTAGGCATCCCCCCCCGCGATATACTACAGTCCATCAAGACCCCCCCAGAGGACGCCCAGGGCCCAGAAGGGGCGATGCGGGCCATCTGGGACGCCATAGACGGGGTCGCGCGGATCAGCCAGCGCATCACCAAGCAGACGGGCCATCTGATTCGTGTCGAGGCTGCTCGTACGGAGAAAGACCAGAGCCCGCACGAACCATTACAGGCATATATGGATGAGGAGCAGATCCAGCGGCATGTCGAGCCGTGGCAGCAGATCTTGATGTTTTTCGCTCGCACCCAGGTTGAGCACGATTGGCCGAGCCCGCCGTACCGATTCACCCCCCGCCAGCGACGGGCATGGCAGGCATTATGGCGGCATGCGCAGGACACGCGTGGGAGCCCCGACCCATTCGACCATCCGAGCCAGACCCAGAGCCAGGGAGACGGTGGCGACGATCCATACCAGATGACTCCGATCCAGACCGCATGTATGGACTTTTGCATTGAACTATTGAACCAGCGGGCTAGCGCGGAAGAGTACGAATGTGCCTTGATATGCGCATTAGCCGTGCTTGGCCAGGGCCGTGATCGATGGCGCGACGCGGACAGTTATCCCCCAATTTTGTCCAAAACAATCAAGATCAGTCGATTCATGGTATTACACAAGGCGTTGCGTTTGGATCCGAATGCCAAGCAGATTTTACAATACATGCGTGACCGTCATGAAGTAGGTAAGTAAGAATCGCGATGGATGACTTCGTGCATAGGTTGGCTCGATGGCTCGATGCTTGATTGATTGACCGATGTTAGGTACGTGGTCGATCGAAAGCCCGATGGACGATCCCGAATATATATATTCCGGCCAGCACGACGAAGGGTATGACAGCGATCGGAGCCCACGAGAACCATCGAGCAGCCCCGCGTTCGAACCCACACATCGCCAGCCCGAGCCCATGCAATTCAGTCAGCAGCAGCGACGGAAACCGCGTCCGTTTCGCGAGTGGTTGCGATTGTTGACGGACACATTCATGGTGCGCGGGACGCATAGTCCGATGCAGTGGATGCTCGATTTGCGCACGTACGGCTTACGCATCCATTATAGCAGTACGGCCACCGGCCACGTGAGCTGGTCCGGCCAGGACGAGTTGCTATACAAGGAAATCCACTTCACCATGGGTGATTTCCGGGGGTTTACTCACGGGTTGGTCGGCTCCGTACGCCAGCTACTACACCACGAGCTATTGATTGGCGACGCCGCGAGCGCACCCGCCATCCCATGGGCGCAGCTCATGGACGACCCCACGCAGGCCAAGCCTGGGTGGTGCTTTTTAAACGACAGTCGCACCCCGTGGCCCATCGACGGGGCCCAATGGCTCGCCCGCCGGATCCAGCGCGAGCCCCGATTACAACAGCGATTTGTCGACGGGCCCGAGCGTCGATTCCGGATGCGTGCCATCGAACAGTACATGCAGAGCGTGGTCCAGTTCCGTGAGAAGCTCGCCATCGTTTGTCACATCACCGCGGGCCAGCCCGGCCGTGCACCCGAGCTATTGAGTGTCCGCCATCGCAACACGGAAGGGGCCCATCGCAACGTATTCATCGAGGATGGACTGGTCGTATTCGCGACGAAGTACCACAAGGGGTTTTATGCGAGCAACGACGCGAAGATCATCCATCGGTACTTGCCGCGCGCGGTCGGGGAGCTGGTGGTATGGTATTTATGGTTAGTGTTACCATTTGTGGAACGATTACAGGCGTACCAGCACGAGGCTCGTGGTACGGCTCGCGAGACGATTCAGGGTCTGCAGTCCCGTGCCGCATACATCTGGGCGCCCGACCCAACGAGTGGGCGTGAGTGGACGTCGGAGCGATTACGGGAGGCGTTGAAGCGCGAGACGACGATTGGGCTGAATGGGTAAGCTATATGAGTTGTTGATGGCTTGACGGCCCAGCTTGATGGCCCAGCTTGATGGCTAACTACTGAATAGGTACGCATTGACTTTGCCCGCGTACCGGAATATCGCCATTGGGATCAGCCGGCGGTATTTACGGGTATCCAGCGTTTTCCCCCAGAATGTCCAGGACGACGGGACCAAGGTGCCAGCGCATGACGACGATGAACCCGAGGATCACATCGCGGATTTACAAGCCGCGCATTCATCCCATGTGGCGGGCATGATTTATGGCCGCGAGATCACCGAGCAGGCTGGGACGACGGCGCACCGACGGGAGATGTTCCGATTATCCAGCACGGATTGGCATCGGTTTTTAGGGTTCGAGAGCGCCGAGGACGGCTTGGCCAGGGTGCTTGGCAAGCGCAAGCAGGGCCCATGGGAGGCCGAGGCGGACGACCATCGACGTCAGCGCCGATGGCAGCTCCACGAGGCCAATATGACGGAGGCATTGCAGCGGATGACCAACGACGACCAGAGCCAGTTCCGCGGCGTCCAGGGGCCCGCGATGCAGGCGATCCAGCATGGGGTGAGCCCCGTGGTCGTGGTGATGCCGACGGGCGGGGGCAAGAGCATGTTGTTCATGTTACCGGCATGGGTCAGCGGCGGGCTGACGGTGGTCGTCGTCCCATTGATTGCTTTACGCCAGGACTTGCAGCAGCGATGCGCGGTGGCCGGCATCTCGTGCGTGGAATGGGAGAGCCGGCGGCCGCCCGACGAGGCGGCCATTGTACTCGTCACGCCCGAATCCGCGTTGAGTGAGGATTTCATCACGTTTTTGAACCGACAGCAGGTATGTCCCCCCGCGATCCGAGACCCCAGCCGGCGCCCCCAGTTTAGAACCGGGGTTGTAAGGATGCGTTCGAACCCCGGTTTTAAAACGGGGGCCCAGGGATTAGGGTTGATGTCCCCATGTCCCACCGTCACCAACTGAGATGCCCCCCGCGCCCGCAGCTTATAAGCTGGGTTTTAAGAGGTCAGCAGAGGTCCGCTTAAAACCCAGGTTATAAGGTAGGCCCGCGCATCGGGCTTGAGGTTAGCATCGACGGAGCATAAGATCCATACTAATGTTCGCCCAGGTCATGAAACGGTTGGACCGCATTGTGATTGATGAATGCCACATCGTATTGAATCAGCAGCGTGATTTCCGGCCCATGATGCAGCAGCTTGGACGATTGATGATCGCACGGACGCAGGTGGTTTTGTTGACGGCGACATTGCCGCCCAGCTTAGAGGACCGATTATGGCAGCGCATGCGATGGTCCCGGGAGCAGGTCAGCTTGTTCCGTGGTCGAACCAGCCGGACCAACGTGGCATATCGTTTGTGGCGTCCGATCATTGAGCGGGAGTACAATGGGCCCCATCGTTGGATCCAGATGGATCATATCGCAGCATTCATCCGGGACCGCATCCGACGATCGCGGGGCGGGCGCACCATTGTGTACGCGCATATCGTCGAACATGTCACGACGATGGCGGAGATACTTGGGTGCGAGGCGTATTACCATGACCAGCTTGATAAGGCCGGCGTCTTAGAGCGGTTTCGCAGCCAGCCCCACGGGGTGGTCGTGGCGACGAGTACATTAGGGATGGGAGTCGACATCCCCGACATCCGCAGCATCATCCATTTGGGGCGACCACGAACGTTGCTGGATTACGCGCAGGAGAGCGGGCGCGCAGGTCGGGACGGTCAGGCGAGCGAGGCGATCATCATCCAGCCCGACGGGGTTGATACCCCCCCGCCGTGGATGCAGGACACGCCGTCCGCGGAGCAGCAGCGGGTAGATGCATATATGTCAGCCAGTCCATGCCGGCGGGTCGTTTTGGACGGGTATTTGGATGGCGTGGTAGATGGATACCAGCGATCCCATTGTGGGGATCACGATTATGGTTCGGTCACCAGTGAGGCACGATGTGATGGGTGCGACCCCGATTGGCAGGTGATAGAAGAGCAGGAATCCAGCGAAGCTGCCAGTCCGAGAACCAGCCCAGAAGCCAGCCCAGAAGCCAGCCCAGAAGCCAGCCCAGAAGCCAGCCCAGAAGCCAGCCCAGAAGCCAGCCCAGAAGCCAGCCCAGAAGCCAGCCCAGAAGCCAGCGAGACGGCCAGCAGTATTGATTCCGAGAGCTTACAGTCACAGGCACCATGGGAGAGCCCCATTCATGATCACATACAGACCATGGCGGCCGGCACAGGATCCAGTCATCACATACAGACCATGGCGGCCGGCACAGGATCCAGTCATCACATACAGACCATGGCGGCCGGCACAGGATCCAGTCATCACAGGCAGACCATGGCAGCCAGCGCAGAATCCAATGACCACAGAGGTATTCCATTTGGGGTCCGGCAACAGTTCCAGCAGCAGGAAATTGATCGCGCACGCATGTCCGAGCAGCATCAGCAGGCGCGGCAGCAGGAACTGACAGACGAAGAGTTTTTAATGCAGCAGGCGCGGGAATGGCAGGATCGTTGTTGGATTTGTGCGCAGGACGGCCGGAATGCTGAGCACGAATTATACCATTGTCCCCAGCCCAGTAGCCAGCAGGCGCGGGATTGGATGATTCGAGTCCGGCGGCGGGTCCAGTACGCACGATATACCAGTTGTTTCCAATGTGGGATGCCACAGACATTATGCTCCGGGTGGTCCAGTGGGGAATGCGCGCACCGCGGATTATTATACGCGATGGTTGGGATGATGTTGTTTGGAGGCCCCAAGCAGGAGCAGGTCCAGCGATTATGGGAGCAGCGATTAGCTGAGCAGGGGGTGAGTGCACAGGATGAGCCGCAGGTGACAGCGTTTTTAGGGCAACGCAGTACCCAGGGGTGGGAGAAGCATACGGAGTTAGTTCGTGCATTCATATGGTTGCGGCGGATATATCATGAGGTTGGGATGTAGGAGGGAGGGTTTAGTCGAGAGATATATATCCACGATCGGAATTTCCAAGCCGGTTTCGAGGCAGATTCGGTAGCCGATTTTTATTTTGGAGGTCCAGCAGGCCAGTTTAAATACCAGGCCATATTACACACCCGGTTGGACACCAAGTAAGACAACCAGATTCGGGTGTTATAGTTGTATCAATTCCATTCAGGTTTAGGCAATTGTTTAGTAGTATGCCATAGTAGGAGTCAGTATCACAATTATCAGAGCCATAATTCATAAGTCGAGAGTAAGATATATCATTATGAATCCAAATGTATAGATCCATATTCCCATTTTGATTACTCAGTGATTGATAGGGATCATAATGGTTAGGGAGATAGATGATGGGGAGAGGATTATATAGAGTATAACATTTCGATAGATAGGAAGATCAAGCAGAGATACAATGGTTAGGGAGATAGATGATGGGAGAGGATTATATAGAATATAACATTTCGATAGATAGGAAGATCAAGCAGAGATAGAATGGTTAGGGAGATAGATGATAGGGGAGGATTATATAGAGTATAACATTTCGATAGATAGGAAGATCAAGTAGAAATACAATGGTTAGGGAGATAGATAATAGGAAAGGGATTATAGAGAGTATCATCATCTTAATAGTAAGTAAGATTAAGCAGCAATATAATAGTTAGGGAGATAGATGATCAGGAGGGGATTATAGAGAGTATCATAGTTGAGATAGATAGAAAGATTAATTCAAAATAGAATGGTTAGGGAGATAGATGATAGGGATTATAGAGAGTATTATAGTTCAAATAGTATGTAAGATTCAGTAGAAATGTCATATAAGGGAGATAGATAATAGAGGGGATTATAGAGAGTATTATAGTTTAGATAGTAAGTAAGATTCAGTACAAATATAATGGTTAGGGAGATAGATGATAGGGAGAGGATTATATAGAGTATAACTATTTAGATTGATAGGAAGATTCAGTAGAAATGTAATAGTTAGGGAGATAGATGATTTCGAAGGGAATTCATGGATATCATTATTTAGATGGTAAGTTAGATTTAGTAGAAATATGATGGTTAGGGTGATGGATGATTTTGAAGGGGATTTATTAAGGATATAATTGGATTAGTGTTTTATGATTCAGGAGGAGGTTTATAGAGAGTATAATGATTTTGTTTGAAGGGGGAATTATAGGGAATATAATGGTTAGGGTCATAGATGACTAGGGATAAGAATTTGATATATAGGGAGAGTAGAAGGGGGAGAGTAGAAGGGGGAGAGTAGAAGGGGGAGAGTAGAAGGGGGAGAGTAGAAGGGGGAGAGTAGAAGGATTTTGGTTCGATAGGGAGTTAGTATCTGAAAATTTGATGTTATTGATTAGATGATGAGTTCGATTTAATAATCTGATAGGAAGATTCATGATGGTATTCATAGATTAAGATTTTTATTTGGATTTATGGAGGAGAGAGGGGAGATGAATTTTATTATTAATGGTATTCGTTATTTCGAAAGCGACTTAGTATTAGTGTTATTAATGATAGGGATTTGTATAGAATGTTTTAGGAGGGGTTTCATTTATTTAGATATTAAGTCGAAGAAGGTAAGGGCGAAAGTCAGAGATTGATTGTGGTTAGGGTGATCGGAAAGAGAGAGATTCAAGGTGGTTAGGGTTTGAAATGATGGGGGAGTAGGAGTAAGAGGGATAGGAGGAGTTTCAGTATAGGTGATGATCGATATAAGCCATATTCGAGTTAGCGTTAGAGGTGATAAGCTAAGCGAGTCACGTTAGAGTTAGAGTTAGAGGTGATGAGCGAAACGAATCACATTAGAGTATTAGAGGTGATGAGCAAAGCGAGTCACATTAGAGTTAGAGTATTAGAGGTGATGAGCGAAGCGAGTCACGTTAGAGTTAGAGTTAGAGGTGATGAGCGAAGCGAGTCACGTTAGAGTTAGAGTTAGAGGTGATGAGCGAAGCGAGTCACGTTAGAGTTAGAGTTAGAGGTGATGAGCGAAGCGAATCACGTTAGAGAGTTAGAGTTAGGGTAGCCCGTACCGGTTAGGACACCGCTATTAGGGTTAGGGTTAGGGTTAG